>NC_084825.1:38607748-39892049 GCF_958449725.1 Rosa rugosa
AATCTAAGGACATGTACACCATGAATCCATTATCATGAAAGCACTTTTGGGACACTGATCATGAACCACTTAAGAGATTCTGACTGTGCAGATGTTGGCTGCAGAAGAATTTTCCAAGATGAAGTGAGACCATGACGGCCGAAAGTGAATTTTGTTATACATATTCGAGCAATCAGATGGTTTTCACATCACAATGAGGCGCACGTCTTCATATTTAAGTAAGGGTTAAATATTTTGTAGGCCATCTTAATTCTATTCAAAACTTGGAGAAAAAGAATCAAAGAATTGTAGAAAAAGGGGTGTAATTAAATTGAAAGTGAATCGGATTTGGTCGATATTTTCTGAGACAAATGAAAAGTAGTTGATAGTTATGGTTGTGATGGCAGTGACTGTTGTAGCTATGGTGACCGAGCTCGTGTTGGTAATAGTGGTTTCTTCAATGAAGTTGGATCTGAGAACTGTTCACCAAGAAACCTTGAAGCGACTCCTAATTATAGTCATGGTGATTGCATCGAAGCACCATGCCACCATCCGTCGACCAATATCAGCTTCCCAATGCACCCATTCCGTCTGAAACTTCTCTGCCGGAGAACAAAATACTTGAAGCCTTTGATACATTACCCGTTTAAATGAAGTTTACTTGTGTTAGTTGTGTATTTATTTTATTTTTTAAATTTTTTTTTATCGGAAATAACTTCATTCATAAACTGCAATTACAAAGCAATCACAGTACCCAACTAGGGTTTACATCAAGGAACAACAACAAAAAACTACCCACACATATCCTCACTCTAACAAAGAGAGACTGACGCGTCAATGAATCCAACGACGGAGACCAATTTGAGTTGCTGATCGTGCTAAATTGACCAAAAAAAGTAGCAATTACTGGAATAGGAACTGACCACAATAGAAGACTATTGGGCGGGCTATCCCAGGATCCCCCATTCTCCCCAACACAGGCTGATAAAGAAACACCCGGCTTTAAGCCAGAGTAAGACTGGGTCCTGTTAACTACGAACCAACTACCCAAATCAATCCGTACGCCGGAATCCACGACGACAACCATAACTTGATAGAGTATAGACTTATTCAAGAACTGACAAACAAAAGCAACATCAAAACCAACAAAGTAAACAGCAACCAAAACAGAAAGCGCAGCATCACTGGCAAAGGGAGCCCAGGCCCAGCCTTCTGGAGCACAATTCCAGACACCCATTCTACATGAACTCGAAAGAAGGATGGGCCCCACAACGGTAGACGCACCACGGCCAACACCCTGCCATCATAAGGCCAAATTACTGGAGTCGACCCATCATAAGGCCAAATTACCGGAGTCGACCCAATCAACACTTCGAGCAGCAGCCGCCGCCTTCCAAACATCAATTCCACGGAAGGTTTGACAAACCACTCACTAACTTGTGACCACAACCCGACCCGATCACCTTCAACCTCCACCCTCCAACAAAACCCATCAGGAAAGCTCCACCAACAGCAAACACCGGCATCCGACCGCCTCCTTGGATCGCTACGCCGCCGCGCCGCAGCCAAGCGCCACTGCACCGCCGCATCCCCTCGCAGGCCACCCTAGAGCCCATCAACTTCCAAATATTATTGACATAGTGGTAAGAAAAACACTGCAATTCAGCAATTCCAACACTGGAGGTTAAAGGACAATGATTGTAAGTTCAAAACATACTTATAAAATTCTTCATCTCCCCTGCTGTGAACCTGTAATATTATTAAAAACTTTAAATTAATGTAGTGTGGCACATAGTAAAGACTGTAGATTTTTTTTTTTTTTAAGAGAAGGAGAAGATAATTCATTAATTCAAGAGATTACAACGACATGGATGACTCCATAAAATCTCAACTACTTCAACTGGAGAAGAGTAGGGATGGCAAAAATCCCCAACGGGGCGGAGCTCCATTGGATACCCGCCCCTAATGGGGGGAGAATTCGGGGACAAATGGGGAATGGGGATGGGGATCCCCAATCCCCACTATCTAAAATTGGGGATGGGGCGGGGATGGTATTGTGATCCCCATCCCCAAACCCGCCCCAATAATATATACATATATTTAATTTATATAAATATATTAATTTATTTTTTATAATATAAATCACAAATATATACATTTACTACTTTACTTTAATGGCTACAATTTTACTTTAATGGTGTTTTGACTTTTGCACTCACTTGATTTATGAATTTAATCATGTTTTAATTTTATTTGTTGTAGATTTTGATTTTTAAAAAGGCAATATGAGAAAAAAGTTATTTTATTTATTAAATTCTTATCGGGGATTTGGGGCGAGTTTGGAGGCCTAGTCCCCAGTGGGGATGGGGACGGGGAATCCCCAATATATTTTTATTGGGGATTGGGGCGGGGATGGGGTTGAAGAATGACCCCGGGGAAGGGGATGGTATTGTGATCCCCATCCCCAACCCGCCCCATTGCCATCCCTAGAGAAGAGGACCTACTCATGCCCTTAATGTAAAACTAACAATTACAGATATCATAACCACTGCAAGTGGCCTAGTGGTTCTTACCTAGTTAGGTGTGCTCCCCAACCTAGGTTCGAACCCCGAAGCTGTCAAAGTGGCGAGGCACTGTGCTGCAATGCACAGTTGGAGCATTTCACATGCGCCGAAGGGGTTTATCTTAGGCCTAGGAAGCCTTTGGGTTCCCCTTGACAAAATCAAAAAAAAAAAAAAAAACAATTACAGATACCATAAGCCGATAGAGGCTAAACGCCTAAACTCTAACCACATGTATCGCTTCTTTTTTTTTACAAGGATTTAAATTGTAGAGTGTATAAATTGTAACAGTTACAAGCTATGTGCAGATGAGGCTCCCCCTTGACTTCAGCCTCATTATCCTCTTCTTTTCAGTAATTTTTTTTATGCAGCCGTTTCTTGATTTTTATTTTCTTTCTCTTGGATAATAAAATTTCTTTGGCTACCAGAGAATGAGCAAAAAAAAAAATGATCAAGTTAGACAACCAAAAGTTTGAGCTTCTGACCTTTTTTTTTTTTTTTTGGATGTGAGCTTCTAACCTTTTGACTAAATTAGATCAAATGCTTAATTGCATCCATTTTTGTTGCTTTTCGTACTGTTTTTTGTATTTCTCATTTCGATGTAGCTTCTACATCTCTCAATTGTAATATTTTTATTTAATAAAGACTTGTCAGTTTGCTTTTAAAAAAAAAAAAAAAAAAAGCTTTTTACTAAATTAGATGAAATAAATATTTTTTTTTCTTTAAAAAAAAAAAGAAATGTAATTTTTATTAAGTTTCAAATTGAATCATATATGCATTAGAGACAAATGTCGATGTACATGTACGAGTAGGGCGCCACTTGGATGTCACTTATGCCTGGGACATCAAGTTTGTAATACCTCAACCAAGAAATTCCTCTTACTTGAAGACTTGTACATAAATCTAGTATTACTATGTCAAGCATAGTAACATCCTCTTAGTGGACCCACAAGACATAGTGGAACCAGAACACGATACGCATCTCGTAAACCGAAACCTGAGTTAACCTCGTCATGTTGGAAGCTGACCAAGACCTCGCCAGGAGTAAGCTTTTATACAACAATAATATGCTTCATAGTAAGCTTTTATACACTTGAATAACAATGTTAGCATCTCACATGGAAAAATATGTTAAGGAGGGAGGCTCTGTTTGGCTCCAATTTTTGCTGCAGCTGGTCAACAGTCTCTTTTCTGCGCGGGCGTGCCAGCACCGTTCGGGTGCGGTCGTCGGGGGTGTCCCTTGACCTGACTTCTTTCAAGCAATTGTGGACGAGGAGAGCACCAACCTCGTCGTGGGATTCTTTGTGCCTCGTGGTGAGGACTTTGCTGAAGTTTCTTCTTGTTCACAAGTCGATACTCAATATTGCAGATTGAGCAGAGCGAAATCACCGGGAAGTATTGAGATCTTGCTAAAGCGTGACTTTAGCTTGGCTGGGTTGCTAGGGCGTTACCCTTGCTTGGCTGGTTCTGTAACCGTTGTGGTCGCGGCACTACCGTCGGCTCCCGAGGAGACTAGGACCGAAGTACGTTGACAGAGGGTTTGGTGGCACTGAAAGTCGGCTTCTGAGAAGACTAGGACTAGAAGTGTGATCACCGCTAAGAGAAAGAGAAGGAGAGGTGTTGCTCTTAGAGAGGTTTGCTCTAGAGAGAACTTAGATCATCTTAGAGATGTTGTTGTTGTGTTGTGAATGTGTGTTTTAGAATAGAAGAGAAGGTGTTTATATAGGGAATAAAAAGAAGAGTGAAATGATGAGTGGAAGAAAAATAATGAAAGTGGAATATGAAAGTGATTTGTAAAATATGGAAAAGATAGAGAAATGATGAAATGAAAGCAAGGCATGAAGGTGCAACAACATGGAAGTGATGATGATCTATTAAAGAGATTGTCTTGAAAAATATATCCAAGGAAAAGAAGAAAAGCATCTAGCTTTCTTCATGTGGGTAGGAAACATGAACATGTGAATATTGAGCTGGTTTTAGGTCAGTTTCTGCCCCTTTATTCCTTCAATTATTTCTCCAACAAGACTTCAGAATGAGCTTTCGACTTCTTCATAAAAAATGTTCCACTATGAGTGTAGATCACCCTGGTAAAATTTCAGATTTTTATTCCATGTGGTTGGGCCGAAAATGCTGCTGGACCTCTTACAGGTCCAGTTTTTCAGTTTTGCTTCTGTAGAAAATTGGGCTGATTGTTTGAAGGTCTTCCACTCAAAAAAAACTCTTGCACTCTTCATAAGAAATGATCCTTGGGCTGTCTAGAATGGATCTGGAAAGTTTCAGCACATTTCGATTTCATTTGGTAAGTCTGCCACCCCTCCTTCCTTGTCTAGCTCGGTTTTTTCTAGCCGAAGTAGGAAAATATGCTAAAGTTGACTTGTCATACTTCCATAGTAGGCTTTATTTAGCCTCTAAATATATATTTCGAGCTTGTCGACAATATATAGCTTGAGCCACTGACATTGGCTCAATCTCTCCAAGACACGCCTTGTCAGGCCAAAATGTTCATTTTGGGTCCAAACATTAATATCCAAAAAAAAAAAATCTAAAAATGGACCGATCAGACCATGAATATACGTTTTCCAGCCACAACCATTTATGTAGGGATTTCTTGTTTATACGTGTCCAACTATCCATACTGAATTTACGAAACATTTATATGATTATATCTTTCTGTTACATAACGGAAATTGATCTTTGAACTACCTTCTTGTTTTTTTTTTATACTAAAGGACTATAATTAAAAACTACCTTCTTGTTTCCACTTAATATTTGGGATACAGCTTCTCTCGATCTGACCTAAGCTCCGTATAGTCCATTATTTATGTTTTCCAACATATTCATTAGACATTAGCCAACCGCAACTTCTTAATAGCCATTGTCAACATTTAGTTTCCTTTTTTTTTTGTTTTGATCGGTTAGTTTCCTCTTTTTTGGCCTCTCACTTCTCATTTTCTAGAAGCAACCGTTGCGTATCAGCATCCATTAATTTCCCTGGCTGTACTTTTAACTTTTAAAATTGGACAAGAAAAATCTATCACAATTGGATTCTTTCTTTAATGACGTCTTTTAAAAGCAAAGACCGTGATATCATCTCAACCCAAATCGTGGTCTATATAAACACCCCTCAAGTCTGCCTATTCTCTCATAGCCAACTCTGAAAGGAGGCCGGTGATGGTAGGTTCATAGTATGAGCACGGGTCCAGTCGGAGCTCGTCTTCACCGCAAGGTTAAAAGGAGGTGATGGTAGACCACGGCCGCTAGTTCATGAATACCCTTAGGTGCACACGACAGCTATGGCCATGTCGGCATATTAAGGGTTTGCATGAGGTAGGAAACAAAGGCTAGCTACCTTGATCTTTTTAATTGCCTTGTGGTGAAGTGAGTTCTGAATGGCCTTCCGTACTCTATTAATTTTCAGTTTGGTTACTTTAATTAACAAAATAACAGCACATTTTAATACGTCACATTAAAGAGAGTATCAATCTGTCATAGCCAAAGTCTGCTCATTTTCTCATAGCCAAATCTGAAAGGAGGTCAGGTGATCGATGGTAGGTTTGGGCCTTTGGGGTAACAGGTCGGGTCCAGTTGGGGGCTCCTCTTCACTGCAACGCTAAAAGGAGGTGATGGTAGACCACGGCTGCTGGTTCATGAATACCCTTGAGTGCCCACGAAAGCTATGGGCATGTGGCCATTCTAAGGGTTTGCATGAGCTAGGTTTCTGTTTGGGCAATTAACCATTTCTCTTTCTTTTAATTTTTTTTTTTGCCTTATGAGATTTAGTAAAATACTAAATATATTTGATATTTTCTCAAAATTACTGTTTTTATAAGTACTGATTGTTCTCGATATTTTCATTGAATTTTTTTTTTCATAGATATAAGTATCAATATTCTCATGAATTCTGATATTTTGATCATTGCTTTTCCATATACAGGAAGATACAAATATGGTCTAAGAGTAAGACGTGCGAACGTCAAAAAAACTCAGCTAGATAACCGGGTCCTTTGTGGTGGCTTCATTTGCGAGCTCCAAAATCTCAAGTTCGTAGACGATAATTAAGTTCAAACATAGTGTAGCAAATTTGAGATTCTTGGATCTGATCTATCCTCCAATAGTTTCATTATGATTTAAGTTAACATTTTCATTATGATCATAGTCGATATATATCTTATTCGTCCAGGCTGCAGAAAATATCTATTCGAGTCACCATTCCACTTTTATAACATATATTAGTCAAACAGAACCAAGAAACACAGTGATTTGGAGTTTTCTAATATTTGTGTTATTATCTCTTCTCCAAGAATGGAGTATATATATACAAGATACAACGTGTGTCCTATTAGGAAACAACACAGTAGAGAATATTTCTAATAATAATATTCCTAATAATACACAAGATATACAACCCTAATAACACAAGGTATGACTCACGCCACAAGGTATGACTCACGCCAACACTCCCCCTCAAGTTGGTGCATACAGATCACGAATGCCCAACTTGTTGAGTGAGTCATAAAAAACTTTACTGGAGAGAGCCTTTGTGAGAATATCTGCTAACTGTTCTTCAGTAGGAACGAAAGGAAACAAAATGACCTTCCTATCAAGGTTTTCTTTAATGAAATGCCGATCTACCTCCACATGTTTCGTACGGTCATGCTGAACTGGGTTGTGAGCAATTTCAATTGCAGCCTTATTATCACAATAAAGCAGCATAGCCTTGTTCTGCTTGAACCCTAAATCTCTCAACAAATTTCTCAACCACAACATCTCACAAAGACCTCGGGCCATTCCTCTATACTCTGCTTCTGCACTAGAACGAGCCACCACCTTTTGTTTCTTGCTCTTCCACGTAACCAAGTTACCACCTACAAATGTGAAGTAGCCCGAAGTAGACCTGCGATCTGTAATATTACCTGCCCAATCTGCATCTGTGTACCCAGAAATATCTAGGTGACCGTATTTTGAGAAAATTAACCCCTTCCCTGGAGCAGACTTTAAATACCGCAAAATACGAAATACAGCACCCATATGAGCCTCACTGGGATTATGCATAAACTGACTCACCACACTAACTGCATAAGCTAAATCCGGTCTAGTGTGAGATAAATAAATCAACCGTCCGACTAACCTCTGGTATCTCGCTTTATTTGTAGGTACTTGATCCAAATACTCTGCTAATCGATGGTTCTGCTCGATAGGAGTATCGGCAGGTTGACAGTCAAGCATACCCGTTTCTGCCAGCAAGTCTAAAACATACTTTCTTTGACTCAACACAATACAGTCCTTCCCACGAGCAACTTCAATTCCCAAGAAATATTTCAAGTTACCTAAATCTTTCATCTCAAATTCAGAAGATAATTGACCTTGTAACCTTTGAATCTCCTCCAAATCATCACCTGTCACAACCATGTCATCAACATAAATAATCAAGGCAGTCATTTTACCATACTGACGTTTGAGGAACAAAGTGTGATCGGAATTGCTCTGCCGGTACCCAATTTTCTTCATGAACTTGGTAAACCGGCCAAACCAAGCTCTGGGAGATTGCTTCAGACCATAAAGAGACTTCTTCAATTTGCACACCACTTGCTCTTTAGTAGAAGTACCATAGCCAGGAGGCAAATCCATATATACCTCTTCATGCAGATCACCGTGCAAGAATGCATTCTTAACATCAAACTGTTGCAAAGGCCAATCAAGATTAGCAGCTAACAAAAGAAGTACCCGAATTGTGTTGATTTTTGCCACTGGTGCAAACGTCTCATCGTAATCCACCCCATACTTCTGAGTATAGCCTTTAGCTACTAATCTAGCCTTGTACCTGTCCACCGATCCATCCGAATTGTGCTTCACGGTAAACACCCACCGACAACCAACCGTCTTCTTTCCGGGTGGTAAGGATACTAATTCCCACGTACAATTCTTCTCAAGAGCATCCATTTCGACAGTCATTGCTTGCATCCACTTTGCATCCCGCATTGCATCCTGCACTTTACTAGGAAGAGACACAGAAGATAATTGATTCACAAAGGCAACATAAGGTTTAGACAGCCTATGGGTGGACACATAATTAGCAACAGGGTATTTAGCTTTTGCATTGAGAGTGGGTTCATAGCGTTTGGGGGGCTGACCACGGTTTGACCGACTAGGCATATGTTGGGTGGGAACACACTCTGACACAGAAGATGGATTAGCCAAAAAAGGAGGAGAACGTACCTCAGGTGACGTTGGGGCAGGTGAGACCTCTGAAGAAGAAGGGAGACTGTTCACAGAAACTGAATCAAGGCCACTAGTATCACTGTTCACAGAAACGGAATCAAGGCCACTAGTATCAACTACGGAATCTGGAACTGCTGCATCATCTCCGGCCGGAACTGCTGCATCATTGCCGGCGGTTGCTGGAAGCGAACTGCTGCAGCTCCGTTCCCGATACCCATCGCCGGCCGATCCCCCCAGGTCCCGATCTCCAGCTCCGGGCGTTCCAACGCCTGACGCGAACTTCCGTGCCCAATGCCCATCTCTGGCCGACCCGATACCCATCGCCGGCCCATCTTCAGGTGACCCAACGTTCCTCTCCCGGGTCGCAAGGTCCAAAGCAGACCGATTGTGGACCGGAAGACCGGATTCCCGACCGTGCTGTATTATGCGGTGGCCGGAGGTGTTAGGCTCCGATGCTCTGTGTGTGTTGGAGGAGGAACCAATCAGGGGGCAGCTATCCTTGGAAGTGGGGCCCATCACACCCTCTTTGGCACGTTCAGTTCCTCCCATTGTCCCTTGGTCACGTTCAGTTCCCAAATACTCCATACTAGAGAACTCTGTCCTCCCATCTTGTCCACTAAACAAGTCTTCATAGTAACAAGACTGCTCCCCCTGACGATGAGTCACCGGAGGAGAAAAATAACAAGCATCTTCATTGAACGTAACGTCCATAGTGACATAAAATTTTTGGGATTGGGGATGATAACATTTGTAGCCTTTCTGATGAGAACCATACCCTACAAACACACACTTAAGGGCTCTAGCATCCAATTTTGTCCTCTGATTCTTATACAGATGAACATAAGCAACACAACCAAAGGCACGAGCAGGAAGGGTGTTAGAGGATGGAATAGAAACATAGTGAGACAAAACCTCAAGTGGGACACGACCTTGAAGAGTGGTAGACGGAAGACGATTGATAAGATGAGAAGCACACAAGACGGCCTCTCCCCAAAGATACTTAGGCATGTTAGCACTAAGTAGTAGAGACCGAGCCATGTCCAGAAGATGGCAGTTTTTCCGTTCAGACACCCCATTTTGCTCTGGAGTTTGTGGACATGAGGTTTGATGTATTATGCCATGGTGTTGGAAATAATCATGAAAAGAATGATTGACAAACTCACCCCCGTTATCTGACCGAAAAATCTTAACATGAGCATCATATTGAGTACAAATAAGATTATGGAATGCTGTAAAAGCAGAGAAAACAGAATCTTTGGACTTAAGTAAAACAACCCAAGATAATCGAGTAAAGTCATCAATGAATAACACGAAATATCGCATTCCAGAAAGGGTAGAATGCTTAGAAGGACCCCACACATCTGAATGAATTAACTCAAAAGGCATAGTACTAGAATGAAAACTTGAAGGATAACTAGACCTATGACTCTTAGCCAAAGCACAAGTTTCACAATGTAGGCTAGACTCACGAACGCCCAAAAACAATGAAGGCATGGACTTCTTCATAATTCCAAAAGATGGATGACCCAACCGCCGGTGCCACAACCATAATTCACGCAATCGGTCAGAATTCAATGTCAGGGCCAAAGGTGGTTCCGGTGCTTGTGTTGGCTCTGCGTACATGCAATCCAAGTGAAACAGTCTTCCCCTCAGGTCTCCCTTGCCCATGATCACCCTGGTGCACAGATTCTGAAAAACAACATACATTGGGTAAAAGGTTACAGAGCACTTATTTTGTGACCCCAACTGGGAGACAGATAAAAGATGATGAGACAACGAAGGTACATAAAGCACATTATGCAATACAATGGATGGTGTAACTTGAACAGACCCAATACCTAAGACCGGAAAAGATGCACCATTCGCATTAGAGACATGAGATATAGAGGGGGGTGACATAGACATAAAGAAGGACTTATCATAGGTCATATGGTCAGACGCACCAGAATCAATTATCCATGTATCACTACCAGTAAAGTCAGAAACATGTAAAGCAACACCAATTTTACCTCGAGTTTCCTTAGTTAAGGAAACATTACCCTTTGAGGGATCTTGTCCCTCAATGCTATAGAAGTCAGGCTCTGCAACGAATTGAACTGCAGCTTTGCCTCTTTGACCACCACCACGTCCTCCACGACCTCCAGTATTATTGCCTCCTTTCCAACCAGAGTTGCTGTAATTAAACCTTCGCAGCTTAGGGCATTGATTCTTGAAATGTCCAGCTTCCTTGCAATAGTTGCAAGTCATTTGGTTATAATTCTGATTCTGCTGATATCCCTGAGTCCGTGGTTGATACTGGTTCTGAGATGGAACTAGGGGAGATGGGGATGTAGCATGGATTGCTAAACCAGAAATTTCAGTATGAAGATTCTGAGCAGCAGCCTTGTTACCTTCATCCCTTCGGATATAAGCAAAAGCTTGCTCCAACGTAGGTGGAGTTGCAAGACGCAATAACTCATTCTTGGCCCCTTCAAAGTGAGGGTCCAGGCCAGCAAAAAAAACATGGACACGCATCTTGTCCTGCTCATTCCGATAAGAATTAATATCCGCTTCACAAGTCATAGGATTAGGGTTCCTCTGATCAAGCTCCTGCCAAATTGTCTTCAAATTCCCATAAAAGGTTGCAACAGGCTGTCCACTCTGAGTTATTTTGAAAGCTTTGACATTCAATTCATGAACACGAGCAAAATCACTCCCATCATAATATGTAGCAGCAACAGAGTCCCAAATTGCTTTGGGAGAATCATAGTTAGCAAACAATCTCATCACCTCCGGAGTCATAGCTTTGAGAAGAATTCCTATCACATTAGTATTTGCCGTATCCCATTCATCAGCTTTTGGACCTGCAGTAGGTCTTACTGCACTACCGGCAACATAACTCCACTTACCAATTCCCTGAATATGAATCTTCATAAGTCTCTGCCATAACTGATAATTGGTACCATCAAGTTTGACACCAAAACTGGAGTTATCTATGACATTCTGAACAATTACGACTTCACGGGCCACAGAACTTGTCTCTCCAGACTCACTTTTCCCGTCAGTGATCTTCAAGTCCACCATCTCTTTCTTCCTCAAATACTAAATAAAGTTGTAACAATTGTAGCAACAAAGGGCACTGACCAATGAATATTCAAAGAAACAAATATTCAAATAAACAAAGCTGTTGGCTTTATTCAAGCTTGTCTTTTCCAAGAAACCACAAAGGGTCCAGCAACCACTCAATATAATAAGGAGGAGGTCAGCAACAATCAAGATCAAATAGGGGGGGGGGACCACCAATTGAAGCCACGAACCAAAGGAACCAGCAAACAAATCCAGAACAAGCCGAGAGACAAAAAATCAAAAGCAAATAGGGGGGACCACCAATTAAAGCCACGAACCAAAGAAACCAGCAAACAAATCCAGAAAAAACCGAGAGACAAAAGATCAAAAGTAAACAATTTTATTTTTCCTCTCTCGCAGCGGAAGCCGAATAGTACAACCGAGTCCGAATGGATCTCGGCTCTGATACCAAGTCAAACAGAACCAAGAAACACAGTGATTTGGAGTTTTCTAATATTTGTGTTATTATCTCTTCTCCAAGAATGGAGTATATATATACAAGATACAACGTGTGTCCTATTAGGAAACAACACAGTAGAGAATATTCCTAATAATAATATTCCTAATAATACACAAGATATACAACCCTAATAACACAAGGTATGACTCACGCCAACAATATTCTCTTTTTACAAGTCACCAATCAAACTTTTCTCACGGCAGAGCCTCATGATCATAAAGATGGACAGCCAGCCAATTAGCTAGCTACATATATGTGATTCGAATATATATGTATTACAAACACTAGCTAATAACCAAAAAAATAAAACATCAATTAAAAGGTACCACTAATACAGATGCTCAGATTTAAAAACACCATGTTACTGCTCTCTAGCTTCCCTATGTCGCTATGTCCTACGTTTAAATTGAACTTCTTGTCTTTTTTTAACCACTAATTAATGTAGAAATTGCGTATTGTTTATTTTAGAATGTAGAAGTTGTCACTTCATGAAGCATTGAGATTGTCGCAGATGTTTAAATATAATTTTAAAGCATCTTAAAGGATCAAGTAATATTCACCGAAGTTTCTTTACTTTTTATTCGGGTTATTCCATTTTACTTGCACATTCTTTGTGAATGTAAATACCACGGCTTGAAAACATACACGTGCCAAAAGATAAGAGTTATCACTTCTAAAAAAAAAAAATCAGGAGCAATATCAAGGGATAGATCAAGAGGCTAGGCCGGATCAAAATGAAGGGGAACTTGGTGCACTAGTAAGAGCAAGTTCACCTGTTGGGTCACCATGTCACCCACTATTCACTACTTTTTAGTGTTAATTTCATCCTCTGGGTTCCGAGCACAGTGTATTTCGTGCCCTGTGTCACCCTGTACAGTGTTTTGGGTCACCATGGTGACCTGCACAGTGTATTTCGTGTCCTGGGTCACGGGCACAGTGTATTTCGTGACCCAGAGAATGAAAATATACACTAAAAAGCAGTGAATAGTAGGTGACTTGGTGACCCAACGGATGAACTTGCTCTTAGGTGGATAACAGTTGTTAATGTCAGAATCCGGGGGGACTCTAGTTAACTATAAGTAAAGAGAGAGAGAGAGTTGACACGAGATGTATAGTGGTTCGCCTCCGCATGAGCGGGAGACTACGTCCACTTGAAAGCTTATACTAGTGTGTCGAGCCTTGCGGCCTAACATGATTACAAAGTGTGTTGTAATGGAGTGAATGAATGCATGAATCGTGTTTGAGTGGGAGGAGAGTTCCTTTTATAAGTCAAGGAAGCCATCTCCTCTACTTGTTCTTCGATGTGGGACAAGCAACCACACAATTCTAGTCTAGAAATGCCTAGTTGTGAGGGCATGTTGACAAGGGCGGAAAGGTGGCTTCCCGACGTCGGATTTGCGACTTCCGGATACCGTGGCGTAGCTTGAACATAGGGCTACACGATGGATGTCGCGGTTGGGCCTTGCCATGTCTCGTGGATGTCCCAAAGTGGGTGTTACTTATGCTTGGTGATGGAGAGAACTAGCTTGCTAGTGTAGGTATAAACAAGTCCCCGAAGTCCCCGAGTAAGAGTAGCTTCTTGGTTGGGGAGTTCAAATCATGAAGTCATCAAGCATAAGTAATATCCGAGAGGCGCACGGCCCCTACAAGTCCCCGAGCTCCGCAAGCAAGAAGGGACTCGCTATCCTGCATCACAAAAGACCAAAAAAATCGTATATGTAGTTACATCGGAGGTGCACAACCATAGACTCGTGGAGCCCGGAGGCTAGACCACATGTAAGAAGCATTGTGAACCGAGAGCGCAACTAAAACATGTTGGATAAGTGTAGCGAGTTAGGTGTTCGAGCAAGTTAGGTGTAGGCGCTGTATGAGCGTGCGGGGCGTAGCCCAAGCGAGTCGCGGCCATGCTTTGATACCTAAGCGAGTCATAACCGTTTCGCAAGCATTTATCCGAGCATGTTTAATTGAGCTATAAGTGTCACAAGGTTGTAGATGAATGTCACATGAAAGTGAAATTGAAGCATGTATGTGTGTAGCATGAACTTGTAGGAAAGCTGCTAATAACATGTTGTAGGCATGCTTAAGTGTCATAGAGACATGTATAGTCATGGCATCGGCGGTAGCTCAAATTGCGAGAGCGGAAAAGATAAGAAATAGTGACTTATCTTATGCCGATTTGGAGCGAGTTGGAGGTGGCCGATGATGACGGTCCATTGCCTGTGGCGGATAAAATAGTCCGATAATGCAACTCGTAGTTGGGGTGATGAGGTCGATAAAAATAGTTGAATTTCCCTCGAAACAAAGTAGAGGATTAAAAGCAACACCACCAATTTGCATATGTAAGTTTGACAAAATTGTAAGCAAAATAGGCTATATATGTATATGTGTGTACAAATGGTCAGAAGCATGAGGTTTAAATGGCATCTGGGCGGTGGGGGTACACACATATGCCATGAAGTGGACGAGGTACCTAATTCATGAAGGTAGATGCGTATGCACATGCACCACAAAGCAGCCCATAACTAAATTAACATATATGTGAGTTGTGCATAAAGCATGGCACGTGCACCCTTTATTAATTGTCAGAGGGTATGGGGCTTGAGTCTAAGCTATTTCAAGTGTGATGTTGACAGTCTCAGACAGCTCGGGAGCAGAGGCAAAGTGATAGAAGAGAGAGACTTAGCTTAGATTGTGAAAGCCATAAAAGCTCGGGGCCTGTTTGGGTTGCTGTTGATGCTAGTGGTGCGTGCTGGAGGTGCTAGCGGAGCTGGTTACCGCCTGATGGTGCAAGCGGATCTGTTTCCCTCTGGTGGAAGACTTGCCGGCGGAAGGACTGGCTGGCGGAAGCTGGGGCTCAGCGGAGGCGCCAAGCAGCGGTGCAGCGGAGCACCCCCGGCGGAGTTTCGACGAAGGCCTGCAGAGCATGAAGCATAGTGGTTGCAGTTCGCTTTTCGGGGCAGTGGAGGAATTGGACGGGAGAATGATGTTGGTGACTGTGCCGAGCAGAGGCGCTGACTGGAGCCGATGCTCGATGAAAGTTCGGCGGTGCACAGTCCGGCGGATACAGTGATGGTGGTCGGTTGAGATGCCAGCTGAGCTCGGTGGGCGCTAGCGGAGGTGGGTGCTAGCGGAGCTGTGAGCGACATAGTGGCTGGCGGAGCGGAATGCAGCGACGGTGCATGGACTGAGGTCGCCGGGGCAGAGGTGGGCTTGCTGCCGTCACTGGAGATGCTGAAGAAGGCCAGCGGAGGAAGAAGACGTCAGGTTCCTGTTGGCATATCGAAGGAGACTGCTGGGCGGAGCGAAGGAGAGATGGCTCAGCGGAAGAGCGAAGTGCGGCGGAGGATTTAGGCCAGCGGAGGCGGTGGGCAGCGGTAGTGGAGGTTTCGCCGCTGGTGCTCACGAGTCCGGCGAAGTTGGGCGGAGCGGATCCGCCGGCTAAGTTGGGCGGAGCGGAGGAGAGAGATAGCTCAGCGGAGGTGGATTTCCAGCGGAAGTTGGAGCTGCAAGTTGAAGCTCAGCGGTGCTGAAGTCTGGCGGGAATTTTTTGAAAGATGGAGGGGTGCCCAGAGAAGTTTTCTGGGTGTCCAGAGAATTTTTGCCGCCCAAATTTTTTTTTTTTTTTTTTTTTTTTTTTGAGATGGTCGTTGACCATTGACATGGGCGCTGACCATGACGATCAGCGCTGACCGATGATGATCAGCGTTGACCATGCTAGCTCGGCGTTGACCAAGCGTTGACCGGACCCTGATGGGCGTTGACCAACCCCGCCGGGCGTTGACCAACCTCGCCGGGCGTTGACCGGCCCCGATTTGATGTTGAACGAGCGTTGATCGTCCAAAGCTTGTGGTAGGTGACGAAGCCTTTGTGTGCCGGCTTCCCACAGACGGCGCCAAATGTTAATGTCAGAATCCGAGGGGACTCTAGTTAACTATAAGTAAAGAGAGAGAGAGAGTTGACACGAGATGTATAGTGGTTCGCCTCCGCATGAGCGGGAGACTACGTCCACTTGAAAGCTTATACTAGTGTGTCGAGCCTTGCGGCCTAACATGATTACAAAGTGTGTTGTAATGGAGTGAATGAATGCATGAATCGTGTTTGAGTGGGAGGAGAGTTCCTTTTATAAGTCAAGGAAGCCATCTCCTCTACTTGTTCTTCGATGTGGGACAAGCAACCACACAATTCTAGTCTAGAAATGCCTAGTTGTGAGGGCATGTTGACAAGGGCGGAAAGGTGGCTTCCCGACGTCGGATTTGCGACTTCCGGATACCGTGGCGTAGCTTGAACATAGGGCTACACGATGGATGTCGCGGTTGGGCCTTGCCATGTCTCGTGGATGTCCCAAAGTGGGTGTTACTTATGCTTGGTGATGGAGAGAACTAGCTTGCTAGTGTAGGTATAAACAACAGTGAAGGTTACACTAGCAGTGTGGGAATGAGATCGATTTCATGACTTCTAGAGGAGTTAAGCTATAGAGTTTATGAATTACTTAGCTAACTCAAGTACTACGATGATTGGGTGTGGAAAAGTGCTTACTTTTGTAGTGCTGTAATGACTTAACTTTGAACGAGCTCGAAATTTTCTCTTAAGTTTAAGCTAAGATAGAAATTGTGAGGAATGCTAGAGAGATCGATTAAATGCTTTCACTAGTGGAGTTATCATAATCGACTAATGGTTTAGAAAATTAGTCAGTCTAGGTAATCGAATTTTGTCGACAATATTCTTGCTGTGAGTTGAGTCATTTCTGATAAAGTAATCTGGGGTTCACATCCAAAACCAATTGGCAATGGATGAAGTGACTCAAACCCTTATAAACCCATAGGCAATGTCCCATTTTTCCCATGTGGGATGTATATATTCTCAACACGCCCCCGCACGTGTGGCGAATTTTCAAGCCATACACGTGGACAACTTTGGGTGACGTGGAGCCCGTGTGGCCGTTAGGCATGCACACGTGGCCGGGTAACCCGCTCTGATACCATGATAAAGTAATCTGGGGTTCACATTCAAAACCAATTGGCAAAGGATAAAGTGGCTCAAATCCTTATAAACTCATAGACAAGGTCTCATTTTTCCCATGTGTGATGTATATATTCTCAACAATTTCTTCTTGTTGTTTATCGTTAATCGAATTATAACTTCACTTAGTGTGATTTTACTTTGTGATCTTTGGACAAAGGCACAGTTATTCCAAACAAACATTAACACGAGTCATTGTATTATAACACACCAAACACATATACACGCCATTTTCTCTTTTCTTTCCTTTTCTTTTTAGGGATGGGAGATCAAACTAGAACATTTGTATGGCCTGTGTCCCTTGCAATGGGCCATTCATTGATTGGATACCTAAATAAGTGAAATTGCATCCTTCCTGCCATGTTAATTGAATACCTAAATAGTACTAGCCAAGACGTATGGAACAACATAATGTAATTAAACATGAATTTTCTGTGAAATGAAATCTGTCTCATTTTCTATGGAATTTTTATAATGTGTTTACTCTTCCTAGTTTCTAGATACGTACGTCATATGAATTAATATATGAGGGTAATGTTGCACCAAAGTTTTTGTTGAATTTTCTCAAACCAACTTCTCTGGTTCTCTATTCTTTTTCCAATTGCGACAGACATCGATATATATATATTGATTAACACTCTTTTAAAAACTTATTTCGAAGAAACTGATATAAACACCTTCAAAAAATTGTTAAATTAGAAAGAGCCATATGTTAACAAAGGGCTATCACTCACCTAATTAAGCCTGCCGGTGCACTATATAAAATGTAAATGGCATATCTCATACCATCTTTTGGGTCGTTGCACAAAATTATATCTCATGATCACTTTCGTTTTGAAAAAAAGAATTAAGAAAACTCTAAATTATGTACTCAATAACATATGTTTTCTAATTTAGAATTTGTTTTTCCTCTGTCACGCCATATATGATAGGAAATGATGAACAGAGAACTCAGCTAACTTGAGCTGAAACCGAAAGAAAGAAAGGTAGCTAAAACGAGAATCTTACCAAACGTACAAGTGCCTTTACAATTTCCTAAACTGTTAATTTTATGAGGTTTGTTACATGGATTTCCTTTAATTATGAATCCGTTGATTCTTTTTAACCTTTGTTTATTAACCCATGATTTTACATGGCCTCCATGATCCAGACAAATCCAAAGGAAAATCTAGCTTTTCCAGAAAATTGTCTCAATTTCTCACCCCTTTATCAAAAAGAGAGATGCCCTAGCTACCCTGTCAGATTGTTTACCATTATCGTTCTCTCTTTCCAAAACCAACCCCATGCTTCACGCTTTTGTCAGAAAATTTTATGAGAAAAATCTAACCAACAGATTTCCCTTCGCATTATGGCCATTGCCCATTGATGTCTATATTTATTTCTCAATCCACACCTTTTATCCTTTCTCACCTACTAGCTAGGGTTTCCTTTTCTACTCAGTGGTCTTATTCCTATTCCTATTTAAGTACCTCCCTTCAGACCCATTGCTCAACCACATTTGGGCAAAACCCACTTTCTTCTTCTCTCTTTTGTTTAGGTCATTTGGGGTATAGAGAGATGAGAGCTTCCTTCGATCCAAATGCAGGAGTAGAGATGGCGTACACTGCTCCTAATTCATGAATACCTCTGGGTTGCGCAGGATAAAGAAAACCTAGTGCGCAGCTTAGGGGTTTGCATGACATAGGAGCAGAGGTTTCCTTCTCCTTTCCTTGATTGGATTGAAGGGAGCTCTCATTATTATTGACCTCTCTCACTTGATATGTATACTATTTGGATCTGGATTGTCTGTTTTGAGATTTACTATCTGGGCGTCTTTGCTTTACTTTTAATTTGTCAATATCTATTTACCCTCTGAATCTGTGATGTGTTTTTGTGAGTTTGGCAGTTGCAGGATATATGGGAAACTAATTGATGCTGGAATGACCTGATCGAAAAGTTTACTTTTAGAGGCATGTAAGCAAATCCAAAGGGTGTTTCTACATCTACCATTTATGGGAATCAATTGAGCTTGACGCGTTTTTCAAAGACAGTAGCTAGCTCCAACTTTGAATTTGAAAATACGTATTATGTACGTGTGTAGATCAAGTACTCATATACGGTTTCTTATCCAATCCTACGTAGGTGGCTGTACCTGTACATATCTAGCTCAGCGAATGTAATGACTTTTATTTTGTACATTTTTATATCTCTATCCTTCATACGAGCCCTTCCAAAATTTGGAAATTTAATACGTACGCATCAGCGGTTGTTTGGGGGAAAATTTGTGAATGGATATAATTGCCAATATGAAGAAATTTCGAACCGGTTTGAGTTTGTTGTAATTAAGAGACAAGTACAAAGTTATAGCTCAAAAGAAGAAGAAAACAAATATAGTAGATTACGTAGTAGATATTTCCAATTTAGATATTTCATACCCAGAATCCTAATCACATATTATTACAAAGTAGCACAATAAAATCAGGAGATTCGGGTTCTCTAGTAGTCTAGTTGTCTCTCCCTCTGCCGCTCCCAGAAGTGCTGTTACTAGTCGACACTTTCCGCCTGGCAAAGAGATTGAATAGACCAGATTCAAAAGCTTCCAGGCTAGCAATGATGTTGTAGTAGTAGTCCAGCTTACTCTGGTAGAGGTCGTGACGATGGATGTAGCGCTCTTCCCAGTCACGTATGTTGTGGATCACGCTTACAAGGAAGAGCTTAGAGCAAGTTCACCCGTTGGGTCACCATTTCATCCACTATTCACTACTTTTTAGTGTTAATTTCCACCCTCTGGGTCACGATGGTGACTCAGAAAGTGACTCCTGGTGACCCAGGGCACGAAATACACTGTACCCGTGACCGAGAGGGTGAAATTAACACTAAAAAATGGTGAATAGTGGGTGACCTGGTGACCCAACGGGTGAAGTTGCTTTTATGTACTTGAAAGTGATGAGCTGAGAAAGAAGCATGCCCCAGCAACAGCTACATCCCTTGATCATACTCTCTGGCTGGGACATGCTTCTTCCTCGGCTCATCTGTGTATTTCAGACAAACGAGTGTCGTAAAGGGAGTGCTCCACAATGAAAGGAAATACCCAGATATGATCAGAACTCCATCATATGTGATATGTCCCCCATATGATTAGCCTTCATAGAATTTCAGGAGCTAAACAAAATGGACTTGCTCTATACATCATTCAATCTCACATGTTCTGTCATATAGTCACAGAGGCGAAATTAAAAATTCTTGAATGGGAACGTTTTATATTTTAATAAGTAAAAATTTATTTCTTAATTACCCTTGAAATGTAGGCAACTCCACTATGTGTGTGTGTGTGTGTGGCCTTCGAAACAATTTTATCCATAACTTAATCTTTGTTGGATGTATGCTTTCAATTGATAATGTTGTGAAGAATAGTATGAGGTACTTGCTAGCTTTCTTGTACTTGTATCTGGTTTTCTGACTATGTACACCCCAAAATATATGCATAATCTATTCTCCAAAATCGAAAAATACAATCTACATTTTGCTCAAAGCCGGACATTTTGGATATATATGGATATATACTAGCCATATGTTGCCCAAGATACTGAGAGAAAACTTCTTCTCTAAAAAAAAACCCTAGCGGCGGCAAAAGTTTTCTATCAAGGGTGCATGCCCGGTCCGACCGCACGCCCTTGCGGCGGCGGCGTCAGATGGGTCAGATGAGACCGTGTGTCTGGAAGTGGGTGGTCTGGCCAGAGTAAAGGTTGCAGGTTGAAGACGTCGCCGTCCTGGGGGCTTGGAGTTTTTGACGGGAAAAAGCAGCAGCGAGATGGCACGATGGCGTGGGTTGGTGTCGCCTGGACCTAGAGAGAAGCATGAACAGCCTAATTGGTGGCTCTTGGCTGTGTCGTGGAAGCGGAGCTCGCTTGGAGTGGCAACATCGGGGTTTACTGTGCTCAGATCAATCCCAAAGCCGGCTTAGAGGCTGTGCAAAGTGTGCGATGGAACAGGGCCTCCAAATTTTGGGGCCCTATATATACTTCTTTGTACAACTATATTATTTATGAAAGGGCCCTCACTACTTGAAAGTTTTGTAGTTCAGTTGGCAATTAACTCTCTTTCCAACTTAGTAGTACAAGTTTGATTCTCATTGCAGCTGATTTGCTTTTTATTTCTTTTTTGGGCCCCTTTTCCTAACCCCATTTTCTTGTTCTTTTGGGCCTCTTTTCCTCATTGCAGGTGATTTGCTTTTTATTTATTCTTTTTTTGGGCCCCTTTTTCTGCCTCCATTTTCTTGTTCTTTTGGGCCTCTTTTCCTCATTGCACTTTGCTTTTTTATATTACATTTATCCTTAATCCTTAAATGTCTTTTGGATAGTATTGTATTTATCTTCGTTAATAATTCATAATTCAATTGTAATTTTGTCTGTAAATGGATTTTTGTTAACAAGGTTTAGTCCTCTTTCTCTCTAAATCTTTTTGTTTTTAAAGAAGTGGAATAATAATATAAGATAAGATGGCCAAAAAAGAAGAAGAATAAAGTAATTAATTATATTGGTTTGTATATAACAAAAATTTTCAATGATATATTCATGTATAATCTCGTAAAGAGGGCTATATTTTCTATCTCGCACAGGGCCTCCAAAATTTTTGAGACGGCTCTTATCGATTCGAGTGGGTTTGGGTGGTCTGGTTTCGCTTTGGGGAAGGGCAGCAAGTCTAGCCGGCGTGAGGTAGGTGGAGGAGGCGCTGCTGACGGTGGTGAGACGGCACAGGAGGAGCAAGTAGGGTGGTGGTGTCATAGACTGGGCAACCTGAGACTTGGGCTTGGGCCACTGGGTTTTATGGGGCCTTGGGTAGCTTTTGGGCTACTTTGGGCTTCTAGGGTTTTAAATAGTTTTTTTGCTATTTATTTCCAATAATTCCTTTTTTTTTAGGGAGCTATGCTTATTCGTTCTTTAACGAGAGCTAACGGATGTAGTTAGGTGGTTTTTAGCCTGTAAATTATGATGTTTCTTTTTACATCTTGATAATCGAAACTTCTGAAGTGCCGCAATTGAGCGCTTTGGCAAAGGAAGTTTTCACACAAAATTATCTTTTTGTAGGGTAATGTTGTAGTTTGTTAGGCTCCTTGATTAAGTGAGTTTTGATGTCTTAAGTTAATGGTGCATGATTCTCGTTTCTGGGAAATTTGTAAGTGTCGTTCTGGCTTGCGATTATCAATGAAATCTTCATTTACTCAAAAAAAAAAAAAAAAATTCTGCCCAAGATTTAAATTTGGATATAATGTGAAGGTTGGAGACAAGATTAAGGAGTTGTCAAGAATTCAGACCACGCTTTCTACTTCGAATCGAAATCTTAAATTCAATCAAATCTGTATATGACCACTTTGTGGTATTTGTATCAAAAGGGAAATTTTTAAGAACATTACATGAAGTATGGGCCATTGAGAATTAAGGTTAGTATACTTTACAAAACTTCAGAATGGTGCCTTGGGTTCAAAACCTGATCACCCAACATAAATACATACCGTCAGTTTGACTGTTAGTCTGCTTGACTTCTGTCAATTTATAGGACAAATCCGTCTCTTCAACGATAATGGAGAAAAAAAAAAACTGAGAATGGAGACCTGCCCAATCCTGCGGCTTTCTCTATTTCTCTACCACCAAACCCTCTCCAATTCCATTCTTCAATCATCTTATCCGAGCACCAATCAAATTGGAAACCCATCACATATAGATTCAATCTTCATCTTTGTTGGAGCATAATTCATATACAATTTGTGCCCTAAAGCATGAAAATTACTTGTTTTAAAGTCTAATTTAATATTGACTAATCCAATTCCATGTTTTGTAGAAAATCTTCACAAGAGGAGAAAAAAGTGAAATTTCAGCAAATTTTTCATGCACCACCACTCACGGTGGTACCATGTATTTTCCGGCCATATTCATGGAGGAGCAAAGAGGATGAATATCATAGGATCTATTCCATTACATTCATTCACCATCATTCTATCTTAACCAAATTCTAAACTTTTTGGTTCCAATTCAACCATACACTCCCTATTGTCCAAAATTCCACCATCATCATCACTTCAATATCTATCATGTTTTAGGCTTAATCATCATCCATCATTCATCATTTCCTACTCTAACGTACCTACACCATCACTCCCATACTCTTTTCTCTTGTTTTTGGGATCTATTACTACTCTCATACTCCACCTCTTTGCTCAATTCAAGAACCTAGCTGCTATCTTGACTTCTCAACACCAATTTCGCATCTCTCTCCATCTATTTAAGCACCCATTCTTCACAAGAAAGAGGCATCACCCACACTTAGCCACTACAACTTTTTCTATCTCTTTTTCTCTACACAATCCACTACCATCTCCTCCACAAAACCTCAATCTCCACCACTTCATTTTCAAACTACATCCCTACTCATTACATCTTACATATATCAAGCATCATCATCATCATCATCATCTCAAGTCTTGAAGAAGGAGTTCAAGGAAAAAGCTAGAGCATAAGAGGATCCACACATCATCTCCATGACAAAGTTTCCATGATCAACCACTTCATCATCCTTCACTTGTGATCATCCCTAGTCATTTCTAAACTCTTTTCTTTGATAGCTTAATGTTTTTCATTATGTTGATACTAGTTTATGTAGATATGTGTGCATGAGTAATCTATTGTTGGGGTTAGAGTTGAAAGCCCTAACCAAACTTGTAATGAGTTGATGTTTGAATCTTATTTGATGCAATTTTCATAATCATCTTCACATACTAAATCAAGAAATGAATGCTTGTATTTGAATCTAGCTAATTTGAATACTTTGCATTTGCCATTACATGAACATTGTTTAGAGAGTAGCTAGCTTTGAACATTAATAACATGATAGCACACTAGGTGTGTATGTGAGGGTAGTGAGTCAAAATCACCTAGACCTAGGATTAGTTTGCTTGCTTGATTATCTAAATTTAAATCTTTATGCATCTAGGAGCAAAGAATTGATACTTATCCTGTAATATAACTTATTCTTGGGTAGCTAGTTTCGCACTTATCCAGTGAAAATTGATAAAATCAAAGGAGTTTAGGCCTTAATAGTCTTATCCGGATGCTAAGAGGGTAATTGGATACTTGGGATTGCATTTTTTTTAGTTTGAACATCAATGCATGCAAGGGAGACTATGACGAACAACCTAAAGCTCCGTCAGTTAGCCATGTCCTCATGTCTTTCTTATGTCAATACAAACTTTAAATTGAATGTGCCAAAGACTACCACAGCTGCAGCACACATGCAACATGTATACTAACATGCAAAATTTTACATTGACATGCATGTGCTAGTCCTCCATGTATTTCTAGGATCATATATTTCAAAGGCCCATGATCCATATATGCCATCCGCCCATGCTCGTTATGAAGCCATATGTCGCTCTAATTGATATGGCACTCACCATGCCTATAGACATATCAATTACTTTAATCTTTTGTTCCATGTGCCCACTGACACAAGTGCTATCTACTAGACATATCAATTACTTTCTATCAGTAATTATCATATGCATGCACCTGTGCACATTGCAACGAGCTACATATTTTGTGAACATTATAGACCATATGTGCACATTAAATCTTCGTTGCACATATTCAATCAATTTTGTTCCTCGGTCAATTCATCGATATGGATAAATTGCTAATCATTTACCTTATCTTGCCGAGGCATAAACACCGTTTCAATCAACGACATCATCAGCCTTCTAACAAGGAACTTCGCCGGAGCAATGGACCGTCACACTCGGCCAACTCCGCTAGCCTCCAAATTGGCACAAGATAAGTCACTATCTTATCTCTTAAGCTCCTGCAATTTGAGCTACCGCCGATGCCATGTCTGTACATGTCTCCATGACCCTTACGCATGCCTACGGCGTGTTATTAACACCTTTACTACATCGTACATGCTTGCTCTGTGTGTTTTGTCCTTTTTTCATGCAGATACATACTTTACGAGTCTACGGTCTACGACCAAACCGCCACGCGGTAAGGCAACGCCTCATAATAGCACTGACCGCTACGCGGCATTGCAGCAAGGGACTAGTTAACACAGCCTACGGCAGGCATTGATCCGGCAGTTAACCCCGACGCTTGGGTACTAAAGCTTGGGATCGCTACCCAACACCCTCTGCTCCGTGCAGCTCCCCCTCAACAAACAAATTACCGACCATCCGGAGGTCCGTCATGGCTGGGGAGTCGGGGACTCTCTAGCGGGCCTAGCAGGGGCCCATGCCTTCCCGGCAACCCATTGAGCTTCCGCTCATGCCTTCCCGGCAACCCATTGAGCTTCCGCTCATGCCTTCCCGGCATCCCATTGAGCTTCCGCTCATCCCCATTGAGCTTCCGCTCATGCCTTCCCGGCACCCCATTGAGCTTCCGCTCATGCCTTCCCGGCAACCCATTGAGCTTCCGCTCATGCCTTCCCGGCATCCCATTGAGCTTCCGCTCATCCCCATTGAGCTTCCGCTCATGCCTTCCCGGCACCCCATTAAGCTTCCGCTCATGCCTTCCCGGCAACCCATTGAGCTTCCGCTCATGCCTTCCCGGCACCCCATTGAGCTTCCGCTCATGCCTTCCCGGCATCCCATTGAGCTTCCGCTCATCCCCATTGAGCTTCCGCTCATGCCTTCCCGGCACCCCATTGAGCTTCCGCTCATGCCTTCCCGACACCCCATTGAGCTTCCGCTCATGCCTTCCCGGCACCCCATTGAGCTTCCGCTCATCCCCCTTGAGCTTCCCGCTCATGCCTTCCCGGCAATCCTCGAGCTTCCCGCTCACGCCTTCCCGGCATTCCCAATCTTCACATTCATGTCTACTCGACACACCACACGTTAATGGAACATGGAATTCTTCTACCATTTGTCGCTCCCGACAAATTGAATTCTTTTCGCGTTCCATTAATACGAGCGACAACCAAACCAACACAAGCGTTCACGTACTCATCATTTACACGTTACAAACGCTTACCTTCGCAGCGCTCATACAACTTACATTTATCATGTGCAATCCATATGCTCACACGGCCATACGCGCTCTCGAGTTTGTACGTCATAATCGATCGTCCTCGACGCCATTCGCGTGTATACATCAACATGTATCACGCACCTCATACGTTTATATATGCCAACGCATATCAATGCAACTCACATTTGTTGCCCAATGCAACGAGCATTCTACATATGCGTGTTTTTTGTCTCATTGTGCAGGATTAAACGAGTCCCTTCTTGCTTACGGAGTTCGGGGACTTGTAGGGGCTCCGTGCCGCCCGGTTACTTATGCTTGATGACTGCATGATTTGAACTCCCCAACCAAGAAGCTACTCTTACTCGGGGACTTCGGGGACTTGTACATACCTCCAATAATATGGAGTATTTACTACGTCACCAAGCATAAGTAACACCCACTTTGGGACATCCACAAAACATGGCAAGGCCCAACCAAGACATACATCGTGTAGCCCTATGTTCAGGCTACGCGGCGGTATCCGGAAGTCACAAATCCGCCACCGGGAAGCCACCTTTCCGCCCTTGCCAACATGCCTCCATAGCATAGCTTTCTGCATGTTAAATAGACTAGAATAGTAACTTTACTTGTCCCACATCGAAGAACAAGTAAAGGAGAAGCATTCCTTCATCTATAAAAGGAATGCCTCCTCCCACAACTCAACACATTCCACATTCATCATCTCATTACATTTCTTGTAATCTTGTTAGGCCGCAAGGCTCGACACACTAGTATAAGCTTTTAAGTGGACGTAGTCTCCCGCTCATGCGGAGGCGAACCACTATACATCTTGTGTCAAATCTCTCTCTCTCTGTCTCTCTTTCTTTATTTATAGCTAACTAGAGATCCCCACGGATCACTAACGTTAACACATTTAATTGGATACTTGAGATTGCATTACTTATAGTTTGAACATCAATGCATGCAAGGGAGGCTATGGTGAACAATCTAAAGCTCTAACTTCCATCCATTTTATCACATCTAGTTTAACATAGCCTAGTTTACATTTCAAGTTTTTATTTTGTGTTAATTTGAGTTGAAACCATCTCCAAAGCCAAAATCAAACCACTACTACACCATCTTGCATATATTCACCATGAACTTTGGTTTACTTATGAGCCATTTTGCATATTCATCTAGCACCCTTTAGGTCCCTAGCTAGAGTGAGTTTTCCAATCCCTTGGGTACGATATCCCCTACTCATAATCCCTACACTATAACTTGACCCTTATACTTGAGGGTGGCTATGACGAACAACCTAAAGCTCTAACTTCCATCCATCTAATTGGATACTTGAGATTGCATTACTTATAGTTTGAACATCAATGCATGCAAGGGAGGCTATGATGAACAATCTAAAGCTCTAACTTCCATCCATTTTATCACATCTAGTTTAACATAGCCTAGTTTACATTTCAAGTTTTTATTTTGTGTTAATTAATTTGAGTTGAAACCATCTCCAAAGCCAAAATCAAACCACTACTACACCATCTTGCATATATTCACCATGAACTTTGGTTCACTTATGAGCCATTGTTTATGATTTGTACATTTGCATATTCATCTAGCACCCTTTAGGTTTTCCCTAGTTAGAGTGGGTTTTCCAATCCCTTGGGTACGATATCCCCTACTCATAATCCCTACACTATAACTTGACCCTTATACTTGAGGGTGACTATTTGGCTAACAATCTTTCTTTTTGAAACACATAAAAAATTGTTAGGGTTTTGCATCAATAATAAATATAATCTCGTCTCCTAAGACTGGGTTTTTAGGTGTTAAGAATGGCGCGGTGAGGTTGATGATTTTAGGTTTTGATTGAAGTGTGAGTTTGAATTTGGGGGGGGGGGGGGACAAGGTGGCTGGTACTTTTTCCGGCAAGTGCTCAAGGCCGTTTTTTAAGAGAGAATTTCTCGAAACGTTTTGGAAATTGGGATGCTTTTGTTGTCTGAATCAGAAGCTCCTCTTGCTGTGCATTTGCAGACTACTCCACCATACTCAGCCATTGCCATTGACCAAACCGTGATTCTCGGGAGTGGTGAAGGACGAGATCGCGAGCTATGGTGATTAAAAGTTGATTCTTCAAGCATTTTAACCCAAAACCTCATCTGGGCATTTCAATTTTGCTCCATTGTTACCGTGGCTGGAAATATCAATTCGGATCCAGTCGAGTTTTACTTTTGTGTAAATTTGAGAAAAGAATTGGGGAAGATTTGAGAGAAAAAGAGGTAGCGGGCACAAAAAATTGGGTTGAGAGAGAGAGAGATTGGGTTGTGGGTCGGAGGAGGAGAGGGAGAGGGGTTGTGGGTCGGAGGAGGGGGGGGGGGGGGGGGGAAGAGAGAGAGGATACTAAATCACTCTTTGAAAAATGAATAATGGCACAAGGGTTAATGGTGTTATTGATGACAGGTACCAAAACTGTGTCGGATTTTCAACCCAGACACTATTGTAATGTTTTGTAAAGTAAATTCACCTTAATTCTCAGTGGTCCATACCTCATGTACTGTTCTTAAGTATCAAAATTGTATTGAAATTAAAAATATTTGAGTTTGATTCTATTACCCTATTTTGTTTCTATATGTTCCATAGAAGCCAGAAGACCGACCAGTTTAAAGAATAATGGGAATTCAAGATGTTGATAGCCGATACTCAACATTGGTGGAAACAAGCTTGTAATTCTCTCTAATCTTCTCTTCATAAGCTTCAAGACACAAGACAGTATATCATAGATTCAAATCAGATGTCTGAACAAAGAGTTATGAAGATGTAAAATTTAGTTTTTCGCCAACCCCCTTCCGTATGTGCATCTGCCAGCATGGCATTGAACATGTTTTGATAGCCGACAACAGCACCAATCGGGAATACAAATACGGGTTTGGATTCGGAGTCTTATATATGGATAGTTAGGTACGTATCATCACTAAACAAGTTAGCTATAGAATATTGACTAGTAAGTGGCATGGAAAGTCCCCCAAACCCGTGACACAAGTCGGTATCTTCTTCCACAATCAAAGATGGAGAAAAAAAGGAAAGAGAATCCTTTGCATGCATCTACTATGGAAGCATTCTCTTGGTCAGGAAGTAGACCAGGCCAATATCTCAGCCGGATTCGGTAGACTTGACCTGGGAGAAGTGTAACGACCGGTTCCGACCGCCCAAATTGCATTGTTAATTCAAGAAATTAGGGAATGAGGATTTAAACTAAAAAAAGATGCATCAAATCAATCTATTGATTGATTCTTTTTTTGGTCGTGTTTCATTTTAAAGTCTCCATTTGCATTTCAGGAAGGCTCCCTTGGACCCTTCAAAGCTTCAAATATTATATGTACAAGACTGGGCTTCAAATATTGCTGTCTCATATTATAGAACCCTATTTGATCGAATCCTTGCAATGATGGAAAGACAACTACTCTTATCTAGTCATTTTTAGGTGAAAAGGAGAAGTTAAAGTACCCTGTTTTAGAAATTGGAAGAGAACCTCATTACAGTAGGAATTTACTCTTGTTCCTTCTACAAATGGTGGTCTATGTTTAACTGACAGGGGTGATTTAACTGACTCAACGGATCTTCCGTTATATAAATCTGTATTATCTTTTTATTTTCTTACCTCTAGTAAGCCCTTATTATAGTAACAACAGTTCATTGGCAATTTCTTTGAAGGATCCAATACCTCTTGGATGAGAGAAGGTTTTTGGTAATGTTAGGTTAACGTTTTAACCACGTTGCTTGTTGTTATCTGTGACAACTCAATATTGACTTAATAAATAATAACAAGCTTGCAGTTTACCCAAAAATTTCTTTCTTTTTGGATAGAATCGGTTATAATTAGAATTAGTTCTCCTTCCCTAACAAGAAAGTTAATCCATAGAAAAAAATTGAAAACAAAAATATGCATGGGTGTGAAAAAAAAAAAAAAATCATGACATATTATTCAATTGACATGTGGTCACCGTTTTATTTAATTTTTCAGATTGAATAATTTTCGACTTTAATCTATCTAGAACTCTAACATTGTCCAAACACGCTATATTGGTCGACCCTAATTAGTTAAGATCATGACACTCCATATTTTTCCTGAAAAGTTTCGATATCAAGAGATGCACAATTAACCAACAATCCCTAATCAACTAATATCACAAAACCCTATTGTCATATGTGTCATCATGACTCAATTTCCATGCCCACCTTAATTGACCTGTATGTGTGTCATCCTCACCCCCCCCCCAATCTGTTATCTTCTATCATCAACAATCTAAAATTTCTCATCATAAAAACCAAACTAAATTTCTTTTAAATTTTTTTTTTAAATAGATAAAATAAAATAAAAACAGAGCAGAGAGATGGTAACAAACCTAAAAATAGAGAAAATAATAATCAAAGAGTAGCAGTAACAAACAAAACCCAAGCCAAAAGCTCACACATACACAAAAGGGGGTTGGAGAGAGAAGAAGAAGAAGAAGAAAGAGAGAGGGTCGATCGGTCTTCTCTTCTCTACAGAAGAAGAGCCGCTTCAGTTAAATTTGATGACGACGACGACTTTCTAGACCCTCATCTCCTCCTCACCCTCATCATCATCTTTTCTTCGCTTTCTCTCTCTAGCTCTTAAGCCTCTAGCTCTCTCTAGCTCTCCAGCTCTCGTTTTCTCTCTCTCTCTCTCTCTCGGACTCTGCTGCAGCGTCGTTTTGACGTAATGAAGGATTTGAACAATACGGATCTGTTCGACCCGAGGACCACGGTGATGGAGTCGGAGTTCGCCGGCACGGTCACGCCGTCGACCGACGCCGATTTCGCCTTCGCCTTCAACGACAGTAACTTCTCCGACCGGTTGCTCCGGATCGAGATCATGGGCGACACCCCCGAGTCCAGGCCCGATTCCGAGGCCTGCACCAGTATCGCCGATTGGGCCCGCCACCGCAAGCGCCGGCGGGAGGATTTCAAGAAGGACGCCGGCGGTTTGTCTTTCTCTCTCTCTTTTTTCATTTCAATTTCGTCGCATTTTTGGGGTTTTAGGGTTTCGTTTTAGCTCCCAAAGCTCAGGAATTGAAGATTTCTTTAACAATTGGTTTGGTGTTGATTATTAATTTACAAGAAATGAAATTTGAAGGCGTAATTATTGGTATTAACTGATAGGAAGCTTCAATCAATTTTAAATTCGATCAATTGGATGCTTTGATTACTCCTCTAGGGAATTTGATATGAAATTTGTGCTACTCCTTTTGCGGTTCGCCTTGAGAAATTGGGAGTGTTTGACTTTATGGAGCCACATATGACTGCACTAGACTTAGCTTGCTTGGTTTGACCTTGAACTATTGAAACCGTGAAGTATGGGGTTTTGATTTGTAATTTGGGATTCATTTGTTCAACTTTGTGTTGCCGAGTAGTATGGGATTTTCTCAGTTGGTTTGTTTGGAATTGTTGTTTGTGCCAATAGGGTACTGTTCCATCACATGCATGTTTCTTTTTCGCCGTTGTCTGCATTTTTTTTTTTGTGTGTGTGATCTTTGGTTATGGCGGTTGGTTAATGTTTACGATCTTGTTTTCAGTTGTGGAGCTCTCTGAATGTCCGGAGGAGCAGATCTTGAATGACAATCAACCTGATATGGATGATGAAGCCTGTGAAAACCAAGATGAAGACGCGGTTGCTATGGTTGAAGAATCACCTTCAGGTACTAAAATGCATCTCATATGAAGTTGGTGATTCAACGACATATGCTATATATATATAATCTGTAAAGGTGTCTATTGCTCTCTTGCATCTGTATGAAATAACCTTTTATCTCTTGCTGTCAGTAAAATCAACAGTCTATGAAATTGTCTCAAATTTGAACCGGTGTTCTTGTAGGAGATGAGGGTGCAAACAGCGTTGACTCGGACTGGGGAATGGATTGTTCTACAGTTGTGAGAATCAAAACATTACACATCAGTTCTCCAATTCTAGCAGCAAAGAGTCCGTTTTTCTATAAGGTAAATAGCTACTAGCTGTTTGTTCCTGTTACGGTGCCTGTTATTAACTTATCATCACTGGATTTATTTCTTATGTCTCCTTCGATCGTATTATTATGCAGCTCTTTTCAAATGGGATGAGGGAATCTGAACAGCGACACGTGACCTTGAGAATCAATGCCTCAGGTAAGAACAAATATCTGTGGCTTATTGTTGTTTCATATATTTAGTACTTATTAGTGCTTTGCCTGCATCTAAATATTAATTTGTGATTAAAATGTCTGACATTGTACTACTTATTTTCATATGTGCAGAAGAAGCTGCCCTGATGGAGCTCCTTAATTTCATGTACAGTAGTACCTTAAACACGACCACAGCTCCTGGGTTGCTGGATGTGCTGATGGCTGCTGACAAGTTTGAGGTTGCTTCGTGCATGAGACATTGCAGCCGGCTGTTGCGGAATATTCCCATGACACCGGAGTCTGCTTTGCTTTATCTAGAGCTTCCTTCCAGTGTCCTAATGGCTGAAGCAGTCCAGGCATTGACTGATGCAGCAAAGCAGTACCTTGCTGCTCGTTATAAGGACATAAGCAAGTAAGTTTATATATCGTTCATCTTGATGTTCTCTATGGGTATTCTTAAATACTATTGTTATTTCCAGTGGAAGCAAACAAGATCATAGTTTTTGCGATTTTGGATGCTTAATGTATGATGCTTCTAACCAGGTTTATAGATGAGGTGATGGCCTTGCCCCTAGCTGGAATCGAGGCAATTGTATCGAGTGATGATCTCCAAGTTGCATCAGAGGATGCTGTATATGACTTTGTCTTGAAATGGTCGAGGACTCACTACCCAAAACTGGAGGAAAGGCGAGAAATCTTGGGTTCTCGACTTGCACGCTACATTCGCTTCCCTTACATGACTTGTCGAAAGCTAAAGAAAGTCTTGACATGTAATGATTTTGATCATGAAGCTGCATCCAAGCTTGTGCTTGAGGCTCTCTTCTTCAAGGCTGAGGCCCCACATCGGCAGCGAATCCTTGCAGCAGAGGAGTCTGCTACCCTGAATCGACGCTTTGTGGAACGGGCATACAAGTATCGCCCGGTTAAGGTGGTGGAATTTGACCTTCCCAGGCAGCAGTGTGTGGTGTACCTGGACCTGAAGCGCGAGGAGTGTGCAAATTTATTCCCATCTGGACGGGTGTATTCTCAGGCATTCCACTTGGGTGGACAAGGGTTCTTCCTCTCTGCGCATTGCAACATGGACCAGCAGAGTTCTTTCCATTGTTTTGGGCTGTTTTTGGGGATGCAGGAGAAGGGGTCAGTGAGTTTTGCGGTGGACTACGAGTTTGCGGCAAGATCAAAGCCAACGGAGGAATTTATTAGCAAATACAAAGGCAACTACACTTTTACTGGGGGAAAGGCGGTTGGCTACAGAAACTTATTTGCCATACCGTGGACTAACTTCATGGCCGATGATAGTCTTTACTTCATCAATGGTGTACTCCATCTTAGAGCGGAGCTTACTATCAGGCACTGACTTCTCCACCATGCTTGTTGAGTCCAATTAGTTTGATTTTCTATTCCAATGAGTACGGCTGACCATTTTCCTTTTGCTTGCTTGTTGTCTTTACTTGTACCCGCCTTTTCCTTCTAACTTGGAGAAGGCACTGTAATAACTGAACAGAATGACTCCGTGCGAGCCTTAAATATGATTAGAAGTATTTGCTTCTCAGTCCAGTGATTATCTATTGTTACCATAATATGTATTTAAACCATTCAAACAAGGTTGAAACTCAAAAGTATAACTGCTGCTCCCGCTAGTGATATCTATTACTACATCGAAAGTTAGCAAAAGCAGACTAGACAACAGCTGTTTCCGTTGGTAGTCTATGCCAATAATCTTTCACATTAAATCCACAATTTGACATAGGTTTAGTTCTTCGCGACCACCCTCATTTATCTAAAATTTCTTTCTTCTTTTTCTTCGGGAACAAGAATGAGAGTATATAAACAACGGAATTGGGAAGAGCATAAGTACGCATCACTCGTTCAGAGTCTGTTAGAGATGAAAAAAACAGAGAAGCCCACGAACATAGGAAAGGGAGGAAAGAACCGCTGGCGGGGATAGAAATGAGGCAGGGATGGGAACTAAGAGCTGGTCTAAAAAGACAGCCAGGCGTATGCACCGAGCACAAATGTAACATCCGGCAATAGGCACAAGATGCATATCCGGCAATAGGCTCGAGAAGTTCTTGATAACCCGCTAGGGACATGACCCTTACTGGAGAGAATATCTAATTAAAAGAGTAGTACCACTTCCAACATACACATTGACATAAAAATTGTCAAATCTTATTTCAAAGATGAAGTATGGGGAATACAGGACTAACAAACAAAAATCAAAAGACCACCTATTTTACATTACATGATACAAATGCCTCTTACGGTGGAGATATAGAACCACAATGAAATGATGGCTAAGATAAATACGCTTGACCTTTGCCAGCCAATCATAGGATCTATTCAGTTCCAGCGATCTTCTTCTTCAATGCATCAATGTCTGTAGCTAGTTCTTTTCTGCTCGACTGATAACAGAAATAGAATTTGCACTTGTTAGAATTATATGGTCTACAAGCCAATTTACGTTATAGTTGCTAAAAATCATGAGCAATGCCTCATCTTATAGAAAATAACGACATGCAACTTTAATTTGAGAGTTTCAAACTTGCCTTGAAGAGCAGGTAACGGTAGACGAACCATCCAGTATATCCTAGCCCTACCAACTCCAGGATCTTTGGAAGCTGAGGAAGCAGAGAATCAATCAATTCAGAGTGGGTTTGATTGACTTAGAGTAACAAAAACAAACGTTGGGAAAATCGATAATGCAGAATCAAATCAATGAGTGTAAACTGTAAGGGCATTCATCATTTCTGATGAAATAAAATTGAAGAATCTAAAGCTATGTGCTTTTTTAAGAAATAAGTTACCAGTGGCACTGAATTGACGGCACCAACAACTATTGAAGACAGCCACAAAGCAACGATTGCCCCACCTCCATACACAAGTACTGTTGACTTGTTTTCAACTGCATCCCACTGATGAGGAGAATATAAAGTTTATCATTCTTAAGCCAACTATAGGTTTGGCTCCCTTTAGAAAAGCTGTAAAAAAGCTATATGCAGCAAAATCTAAGAACATATAACAAGATTCATTGCAAATGTAAACAAGCTGCTTGCTATAAAGTAGTAAATTTATTTCTTACCTTCTCCTTCAAGTCTGATATTAACTCTCCAGTGTCAACGGAAGTGGATGTCTCTTCAGAAGATGATGCTCTGACCTGAAGGTAATGCCTCCGGGACTCTGCAAAGCATAAATATACTCGCTTAAGCCTATAATTTCAATTCTTTTCATGCGGTTCATATAAAAGAGAAATAAATAGAAAAATAAGACGACTTTTCAACAGTCAATACTCATGAGCTAAACTTAGGAACCATAGAAAGAACCAATAAACCAAGGAATTGGAACAGACAACAAGCACAGTTCATTTGCCGACTCTTGCTTCTCACAGTACAGGAAACTTAACATATCTCGACAACATCAAAGAAACATGGCATACATCAATTCAACTTGGACTAAAATATGAACGTTCTCGTTACCGCCTTTTAATGTGAAAGGGAAATTAAAAAATAAAAATACTGGTCTTTACTTCATCCACTTGCAATGCACTATATCAGCTACAAGACTACAACTACCTAGTGCTAAGACACATATATAACTGTTAAGAACCAAAATACAGATCTCGCCATCCTTAGAGTCTGTCGAAACTTATTTCTACTGAAGCTAAAGATGAAATCTTGCAGGCGCATTTTAAAGTATTCAGCCTTAATCAACTCAAATGCAGGAACAAACATGCATCCATCTTTCTAACTACCACATACCTTTATTTTCTGTCTATTAAAGAGCATCCACAAGATTTCACTTAATCATTGCATCTCAAATAATACATATGACATCCCCACCATATAATAGTAGACATTCATGTTCATCTCAGTAAAACTATTTCAGCTTCTAAAACCATCAAGAACACTAGCAGAGCCAACTTCTTGAATTTGATTACACCAAGTTATCTAGAACAACCTGATAACCTCATTGAAACCCACCTACTTAATTCTCAAACAAATCCAAACCCCAAAACCATTTTCCACTCTCCCACATTTTCCTCAGCACCCAAAAACAGCAACAAAAAACACACACACAACTTCACCAGCACAAAATCCAAGAACAACCCACAAAGCCCAACAAGACAAAAACCCCAGAAACCAAACACACAGCCTTAAAAAACCAGCGTACCTGAGGAAGCTCTAATGGCAAAGCAAGACGGGGAGGAGGAGACACGAGGTGGGAGGTAACGCAAGGCGGAGCAGCGGGCGGTTGTGGAGGGAACACGTGGCACAAACACGGCGGTGGCCGCCATGGAGGAGGCTGTCGCTGCCATGAGATTGAGTAGACTTTACTGAGAGAGAGATTCGTATCCTGGAGCTGCTTTGTTTTCTTGGAGTCTCTCTCTGACTTTGTTGATTGTGGGATTCTTTTTTTTTCTCTCGAAGTGTTGGGTGTGGATTTGTTCCATTATCCTATTCCTTGGTGGCGAGTATCTCATTGGAGAGCTCGACACGTGGAAGAACGAGGCTTTTTGATTGGGTGACTCTCTATCGGAAATCCACGTATGAGGTTCTCTCTTCTTTCGGCCTAGACGAAATGATCTTTTGCATCTCTCTCTCTCTCTCTGTTTGGAATCTTAACTATCATGGTTTGGGAAAAGTTCTACGATACATTCATGTATGTATCTAATATATCGACTGAATTTATAACAGAGGTAAATTGATAATTTCATGTATAACTAAATTACGTTGACTTGATGTTTTAATCTCAAATTAGTCTACTTCTGTATCGATTTAGTCTATCTCTGTATCAATCTAGCTAATTTATCTTTGTATCGAACTAATCTACTTAATGTATCGGTACATTAATGTATTATAAACCAACCTCATTCTTTAGTGTTTCGGAGCATTGATGCTATTCTAACTTTGGTTAATGGTTACTAATTAATTTTTAATAATATAGATGATTTAATTTTGACCGCACATAGAGTATGAAGCACTATTGTTGTGTGAATTGTAGATCTTTTTGATATGTAAGAAACTAAGAATAATAACCATTGGCGAGATCAAAATGAGGTCAAATTTACATGTGCTTATTCCTAAAACACTAGCCTCGATAGATTTATCATGCATGCATAATCCTGACATAATTTCCCACATTCTTTAACACGTATTTTAATAACTAAGGTCACGTCCAGTCATCTACTCGTTCCCCTTTCTAAGGGCTGCATGCTAATATTACTCAAGAACTCTAGATTGTGAAATGTTTTGGTGGCCAATGAAGGCCTCGCATTGCTCCTAAGATAGTTGAGGACTTGAGGTTATTCGGCATCCAACTTTCTTATGGTTGGTTGAGACAGATTTAAATGGTGTTTGGAAGAGAGATATGGGTCTGAGTGGTTATGGTGTAGCTTTTCGTGATTGTATAGGTTATGTTCTGGTGCTTATTTTCCTAATCGACTGGTTGTGGCATGCAAGAGGTAGTGACGGTCATTAATGCTATTGAACTAGCTATAGTCAGCTTTTGGAAACATGATTGGTTGCAACTGAAATCCCCAATCATTTGTGCATTTCTTCGTTCTCCTCGCATGGTAACTCCGCATTAATTGGGAAAACTGTATATATCGCCTTTCTTAGTTGCAATTTCGATTTTCTATCAATCTGTTGGGAATGTAATTTGGCTAATTTTCATACAACTTCAACATGCTTGCCTGCTTGGTTTGGTAGAACTTAACTATTCCTTTCATCCTTATTAATTACTATAGAGTCCTAAACAAAGTTTTCCACATCTATTTTTTGGGTGTCAAAACAACTGAATTTATGCAAGTTCCCCAGCCACCAATTCTAATGGTTCGTATCGTGTTGATCATCCCTAGTTTGGTTTAAGGATTAGGGTTTTAAACTCTTTTGTGTTTCAAAATATTAGAACAATCCAGTGTGAATCTACTAAATACACGTACTATAAATTGGGTCCAATAACACAAGGGAGAGCAAATAAACCACAAATTCAAAACAAGCCTTTACAGAATTCAGAATCTAATTAAAAATTGATACTGAAATTGATAAAAAGAACTATTTGCTTTAATAACATTTTAGAAATTTGAAATTCCCAATTAATTAATGAACAGTTAATGTTCCCTTACATGTATAAACTACTAGCTGGCTAGACCATTTATTCGCTAAAGTAATCATATTTTGCCAAACTTCACAGCTTCAAATATTCTAGTCCGTTATAGGCGCCATTGAAGAGTCCTTGCCTGTAATAGCCTGCAACATAGTCTTTGACACTCGTTCCTCGGTAAATTGGAGGATTGTCATCAGATGTCAACTCCTTGATTGGTTCATACACTTTGTCCAAACTTTCCCGTGAAATATCTCTGAAAAAGCATCCCACAGATATTCTTGGACCTTTCTTTTTGGCCAACACTCGGTGTTTGACACTTATGAACCTGTCATTAGAGAGTAGCTGCAAGAAATCTCCGACATTGATAATTAGAGCTCCAGCCACAGGAGCAATGTCAATCCATTTGTCGTCATTTAGAATCTGGAGTCCACCAATTTGGTCTTGAAGGAGGATGGTGAGAAAACAACCATCCGAGTGGGCGACTTTGCCAATGGTCAGTTCAGGCTCAGGACATGGTGGATAGAAGTGAGTGGCTAGAAGACACCCCTTGATAACACCCAACTCTACAAGGTGGTTAGATTTCAGCCCTAGTGCCTCGGATAGCAGTTCAAACAAAGTAATAGCTAACTTGTAAGCTTGGTTATAGTACCGTAAACTTATATCCCTGCAAATCAGATGAAGAAAAGCATACCCCTTCTAGGATAAGAATTATTGCCATTCATTTTGAACAAAGTTTCAAGTATTGCATAACTCAAAGACTTTGAGTCACAACAATTAATGTTCGTCTTTGCAAGTAAATTTTATTAGCAAATGTATTAGTCAATCAAATTAATCAGGTCTCTGAGATTCTGAGTGATTTAGTGAATTTGGTCCGAAGGGTAATGCATAAAACTTGAAGATTGCATGTAAAGGATGTAAATGCTTGTACCTTAAAACCAGTGGCAGTTCTTGAGGATCAAGATTCCCCATTTCACAAAACATGGTGTCCTTCCAACAAGCATATCTTGACTCATATAAATTGAAGCTGCTGAAGTACTTCACATTCCTCAGGAGTTCTCTAGTATAGTACTCAGCCTTCTCCTCCTTTGGTAGGTAGTGAAATCCACGCACCCCCTCTATCATTTCGTCCATTAACTCATTCAGTATCCCGTGGTTCACCACCTGGAAGAACCCTACAGTCCCTGCAGCCCGCCGGACTTGTTCAACCACCTCATCACGCTTCACAATAATGTCACTGAGGTCAATGACAGGGATATTTCCAGCACTTGGTTCCTGGCTGGCGCGATCCTTCGGTGGTATGATGCAAATCTGTGGGACTTTTGTGATTCCGGCATCCACGAGTCCTTTTATACCAGCTTTGGATTCGTCAAAGGCCTTCAGCTGCTGGAGAATAAGGTCGTCGTTGCTAGAATTATCGGATGCCATTTTTTTTTGTACTCAAATGCACTTAGTGTTTGGAGATATTTTGATAGAATGCACTTGTGTTGGCAGTGGCTCTATAAATAAATGGCTTAATTGCTGTTACTCGTTTTTTTCGTCCTAAACTTGCATTCAATATAAGCGTTTCTGTGATTGAGCTTTTATTTGGAAACTTACATCATATCAGTATAACGGCAATATGATTTAACCGCATCGTTTACATGTAACCGCATGTCATGGTTAAGAACTGAAAGCTAATTAATGATTTAATTGCATGTCATGGTATAAGGAAAAATTATTAGTTGCGGACTACTAAGACAATGTACTAGATGAAATTTCTTCGAAAGATAGTTTTTAATGTCCATAGAATTCTCTAAATACCATTATCACAAACGATGGTGGCATTGGGAATGTAATTTGGCTAATTTTCATACAACTTCAACATGCTTGCCTGCTTGGTTTGGTAGAACTTAACTATTCCTTTCATCCTTATTAATTACTATAGAGTCCTAAACAAAGTTTTCCACATCTATTTTTTGGGTGTCAAAACAACTGAATTTATGCAAGTTCCCCATGCCACCAATTCTAATGGTTCGTATCGTGTTGATCATCCCTAGTTTGGTTTAAGGATTAGGGTTTTAAACTCTTTTGTGTTTCAAAATATTAGAACAATCCAGTGTGAATCTACTAAATACACGTACTATAAATTGGGTCCAATAACACAAGGGAGAGCAAATAAACCACAAATTCAAAACAAGCCTTTACAGAATTCAGATTCTAATTAAAAATTGATACTGAAATTGATAAAAAGAACTATTTGCTTTAATAACATTTTAGAAATTTGAAATTCCCAATTAATTAATGAACAGTTAATGTTCCCTTACATGTATAAACTACTAGCTGGCTAGACCATTTATTCGCTAAAGTAATCATATTTTGCCAAACTTCACAGCTTCAAATATTCTAGTCCGTTATAGGCGCCATTGAAGAGTCCTTGCCTGTAATAGCCTGCAACATAGTCTTTGACACTCGTTCCTCGGTAAATTGGAGGATTGTCATCAGATGTCAACTCCTTGATTGGTTCATACACTTTGTCCAAACTTTCCCGTGAAATATCTCTGAAAAAGCATCCCACAGATATTCTTGGACCTTTCTTTTTGGCCAACACTCGGTGTTTGACACTTATGAACCTGTCATTAGAGAGTAGCTGCAAGAAATCTCCGACATTGATAATTAGAGCTCCAGCCACAGGAGCAATGTCAATCCATTTGTCGTCATTTAGAATCTGGAGTCCACCAATTTGGTCTTGAAGGAGGATGGTGAGAAAACAACCATCCGAGTGGGCCACTTTGCCAATGGTCAGTTCAGGCTCAGGACATGGTGGATAGAAGTGAGTGGCTAGAAGACACCCCTTGATAACACCCAACTCTACAAGGTGGTTAGATTTCAGCCCTAGTGCCTCGGATAGCAGTTCAAACAAAGTAATAGCTAACTTGTAAGCTTGGTTATAGTACCGTAAACTTATATCCCTGCAAATCAGATGAAGAAAAGCATACCCCTTCTAGGATAAGAATTATTGCCATTCATTTTGAACAAAGTTTCAAGTATTGCATAACTCAAAGACTTTGAGTCACAACAATTAATGTTCGTCTTTGCAAGTAAATTTTATTAGCAAATGTATTAGTCAATCAAATTAATCAGGTCTCTGAGATTCTGAGTGATTTAGTGAATTTGGTCCGAAGGGTAATGCATAAAACTTGAAGATTGCATGTAAAGGATGTAAATGCTTGTACCTTAAAACCAGTGGCAGTTCTTGAGGATCAAGATTCCCCATTTCACAAAACATGGTGTCCTTCCAACAAGCATATCTTGACTCATATAAATTGAAGCTGCTGAAGTACTTCACATTCCTCAGGAGTTCTCTAGTATAGTACTCAGCCTTCTCCTCCTTTGGTAGGTAGTGAAATCCACGCACCCCCTCTATCATTTCGTCCATTAACTCATTCAGTATCCCGTGGTTCACCACCTGGAAGAACCCTACAGTCCCTGCAGCCCGCCGGACTTGTTCAACCACCTCATCACGCTTCACAATAATGTCACTGAGGTCAATGACAGGGATATTTCCAGCACTTGGTTCCTGGCTGGCGCGATCCTTCGGTGGTATGATGCAAATCTGTGGGACTTTTGTGATTCCGGCATCCACGAGTCCTTTTATACCAGCTTTGGATTCGTCAAAGGCCTTCAGCTGCTGGAGAATAAGGTCGTCGTTGCTAGAATTATCGGATGCCATTTTTTTTTGTACTCAAATGCACTTAGTGTTTGGAGATATTTTGATAGAATGCACTTGTGTTGGCAGTGGCTCTATAAATAAATGGCTTAATTGCTGTTACTCGTTTTTTTCGTCCTAAACTTGCATTCAATATAAGCGTTTCTGTGATTGAGCTTTTATTTGGAAACTTACATCATATCAGTATAACGGCAATATGATTTAACCGCATCGTTTACATGTAACCGCATGTCATGGTTAAGAACTGAAAGCTAATTAATGATTTAATTGCATGTCATGGTATAAGGAAAAATTATTAGTTGCGGACTACCAAGACAATGTACTAGATGAAATTTCTTCGAAAGATAGTTTTTAATGTCCATAGAATTCTCTAAATACCATTATCACAAACGATGGTGGCATTGGGAATGTAATTTGGCTAATTTTCATACAACTTCAACATGCTTGCCTGCTTGGTTTGGTAGAACTTAACTATTCCTTTCATCCTTATTAATTACTATAGAGTCCTAAACAAAGTTTTCCACATCTATTTTTTGGGTGTCAAAACAACTGAATTTATGCAAGTTCCCCATGCCACCAATTCTAATGGTTCGTATCGTGTTGATCATCCCTAGTTTGGTTTAAGGATTAGGGTTTTAAACTCTTTTGTGTTTCAAAATATTAGAACAATCCAGTGTGAATCTACTAAATACACGTACTATAAATTGGGTCCAATAACACAAGGGAGAGCAAATAAACCACAAATTCAAAACAAGCCTTTACAGAATTCAGATTCTAATTAAAAATTGATACTGAAATTGATAAAAAGAACTATTTGCTTTAATAACATTTTAGAAATTTGAAATTCCCAATTAATTAATGAACAGTTAATGTTCCCTTACATGTATAAACTACTAGCTGGCTAGACCATTTATTCGCTAAAGTAATCATATTTTGCCAAACTTCACAGCTTCAAATATTCTAGTCCGTTATAGGCGCCATTGAAGAGTCCTTGCCTGTAATAGCCTGCAACATAGTCTTTGACACTCGTTCCTCGGTAAATTGGAGGATTGTCATCAGATGTCAACTCCTTGATTGGTTCATACACTTTGTCCAAACTTTCCCGTGAAATATCTCTGAAAAAGCATCCCACAGATATTCTTGGACCTTTCTTTTTGGCCAACACTCGGTGTTTGACACTTATGAACCTGTCATTAGAGAGTAGCTGCAAGAAATCTCCGACATTGATAATTAGAGCTCCAGCCACAGGAGCAATGTCAATCCATTTGTCGTCATTTAGAATCTGGAGTCCACCAATTTGGTCTTGAAGGAGGATGGTGAGAAAACAACCATCCGAGTGGGCGACTTTGCCAATGGTCAGTTCAGGCTCAGGACATGGTGGATAGAAGTGAGTGGCTAGAAGACACCCCTTGATAACACCCAACTCTACAAGGTGGTTAGATTTCAGCCCTAGTGCCTCGGATAGCAGTTCAAACAAAGTAATAGCTAACTTGTAAGCTTGGTTATAGTACCGTAAACTTATATCCCTGCAAATCAGATGAAGAAAAGCATACCCCTTCTAGGATAAGAATTATTGCCATTCATTTTGAACAAAGTTTCAAGTATTGCATAACTCAAAGACTTTGAGTCACAACAATTAATGTTCGTCTTTGCAAGTAAATTTTATTAGCAAATGTATTAGTCAATCAAATTAATCAGGTCTCTGAGATTCTGAGTGATTTAGTGAATTTGGTCCGAAGGGTAATGCATAAAACTTGAAGATTGCATGTAAAGGATGTAAATGCTTGTACCTTAAAACCAGTGGCAGTTCTTGAGGATCAAGATTCCCCATTTCACAAAACATGGTGTCCTTCCAACAAGCATATCTTGACTCATATAAATTGAAGCTGCTGAAGTACTTCACATTCCTCAGGAGTTCTCTAGTATAGTACTCAGCCTTCTCCTCCTTTGGTAGGTAGTGAAATCCACGCACCCCCTCTATCATTTCGTCCATTAACTCATTCAGTATCCCGTGGTTCACCACCTGGAAGAACCCTACAGTCCCTGCAGCCCGCCGGACTTGTTCAACCACCTCATCACGCTTCACAATAATGTCACTGAGGTCAATGACAGGGATATTTCCAGCACTTGGTTCCTGGCTGGCGCGATCCTTCGGTGGTATGATGCAAATCTGTGGGACTTTTGTGATTCCGGCATCCACGAGTCCTTTTATACCAGCTTTGGATTCGTCAAAGGCCTTCAGCTGCTGGAGAATAAGGTCGTCGTTGCTAGAATTATCGGATGCCATTTTTTTTTGTACTCAAATGCACTTAGTGTTTGGAGATATTTTGATAGAATGCACTTGTGTTGGCAGTGGCTCTATAAATAAATGGCTTAATTGCTGTTACTCGTTTTTTTCGTCCTAAACTTGCATTCAATATAAGCGTTTCTGTGATTGAGCTTTTATTTGGAAACTTACATCATATCAGTATAACGGCAATATGATTTAACCGCATCGTTTACATGTAACCGCATGTCATGGTTAAGAACTGAAAGCTAATTAATGATTTAATTGCATGTCATGGTATAAGGAAAAATTATTAGTTGCGGACTACCAAGACAATGTACTAGATGAAATTTCTTCGAAAGATAGTTTTTAATGTCCATAGAATTCTCTAAATACCATTATCACAAACGATGGTGGCATTGGGAATGTAATTTGGCTAATTTTCATACAACTTCAACATGCTTGCCTGCTTGGTTTGGTAGAACTTAACTATTCCTTTCATCCTTATTAATTACTATAGAGTCCTAAACAAAGTTTTCCACATCTATTTTCACTACTAGAATTATGTCATTAGACATCACCACTATTAAATCAGTCGGAATTGCACGCGATGTAAAAAATACATCCTAACATCGGTTTATGAAATATCGATTTCTATTGTGATTATAAACATCGGTCATTAAATTAACCGATGTGTAAAGTCTCGTTCAAAAATTTTGAAAAATTTGCGGAGGGACTAAGTTAAAAATTTTAGAAACGCGGGGGGACTAAATTTTCATTCCCTCCATTCCTCCAACACTTGAATTTTTTTTCACTCTGAAACTTTCGAACCGTAATGACTAACTCTCACTCCTTCCAAACCCTACTCGGGTGGTACCCCCCCCCCCCTCCCCGGACTCTCACTCTCTCTCTATGATGAACAAGCTCCGGAATTTGGTCTTTTCCCTTAAACTCTGTTCGATCTCCACCGCAATCCTTTTTCTCTTTCTCTCCGTTCTCGATCTAACTCAACAAATTGAGCACTTGGTGGCCACTGTGTTGATCTAGATCCAGGGCTTATGGGCTTATTCTTTTTGGGTATTTCAATTTGGCTCTTTCCAGTCGTTCCTCTTCCTCTCTCGTGCGAGGTCATTCAACTCAGATGCTTTCAATTCAATGGCGAGGTCATTCGTGCGAGTTTCGTTCTGTCCGAGAGCAATTTCGATTCAACTCGGATGCTTTCTCTTCTCTGCTGACGGAGAGTTCGCGTCTTGGGTCAGTTCTCAACCTCTTTTTGCTTGGTTTCTGTGTAGATTGGAGCAGGCCTCTGGCCTCGCAGGTGTGCGTCTAGTGTGACCGGACAGGTTGCTGTCGGAGGTGATTGGGATGGAGATCGGAGACTGGGGCGTTGGGATTTCGATCTGTTTGGTTTTTATTTGATGACGGTGGCTGCACGGAGACTGGGTGAGCGGAAGATGGTGGTGACTGGGTGTGTGGCGACGGTCGGGGATTCGGATCCGGCAGTAGGGTTGTTGACCCTCTGGGTTTGGGGATATAGGCTCGGGTGTTGATCTTCTTCATGGAATTGGGCATGCGAGCTTTGTGTTTGTGGTGGTGGGTGATGTGTGGTCAACGACGATTGGGGTTCGGTATCGGCGCCAAACAGATTATGGAGGAGCCTACAATCCTGCAGCAGTGTCCAAACACGGTGTACTACATATTATCACATTATATTGGTTTATTTCTTATTTTCTTTCCATTCTACTAGTCGGTCACAGTGTATTATTAACATTCGAGGTGTTGCCGACAAGTTTGATGGAGAGGATAACAATAAAGCAAATGAAGTCGTCCTGAGTATTGTTGACCTTGCTGGAGCTGAAAGAGAAAAGAGAACTGGGAATCAGGTTTGGCTTTGTTTTTTTTCCTTTTAATCTTTGTTTCAACTAAGGACGTTGTAGAATGTTTTTCTATTACTTTTTTTACTTTCTTTCTTTTTCTTCTTATTATTAAATTTGGTGCAGGGAGCAAGGTTGCTTGAAAGTAATTTCATCAACAACACATCGATGGTTTTTGGCTTGTGCTTGAGAGTATGTAACTTTAAGTCAGTTTTCTGGATCTTCTTCATGTGTGCTTGGTGATAACCAATGTATCATTTTCTAGATATAAAATTGTCTGCTTCTTTTAAAAAAACTCCAAGACCTTTATATCTTTTCTTTGCTCTGTGTTTCTTTTTTTTATATCTATTTATGTGTGTGCCTCTGTAGTCATTCTCCTTTTATTTTTGGTGTTTCAGTCCTTATTGGAGCATCAGAAGAACCCTAAGAAGCCAATGCAAAAGCACTTTCAGAACTCATTGGTATGTTTTCCTGTACTGGTTCTATATTACTTATATGTAGTCTTCATTGGCTCTAACTTTTCTTCTCTTTCATCCTTGGTGACACCACACACACATTCAGATTAGATATGGATGACATGTGTACCTAACTCATTGTGTGCTTTTAGTTGTAGCCATATATGCTTAAATGATTAATATACCAATTGATACTGAAAATGTGAAATAGGGCTAGACATGGTCTTTCGAGTCCCTATAATATCTGTTACAATTGCTTAGGACTATTGTTACTGATGCAATGATCTTTGGACAGTTGACCAAGTACTTGAGAGACTATTTGGAAGGCAAGAAGGGGATGTCACTGGTAATTTTTTTTTTCCCTTCCAAATTGTTTAACTCGTTAAATTTTTTCAGAAACCTCCGATGAGTACTATTGAAAATCAGTTTGCATTTTATTGTGTATCAAGTTTCTTTGAAATTATTCATGTGATTGATTCGTTACTATTACAGATTTTAACAGTAAAATCAGGAGAAGAAGATTATCGTGATACATCTCACCTGCTAAGACAGGCCTCACCTTATATGGAAATCAAGTACAACTTTACAACACCTTAATGTTGTCCTTCAATTTATTTTTCACATGAGTTGTTAAGAGTTTTTATACTATATTTGCAGGTTTAATAATGCTGAAGACCCTTCAAATATTCCGAACAAAAGGCAAATCCAGTCTTTGTCTAGAACTGAGCAGCGCAAAAGAATGAAATTAACCGGTTCTGAGTCTTGCGTGGTATGTCTTGTTTTTGAGTTGTTCACTTATTTATATCATGTAATTACATCTCTGTGTCATAATTTAATTGGCAGCTTTAGACTTTTTTTGTTCCATTATGCTTCTTTAAATGATTGACGTAAGGTTATTTCACTCCCTTTTTTTTTCCCTGCAAGTAAACTCTGGATCCTTATTAAATTAATTTGACTGCATTATTGTAACTCTGAAGGATACATATGGCTCCTGATGATGACCTAAAATGATTTCTTCAGGGTTGATATTTCCTTATTGACTTGGTTATTTAACTCCTTGGTATGTGTATATACGTGCACGCATTTCCCAAGCTTCTGTTGAAATCTTTACATGAATTCCAGGGCATGAATATATTCTTTTAAGTTAAAGAAAATTTTATTTTCATATATTGGTTTACCTTATTGTTTTCTTCTTTTTACTGCATAGCCTTATTTCCTAATTATCTTTTGGCAATGTCTAATACTTGCTTGTTTTGTTATAGCGGCACAAAGAATCTACAAGGTGGAATTAAGTAGTGGTTCAAAACCGTGTAATGTTGACACTGCAGATGGAGAGAGAAACCATCAGATTATGCAGAGTTTTGCTAAAGCTATATGGAATGTTTTGAAGGATTACAACAAAAAACTAAAGGTAATCAAGAGTCTCATACCTTCAATTCATGTAGTTAGTTAGGTAAACTGATTCCTATCATCCAGTTCCTAATTTTGATGCCCATTTGTTGATCAAGCTGAGGCAGTATTCATTCTTTACTTTGGTTCCTTTCCTAACTAGCTCAACTTCCATCAATTATATGTTCAAAAGAAAACCTACTCATCTATCTGGTCATAAGTAGGTGGCGGATGATGAAATCAATGTAGTCGGAATCACATTAATGTAAAGCATCCATTTTCTTGAATCAATGTAGGTCCTGTCATGGAGGATTTGAAATGCGTTGCTGTACTACCATTGTACCATATATATGTTAATGTTATTCATTTTGAACCTCCCTACCTTGGATTTGCTTTATTCTGAATCTTTCAACCTGCTTCACTTCTCCAATTGTTTCTCTAGCTTGTCTTGAACAAATCTCAAAAACCTTTGTTCTTATCTTTTTAAGAGAAAATTTGCATTGCTTCTGTGTTATCATGTAAAGTTGGAATATATATCTAGAAGGGAAATTTGTAATGTTTTTGTCTGTTTCTCCTTTGGTTATTGTCACAGTACGTGGTCCAGGCAGAGTTGGTATATGCACCACACCATTGCATTCCCACTTGGTTAATGTGGGGTTTGCTAAACTGTAGCATCTTCCATATAACAGGAAAGTGACTAAACTGTATTCCAGGTTGCAGATGAACTTGTAGCAGAGTTTTCTGACCCTATCAATGGTGTCACATCCCCTGATCAAATTGACGAGGTGCGCATTGAAGTGGCTGATTATATACAGAGTTTGATGTAGAAATGTGACTGCCAAGATGTTTTTTGAGTAAGGCTAGCTAGTTTTGGCTTTGAAGCAAAGCTTGGTGTGGAGCTTTTGTACATTGTTGCTCATATGTTTTCAAGCTAGCTTTTGTAAGTTTAGGGGTTTATTTTGTGAATTATGTTGAATCATGAATTTGGAAAGAAAATTAATGGGAAAGCCCCTTATTTTGGATGATGAGAAATGCAATTTTTTTCCCAGCAATAGCTAAATGCAAACTTTTCACATCATGCTTGTCAAAATAAAGTGAAGTATATTAAAGTATAATAAAACAGTAATGCCAAGGAAAACGAAGTCAGTTGAGAGATTAGAAATCAATATCAAAAATGAAATCGATGTGCTATGATTATCAATATATCGAATTGTAACTCAAAACCGATGTAATCAAAACTACTGCACATCGATTTCTAATCACCAAACCGTAATCTATTATGAACATACAAATCACCTACCATGGAGAAAACCGATGTGTGGTCAAAAGGTGAACATCATTTCTGAATAAAAAAACGATGTAGAATAAAGATACAGACATCGTTCCTAGGAAAATAATGTGGCAACCTACATTTAAAAATGGCCACGAACAAACAATACTCATGGGAACTGATGTCTACAAGTGTACTGAACATCGCTTCTGGAATAGAAATCGATGCAAATGTTCACGTAGGTATTGTTCGACATATACTTTATTAAGCATAAAATGTGAAAATATGAAGAATTAGACATACCTAACATACAAAAATATGATGATTATAACGATTATACATCGATTTTTTTTTTAGAATCGATGTTGGTTGTTGTCTGGGACATCGGTTGAAAACGCGCTTATACTGATGTCTATACTTTTCTCTACACCCACTAAGACATCGGTCGAAAATTAGTTTAACATCGGTCCAGAACCGATGTCTATGAACAAAATTCTAGTAGTGTTTTTGGGTGTCAAAACAACTGAATTTATGCAAGTTCCCCATGCCACCAATTCTAATGGTTCGTATCGTGTTGATCATCCCTAGTTTGGTTTAAGGATTAGGGTTTTAAACTCTTTTGTGTTTCAAAATATTAGAACAATCCAGTGTGAATCTACTAAATACACGTACTATAAATTGGGTCCAATAACACAAGGGAGAGCAAATAAACCACAAATTCAAAACAAGCCTTTACAGAATTCAGATTCTAATTAAAAATTGATACTGAAATTGATAAAAAGAACTATTTGCTTTAATAACATTTTAGAAATTTGAAATTCCCAATTAATTAATGAACAGTTAATATTCCCTTACATGTATAAACTACTAGCTGGCTAGACCATTTATTCGCTAAAGTAATCATATTTTGCCAAACTTCACAGCTTCAAATATTCTAGTCCGTTATAGGCGCCATTGAAGAGTCCTTGCCTGTAATAGCCTGCAACATAGTCTTTGACACTCGTTCCTCGGTAAATTGGAGGATTGTCATCAGATGTCAACTCCTTGATTGGTTCATACACTTTGTCCAAACTTTCCCGTGAAATATCTCTGAAAAAGCATCCCACAGATATTCTTGGACCTTTCTTTTTGGCCAACACTCGGTGTTTGACACTTATGAACCTGTCATTAGAGAGTAGCTGCAAGAAATCTCCGACATTGATAATTAGAGCTCCAGCCACAGGAGCAATGTCAATCCATTTGTCGTCATTTAGAATCTGGAGTCCACCAATTTGGTCTTGAAGGAGGATGGTGAGAAAACAACCATCCGAGTGGGCGACTTTGCCAATGGTCAGTTCAGGCTCAGGACATGGTGGATAGAAGTGAGTGGCTAGAAGACACCCCTTGATAACACCCAACTCTACAAGGTGGTTAGATTTCAGCCCTAGTGCCTCGGATAGCAGTTCAAACAAAGTAATAGCTAACTTGTAAGCTTGGTTATAGTACCGTAAACTTATATCCCTGCAAATCAGATGAAGAAAAGCATACCCCTTCTAGGATAAGAATTATTGCCATTCATTTTGAACAAAGTTTCAAGTATTGCATAACTCAAAGACTTTGAGTCACAACAATTAATGTTCGTCTTTGCAAGTAAATTTTATTAGCAAATGTATTAGTCAATCAAATTAATCAGGTCTCTGAGATTCTGAGTGATTTAGTGAATTTGGTCCGAAGGGTAATGCATAAAACTTGAAGATTGCATGTAAAGGATGTAAATGCTTGTACCTTAAAACCAGTGGCAGTTCTTGAGGATCAAGATTCCCCATTTCACAAAACATGGTGTCCTTCCAACAAGCATATCTTGACTCATATAAATTGAAGCTGCTGAAGTACTTCACATTCCTCAGGAGTTCTCTAGTATAGTACTCAGCCTTCTCCTCCTTTGGTAGGTAGTGAAATCCACGCACCCCCTCTATCATTTCGTCCATTAACTCATTCAGTATCCCGTGGTTCACCACCTGGAAGAACCCTACAGTCCCTGCAGCCCGCCGGACTTGTTCAACCACCTCATCACGCTTCACAATAATGTCACTGAGGTCAATGACAGGGATATTTCCAGCACTTGGTTCCTGGCTGGCGCGATCCTTCGGTGGTATGATGCAAATCTGTGGGACTTTTGTGATTCCGGCATCCACGAGTCCTTTTATACCAGCTTTGGATTCGTCAAAGGCCTTCAGCTGCTGGAGAATAAGGTCGTCGTTGCTAGAATTATCGGATGCCATTTTTTTTTGTACTCAAATGCACTTAGTGTTTGGAGATATTTTGATAGAATGCACTTGTGTTGGCAGTGGCTCTATAAATAAATGGCTTAATTGCTGTTACTCGTTTTTTTCGTCCTAAACTTGCATTCAATATAAGCGTTTCTGTGATTGAGCTTTTATTTGGAAACTTACATCATATCAGTATAACGGCAATATGATTTAACCGCATCGTTTACATGTAACCGCATGTCATGGTTAAGAACTGAAAGCTAATTAATGATTTAATTGCATGTCATGGTATAAGGAAAAATTATTAGTTGCGGACTACCAAGACAATGTACTAGATGAAATTTCTTCGAAAGATAGTTTTTAATGTCCATAGAATTCTCTAAATACCATTATCACAAACGATGGTGGCATTGGGAATGTAATTTGGCTAATTTTCATACAACTTCAACATGCTTGCCTGCTTGGTTTGGTAGAACTTAACTATTCCTTTCATCCTTATTAATTACTATAGAGTCCTAAACAAAGTTTTCCACATCTATTTTTTGGGTGTCAAAACAACTGAATTTATGCAAGTTCCCCATGCCACCAATTCTAATGGTTCGTATCGTGTTGATCATCCCTAGTTTGGTTTAAGGATTAGGGTTTTAAACTCTTTTGTGTTTCAAAATATTAGAACAATCCAGTGTGAATCTACTAAATACACGTACTATAAATTGGGTCCAATAACACAAGGGAGAGCAAATAAACCACAAATTCAAAACAAGCCTTTACAGAATTCAGATTCTAATTAAAAATTGATACTGAAATTGATAAAAAGAACTATTTGCTTTAATAACATTTTAGAAATTTGAAATTCCCAATTAATTAATGAACAGTTAATGTTCCCTTACATGTATAAACTACTAGCTGGCTAGACCATTTATTCGCTAAAGTAATCATATTTTGCCAAACTTCACAGCTTCAAATATTCTAGTCCGTTATAGGCGCCATTGAAGAGTCCTTGCCTGTAATAGCCTGCAACATAGTCTTTGACACTCGTTCCTCGGTAAATTGGAGGATTGTCATCAGATGTCAACTCCTTGATTGGTTCATACACTTTGTCCAAACTTTCCCGTGAAATATCTCTGAAAAAGCATCCCACAGATATTCTTGGACCTTTCTTTTTGGCCAACACTCGGTGTTTGACACTTATGAACCTGTCATTAGAGAGTAGCTGCAAGAAATCTCCGACATTGATAATTAGAGCTCCAGCCACAGGAGCAATGTCAATCCATTTGTCGTCATTTAGAATCTGGAGTCCACCAATTTGGTCTTGAAGGAGGATGGTGAGAAAACAACCATCCGAGTGGGCGACTTTGCCAATGGTCAGTTCAGGCTCAGGACATGGTGGATAGAAGTGAGTGGCTAGAAGACACCCCTTGATAACACCCAACTCTACAAGGTGGTTAGATTTCAGCCCTAGTGCCTCGGATAGCAGTTCAAACAAAGTAATAGCTAACTTGTAAGCTTGGTTATAGTACCGTAAACTTATATCCCTGCAAATCAGATGAAGAAAAGCATACCCCTTCTAGGATAAGAATTATTGCCATTCATTTTGAACAAAGTTTCAAGTATTGCATAACTCAAAGACTTTGAGTCACAACAATTAATGTTCGTCTTTGCAAGTAAATTTTATTAGCAAATGTATTAGTCAATCAAATTAATCAGGTCTCTGAGATTCTGAGTGATTTAGTGAATTTGGTCCGAAGGGTAATGCATAAAACTTGAAGATTGCATGTAAAGGATGTAAATGCTTGTACCTTAAAACCAGTGGCAGTTCTTGAGGATCAAGATTCCCCATTTCACAAAACATGGTGTCCTTCCAACAAGCATATCTTGACTCATATAAATTGAAGCTGCTGAAGTACTTCACATTCCTCAGGAGTTCTCTAGTATAGTACTCAGCCTTCTCCTCCTTTGGTAGGTAGTGAAATCCACGCACCCCCTCTATCATTTCGTCCATTAACTCATTCAGTATCCCGTGGTTCACCACCTGGAAGAACCCTACAGTCCCTGCAGCCCGCCGGACTTGTTCAACCACCTCATCACGCTTCACAATAATGTCACTGAGGTCAATGACAGGGATATTTCCAGCACTTGGTTCCTGGCTGGCGCGATCCTTCGGTGGTATGATGCAAATCTGTGGGACTTTTGTGATTCCGGCATCCACGAGTCCTTTTATACCAGCTTTGGATTCGTCAAAGGCCTTCAACTGCTGGAGAATAAGGTCGTCGTTGCTAGAATTATCGGATGCCATTTTTTTTTGTACTCAAATGCACTTAGTGTTTGGAGATATTTTGATAGAATGCACTTGTGTTGGCAGTGGCTCTATAAATAAATGGCTTAATTGCTGTTACTCGTTTTTTTCGTCCTAAACTTGCATTCAATATAAGCGTTTCTGTGATTGAGCTTTTATTTGGAAACTTACATCATATCAGTATAACGGCAATATGATTTAACCGCATCGTTTACATGTAACCGCATGTCATGGTTAAGAACTGAAAGCTAATTAATGATTTAATTGCATGTCATGGTATAAGGAAAAATTATTAGTTGCGGACTACCAAGACAATGTACTAGATGAAATTTCTTCGAAAGATAGTTTTTAATGTCCATAGAATTCTCTAAATACCATTATCACAAACGATGGTGGCATTGGGAATGTAATTTGGCTAATTTTCATACAACTTCAACATGCTTGCCTGCTTGGTTTGGTAGAACTTAACTATTCCTTTCATCCTTATTAATTACTATAGAGTCCTAAACAAAGTTTTCCACATCTATTTTTTGGGTGTCAAAACAACTGAATTTATGCAAGTTCCCCATGCCACCAATTCTAATGGTTCGTATCGTGTTGATCATCCCTAGTTTGGTTTAAGGATTAGGGTTTTAAACTCTTTTGTGTTTCAAAATATTAGAACAATCCAGTGTGAATCTACTAAATACACGTACTATAAATTGGGTCCAATAACACAAGGGAGAGCAAATAAACCACAAATTCAAAACAAGCCTTTACAGAATTCAGATTCTAATTAAAAATTGATACTGAAATTGATAAAAAGAACTATTTGCTTTAATAACATTTTAGAAATTTGAAATTCCCAATTAATTAATGAACAGTTAATGTTCCCTTACATGTATAAACTACTAGCTGGCTAGACCATTTATTCGCTAAAGTAATCATATTTTGCCAAACTTCACAGCTTCAAATATTCTAGTCCGTTATAGGCGCCATTGAAGAGTCCTTGCCTGTAATAGCCTGCAACATAGTCTTTGACACTCGTTCCTCGGTAAATTGGAGGATTGTCATCAGATGTCAACTCCTTGATTGGTTCATACACTTTGTCCAAACTTTCCCGTGAAATATCTCTGAAAAAGCATCCCACAGATATTCTTGGACCTTTCTTTTTGGCCAACACTCGGTGTTTGACACTTATGAACCTGTCATTAGAGAGTAGCTGCAAGAAATCTCCGACATTGATAATTAGAGCTCCAGCCACAGGAGCAATGTCAATCCATTTGTCGTCATTTAGAATCTGGAGTCCACCAATTTGGTCTTGAAGGAGGATGGTGAGAAAACAACCATCCGAGTGGGCGACTTTGCCAATGGTCAGTTCAGGCTCAGGACATGGTGGATAGAAGTGAGTGGCTAGAAGACACCCCTTGATAACACCCAACTCTACAAGGTGGTTAGATTTCAGCCCTAGTGCCTCGGATAGCAGTTCAAACAAAGTAATAGCTAACTTGTAAGCTTGGTTATAGTACCGTAAACTTATATCCCTGCAAATCAGATGAAGAAAAGCATACCCCTTCTAGGATAAGAATTATTGCCATTCATTTTGAACAAAGTTTCAAGTATTGCATAACTCAAAGACTTTGAGTCACAACAATTAATGTTCGTCTTTGCAAGTAAATTTTATTAGCAAATGTATTAGTCAATCAAATTAATCAGGTCTCTGAGATTCTGAGTGATTTAGTGAATTTGGTCCGAAGGGTAATGCATAAAACTTGAAGATTGCATGTAAAGGATGTAAATGCTTGTACCTTAAAACCAGTGGCAGTTCTTGAGGATCAAGATTCCCCATTTCACAAAACATGGTGTCCTTCCAACAAGCATATCTTGACTCATATAAATTGAAGCTGCTGAAGTACTTCACATTCCTCAGGAGTTCTCTAGTATAGTACTCAGCCTTCTCCTCCTTTGGTAGGTAGTGAAATCCACGCACCCCCTCTATCATTTCGTCCATTAACTCATTCAGTATCCCGTGGTTCACCACCTGGAAGAACCCTACAGTCCCTGCAGCCCGCCGGACTTGTTCAACCACCTCATCACGCTTCACAATAATGTCACTGAGGTCAATGACAGGGATATTTCCAGCACTTGGTTCCTGGCTGGCGCGATCCTTCGGTGGTATGATGCAAATCTGTGGGACTTTTGTGATTCCGGCATCCACGAGTCCTTTTATACCAGCTTTGGATTCGTCAAAGGCCTTCAGCTGCTGGAGAATAAGGTCGTCGTTGCTAGAATTATCGGATGCCATTTTTTTTTGTACTCAAATGCACTTAGTGTTTGGAGATATTTTGATAGAATGCACTTGTGTTGGCAGTGGCTCTATAAATAAATGGCTTAATTGCTGTTACTCGTTTTTTTCGTCCTAAACTTGCATTCAATATAAGCGTTTCTGTGATTGAGCTTTTATTTGGAAACTTACATCATATCAGTATAACGGCAATATGATTTAACCGCATCGTTTACATGTAACCGCATGTCATGGTTAAGAACTGAAAGCTAATTAATGATTTAATTGCATGTCATGGTATAAGGAAAAATTATTAGTTGTGGACTACTGCGTTTACTGTGAAGACAATGTACTAGATGAAATTTCTTCGAAAGATAGTTTTTAATGTCCATAAAATTCTCTAAATACCATTATCATAATCGATGATGAGCTTTAATTTGTCTTCCACCAAAACATAGGTTTGCTCCTGGCAATATTACAGAAGATTTTTTCTTCTTTGCACATGTAGTTTCATATACGTCATTTCCTTAGAGCAACTCTAATAGAGTTCCTATAATTTCTGTATTATAGGGAAACAAAAATCAAAGGTTTAGCCTCTTTTTTCTTATCTAACTCTAACAGATTCCTTATTTTACAGCAATCTTTGAAATCTCCATAATTCTTCCTTAAGTTTTAGAGATTGCTGTAAATTTAGGAAATTTGGTTTTCTCTTTCCTCACTATCCCTAAAATGGGAATAGTTATAGGGAATTTGTTATAGCAACTCCAACAACTTCTCCATCTTTTGATTTTTCTCTATTTTAGGGAAAAATAAGTTTTTTTTGCTCCAACAGATTCCCTATAACTATCCTTATTTTAGGAATATTGAGGAATGAGAAAACAAAATTCCCTAAATTTACAGCAATCTCTAAAATTTTAACGAAGAATTATAGAGATTGCTATAAAATAAGGAATATGTTGGAGTTTGAGAAGAAAAAATATGAATAGTTTTTACTTTTGCTTCCTTATAATACCAAAAATTATAGAGAAGCTGTTGGAGCAAAAGATGCTCATTTTTCCCTAAAATAGAGAAAAATCAAAATATGGGGAAGCTGATGGAGTTGCTCTTAAACTTTATTTTTGGACTCAAAATCTCTATAACTTTCGCAGTTGACATGCTTACTTATTTAGAACGTATGAAGTAGAATTAGTTTGACTCGGCAACTCTTTTGTGTATGGAATTTACTCACACAAACAACATAAAATGGTTCACCAACCATAATATAAAATCCGTAACCCAACCAAACCATCAAATTGATTGGAGGTAGTAGGTTCAGACATGATCGATTTTGAGACATGAGGCGAACTATGAAATTGGATATCCATGTTATAGCAAGAAAAACACATTCTAAGAAAAAGAAATTTATCTTTGAAATATATAAGACGATGACCTCATAGCTAGGCCTCACTCTAAGTCTCATTAATATGTATAAAATTCTTAGGGGCATCATTCAAAGATGAATTTATACATATCAACAAGTAAATAGCTATGCGTAAGAAACTTTCACATAAAAATCATGTTCGCTTGCGTTCTGCAAACATAAGTCATCAACCATCTTAATTACTTCAAGCCTTTTCTTTATCTATTATCTTTTCAACAACTCAGTTAATGTTTCATTTTTAAATAGGGTCCTTGACTTTGGCCAAAATTATCCCACTTACCCTAGCAACAGATTTGTATTCCCTCTTACTCAATTTAAACTAAATTAACATTTTTGCCCTCAACCAAATTTAAAAACTACAATAATTGCCACTCTCTCTCTCTCTCCAGCACACTGAAGCTCTCTCTCCTCTCGTCGGAACTCTCTCTCCAGCACGCCGGACCTCTCTCTCGTCCGTCGAGATCCGGACCTCGTTGGTCAGCGACGATTGGCGTCCGATCATCCCATTCGATGAATTCCGGTTCACACACAAAGGCCGCCTCGAGCTCAACTTCTCCAAGATCGCCCTGTCCCAGCAACCCGGCCCTGATCCGGATCTCTCCCGAGTCGGCTTCTTTCTCTGCACTCAGGACTCATGGATCCACATCTTCCAGCAGCTCGAGGAGGACGAGATCGGTTGCGCGCTCCATCGTGTTCTCCAAGACCGACGCCGATCAGTACACGCTTCTCTTCACCAACTGTCTCCAGCCACCATCTGCAACCAGAAAGAAGGGAAAGAAGACATGGGTGCCCAGATCATTTTTTTTTTTAAGTAATGGGACAGAAAGAAAGAAAGAAAAAAAGTTTTGAATGTCTATTGGGGGGCAATAGACGTTTTTAAATTGATATAATCTCTTCGTTTTTTTCTTTAATCAAGGTTTTGAATGTCTATTGGGAGGCAATAGACGTTTTTAAATTGATATAATCTCTTCGTTTTTTTCTTTAATCAAGGTTTTGAATGTCTATTGGGGGGCAATAGACGTTTTTAAATTGATAAAATCTCTTCGTTTTTTTCTTTAATCAAAGTTTTATTTGTCTAATTTTAGGAACATTAGTTCCCACAGCGGCTATCGAAAGTTCTATTGGGGGGCAATAGACATCAATTGGGGCAATAAACATTTCCGGCGACCTCTTTGGGAACATTCGGCGAGGTTTTCAGAAAAGTCCGGTAGGCAACGACCGGAGACCCTTTTAAATAATCAGATATGATAGACGCTAAACATGCTAATTATAAACCTCAGCTATAGTTTTGGTTCTCATATTGCTCAACTCCACTAAAACCATACCCAATCGAGTCCCGTGGCCAGCTAAAAACTATTGGTCTGAGATTGTGTTGTCCACTCTAGCATGTTGACCGGGTAATACGACATTCATATAGCCGCATGGCGCACCTCCTCATATTCTAATCAAAGCCACCCACTAAATGATTCGTTTTTCATAGGACCCCATATTGATCAATGACCTATTAACAAACTAATGACGATCGCAGTTATATATTATAGTCAAGTGATTGGCATTATAGTAAGAATATTTAACAATGATTTTCTTAAGCAAGGATTGGTATTTGTTAAGGGATAGGTTTATTTCTATGAAGAAATGAGAAGAGAAAGACAAGAGAAAACTATGCAATCAGCGAAGGCAGTCGTGCCAACCAAATAGTGAATTTATTCTTATTTGAAGAAGATGAATGCGAAATGTTTATTAAAATGTTTAAATAAAGTTTAGACATCGATAATATACAGAAATATTGTGAAAAAAACGTATAAGAGTCCAAAAAAATTCGTTTGACGATTTAACTAAAGACACTAATTGAATGATAAACAAAAGAAACGCTTTCATTTTGTTAATTTCTTTTAGCCAAAGTGGCTTCCAAATCACTTGCCTAAAAATAGTCCTCAAATTTTATACGCACATGCAGGTTGAAGAGGTTCTGTCTTCTCCTTTGGAACTGTATAACCCTCCAAGGCCTTGTTATTGGCAGTTGGCACCTTCTGTCTCTCCTCTTTCCCTCACCCACTAACTAGGAATCAAAACGAAATTAAAAATAGCAATAATGAAATAACATGTTTAATAACTCAATGAGAGGAGAACCCTTCTTATTTGGTGCCACTGTAGCATGTCTTTCCATATTCATAGAATACAAACAGATCTCTCCCATATTCCATTGCCACATTTTCCTCAACCTCTCCAATAATACATCCCAGTACCGTCCATATATGGCCTAGGAAGTTCCGAGCAGATCATGACGGACATAAGGTTTTGAAGAATTCAGAGTTAGGCTGATCATGTCTTTTTGAAGGACATTTGATCTCTTGATGTGATTTTGGTTTACCTGCTGAATTCAAGCTATATTTTACAATAGCTTGTGCCTTCATGACATCATATGATCATTGATTATTGTGTTTTCAGTTTGTTGGGTTGATTACATTCTTTTGTTTCTGAATTGTGGGAAGTTTGTATATTAATAGGAACAGCTTTAATGGGTGTGGCAATATACAGATGGTTATATGTGACTGCAATTCTAGAATCTGACGAGAAAGGCAATACAAGAAGACTTTCAATGTGGTACTGATTGATGGAGTTCTTCAAAAGCTGGTACAATGTTATCTGGCTTATCTTTTCTCTATCATCAACATCATTTCTTCAAGCCTCATATGGCTATGATCCCGAGTCCTTAAGTACTTTTTTTCATCATTATGCAAATACCAGTGTAAGAAATCCTCATACGGGCATCTTATACAATCTTTCTCTTCCGGCTAATTTCTCCGGTATGGAAGCTTCATTTGCTAGGATCCTTAGTGCAAAGTTTTTGAGTAGAGGAGTAAATTTCAGTTCAGTTTATATACCACCAAGGGTTATAACAATGCCATATGTGAAAAGGTTAACTATAGTGTATGAGAATTTAGGCAATTGGTCTTCAGTTTACTATCAAGTGTCCAATTACACATTGGTTGCTCCTGTTGTTGGCTTCCTGGCTTATGATTCTAATTCAAGTGCAATAGGAACTCAAAAGCTCAATTTCAGCACTCTGGGTGACCCAATTGCAATCCAGTTTCCTCATATTCATGTGCAAGGGGAAAAACCAAAGTGTGTTGAATTTGGTGTTGGTGGGAGCTTTGAGATCAAAGACATGACTGAGGCAAATGAGTGTCTTACACATGGTGAAGGGCATTTTTCTCTTGTTGTTCCATCTCCTATAACACCGACGCCAACACCAATGCCTACGCCAACGCCAACGCCAACGCCAACACCAGCACCAAAGAACAAAGATAAGTTGCGAAAAGGACTTATTGCTGGAATTTGTGGGATGGTTATACTAGGGTTGGTAATGATAGTCATGTACAAGTTAGTGAGGAGGAGGCAAATTAGAGCTATGGAAAAGCAGTCTGAAAAGGATGTGGCCTTCAATACATTCTGGGTTGGGAGAAGTAAAATGCCTTCAGCATCAATGACTAGAACCCAACCATACCTTGAACAAGCAGAATATGCTCCTTGACTTATTTTTCTTTTTCCATTGTATTTTTTCATTTTGCATCCCAATTTGTGTTAGTGAAATTACTTTCAATTTATGAAGTATATTTAGACCGGGGATAAATACATTTTTCTTAAATATGATGTCCTGCCTTTATTTCAAGAAAAAAAAAAATGATTTCCTGCCAATATATGGTGGTGGCCGATATCACTGCCTCAGGGGTGGCACTACCAGGTGTGAGAGAGTCATGAGTTAATTTCTGTCAAATGGACTTCTGTACGTGGAGGAGTTACTTCTCAGAATGCTGCAGGTAATGGGTATAAATGTATAATCATGTTTCATGAAGAGCAAAAAATGGTATCTGAAACTGAAAGATAAATTTCCTCAAATTGGTATTGCAGTATTTGCCTGTCGGCCAATTTGGTACACAAGTCACTGCGTCCGTTTTTCTTTTGGTCTGAAAAATACTTGTATTGAAGGCTCAAAACGAGCAAAGAAATACAAGAAATGAAGAGCTGACAACAAGGACAACAAAGAGGCCTGAAACATTAAAAAAATAAAATTAAAAAAATTAAGGCACAGCAGCAAGCTGCAACAAAACCAGTCCTTAGGACTGAAATGAAATCTCAGATAGACCTATGTGGACATGGGAGGCCATCATTCACCAACATCGATCATAGAGGTTGGAGGATCATTGGTCCCAACTTGTGTGCACAACTTTTATACCTAGCTGACGCAATTGGATTAACCTGAGTTTACAAGCTATAAACTTATATAAGATAAAACATGAGTCTACCAGAGAAATACGAGAAAAACTCTCAACTTTGAATGACAGTAATATGAAAGATGAATGTCTGCAACCGCCTAAATACTAGAAAATACACCCCAGGACTCTAACAACCAATCCTAAAAGCCCAAAAATTAAATTAAAGATAAGAACTAACTAGAAAACTAAAATTCGGCAGAAATAAAAAAAAACTCAGTTTTGATAAACGACCCCGGATGTCCAAAAAAGCCGATACATCATGGCAAAGCAACGAGTTTTGCTTCTAGCGCCATTCCCTTGTTAGAAAGATATTGTAATTAGCATTCGAACATCTAACGCCAAATGTGCAAAGTTTCAGTTTTGCCTTTTCATTTGTTCTTCAATCTTTTCAGCCATCCATTCTACATCACTAGCTTGACCTTATATTCATTGAACTCGAAGACTTGATGCACATGTGAGCTCAGAGGGGGTCACCTCAAAATGATAGCTCTAGTATCATGAATTGGCTAAAAATAGTACCAATAGAAAAAAAAATTCTTGAAATTATACAAATTTGTAGAGCCTCAGACGAAAGGCACCCTTCAAAATCCATACTTCCTTCTTCAGCCCCTGGATACACCAGGTGCGGATCTAGGTACTAGTGTAGTTGGGCTCAAGCCCACTTGAGATTTTTGGGGTAAGAAAAAAAAAACTATGTATATGCTATCCTTTTTTTGTTTTTCTTTTTTTGTAAGTGTATTTTGGCTTTGTCAAGCCCACCTGAATGAAGTCAAACCCTCACATTCGCTCATACCTATGTGGCTCCTCAGAGATTCTTTTCCTCTTCTAGTCTTCTTCTTCCAAAAAGTCTTCAATTCCAGGCTCAAATACAACTCTTCTAATCTTCTTCTTCCTCTCCTGAAATTGTAAGTATGTATTGCAATTTTGTTGAATTTCAATCGATTCAATTTTGGGGGAATACTATATCAAGTTTTTCTCAAGTTTTTAATTCGTTATTGATTTCCAGGTGGTTTGTTGGGCTTGTGTTTGGAGCAAAGCCGCAAGAGGGACTAATGTGATTCAGTTTGCGGAGCAAATTGAGAGAAATCCGATTTTGCAGGTATCAAATTGGGATTGTACATTTTTTAGGTTGTTACACCCCATACTTAGATTTACCAATGTACTGGCCATTTGAATGGTAAATGATCGAAATTTTTATTTTTACTTACATTTCGAACATTTAAGGAAACTCCATAGTTGACTTTTTTTCCTGTTCATTTTTTTAGGAAACTTCATTCACAAAAGATGTAGAGCACGTTGAACTGAATTCGTAGACATGCAGAACGCAAAATTCAGAGTTCATTTGAGTAAGTTATGGTCTACGAAAGTTTAATTATTACGTAAGAGTTTTTAGGGACTTTTGAAGGGGTGAAATTGACATTTTGCGTCATAGTATTTATAGAAACCCTAGCAGCATTTTTTTTGGGTGGGGGGGGGGGGTGTGAGTGTGGAAGAACCTCAGGTAGGAACTCTCTTTTCTTGACTCGACGGCCAGACCCGACCAAAACCCTAACCAGGTGGATTCTTCGCCGTCCAGCCGCACCGGTGCCAATCAACGAGCCTCCTCGTGTCGGTGAGGTTTCCGGGCTTCCTCTCCTCCAACCGCCGCTCACAGAGACGCATCGAAACAAAAAAGGCTTCGGCAGTCCGCGCACTTGACTCGACCAAAGCTCCACCATCTGGCCACCACAAGCGACGCCATAACCCAAAAATTGAATCTTTTGTCATCCTCGTTTCAACCATATATGCCTTGTGAATCGATTTAGCTTGAGGAAGACAAATTAAGAAATTGAAATTTCGGTTTCCCGAGGCTTTTGAGGTGAAATCCGGCTTTATCACTTGTTCTTGGACTTTGATGTAGTAGGGAAACTTTTTGGGCTCGTTGAAATGAACATTTTGGTATAGGTGTTGCAATCCATTTCAGGTTGAGTATGGCGGCGCGTGGGACCCACTCACAGACGCTTGTGGAAGCGCGTGCCGCCGCTTCTGGTGTTTTGTTTTGCTCTGTTAGAGAGAGCTCAATGTTGGGAAGATGTCAATATGTTTTTTGTTGACATTAGTATACGTTTAGTAATTGATTGGAAACTCTGTAGGTTCAGATTTGGGTTTTCAAACCGTGATGATCCGACCGTTGGTTCAACATGAATTTTCATTAGATCTTTAGAATTATTGAGTACATGAAACTCTAGAAGTTTGAGCCCATTTTGGATTTTCAGACTTTCCGTCGAGAGTATCAAAATTAAGTATTAATTAATTATGATTTACAATTTCCTTAGATTTGATTCCACTTTTGATTTACGATTTCCGGTTAACATTTCGGATTTGTGTTTTATTTATAAATTATGATTTTTGTCGAATATCTCAGATTTTAACTTGACGGCGATATGATGTTTATGCTTGGGATTGAATTTGAATGTTATGACTATTGTTTAGGTTATTCTACGTATGTGATCATAATAATCAATTTGGTTGTGATTTATGGATCCTCGGATTATCATTGAATTATAGATGTGATGACTGTTGATTGAGATAGTTTATGTCTGGGCCTAGGAAGCCATTGAGGATACCGTGTGATCTTGATCAAAAAAAAAAAAATGTTTGTGAAATTTGTATTGTTTGGATTGGATGTATGAGAGTTCTTCTAATAAGGACAAAATGAGGACTAGTTGAGGACTTTCTAATCAACGGTTTGAGAGACTCACTTTTCGATTACATTACGCCAAATCAACCTTTAGATGTTTTAGATGTTTATATATGCATGAGTAGATCACTTCAAAAAATTTTCTTTCAAATTGCTAATTGTTAAGGTACTAAACAAGATCAAATCAATGAACGAACCAAATCTGTCAAACATGAATCGTTCATGTTCATAACTGATAAATCACGATTATGAATGTCTTAACGATTTTCAATTTGGTTGAAAAATTGCATAATTGATCTACACATAAATATCTAAACATCTAACAGTTGATTTGCGGAAATGTTATCGATAAGTGAGTCTCAAACAAAAGTCCTCAACTAGTCCTCATTTTAGTGGTCCTCATTAGAAAGGCTCACTTGGATGTATCATGTGATTGGAGACACCAGGAGAGAGGGATGGACTAGTGATCTTAATTTGTGGCACCAGAAGAGAGGGGATGTACTGGTGGCTACTGTTGATGTTGAGGCACCAAGAGAGAGGGGATGAATTGGTGGCCGATATTGCTGTTATGGCACCAGGAGAGAGGGGATGGACTGGTGATCGATATTGTTGTTGTGGCACAAGAGATAGGGAATGATCTGGTTGCTATGATGGTTATTGATTTGTGAGATTAGTATGTTATGATTTGAGATCTCTGTGGTTGATGAATGCGTGTATATGTCTATCTTATTGATTCCGATTTTGATTTTAATATTATATATCTCATTTTTAGTTCGTATTGTAACTTATTGTTCTTATGATCGAGATTTAAGGGCTGTGACCCATAGGTATTTTAGTTGGAGTGTGATTTTTATTATGGGGAGCAAGTAGTTTTCAGAAGTTTGAGGTTGGACTTGTGTTGTTAGAAGTGTTTAGTTTGTTATTGTAGGTTGAGGTAGTCCAGTTTAGGGAAAGTTCTGCCCAATTTTTTGGTAGAATTTTATCTAAATGGGGCCCCGCAGGGCCATTTTAGATTTCAGGGTAAAATCCGGGGCCGGTCCTGTTATAGGTTCAGTTAGGTTATGAATTTTGTGTCTTTTTGGGATTTCATTGTGGCAGCAATCATAGGTTCATTGACCTTATTGGTGTTTTTCTCGATTTCCCAGTAATTTAAAAATGTAAATGAGCACTTTTTCTGGGCTGATGAAATGGATTGCTGGGTTGCTTGATCCTTGGATTGGAGCACTTTTTCAGGTTTGTCTTTGCTTTTGTCTTTGTAGAATTGTTAATTGTTAATTGTTTGTTGCGATCCTTAGGTTGCTGTTTTGCTTTTGTTTTCAAAATTGGTTCTGAGTTGTAGTGAGTTATTTTGCTACTGATTTTATCTTTGTTTGAAGGATGCTCTCCTTAGTTCAAACAAGGAAGTCATAATTTTTCCCTATGCTTTATAGATTAATTTGTCTAGTTTTGACTATTCTTGTTTCTACGACAACCACTGAAAGAGCATTTCCAGCTATGAACATCATTAAGAATAAACTTAGAAGCGAGATGGAAGATGAGTTTCTTGGTGATTGTATGGTCCTTCACATTGAGAAAGAGTATGTTGAATCTATTGACAATGAATCGGTAATTAAAGAGTTCGAAACTTCACGGATTCATAAAGTTAGATTTAGTTGGTTTGTGCTCTTGTATTGTATTGCATTGCACGTTTATTTTATTGTTGAGTTTGTTCTTTACTTTTGTATATGCATTTGGGGGGAAAGGTTCATTACATACCCCCCCCCCCCCTCCCCTTCCTGATTAAATGTATTTTTTATTTTTCAATTAATAAAATTCTCTCGCACGGTCGAAATTCTACACTATAATTTTTTTATAGTTAATTTGATTAAAGTCCAAAAGCTAGATCCTATATTGATTGTAGTCCGCATCAATTTTTCTTGTCAATTGCGGTCCAATGACTCAACTACCACCTCGGATTTATTTCCTTTTCCATCTTGCTGACTCAACTCTCATTAATTTTTCTTTTTTACATGACTAATATGCTCTTATTGAATGTCTTTGCACATAAAAGGTAAGAATTAATTAATAGGGTTAAAATTAGCAATCTGATTAGTAATTTAATATCATATTTGATGTATATATTCTGAAAATTATTCTATGCACCGACGGTGTAAATGACCAAACACTTATAAGATGATCTCAACCCTTCATATTTATAATTAATATTTTTATTGATAACTTAAAAGTGTATTTAATATACCCCGTATATCTTCCTTAAACTATAATGATCCCACATAAAATTATGGAATTGATATGACATTGAATACCGTATTTAATGTTAATCATTCCTAAAATTATTCTAATTTAAAAGATGTCTTCTATAAGTTAGGAATCTTTTTAAAGCAATTTTTTGATAATGTTGTTCTTCTTGAACGCCAAAGCTCCTATAACTTGTATGTAATGTCAAGTTTCACGATGTGATTCTTCTTCTTTAACATTAAGCTTTCTATGGTTAAGGTATTTTCTTGTCAGCCCTATATAATTGTGATCGTTTTGATATATAGATTAATTCTTGGCAGAGATCAACTCAAAACCATCTTGTATACTCGTATTACATAACTTATTTCTTAATAGATTAATAGATGATGATATATATTACATAGACAATGAACCCTAACCACTTATAATTAATTTAAACCACAAAGCAAAGGACATAAATATTGGATCGCAAAGCAAAACATGGATCCTGATTCCTAGCTAGCTGAACCAATTCAAATCAGCTAGTTTTTAACACCGCAATAGGCTTCGATGGGTGACTTTGCCTTCTTGGCCTCCTCTGTGGTGTAAAATCTTATGAAGCCACGACTGTCGAACTGGTTGTAGAGGAGTGGGTGGCTGTCGTCTACTAGCTCTTTGGGTACTTGGAATACTCCATTGTTAAACGTAAACATTCCCAGTGAATATCGAGTCTTGTCCCCGCAGTGCTTCACTCGATGGTGGCAAGCTTTCACTCTGTCATTGCTCCATACCTATTACCAAATCAATTAGATTAATATATGACTATTCAAATTATTTTAATCAAAACTTTAAAAAATAGTTTAATGTATTAACTAGTGACAAAAAACCTACGTATACGGTCGTTACCTAACTTGAAAATTAAAATTTTGATTAATTTAAAGCTAGAGGCCAGATATATGTTGTAGTAGGCATAATTATTTGCTTCGTTGTTTTGCAGAGAGCAGCCGATCGATGGATCCTTCTTTGTTCTCACTCACTATAGGGACAACAAATTATTTGTTTTTGTCTTCCATGTCGGAATATATGTATGGTATATAGTAGTATACGAATAACTAGGATACTTGTTATAACTTATAGAGCTCTAATTTGGAAATTAATGGAATAGGTTTTAAGTACCTGAAGTCCATCACCAGCCATGAAGAGGAACTGAGAAGGTGCAGACTCGACACTACTCCAATCACCATCCTTAGTCTGAACCTCGAGGCCACCGACATCATGCTGAACAACAATGGTGGTGAAGTTCTTGTCTGTGTGGCTCGGAAACCTTATGACTGTGTCGCTCTCTTCTGGTGTCCTGTACTTGAGAAAACGAAGAAGATGACTGTTTGAACTCGCCAACGATTCATATTGCTCTTGGGGTACCCCAAAGCTTTCGAACATCATTTTTTCCACTGTGTTTTCCAAGTCCCCGAGCAACTTGGCAAACAGATCTGTGATTTCACTGCAAGCAAAAATAAGCAACACATATGATTGATCATTAATTTGAACAAAGTAAAGTTAATTGATTGATATCCAATAAAAGAACGTACACAGTACACATACATGACACATATATATTATAACTAATGAGATCCCTGAACATAAGTAGCAAGGTACGTTACCAGAATTTGGTCTTTCCATTAGGCCACATGAGGTCCCTGAACTTTTGAGTTTCTTGTGGGGATGTGACGTTGTCAATGGCCATGCCTTCATAGAGCGGCATGAGCGGGTTTGGTCCGATATAGCCACGGTAAGGCTCCTCGCTGGTGTTCTTGACTTTGTTTTCGAGGGGAACTTCGAACAAATCCCTGGATTGGCCAAAGATATTGTCCATGAGCTGTGGGGAAACTAGTTGGTACAAAGCCACAAAGCAACCGTATTCTTCGAGTGCATAGCGGACTTGTTTGCAGGTGGAAGCCCAGGAGCTTGAGCCAGGCTTCAAGTCTTGGAGGGAGAAATTGATGTTGGGAAGCTCTTTGGGAAGTGTCATGGAACCCATTAATTACGAGCTAGTAGGATATTTGTTGCTAGATAGACTGGAATGGATGTGCAAACTGTGTGTTGGCCTAAACGTTTCTCTAATTCCCTAAATAATAATTGATTATTCGTTAATATACTCTGTTGGTCACAGGGGTCTTCATAGTTTTGTGAGAAATAAGACCAATTGGTCCACCATGGCGTTAATAAAATTGATTGAGGATGCTGAGGCTGGTGTACTACTAAACCAAACTAGGAGCCGGAATTTCCTGGTTGGTGTGCTTTTTTTATTTTATTTTACTTTTTTTCTGGCAACGGTGTGCTTCTTTTTGCAGTTTTTGAAGCAAAGGGTTTTATAATGAATGCTTTTTTGACACAAAAATCACATGCATCATTTCTACGGTTCTACCTCATCATCAGAATCAAGACCCACTAATTAAAAGCATCCATTGTATGCCAATGCTTTATGTAAAAAAAAATTGTTTCTCATTTATCCATGTCAGCCCTTCTAGAAGCCGCGTCTATTTTTTATTCTGAAAGAGAATTAAATCTTTGCCAAATCGCGCCACTAACCCTACCATTGGCATGCACTTCCTTCGGTTCTCATCAATTTGGTAACATAACTTTTGAGATTGAACAGGCTTCTAGATGTAAGCCTGTAGCCACTAGGCGGTGGACGGTTTGGAAAGAAAAGAAAAACATATATAATATTGTTCCACGTCGCACAGCACCAAAATCATTGTCATGCATACACATTGAACCGCGCCACCGTGGTGAGCTTCCTAGCTATGAGGCTAAGATCAAGGCAGCACTAATCGGTATACTCAGAATTTCCGGAAATATTGTTGGGGTTTTCACCCAATTCTATGTTGGAATTTAATTAGAATATTTTAAAGGGTAAAATCTTTATATGGTACCTGAACTATTACGAAATGCACTTTTTGGTACCTACAAATTTTTAGGGAGTCTAGTGGTACCTGTATTATCCCTCCGTTAGCCATTTTAGTACTTCCGTCAATTATTCCGTTAAAGTATGGGTAAAATCGTAAAATACCTATTTTTCATATTTCTTTTACAAATTTTTTATTAAAATAAATTAGACTAGGTTAAAAGAAATACCTAGACTTGAATTTAGTGAATATCTAGATTTACCTACCATCTCTATTGATTAATCTTATTAATTGTTCGAGAAAAAAGTTTTCTCCAAATTAGTATATATTAAATTTTCATAAAATAAAATAAAAAACTAAACAAAAATAAAAGTACTTAAATTAATTGACCCAAGTATCCCGATAACAGTGAAGAATAAATTGGGTATTATTTATCTTTTTTTATGTGTCAAAATGTTTTTTAATTATAGATATTCAATATATTAAATTCTATAATTCTAATTATGAATGAAAAGACTATTTTACCCTTACTATTTTACTCACATGAGTGTCACATGACCGCCACGTAGGCATTTTTAACGGATTAATGGCCGTACTATAAGGGCTAACGGAGGGATAGTACATGTACCACTGGACTCCCTGAAAATTTGTAGGTACCAAAAAGTGCATTTCGTAATAGTTCGGGTACTATATGAGGATTTTACCCTATTTTAAAATACCTGCTATTTTAAAAACCTCCTTTGAACTGTTATTTGCATATAGTAATAGTCATTAATTCTTTTTTTGTCATTAACTCTCATTGATTGTGATTATTACAAAGATTTCATCAGTTTGGATTATTCATTTGGTTAACTCTGTAATTATATTGGTTCATTCCTTATTTGATACCTTCGGTTTTGATTTTTCCTAATCAATGTCATTATATTCATTTCTGTTACATAAGTTACAAAGCTTAATTGCTATTGGCAAATTGTTATTGCATTAATCATCCTTGCTCTATATAATCTCTAGCTCTCCAAATCAAAATAGACAACAAGAAATTCAATTTCCTTTGTTTCCTTTTCTGAGCTCAAAATACTCATGTGTTTCCTTTAATTTATCTATTCCACCAAAAGAAAGTTTCAAGCTGTTCGATACGATCCGAGTATTGTGAGTGTACAACTACAAAAATCGAGGTTGTTGTACCCTGGAGGGTAGGGCGCCACAAACCTGCTACACCGAGGCATTGTCTGCGAGGGGCGAAATCTACTCTTAAGGGCAGTGTTTACACGCCTCAACCTTAAACTCTTTTCGAGTAATGTGTCATTCGGAAGCCTATAAATCCAAGAGATAAGTTCTATAATCCTTGTTATTTAATCTATTATGACAATAATATTATGATTATTATTTGTTACTAATATATTGTATTTTTTAGATCTTGTAGGAGGTGAAATCTGGTGACGGAAGTAGCATCCATCGACCAAATTTTCCAACATTCTCCTCGTTTTCATTTTTCCCTCACCTTTTCAACTGTCAGGGAAGCAATCACTTTGTTTATATGCAAAGCCGCCCAGCATAGTCCATTGTGTAGAACCTCACCCGCAATGGACGTCACAGTAACCCCTAAAATTGTGTTCCCACATTATTCGTTCGGCAATGGTGGCCTCAGTCTCTCCCTCATCCCTGCCATAACCCAAAAGTAGCCTCCTGATTAGGGTTTAGATCGAAATGCATGCTACGTATTGCGGCTGGCCAAATATGTGTCATGATTGCCTGGAGGGACGAAATGTTGTTAGTGGCCATCTCAGCATGCATTGACCTTTGCTTTGAGTTGTGCAACTTTTTATTTGGGAAAATGAAATACTCATATTCTTAAAGAATCAGAAAATAGCATTGGAGTAAGATGCTTATTATTGTTGCCAATGAATATCTCGCTGTTGGAAAAGGGTATATGAACTGGGAGATCAACTAGGCCATATCACGAAACTGGCCGGGGCTGAAAGTGGGAGGAGGTTGAGAAATTTTAAATCAGAGCCAGAACGAGAGATTTCAGACCATGTGTTAAAGAAATGCCAGAAAGACGTACCATGCATCCACAACTGAGTGGTTTATGCTGCACTGAAGATGTCATCAACTAGCTCAGTTACTTGCACATTGCAAGCAATGGTTTCGAAATGCCTTGGTCATTCACAATCCTCATCATGGGGAAGAGGCTATTGACTATGTCTTCAATAGTGTAAATAGGGCCGAGGATGTCGGCCACTCTTACACCATGAGCAACTGCGTGGACAAATTACTCGGCTCCTCAGCCATAACAGCTGATGAAAACACAAGTGGTGTTATCTTCATTTTCCATCACTGCTAAGCGGCTGGCAAGTGGCTTTTAGGTGTTGAACCAGGTTGCTGCTTTGTTCTTTCTTTGCTGGTTTATTGAAACGAAGCGCCGTTTCAATGTAATCGAGTTTGATGAGTTACAGATCGCATGGAGTCAACTCAATTCTATTAGCTAACTCATCATTAGTTGTGACTTGTTGGTCGGACAATGGTCATGGAAATCAGCCGAATGGGACTCATTTTTCTCCAAATTGACCAACACCAAACTGAGCATGATACATCCCTTATATAAAAGCACAATATATATATATATATATATATATATATATATATATATATATATATATATATATATATATATATATATATACGGAGCGGATCGAGAGAGGACGTCCTCACTTTCGCTAAAGTGCGGACGAGGTTGCTGCAGCCCAACTCAAGCCACGACGGTGCTGCGCCAGTTGCCGGAGGGAGGCTAGGGGTCGGACGGACCAGGCTGCAGTCGGGTGAAGTCGCCGGCGATGAGGTTGCAGCGCTGCAAGTCAGGTTGCAGTTGCAGGTGAGGTTGGTGCCCAGAAACCTGCAACCTCGACCTCCTCCGACCTTGATAGCTGTCCAGAAGCCGTCTGGGATGCTTCTGGCCTCCTTCCAGCCCGATTCGCGCGGCCGTCGAGGCCTGAGCGGGGCTGCAACGCCGTCGTCCGCACTTTAGCGAAAGTGCGGACGTCCTCTCTTGATCGGGCCTGTATATGAATTAACCGCTCTCAAAAGAATAAAAACAGTCAAAAATAAAACTGCAATTTTAATTTTAGATTCAAAACCAAACCGAAATGGTTTTTGATAGTGATAAAGGGTCTTTCTAACCACCCTTACGGATGTGTTGGTATTATATTGTACAATGAATGACATTTTCAACAACAAAAAAAAATAGCAACATAGATGATAGAGAAAAAAAAATCAATTTCAAATCGCATTGAAAATTTTTTTTTTTTTTTTTTTTGAATAAGAGTGATTTTTTTTTTCCTCTCTAATTGAGAATCCATAACAATGAAAATGAAAGTGATGGATGCACTCCTCCAAAGATTGTTAGTATAACCAAAGAAAGATTTCATATGGACCAATCGACATCAATAGTTGCCTAGTTGGGCATTTTGGTCCCCAAGCATGTTGCATACTTTGCATGCATAAGACACCCATTATTATGCAGGAAAATTCTAGTGTATCTTAATGTATGACATACACTAATTTTCTTGAATATTTTAGGCCGTTTGATATAATTATATTTTATCTAACGGTCTATAATATTCAATAATGGTACTCTGCTTATCTGTTAGCCTGTATAAACATTTTTTTTTTTTGCAAATTTCTAAATTACGTATATCTCTCTTAGAAAAACCCTAAATTGAAAGTGCAGGTATGAACTTGTTCAATTTTCTTCCTGTACAAATTTTCCTTCTGCTAAGAAAAGCCCTAAATTGAAAAGGAGAAGACCGGAGGAAGGAGGAAGTGTTGAGGAAGGATAGGTCACAGTACTCGTAAGTTTTCTGGTACCATATTTGTTTTTACTTTCTGCAGCATGTTTAGTTGGAATTTGATGGCCACATTCTCTACCGGCCACAACGCCTCCTTAGCCTCCACTGTCATCTATCTCGATCTACGCCTCTCTCCTCCTCCTCCTTCAACCCCCCCCCCCCCCCCCCTCCGCTATACCCACCATGTCTTTTACCTCTTTCCCGAACCCAAATCCCTCTTTGTTCAACCATGCCATCAAATCTCTCTCTGTGAATTTCCCGTCAATTCCTTTTCATTTTCATATATACTACTTAATATATTTGTATTCTGTTTTTAGTTTGCATTTTTAGTTTCTGGATACTTTATCTACTTACCGACAATTTCTGACTTCTAAAAGGGCCCCATACATGGTCACGTCTAGCATAAAGTAAAGACATGAACATGCCTTTGGTTGTTTCTTTCATGTCCATGAATTAGTGGCAAGAAAAATAGAACTATTAAATCAATGATATATTTAGAAGTTAGAGTGGCATTAGTTGGCTGGGTGCTTCAGTTGAAAGTAAGTTTAAAGATTGGAAGCTATTAGAATTCAATAAATATCAGAGACCCTTGTCTATTTTGGATTTGTTTTCAATTTTGAGCTGTCAAGTTTGGGGATTTAAGTGCGAGATTTTTCGATTTCTAGTCTTTTGGTTTAGTACATTGATATAGTGAATGCATTTTTCTCTGAATTTTAGTCATCTTCTTGGTCTTTAATCTTTTCAGAAAGTGTACTTCTTCTTATAACATTGCATCTATAATAAGTTGTAACTGACTCTTTGTGGCTTTGTGCGCTTAATGTAAAGTTTGACTAGTTTGATTTTTCAGGTGGGTTTCTTGAGTTCATAATCTCATAGTTCGTCTGATCATGGAATGGAACTTGAATGCATTATATACCTACTCATATTTATATGTTTTTCTTTTCTTTCTTTTTGTCTCATTTGGAATGTCTTTGTTTCTTGAATTCTTGTACGTACGCCCATGTTGCAAAGCTCCTAGAGTATCAATGCCACATTCTTTCATTTCATCATGGTTTGATAATGGCGGGTTTTGTACTGTTGTTTTTCTTTATGCACTACCAATTGGTTGGTTATTAGGCTTTAGGGGTTTTATCAAATTGATAATGGTTGTTTATATTTCTTCAAGCACTCCCAATTATTCCAACACAGAATGGCAGCCCTGAAATGAAAAGGCTATCGCCTCCTTGTATGCTATGGTGCATAAATCAGTGGGATCAGGTAAGAAATAGATAATCAAGTAAATTATCACATGTTAGTGTAGCTGCTGCTCTTTGCTCTATAATTTTACTAAGTCTTCCCACCTTGATGTAGTCCATGCGTGTACGTCTCTGCTTGTTTTGAAGCTCTTATATGTACTAGCAATGAGATGCGAATCACCAATTTTTAGTTAGTTTTGGTGTGTAATCTATGCAATTTTCTGTTTGGTTGTTGTTGATTTTACTTGTGTAATCTTTTCTTTGTTTCAGGCAATTTATGCAATTTCTAGAACTAATTAAGCTTCTTTCTTCACAGGCAGTTTATTATTACATGGAAGATTATGTTCCTAAGAGGGATGCTGCATTTTGATTATACGCATTTTTATGCGCGTAATTGCACTCTAAATATTAGAATTAAGTTAATCCTCAAGTCAATTCACTACAACAAAGCTGGTCTTTTACGACACACAGTGTGTACCATAAAATGCAACTTTACTGCACAAAAAAGCGTGTCGTAAAAGACAAATTTCTCTTGTGACACACAAATGTGCGCCGTAAAAAATATTTTTTGCGTATCGTAAAACACTCTTTTGCATGCCGTGAAAGATGTTTTACAACTTTGATTATGTGCCGTAAAAGACCCTTTTGCATGCCATGAAAGATGTTTTACAACTTTGATTATGTGCCGTAAAAGACCCTTTTGCATGCCATGAAAGATGTTTTACAACTTTGATTATGTGCCGTAAAAGACCCTTTTGCGTGTCATAAAAGATGTCTTCGATCATTCACTCTTCTAATAGACAATACTTTCAATTAAACTCTTTCATTCAAGCATAGTAAACAAAAGCATTCATGTAGTAAAATTTTATCAATTAAATAACTTCATATTACAAAATCATAGTATAATTAAACTGATTTTCAAATAGAACATGCTAGCTAGATCATCCTTGCTCTATAATGTTCTACTCACAACCTCAAGGTTTGAGCATGGAAGAAAAACCTTGCTGGTACAGGTCCTCCAGGTCCTGATGTTTCAACCTCACTTCCACCACTTGGATCATTTTTTACATAAGCAACCTAGGAAAATAAAAAATAACAAAGTAAGATAAATGCCAGCAATGTACTTTGACGTCCATTTCCCAGGAAGGATGTTATATTAAAAAAAAAAGACTGAGAGGCATGTTATATTCAAAAAAAAAAGAAAAAAAGTGATCAACATTTTAATATATACAAACCTGGCCAATATCTTTTGATGACTGCAAAAGAGAATATGCACCCTCCGGAAGCTTATATTTCCTGATAAACATATAAATTGCATCAAGCACTGCTTGTGTAGAAAACAGGCATAACCACCAAGAAAGACAGTAAATAATAATTTGAAAAAGAAGAAGAAGAAGAAGAAGAAGAAGAAGAAGAAGAATGAGGGAAGGGAGGATGGGGACGATAGACTTACCCTAAGGCATCAATGCTCTTGGATAGCAAAAGGGCTTTCTCCTTCTCCTCCTGCAGAAATAGAAAGCAAACCAATCCATGTCAAGCTAAGAGACTTAAACAGAAATACACAAATGAATATATTGACGTAACTCCAACTTTTGCAACTTCCTTTCCCTTTCATGGTATTTCTACTCCGGTTCAAGAGTCGTATAGGAACTCACTTGGCATGAATTAGAGCCAGTTCAAGGGTCTCTAATTCACATCAAGAGGCCTAAAGATCGAGGAATTAGACTACTAAGCGACCTGCCCGCGCATTCACGCAACGGGTGTAAATCACCATGCTTATAACTCCTCGAATACGAAATTGAAGGTTTCTAGCTTAGGAATTAGAGGGGGTCAAGCCTCTAACTCCATTCTAGACATGCTCAAAATACACACCCTAGAGTTGACTAGACTCCTAGACATGCATTTTAACCCAACAAAAATAGATATAAGCATCCATCATATGAAAATTGCATCATTACATTAAAATAAGCATCTTTTACACAAGATTTGGACCGAGGTACACAACCCTAGCCCCCAACAACAAAACTACTCACTACCCATCATTAAACAAACATCAATATACAAAATTTAAAGAGGAACAAAGTGAAGAGAAGTAGAAGTAACAAGAACAAGCCACAAATTGCTATAAAGCAATTATGGCTAACCTTGATTTATGACTGCCCACTTTTACCCAAACTTGATAGTGATGAAGCTCTTAATGTTTGGGCTTCCCCTTTGAATTTTGTGAAATTAATGAGAAGATAGAATTTTAGTGAGGTGGATCTTGGTGAGGTGAAGAAAAGATGAGAAAGAGGAATTTTGGTGAGGTGAATCTTGGTGAGGAGAGAAAATTGGTGAAGAGGTGTGGAGAAGGAAATGAGGTCTGATGCGGCGCTGCTCTCTGTAGGGTTCTGTGAAAATCTCTAATTCTCTATATATATGTGCCGTCTGTGACTCTAGCTGGGAAGAGAGGATAGTGAACTAATTATCAATGGACGGCTAAGATTCAAAGAGGAAGAAACGGGAGTGAAGGAGCTGTTTCGGTGGTCTTCCAAGAGTAAGAAAAAGCAACAAGACTGCCACGTGGCAGTATTTGGTTGACTTAAGAAAGAGAAGAGGCTGATGGCATGCACGTGGTTTTTGGAAATCAAGGTGAAGATTGCATTTGTCTGCTTCTTTGCATGATTAATTAAGTAATTAATAATTTGATTAATTAACTTAATTAATTAAGCACCATTTCTTTTCCTTGCTTTTCCCGTTCTTGGTCTTCTTTTGTATTTTTTTCTTTCTTTGTCGCGACACTCTAACATATAGCCCCATGAGTTGGACTCCATTTTCTCACTCGAGTTGATCATGGTTGATTAATGTTGACTTTTCGTCATTTTCTCGGAATCTTCATTTTGCTCTAATTTCGCACAACTTCTTCCAAAATCCACAACTCCGCTTATTTACTACAGAATAAATAAAAATAAATTAATTACATAATAATTGACTTGAAGATTAACTTATTTATAATATTTTAGATATAATTACACGCATATAAATGCGTATTATCAGAGATCAACTCAAAATCATCTTGTATACTCGTAATACATAACTTATTTCTTAATAGATTGATAGATGATGATATATATTACATAGACAATGAACCCTAACCACTTATAATTAATTTAAACCACAAAGCAAAGGACAAAAATATGGGATCGCAAAGCAAAACATGGATCTTGATTCCTAGCTAGCTGAACCAATTCAGATCAGCTAGTTTTTAACACCGCAATAGGCTTTGGTGGGTGACTTTGCCTTCTTGGCCTCCTCTGTGGTGTAAAATCTTATGAAGCCACGACTGTCGAACTGGTTGTAGAGGAGTGGGTGGCTGTCGTCTACTAGCTCTTTAGGTACTTGGAATACTCCATTGTTAAAGGTAAACATTCCCAGTGAGTATCGAGTCTTGTCCCCGCAGTGCTTCACTCGATGGTGGCAAGCTTTCACTCTGTCATTGCTCCATACCTATTACCAAATCAATTAGATTAATATATGACTATTCAAATTATTTTAATCAAAACTTAAAAAAAATAGTTTAATGTATTAGCTAGTGACAAAAAACCCGTATACGATCGTTACCTAACTTGAAAATTAAAATTTTGATTAATTTAAAGCTAGAGGCCAGATATATGTTGTAGTAGGCATAATTATTTGCTTTGTTGTTTTGCAGAGAGCAGCCGATTGATGGATCCTTCTTTGTTCTCACTCACTAGAGGGACTTTTGTCTTCCATGTCGGAATATATGTATGGTATAGTAGTATACGAATAACTAGGATACTTGTTATAACTTATAGAGCTCTAATTTGGAAATTAATGGAATAGGTTTTAAGTACCTGAAGTCCATCACCAGCCATGAAGAGGAACTGAGAAGGTGCAGACTCGACACTAATCCAATCACCATCCTTAGTCTGAACCTCGAGGCCACCGACATCATGCTGAACAACAATGGTGGTGAAGTTCTTGTCTGTGTGGCTCGCAAACCTTATGACCGTGTCACTCTCTTCTGGTGTATTGTACTTGAGAAAACGAAGAAGATGACTGTTTGAACTCGCCAACGATTCATATTGCTCTTGGGGTACCCCAAAGCTTTCGAACATCATTTTTTCCACTGTGTTTTCCAAGTCCCCGAGCAACTTGGCAAACAGATCTGTGATTTCACTGCAAGCAAAAATAACCAACACATACGATCGATCAATAATTTAAACAAAGTAAAGTTATATGGGTAAAGTTATGGTATGTTAACATTTCTCATACATCAACTATTTTTACCCCTTTAAAGACTCATGTTACCACTTTGAGGACTAATATTACTATTTTGAGGACTCATATGGTAAACTAAGAAAATTTGCCACTTTAAGGACTCATGTTACCACTTTGAGGACTAATATTACTATTTTGAGGACTCATGTGGTAACTAAGAAAATTTACCACTTTAAGGACTCATGTTACTACTTTAAGGACTAATATTACTATTTTGAGGACTCATTTTACCATTTTTAAGGCAATTGTATGCATGTCATACGTTAACACATTATAGAATTTTCTAAGTTATATATTAATTGATATCAAGTAAAAGAATGTACACGGTACATACACATGACACAGATAATATATAAGTAATGAGATCCCTGAACATAAGTAGCAAGGTACGTTACCAGAATTTGGTCTTTCCATTAGGCCACATGAGGTCCCTGAATTTTTGAGTTTCTTGTGGGGATGTGACGTTGTCAATGGCCATGCCTTCATAGAGCGGCATGAGCGGGTTTGGTCCGATATAGCCACGGTAAGGCTCCTCGCTGGTGTTCTTGACTTTGTTTTCGAGGGGAACCTCGAACAAATCCCTGGATTGGCCAAAGATATTGTCCATGAGCTGTGGGGAAACTTGTTGGTACAGAGCCACAAAGCAACCGTATTCTTCGAGTGCATAGCGGACTTGTTTGCAGGTGGAAGCCCAGGAGCTTGAGCCAGGCTTCAAGTCTTGGAGGGAGAAATTGATGGTGGGAAGCTCTTTGGGAAGTGTCATGGAACCCATTACGAGCTAGCTAGTAGGATATTTGTTTCTACCTTCTAGAGAGACTCGAATGGAATGGATGTGCAAACTACGTGTTGTGCTACCCTTTTTATAGTGACTCTGGCCGGCATGGCATCGGTTGTGGGTCACAGGAAAAGAGAAACAGTCAGAAAAGAGTCAGAAAAGAGTAGTAGTCGTTGAGGCACGTGAAAATAATTAAACCTTTGGTGTTGTTCTCTATATTTCCTAAATAATAATAATTAAATTTATTCGTTAATAAAGTATATTTTTTTTATACGCGTTAATATACTCTGTTGGTCACAGCCTCACGGGGTCTTGATAGGTTTGTTGAGAAATAAGACCAATTGGGCCATGGCGTTAATAAAATTGATTGAGGATGGTGAGACTGGTGTACTACAAAACCAAACTAGGGGCCGGAATTTCCTGGTTGGTGTGCTTCTTTTTTTTTTTTTTTTGTGGTAAGGGGTGTGCTTCTGCTTGATCAAAGGGTTTTATAATGCATGCATCCTTTTTTGACACAAGAATCACATGCATAATTTTTAGCTCATCAGAATCAAGACCCACTGATTAGAATCGAACCATCCATTGTATGCCAACGATTTACGTAAAAAAAAAAAAAAAAACAGAGAATCAATAATTCATGTGAAGCCGCGTCTATTTTTTATTCAGAAAGAGAATTAAATCTTATTCCATCAAATCTTTACCAAATCCCCCAGTGGCTAACCCTACCATTGGCATGGTTCTCATCGGCTTCATCAAATTTTCCAGGCTTCACTTTCCAAAATAAAAAAGGACACAACTGAAAAAAGTTTGTCTTCCACTTCTATATTAATTGATAGACAAGAAAATATAAAAATAATGTGAATCCAAAGACATGGATAAACAAATGCAAATATAGCTGATCAACTTTTTTGGAGAACGTACTATGACAATTAATCAAGAAAAGTTTGTCTTCCACTTCACAAGTGTAGAAAAGTTTGTCTTCCACTTCACAAGTGTTCTTACTAGATAACATAAAGGGAAAATTTCACAAACAGTACACCAACTAAAGGTCACTAATAATTTCTATACATAAAGTTTCAAACCGATCATTTTGGTACACGAAATCTGAAGCCCGACCCACTATTCATACACGACGTTAATGACGCCGTTAACTTTATGTAATTTTTCATTTATCAAGGGGTAATTTAGTACTCTCTCACTCTAACTCTTCTTTTTGGTCAAAAAAAAAAAAAACAGAAGAAAAAGGATCTTCTCTCTGACTCTCTCTCCCTCCCCACACCCAAACCTAGAATCCTCTCTCTCTCTGATTCTCTCACCCCCAATGGCGTCACCCACTCCCGGAATCCTCCTCCGGCTCCTCCAGTCCATGAACTCCGCCACTAAAGTCACCGGCGACCACCGATCTGCCCTGCTCCAAGTCATCGGCATAGTCCCCGCCCTCGCCGACTCCGACGACCTCTGGCCCAACCAAGGCTTCTATGTTCGGCTCTCCGACTCCCTCGACTCCACCTACGTCTCCCTCTCCGAGAAAGACACCGATCTCATCCTCGCCAACCGCCTCCAGCTCGGCCAGTTCGTCTACGTCGACTTTTTCTTTGATCACTTTCTCTTCGGTCAAACGGGTCGGGTATGAGCGGCGTGACGGGGCTGAGCACCAGCGCCGGGAAATCGAGAAAGCTCCCCGACAAAATCTTCTGTTTTCCCGGCCAGAATCCGGAGTTGTTGTTGCTGTTGTTGTTGTTGTTGTTGGAATTTAACACCAGGATTGGGATTAGAAGGTTCAACCGGAGATTCTTCATGGCGTTGTGGATTGATGGTAATGGTTGGAATTGCAGAGGTGATCGGGATTTTTTTTTTTTGTTGGGGGAGGGAGGGAGGTACCCAGCGAGAGAGACAGAGAGAGAGAGAGAGAGTGAGCTCTGGGTGCCCAGAGTAAAACAGAAAAAGGTGGGGTGCTCAGAGTAAAAACTTGAAGAGACCAAATTACCCTTCAAATTAGGCCAGGTGGCAGTGAAACTAACGGCGTCATTGTCGTCATGTCTAGATAGTGGGTCGATCTTTAGATTTCGTGTACCAAAATGATCGGTTTGAAACTTTATGTATAGAAATTATTAGTGGCCTTTAGTTGGTGTACTGTTTGTGAAATTTTCCCTAACATAAAAGGAAAAAGTTTGCATAGGCCTTTCTAAATCTGATCTATATGTACAAAGAGCACAATCGATCGTAGCAAAAAAACCACAATCAGTAAAAGTAAATGCTCACTATGAGTTGCAGAAAAACCACAATCGTAGAACAATAACTATATGTGCTTAGAATAATCGTATCATAAGTGTTTCTGTATGAGAATACGGGAACTAAGTATGGATCATGATGGAGAGAGAGATAGTGACACAAGCATGTATAGTGGTTCACCTTGCCCTTGAGGCAAGGCTACGTCCACTTAGAGATTTCACTATATATGAGTGAGGCCAAGTAGCCTTTGTAGTATACAAGTGTGGGGATCATGGATCTCATCCTCATCTAAGAAGGGGAGGACTTCCCTTTATAGCTAAAGGAAGTCTCCTTCTAGTTTACATTTCCGATGTGGGACATAATACACATATTTGCTTTCCTTGAAGCCTTTTGGAGAGCATGGGAGGGTGGCCTCCCGGCGAGATACAGGCCGACCTCCACCATAGCTCGGTAGCTTCGGTGTCAGTCTACCGGGTGCATATCGTAGGCTGGACTAGTCATGTCGTGGGGCCCACCTATGAGATCGTTGCTTATGCTTGGCGGTATGTGATATAGGCGGTGTATACAAGTCCCCCATGTCCCCAAGTAAGAGACGCTTCTTGGTTGGGGAGTTTAAATATGATGCCGCCCAGTATGAGTGACGACCTCGTTGAACGTCATACCGATACTAGTCCCCCAACTCCGTAAGCAAGGAGGGACTCTTCGTGTCTTGTAAAAGTTTCATGTTAGGTTGGTGCCACGGGAGCCTCATCATCGAGCTAGTACATGCAAATAAGATAAGAGTGTGCAAAGAGCATATTGATTGCTCTAGGGCAATCTAAGGGACATTTGAGTCAAATGCATCGAGGTGCATGAATGTTTATATGAGATGCATGTTACACATTGTGTGTGCATGTATCATGTAGTGTTGACATACGACGTATGAGTCAAAAATGTATGTGGTTGTGATAGCATACGAAGTGCATATATATGATGAACAGATGTGTGATGAACATGATGACACATACATAATGATATGTATATGTTGTATGCATATGATGCACATGTGTTAGGATCGGGAGTGTTGTTATTCTCCTAGTTCCCCAAGTTATGTAGTTAGTAAAATCAAAGTTTGGATTTGAGTTCGAGCGGGTGATAGGTTGTATGAGTTTTGTCCTATGGTCTTATTAATGGGATGTAAAAGGAATTTAATTGTTGTGATCAACAATAGGTGAAAAATTCAATATTTCCATTAATAGATCATAACACGAAACTCACACGTATCGCTAAGGCACAAACATAATGTTTGAAGATGCCCGGAAAGTATGAGCGTGAAGTTCAATGAAAGTACCCGACCGGGTACTACCTCCACTTGTGATAAGTGGTATGAATAAGTCCCCCAAGTGTAGAGAACGCTCGGGAGGTGAGATAACTCAAAAGCAAGGGATTTGACCTTGGCTTAACCCCTGGGGGTACCTCACTCAGGGCAAGGATTTTAATGCAAGGGACTGGACCTTGGCTTAACCGTACCCCTGGGGGTACCTCACTCAGGGCGAGGATTTTAATGCAAGGGGCTGAACCTTGGCTTTATGTAAGGGAGCTACCCTGTAGTTATCCAGTTGGGATACCTCGCTCGAGTAGAGGATTTATGAGGGCCTGTAGGCCTCGTGTACAGCAACTTTGGTACCCGTTGGGGTATTGTATAGGAGTCGGCCTCTAGTACCCGTTGGAGGGCCCGGTCTCTAGTGCCAGGCTGGGTAGTGAGAGGGCTTGGTGCCTCTGGTACCCGATGGGGTAGAGTGAGGGCTTGGTGCCTCTTGTACCCGATGGGGTAGCGTGAGGGCTTGTGCTCATGACCCAGTGGGGTCACATGAGGGCATGAGCCTCCTTAACCCAATGGGGTTGAATGAGGGCTTGTAGGCCTCCTTTACCCGGTGGCGTGGCCCCGGGTAGAATGAGGGCTTGTGCCTTCTAACCCCGTTGGGGTAGCTCGCACAAGTGAAGGGTTTTATGCAAGGATTTGACCTTGGATTACCCTGAAAGGGTACCGCGCTCCGGGCGAGGATTTTAAGTGCCGCATGTTACATGTTTTGTGTGACATGCATACATGTAGTAATTTTAATTGGATTGTAATTAAGTTAAGCATTAACACGTAGGCATAAACGGGTATGCTATCAAAAATTAACGCACCTTAAAGACATGTTTAGATTATAGTAATCGCTATTGAAGCATGTAAAGTATAGCATTAGCTCTAATTGAAGAAGCGTGAATGATGACTTATCTGGAGCTGTAAAGAAGTTGCATAAAAATTGTAATTGTCGCAAAAACCAAATCATGATGCTCCACGTCGGTTAGCGAGTGCTTGTAGTTTATTTGGCCTTGTTGCATAAACAAATGGCCCATTGGAAAAGTGTACCACCTCGAGAATAAATAAGTGATTGGTAGTTTATTCATATGATTTAATAGCGTAAAAGATTAAATTGTTCATATAGGTATACGATCATGCTCAATAAGAATTTGAGTACACAATAATAATCATGGGTGAGATGGTGCCCATCCCGTATTGATCACAACTATTGCATGGGAATGGTAATGATGGGTAAGTATGGCATGTAACGATGAACAATTTTCATGTGAAATTAAAATTAAAGAAGTAAAATATAGAGATGAAACAAATGTGCTATTGTGTAACATCTGTTCTACTCTTGCATGGGATGATGCTTGATAATGTATATTTGGTGAGATAGTTGGTATTTATGAATTGGCATAGGGATGCTAGCCCATAGTGTGAATAACAGAAAATATACTTATGTAAAGTTTTGGTGTAACAAATGCATGATGATTAGCTGAAGCCTCTGAACCAATTAATGTGGCCATGTAAATTACATGAAGTAATTGATGGAGGTTTAGCGTTGCCGAGGATAAGATGCATAGAGTAGTATATATGTGCAATAATTGAAAATTATGCTCAGTATTTTCCCACTTGTATGTGTGGTTTGATCGAAAAGACCAAATAATCATGATCGAAGAAAAAAAACTCAGGTTCTCGGGAACCTTAATTGGTAGTATACCTAAGAAACATAGATGGTTTCACATCGACCTGTCTAGTGCCGTGGGCAACGTGCAATTATAGCAAGCTTATGTGTTAGCACAATAGAACAAGCTAGGTGTCCAACTGAATATATCTTGCATGTGTTACTGAATAAAGCTACAAGGCATGCATGTGTAAGTATATCATGCATTCATGCTCTAAGGTACCATGTAGTTTTGCATGGACATATAATTGCTTGATACGTGGCACTAATTGCACGTACCACACATAAAGTAAAACGTGAGTGCAAACATGCTTGATATCTCAATTGAACTTGGACCGTATATCCGAGTAATTATCTTAGCAGCGTTGCGGGGAGGCTTTAGTTCGAGACTACAGACTGGCTGTAAGAGATTTGCAGGTACCCGGAGAGGCAGAGATCAGAGTAATTGGGCAGGCAACTGAGACAAACGTATTTATGTGCATGAAGAGCGCACGAGTTGGTTGATGAACCCAGCGGGTACTGAGTGCCAGTAATTGAGTTTGAACCCATGGTGTGATTAATGAACTTGGCCAGGTCGGAGGCTAACCGGGCCGGAGCCAATAGCAAGAGTCGGGAACTATAAGAGCGGGTTTGCAGGTGAACCCTGAATCCGGATCTGGTGGTGCTTGGAGCTCGAAAAGTTCTTCTTCGGTGCTTGGGGGGAGCTTGAGCTAGTGCCGGGATGAGGGCACTTGGAAGTTGTGGTTGACAAGTTCGACGCCAGACAGGACCAGCGAGTACCGGTGATGATCGTGATGATACCGGAGGCCTCGACTAATAAGGGTCCCGGATGGAAAATTCCCGATGAGCCAGACTTATCTCCGGGTTCGGTAGCTGGTACCGATGATAACTGCCATGGTGGTTTGCTGGTTCTGGTGAAGGCAGGGGTACCGGTGAACGCAGGCGTACCGCTATGAGCTCTTTGATTTGTTATCGGCAGGATTTAGCAAGATGAGGCACGAGGGGACCTTATGAGATAAGCTGCCTGGAGATGAAGTTGTGATGGCAAATTAAAGTATACAAAACTAGTCCCTGATGGATTGGGTGTCCGAACCAGTCCCCGGGGTGCCCAGAGTACTAGGCCTGATTGAATTTTGGCTACAAGCCTTCGAGGCAATCTTGTCATAGTGCAAGATTTGATCAGCTTGGATGTGTGGCCATTAGATTTGACCCGGGAAGGCCCAACAGGTACCGACCGATGATCATCCTAGAGTTTGAGAGTGAAGGTTGACCCGGTACCTTCAACTCGGCCGTGACGGTCAAAAGCCCCGAAGAGATCTCCATTGGGCTATTTCTGTGGACTGATGAGTTGATGGCGGGTCTCGTATAGTGATACCGCACGGGTTGACAAGCTTGGTGGGTCGCGGGGATTCGTTCGTAAGGTTCCCGGATGGAGGAGGATGATGAACTTCACAAAATTGGTCTGAGTTGCCACCGAGAGAGGTCACGATCGGGTTGGATATGGATCCGAGTTGTTGCCGGCTCCGTGATGAGTTGAAATGCAGCGGCTCCAAGTAGAAGTTTGTGCCTCCAGGATGGTTTGAGTTCATGGGTGTCAAAATAAGATTTGGCCAATGAGTTGAGGGTGCGGGGTATGCACATACCCGCTGGCTCATGAGAGTCCCGGAGAAGAGTGAGGCTTGGGAGTGGGGTTGAGGGTACGGGGATGTGCAAGTACCCGCTGACTCACGTACCCGCTGGCTCCTCGGAGGCTTGGGTGAGGTTGAGGGTGAGGGGTGTCCTGCATGTACCCATGTACCCGGTGACTCGTGGTACCCATACATGACTCGTGGTACTCGTACATGACTCTTACTCAAGGTCGGAGGTTCATACTCATACTTAGGGACCCTCCTTTTAGCGCTAATGTTTCTGTGTGAGAATACGGGAACTAAGAATGGATCATGATGGAGAGAGAGATAGTGACACAAGCATGTATAGTGGTTCACCTTGCCCTTGAGGCAAGACTACGTTCACTTAGAGATTTCACTATAAGTGAGGCCAAGTAACCTTTATAGTATACAAGTGTGGGGATCATGGATCCCATCCTCATCTAAGAAGGGGAGGACTTTCCTTTATAGCTAAAGCAAGTCTCCTTCTAGTTTACATTTCCGATGTGAGACATAATACACATATTTGCTTCCCTTGAAACCTTTTGGAGAGCATGGGAGGGTGGCCTCCCAGCGAGATACCGGTCGACCTCCACCATAGCGAGGTAGCTCGGGTGTTGGTCTACCGGATGCATATCTGATTATACGCATTTATATGCGTGTAATTATACCTAAAACATTATAAATAAGTTAATCCTCAAGTCAATTATTATGTAATTAATCCATTTTTGTTTATTCTGTAGTAAATAAGCGGAGTTGTGGATTTCGAAAAAAGTGCGAAATTAGAGCAAAATGAAGGTTTCGAGAAAATGATTGACAAAAAATCAACCAAGAGCGATATTATCGGAAATGGCGAAACTTGAACACACAAGGCAAAAGAAAAAAAAGGAATGAATTAAACTAATTAAATATTAGTTTAATTGGAAGTGTGGCAGCTTAACATTTAATTAAATCAATATCTTCCACGTGCAGCAATCAAGCTTATTCTCTTCTTTCATCTCCTAGCCACCCATATGCTGACACGTGCTTGTCCCTCTTTTACACCAACCAGACCACAATTCCCATTCATTTCTTTACCTCTCGGTGAACAGGGGACGACCTAAGAGCATCAGCAATGGGGACCTATATTTGGGTCCAAACTCAAAATTTGAGTCCAAAGTGTAGGAATTGAGCTGCAGTGGGTCGGAAAAAATTGGACCTAATATTGCCGGAGACCCAAATGTGAGAGCAAATATGATCCAGTCTTGGACCCAAAAAAATTTGGACCCAAATTTGTGGGACCCGCCACGTTCTGTTTGCTTATGCATGCAAGGACATGCAAGTGAGGTTTGGAGACAGCACGTGGCCTATGAGATCAGAAAAAAATGGGACCCACACTTATTTGAACCCAACGGCTCTTGCTGTGTTTAATTAAAGGCCAAGATTGAATGTTTAATTCAATCTAACGGCCAGAAATAGATTCAATTAATTATATATAAATTTGTTTTACAGTTTTTTTTTTTTTTTTTTTTTTTTCTGAGAAATGTATAATTTTGATTTTTTTTATATTGTAATGAATAAATTTAATGAATGTTATGTTTAATGTTTGATGATTAACTTTTATTTATACTAATTTGTTAGGCTTTTTTTTTTAATGTAAGTTATATATGTGTGTGTGTGTCTATATATATATATATATATATATATATATATATATTAAAACAAACATAAAGTAGAAGACTCAAATATGAATCTGTTCCACAGTGGCAAGATTTGTGTTTTGGACCCAAATTTGAGTCTAAAAAAATAAGTCCAAAATATGGGTCCTAAAATAAGTCCTGCACCATTGCAACACCTAATAAAAGTAAGTCCTTTTGTACACTATTCAGATGGACTCAAATTACTATTCCAGCTTATTTGGACCCAAATTTGAGTCCAAAAAATGAGTCTCCACTGCTGATGCTCTAATGATATATATACACAGTACCACACAGAGAAGGGGGAGACCACAATTCCACCGCACACCAAAAATCCCATCAGACCCTCTCTCTTACGGTCTTACCAACCCCATTTCAGCCTTCCTTCTTCTCTCTAACACCGAAACCACCCCACCTTCAATTCTTCTCATCTTTTTCTTCCCTCACCAAGATCCACCTCACCAAGATCTACCTCACTAAGATTCCATCTTCTCATCAATTCCACAAATTTCAAAGGGGAAGCCCAAGCATCAAGAACTTTATCACCATTAAATTTGGGTAAAAGTGGGAAGCCATAAATCAAGGCTAGCCATAATTGCTTTATAGCAATTTGTGACTTGTTCTTGTTACTCCTACTTCTCTTCACTTTGTTCCTCTTTAAATTATGTATATTGATGTTTGTTTAATGATGGGTAGTGAGTAGTTTTGTTGTTGGGGGCTAGGTTTGTGTGCCCTAGTCCAAATCTTGTGTAAAAGATGCTTATTTTAATGTAATGATGCAATTTTCATATGATGGATGCTTATATCTATTTTTGTTGGGTTAAAATACATGTCTAGGAGCCTAGTCAACTCTAGGGTGTGTATTTTGAGCATGTCTAGGATGGAGTTAGAGGCTTGACCCCTTCTAATTCCTAAGCTAAAAACCTTCAATTTCGTATTCGAGGGGTTATAAGCATGATGATTTACACCCGTTACGTGAATACGCGGGCGGGTAGCTTAGTAGTCTAATTCCTCGATCTTTAGGCCTCTTGATGTGAATTAGAGACCCTTGAACCGGCTCTAATTCATGCCAAGTGAGTTCCTACGACCCTTGAACCGGAGTAGGAATACCATGAAATGGAATTTCGGTCCTTGAGCCTTGAACCGCCTTGGATACGACTACCGCCAAAGTAGGAAATTTGCATCTACATTAGATTAGCTTCCGACACATGAGATTTGGGTGAAGGAACCTCCCTAGCACCCGACATTCTCATTATATTGTTCACACTTTTCTAGTTTAATTTACTTGCAATTTTATTAATTGCTTTGCATTTTATTACTTTTTGTTAAGTTCAAATCAATTCTCAAATATTAAATCCATCGACTCATTTGTGTATACCCATCTTGAGGCTACAAGTTAGTGGCTTTGAATAGGCTTGGTGTGAGCTAAGCCGAGCATTGCCAAGGCTTGGTGCCTTGATTGTTTATAGTTTTTATTTTACTTTTTATTTTTCTTGTGTGCTTTTAGTATCCTACCGCCAATTATCTTGGTTAGGTCCAACACCTAATCCCCGAGGTACGATAAACTAAGGTCCAAATACTTCCCTTACTTGTCACGATTCGTAAGCTTGAGAAGAGTTTATGCATCAAGTCAATATCATAGGCGGGACTAGTCATGTCGTGGGGCCCACTTATGAGGTCGTTGCTTATGCTTGGCGGTATGTGATATAGGCGGTATGTACAATAAGAAAGAAAGATGGTTAAATTTTAATAGTAACATAACTTTTGAGATTGAACAGGCTTCTAGATGTAGGCTTGTAGCCACTAGGTGGTGGACGGTTTGGAAAGAAAAGAAAAACATATTATACAATGTTCCACACTTCCACCTCACACAGCACCAAAATCATTGGCATACACATTCAATGGCGCCACTGTGGTGAGCTTCCTATGATCAAGGCAGCACTAGTTGGTATACTCCTCAGAATTTCCGGAAATGTTGGCGAGGTTTTCACCCAATTCTCCCAAGTTTTCCCTCACCTTTTCAACTGTCAGGGAAGCAATCACTTTGTTTATATGCAAAGCTGCCCAGCCTAGTCCATTGTGTAGCACCTCACCCGCAGTGGACGTCACAGTAACCCCTAGAATTGTGTTCCCAGAGTATTCATTCGGCAGTGGTGGCTTCAATCTCTCCCTCATCCCTGCCGTAACCCAAAATGTAGCCTCCTGATTAGGGTTTAGATTGATCATGTATGCTACGTATTGCAGCTCGCCAAATATGTGCCATGATTGACTGGAGGGACGAAATGCTGTTACCAGTGGCGGACGCAGGAATAAATATATATATATATATATATATATATATATATATATATATATGGGGGCAAAAAAAATTAAATGAGACATAAAATAAAAATATGACAAATGAACACACATTTCAATTTTTCAATAACGATAATATTTTTAATCATCTGCTTTGATCTTAAGTCAGCAACCGATAGGTAGCCGTTATCTTTAATGTTTGAAGTTATGTGTCACATGTTTACCATTTTATGAAGTCATGTAACCCTTGTGACAATTGCAATGATGGGTTCGTTAAGTTTTAACGGAAGACAAAAATGCACTACGAATAAAATTTAGAATATGCATGCAAGGAATATATAATCAGAGGAGCTCCTGTACTGAATTAGAAGTTTCAAGTTAATCTGTTGTTCCCTTGATCTATCTGTCTTTCTGAACTATATATGAACCTAGCATAACTAATATGCCAGACTGTTTCTCCTTGTGGATATACCAATGAAGAAGCATTTTCTCATGCATGTTCTGTCAAAAGCAGATAATTCCATGTGGCTAAGCAAGAAAGAATATGAATGCAAAACACCAGAAAGAAAGCAGTAAAGACTATTAAAGAAGGGAGATCGAAAGCACGAAGTCGGCAAGTTGGAGAGTTAAGACAAAGATTGAGAATTTGTGAGCTCGTATACTTTGTTTCTTCTAAGATGAGTGCTCTTATACTTTGTTTAATAGTTGTGGGACTAATTTGGCACTCTGTTATGGCTGTGAAGACGGCAAGTCGCAGCTCTTATCATTAATCATACATATACAATTATAAATACAAGGTGTGAAGATCGGGGATCAGCCAAAAAGAAGAGTCAGGTAAGAAAAATCAAAGTCTCACTGGGGAAGTGGCCCCCACGCGGCCCTTACTGCACCTTGCATTGGTTGTTTCTTGTTAGTGGCCATCTCAGCATTGGCCTTTGCTTTGAGCTGGGCAACTTTTTTCTTGGCCGGGAAAATGAAATATTCGTAAAGAATCAGAAAATAGCTCTGGAGTAAGATGCTTATTATTGTTGCCGATGAATATCTCGCTGTAGGAAAAGGGCATATGAACTGGGAGATCAACTATGCCATCAAGAAACTGGTCGGGGCTGAAAGTGGGAGGACGTTGAGAAATTTTAACGTACATCGGAGCCCGAACGAGAGATTTCAGACCATGAATTAAGGAAATGCCAGAAAGACGTAGCATGCATCCACAACTGCGTGGTTTATGCTGCAAGCTATGAAGATGCCATCAACTAGTTCAGTTACTTGCACTGCAAGCAATGGTTTCGAAATGCCTTGGTCATTCACAATCCTCATAATGGGGAATTAATCTCGTCCAGTGGCGGAACTACATGAAAGGCTGTTTGGGCTATAGCCCAACCCAGAATTACTGGGATATTTTATATAGTATAAGTGTGCCTCTATAATTGTTGTCTGACATTGGTTTAGTTGGCAAATTGTGGAGTTGTTTTCTTTTTTCCTAAGGTCTCACCTTGGCCGCACTCCTTCACGGGGTTTCTTTAGCAGTCACAATGAATCTGAGAAAGGTAATTATAGAATCAGATGCGAAAGAAGTAATCAGTGACTTGTGTGCAGTGGGTAGAAGGAAGAATTGGAGAACTTACCCGATTCTAGAACAAATCAGAAAGAAGGCTTCGAGTTTGGAGGATTGTAAATGGGAATGGATTCCCCGTGAAGCGAATAGGGCTGCTCACATTGCAGCTTCGCTTGCCAATGGGTCGGTGGGTCCTTTGAGATGGGCTACCCAGCCACCACCTTCCCTCACACTGGTTCTAAGGAATGATGGTCTCCCATGTCCTCCCATGGCAGAGGGGTGATTGGAACTGCTGTCGGTTCCCGATTTTTTTTTGTTTGGTTGGGTTTTCTCCTCTTTCCTACTTCCTGGGCTGGATCTAGTGGGAGTTTAACCTTTATGTTTTTCGCTATGTACTTTTCTTGGCCTGTTAAGCTTTGCTGGGCCGTTGGGCTTGTCCCATAATGAAGTTGTTTCATTAACCAAAAAAAAAAAAAAAAAAGGTCTCACCTTGGTTCGAGTCTCCTCAACTTGCAGTTTCCCATTTCCTTCTCCCTTTTTGGCCTTTTTTTCCCCTTTTGTTCCTGTTTTTTTTTTGTTGTCCTTTTCCCATTTTCTTCTCCCTTTCTCTTTTCTTTTCTTTTGTTTTCTTATGACATTTTCTATTCCTAGTTTCTTAAAAATTTCTTCTCTTAAAGGCAAATCTTGCCTGTTAATTTTTTTTTGCTCTTCCCCTTTTTGTTCTCCTTTTTTTTTTCTTTAGTTCCAACATGCTCCATTAGTATTTCTTCTAAACTTAAGTCCCAAAAATCTTGAAATTATCGTTGACAAAAAAAAAAAAAATCTTGTAAGCTCTTTAAAGTAGCCCACCCCTAATTTTAATCCTGGTTCCGCCACTGACTATGTCTACGGTAGCTAGTGTAAATAGGGCCGAGGACGTCGGCCACTCTTACGCCATCAGCAACTACATGGACAAACTCGGGTCCTCGGCCATTACAGCTGATGAAAACACAAGTGGTGTTATCTTCATTTTCCATCGCTGCTAAGGGGCTGGCAAGTGGCTTTTAGGTGTTGAACCAGTTGCTGCTTTTGTTCTTTCTCTGCTGGTTTATTGAAAAGAAGCGACGTTTGAATGTAATCGAGTTTGATGAGTTACAGATATCGCACGGAGTCAACTCAATTCTGTGAGCTAACTCATATTAATTGTGACTTGTTGGTCGGACGGTGCTTGTGGAAATATGCCAAATGGGACTCATTTTCCCCCCAATTTGACCAACACCAAACAGCCAGTCAACACGATACAACCCTAATATAAAAGCACAATATATGTGACTTTGAATTAGCCGCTCTCAAAAGAATAAAAACAGTCAAAAATAAAACTGCAATTTTAGTTTTAGATTCAAAACCAAACCGAAATGGCTTTTTTTTTTTTTTTTAGCTGAAGCAAATAAGAGGCATGCCCCTTACTTGAATTTAATAAAAGAGTAAGAAGAAAAGAAGGAACATAGGAGGGGGACCAAACCAAACCTCCCTACAAAAGCAACGAAAAGAAATAAGCTATCGTAACCGAAATTGGGGAAAACCCAATTGGTCACTCTGACAATGCGATAAAAGAAAAGATGGTGTAGCATCCCACCACACCATATTAGGAGCAGTCGTACCATAATTCGCCAAAGCATCAGCTACCTTATTACCTTCACGAAAAAAATGGCTTTTATTAGTGTAAAGGGTCTTTCTAACCATCCTTACGGATGTGTTGGTATTATATTGTTATATTGTACAATGAATGACATTTTCAACAACAAAAAAATAGCAACACAGATGATCCGGAAAAAAAAAATTTCTCAATTATAATAGTTTTTTTTTTTAATAAGTGATTTTTTTTTTGGGACAGTGACCACTTACCCAATTTTTGGCCAAAAATTGCCCACTTACTCCACCAAGAGTTTTTTAACCCCATTTACCCAATTTAACAGTATTTGACAGTATTGCCCTCATTTTAATTAACAAATTACACTCATATCTCTCTCTCCTCCCCCTCATCGATTTCTCTCTCTCTCTTTCTCTAACCTCGTCTCAGGCTCTCTTTCTCTCTCTCTCTCTGAGCCACCACACCCACCACTCCACCGTCGATGTCGGCCTCCACCGCCGCCGCTCTGTCCCACCGTCGGACCACCAGAGGATGACGCCATCTAACTCCACGATCCCAACCCATCTGGGCTTCGCCGGTTTTGTTCGTTAGATGTCCGGGAAGCTCTCCACGCCGGAATCGGGTCTGGGCTTCCCTTGCAGGTCTCGGACGACGTCAAAACTGTGGTCTATTGGGGGGTAATAGACAGATTATTGCCCCCCACTAATTTCTTAACTGTGGTTAATTAATCACTGAAATTAGAGTTTTGATAAGTCTTATGTTGTTTTGAGTTTATTAAAGTACAATAATCTGTCAATGATAGTTAAGTGAAGGGTTCTGACTTAAAACGAAGACATTATTTAGGGGCAGTAATGTGTCTACTGCCCCCCACTAAACCATTAAAACTTGCACCAGTTAAGTGAAGGGTTCTGACTTCGTATGAAGACATTATTTGGGGGCAGTAATGTGTCTACTGCCCCCCACTAAACCATTAAAACTTGCACCAGTTTCAAGGATTCACAGTGTATTGCACTTTATCACAAACAAATCAACAAGAGATGATTACTGTCTCCTAAGAAAGACATTATTGGGTGGCACTAATGTGTCTACTGCCCCCCAATAGACCATCAAACATTACACCGCTTCCTATGTTTCACAGATTATAGAAGTTATTCACACTCAAAACAACAGATAATGTCTAAAAACCCACATTATGAGGGTCAATATTCTGTCTACTGCCCCCCACTAGACACTACAAAAAAAAATTCAAATTGCCACGGCAATGTGCCGTCGCGGAAAGTGAAATTGCCGTCGCGAAAGATCAATGGCGACGGCAATTGCGCCGATGTCGTTGGGGGCGTCGCCATTGGTATTTGCGACGGCAAATGCACCGTCGCAAGCTTATTAGCGACGGCAAGGGGTTGCCGTCGCAAGACTTTTGCGACTGAAAAATGCCGTCGCAAATATCTATGGCGACGCCACCGACCGCTACCAAAACTTTGTGACGGTAAAATTGCCGTCGCAAAATTTTATTTATGAATTAAAAAAAAATCTGGCATGCAAATATGCATTGCCAGATTTTTTTTTTTTTTTTGGATAAAAGCTGTACAAAAAGGAATTAAACATATTGAAAAGGGAATGTTACATTTTGATTTTTCTCACAAATGTTACAAAAGCAATGAAGCTCTTATACAAGAGTTTACAAGATAATACAAGGTACTTTTCTTCCTCTACTTCAAGAAAAGCTTTGCTCCATCTTCCTCAAGATATGTGTCCATTTTCTATCTACATAGATAAGTGAAAAGTATTCAGATAAAGAAACATAAATCAAGTGAAGAGAGGGAGGATGAGCATGAGACTTGGGACTACACTTACTGATACTAAAGTTTAGGCAAATTGATATTGATATCCTCTGATTAATTACTTTATGAAAGCATAGATCCTAGTGCGGAGAAGTGTACATTTGAGTGAAATTTAGAGTGAAATTTGGAGAAGTGTACATTTGAGTGATTAATTACTTCATTAAAGCATATATCCTAGGTTGGCAAATTTACTGTCAACCAAATCAAACAATATCAGTGTGCACACTACACACCAATCCACATAAAAAAAAAAAACTTAAAGTGAAATTTAAACTACACATGAGTTTTTCATACCTGCAAATCTCCAAAAAATGTTGCTGAAAGCTCTGCCTCTCATCCTCCTTTCCCAACTGTGCACTTCAGAACTTATGCTCCAACTTCTCCTTTTCCTTGTAGTTCTGGACATACCTGCATAAATTCAAGATTCAATGAACATAGAGTTGCAAATTTAGAACTTGATAAACAATGAACAAGAATTGATAAACAATGAACAAGAATTACACATAAGAAATAAGATACAAAACCAAAAAACCTTTACTTAGTTTCGTAGCTTTCAATCATTTCATTATAGTTTCAATTCATATATACTCTATGAAAGCATTTAGTTCCTACTGTCTTACGGTATTGATATGCCCTGTTTTACTTCTAAGCTTCATTGTCCTGTGCCCAGGAAGGATCCAAAAGATAAACCCTTAGAGGAATAGGCCACATAATCAACTCATCACAAACAACTGAGATCAAAAGATTGTGAATCATCAATAACTATCATTGTTATTCACCAATTGATGTCACACACAAAATAAAAATCAAAAGCTTACACCTTTTTCATTCCAACCTCCTCAAACCCGAATTCAAAACACATACCTTAATATCAAAACCATCAAACCAGTCTCACAAAAGCAAAGGATAGTCTTTCCCATTAAATTGTTTAAAAAAAGATTTCGGGAACAAATTAGTGCTCAGATTTTATGACTACCAACTAAAGCTGGGATATATCTGTTTACAATGATCCTATTGTACTAGATATAATCTCCAGCAAAGCAAATCAAATAGATAGAATAGCAAAGTAGCACAGAACCGTTACAGCAAAAACCAACAAAGTTTTAAATGACCACCAATTAGAGCCAAAACAAGAGTCCCTGTAACATAATCGAATGGAATCATGGCTGAGCATTCTGACTTTAAGCCTTTTTGAAACTGCAGCTAATGTTGACAAAGGATAATTTAATGGAAGCAAATCAGGTAAATTAGCAGCTTAACTCCACAACTTTGCTATCTATTACAACATGATCATTACCGTTACAACCTTACAATTACTTATTGTTGCAGACTAACTTGCTCTTTATATTCCTATTTTACTGAGCCTACCTTATATATATGCTTGAGAAATCCAAAAGCATAAATTAAAAACTCAAAAGGTTAGTATGAAAGTCCAAGATTTGTTGCATATGAAGGTCCACAACTCCAGAAGCATATTAAATTCTGCAATCTAAAGATTTTAAACTCGTTTCTTCTTAAAAGAAACAAAATTGCCAACCTTAAACTCATCTATCTCTCTAAACATACTTTATATCTTAAGATAAGATGAAGACTGTATCAGAAAATTAAGTGTGAACAACAGCAAAGGTTTATTAGCAGTAAACAATGTGCTAAACTCATCTGGTTGTGTAATTGATTCCTCATGTCCTTATCTTTTCCCATCACTTTCTGAATTTTTCCCATCAATTCCATGAAAAGCAAGAAAGAGTACAAATCCATTTAAACATAAGCACTAAACTACAGAACCCAATAAACATGACGGGGCAAAGTGATAATCAGTAAACTAGAATTGAGAACAGGTGAATCACAGCATCACTAGCTTAGTTATAAATTTCTGCTGCAGAAACCATAGTTTAGTCTTTGGTGTCTAAAAGGAAAACAAAGTTTATATCAAGAACAAAAGAAGATTGATGTTCTCACCAAGATAAGAGCTTTTAGTAGGTTCCCAATTCTCTAAGAATGCCTCGTTTTGCAGCTATACCTCAACCAAAGCAAGCTTTGGCTCAACTCTTTGAGTTTATGCCCTCCCTTTGTAGTTTACTACTAACCATTGTCAATCCCTTTGTATTGAAAAGATTTGCTCATCTCTGGACGAAGACAAGGGATTTCATACCGGTCATTTTTTCGTCAGTGTCGGATTCCAGTTTGTTTCTGATCGGAATAAGATGGTAGACGGAAAGGAAAATGTGCAAAGTGGATCCTCAATGGAAGGGAATCAGGTTTCTTGTCATCAAACTTGTAACCTGTGTACATCCACATTTCAGAGCTTGATAAGTGATATATTTTTCCTCAAATTGCTAGAAATTAATGAAAGCTTTATCAACTCATTTTTCCAAACAGGCTACAAAAAAGCTACATAGACAGTAAACATTTAAATATGAGATATTTTTTCTGAAGATACTTCAGACTAGAATGGAAAATAAAATACTGAACAGCATACTTATGCTTAGTAATGTAATCAAATGCAAATTTTTTTAGTCTAAGCAGAGAGATCACGAATATTGCATATATGATACCTTGTAGAGCTTCCATAGCCGTCAAAGCACACTTTGGATCCACAAACTCCACAAAGCATAAAACCATTGCCTTGTCTCCACTCTGCTACCCAAACACAGGGAAACTATGATCAGAAGCAATTCAGAAGCAAGACACAAATGGCAACAAAAAACCATTTTCCCCAAGCAAAAAGTTTTTGCTAGTTGACACGGACAAAACCATAGCCTTATCTCAACTCTGCATCACTAAAAGGCAATGACAAGTGCAGTTGCTTTCCTCTATAAGTGATCGGTGGACTCTCAGTGTTAAACCTTTATGATGTCTATCAAAATTACTTGATAGAACTAGGCAAATGAGTGCACTTACGTGTCTAGGCTCCTTGTGAACTACTTTGATTTCTTTAAAGCCAATGAATGGACGAAATAGATCTTCATAATAAGTTAAGGTTTGAAATGACTGGAACAAAGGAATGAAATAGCAGGTTTCGGGCAGTCATTTCCACCGCAAAGTAAAAAACAGTTATCTTGGAAATGTTGCATACCTGAAACATTCACAGGCATGCAAAAATAGACACACGAAAAGCAAAAGGATACGGCCTACTTCTCTTCTGGTACAGTCAGTGAGAAGTTCATCCACAAACTAAATGTTAATTTGATTCCCCTTTCAGGACTGGGAGACCATCACCACTCCTCGAAGGCACAAACCTTTCTCTAAAGAAGTCAGTAGAAACACTTGAGCCAATGCCAGCTCCGACCTCATGTCTTTGGTTTAGTAAAGTCTGAGCTTGTAAAGGAGATGGAAAACCAGCCCCTGCTGTTACAGTAAGACCAGGTTCACCACGAACACTAATACTCACAGCATCTACACCATAAACCCCAGGCGTCATTGACCTCATATGCAAACAGACAGAACAACACAATTCTTTCATACATTACAATATACGCAGGCATGTATACAAAAATGTCACAAGACTCAAAGTAAATCACCGCAATATCTTGTCTCTGGCTTCAGTATCTTCCAAAGGATCATATAGGCTAGACCCTGCTGTCACCCCAACACCCGAATCAGAACGAACTCTACTACCCACACTATCATCTACACCATACGGCACAGACCCCAACGATTTCTGCAGTAGTCAAATAACACAATTCTTCACACATGCACACATTATACACATCCATAATCATAGACTTATATCAATCCATAAGTAGCAGTTAAACTTCTTACATCTCTAAGCAGAAAATCTGAAGAATAGCTTCTCAAATCAGTGGGGGCAAAAGTGTGATTTGATAGTAACGATGGTGCTTCGGATGATAAGTAACCAGGAAAATTGGACTTTGCTACACTACCTAGCAAAATATATACACTATCGATCAAATTCTAGACACAAATCGTTCATAAAAACCCTGTGCATTATACAGAAACGATTTCATGGAGTAATTCCATTAAAGAAAAAAAAATGCTAAGGCACTTCTAAATAGTAGTTAAGATATTGAAGACCTTAAATTGTAGATATTAAAAGCAGCAGGCTTCTACCTGTGTCCATATTGTAAAACAGGTTCAGCATCCTCATCAACTCTGCTTGTGCCCATAACATTATCAAAACCCAATTACCTGAAATCATGTCATAAATCTCAGAGATGAAACCCAGAAACAAAACCCCAAAAACTTGTCACCTCTACTGTTGCTAACCATTGGAAAACAAATAGAAAAAAAAAATTTAAAAAGATGTAATCTTCCTGAAACATGCATAACAATATTCAAAACCCAATTGACCCCGTACTCAAACTCATATCAATATCAGCAAAAGAGTAGCAAGGGAAAAAAAAAATCAGCAAAATTGGGAAAACCATACCTACAAATTCGCAACCCTTGCCTCTAAGATACTCAAACTTCCCTGCAAAAGCAATATAAGAAAAAAATGAATCAGAAAAGAAGTAAAGGTGGGAACGAAATCTCAAAAATAAGATGAAATCAAAACCCAGTTGACCCCGTATTCAGATGATGAGCAGAGAATTTCCATTTGATCCGTCTATCTATTCGTACAAACCAAACAAACACACACTATGTCTCTGTCTCTCTAGCTCTCAGTCGTTCTTCTTCTTAATCATCGACATCTCTAGATTGTAAATAGCCTTGGATAAAGTGGACTCAAGCTCGTCTTGAGGAACGACTGGTTGGTAGATCTCCTGATAAACTCGATGGAGTTGACCTAAATCGGGTCATTTAGTCGTCGGTTGTATTCTGCTGAATTTGGTAGATCTAGAGAGGAAAATAGCTCAAGGAGGTGATGGAAAGAGGAGGAGACGAGGAGGAGATCTGGGTAATCATCGGGGTATCAGATCGAGATGGAGTTATGGGCTCAAAGAACTGAAAGAAGAAAGAGGGCGGAGCAAAGTTAATCAGGATAACGCGACGGCAAGTTTTTTGCAGTCGCCAATTGTTATTACCTTGCGACGGCAAATTCTTGCCGAAGTAAACCGTAGGGGTTGGCGACCACAAGTGGCGACGGAAATTAATACAGTCGCATAACTTTTACACAATTGCGACGGTCAAGTTTTGCCGTCGCAAAAAAGTAGGCTTTAGCGACGGCAATTGCACGCCGACGCAAATTGGTGAAGCCAATTGAATTCTTTTTTGTAGTGAGACTGACACAAACCACACAATTTTTTTCATTTATCGACTACTGCAATTTAACACTACATTTACTTTGGAATAGCAGTTTTCAGTCCGTCAATAAATAAAGCAGTCATCATTGGCCCCCAATACAAAGTCTACTGGGGGGCACTAATGTTACAACTTTTATGGTTATGATTGCACAATAGCAGATAGCAGTTTTCAGTCCGTCGTCGATTCCTTCAGAAGGTCAACCCCGGCCTCGCCGAGCTTCTCAGCGACGAGGATCGTCGGCTTGGAGTCGAGCCTGGCAGCGGAGAGCACGACGACGAGTTTCGGCGCGGCGATGGCGAGAGCAGGCGTCGTGGGAGACCTACTGGAGGGATGGAGGGAGGGAGAGAGAAATCCGACGTCGTCTGGAGAGAGAGAGAGAGAGAGAGAGAGAGAGAGAGAGAGAGAGAGAGAGAGAGAGAGAGAGAGAAGAGAGAGAGAGAGAGAGGGCAAAAAAGACCCAAAAATAAATAAAAAGAAGAAAAAAAGAATTAATTGGGTAAAAGGGAAATAATCCCTTAGAGTGTTTTGGGTAAACGGGGTTTAAAAACAGTTAGTGGAGCAAGTGGGCAAATTTTAAGTTAAAATTGGGGAAATGAGCATTTTCCCTTTTTTTTTCTCCCTAATTGAGAATCCATAACAGTAAAAATGAAAGTGATGGATGCACTACTCCAAAGATTTTCAGTATAAGCAAAGAAAGATTTCATATGGACCAATCGATGTACGTACATAAATAGTTGCCTACACTATGCCAATAACCTCATCAGACGACAGACTTGGACCGTCGTCTAATATGAAGAAAAACTGTCGTCTATTAAGCTGATATCTGATTGACGTTCAAACGACGGGTAAAGCCGGACGGTAGATGGTAACTCAAACGACAGACAAATTGTCATCTGAATGTGCCCAAATATGAACAAATTGTAAGTATATGTGGTTATATATAATATAGAACAACAGTCAAATGTTGTTGTAGTTAAACTTTAGCAACAGACTTTACTAATTATCTATTGTCTAATTTAATGTGAAACGATAATGAAGTGTCGTCTGAATATGTGGAAATTCAAAATTTCTTTGGCAAATCTGTTGTGTGAACTTTATTCAAACAACATTTACGGTGAGTTATCTATGAATTCTGGTTGTTTCAAACAACAGAATTTTACTTAGATTCTGTTGTTGGATGTTCAGTTGTTATGCTTTTTATGTTGTGTGATTTGGTTTACAACCACAGAATTTGGCTTCAATATATTGTTCTTTTCTTAATGAAGCAACATACATTCAGAAACCCGGAAACCAAAATATGTACCATGCATTCATCAGAACTCGGAAATATAAACCACAATGTACCATTCATATAGAAATTTGTGTTTGTGAGCACAATTAAATAGTAAAGAGGTCAACTCTGCAAATGATGAATAAAGAGTCTACTGCTTAATCTTGCTTATGTTTTTGTTGTCTTTTGGTTTAGTTATTTCTTTTAAGGGGTGTTGACTTCATGTTCCCCCTTAGGTGATATCTTTTTTGTTTAATAAATTTCTTTGATTGTGTGTCAAAGAATATATACATGTATTCTTTCTTTTGTGGCATGCATTGAGTTATTCTTTTCTTTTCTTTTGGTCCTATAATCATATTAGCCTCTTAACATTATGTGCTAAAACATCAAACTTTTTATTTGTATACCCTAAGCGTGTGTTCTCTCTCTACACGCACCTAAACCCTAGGAGTGATTGCGGTGGCCTCCGTCTACTTTTTCCTGTGATCTCCTCACCTCCATGGCGTTCATTGAGGATGTCACTGCCTCCTTTGTTGCATCCCTTGCTTTAGCCAGCAATGAAGTTATCAATCTGTCTCGTTGAACTGGGGGTGCACAATGCCGCCCTCGACAATCCTACCTACTGGCCAAACCCTTGGCAAAGCAGCCTGCTGTACTCAATGACATCAGGCGATTTTTCAGAAGAGTATGGGTGCTTGATAAAGGATTTAAGATCCAAGAGAGAGAGAGAGCAGAACCATTTTGTGCTAGCTTTTGACCTACAACGTGATCGAAACAAGGTGTTGTGGGGTGGTTCGTGGCGCTTTAACCATGCCCCGATAGTGCTGAAAGCATATGATGCATGGAATGTCGCCGATTAGTTCGGTGGAGATGAACTCTTTATACTTCTGGGTGAGGATCTCCAACATCCCACCTGCTTTTGAGGACCCAGAAACGATCCAAGTTATTGCTTCTGTGGCGGGAAAGTTCTTAGAGATGGTTGACAAACTTTTCGACACTGTGGGTAAGGTTAGGGTTAGGTTGCTCATGAATTGTCCAAACCCTTCTTTCTACAGAAAACGCTCCGCCTTGCTCCTGGGATAGAAGCGGATATATCATTCTTCTTTGAAAACTTGGTAGGTATGTGCAATTCTTGTCATTTTCTTATGCATGATGGGAATCAGTGTCAGGTTAGTGGGGTGAATACTACGCATACTCTAGTCCGAGCCAAGATTGACAAGAGAGTGGAGATCATAGCTCCATCCTTGAGTTTTAATGCAGGTACATTCATGGACGGAACATTTCGTTTCCAGGGTGTGCAAACACCGGTCCTTCCACTGGTCAATAGGGCTCTATTTATTCATGACACTCCTGGACGTAAACCTATCATACTGCGGGAGAAGTTGCTTCCCAAAAAACCGAAAAATGCACTGGCCTTAGTGCCAGTCTCTGACCCACTGGACTGTACCGAGTCTTCTCCTAATGATAATGCTGGTGTTGAACCTATAGTGCCGGTTCCCATTGAAGATGACAAAGACACAGGGCAATCTGATGAGAAGTCGGAAGGTGACACAAATGTTCCTGCCAATGTGGAGCTAAGAATTGAGAAGAGGGTATGCCCTCCCACCTCTGAGGCCTCTCCCAAAAAGCTAAAGATTTTGCTCTCGGACTTGTTCAAATATGTGGATGTGCATGATGCTCCAACAAAGAAGTTGAAAACCCCATGTTTCCCGACTAAATTTTCAACAAGGTCTCTAAGACTCCTGGAAGCCCCGGGCAGCATTCTATGCCAAAGGAGCCGACAGTGGAAGTTAAAAAGGAGCCAAAAAAGAAGAGAGGAAGGCCACTTGGATCGAAAAATAAAAATCCACCCAAATCAAAGAAGATTGTTGCTGCACAAGCAACTTGTTTTGAGTACCTTACTAAGCCTCCTAGCCCTAGTGAGAAGGGCAAGGAGAAAATTTAAGTTATTTTTTTGTTTTGTGACTTAGCCTATTTACTATACTTTTGTGTAGTTTATAGGCTCACTTGGAATAAGTGAGCATTGATCTGTATTAGTGAGTGGTGCTAGCATATTGCTCGTCTAACTTGCCTATGAGCAGTGACTGATATGTATCCGTGCCGTTCTGGCTTTAGTGAAATGAAAACCCTATTCTTATTGATTCAAAAAAAAAAACTAGCCCCTTAACATGTGCTATAAACATGTCAATTTGCTTTTTTCATAAAAACAAAAAAATAAAAAAATTGAAAAACATGAGCACATGGATGAGAGGATTTTTTTTTTTTTTTTCGGAAGATATTGTAATTTTATTATATTTATTAATTACTCTTGTATAAAAAATATAATTATGTATCTATACTATTATTAAGAGAAGAGAGCTTGCTCTCCATAACTGATTTTTTTTACTAATTTACGCTCTGTATATTAAAATACTTTAAATCAGAAATAATCAATAGGGATAATACAGTCAATTAACGAAATAAAAAAAATAAAATTAAATGTAGTGGAAAGTGTAAACGTGAGTGTCACTACAAAAAAGAATTCGTTTGGCTTCACCAGTTAGCGTCGGCGTGAGAATGTCGTCGCCATTGATCTAAAATTCGCTACGGCAAATGCGGCGTCGCAAAGAGAAAAATTATTGCCACGGCACGGCGTTGCCGTCGCTGTCGCATAAATATGCCCTCAATGACTACGGCATATTCTTTCCGTCGCCAAATTTCTTTAATTTTAGCTACGGTAATACGTGTCGTCATGTATTTTCATTTTATGCATTTTCTTTTGTTTTATTTTTTGACGTTCGGGTGGATATAGGTGCCAAAATTAAACATGTCGGCAAGCTTTTTAGGTTTTTGGGTTCATAAACTTTGTTCTTGTTCCCACTCCCTCCATCTGCTATTTCCTGCTCACTCCATCCAGTCCCGACAACGAAGTCGATCATAGCAATCCGCGAAATCGACATCTGCTAGTTCAACTCCACCTCCTTCCTATTTTTCTTCCTCTTTCTTTCTGCATATTCAATCCGTCACTCATACCCTAAACTCTAAGACCCAGAAATCAATCAGATCTGTCCGTCTCTTGCGTTGTGGCCTACATCTTGTCTTGTGCTTTTGAGTGGGTATGCATATTATCTCCCTTGTTAGTTTTTGGAATCAATTTTGTTTATTTTGGAGTTGTGGGATTCAGGAAAGTTTATTTCTAAAATATGCTATTAGAGAATCAACCAGTGGTGATCACTTTTATGAAGTTATAGCTGAATTTGCAGTATTGAGTAGGACAAGGCAAGAAAAGCATCGCCTTAGAGTCACATTGAAATTGATTGAGTGAAGTATCCAGTAGAGAATGTCCGAAAAAGAAAGAAGATAGATTTTATGGACTTATAGACTCTGAGTGCATTTTGTATTGCCAGCATTTCAGAATCTTATTTACATCTCTGTCAAGCTGTGGTAATGTTGTCAAGTATTAGACTTGTGGTACATAAGGTTACAAAAAAATTGTGAAACATTTGAGATGGGAAGTAGAAGAAGAAAAGTCAGTCGCTGAAAAGATAGATATGTTCTCGTGAAGACGTGTGAGAGGTAGGTAATCACCTTGGTGAGGAAATTACTGTGAGAGATACCTCAAACCATAATGTAAGCATCCTTTAATAAATAGACTGAAAGAAGTGTCTCCCTGCTCAATATAAACTTGTGTCATGTTAGTTCAGTTATGCTTAGTCTAATTTGGTTTGTATTAGCCTGATTAGTTCAAATGTGCCTGCTACTGTGCTAGACTCTGGTTGTTTTCATTTCTTGAAATGTTTACTTAAACTCAAGTCAACATGAATTTGATACATTTAGTTCATGCTTGAATTGCTAAATTGGAGAATTATGTATGAAGTTAAATTGGTATTCAATAAAACTACATATTTCTAACTTCTTCTTTTTTCAACTTTCTGTCAATAGGCTTCTCACTCCCCCAGAAACTTCACTTTTCCCTTCATCAGATGGAAGTGAATCTCAACCAACCTTAGCTGCTGCAAGAAGCAGTGCTTTATATAGATCAACTTCCTCAGCCAAGCCTTCAAGGGTATGTCTTTCTGAATTGACTTTATCCATGTTCCATGTCAGTTTCGGGTTAGATATTAGATAGACTTCTTTAAATGAACAATATTTTATGTTGTAGAGTTTAGAAAATGTACTTAATTATTTTCTCGTCTTATGTCATGAAAGTGTTGACGTAATGAAAATTGCATGGAAGTAATTATAGTTCTTAATCATCTGACATGGTTCTACTGCATTGAATGAAATTTGGGATCTAGTACTGATATACATGGTTTTGTCATAGTTTGATGTTTGCAGTTACATACTGTTGGCTTAATTCATACTCTTGTTGTTTAAAATCACAGTGCTGTTGCGTGGTGCGGGAAGCTGAATGCCATAGCTTGTGCCTCAGAAACTTGTGCAAGAATACCAAGGTCAGTATTGTTTGTCACTCATCACCCTGTAAAGCTATTGTCTCACTATCTGTCGCAGGATATGTTGGATTTCTTTTATTATGAGATATGTGTGATTACTGGAAGCTACAATTTTGTTTTATTGTTTGCTTCTGAGTTTTAATTGGATATGAAAAAGAACTATTCAAGGAAAAGGGAGGTTTTCTCTTAGAAGATTTCAGAATCGTAGCCAACTTTTTAAGATTAGAGAATTGTCTTCATATTCTTCGAAATTAAAGTTATTTTAGGTATATTTCTGGTTTCCCCTGCACTTTATCTTGCTTTAGAGTCCTATATTCATCTGACTATGTGATTGTGTCATGCAGATGCAGTTCATGATATGTCTCAGCATATGGAAGAGGTGAGCCATGATATTTTTATAGGAACTGAGCTACCAGAAACCAATCACATGGGCCTCTTTGCCATTAACTTTTTTGGGACATATTGTGCTCAGAGCATTAGAACCAAATGATAGATAATTGAATGTAATTTGAATTATGCTAATTTCGTTATGCAGGATGGTCTGGTAATTTGTTTGGGTCGTTTTTCTCAAATTCCTTTTAGATTAATAGGCATGGCTTAATTATTGTTGTACCTATAGCTTTGTAGTTGCTTCTACATTTGCAAGGCAAAAATTATTTCTGGAAAGAAGTTTCTGAAGAAAACTATATGTACTTTTTTTCTCTGTCTTTTAAGACTCTGATATCTAGGTAGCTTACTCTACTTCTGGGAGCACGATGATGAAGGCTATCATAATTTTTTTTTTTTTTTTAAGTTTTACTGCCAATAAACCTTGCCTTAAGAATAAGGATGATTGAGATAAGCTCTTTAAAAGTTTTGCCTTTTCTTGGATTTCTTTTTCATGCAACTGATGTATTATTGTTACTGGTCTCCAGCTTTTTGGTCTCTAATGCCTCCTGATCAAGGTAGAATATATGCCCCAATTGAGCTTTCGTCTTCTTTGTCATTCAGGTCAGTTCACGTCACTATATTTGAACTGCGTTTATCTTGCGAGTACAACTGCTGTATGTACGATGCCTTTTATATTTCTCAATTGTACTTATGTAATCTCTTATGTTAGATATCTTACCTGTCAATTTTTTTTTTTTTTTTGAGGAAAAGAGATAACTTCATTCATTTATCCATGGCCAGAAGGCACGTACATCAGATGCTGTCTTACACCAAAATCATAAATGGTATAGGCTACCGAGCAAAGGACATGTGACCCTCACTGCTAACACATTCGCTCATTTATAAGCCTAATCATATGAACACAAGTCCAAACTATCTAAATCCTTGTAATAGCAACCCTAGCCGCCTAGAGACCTCAATTGGTGTACAGCTAGTGAAGCAAACTTAAACAGCAAGAGACCATATTCAGATGCTAGACCGAGAGACACTAAATAGTGTAATCGAACCAAACATCCTGCATAAATTCACCCGGTCCCAAATCCAAGCCCAAAGAGAAATCTGACCCAACAGAAACTTGAATTGGGCCCCACAACAGCCCAACATTCTGGAAGCCAGAGGTGATATGGGCACCCAGCGATGGCCGTCGTCCGTCAGTCACCCAAAGCTTCGTCTGCACCCAACAAAGGCGCCAGCCTCCCTGGATGAAGGATCCGATCAGCCAAGCCATCGACTCTGGGTCCCAAATCCAGATCTTCCATAGGGTTCGTGGGTACCGCATCGCACTGATCTGAAAACCCAAGAACAAGATGCCCAGATTCAGTGCTTGAGTCCGATCATCGCCGCCATACGTCTGCAGCCACAGCAGCCACAATACCTTCCACCACAGCAAGATTTTGGTTCCTGTGCCTCCATCGAAAATCTTCCAATCCCTAAAAGAAGGAAGATGCCGCTCCAGCCCGATATCGGGTCTCCTCACCCAGCCTAGGAGTTGTCCCCGCCGTGGTCGCCGACGGAAACTGAGCCATACCAAACAGCCTGTAATCCGCCTCTCCCCGACACGAGGAAAGAGCTGATCAAAAGTCAGCCTCAAACGTAGAGCAAGTGGAGGCGGCAGAGTCCTCCCTGGAAGCCGCACCAAGGGAGCGGCGCTAAGGTTCGCCGAGGAAAGGCTCTCGACCCTCTCGACTCTCATTTTTTTGTTATCTATCTTACCTGTCAAATTGTCAAACTAGCTAGTTAATTAAGTGCTCAATCTAAACATTGTCTACTTATGTATATTCCAAGTTCGAAAACATATCTTTTTTCTTGTCTGGACATTATTCTGCCATGTTAAAAGAAAAACCTTAGTTATGACTGTTCATCATATCTTGGTGTTTTTGATTTTGATGAAGAGACTTAACCAATTTGGTTTTTCCATACATATGACTTTGCCTAAATTATTTTTTATTGTTTTTGGTTACAGGTTCTTTGCATTATAATCTCGTTGTGTTCAATCTGTGGCATTTGTCTTCCTCTTACTATAAGCTCTATCTACTGTGTTTTGATTCCAGGTTAGGCTCCTCTTTTCGTTATATTGTTGTCAATGACTATTTGGTTGTAAATGTAGTGGAAAGTTATGCCCTTGATCTTTCTCTGTTGCATTTTGTTTTAATTGGCATGTTAGGGTTCTGATATAAAATCTATGACAGGAATTCTATAATTCGTATTATTATTTTTATTACTCAATGTCTTCTCCAAAGTAATAAGGCTCCCTTATTATGCATGTGTTTTATGAATTTGCATATACCTGTGCACATTGGATTAATTAGATGTTAATCTAATATACATATTGTATCATTATGTGATAGGTTCAAGATGCAACCAGTGGCCATGAATTTAGAAGGGAGTCCATAGGGGAAGGAGTTCATCCAGATTCAACTAGTGATCAAGAAATTGAGCACGCTCAAGTACTCACCAAGCCCTCTAGGTAATGATAAATAGTATTGTGGTCAAGTCTGCTTTTGAACAATATTAAGTTTGGGAATGTTTCTTCCAAAGTTTCAATTATCTAGTATGGTAGATTCTTATAATTATGAAAGACTGTGGTTCGTTTGGTTAATTTCAATTTGTACTTGGTAATGAAATAAGTTATATCAGTTGTGAGATAGCTATGAATGAAAGGATTATTTTGGTGCTTTATATTGTTTTACTATATATATCTTCTTCTTTTTTGAATAAAGGGCTGGTGCGGCTGCACTCAAGCCTCGATTAATGAAACTGTCGAATACAAGGGGGGGGACATTGAGCCTAAACCCCTGATTACAATAAGCATCTAGAATATTTTCCGAAATAATATTAGAAATCTCTACAGAAAACTTGTATTCTAACAAGCACCAACTAGCAAAGAGTGCACAAAAAGCTACTCCATTTGCTTTAACATAGCAGTGACATAGCGGAAAGTTAACTCGATATGTACCCCTTGTACAACATAGCATAATTACCTGCTTTAGCACAGCTTTCCTCCTATGTTGCCGCCGAAAAGTAAATCCGACGACACTTAGTCTCACACTGCCACTAGGCGGTAGCGCCCATTTGACGAAGCAAATAACTCGCCGCCGACGTAGAGCAGACAAAGCATGTAGAGTGCATACACAGGCACATAGCCCGATTAGGCCTACACAATATATGTAGGATATTATTGCTGGCATATAGCCCCAATTAACTAATAATAACAAAAAATAATAAAACAAAATAAAATAGGAGTGTGGGCCCAGAGCCCAAACCCAGGCCCAACACACACTTAGTCCAATCCAAGAGAACAGTAGCCAGCAGCCACCTCGTCCCCGTCCTGCACGCCCAAGCCACGTTGTCCATCCACCGGCGGCTGACCCGCCACGCCGAGCGAACGCAGGCCTTCCTGCCGTCCCTCCGTCCTCCCCAACACCCCCACTGGCCTCGCCGCCACCCCCAGCCACCCCTCTCCACCAGACGGCTCCAAGTAACACAGACCAAAACGGATCACTCCGATCCAATCTGAGTCCCTCAAAACCCGTCCTCTCACCACCAGGCAAAGCCACCAGCCGCCATGGGGAGGCCGACCCCAGCCCGACCCATAAGCCTCTGCGCCCGATCTGCACTTTTCCGGCAGGATCACCTCGCGGTGTGGAGAACGAAGCCACCGCGCCACCTTCTAATCGATTGGGTTTATTCCACGAACAACCATCTCCGGGCACTAGGTCCCCTTTAACCTGTCCGACTACGCCGCCACGAGGGCGTGCCGTCGGAGGGTTCTCTCGTTGCTGCTTTTGGCTCTCTCGTTGCTGCTTTTCTATTAGTAATAAGTGATTATATTTGTCACCGCCTACTTTACTATATATATCTTTTTTTTTAATAAACTATATATATCTTTTGATTGTGTGTAAAATGGCAGAAAAAATTGGGTGGCCAATTGGTTGTGACGGATATTGGTTGTCGCTAAAGCTTCATATGGAAAATACTTGGGGTGGCGACAGCAATGACGCCGTCGCAATTATGGAGGGAAAATCAATTTCCCGGTTATTTCTAATAAAATTTGGAGGGAAAATTTCATTAAAAACAAAAAAAAATAGTTTATTGCAAGCGACGGCATCTGCCGAAGCAAATAGGTTACTTGCAACGGCGTTTTCAGTCACTACATGCCGTCGCCAAATAAGCGACCAAATCATTGCTACGCTCGTTGCCGTCGCTAAATACGGTTGTGATGGCATTTTGCCATAGCCATGAGCGACGCCACCAACGACAATGGCGTAATTGTCGTCGCCATTGGTCTTTTGTGACGACAAACAGACTTTCCGCGACTGCAAAAAGCCGCGGCCAAATGAATTTTTTTTTTGTAGTGGGTGGAAACTCCCACTATTTTTAACTACCTTCCCACACACTCTTAAAAATAAAAATAAAAATAAAAATAAAATAAATAAATAAACAAACAAACAATCTTCCTACACACAAAGTGTGTAGGCCAATGCTAGTTATTAATTATGTGAGGACGTTTAGGAGACTTTAAAAATTTAACTATTTTAAGACGAATTGGCTTAATATATAAATAAGGAGGTTCAACTAGATTTATTAAATAAAATAAGTCGGGTGTGGGGATGAGCCTCCCAGTTTGTCTAAGTTGCAAACCCCCTCTAAAAAAAAAATTAAACAAGGAGGTCCAAAGCCAAAATTGAAATACAAGAGAATAAGACTGTCATAGTTAGAAGGATAGAGAGAGCCAAAAAAAACCCAACTAATAATAAGAACATTATAGACCAACAACGATCAATCTATAGGGTAGAGGTCACAAAGTTGGTGAAGAGGAAAAGGTGGGTCAAAATAAGAGCCGTTGAGAATAGCCCAGGTAACAAGCTTGTTTGCAGCTTCAGTGGCATGGATTCCATCCCAGCTTACATAGTTGTATGGATCATCACAAGCTGTTGCAGTCACAGTGCTCCCATTGATCACCTTTGTATTTCCACAATAAACCTGACGGTCATAATTGTAGGCACCACCTCCATGTCCACAACATGATTTGGTACCATATTTGAACCCTGTTCAAGATAAAGGAAACTTAGTTTTAGAACATAAAACATATAAACATTGCCCTTTGCAGTAGATTTAGTCCAACTAAGAGATCCATGAATGCTTGCTTGGTTGAGGGTTTCACGGTACCATGTATTGTGGGGTGTCTAAAGAGCTCTAGCAAAGCAGATGAGGAGTCCACATATATTAGAGAAGCATTTGGAAGAGAGCCTCTAGTTTGTGCAAGCGTCTCTTTAAGCATGTTGTTGTAGTCTTGTACTGCATTGTTGTAAGAAGTCGAGCATCCAAAAGCATCGAGTTCAGAACGGGGAAGCCCTACCAGAAACGAGGGATAGCAACCAACCGGTGCTAGATTAAGTACCAGAAATGCACGCCCTCCTAAAGCATATAGCTCCTAGAAATTTTGGAAATTAAGCAACATAAGTAATGCATAACTAGGTTTCATATGGCAGTATATTAGTCTGATTGTAAGTACTGATCACTCACCCTGACCGTACCAACAATTTGGGAGACCACCTGAGGAAGATATTGCCTCACTCCTCCTACACCAATGGCTGCTAAATTCGAAGTAAAATCGTTTTGGCCAATATAGAACATGTAGAGTGATTTCCCAAAAATATCTGGGGAAGGAAGTTTCTTGGGTTCTAAGCAACGTACAACAAGCAAGTCATCAATGCTTAGAAAAGAAATCAATGGTAATTTTGTCAACATCGGACCATAGACTCATATAACGTACTTCACCTTGTTTATCCAAGTTGGAGTGATGAAACTCTTCAACTTGGGTCTTGAATGCCTTCATTTGGTTGAGCTGGATAGCTAGAGAGAATGGACTGATTCCGGTAACAAACAAGGAAGTATTTGGCAAAAGCACGGTTGATGCCAATGTCGCAAAGTTTACTCCATGTCTATAATCGGATCCAATCGATTGTAGATATGGACTCAGGAATGGCAATCCTAGAGCTTGAGCTGCAGTTTTCAATAACATTCACTTTTATGTTAGATTTTCCTTTGTTTTTATTTTTTTCTATTTTTTATTTATTATTATTTCAAACCATTCAAAAAACCCAAATTAAGTTTCTACCCTCGAGTTTTTTTGTTAACATTATAATAAGGTACGTTTAGGGTTTAGCTTCTACGTACTCATAATAGGTCCGGCACTAGACATACTTGTAGATCATACACATTGATCCTCACACGGGTTTGTTAATATATATGACATGAACACGATGGTTATCGGATATATATATATAGACACACACACACCTCTTAAGTTTCTTCCTATGACCATTATCTATGAGGCTAATCTCCATATCTATCCGACGCAAAAGGAAAACTGAGGAAGACAAGCTAGATAAGGACTAGCTAGTGACTAGTCCACTCTTTTTTCCAGCTTGGAGTACGTCTTTTGGTATGAAGTCGCCTAATAAAACAACCTACTTGGTAATCATATGTCCAAGTAGGACCTCCCATATCCTAGAGGATTAAGGATCTGATATGATCAAGCAAGTGATAAAATTGCTATTAAATAGATGAACTCAACGTATGAAGATATAATTTAATACCAAGAAAAATGCATGCGTATGTCTACTTACCCAAGAAATCAACAATGAGCCTCCCATCGGAAGCCCGACCTGTCGGTTTCTTGAAATAGGTCATGCCGAACGGTCCAGACTGTGCGGGAAATGCTGCCCAAAACCCGCCGGTATCAGAATTCGAGTCACCGAAGTTGAAGATCGCCTCGAAATCACATTTAGAATCACTGAAAGAGCTCAACGTTGCCACCACTATCGTCCATACAAGTAAAAGCTTCTGGAGAACAAGAGCTTTTGTTGAAGATCCTCCCATTTTACAAATTTCTTCAGTGGGCCGGATCTGATACTCGGTACCGTGGAAATCACATGCTTTATATACATGAAAGGAGAACCACAAGATTGCACTAGTTCAGACGCACGAAAATTTAGCATTATATGTGTCGGTCATCCATTATATCCATGCCAATAATTGACATAATGACATACATGAATGACAATATGACATCAACTTTTGTGCTCGTAGTGTATAATGTAATAATTCTATGTTTTGAAACTTCCCATATTACCTGATTTTAACTTCATTTTTCATCCTCACATTTCTGCTTCACGTAGGGAAATAATCTTTGTGTAGATACTTATTTCTGCTTCTTAATATAATTTCTACTTGAAGTTCATAATTGATGACACATCCTAAGGTCGTATCCAATTGTGTGTGGTGATCTAAAACAATTCATATTTTAAATTTTTAGACAAATAAAAAAATCTTAAATTTGCATTCCAATTATTCCAGAGAAAACTATAAATTTCATATCTTTTCCACAACAACTTGCATGCGATGGATCCTTTACAACCCTTTTGTGATCTCCAACAAGATCTATATGTAGACCAACATGTAGACTCTAAACTCTCGCTATAAAATTTTTGTAATAGGTTAGACCTTTTATTAAAGATAAGTTTTGGAAAAATTGGGTCTTTAGACCGTAATTAGAGATGGCCTAAGATTAACCACTGTTTTGCTCAACTATCTTAATCTTGAGTTTATAAGCATCACTAATATTAAAAATTCAAGCAAAACCAAGTTTAGCTCTATTGATTAATTTGAGTTATCTCTCTTTCAACTCTCTCAAGTCTAAACTCTTATCACAAATGCACAATCTTATTTAAACATGAGATGATTACGTATAAACAAAGAAACCAACCAATGTTGGTGGTCAAGTGTGTAGATCCATCAACGAATAAGTAGGGGCTGTATTGCAAGAAATAATGTCTAATTTTTATTATGCAACTCAGTAGAAATGACTCAAATGAGTCACTATGCAACAATTTAGCTAACATACCAACTTGCATGCAACAATATTGTATTCAAAATTCAGTTGAACGCGAGAATTTAATGTTATGTTGTTAGTTCTTTTTTTTTTTTTTTTGAAATGTTATGTTGTTAGTTCATAATTAAAAGAAGAATTGTAATTCACTCTTACAACTCAATTTTTTTTTTTATGGCAAAAGACGATCAGATCCAATCTTAAAATTTGCTTGAATTCCACGTCAATGTGGAACCAAGAAAGTGTGGCTTTTTAACAAAATCATTTCCTGGATTAACATTCTCCCACGTCACCCCTATATATTTTACCCCAATAACTTCACGCGCCGTAGATTCTTTCCTTTACTTTTTACCGCGGAAAAAACTTTTGACCGACATTTGAGCTGGCCACGCAAACCTCTTCTTGCGTGGTCCCACAGGCACATCCACATGGACCACGTCATCGGTGGGGGCCATGACCACCCTCTTTCTTAGGTGTCCCTGCGGATGGACTCCGGGCCGTCAGATCAGACCAATCAGAGCCGCAAGTCTGTCTCTTCTTTACGTCAAGGGTGGGACCCGGGGGAGATTCGAGTAAGATATGGTGTATTTTTTAAGGTGGCGAGTGGTGAGGCGTGGGGGGTACACGTGTGCGATGATGAGCTTTTCAGGTGAGGTGTGCGGCATAAAGGGTTAGGAGACGTCGATTGCTGATTGGACGAGATTAGAGTCAAAGCATATATTGTCATGTAGACAATGAGTGCCTTCCGCGTCGGATTGACTAAACAAGAGTATTTCAACTTTCACCGCCATGTTAAATTGCAATATCGGAACTAAATTACATAAATAGCTCTATAAAGATTGATAGATTAGGTTGAGACACATACGTGGCTAATGGCAAATCGGGTAGTTTGCTTTTTGTGATTTCGTTGAAACTAAAAAAAACAGTAATCCATATTTGTGGCGGATGCTTTAGCGAATCTACGTTCTAGATCTGATATTGATTTTCAGTGGACCAATTGCATGGGCTTCGGGAGTTCTTATCTTTAATGTTGTAAACAATGATTGTCCTAGAGGCACTTCCATTTAATCGAGGGAAGTGAAATTTATACTCCCTTTTTTGTAAACCACACTCTCATTTGTTCTTTTGTCCATTAAATTTCTCAAATTACCCCTACCATCTTCATATATTTTCCTTGCCACTCATTGCGTTTGTGAAACAACTAGATTGGAGCTCCTCTATTTTTAATCATTTTCTCTTTCTTCCCCGTATCATCTTCAATCCTTTATAATTACCAAACTCTTAACAGATCCAAATCCATGAAGCAATCCTTTATAATTACCGAACTCTCAACAGATTCAAATCCATGAAGCAAACCAATTAACCAAATCCCAGCTTGATTTCTTATTTAAAATCTTTATGGGTTTAACACTAAGTCAAATGAGTGAGTACATAATTTAAGCAAATTGTTTCTCAATATGGAGACTTGATATGGAATCTTCTAATATCAAGGCTTCATCGAGAGGCCTGGGCGCAATGAAATTGTGGACCGAATCGTTTGCGTTTGAGCAATGGATCGAAATTGTGAGGGAGATGAAGCTATGATTGATGTGGCGGTTGTGATCGAGGGAAGTGAGAGAGAGTTGGAGGTGATAGCGTTGTTTGGGCCCAGAATCAGCTTAAACAAAAAGGAACAAAAGAAAGAGTCTCGAGTACATTGATGAGCTATGGAGAGCTGCCCAGTCGATCCAATGGAGAGTCGATTATTTACTGCAATAGCATTTTTCAAGCTTGCCGAACATTACCTTCATCAACGGAGATAAGCCTTTTGTTCTTACTCTACAACAGTGCGTTCTGAAAACTGGCCAAGGCTCTCTGCATCAGTGGGTTTACAGCTTTGGATATACCCCCTCCAACAGGTCCTCTCTAGGTTAAATGAGGGGCATATTTGGAATATCAAATAAAAGGTGTATGCTTTACAAAAAGGGGAGTATAAATTTCACTCCCCTTAATCTATAGTATTTTCTTAAAAAAAAAACATATAAAAATGTAATCCACATGGAAGACTGAAGAAAGAAAAATTACCCCGACCTGTATAAATCGATGAAGACTTCACCAAAGCCCAAATAATGCTACAAACAACAAAAAGATAAAAAAATAAAAAAAATTATTTCACGAAAACAACTTCGGCAAAAATAATTTATTGTCTTTAAGTTAAATGGACATACTTAATAGACAACTGATCGTTTATAAGTTAAACTTAAATTATCTAACAAACAACCAATCATTTTTAGTAAGTATGCATTAGGTGACGTCAACTCCTTCCTCGTATCATCGATTTTGGAAGAGGGTCCAAAAACCAGCTTTACTCTTTAAAATTTAGGGTTTTGAAGGGTTTGAGTTTCAACGACGGCGGCGCTATTTCCGGTTTGCTCCCGTCGAGCCGAACGACGCTTGACGTCGGGCTTCCTCTCGTCTTGTTTTGAGGTGAGTTTTTCTTGCTAATCAGAGGAATCTTTTTGGTCTCGGGTTGGGAGGCAATCGCCGTTCAGAGGAGAGTTTTTCCGGTCGAGGTCACGAGGCAGGTGAGAGGCCGGATTCGCTTGTCCAATTGAACGCCAGGATTTGCGTGGATTGTGGTCAAAGAGACATCAAGGTGAACAAGCAGATCAGAGGAACCAGATCCGTCTGGTGCTGGTGTTTTGCTGATTGACAAATAGATGGTGTGGTGGAAGGGTCGATCGTCGGAGCTGACGCCACTGGCGGTCGCGGTGATGGCCAGACAAAGGATTTGGGCTTCTGGTTCTATAGCTTGGGTTTGGGCTTGGGCCTGGGCTCAATTCGAGTCAGCAGATTTCAAAGAAAAGCATGAAGACCAACCTGTTGCCGAGGTTATTAGCTGTTCGATTTTAAGTTATGCTACTAGACAATTGGATGCAAGTCTTGTTTAGGTAGGGGGTAAACTCTATAAGCTTTTCTAAGATGTTTCTAGTTGTCATTTGTACCACAATTGCGTGCCGGCAAATTAGACTAGATGAATGAGTTTTCCTTAGGAAACGAGGTTATTCTTGCTTAGTTAGGCTTGTGTCATGCGAGCGTCCCATTAAAGCAACTCCAACAGCTTTCCCATATTTTGATTTTTCTCCACTTTAGGGAAAAAAGAGTCTCTTTTGCTCCAACAGATTCCCTATAACTTTCCCTATTTTAGGGAAAGTGAGGAAAGAGAAAACCAAATTCTCTATATTTACAGCAATCTCTAAAATTTTAAGGAAGAATATGGAGATTTTAGAGATTGCAGTAAAATAGGGAATCTGTTGGAGTTGGAGAAGAAAAAGATGCTAAAACTTTAACTTTTGCTTCCCTATTATACAGAAATTATAGGGAAGCTGTTGGAGTTGCTCTTAGACTTTAATGAGCTTAGTTTGGTTTAGATATGTTATCCGGTTTTCTGGATCTTCTTATGTAAGTTCTGTTAGACTTTGACCTGTTTTTATGGCTTGATTACTAATGCAATCAACTTCTATTCAAAAAACACCCACTACCTAAGGTCGAGGTCATGAGTTCGAGTCACCATGGGGGTAGGAGTGAAATCCTTTGATCCTCTACCATTGAGAAAAAAAAAAAAAAAAACTTCTATTAAAAAAAAAACATTTTTAGTGAAATTTAAGACTAGGGATGACAAAAATCCCCAGCGGGGCAGAGGTCCCAAATCCGCCCCAATAATATATACATATATTTAATTTTTATATATATATATATATATTTTAATTTATATATATATTCATTTATTTTTTATAATATAAATCACAAATGTATACATTTACTACTTTACTTTAATGACTACACTTTTACTTTACTGGTGTTTTGACTTTTGCACTCACTGAATTATGATTTATGAATTTAATCATATTTTAATTTTATTTGTTGTAGATTTGATTTTAAAAACGACAATATGAAAAAAAAAATTATTTTATTTATTAAATTCTTATTGGGGATTTGGGGAGGGTTTGGAGGCTTAGTCCCCAGTGGGAATGGGGATGAGAAATCCCCAATATATTTTTATTAGGGACTGGTGCAGGGATGGGGGTGGAGAATGACTCCGGAGATGGAGATGGTATTGTGATCCCCATCCCCAACCCGCCCCATTGCCATCCCAATTTAAGACCACCTCACTTGATGATTCTAGGCAAAAATGTTAAATTAAATTATAAAAAGCTCTTCTTTTTTGGGGTCCAATGTAAGAGACTATCTTGTCACCTAACTAACTGCCAGCCAATCAAATAGGTCCTTAAATCTTCATGATTGATCTGCGCAACACTAAAAATACTTTTTATATATTCACACATAGCACATAGAATTTCATTCTCCTATTTAAAAACATATTCACTTTACCCTACAAATTATTATTAGACGATCCGACTATTCTAATTGTCCTCACACACTCTCTTCACGCCATGACTTTTGGAAAAATATTCAGCTAAGTATTCTCTTAGAAGGAGACTGTGGAGGGAGTAAAATCTACGTTTTATATTTCCTTTTGAACAATTCTTAGGTTCACCCTTAGGGTGAATGAGCAAATTCACCCTCTCTTGCGATTAACGCATAATAACTTTATAATTTTCTAATTCAACCGTTCATGTTGTATAACGTAATATAAAGATTAGCTCTGTGAAAAATCAATCAAATTGAAGACCTTTTAGTTATTCATTTCTATGAAATACATGGACGGTTCATCATAGTAGTAGTAAGTGTTGTTAGAACCATCCATTTTTTTTATTCAATTAGATAATTAAACGATTTTCGATTCGATTGATTTTTTACAGAGATGATCTTTAAATGATAATTTAAGATATAGACCGTTGGATTATAAATTTATTAAGTAAAAATATGTTAATCGACAACGGGGGTGAATATGCTCATTCACCCTAGAGGTGAACCTAAGAATTGTTCTTTTCTTTTATAATATCTTAACATTACATGTTTGAATGTGCAAAAACGATAAAATTGAAGATACTAAAACAGAAAATTGAGCAAAGCCAAAATATAATTATAATCAAATTATATCTAGTTTTTTTTTTTTTTTTTTTTTCTAGAGATAAAGACTTTACGTCTTTATGATTTAAATAATAATATACGATAAATATCCCAACATCTTCATGCGTGGCTCAATGCCCCCATTTGGGCCGTCAATTAATGGCCCGTCGTGGATTCCAAAGGTCCCTACGTCAAACAAAAATTAATTAAATCCAGACAGAAAGGACCACGTCAGCCACATGACGGGTCAGATAGGTTGAAACCCGAACCTGGGGGACGCGTAGATCAAGTAAACTTCCAACACGTGTACGGGCAATGTGACAACGGAATAAATAAAATAGGCCAGCGTGATTTTCGACGGGCCAGCTCAACAACCACCACAGCACATCTCTCCCCTCACGTATTTTATACGGTACAACCTCCTCATTCTACGACACGTGTTTGGTGACGTGGCCGTTTGCCTTGGCGCTCTTCTCCTCCTCCTTCTTCTTCCTCTTGTTGTTCTCCACCATCCTCACCTCTCTCTCTCTCTCTCCTCTTCTTCTCTCGTTTCTTTTTCACCGACGGATAATGTACAAGTGTGAAGAGCTCCGGTTTGCGGCCATTGAAGACGTGTGTGTTTGAAGCTAATTCGAATCGGATTTGATCAGTTAGTTTTGATTTTGGTTTCGGAATTTGGAACGTGAGGCAGATTTGGATTGTTCCGAGTTCAAGGTACGTTGAATTTGAAGCTCCTACTCGTTTTTTCTTTTTGAATTATACCTCCTTAGGCTCTGTTTGGCTTCTGAGAAAAAATGTAAGGGGGGGGGGGAAGGAAATTGAATAATCAGGGGAGCTGTTGAAGCAAACTCTACAGTGTTCAAAGTTTGTAATTCATTGGTTTCTCTCGGCAACCAAACAGATTAGAGTGGAAGGTTTATTAGTGTTGAAGGAACTTGATCTTGATGATTTTTTTATTTGTTTGTAATTAAATGTAGGATTTGATTGATTGAATTGCTTGTATCAATTTAATTGGTCTAGTTCTGCAACTCAATTAAAGCAAGAAGATTTTTTTTTTTTTTTTCAAAGAAAGTAGTTATTGTAAGATTGGAGGTAATCAAAACCAATTCGAGGAGAATTTACAGCTATTTAGTGATTTCTTTGGAAAAATATGGGTTGAGGTTGGTTTAGGGGTACTTGCGTGATTTAGAGATCTGTAGAATTATGAGTTGGAAGCTTGGAATAGATTTGGTGAATCCATCCAATCATCCATCATTATCTTCTGATCACGTGTGTTTGTGGAAATACGTTCTTACCCTTTTAATTTCAGACTTTTTAGTTTAACTAGATCCCCTTTTGATTTTTGAAGGTTTGGTTGGTGATGAAAGAGAGCATTCATACCCGAAGAATATCAAGAGAAAGAAAGCTATTGATGTAGTTGTACGCTATAGGTTAAACTGTTCTTTTCCTTAATTATTATTTATTGTCAAGAAGAAATTGAACTGTGAAAATTGTAGAGCACCTCAATTAATCTCATAATTCTACCAAAAAGAAAATAAATCTGGGTAGATTGTTCCCAGTACTTGTGTTGTGTTTCAAATCTCGGTAAAGTTTTAATCTTTTTGGAAAGAGGATCTTAGTTTCTGCTCCTGTATTAGGTGTCCCCAATGCTTTTACATGAGAATTAAAAAGTTAAAACAGATAATTATTTACTAATATATTTTGTCAAAGCAGCAGATGCTCAACTCTTTTTATAGACTGGTTCTCTATCAACTGATTTACATCATTCTTTGTTTCGAACATCTACCACAGTTATTGGTAACCTATTACTACTGTTGGCTCTACGTTATCTATTAGGAAAGACTTTGTGATGTATAATATCAGTGTGGTTGGATGGATAATCTCTTCCTCTTTTTTTTGTTCTGTTCTTTATCAGCCTCGCAACATTTCTTGTTGTCATTTACCGCCTGACAAGACTACTGTTGATGCAGACTGGAGTTTGGATAGCCAATGTTACAGAACAAAGGACTGATTCTGTAATCAAGGAAGCTCAAAACATTAGTGTGTTTACTCATGGGTAACAATGATGAAGTGAAATCTGTGAAGACTGAAAAATCATCTCCACCTCTGACTGCGGTAAGCTCAAATTTATTGTTTTTTTTTTTTTTTTGGATGTCTGATGTTACATGAACAACTATATTTTTCATATTAATTTCTCGATACTTTGAGAAGTACCGCGGCCAAAAGTCTATGTAGATATGTCAGTTTTGCCATTCTTGGTGATTCACTATAGGAGTTTGTGTCTAAATGTTCCATGATCTTTTGCATTGGCAGGATCCCAAAAACCATACCAATCAGACGAATATTCATGTTTATCCTGATTGGGCAGCCATGCAGGTTACCAATATGTTTTTCTGGTTTTTCTCAAATTTTAGTGGATTCACATTGTTGCTTTTCACATAATCTGATTCATGTTAATGTCTATACTTTTAGGCATATTATGGTCCCAGACTTCCTATGCCCCCATATTACAACGCACCAGCTGCTTCTGGCCATGCTCCCCATCCATATATGTGGGGCCCACCACAGGTATTGCCTTGTGCTTGATACAGTTAAAAGCATCCAAATTATTTGCAATTTACTCATGCATTCTGGAATAATTTTAGTATACTGTCTGATAACTTGTTGAACTATTAATTCTTTCAGACTATGATGCCACCCTATGGGGCACCTTATGCAGCAATATACTCTCATGGAAGTGTCTATGCACATCCAGCAGTTCCTCTTGTAAGTTCAAATTCTTATAATATTCTGTGAAGATCCTATCATTTTAATCAGCAATACTGATTTCTTTGCCATGGAGGTTAATAATTTGATATTCCGGAGTGCGAGTGTCGTCAATTTGAGTTGATAGGCTAATAAACTTTGAAACTGGAGTCATGAGTATATTTGCATCACCCTCTTTTAGTGGTGTTAATGTAAATGTAATACATGTACTGGCTGACCGTCTCTGATCATTACCCTATGCTTAGCAAGTGGAATAAATCAGCTTTCTTATTTCTTATGCCCAACTATAGTCTTAATCAATTATTCATATCCTTCCTTATTTTTCACTCTGTATCTTCCTACCCCCTCCACTGCAATTTTTTGCCCCCTGTGATGAACTCAGACGGTTACAAAACTCCAATTTTTCTGACATACTGGTTTTGGCTGTTATAGGGTTCAAATGGTCAAGGGGTTCCACTATCACCTGCTGTAAGTTCCAGCTCATGGTTTCAACATTATTCTAGTTGTATGCTCATCGCCTCATCCCATCATATAATGTGAGTTTATTATGATGCAATAATGCAGGCTGCAAATCCTTCAAGTATGGAAACACCTACAAAGTCATCTGGTAATAACGATCGAGCGTTAGTGAAAAAGCCAAAAGGATTTGATGCACTTGAAATGTCAATAGGCAATGGTAATGCTGAGAATGCTGAAGGTGGAGCTGATCAGTCTCTCTCCAAGAGGTTTGTAAATCAAGTTTTCCTCTTTCTTTCTCCTTTTCCCCGACTTCTTTTAGATGGGCTATACCTCCTAAACTCCTAGTCAATCAATCTGGTAGTCTCTGTTTGACTATAATTCGCCTTTTGCTTGTATATCTCCCCATAATCGCCCACTACAGTGGGTTCTGTCTAGTAGTATTCTGTCTGTCGGCTAATTTTTGGAATTCCATGACCACTTTAACAGTTCCGCAACTGAAGGTTCTAGTAGTGATGGGAATACTTCTGGGGTGAGTACTTCATCACGATTATTTTTTGGCCATGATGATTTGAATAATAGTGAATCTTTGTACATATATATAATGATGATTAATAATAGTGATGCTAAATTGCAATATCTTCAAATTTTATGTGCAGGCAAATCAAACCAGAAGAAAAAGAACTCGTGAGGGAACACCCACCACTGGTATGACTATTTTCACCAAGTGTTAGATTTTGCTGAACTGTGTATCTGGGCTGCAATCACTCTTCTACTTTGTGTTGGCCGCAATCACTTTTGATTTTAACAGCTATTTCTCATTCCACTGTATACTTGGCTTTGGCCAATGTATAGATGGTTCCCACACACACCACTTGTTGGTCAAATTCAATAAATCTTGCTAGAATTTGCTAGAATTAGAGACCTAAATGTTTTACCTCTTACATATATTGCTAGTTTCTCAACGTCTAAAAAGTAAAAACACAACCATTGAGCTTCTCAGAACATGTAAATTGGAAATGACAAACTGTTAAAAGTCTGCCACCTTTTGACAAAAAACAATTATAGTTGTCATTGTTGAATTTTCTATCTACAAGTAACGTTTATATATGTATGTTGCATATTTGAGGCTATTTTCTGTCAACCCTCCTACATACTGCAAGGTAGACAATGGTTAAGAGACAAACCTTTGAGTTGCTCAAAACAGGTTGATTTGGGAATAACAAACTGTTTTAAGTTCAAACTTTCTACTATGAAAAGATCATAAGGCATCCTCTTGTAGTTTATTATTTGTCTCCAGGCTTAAATGGTCAGAAAACTTACAAATATATATGTTCAGTGGTCAGAAAACTTACAAATATGTTCAGTCCTGTTGGTTGATTGATACCTTCACCTATCACTGCTAATGTTATTCTCTTAACAATTTCCCTAGAAAATTGTATTCATGTGTTTGAATGAAATTGGTAATTTTGTTGTTTTACCATCATTTACAAGACCTTAAACTCGTATGACATGAGCCAACTATTGTTCTATAATCGAACATCCCAATGCACATTCTTCACCATTAAAGAGTCCAGCAAGTGAAATTAAAGCTGTAGGGACTTGTGTTAAGGATCTTCTGGTTTGAAGCCTTTAAGTACTTTTCATAAACTTGAGTTGTTTGACTAAAATCTCGTTTCTATGTGTATGTTGCTCAATAGTTGCGGCAATAGCTGGAGATCAGAAACCGGAAATGCAGGCCAGTCTGGCTTCTGCAAAGGATGTAAACCCGGCTTCGTATAAGGCATTGGGTACAACTATTGCTGCTGTTGGTGTCCCAGGAAAATTGGTCAGACCAGCAGTTTCTCCTGGCATGACCAATGTGTTGGAACTCAAGAATTCATCCAACTTGAACTTGACTAGCGCTACTAGTGTTCAACAACCCTGTGCAGTTTTGCCTCCAGAGACCTGGTTACAGGTATGGTCAAACATATGTATGTGGTTTTTAGTTGGGCCTTTGTTTCTTAATTATTTTGTCAGCAATTTTGCTTCATGGAATGTAATCATGTAACAGAATGAAAGGGAGCTCAAACGGGAGAGGAGGAAACAATCTAATAGGGAATCTGCTAGAAGATCCAGGTTGAGGAAGCAGGTATGAAAGTTGTGGGCGTTGTAGAAATGTTCACTAGTTTAGAAATGAAGCTAATGCTTTAAATTCTTCTGTCCAGGCTGAGACTGATGAACTTGCACGAAAAGTAGAGGCCTTAAATGCTGATAATGTGTCTCTTAAGTCTGAAATAAATCGATTGACAGAAAGTTCTGATAGACTGAGGGTTGAAAATGCTTCACTAATGGTAATTCACATGTTATACTGGACTAGCTTTTTCCTTAGCATATTGTTGAAATTTTCATGTCTTGTGCTAATCTAATTGCTGTTGCTACATCAGGAGAAACTGAAAAAAGCACGTGTAGGACGAATGGAAGAGATTATCATGAAAATTGATGATAACAGGGTCGAAGCTATTAGTACAGAAAACCTGCTGTCAAGAGTCAATAACTCCGGTGCATTAGCTAGAGATGTTGAGGAAGAGGGTAGCATGTATGAGAAAAACGCTGGGGCGAAGCTGCATCAGCTCCTGGATGCGAGTCCAAGGACTGATGCCATTGTTGCTAGCTAGTTAATGGACCGGTAGTTGTGCAGTCCTCTTAATCTATGTAGTTTTGGCATATTAAAAGCCCAAAATTACTGCTAACTGAGTGTGACAGCTGAACAGGATTGGTATCAGGGTGCAAGCCGGAAGCCAAGGCTCTAATTGTTACTTTGTTGTTAGTTATCTCATGACTGATGCCTAATGGCGTGTATTTCGAAACAGGACAATATACAATTCAGAGGTGCCGGGATGGCCGCTGAATGTGATGTACATTGAAGAGTGCTAAAGACTTGTTAAGAGTAGAAAAACCCTTATTGTATGAGTGTCTGGGTGTTTGTGTAAACTCTAGACCCTTCTATCTGATGTGGTGACTGGAATCTGTTGTATTCTATTAGTTACTTTGGCTCTTGCTTGTGTTGCTAACATATAGTTTTCGAGAATTAAACTAGAGCATGGGTCGTTCTGTAGCTAAGTAACACAAGTAGAAATCTTTCCAGTTTTACCACCATCTGGTGAAAACCAAAGTCACTGCCGGGAACATATGAGGATATATGCCTAAAAGAGTTGAATAGATGGTAAAAAGTTCAATCCAATTCCGACAACGGTCGTGTAATTGCTTTACAAATGCGATTCCGGGAGCTTCAAAGCTTGTTCAAAGATGGAATTGAAGGACTTCATTTTTTCCTTTTCAAATGCCAAGACAATCTCAAACCCACCTTCCTCTTCTCTACTGTTACCGAGGTAAATAAACTTGGGAAAATCAAAATCAACGTTTATAACCTCACTCTTTTTGGGTCTCCCCCACCCAAAATCAATGTCATTATAAAAATCAAGTCTTGGTGAGCCAGCAAGCAAGGTTAAATGCATTGGAGGACTATTAGTACCCTTGTCCCAATCTGAAGTCCACTCCTCAGCTGCTCTCAAAACCCCACTCTCCAAATCTTTCACATTTTTTCCTATAGCATCCACTGCCACAATGAGTCCATTCTCCTTAACTAGCTCACTCTTCTTCACTCGAGTAGAACGTATTGATAAACAGTTCCCAAAATATGAACTAGGTAATGGATACTCAAGCCGGTTTCGGCTGTCAGCCGAGTAATTGAAGTAGCATTGCATTTCATCATCATTGATCTCCTCTGCTTTGACTAAACAAACCCATGTCAAAGCGCATATAACTACAAATGATGACATATGGGGTGGCTTAGAACCATGAACAGCACTGAATAAGCTAGACACCCACTGTTTAAGTCTGTCGATTTTTGGTCTACTCAACACGAATGTGGTTCGGACTTTTTCAGTTAGGGAGGGATGGAATGGGTTCATATGAAGCTCCCATGGGATAGGCGTCCAACTTCTCCATGCAGCTAAGAACTTGTTCTCAAGGCCGCATGGGTCTTTAATCAAACCTCTATTATGGGATGGGGGAGTACTAGTCAAAGCCTTGACTCCTTGTGATAAACAAACAGATGCCCATGACTTCATGAAATGATGCAAAGAACTCCCATCAGTCAATGCATGAAGAAAATTAATGCCAATGCAGATCCCGGAGTTGGGGAACACAGTGAGTTGCAATGCTACAGGAGTGACCACACGCGTGCCATCCTCCAACACACGTGCTGGTGGCAATGGTGGAACAAGGAAGTGGGATTGTGCAACATTGTTTACACGGTGGGATGTGAGGCGGTTGAAGTTGCTTGAGGACTCGGCAATGGTCAATAGGAGTGAGGTTCGGTCAGTCTCGGAGTAATGTAGAAAGGGTTTGGAGGGTGGTGGAGGGCAGATGAGATTTGAGGCCAAGGGAAAGAAGTGCTGGAGAGTTAGGGAAAGAGAGTGTCTGAGCTTAGGGAGGATGGTTTGGGTGATGTGGTGAAGAGGGTGAGGGAACTCATAAAAGTATACAAATTCAACCGGACCGCAGAAGAGGAAAACAATGTCGAAGAAAGTGAGAGGGAGAGAGGTGGTAGGAACTGAGCCTGGTGGTGGAGAAACCTTGCATTGCCCAACAACCCTAGCCGGGTTGCAAGAGCCCTCCATCTTTCCTACTATCAAACTTGATCTGTTTTTCTTTCTATAAACACAAGAGTACTAATGCAACACCTGTTACTAACATATTAATGGATTGTAAGTTTTGTAACTGTTTCTCTGCTGTTTTTTTTCAGTTACAGATGTAGTGCCTTCATATTAATGTTATCCAACTTTAAAGCTGAGGTGAAATTTAGTTGACAGTTTCAAATCACCCTGCATGTCTTGAAAACCGATGCAATGCCATCTTCAAGGGTACCCCTAAATGAACAGTTTTTCTACAATACAAAATATTTTCCCAAATCCAGTTGGGTCCTTTCAGCCCTTCTTCTCCATATATATATATATATATATATATATATGTCAAGAACCAAAGTTGCCTCATCCATGCATTTCCAGCACCGTACCCCTCCATTGACAGTGATTGTCACGAGCCGGTGACTAGTTAACTGCCTTCAGAACATCTTTGATTGTGGCTACTGGAGGAACTTTCCATGTTCATTTGTTTTTTCTCTACTCCATTCCTCTTTTCGACAAGCTAATCTGACTTGGATCCTCAACAAGCTAAGCAATGGGTTGATTGCCACCGGTTTGTGGTTATTAGTTATAACTATAACGTACTTCAATAGCTTTTTATTACTGCCTTACTGCGCTGAGGAGTTATACCAATTTGCTCTCTTTGTATGTTCCTCTGCTTGGCAAAGAATTTGACAATTTTTCAAGACAGGCTTCATGCAACCATCAATGTTAAATAATGTAATGTTTCATTCTCTGTAAAATGCAAATAGAATAATTGTTCTTCTTATTGGTACAAGAAAGAGTGCAACATCATTTGATTCTCAACCAGATACTTTCTAATGATGCATTACTACTAGTTCTTCTCCAGTCCATTTTTCCATTCTTATTGAGGCTTGTTCTACCTGCAATTTCAATTTCAATCATTTGCTACAATTGACCACAAACAAGGATTCTGGAATCTTAAGAACTGTAGAATCGATGTATTTACCTCCTTGTTCCAGTTGGTTTTATAAACAATGCAGGAGAGGATCAGTGTCTGCAAGAATGTCCCAAATATCATACCAAGCCAAATTCCCTACAACCAAACGTTGAGGCGTCATATAAGTATTAGTCATACTAGCTAATTCCTTGTTCATGTTTGCAAGGTTGCTTCAGTAGTTAGTGAAGACTAGAGTAATGATAGTTTACCTCCACTCTCAAACCTGTTCGATAACCAAGAAGAAACCCAAGAGGTAGCCCCACAACATAATAACAAAACAAGTTTATGTAAGCCACCAAAGCTTGCCACCCTCCTCCAACAGCAACACCTGCAAAAAAAAAAAAAAAAAAAAGGATGTGTTGTTATTCCTGGATCTTCTAGGAGTGATCTGTACATGTTACGTTACCGCCTTAGCGGAGAGTAATCACATTAGCTTAAAAAAATTACCTGATATAACCGGCTGGACACTATTAAGCACCATTGTCACACTAAGAAGGATTGCTAAACGAGATACCGCGTGTTGCAGCTCTTTGCTGCTGGTAAAGATGATGGCAAAATGGTCCTTAGCAGCCAGGATAATCCCCCCGAAAATAATCCCAATGATGAGAGACTCAACTATGGTGACAATGACAGAGTATTTTGCAGCTCTTGGACGTGCTGATCCAAGCTCATTGGAGACTCGAACACTGCAAATGAAGTAAGTTGTAGTCTTGTAGAGTTGATGATATATATAAAATAGGATTGGTAACAACATTTCCTTACCTTATAGCTGCATTGACCCCAATGAAAAATACACCTTCCCATCCATTCACATTCATACTGGAAGCCAAAAACACAATAACAGCCTCATTAGGTAGGCAATTAAGCCTGAAATCCTGAATAGGCTAAGGATCCCAGAAAGTGCTTAGATATGACCTTACCATATTGAAAGGGAGCCAACAGCAATAACAGGATTCTCAAGGTGTCCAGTGAGAACAATTATGGTCATGAAATACCAAATCTCTAGGCAAAGCATTACAGCTGAAGCAATAGAGAGTTTCAAAAAGGCCCATAACTCCTTGAAAGCTAACAATGACAATCCCTTCCAGCCATCTCTGCACCAACCAACTACATATACCACCTGAGCCAGTGTCATACCCCAGGCTGAGACATTATAGGCCGCAGCTGCACCGGTGGTTCCCCACCCCAAAACCTTGATGAAGACACTTAGGAGTCCTATGTGTACTAGGAGTGTTGCAATGCCAATGCATGCTAGTACTCGTACCTTGCTCTGAGCCTGCAAGAACTTCTGTGTTGGGAAATTAATGGCAAGTGAAAACAGCTGAGGGATAGTTTGGATTGAGAACTTCCCGGCAAGGTCTGCAACGTCGTCTTCTTGCCCTAGGAGTTTCAAGGCTGGCCCTGAGTATATGTACAGTGGTAGTAAACAGAAGCAAGTGACAATCAGAATTATCCATGAGCGTTGCAAGTAAACTCCTAGCATGCCTACTTGCCCAGCACCAAATGCCTGACCACATAGTGTTTCAAGTGCACTTGCCATACCAAGCTGCAATTTTCATATAGCATTAATTTTTTCATCAGTATAACTGTATAAGCCATTCAAACTTGGTACTTAATATGATGCAATTATTTATAAAATTGTTCACTCTGCAACAATATTTATGGAATTATAGAACAACAGGCAACTGTGCTCGGATGAAACCAAATAGATACTCCTACTACTATAAGAATTAACTTGGATTCTCAATATTTCGTGGAATCGCAACTCAGTGTTTCTTTATTGGTCATAATACAGTTACAAATCCTTAAGCCAGAGGTAGATATATAGTCCTGGAAGTGCAGATTTCACAACTGTTTAGTATCGGTGTGATCAAAATCGTCACGCAAAAATATGTTGCAAAAGTTGTCTGTGACCATATTGACCATGTCACTAAACAGTATTTGTTTCTAATAAGTCAAAAAACTATCTAGTTTATTCATTAAGAGTCACAGACTTACTTGTTGAGACAAGTTTAACAAACTAAAAATACTAAATCTTGTTATAAAATTATACTAAGATTTTCTTAAAATCTGAAATTTCAATAGCATAGAGAAACATATGAGTGGATTACTTGTAGAAGCTATTACTTACCAGGAAGCCGAAAGAGAAATTTCCAATGACAGACAGGGATATTGCTATAGCAGAGAGCTCAACATTGCCAATATGCCCAGCAAAGATGTTTGTAAATGAGTTAATACCATAGTTGCACAACATGTTAAAGATAATTGGCCCTGCAATCATCCAAAGCTTTTTGCTCTCCACAAAGCATATGTTCTTGGCATCTTCAAAGCTTCTTATTGGCTCATAATCTCCTCCGGAGCCGGTTATTGCAGTAGGGGCATGGACATCAGCTGGTGCAGTTTCCATGGCTGAAAATGCATCATTAGTCATTTGGTTTTTGATTTCTTGATCCGGTAAACGTCCAGGAGAGGATGAGCTACTGATCTTAATGTCTAAAACTCCATCATTGTTCATTGGGTTTTGGCTTTGTTGGTTAGGTGAAAGTTCAGATGGGGATGAGTTACTCATTTTCAGGGCTGAATTATTATTCATTGGAATTTGGCTTTGTTGGTTAGGTGACGATCCAGAAGAGCATAAGAATTATATAGGAGCAAGAATAATCTTCATTGATTTACTACTTATAAAAAGAGCTGTAATAAATGCAAATATGAGCTACTAATATTCTTCATGGCTGAAACTCTGTGTACGTGATAGTTAGTACTTCATATTCTGAGGAGTATTTGCTGGCATATTGCAGCATCAAGTTCAGAACCTACTTAGTCGAGTCTTGCTTCGAAGGAGAGCAACAAAATTAAGACGACGTTTAGTTGTAGACTTGTAGTTGTTAGTAGCAATCTCTAGATTGTTTTGGTAACAAGTAACCATCTCAAAGCAAGCCAGCAAGGTGAGCTATTTCTTCATTTATCTTTCCCTTCATTACAGTTCCTTCAAATTTTCGTATTGTTAATGAATGAAGATGATGCCATGTTCCTTTCCTATATTAATTGTGATTGGTGTTGCTAATTCTCCCCTATGCAATCTAGGAGTGACATTAGCTCTCTATTTGGAACATATGCCTCATTTGAGGGTAGCCTATTACTATTTTAAACATTACTGCAGCTTTGGGTCATAGAATTTGATCCATTTGCCTAAAACGAAATCATATATATATAGAATTTGCAACATCTGCTTAGCGTTTTCACTTTCTTTAAGGGGGTGTTCTTTGAAGAAAACGAATATGAAAGTGTTGACCAAATTGGTTATATTTCCTTTGCTATTTATTCTGTCGTTTAAATATATATAAGATCCAACATATTCTCAACAATCAGAGTGGCGCAGCGGAAGCGTGGTGGGCCCATAACCCACAGGTCCCAGGATCGAAACCTGGCTCTGATAAAGAGTGGCTTCCGAATTTTTTTTTTTTTCCTCATTTACTCAATTAATAATTTTTTGATAACTTCTGTTGTATTTATTATTACGTATTGAGTCAATATTTTTAGTAAAACTCCAATAAATTTAGCTAACTTTTATTTCCTGCTCTAAAAATTCATGATCTGAACAGCACTACTCAACATAACAAACAGTTTAATTTCAGCTCTGATCAACACAAACACCATGGATGATATTATTACAGCAATTACGATATTGTTTATCGACCTCCCATTCTTTCACAAAGAACTTAAAAGATAGAAGCAGTGTTTCATTACAAGGTTTCCTATCCTATTTAAATCTAAAGAACTAGCAAGCTACAACAGGACATTTCTAAAATTTCACCTAGTAGCTACCATTAACTAAAGCACTTTTTACCCTAGAAGTTCTGTACTATTCTTCAAAAACCTCCCTTCTCAAGATCCAGGTTCTCACTACAGAAACTCGAAGGCACAACAGAGAGCTGCAACCTCCCTGTCCATTCCTCTCCTGGCTTCAGGGTGATGGGTTTCTCAATTGCCGCAGCATCCACACAAAGCATCTGCTTATATTCCTCGTCACCAAAATCAACCATGGATTTTGATTTCTTCTCCCACGGATTCCAAACAACTGAAAATGGGGTAATCAAATTGCTTAATAAAGCAAAATATACTATCAAACATCATATATCTTGGAGTGCATTTAAGCAGACTAATGCATCTAGTAATCATTATGATATATATATATATAACTCCTTTTAGCCCAAGGTTATCCCTTTTGCACAATAGTAATAAACAAAATGTAAGTAAAGCTCAATAGCCAATGTATTTAACTGTTACTAGTTGGCAAAACAACTATGAAAACTTCACTTTCATAAATTTTACCCACTCAAAACAAAATCAGAAGGTTAATATGCCAGCTTACCAACATCTGGTAGTCCTTCCTTTCTGATTACATATGTCTGTTTTTTTTCATGATCAAGAACAGCAATTACCTTGCGTGAACTTAGATAAAGTCGATCAACCTGCCAGGAGAACAAATGTATACAAACAATCACATAGAATCTAATCCTTTTCTTTTCCTTTTTCAAATATAATGCGGTTTTGGGGGAGTGGAATACTAATTGATCTTCACTACCACTTTTAATTAGTGCCAGACAGTGTTAAGAAATGACTGTACTTTGTGTAAGACAATGAATGGAGTATAAATAAGTGATAAGCTATTCAGTCACTCAAAAGTTTTAGAATTCAACATCTGTATATTCAGCACACGTTTTCATTCTCTATACTGTAACCCAAATCTTGGGTTTACTTCGTATATAACTAAAAACCATTTCATATAAGTAAACAAAACAAAACTCACCTCTGATTCAAAAGTTAAGGCATCTCCTTGTTCTGTAAAACGTTCTCTGTGACAAAGGTTGTCTAAGTAGTCACATGTCTCCAGCCCTTCGATCCTCACCTCACTATGGAAGTCATATTCATTAAATTAAATTTCTATAATTGGATGGACTTGCACAATTAAAAAGGCATAACAATCGTCAATCGCTAATTCAACCAAGAGTGCTCCATACCTTATGTCAGAAACCAAAAAGTAAGTGTGGTAGGCAAAAGAGAAATTAAACATCTTGCCATTCACATTCCTGACTCGTGATATCAGGGTCAGATCTCCATTTATTGCAAGAGACACCCTTAGGCGAAACTCAAAACTGAAAATAAAGGAAAAGTAAAAAGATTATGAAGGTTTATAGCAGAATACCACTTGAAACATACATACGTATATGAGGAAATTCTATAGTGCAGTAATGCATTGATACTTCGATTGGCTCCATGCAATGGTAGACCAGTCTACTACTACATAAATTTGGTCTACGGTTATGCAGAGTTGCTCTACATTAATGTATTGATGCACTGATGCACCATAGGGACCCATATATATGTAGATGACAACATAAGAATAAAGCAGCCCAGCAGACCATCCATCCAGCTGTCCTCAGCATATCTTACTAAGGGAGCAGAGACACTAGGATCTCTTCAGAATACAAATGATCCGATGATTAACAATGTATTATAATTTCAGGATTGGGTGATACCTCTAATATCGCTAAATTGTCATTGACAGTTACTATAAGAATACAATAATAGAAACAATGAGTTAAGTGCCCATTCTCTAATGAGGGAGCATACATGCAGTTTTATTAAGGAATCAGCATCCAAGCTCATACCTATGGGGCCAGAACTTCAGGTCCTCTTCAGATGGTTTAAGAAGTAGATCAACAAATGATTTTCCTTGGGAATCATTTGGGCGAAGCACTGGAGGATTATCATCAATTGCCCAGAACTTGTTTCTTGCAAAACCATGTAGTTCTAAAGATCCACAATTCCCAAACTTCAAAAGCATAAAGTAAATATTATCAGTAAATTGGATGTTTTGAGTAAAAAAAAAAAAGATTTGAGAATAACTAACCATACCTGTGGGAAACAAATGGGAATTCCTCCTCGCATTGCTTTTGGAGGCTTGAAGATTGCCTAAGATTAATCAAACACATTAAAACGAATTATTATCTATTTCTGTAAGAGGTCATATATGTTTTCAACTATCATTGTAACTATGATCACATTCTGCCAAAGATAACCCTCTAAAGCTACTGTCTCAGTGGCCAGAAAATAAAATTCTCTTGTCAGGGTATGGTTTAGCACAAGACAGTAGATGCAATTGAAAATCTGGACCAGCAAAAACTAGCCCATATTGGAAACTTCCACAACAGATTTTAAATCAAGTCAACCAGGTTTTAAGGCTTGATCAGACAACTACATAACCTATATGTTCTTGACCAGTCAACCAAGTCATATGAAGTCGGCTATAGTACACATAGTACACCCCAACTGGAAAACTGAAAATCCAAGTATGACCTGGAAAAGTCTATAGCACCTGAAAGCTGCTACTAGACATATTTTGTGATTACTTAGCTGAATAATTTGAGAAGCAAAAGTTTTGTCCGACAATCTCCATAACAATAAAACTCTTAAACATAGAGGTAGACTCATGCCAAATACTCAAATTCTTTTATTAAAGGAATATTGATACAAGCTCAAAGAAGATATTTTCCTTTTTTTGATTTATGACAGCCACAAAACTTAAAACAAAAAAAAAAAACAAAAATATGACGGCCACAAAACTTAAAACAAAAAAAAAAAACAAAAACAAAAAATAAAATATTGTCAGAATTCAAAATCTATAGTTTATACCTTACTACTAGTGAATAGGAGTTCTTCTCCATGCTCATTCCTCCATGATGTGACCTGTCCTCCATGCAAGCTAACCTATATTATCCAGAAGAAATATTATTAAATCCAGGCAATTAAATACTCCTATTATACAGAAGTACAGAACCAATCAACCCACTAGGATTTTAACAATTTAAGGATATTCTGTAATCTGTCTTCACTGGTTCAAAAAGAACCAATTCAAAAGGGAAAAGAAAGAGATTCTCGCCTGCGCTGAAGCCCCTTGTGGGTTTCGAAGAACAACTTGTCCGACCCCATTCAAGTCCTTTGTTTTCTCAATTGCTGCCTTACAGTCCCAGACTGCTGATGAATGCCCCATTTTGAAAAATCACACACAACTCTACCTTCTTCAAGACTCTAACTTTACTACCTCAAACCTCCCTAAAACAAAATCAGTAATGGGTTCAAAAGGAGTAGAAGTCACACTGAGACAGTGAGATCTAAGATTAACCAAATAAGTGATCAAGCCGCAGTCTTTTGAATCAAAAGAAGAAAAAAAAACCCAGAAGCAATATAAGCTTCCTAAACTCTCAGATCTGGAAATCCCCAATTCCTAGATAAACCCAAAATGCTGATGCATTTGAAAATGCCTTGAAAACCAGAAAACCCAAAAGCTGAAATTTGGCAGCTGAACAGGAAAAACCCAACACCAACCTTAAATTCAAAAGAAGTCCTCAGCTGTTATTGTCATGCACTTCTCAACTCCTAATGGAACTTTAGTCCAAGTTATCAAAAAGAATAGAACCAAATTCTCAACTGTAACATTTTCAAAAACCCATCAAAGGACATTCTCAAAAAAAAAAAAAACAATCAAAGGAAAGAAGAAAAAAATAGTTCAATTTTACCAAGAACTGTACCTGTAATTTCTCTAATTACCGTAAAAGTCTTAAGTACTAACAAAACCCACCACGAAGATGACCATAAAAGCTAGAAACTTCGGGGCATAGCATCTCTAAGTACATCTCAAATGAACCAAAAGACTCGAACTCACAAGCTAAACAATGCCCCATTGAAGACCTTGGAAGAGCACCAAAACAGAGTATGTGGTCAAGTTTTGAAGAAACGGAAGCATTCAGTGTTATTAAGCTTGCTATTAATAATGACCGAGACTAATGCTTGAAGGAACCCAAAAGGAGAGAGAGAATGGGAGAGAGGAAATATAAAAGGAAAGGTGAAAGGTGTAGAGGGGGCAAGGACCGTGGAAGCATGAGAAGCGATGCATAAATTTAGGAAATGTACATGTGTGATGATGATAAGGAGGAATGAGGAAGGGACGGTCTTTGTACTTGTGTTACATGATGGGGCTTGCAGAGATCTAGGACGTCGAGATACGAGAAGTAGTACATGGAGGAATTTCGAGAGTTGAGACCGTTCATTTTTTCAATTGCACATTGATGACTCTCAGAGCCATTTCACGTGGACACCGACCATTAATATTTTGTTTTAAATAGAGCGAAAAACGAACGGCTTAAACTAAACCAGAAAATAATTGAAAAATTAAATCGAATTGAAACTCAAACTTTTTTTTGAATCGAAGGAGGTCAGTCAAATTTATAATTCAGCAAGCAATACTAGAAACGACACACCTCAGAGGGGCCGATAAAAAGAGTCGTCCTTTAGGACATACAAAGAACCTATTCTAAGAAAAAACATAACCTCGCACTCCCGGGTACACCCACCTTTTAAGGACAATTAAGCACCTTTATTCTAACAAAACCTAGAAACTCAGAAGCAAGATAAATAAATGTGACAACCGAGTAACTAGATCTTGCGACCCAAGAAACATTTAAACATTACTAGATGAGGATGATGCACCAGCATCCCCAACAGTTCCACCATCTGAAACTCAAACTTAGTTAGTTCAAATACTTTATTTACACAACTTGAAAATATCTAAATCAAACTAAATTAAAATTTTTGGTTCTGGTTCCACTTATTATCAATATCATGCTTAATCGTGTCCGATCCTACGAGAATATAAAAGGATATAGTTCATGCCTTTTTTTTCTTTATTTGAACCGAATGACTCATGGTACTAATATACTCTAACCAAAAGTTAGAATATTAGAAAAGACTGCTCACTTGAAACAAATTGAGCTCAGAGCAATCTATACCTAAGCAAATACACTTCGCCTTCAGAGGCATTCCAGATTACTTACTACCCCACGTGAGCACGCAATTGTGGTACGAAAATAGGAAAAAGTTATACAAAGACTCATAAAAGAGTTCTCGCTAGCATAAACTAAAAAATCGGTAAAATTAAGCAAACGCCAAATCTGACATAGACAACCCAACCCCAGTAAAGGACCCAAAAACCCAAAGTTGAGCCGAGACAGTCAATTCAAGGGGCAATCACCACCATCCAACTCAGCAGCTACTCCGTCACCGTCGTTAAACTTGAAAACCAAAACAACATAAGTTGTCGTCGTTAGTTTTGAGGGACGACCACTCTATCTCTCCATGTTTCATGACCAAACAATAAGGTCAACCAAACTCAATTACCACGCATATGGCTTGCTTGGTGATGATCAAGCCTCACTGATATCTAAGTAAGAACCTTCATCTCCTTTGCAGCACCTGCCTTCCATGTCGTAGGCACCACTCGCTGGTAACCTGAAGATTATTGCTAGATAGATCGAAACCCCTTACCCTCGATCGACATATATTTGTCTTTGAAATCAGAGCAAAAACCACCTAATTTTTTGCTTTGCATGTTGTCAAAAACCAACACCTAGAAGACAAGATCAGGACTAAGTCCGCTGCAACCTGCTATAGTCGGCATGTCAACTAGGCAAGAACAAGGCTCTTAGAACTCGACGGATCAGAGAAAGTAGTCGTCGCCACTAGGAACTAGAAGAAACCTTCATTAGATTATGAGCTACTAAAAGAAATAGCTCATTTTTTTAAAAGGTAAATTCATTGAATCAGTTAACGATTACAATCGTTTCGAATGTCATCTCTTATAATCTCGGGAGCTGTTACAAACCACGTGTGGCTATCACTATTTTTGAAAGCATGAGAAGCAAGTAAGTGAGCTACTTGATTTGCTTCTCTCTAAACATGTGTAGCAGAAAAACCAGGCTACTCTTTTAACAAGTTCTTAATCTCCTCAAGCATCAAATTTATAGTAGAAATATCAGGAGTATTCTGTTGCAGGGCTTGAACCAAAATAGAACAATCACTTTCAAAGCAAACATAATTATAGCGCAAGGTCCTTGCCAATAGGATCCCCTCCTTGAGTGCAATCAATTCAGCATGGAAAGGTGAAGTAAGCAAGGCATGGGCCGATCTAAACCTGCCAGGAATTCACCATCATCGTTACAGGCAATACATCCAGCACCACCACGTCTACTAGCAGCCAAAAAAGCCCCATCACAGTTCATTTTCACCACATTTGCTTCAAGCTTTCTTCACCACTCATGTTGTCGCGTTGGGCGCTGTTGAGGAGCATTTTGCTTCCTGAAATCCCCGTATCATCCAAGTGTCATCAGAATGATTTCAAAGGCATGTTTACATTTGTCCTCCCAAACTTGTGAGTTGCGATTTTTTAACATGCCCTATAATAGCATGAGAACTTTGTTTACCTCTTCCTTCAATAACCTAGGGACTGTCTCTAGAAAACACTCATGAAACAAGCTTGCTCCCTATCCTTGTCATTGTATACAAGCTCTATTCCACACCTCTTGCGCATATGGGCATTGCACAAATATATGCATACTTTCTTCTAAGTCATGATCACATAAAACACAATTCATATCACCATTATATCCTTTGCTACTTATTTGCGTTCTAGAAGGCAATATATTAGCCACTACCCTCCATGTATTCAAAGCCACCTTGCCCGACACCTTAGCATGCCATATAGCCCTCTAAGCAATACTCAACAGATCAATAGGTGGTTGCGGAGCCAACACTAAATCAAGAGCTAGATTCTTAGCCATATAGTGCACTATTTGTGGTAAAAAAAAAAATCCCTTTTTATTAAAATGCCTTACCTACTTGTCTATAACATTCCTGCTCAATGGTATACTTAAAATAAGATCAATATCAGCTTGAGAAAAATACTTGTGAAGCATATTTGTATCCCAAGTCCATATCACTGGATCAATCAGCTCAGAAACAAAGTTAGGAACATTTTGAGAGGGAGGAAACGATGGATATTTTGGGTACACATCCGGAATCCAATTATGATCCCAGATTTCAATAACTGATCCGTCTCTAATCGGCCATCGTAACCCTTGTAATAACACTTGTCTTGCCTCTACAACGCTATGCCATGGAAAAGAGGAGCCCGTTTCCAAGCTCAACTGAACGATAATCACTATTGGGAAAATATATTGCTTTGTACAGTTTAGCAATAAGTAAGTCAGGATTCTTAATCAATCTCTAGCTTTGTTTTGCTTACATGGCCAAACTAAATTTAGTTTGAAAATAGCATTGCAAATTTTTAAAACCCATACCTCCATCTTTCTTAGGTTCACATAATCGTTCCAATGACCTCCAATGAATTTTGTTCTTTATTTTAGAGTCACCCCTCTAGAAACCAGCACATAACTAGTGTAGATCTTCACACATGCCCAACGAAAGCTTATAACAATTCATTACATACATAGAAACCGACTGTGCTACAGCTTTGATCAAATTTTCTTTTCCTGCACCACTCAATAAGTTGGACCTCTAGCTCACCACTTTTTGGGTAAGCTTTTCTTTTAGATAACTAAAAGCAGCAACTTTTGTTCTACCAACATGTGTAGGCAACCCCAAATATCCAACATGTTTGTCCACCATTTTGACCTCTAAGATACAAGCCAAGAAGTCCTGTCAATTTAGCTCCACATTTTTGCTAAAAGCCATGCTACTTTCTGTAAGTTAACCCTATGCCCTGATCCCACTTCATAAGTGTAAAGAATATTTTTTAACTGTTGGCATTCCTCTTCACATGCATACCTAAACAAGAAACTGTTATCGGCAAACAAAAGATGATGCAAGATGGGTGCATTAGGGTTGAATTGAATACCCTTTAACAATTGTTGACGTACAAGGTGTTATATAAGGGATGATAGCCCCTCTGCACAAAAGATGAACAGATGTGGTGAAAGTGGGTCACACTGTCTGATGCCTCTGGTTGGCCTCACATAACCTACCTCTCCATTAACCGGAAAAGAATAGCTAACCGTTTCAATCCTAGTCACCACAATATCAACCTAATCTTCAGCAAAGTCCAGCTTCAATAACATAGACTCTAGAAATTTCCATTTCAGCCGATCATAAGCTTTAATTTCAAAGAGAAGTGTTCCTCCCCACTCCTTCTATTGGTATGCAGAAAATGGGCTACTGCGGTTACCACCAACGTATTATTAGATATTAACCTGCCGGGAACAAAGACACTCTGCATAGGAGAGATCACTTCATCCAATATTCTATTCAGCGTGTTAGCCAGTACTTTAGAACAAATTCGTTATAAAACATTGCATAAAGCAATCGGCCTCAGCTCAGTCATATCTTTCGGTTCATGCACATTAGAAATAAGTGTAATATGAGTAAAATTCACCTCTTTAATTAGATTACCCGAGGTCAAAAAAGAGCGCACAGCGACACAAACATCATCTCCTACTGTAATCCAAAATTTCTAAAAGAAAAAAAGGGACATGCCAGCCGAATTGGGTGACTTAGATGGATGCATCTGAAAAGTAGCCACTCAAATTTTCTCATCCAAATATGGTGCCAATAATTCTTGGTTCATCTCTTGCGTCACCTTCTGACTAACAATTCCCAAAATCAGCTCCAAAGCCTCCGCATTTGTACCTTCTGATGAAAACATTTTTATGTAATAATCACTGCCCACACGCTCAATCTGCCTTGCCTCCGTCACTAGTTACCTTCTTCATCACACAACCCTTTAATAATTAATAGTATTGCGTTGTCTTGGTTAGAAGAAATAATTCATGACTTCTATGTTTATTGTGAGATGTTAATTTGATTTATGGCATTTAATTTTTTTGTTAAAAAAAAAAAGAATGAAAACAATGTGTTTTCAAAATTACGAGCATTGAGGGTTGAGAGAAATGAACAATGATTGCATATGCGACTATGACCTAAAGAGTGGTCAAGTTTTACTAAGGACTCTTTCAACAAGGACTCCAATCCTTTAACAATACAATAGTAAGGGGTGAATGAGATTTCTTCAAATGAGGAAAAGCAGAATAGTTGTCTTCAACAATTTCATTGATTCTCAAAGGGTTGATTACGAGTCGCTAACATAGTGAAAACCTTTAACTATAGGCAAGTGTAGCATTATGTGTGAGTCTTACTTTTATGAGTTACCACGTGACATGTCTATTTGTAATGTTACCATATTAATAAACTTACCATTTCTATTAAAAAAAAAAAAAAAACTTTGAGTCACTTTCCTTTTTTTTGTTGTTGAGGGAAACGGAATCGGGTTCCACTAATAATAACAACGACCTCACTTGGTCAAGCTAGAGGGATTCGGAAAACCCCCATGATACAAATGAATGGCCAAATCAAAGCTGCTCAAAGCATATAGACCTAAGAGACAAGAAAAAAAACAAAAAGGCAAACTAGAAAAACACAAAAGGAAAAGAAACTGCTACCCCAAGCTAACCCTCATCAGAGCCACCAAATCAATGAGCTTTGACGCCTAAGACCCTCTTGGTGTACATCGCTACTCATCAACCAGCACAAAGCTAAAACAAAGGACAACATGGAGCAAGAGCCAAGCAACGCTCACTTATTCAAAGCAATAAAATAAAAAGAAATGCACCCCTAACCCTCCTGGGGTAGGGTAACCACCTCCAGCTCCTTAGCAGTAGGGTTCACTATCACCTACTTAGGTTTGTTCCGATGACCACGACGACAACCCTTTTTCTTCGGCACTTTCCCAATAGTAGTAATAGGAACCTCCACCAAACCCGCCTAAAATTTTTCCTGCAAAGGCACTTCCCGTGCGTGACCCGATCATCCTCACGAATCTTATGCACACCCAAAGTGGTAGCCTGATTTCAGCATTCAATTAAAGAGCCCAACATCCGAACTGAGCCCAACATTCTTCTCAACGGCAGAAATAGGCCCATCAGCCTCAGGCCCACTACCCCTTGCCTGGTCAAAACCACCCATGCAGTCAACTCTAGTTTAAACCTAGAGTTTCCAGCCAAAAAACTCGGGATCTCTTTCCCTGGAACTGCCGCCGTGTCCACATGCATCTCCAACGCCGACCCCAACTAGACCGACCTAGACTACACCGACCCGAACTGAACTGCCATCTCCCCAAGTGATTCCGACCCCTCCCCCCCCCCCCCCCCCCCGCCGCAGCCACCGAGCCCAAAGAACCATCCACCAATTCCGTATTCGAATGAGGTAACACTGGAGAAACCAACCCCTTATCATAGAATCAGTTTCCATGACCAAACAACTCGCAGTCCGGGAAAATCCCATGGCACTTTTCATACCAGAATTCCAGCAGCACCGAGACCTTCGACGAGAAGTTATACATATGTCGGGCCCAAATTCTCCGGCGCACGTCTTGGATCACATAGATTCTTTGGATTGGGCCCTTACGCTGCACAGCTGCTTGGTCTGCCCGAACAAAGACACCCAGAGCATTCCCAAGTAGAGTTAGGGCTCGCTTGTTCCACATAGCAAACTGTAAACCCTTCACCGCCACCTAGATCTCCAGAGCATGCAGAGGCACCGCCGCCAACGAGCCAATTCTGTTGTAGGTCGCCAGCACCAGCATCGAATTGCTATAAAACCACGAATCGCCATTAAGGAAGCAGTTCATCTCCTCCCGGTCCTTGAACTGGAAGATGAAGACTCCAGCTGCTTCCTCACGGATCAACACCCTCTCCTTGAGCCCCCATATTCCACAGATAGCCGCCGAGAACGACAGGATATTGACAGGTCGCTTTGGAGCCAGTAACCGGCCACACAGATAAAAGAACGGATCCTGAATTGCTTCGTTTCCCCAGAGCAAGCTCATGGCCTCCTCCGTTCCGTCCAACAGTGATAGTCTGGACGATACCGCCATCACGTTGCCAATCTCGGTCAGTTTCTCAGCTAGAGGAAACCCTAGTAGAGAGAGAAAAAGTCGATATTTTTTAACCATGTCTATTTAGGATTTAGAATGAGTCACTTTCCATTTGAGTCATGCCATTTCTAAAAAACTCTATGGACATCTTTTATGACCGGCTTCAATTGTAAGGAAAGACTATAACCTTCGTAGGACTAGGCAGCCAACTATAAGAGGAGTACCCTAGTCATATTCAATTACAAAGTCAGTAGTTAATTGTTATTTTTTTATCACAAAACCATCAAAATCGACCTTGGCAAAATGTTGTTTTGGGGATGTTCCACTCGATAGAGCTTGAAAATGTTAAGTGGCTGGTTTAAACAATATTTATGACATCCTTGCTGCTCTGGGGCTTCGGCTATGGCTGAAACGAGGGAAGACAATGAATCCTTTAGTCCGATCTATGTCAAGGGCAAGCTTCCACACCCATCAATGATACATCGCCCTAAAGGGCCGAGGTGACCCGTTCGGCTGCACCCATAGCATGCCTACGAGGTCAAGTGCCAGCACAGACACGAAGGGCCACCAGACAAGAGAAATGGTTAGGTTTAGGTTTTTTACTCTCTCTAGATCTACGACTACTTTTGCGATTAGGTAATATTAACCTCAGCCTTAGGTCCTCAGCTTATGTTAAAAGTTAGAAGGCTCATTTAAAGGACCGTAAACGTGACTAGTTTAATATTAAAATTTTAGTGAACATATGCAACTACTAACTCTAAATGTGTGTGTTTGTGTGTATATTATCCTATATCCCAATTATTTCCTAGTTATTGCTTATATCATAGACCGATATTGTGAGACCGCTTGGTCACTTTAATTGCTACTCATGTAGAGACTATGAGCTAAGAAGTTCAAGCTTCTCCATGTATAGTGAAGAAAGAAGTTTAGTGTTATTTTTTTCTCTTTTCTGTTTTCATGAAAGAAGAATAACAAATCCAGGTCATTACTCCAAATTTGATTTTTCATTTTAATTTTTTTCACAGTGCAACGTTTAGATGTCAACAACAATGCACGGTTTATTGTGCTAGTAACCGAAGCTTTGATTAATGATATCTTTGGAATTTCAAAGCAGCGCAGAGTAGTTACTAGCCTCTCTTGCTAGTTTTCTGTTGGGTTTTGCCTCCATTGTACTAAAAAAAAAAAAAAACAACAATGCACTGTTTAGATGAGATGAATAGTGTGTCTTGTCGTGATTTCGGTTTCAATATTAACTAATTAAAAACAACCAAAGAAATGATGGGGCTCTAATGCAGACTATTATAATGAGAACTTTCTAATTAACGGTTGTCAGACTCATTTTTCTATCACATTTCGACAAATAATCAATCGTTAATTGTTTAGATATTCATAAGTAGATCATTTCAACAAAATTGACAATGGTTTTTTTTTTTTTTTTGAATCAATCCAGACAACTTTCATTCAACTCAAGCTAGAACGGCACAGATACATACATTCCCTTGCCATCTATGGGCAAGTCTAGGACGTGGCATGCTAGCACCACTCATTAGACAATCAGTGCTCACAAATGAAAGCAAGCCTATAACTATGAAAAAACTAGAACACAGTACATAGGCATAGTTCAACGAAAAACTAAAATCTCTCCTTTTCATCCAAGTTGGGGCTAGGAGGTATGGCTAGGTCCAGCCTCCTGGATCCCAAATTCGAAACCTCATAGAACCATATCCCAAAACTTTGAGCTTCAAATCCGGATTTAGATGTTGCACCCAAAAGAAATTGGAAACCCCAACACAATTGGGCCTCAAAAGTGATTTGGGCACCTAAAAGGATTTGGACACCCACAAGTTGCGCCAAACAATAGATTTGGGCCCCAAATTTGAGTTGGGCCTCAACAATGATCTCGGCACCCAACCCAGATTGGGCTCCTCTTCTCTTGCACCAGTTTTCATCGCGGCCACCATCGCCGCCGCACATACGAGATGCAGGCGATCTCGTCTCCGCCCCAGATCCTGAGACCATCCTCTCCACGTTAGCATAGGCCTTATCCAACTCCGAGGATCACCCAGAATTCGAACTTTGAGACGTCCCCGACGTGGTCGAGTCCGACCAAACTCATCCAACTCATCTTTCCGTACAGGCTTGCTTCGGCAATGCATCACCGATTGCACCATCTTCCTCAGGTCCCAAGGTTTGATCAATGCAGGATGAGGCCAAGAGAAGCTTCTTGACCGTCCACATGAAGTAGATTGGAGATCCGATGCAAGAGATCTACTTGCTTCGAAGAGCAAGCCACCACTGCCTCTTGGAGGATAGCGCCCAAGGCTTGCCCTTGGAGGTCCGCCGCGATCTGGATTGAACCCAAACCGGCACGGGTCAGAAACCTTGAATGTTGCATAACCTTCTTTTTGTTGGTTGGTCGCCGACCAGGATTGGAGGGCTGAGATTGGATTGTGGGATGTGGAGTGGGTTTCTCCACTTAGAATGGGGACCGGCAGCAGTCGCCATGTTTGGATCACCGAGCACAGGCGGCTAGGTTTTGGGAGCGGCATCACAATATACCTTTAAGGCATTTATAATCGTGATATATCATTTATGAATATGAAATATTGAAGTTTGTCAGATTTGGTTTGTCAATTACTTTGGTACCTTAACAATTTTCAATTTGGTCGAAAATTTACAGAATTGAATTACTTTTAATTATAAAGTCCTTATTAAAGTCTCTCCCACCCAGAAATTTCACAATAGCCTCTTTTAATGTAATCTTTATGCTTAGGCTTTTGATGTATTCTTTATGCCTAACACTATATAATTTCACTTTGCTCAAGGATTAAAATTCTTGAACCTCTTCTACCAAACCGTAATGAGAATTGTTAGAGACGTTTGCCGCCATGTCAGCATTTAAAACGACGCGCGTGAATCTCGCGCTTAAATTGCTGCTACCCATGGCCCCAAGCCAAAGCCAAAACCAGCTTACTGTTTACCCCTAACCTCTCTCTCATTATAATCTCTTTCATAAATAGAACCACCTTCTCCTCCCTGATCCGATTTCCAATTTTCCATTCCTTTCTTCTCCAATCCCATTCCTCTCCCACAGTAATCTGTTTCCTTTCAAACCCTGAATCCACATTTTCTTTTCCCTTTCCCCTCCTATCAGATCATCTCAAACATTCAATATCGTTCTGCCCAAATGTGCTAGCACTATTGTTTATATCCCCGGAATCAATCCACATTGTATCCAAAATGGTCGAAACACGAGCCATCATTCCACCCGATTCGTGATCAATTGCCCTAATTCTGTCTCTGTTTTGTGCAAACCTAGACAAGGAAGGTCCGGTCTGAGGGCCTAAATGGCCCAGCCGCCACCAGTAAAACCGGTGCTGCAGAAGCCGCCGGGGTACAGAGACCCGAACCAAACTCCTAGACCGGTTCCAGGGCAGGTTCCCAGAAAACCTGTCCCTCTCCCTCCCTCATTTCATCCACAGCCGAAGTCCAGGCGCAGCAACTGCTGCCGTGTCTTTTGCTGGGTGTGTTGCATTTTGATCCTTGTGATTATTGTCGTCGTCGCGCTGGCAGCCGGAATATTCTTCCTCTTATTCGATCCGAGGCTTCCTCTGGTTTACTTGCGGTCGTTTCAGATACCGCTCTTCAACACCACGGTGAAACCCGGCGGGACTTACCTCGACGCATGGACAGTTCCGGGGATGGAGGTGAAAAACCCCAACGGGAAGTTGGACATATTCTACTCAGGGGTGCAGGCCTACGTCAGCGTCGGGGACCCGAACGACGTAGGGTTGGTGTTGGGGATGAAAGACCTGACAGGGTTTACGCAGAAGTCGAGTAACACGACGAGTGTTAAGTTCGATTATGTGGTGAAGAACCGGCAGCTGAACGACGAGGTGGCGAAGAAGCTGAAGAGTCAGTATGTGAGTAAAGTGATGAGGGTTGGGGTGGAGGTGAAGGCCAGGTTGGGTTATGTTGTGAAGGGGTGGAGGCTAGGGACGATGAATATTGATGTGTTGTGTGGAGGTGTCACGATGAAGGAGATTCATGCTGGTAATACCATGCCCAAGTGTACAATCTCTGCCTACAAATGGTAAGTGTTCTATTTGCATCTACAGTTAAGTTGTTGCTTCTTGATCAAGAATCAAGATACTACTAGCTAGAGCGTAAAGATCAAATTTATTCACCAAATAATATTATTTAATTCAATAATTTAATTAAGGCTAACTTCATTAAATTATTAAAGTAGGATCGGAAATACTTAACAAATTTAGCAACTCTAGTATTGTTTTTATTTTCATTGCTAGGTTGTTCTTGTGTTCATTAGTTTTTGCATAGACGCGTGAACTTTTAAAGAACTATGTAGACAAATTCACAGGGTAATGTAAATCAGTGAATGGTCTTTGGTTTGTAACGAGCGAGGGAGAAACTATATATAGTAAATGTAGATATTCATTCGAGTTATGTTTAACGTTATTTTAAAATTTATTGTATTAGCGGTGTGAGAAGTTCTATTACTTCTATATATGAGAATGCGGACAGCCATACGTTGAATAACTGAGGTTGATAGGTAACAGATTTTTACTTTTTGCAAGTAATAATACCACTTTGATGGAAGAAGAGAAGCAACATAAAGGCACAAAGTTAAATTCATTACATTATGGATGGAGTTTTTTTTTTTTTTTTTTTTTGATGAAGCATTATAGATGGAGTTGTTATTTGTTACTTGTTAGATTGAATTACCAAATGAGAGATATATAGGTCCATTATTCATTCTGAGAAAAGTCAGAAAACAACTATGTGCCCTTTTCTATTCTTATCTTGAGGTTTTTATGCGTCAAATTGAGTATTGAATATCAATGAGCTTAATTTCTGAGCTTATTTATGTGATTGCAGGATCCAAATCCACTGATATGGTCACTCAAATGTGAATTACCACAGAGTACTTGGTCAGTTGGATGCTGCCATTCTGAAGCAGACATTTGTACCCAAAAGAGTAAAAACTGGATTTCCTGCTAATCTATACTCAAAATATTTATAATGAGCCTTTACAGTATACATAAATTTTCTGCTTACAGAAAAGAATTGAAAGGGAGTTATGACATGTCTCTAAGCTTTGGATGCTCCTGATGCATCATGGGACTATCAGTTTTAAATGGGGGTTGAAGGTTTGTTTTTTATTTATTTATGGTGATCGATTGGACTTGGATAAATTACTTTTCATTTTCATTTCTTCTTTCATAATAAATCAAGATTGTGTAATGGTTGATGATGATGATGATGATGGGTTGGGGGTACGTGGTGTCTTTGTATTCCTGGAAACTTGCCGTTCGTACATATTGTAAAGAAGTCAACTATATAGGTGACTTATAATGTGTAACATTATTTCTCTTTATGCCTTTTGTAAATATAAGGTGGGCGTGCTATCTTCTTAATCATCTTGTAAAAGTGGAGACAACTGATAGGTGATTACAAAAGGTGGGCTGCCTGGTAAAGGAAAGGAAAACAAGCAAAGTAGACAGTGATATCATATCTGCATCGCGTATCAGTGATGCTTTGCGGTGTGAATATCTCCTTGTACTAGCTAGCTGCTGTTCTCTGAAGTTCTAAAGTGTCGGCCGAGCATAGTTAAATTCATTTTATCTTTTTAAACTTTATTCTTAAAATTATTTGTGTCTTCAATTTTTTAATTTGATCACATATGCCTTTATACGATTCAATATGATCAATCATAGCCATTAGTAAACTAATTCATTAATTTCTTGATAAATTGGTGATGATGCGAGTCCACTCGAGGTTAATTTTTAGTCTTGACAATGTAAATGGTGTATTTCTTACATAATTGAAGGCCAAAAAAGAGTTTGAGTGGGCAACATTAAATGAAGAAAGTAATGAATTAGTTAAGGATTTGTATAATCGATCAAATTGGAGAATACAAGGGCATATGTGATTAAATTAGAAGCGAACCCGGTTCGAAGAACTTAGAGGCCTAGTGCGAAAAATTTGACCGAGGCATTATGAACATGTTCATTGCATAATGACTTTAAAAAAAAAACACGAATTGATAGAATAAAACAAATTTTATGACAAGATCATTCAACAATCTAAAAGTTATCTTTGAATAACTTACCAAGATAACTAAAAGGTTTCAAATAATGTTGAACACATTACTATAACTCTTAATACATTCATAACAATAAGTCGATAATGAACTCCACAGTCGATAATACCCTATCCCTAAAAAAGACCAAAAAAGGAATCACTTAGTGGAAGGGTCCTGTATATATATAGGAATCCCTAAACCCTAATATATATACAGGACCCTTCCACTAAGGGATTCATTTTTTGGTATTTTTTATGGATAGAGTATTAGACCAACTTTTCGATCATATTTTAACATCTTAACCGTTCAGATTTTAGGTTCAAATGTGTAGATCACCTCTGCAAATTTTCAGCCAAATCGGTGATCGTTAAGAAATCGAACTAGATTAAATCAATGGATGAACAGAATCTGTCCAACATGAACCGTTCATACATATAATTATAAATAACAGTTTTGAATGCCTTAACGATAATCAATTTGGCTGAAAATTTGCAGAGGTGATCTACACATTAGGACCTAAAAACTGAACGGTTGAGATGTCAAAATATGATCAAAAAGTTGGTCTAATGCTCTATCCCTAAAAAAGACAAAAAAAAAAATGATTCCTCACTAAAAGGGCCCTATATATATCAAAGATGATGATTATGGCAAATGAGAGCTTCCAAAAAACACATGGTGTTGCATGATTTAACGTGTAATGACATGCCATGAGTGTATCATGGCACCTCCATAGTGCCAAATCATGTCAATACTTTTATTTCTCAAAAATTTCTTTGGGCATAATCTCATTATTAATAAAGGTTTAAGTAAATGAACTAAAAAAATACTGAATGTTATTTTTTTTAGTTCCGAGACTTGAAATAGCTCATAAAAATCACATTTTACCAATGATAAAATTATGGAACGAGATAATTTCAACAAATAATAGAGTTAACAAGGTTTACACCTTTGCTGACAAAAGATTGTCCATAAACAGTCTTCCGTAAAAACATAAAATAAAATATAACGCATCTTTGCGGACGAATTAACCATTGACAAAAGCCTCCCATAAGAACAATAAAAAGGGACGCCCATTTGCTCTCCCAATTTCATTTTCACGATTTAGGCTGCCTTGAAAAGCCTTGAACTCTAGTGGCCTAGCTAGCTGAAGATGCTCACTAGTCACCACTCAACCCGATCCATCTCCATCCCACTGGGTCAAGTACTCAAGTGCTCAAATACTCTCTGTATTGCAAACTGACTAATTCTTAGGTGCGGCTGCCCAATCAAGTCTCAGAATTTTTTGTCTTTGTTCCGGAATTGTCTCTGATTTTTAAATGTAAAATATCCAAAATACCCCCCTATTTGGGCACTGATTGATCAGCTGCACCACGTGGCGGTGCGGCTGCCCCACGCAAGAACCTCTCAAACTTGCAAACCTCCACTTGGGTCCTACACAATAACCAATTGTTTCATTGTTGCATCCAAAACCCAAATCCCACCCGTCCAAACTCCACCACCAAACCCAAGTCATCCAAACCAACGGCCAGAAACCAAAGAATCAGATTCACATAAAGCCACAGAACCTCTTGGAATCTCTCTCTCTCTCTCTCTCTCTATCACATAGTGACAAATACGTATTGTTATGCTTCTCTTCCTTCCGTCTCTTTCCTCATTTTCTCATCCTCTCAAATTATTGAGCACTTGGTCAAGTGCCACTTTTCTCTCTCTCTCTGAAACCCTCTTCCTCCTTCTCTCAGATCCGCGACGATCTACGTCGATGGCGTCCAAGCGGATCTTGAAGGAGCTCAAGGATCTCCAGAAGGATCCTCCGACCTCATGCAGCGCCGGTATAGTCTTGTTTCTTTGTTCAGATTTGCATGCTCTTATTGATCTTTGCTTTTGCTTTCTCTTTTCATGGTTCTCAGTCTCTTTCGAAGCTTGATCTGTCGATTTTTGTTCGTCGGAGTAAATTTGTCATAGATTTACGGTTTTGTGGAATTTCTGTTATTGATGGATTTAAGCGAAAGAGACGATCGATGTGTGTTTATCAAGGAGTGAAGTTTAGGAGAGCTGTGAATGTGAAATGTAGGATTGTTGAGTTTACTGGTTTTGGAGGCATTATGTATTTGTGTCTAATACTGCAACTTGTTTGAAAAAGAGACTTGGAACCTTGTGTGTTCATTGAAAGAAGGAAAAAGTTGAGAACTTGTGTGTAAATTCTTGGTGTATTTGCTGACTGAGATTGAATTAAGGGATGTGGATAGTTATAATTAGAGTCGGTTTGATTATATGAAGGAGAATTGTGTATAGGAAATTGCAGTCGACACTCTAATTTATCATGCCTGATCATATTTTACGGCAATAGCATTCTACATTATATACTTGGAGGGAGTGTAGTGAAGCTATGGGTGTATCTGATTTTCTAGCTGTTATGTTGTGCAGGAGCGCCTAAGCAAACTAAAACCAAAGAAAACAACTTTTGGAAAATTCTCTCTTATTTTCTAAAATAAATTAAACTGAGAAAGTACTTCCAAAGAAAACCATTTTCCTTATAGTCCTTTAAGATCAAAACGTTAGAGCTGTTTTGAAAGCATACATTTACTTGTAATTCTTATAGTTAGTCTTATATTATAGTCAGAAGCGATAATTGTATAATGTGAAACTATTTTGAGGTTCACTACTTTTCCTTGATGACAGGTCCGGTTGCTGAAGACATGTTTCATTGGCAAGCGACGATAATGGGCCCTCCTGACAGTCCTTATGCAGGGGGTGTCTTTCTAGTTACCATTCATTTCCCTCCTGATTATCCGTTTAAACCACCTAAGGTACAGCATCAAGTTTAACCTTTTTTTTTTGTAGAAGTTGTTAATTTAGCTTCATACCAACTGCATTTGGCTCTCTTGTTTTTTTTTTTTTTTGGGGGGGGGCTTTCATTTTTAGACCCAATCAATGTTGTGAATTAAAAATTGATGGTTTCAGAGAAATATTGCAGATTTTTCCAGGAAAGAGGATACCTTGCGTTTCTCTGTGAACTTTTCAGAAAAAACTAGACCCAATCAATGTTGTGACTTGAACATTGATGGTTTCAGAGAAATATTGCTGATATTTTTATTTTTCCAGGAAAGAGGATAACTTCTGTCTTTCTGTGAACTTTTCTGAAAAAAAAACTAGCATTTTTTTTTCAAAGTCGTAATTAAATTGGTTGACCTTTGCTGTTCTTCTGGAAATAGTATTATCTTATGTTTAGACCCAATCAATGTTGTGACTTAATAATTGATGGTTTCAGAGAAATATTGCTGATATTTTGTTTTTTTTTCCAGGAAAGAGGATAACTTGTGTCTTTCTTCGAACTTTTCAGAAAAAAACTAGCATTTTTTTTTTTCAAAGTCATAATTAAATTGGTTGACCTTTACCATTCTTATGGAAATAGTATTATCTTATGTTTTTAAAAATTGTGTCCAATCTTGGAGTGAATCCCGAATCACAAGTTCACAACTTACCTCTTTGAAACTTTACAGAGGAAGGAATATATGAACTAAGTAGTATTAACAACAATAATATGTAAGGCTGAATACCTATTGAGACCATACCTGCTGGATAGGAGAGGTTTAGATAGATTATGGCAGAGGTCAATACATAGGTACACTGACCATTGGTACAACCAATGGATCAGGTGGTGATCTACTCACCGGGGTGGGACTGTAGGAATCTTTGCTTGCTCATGGTTTCTAATATAATCAAAGAGGCAAAGGACTTTGTTATATTTGATCTAGAGGATCTCATTTTTGTACAAAAGAGGTCAGTAAAAGAGTAAAATGTTACTCATTGTTTTGTGTTATACCACTAAATTTAATGATGTATGATCTTTTGACTGAAAAACATTTTTTTTCTGGCTACATGAGCAAGTTTGTGCTTTATAAATATACAAGGCCAAGACATAGGCAGAGCCTCAAGTCAGGCATATTGGCTCTAGTCTTGGACCAAGTCAGAAACCTTTGGTATAGACCTACCCACCACCGAATGTATTGTTAATTCGAACTCTGTACAACTTTAGGATTGGCTGACCGTGGCATAAAGAATAAGTTTGATTTCGGTTGGCCTTTAAGGTCTTGGACCAATTTCTCAGTCCTTTAAAAATCTTAAGAGAATTCTAAATCAAATTGCCTTTTTGTACTGAAATTACAATGGTTTTTCGTGTGTCAATTAAAAATGCTTTGGCTTAATAGTCTAGAAGCTACTAAAATGACATTCATTAATTGTCACCAAATTATATTGCAGGTTGCATTTAGGACTAAGGTCTTTCATCCAAATATCAACAGCAATGGAAGTATCTGCCTTGACATTTTGAAAGAGCAGTGGAGCCCTGCTCTGACCATATCCAAGGTTCTGATCTCTTAGTGATTGTTATGATTTAATATGGACTAGGTTTCCAATTTCCTTAGTCCAAGATAAACATGGACAGGGGATTGTGATTACTATGAAGTTCCCACAACTGCATATTTTCCATGCTGAAGTCCAGATGTTAGTGTCTGATTTACATACTTGTGAAGCATCATTTGGAAATTAGATTTGGGTTATTGAGAAAATTTAATAATTTGATCTTCATCTGGATTTCCAAGGATGTATGCCACTGGGGATGGTTGTCAATTGTTAATGCATAGTTGCTTTACACCCTTTTCACTCATCTGTATCTACCGGTTTTTAAGTGGGTGGGAAAGGTTCTTGTTTTCTATTTCAGGTGTTACTATCCATTTGTTCCCTGTTGACGGACCCCAACCCGGATGATCCCCTGGTGCCAGAAATTGCTCACATGTACAAGACAGACCGGTCAAAGTACGAGACAACTGCTAGGAGCTGGACCCAGAAGTATGCTATGGGTTAGTATGTTGTGCGCCAACGACATGTAAGACACCAACATCGTATTCCCTGTTTTGTATAAAAGAAGCCTGGTGTGTACTATTGTAATAGACATTGAGGAATAGATTTGCTTTTGTCCCTCTTAAATCATGACAATGTGCTAAGGGGAGCAACTATGAAGGATCAGAAGTTGTTAATGTTTGATGTATTGTCTATATGTGAAACTAGAAGTTTATTCACACTCTTATGTGTTTTAATGTACCCTTCACTAGTGTACTTCTAGCATTTGCATTATAGAGGGTTTTGCACCTTGTTGAAGTTTAATCAGTTGCTTATATGATCTGGGCTATTTCTATGATTGGAGCTGTTGACTGTAAGAGTCAAAGGCCCCAGAGAAGGACATTTGTATATATCTGGCTCAACTCCCCAAATGAGGAAAAGGCCAGACCCAATATCTGATGCTTGGATTTTCCCTATTCTGATTAAGTAGTACCAAAAGATTTTCTTGTGATTTGTCCGCCACAGGAATTATTGTGATTTAAGAATTATTGCGATATTTCGTTGAAATTATCGAAATTTTAGTCATTACTAAAAACTAAAAACAAGCAGCCCAGCTGTGCATGCTTGCTCTCCAAGTTTCACATGGTCCCTTCTGAACCATCAAGTATATTAAATTCTCATCTCCAAGGAGATTTTTTATTTTATTTTTTCGAAATGTTTTTATTTTATTTATTTATTTTGAAACTTGAAGCAGATGGGTTAGAGGCTACTTTTCCCATTCTTCATTCAGAAAACTTTCACATTTGGAGATGAGCCAAAGATTGCTTTACCTACAAAAAACAATCCCCTTTTTTGCCAATTCCTTGTCCATTTTCTGCCTTTCGTATAAGAGGAAAAAAAGATCCCACTATTTCATGGGCAGGTCTGGTTCCTTTAAATCTTACCCAAGGAAAAACACCATTTTCAAATAAAGAAATTGATAGAGCAATAGTGACAGCCTCAAAAGGAAGTTAGTGACAGCAACAAATGAGAGAAAGAAGAGAAAGCGTATGCAGTTTCTTTGACACCAATTTTGTTTTTTGTTTTTTTTAGCCAATACTGAAAATTGACCCAATATCTTCATTCTTTAAACTTATTGATTTATTTCTTTATTTAGTTTTTCAGCATTAAAGTTGGTCTCAGTGAAAATTAGGTTAGGATTACGCTTGATAATGGTGTTTCCCTCCAATGTACCAAACAAAGAAACAATTGAAATTTCATTTTTAATTACAGGTTTTTTATGAATTAATGTAATGTAATGGACGGCAGGGATTTTGTAGTTTAACTAACTAGGAAATGAAACTGTCGTTTCGGGAAACTGAAAATATCAATTGACTGAGCTACTTGGAGACCAAGCAACAACAAGAGCCCCTAATTATTCCACTATTCTATCCTATTTTCTTGTGGCGAATGAATCTATATTTGGTACGTAATTCAAAATGTTAAAATGAAAAACATCCCTTAAGGTTGACTTGATTGCTACAACGTAACGATAGAGGAAGAGTTGAATACTTGGTTGCCAAGCAAGAGATAATTTATACATTTTCATTGAGTTTTTTTTTTTTTTTTTTTTGAGGAGGAAAATAAATTACAACTTAAAGCCCCAATTACATTTTCATTGAGTTGCTATATCGGTTTGGTTTTATTTTTATTACTTAAAAAAATTCTAATAAATGAAAATTGATAGTTTTATTCAAAAAGGTCTTGATAGTTTAATATAAATTGCCAAAACAATCATTTGTATTGCCTCAAAACCAAAGTACTTTATGATTCTTTATTCTTAAAGTTTACATTCGAAATATAACATCCATAACATACAACATTATAAGTACATGTTCCAGAACATTTTATATTATAAGTACATGTTCCAGAACATTTTATTTAAGCTAAACCTGATGGGATTGCAATTATAAATAGTTTGTAATTCAATAAAAATCGTATGAAATTTTGTAAATAAAATAGATATGTGCTTTCCACATTTCGTTATTTTGTATATAACAACGCTTTATAAAATTTCAAACATCTTGCTTTTCTAAAATAATTTAAACCTCTATGTTTTTTGTCAAAAAAAAGAAAAAGAAAAAAAAGTGCTTTCTTCTATATATGTTTTAGTTTTTCAGTTAAGAAAAGAAAAGGAAAAAACGAAAATGTTGGAGAAGGCTGCTGAGATCCTCCTATAAAACAGCGATTCTTCCCATTTTGACTCCCCTGCTCCCTCAGACTCTCTCTCTCTCTCTCTCTGTTCTTCCTCGTTCAAAATCTCATCCTTTATTTATTCCTCCCTTTTACTTTTTCTTAATGCTTCGTCAGTTTCAGTCCTCCATGTAGTAGTAACAACAACCATTTGTCTCCTTCAAATTTCCCATCTTTCTCCGCCATGGATTCAAACTACCCAACCAAGTACACAGAGAAGAGAACCCTCACCAAGAAGCTTGTCAAGCATTTCCCGAACGTTGCAGTCCCTAAGATTGTCCGGATTTCCGTCACCGACGAGGACGCGACCGACACGTCCAGCGACGAAGAAGAACAAGACCAACAACAACGACTGACGAAGAGGGTCATCAACGAAGTGAGAATCGAAGAGGAGTCCGAGGCGGTCAGGGTGTTTCTGGCCAAGAATCAGAAGCAAAAGCCGAAGCCTTTACCGGAGGAGAAGAGGAAGTTCCGGGGCGTACGGCAGCGGCCGTGGGGCAAATGGGCCGCCGAGATTCGTGACCCGGTCCGCAAGTCCCGTGTCTGGCTCGGAACGTTCCAGACGGCGGAGGAGGCGGCGATGGTGTACGACAGAGCTGCCATTCAGTTGAGGGGACATAACGCTCTCACGAATATCATCGCTCCTCCTTCCAAAATTCTCATTCCGGATCACGATTCTTCTTCGAATGAGTCCAGTTCGATCAACAATCTTTCTTGTTCGAATGCGTCCAGTTCGATCGACCATATTGTTGTGATAGATGAGTATGATTCCGGGAAAGAGTGTCAGAGCATTCGCTCCCCGACCTCTGTTCTCAGTGGTAGTGACAACGAGTGGAGACCTGGGTCGAAGGAGCAGGATTTCGTTAAAGACTATGGTTACTTTGATGGTGTGATCAGTCCCACTGAAGCTATATTCTTCGGTGTTACAGAGCCGATTCTGTTGGAGGAAATGAACTTGGTGCCGGAAACAATGTTGCGAGACGATTTGTCCGACATTTCGCTGGATTCCGTTGGGGATTTCAGGTCATGTAAATGGAATGTGGAGGATTTCTTTCAAGATCAATGTGGTGGTTTCTGAGTGAATAAATGCATCATAAGTGACATAGATGAGGAATAGTCCATGTTAGTATTAATCCCCTCTAAATTTTTGTTCTCAAGTGTGTAGGAATGAATGTGATTTGAATGTGTGATCCTAGTTTATTGGATATTGGACTCTTTCATGAAATTCGTTAGGTAGGTACACTAAATAATGTTCTGTAATTTAACAATTTCATTTCAAGAAATTCGAGTTATGGTAAATTACAGTTAATGTTAATATGAATTACGCAAAATTGTTTGTTTGCTATTTAATGTTTGAAATTGTACAGAGAAATGATTTGCAGTTGATCATAATTTCTTGCATATTATGAATGCACTGCTATATTTTTATTAACGAGCAATACACATATTTAATCTAATTGACAATTGGATCCTAAAATTCAGTCCATCATATAGTCTAATAGTTTATGATAAATATGTAAAGCGATTCGTTTGAATTAATTTGTGTTCGTAAAACTTTAACTTTAAGACGATTGAGTTTAAATTTAACATTTAACAGTATTTATTAATTTTTTTATCACCATAACATGATACTAAAAAATGTTCTCACACCATCCATGTGTGCTAAATTTTGTTTACCACAACATTAACATTTAGACCTTAACATGATACTGCAAGTGGCCTAGTGGTTCTTGCCTAGTTGGGTGTGCTCCCCAACCTAGGTTTGAACCCCGAAGCTGTCAAAGTGGCCAGGCACTGTGCTGCAATGCACAGTTGGAGCATTTCACATGCGTCGAAGGGGTTTATCTTGAGCCTAGGAAGCCTTTGGATTCCCCTTGACAAAGTAAAAAAAAAAAAAAAAAAAAAAAACATTTAGACCTTCCATTGTCATATCTGAAAGTGATTTTTGAGTGATTTGAGAGGAACATTAGTACCACGTTAGCAATGTGTCATTGACCCATATTGGGGTCTCTGTAACAGTGATGTTAACCTTTGACGTGCCACAAAAACCTCGAAACCATACACAGAACACTCCTCCCTTTCTCCATACACCACCTTGGAAAGGGTGACATTGTAGGGTGGTCATACATCACTAGGCCTCTCTTTTTCCGGGCAATCCCATACGCATTGTTCTCTTTTCAGGTCAAATCCCGGCGATGCTTCCCGAATCTCCGGCCAGCAGTCAAATTTCACAGAAAAGGTTTGCCAATGCTTTTACTGTTAGTAAAAACTAAAAAGTGAATTGTTAAAGATCAAAGTACCATAATCCAGTTGCAACTTGCAAAGCTTTCTGACTCAAAATCTGGAAAACTGGGTCCTGTAAATTATATTTGGGTCCCTTTCCCTACTCGTTTTGTCCCAAGAAACAAAAATTGGTACTTTAATCAAATAACTAAAATTTGGGGACCAAAGGTCTTTATTATGTATTTATTTTTAAGGAGTTCCTTGGACCTCAAGTCTGAGAAAGAATGATACAATTCATAATGGTTTTCAATGTACTTCATCAGTCTCTACCCAGAAAAAGGAAAATAACAAAACCAAATATTTCAAATTTATTAGAATGAGGGTCAAAGTCAAAGAGGAATAAGTGATGCACCCTCCAAAATCTTGAAGCTGTGTCTGGTTCTGGGCTGGTCCCTAGCTAGTGCTCTACTGCCATAAGAAGCAAGGGTGACAGAGTCTTCCAGTCTCTGCTTGCCCTAAAAAGCAAAGCAGTGAAGCAGAGCCAAGGCAGATTATTTATGAGGAGCTTCGAGCTCTGTGAGATCAATGTCAAAGAGCTGGGTACAATGAAAAGATCAAATCATATCTTCTTCTTCATTATTTCCGGTACACAATGTGGTCCTTATTGTACCCAGTTGAATTTCTTGTCACTTTTCTTCTTGGAGTATAAGACCATACTGGTTGGTGTGGTTGGAACTTAAGAGTTTGAATTCAAAACCACCCACCAAGAGAACAGAGCCTTGAATCATATGCTTTGTGATAGAGAACTATAAGAGATCATCTTCTATGGTTCAGGTCTTGTCAAGCTGGGAAACATGTGCTTAGTTTGTAGTTCTGATTTGTATGGATTATCTCTATCATTTAAGCAAATCAAGATTGTCTTCTGTGATTCAAGTACATTTGAAGTTCATAAGCACCTTGTGGAGATTGTAGCAGTACTGTTTCCTAACCTAACCAATGTTGTCATGTCAAATAGTTTCAGTAAGTTGATCAAACAAAAAGTAGTTATGTTAACTAATGGATACATAACAAGTTACATTATTTGACACGAGAACACTTCATTATTTGTAGCATTAATGTTATTGTGTTTACTAGATTCTAAACCGATGATCACTGACCAAATATATTAATACATAACTTGCGTCAACATGCAAGATGAAGACTCTCAAGTCTCAAAACGATCTCTTTGGTTAATATAGACCACGTCGATAAGTATGTATCACTCGCGAAAGAAGAAACAACTAACCGAAAAAACAATTAGATTTGGTTGGTGGTGAATTTGTCGTCACCACCAACCAAACACAAAAGACTCATTTTATGACTATTTCTCCCTCAAGAAGGCATAAAAGGAGTAATATTCCAATACCTTATATTCACATATCAATCGAATATACAAAGATTATGCTGAGGTTCAATCATTATGTGCGAGTTAACAGTAGATTTAGGCATAGCTAAAAGTATGCAAGCAAAGTTGGGTAGGGTGACATTTTTCATCAACAAAAGGAAAAGAAACTGAAAGGAGTTAAGTAGGACAAAATCCTCAAAATTTAATCAAAGTAAAGAAATCTTTCAAAAAAAAAAAAATCAAAGTAAAGAAAAGGAATCAAGAAAAACAAGATTTATATTCCAAATACCCTAGAAATACAAGGTATGCTAATCTCTTTTTGACCCCAAAAGTTCATGTGATTAACATTGGGAGAGAGCCCAGACAGCCATGCGTTACAAGTGGGACACAAAATCTGAAGCATCATGGCAGAGTGTGCCCAGAAAAAAGAGGCACCATTTGCAGTGGTCATATGAAACGTTATCCAATTATCATTCAGCATTTTGAATATCACGGCATGTAGGGTCTAATTCTAATCTACAACAAGAACAAAGATTGAGATTTGCATGAGATCCTTGGGTGCTTGAAGCCATTGATGACCTTTTCTTATTTTTAAATTTATAGTTCTTTTTCGCTTTCTGAAACTTTTTGGTCGAAAATATTGATCAACTTTGCTCATCAACCATGTCCAGTAGCTCATAGCCTCATACACTAGTCCGGGATGTTCTAGTTTTCTAATATCAACATCATTTAAAAACTCAACATGATCCCCATGCATAATACTTCTTTGCTTTAACCTTAATCTATAGTCGCATCATTTCGGGTCTAATACTATTTGTCAGTAGTTCATTGATTAAAAATCGCCCTCAAAAGCTTGGGAATTCTTTTTTCTTGTGAAACAGTCTAGAACGTTATGTCAGTGATATCTGAACACAATCAACGTCTTTGTAACTTTAAACTCTAGCCATTGTTAATGGTGATGCAACAACAACTTGCATGATCAATGATGTGTAACTAAGTTGACCAATTTCAAATGTAGTTAACCTTGTGTTGTCGTTGACTTGGCTCCAAATCTCCAATTGCATACATAGTGCATGTATCTGAGGGGACCCTTCATGCTTTGAATGATGATTTACAAATGGAAGAAAATCCTACTGTGCAGTATTAGGTGAAGAGATAATGGTAACATTTTATTTTTTCTGGTGTGAGCTTTTTATGACTCCATGTGACGAGAGTGAGAGGGTGTGGGATCATGAACAGCAAAGCCACTCTGTTTGTAAACAAATCTTCCTCTTAAAGAAAGAATAATGAACACACTGGAAAGAAGTAAAGAATTAAAGAAAAAGGGAGCAAAATGATTGTGTGGGAAGTGGAAACACCCAATTGCCAACTCTTATAAAGCACCTGGAGAGGCCTACCTTCATCATATTCCACATGGTTCCAAGCTCCCAACCACAAGCAAAGAGAAAAGAAAAGGCTGAGAAGATCTGAATAGGAGAGTGTAAAGGAAAATATAGCAAAAACACTGAAATCCCAATAATCCTAGTGGGTTTTGATTGATGGGTTTTGCATATGGTAGGCTCATCAGCAATGAGATTGGAGACACAAACAGTAGCAGCAGGTTCTATAATTTCTGTTCAGAACATGGTGGTGGTTACAGTGATATTGCCGCAGAGGCCCCATTTGAGGAGAGGAAGAGATTGGTGGCCATTAGAAATTCATTGAAGGAAGTTGAGAACATGGTCTTGTTCTTGGAGGTAAAGTTCTTCCTCTACATTATTTTGTCCTCCTTGTCTTTGCTTCTACTTTTTATGGATTGCCCAATTTGCCTCTGCTAGTAGTCTTGGATACTATGAACTCTTAACATTTATATGGAGTTGTTCATGAAACCAAAAGATATGGAATTGTCTACTATGGATCAGCTAGTAGTCTTTCTGAAAACCAAGGTTGATGATTTGATTTGGATACTTAGGACTGGATTTTACCAAAAGAAATATATAGGAATGCAAATTCTTATAGATGTATGCATTGGCTTTTTGAGTTATTTTGACACTTGGAACCCAGGTCATGGTAAAACATTGTGATGCAAAACCAATTAACAATTCGTAAAGAAGTTGGAGAATTTCATATAGTCACACTTAAAGCTATCTATGTGCAGAGATTAGATTCTAGGCAGATGATGGATATGAATGCAGCATTCAACAGTCTGGAAGAAAGCAGACTAAATCTATTAGCAAATGTGACAGAATATAAAGGAAGGGCACTTGATGTTCTGACAGAACTGAATGCACGTTTCGGACTCCAAAATGGTGCGCCTTTTGATTGGGATTTGAGAGAGGGATTGAAGAAAAATGTTGAACCTTCTGGTGCTCATCACAGCAGAAGGTTCCTCATCACTAATTGCATGAGAAAGTTGCTACTAATCCCATGGAAGTGGCAAAAGAAAGTTGGCATTGCAGTGAAACTAGCTATGTCTGCAATGGCAGCTTATCATATCAAGAAATTGATATGCACAAGCTCAAGAAAAAGGATTCCATTTGTCGTTTCAAGAGAAGCAGGGAAAAGTAGTAGTGTATTGACAATCTCAAAGAACCCTCTAGATGTCTTCTGTGCTAGAGGCTGATTCTTATTGGAATTTTATTTTCACTTGCTGTTCTGGAAAATTGTTTGAATTCCTTTTACTTTCATACATACTAATTGTTCATGTAGCATGAACCATATGATATACAATATGCAGAAAGTTCTGCTGTTTTACACTTCATCAGAATTTGGAAGTTGAACTTGCTACATTTATATGCATATGCGGTGCATTCAAGTCAGAAATGGAGGCATGCAATTAGGCAAATACTACTTCATGACTTCTATAAGCGTATGACGGGCTGGTCAAGGTTTGTCGAGGTCACTATTTGTAACCCTTGACTGAATAGAGCTCCTTTTTTTTTTTTTTTTTTTGAGAATAATAGAGCTCCTCCTTTTGACAAAATACCAAGTAAGAATAAAATTCGAATATCATTTTAACTTTGTTCTTATGGATAGTACAGTGGTGGATCCAAAAATCTTTCTCAAGTAAGGCAAGATTATTAATAAACTTCTTTTCAATTGGTTTTCAAAGAAAATTTTCTTATATTTTTATTGGAGTTATAAACTCTTAAATATGTAGCAATTACATACATGAAAATTGGAGCACAAATAGATATCACTTACTAAATCAAAATTATGAAAAACAAAAAAACAAAAAAACAAAAAAACAAAAAAACAAAAAAACAAAAAAACAAAAAAACAAAAAAACAAAAAAACAAAAAAACAAAAAAACAAAAAAACAAAAAAACAAAAAAACAAAAAAACAAAAAGAAAAATTATCAAGAGGCGAATAGAGAAGTATAGTTTGTAGTTTATAGAAGTATAACTATTATGTTATCTTCAAAAGAAAAAAGTTTAAACAAAAAATATTTAAAGAAATACATAATTCTCTAAACCTAGTAGAGAATAGTGATTCTGATGCGACGAGTGCTATGCTATATCTTTGACAAGTATTATCTATACTATATTTAAGAGAAGAGGGCTCGCTCACCATGACTGAAATTTTTATTATTTTTATAAACTAACTACCCACTTCTAGACGGGTGACCACGCACCCACTTCTCCACACCCATAGGGTGTGAATAGTTTCTAGTGTTATTTATATTTAATTGTATTTAAATTCTAGTTATGACTCTTAGCCCTAATTAAAGATTTCAAATTACCAGGCGGCGTCTTTATTGGAGAGAAGAAACATAAAGGACGTGCAGGGTATCATCCCCAACCCTCTTGCCGTCCCCTTCAGAAAAGAATTATGTAGAACCCTAAGACTAAAGAGACTTCCATAACTTATCTTAAGTTTTGAGGTCAGGCAGCTGCCTAGACTCGACCCCCCTAAATCTGCCCCTGGTAGTACAATGTACTTTTAAACTTACATTTCGACATAGAAAGATTCTCTTGCTGATATAAATCTAAATCTTCTCCTAAACCTACACCAATTGTAGATCTTCACTTAAAAGTAGTCATTTTGCATAACCCAAGGTACAAGAAAAATTTTAGTAAAATTTGGTTTCACGGTAGGTGTGTAGATTGTATTGAAAAACCATATTTGAATCTTCATAACTCTTTACTCAACTGCCCGCTTCGGGCCTATGATACACCGTCACAATGCTTGCAACCGGAAGATCTCGAGATAAAAACAATCTCGTCGCCATCAAGCTTGAATATCTCTCACTTTAGTAAGATTCTTTGTTCCGCTAAGAGCTTCAAGTATATCATGTGCCAAAAAATAACACTAGAGCCATTAGTTAATGAAGATTTAAGTTCTCACTAAATCGACAGTCACACTAAAGGGGCATCGAAAAAACTTTTAAGTCAAGTTTGGTTCGCGGAAAGTAAGCATCAGTAAAAGAAACTTATTCATTTCTTGCGTTTGGGATACAAAAGAAAAGGAAAGGAAATACTTTCCTGAAAGAAGGGAAAATAATGGAGAAAATGATTCATTCCAAACCCCAAATGAATCATTTTCTCCATTTTTCCTTGCATTTATTACTCACAACATATTATTTTATTTCATTAATTATAAACTTTATAATAATTTTTCTGATAACTTTTCTTATGTTACCAAACATCTGAATGGAAAGTTCTTAGAAAATTTTATTTCCATTGTCATGGGAAAGACGGAGGATTTAATTTCCTTTCTTTTCCTTCTCGTTTGGTTTGCGGAAAGGAAAGTAATTTCTTTGTCTTTCCCATGAGAAGGGAAATGAAATTTCCGAAGAAACTTTCCAGTCCGATATTTGGTAATGTAAGGAAAGTTATTTGGAAAGTTATTAAAATGTATGTAATTAATAGAATAAAATAATGTGTTGTGAGTAATAAATGCAAGGAAAGAATGGGGGAAGTGATTCATTTGGAGTATGGAAGGAACCATTTTCCCCTATTTTCCTTTGCTTCATGAAAGTATTTACTTTCTTTTTGCATCCTAAACACAGGAAATGAACTATTTTCCTTTGCTTCATGAAAGTATTTGATTCCTGATGCTTATTTTCCGCGAACCAAACGAGGCCTTAGTCTTCTTCATGACTCTTTGCTTAGACATCTAGTTCAGACATCTAGTTCAATCCTATTAAAGTTCTTAACTAAACCGGCGAACAAATGAGGTTTAACCCAAAAATTGCCCGCCCCTACATGAGTATCGGAATCAATCAACCAAGTCAAGCCCAATAAACCCAAATTTCTCTTGTTGTTTTTATTGGTCTGAAAACTCAAATTTCTACAACTTTAAAGGCAAAAAGAATAAACATAAATAAACGTTTGCCTAACCAAAAGAGTCTATGATTATTTATCAAAAAAAAAAAAGAAAAAGAAAAAGAGAGTCTATGATGGATTTGTAGTCATCCACATCCACAGCTGAGAGCAGCTCCAATTGTTTGGCGCCCTCATTTCCACGCCACGAATCCTCATATGTTCCACATACGCAATGACGCACGCTTTCTCGTCTTCCCCAAGAAATAATATTCAATTTTAGAAACCCAACTAATGAGGACCAACCTTCTCTCTTCGTCTCCTTCCATACCATAACCAGCTCATGTTTCCTTCTCAATCTCTTAAACCCCCATAACCCACAACCCAAAGTTTCATGCTTTTTACGCAAAACTCTGAAGAAAACCAATGGTGGCTTCAAGGCCGGTCTCGCCTTCGTGGATGAGCACAGCAGCGAGCAGAGTTGATGCCAATTTCAGAGAAAGCAAAGAACAACAAAAACAGAGGCGGCAGCAGCAGAACCAATCTGTTCCCATTCCTGATGCCAATTTGAGTTTCGGAGAGAGGGCTTTGTCTGCTGCTGGTGCTGCTTTTGTTTCCTCGATTCTCGTGAACCCTCTCGATGTTGCCAAGGTGGGTTTTTTTTCTTCCAAATTCTGTTCCTTTTTGGGTTCTTGTAGTCATTTTGTGTTTTAGAGACTATTTGGGTGGTGCCCTTTTCTTCATTTGCTTCATGTTTTGGACTGAATTTCCCATTTTGGTTATGCTGTGATTGAGTTCTGCATTTTTCTAAGAAACCCATTAGGTAGATTATATATGTGAATTGATAAAAGGGTCTTCTTGTTACTTTGGAAGTTACCCTTTTGAAACTGATTGTTGCCTGCTCGAAAAGTTAGTGTCTTTTTTAGACTCGCAAGTTTATAAAGCTCTTTGATTTTGAGGTTTGTGTTTATGCATTATTTGTTGCATTGTCTTCAGACAAGGTTGCAAGCGCAGGCTGCCGGAGTACCTTACCAGGGCCTATGTGGTACGCCTTGCATTGAAACAAACACGGTATGTAAACAGCTGTTTTTCGGTACTTGAGTGCGTTACTTTCCGTTTGCAACAAAAGGGATTGATATTTACTTTGGAGTTGAATGTTTTTATTGGAATCATGATTAGTTGCTTTCATGTTGTATACTTCGTTGTACTAATGCAGCTTAGTTTTTGGTTTTGGTATTGTCTCTAGATGCTTCCAGATTTAAGATCATCTGCGCTACGCACACCTTCGCTAATTGGATCCAAGACTGTCTGCCCACCAGAATGTAACCAGTATAAAGGAACACTGGATGTGCTGTTGAAAGTCATACGTCAGGTCGGTGGACCTATACTTAATTACATGTAGTAATTCTTATCCCAGGAAGAAGTCACGTAAGTTCCGTTATGTGTTAGATGGCCTCTTCCTCGTGTTTATAATTCAAGTATCTATCCTTAAACAGAAATCTTTGCAGTCCAAGAGAGTGGTCATGTTATATTCTATAGTAAAGCTTTCAGCCTTATGATCCATTTGTCATAGTTTAGAGCAGACCTAGGTTTCATTAACACTTTATACTACAGAAAATATATGCAGATCTTTTTATTTCTCTCTCTCGCTAATTTGACAATAGTCTGTAACTGTTGTTTGTATGAAGCCTTAGATAGTATGTTGCATATGCCTGATGGTGGACATTACCTCTGACTGGTTATTAAGCGACTATTGCATAATCTCACTACAGAATGGCACAAGGACATTTGTGATTCCTTGATTGTTGATACTACATGCATGACACTCAGGCAACTGTTTTTTAGACACTCCTCAATGCCTTGTCCGTGTGCTGGGTTGCATTCCAATAAGGGTGTACTAGTTTATATAGGTCATTACCTTTGAGTTTGTAGGCAAGTATTTTAATAGTAGATGGGTTTCACAGGACTGAATTGGTGCAGGAAGGATTTTGGAGACTCTGGAGAGGAACCAATGCAAGCTTAACATTGGCCATACCAACTGTAAGTCTCTTTAGTACCAAGGATTTCCTCTTTCACCTCAATGATTACGTGCTGCATTTGATTTTTTGTTTTGCAGTGATGCAAATGCTATGCACTTTGTTGTGGAATATGTTGCTGGTACTTATTGGTTTTTATTGTTCAATCAGGTGGGGATCTACATGCCTTGTTATGACATTTTCCGCAATTTGATGGAAGAGTTCACAACTCAGAATGCACCAAATCTAACACCATATGTCCCATTAGTTGCTGGGTCATTAGCACGATCATTGGCTTGTGTCTCTTGTTACCCTATTGAACTGGCAAGGACACGCATGCAGGTATCTGAAGTTGTGAATTGATGTCCTACTTTATTCTATATTTTTCTGTCATACCATCTTGCAATGTACTTGTGAACTTGGGTTGCTTTCATAGGATTCTGTTAAATTGTTCAATTTATGTGATTACTAGGTTGTACAGGACTCTCCTCATCTGTTGCATCTTAGTTCTTGGCTTGGTCAATTTATGATATTAGCTGTTCTGAGGACAATTTCTGTTAGCTTTATATTTTAGGTAAACTATATCTGTTTTCCAAATCTTGGATGAATTGCCCTTCATGTATTGGATTTTCTAAGTGGAAGATACACTTTTTCTTCATTGAAGTTTTCACACTTCACTTCTTGAAATGTAGGCCTTCAAGCAAACCCAAGTTGGTGTCAAGCTTCCAGGAGTTTGGGGAACGCTGACTGGGGCCATCAACCCTGTCAAGAGTACAAACCCCCTTCATAACTGTAAGAAACGCTTAACTTGATTCTTATAGTTTGACTCAGTTCTCTACTTTCTCATTTCTTAAACAATTGGATTTGGTTCTGGTTTTGTACTATTGATGTGACCCAGTTTAATGGATACCTATCTTTATTTTGCCAGATATAAGGTTGGCCTTTCATTTAATATATTTTGCTCCTGACATTTTCTTATCTTTTGTGACAGTACAAAACTATCGCATCTTGTGGACTGGCCTTGGAGCTCAACTTGCTCGTGATGTTCCTTTTTCTGCAATCTGTTGGTCAACTCTTGAGCCAGTAATTTACGATGAGCTAACTTGTGGTTTCCTTTTATGCCTGTCATCAGCAGGTGTATATAACTTCATGTTGCTTCTGCTTTTGCCCCTTTTTGCAGATAAGGCGCAGAATTCTTGGTCTGGTAGGTGATGAACCTAGTGCAGCCACTATCCTTGGGGCAAATTTCTCTGCTGGATTTGTTGCAGGAAGCCTTGCAGCTGCTGCTACATGTCCGCTAGATGTGGCAAAAACCCGACGACAGATAGAGGTTATTTCTCAAAAATAAGCTTCGCCCCGAATTTATTTCTCCTCTATAGTCACTGTACCAAAACAAATAGTGCAAGTATCCTAAAGACTAGATCTTACAAATTTACCCCATTCCACAGAGCACCAAAGAAGAGAAAAGTAAGAACTTCACCTGTTTGTTCTTTGACACATCTCTTTTTGCAGAAGGATCCTACAAGGGCATTGAAGATGACAACAAGACAAACTTTGCTTGAGATTTGGAGGTATGTGAGTGAGACTATGACTGAAAGTCTGAAACATAGGGCATACATCACATCATATCAGTTCACTCATCTGTTGATTATATTCGAGTGTTGTATTTTTACAATCAATCATGGCCTTAAACCTATTGTTTGGAACAGGGATGGAGGAATGAAGGGGTTGTTTATGGGAATTGGTCCACGTGTTGGTCGAGCTGGCCCTTCAGTTGGGATTGTTGTCTCCTTTTATGAAGTTGTCAAGTATGCTATTCATTATAGACAGCTGACTGAGTGACTAAACGTGACACACACATTCGTTGATACTCACCCTTTTGGTTCCTTGTTTCTCTGTACAAATTTATCTTGTCATACATCTGACATGCTAGAAAAGGTGAACAAATCACTAATCATGTGATTTCCTTCCTCTCCGTAGGCCGCAAAAGCAACAGAATATAGCAATTTTTGGAGAATAAAAGATATGATTGAAAAAGGAAACTATCATGTCTGATATTGCAATGCTGTAATACAATCGTTTTCCGTTGCAAGAGAAGTTCTTGCTGGAAATACATGTCTTTTTTAATTTTACTTCCCTTTAAGGTTTGAGTTTAAATCATGTTTGAATGTAGATTTGCACAACAGGGTTGCGTACTCTGTTTCTTACACTTTTGTTGCACAATTATTCTCATGTCATTCACTATGGAGCTATTAGTAATGAAGTAGTATAAACATCTGTGGTAGTTGCAAACCGCTTTGCTCAATCAATGCTCTCTCTTTTTTTTTTTGCTGTTTTGACTGCCACTGGGCATACCTCTGTATTTCCCTAAAGATTAGTCGGTTGTGAAACTTGCACTTTTCGAAAGTTCTCCACTTTGAGGTTTTAGTTATCATAATCAATTGGTGTTACGACATATTTCTTATCAGGATGTTTTTTTGATAAGCGCGCAGCTGTTTGTTTGAACTTCAGTGCATTACTTTAATTGGTTCACAACAAAAAGGATCAATAATTTAGTTACATCAACGATGAATGCCTCTACAAGCTTGAGTCATTTCTTATGGTAATCTATTGGTGTTACGAATTTCTTATTGCATTTCTTATCAGGAATTATGTACGCGTGCAGCTGGTTTTTTTTATACTTAGCATTACTTTAATTGCTTTGCAAAAAGGGATCATCAATTAATTCACATCAACCATGAATGTATTCTAAGCTTGAATCATAGTTAGCTGCTTCCATACCTGGATATTTCCTTGAAGCACCTTTTGTTTTTGGCTTCCAAACTTGTGACCTTTAGTACTTGGATCCAAACACTGCCTGTCCTCGAGAGTGTAACCAGAACTGTATTGTTGAAAGTCATACGTCAGGTTGTTGGATACATAAACTTATCTATACACTGTAATCTTCTCCCAGGAAGTAGCAACTTATGTTCCATTATGTGTTAAATGGCTTCTTCCTTATGTTGAGTATCTATTATTAAACAGTCACTTTTGCGATAGAATAGAGTAATTATGTCATCTTCTTTGATAAGTTTCAACATTAGCTATCTTCTTTTATGAGAGGGGGCAAAATGCCCAGGAAAAAAAAAAAAAAAACGCTTTAGCCACCACAAACAGCTCACATTGGCAATGCTGCAATGGGCGTTTCTGAAAAAAATAGAGCCTAGATCCAAACTTAGACTGAATTTAGCAACAGAATCCGTCATGCACTCTTGTTTCTATAGACATGGTTAAGCTCCATGCCAGCAAACGTATTCAGGAGGAGCCTGCAATGCCAATGAGAGCTCCAGGAGGGTGAATATAAATGTTCTAGTCCTTCAACAATCAACATATCAGTCAAAATCACTGAGTTTAACTGTATTAGCAGCAAACCCATTGATCCAATCTCCATTGCTACAATAAATGACACCACCATCCCTAATCTTTCCATTCTTCCTATTTTGATTTGTAATGAAAAAAGATATTCTTTTTTTCTTTCTTTCTTAACATGTCTTTATTAATTGTGCAACAGCTTAGGAGTGTTATGCAAGTCATAGAGTAACTACGTAAAATATGCCTCGTGGTAGATATTACCAGTGATTATGCGTGACTAATGTCTAATTTTCTTGTTTTAAAATCACTCTTCAATGCCTTGTTTGAATGCAAGTTGCATGTTATGTGACCATCTGTCTGGTAGGTAATCACAGGAATGAATTGGCGCTGGAAGATTTTGGAGCATCTGGACAGTCACTACTACAAGTTTAACATTCGCCATACCAGCTGTGAGTCTGTCTCTTGCCAAGGATTACTTAGTTTACCTGAATGGTTGCTGTCTTTGATTCCATGCTTTGGGGTGATTGTCACGCCCCGTCCCGAGAAAAAGAATATTTCCGAGTTAGGGGGTGATTCTTTTTTCTTTTTTTTTTGGGAATGAAAGACTAAATCATTGATTAAGAATCATTACAATCAGAGATTATATGGGCCTCCACGTTTGGAGGAATAGAAGTAAAGAAATCTAACACAAACTGGTCTAACTTGGCTTAAGACTTGTATAGTTTCTTTTTTATTTCGGAGGTTGGCTGTGTCTCCCCTCCCTTGTATTCTTTTTTAGTTCAATAAAATCTGGAGCTAAGAAGGCTATTTGTCCTTGCTTAGTTCTCCAGTTTCAACCAAAAAACTTCAAACCTTCATAAATTCATTATTTAATAACGGTTCAAACAACCTTCTAGTATCTTTCTAGAAAGAAATAAAATCTTCCACAAAAATTTAAGAAAAAGAAAGGTTACAAACATCTATAAACAATAAGGAAAAGAAAATTTATTGTAAAACAATTAAGAAGACTTCAAACCTTCATAATCATTATTTAATAACGGTTCAAACAATCTTCTAGTATCTTTCTAGAAAGAAATAAAATCCCATAAAAATTTAAGAAAAAGAAAGGTTACAAACATCTATAAACAACTCTTGAGTTCAACAAAATAATAATTGCATGGCTCTTACAAAGTAAATACCATTATTACAAAGAAAATTGAAAAGGAACCACGTGGTGTGGTGTGTTGGTCGAGCGGCCTAGTCTGGAACCCTCACGTCTAGCATTCGAATCCCAGCTCCACCCCGTGGCCAGCAGATTTGAGGGACCTAGGTTGATTAAACACCAAAGGTTCGTGCGTCTGCGGTGCAGTGATTAGTCCGGCTACGCTGGGATACACTGCATGAGGGTGTGTGTGTGGTTACTACTGTCGTCCAAACCTCAAAAAAAAAAAAAAATTGAAAAGGGAGAAAAGTCTAGCACCTCCTGAAAATTACAATTCCTGCAAACAGAAAAGAAAAATCATAAGTTTCTTTAGCTCAAGCCCATCGCCCCAAAAAAGTCAACGAGGGGTAAATTTACCTGCAAAAACAATAGTAACATAGGGGTGAGCTACCACTGCTTAGTAGGGGAAAATCATCCTCACATACTCATGTCTCAATAACTTCTCAAGTGAAGCAAGAAACACACACAAGCCACAAGCAACACTCACAGTTTAAACTCCAGTTCTTCATAACGAACATTAACCCATTAACCCTTGTTCATCCCAACCGTCACCCATTTTGCTAGCCATCTTGTCCTCCCCTCGATCTCCAGGTCCAAATTATTCAATCCGGAATCACCAACTATGCCCCATCGATATCCCATCCCGGAATCACTGACTGCCGACATCCCATCTCGGAATCATCGACTACCGACATCCCATCTCGGAATCACTATTAGAGCTATAATCGATATCCCATTCTTTGTGCACACGGACTCGCCTAAACGCTGGTGGTATCTACGAGGTTTGGACTCAACTACGCAAAACATTTTCCCCAACTCATCCCCCACCTCGATCTCGTACAAATATTAAGCATCGTCAATAATACTTACAACTCTAGTAGTACAGACATACAAACATTTTACGCTCACGACAAATACAATTGCATAATTTTCATTACCATCAACAAAGTCAAGCTCAAATAACGACACGTAGGCGATAAACCATGCATTACAAAAACATTCACACGATAGCAAACGCACAAAGATTCACACAAGAATTTAGAAAGACATTAAATATATATCTATCATTGAAATCAAAACCCCTATATTGGATGGTGACTGTAACAAATTGGATGCATGGTGACTTGTGATTTCACACTTCAGTTTCATGCAGCACCATCCACAATTGGCATAACAAAATAGAAATTTGAAAGCTGAAATGTTTTCTTTTTTGGTCTGAAACACTTGAAATTTGAAATAGAAATTTGATAGGTGAAATCAAATGAGAAATTGGTTTAGAACTTGAGCAATGATGACATTCAGGGGCGGAATTAACATGGCTTAATTTAGGGATCATCATTTGACCCGCGGGCTTGGGCGCCCGCAAAAGCCTGCTCAATCTATCAAAGAAAAGCCCGGCCCGGCCCGAAGAAAAGCCTGTTTCAGCCTGGCCTGCGTGGGCATAAGACAGGGCTAGGGTTGAGCCACAACGTCACCATTACTGTGAGAGGGGACGTTGGCGCCATGCTCAATTGCCCTTGAGATGGCCTCATGTCCTCTAATTTTAGGGACATCAATCCTTGCAGGCACGTTTGCAGCAGGTATGTGTGATCTCGTCACTTTAGCGATATCAGAAAACGCATCAGGCATCGATTCTGCTACGTTACGAAGATCGAGAATTCTCCGCACTTCAATTTCGGATTGTGCGGTTCGGGGATCAAGATGAGACAGAGTGGGGACAGACCACGACAATTCCTGTCGTTCGTGTTGAACATTTATGTTCTTATCTCCCCTTAACGACGGGAAGACTGTCTCATCGAAGTGACAATCCGCAAATCTAGCGGTAAAGAGATCCCCTGTCAAGGGTTCTAAGTAGCGGACAATGGTTGGAGAATCATATCCAACGTAAACGCCTAATCGTCGTTGAGGACCTATTTTGGTACGCTGTGGCGGCGCAATAGGCACATATACTGCACACCCAAATATGCGTAAGTGTGAGACATTAGGCTCATACCCAGTCACCATCTGGGACGCAGAAAATGGTTGAGTGGCAGTGGGCCTCAGACGAATAAGCACAGCTGCATGCAATATTGCATAGCCCCAAGCAGAAATAGGGAGATTGGTGCGCATTACCAATGCCCTAGCGACCATTTGTAGTCGTTTAATGGCGGCTTCTGCGAGACCATTTTGGGTGTGAACATGAGGAACTGGATGTTCAAGTTCAATCCCAATGGACATGCAATAATCATCAAAAGTTTTTGATGTAAACTCTCCAGCGTTGTCTAATCGTATAGACTTAATATGATGATCAGGGTGGTGAGCCCTTAACTTAATTATTTGGGCTAGGACTTTAACAAATGCAGCGTTCCTTGTGGACAATAGCATGACATGTGACCAGCATGTCGATGCATCAACCAACACCATAAAATATCTAAATGGTCCGCAAGGTGGTTGAATAGGTCCACAAATATCACCTTGGATTCTCTGCAAGAATGGTATATTTTCTTTGGTGTCCTTTGCATAGGATGGTCTCGATCCTAATTTTGCTAAAGAGCAGGCTTTGCAGAATGAACGATGGGCTTTAGAAACAACCAAGGAGGATTTTGGTTGAGCCACGAAGTCACAATTGACTTGAGAAGTAAAATTTGGAGACAAAAGAGCCTTGGTGGCGTCAATGCCACCCTGAGGCCGCAGGGGGACGGCGGCGCCGGCCAAGGATGGCTGGTTTTGGGGGTGAACGGCGCCGTGAGGTGCAGGGGCTCTTTCGGAGTCCAAAATCCAATTTTTACTTCCTTTCGTTCTGAAAAAGGGATGTCCGTGTGAAGTCTTTAATATACGGATCATCATATCACGACCTGGGTGTCCCAAACGGTCATGCCAAAGCCTATATGTGTCGGAATCCCACAAATCATCTCTCATAACATGATTGGATTCAATTATTCGAATAGTGGTTGCATACAACCCACTAGATCGACACATAAGTTTCTCTAATACTCGTTTATGTCCGTAGTCATTAGAGGTGATGCAAAGGAACTCTTGTCCATTCTCACAATGTGTTTCCACATGAAAACCATTGGCTCTTATATCTTTGAAGTAATAAAGTTCAAAAAATATGTCCACGACATGAGATAAAATAAGTCGATACTTTATTAATAATAGCCAATGATTACATCAAAGTTTCTTGACCAAAATCTAATCCAACATAAAAATCAAACCGTAGACAAATCGTAGTCACTTAATCTGTTCGGTAATTTCAATTTGGTTGTGACCAGGTAAGGTAAGGCGAGATTTTGGTGGAGCTTTGCTCACTTTTAAACCGTTCTCTCATATCAAACCTTGCCTAGACATCACAATTACTCTTGAGTACGCCTAGAGGGAAAGAGTTAATACAATAAGTCATTTTATTGATTTAAGGCATAATTGCCATTACATAATTCTTGGAAATAATAAAGACTATTAAAGATAAAAATCTGCGGCATTTTGTCTTCATCGCCAGATTTTAAAGTCTTTGTGAACTTGATGTCTTGATCACCATGATGCGGCTACCTTCGTAGGTACATTGCAAATTCAGGTCCATTGATCAGACGTTCCATATCAGAAATAGACACCATAAAGAGGATTCTCCCTTGATTGAGGCGCATTGGCGCAATATGCATAGTCCCTAGGACTAGTGGCGTTGGAAAGTGATGACCATGGCCAACGTTGGCTCCATGGCTTCCAACCCTTCTTCTCTCAAAGTCACGCCTCCTACGGTCGTGCGATTGTCACCTTGGGCGATTACCTTCTTGAGCATTTCGATCGTATGGATCATGACGTCGATGGCGACTTCCTCTAGCCATGGGACGATGCTCTTGATGGCTATCTTGAAGCCTATCAAATTCTCTTTTCACAAGCTCGTTGCCATGTCTTTCAGCAGTGGCCATAGCTTCAATAAGCTGTTGAAAACTTGTGATCCGTCTTGCATTTACATGAGTCCGGAATAAGTCAGAGGACCTCATAGCAAAGACGGGGAAGGTATTGTGGGTTTTCTCAATCAACTGGTCTTCTGTGATCATCTTTCCACAAAGACGCATCATTACTCTGATGCGGAGGGCTTCCGAATAAAATTGCATGATTGTGTCAAATTCAGAGAAGCGAAGATCTTTCCATTCTGCTTCTGTATTCGGAAGGATGGAGTCACGAACATTGCCATATCGTTCGCGAAGCACTTGCCAAAGCTTTATAGCGCTATCCTCATTTATGAACTCAAACTGGAGGTCACTATCCATGTGACGTTTCATGAAGGCAAGTGCCCTGGAATTATCTTTCTCAGTTTGAGGGTCTGGAGCTGTTTTTATAGGACAAAGCTCTTGGATTGTATGCAATAAATCACAGGCAATAAGGTGGATCTCGACATCAACGGCCCATATTAAGTACCTTTTGCCTGCATAATCCAATGGAACAAAATCGAGTTTGTTCGTGTTTGACATCCTGAAAGATGAAACAAGAACAAGTTAGTTTCGGAGTCAATGCTTCCACGAAAACTAATATAAATAAGATTTCTGAGCTATGCAATAAATCGATTTCCAAGAAATTTTGGATTAGACCAAAACAACGATGTTTATATGGTCATAAATCGATGCTTACGGACGCTCTGTCACTCTTAGTCCGAAGTCTTACGAACGCTCTTAGTTCGTTAATTGCGTGAATCCCCACGATTCCGCTTTCTCAAGAATCGAACCCACGTTATAAGAAAGGTGGGATGTAGAAGAAGGGAGGTTTTCAAGTCCCCGAGAAAAGAAGAAGTATTTAAATTGCTGAAGGCAGGAACATTATTCTTAAATACTTACTTGCTTAAATACTTACTTGTTGATTTCGGGTTCTGGATCACGCGCGTGTTGATGCAGGCGTGATGTGGTGTTGAATGCGTGGGGCAGCAGGGGCTGCAGTGATGTTGCAGTAGCAATAGGTTGCAGCAGGAGAAGGAAGAGCTGCTGAGGTAGGTGCGCTGCAGGGGCAGCAGATACACAGCAGAGCTGCAGGTGCGTTGTGGGACGCTGCAGGACTGCGGGGATGCTGCAGCAGCAGGGGGCGCTGCAAAGGGCAGCAGGCACACGGATGCGCAGGAGCTGTTGTGGCAGCGTGCAGAGCAAGGCTGCAGCGGGCGCGTAGCGCGGGGCAGCTGGGCGCAGATGCTAGCGAGCTAGGCGCGGGAGCGCGCTGGGCTGCACGGGCAGCGTGCGCAAGGGCGCGCAGGCGGGCAGTAGCAAGCGAGGCTAGCGTGGGCTAGGAGCTTGCGTTGGCGAGGCTAACAGCGAGGTTATCCGTGGGAATTCTTTTCGGTTTTTAGGTTTTTGATTTTTAGGGCTAGAGTTAGGGCTCGTGCTGATAACGTGTTTAAGGATAATAGATTTGAGAGAGATTGATGAGAGAATTGTATATCATTATTGAGAATAAGAGCCCTATATATAGAGATTACAAAGTACATGCTCTAATGTTACAAGGGAAACTAATCTGAATAAGACTAGGAAATCTAGAACATTCTCTCCTATTACTACTCCTAGTTTGATAAGGCACACTAAGTCGATTTTCCTTCAACAGTTTCCAAATTTTAACAGTGTGATCTTGTATAATCATCTTTTATTTCTTGACTCCCTCAGGTTTTAAATTCTGGTTCCGTGCCACTGATGACATTTGTATGCTTAATTATCTGTCATGGTCCGTCTGGTAGGTGGCGAACCTAGTGCAGCCACTATCCTTGGGGCAAATTTCTCTGCCGGATTTGTTGCAAAATTCATTAGCATATCTCCTTCACGGCAGATATTTACATAAAGGGCCCGTCACGGCAGATATTTACATATATAAACAATATTTAGGCCCGTCTATCACGGTGTTGGCTTGACTTGCCTTTCTCCATCCATTGTTTGACAAATTTACAGTTTTACACCTTCACTTATACTATTCAATGTTTTACATAATCTGCTGCCATTTTTTTCCACGTAATTGGCGAAGTCGAAGAGTTGTCAAACAGCTATACTTAGACATTGCCCAAAAAAAACAGCTATACTTAGAGATAATGAAAGAAACCTTCCTTAGTTAGATCATATTTCCCTATTTTTATAATTACTGATAATATATTTATAAGTATATAGAATTTCAATTTTTTTTTTTTTTTTTTTTGTGTGCTGCTAGATGGATTAGGTCTCTAGCTAATCTGGCCATGGCAATTTTATGAGCCATTTTAAACCAATCCATCTCTTAGTGTATTTCAACTAGACCCTCCTACAATGTTATCTCAAACTTTCCATTTTATTCTTAGAATTCACGTGGATTGTTTGGGAATAGTTATTCAACATTCTCCATACGCACGCACGCACTATTCAACGTTCTTTACAATGTCTGGTACTTGCCTATTGATCGATCAATCTTTTAAGAGGTTTCTAGAAAGTATGGGTCATAGACTCATGGGTAACTACCGAACATTACGAAAGTTTTTGGCTAAGGCTAGGGACCATATATACTATCTATCAAACTATAACAACCAGATAATCTCAAAAGGGATCTGGTAAACCAAATAAATTTTAGACATTCTTTGGCCTACTCATGCAAATAAATCAGCGCCTATATATATTAGGTTCGTAAAAGTTTTGAAAGAGATTATTCGAAGGCAAGAACTGAGATGGTGAAAATCATTCACAATGGTTGCCAGCTTCTAAGGAACTATGAAAATTCTTCTAATCATCTAAATGAGCAAGAGGAAGTCTCTTTCAGCTTACAGTTTGATATAGGTTTTAATCTTTTAGCCCACATCAAACCCCTGCGCAACCCACACCTTCAACTTTTTTTTTTTTTTTTTTTTCAACTTGCAAAATAGAGGTTTATGTTGCCTCAAATTTTCTAATTAAATTAAACTTTCAGTGCCAATGGGAATGTTGTTAATTAAATTCAATAGCTAGCTAGCTAGATCAGTCAAGGGACGACCAAATCTATCAAGTTGACATTTCTGAAGTGACTTGGTTGTCAATCGTTTCTTCTGCAACTTGGACCCGCAAGTATGCATATGGAAAAGAACAAAAAGTTAGGCCTCCAGTGAGCCTATATAAACCCCCTCCTTGGTTCCTAACTTCATCAAATTGAAAAGCTATAACTTGGCAGCAAACCAATTAAGAGCATTTCAATATGAAGATGAACACCCAAGTACTCCTCAGCCTCACCTTGGCCATATTCTTCGCAGGTATCATTTTTGCTTTCTATTGTTTTCAGTTCTCATAATATATTCATTCCAGATATATGCATGGATGCATGCATTGATGCTCAACCTCCATTTTATTTGATTTTTATGGGGTTCTATCTAGTATATGCATTTTCCCTACTAAAGAAGAAAATATAGCTAGTATGTTTTGATCATGGAGAGCATACCGATGATTCTAACATGTGGAGATATTGTTCTACTATGTTATACCACACCAATGTTTGATGATTATGAACCGTCCGAACGATTTTTTGGTTTAGTTTGTCTTTGGTTGGTTACTATAACATCTGAAAAATATAGTAGAATTTTCTCATAATGTTGCTAGAACTTGATACTAATTATTTTGATTTTGGTTTCCAAGCAGGTGCACATGCAGCTACAATCACCTTCACCAACAACTGCCCCTACACCGTATGGCCAGGATCCCTCACCTCCGACCAACAACCCCAACTATCCACCACCGGCTTCGAGCTAGCACAGGGAGCCAAAAACGAGGTCACCACTCCAGTTCCATGGAAAGGACGCTTCTGGGCCCGAACCGGATGCTCCACCGCTGCCGACGGAAAGTTCTCCTGCGCCACAGCTGACTGCGCCTCAGGCCAGGTCACATGCAACGGCAACGGCGCAGTCCCACCGGCAACTCTAGTTGAAATCAACATCGTAGCTGACGGCGGTCAGGACTTCTACGACGTCAGCCTGGTCGACGGCTTCAACGTGCCCATGTCCGTGGCCCCTCAGGGTGGAACCGGCGACTGCCAGACCTCTACATGCCCGGCCGACGTGAACGCCGTCTGTCCGGCAGAGCTGCAACTGAAGGCCGCCGACGGGAGCGTGATCGCCTGCAAGAGCGCGTGTACAGCGTTCAACGAGCCACAGTACTGTTGCACACCTCCCAATGACACTCCCGAAACCTGTCCTCCCACAAACTACTCTCAGATCTTTGAAGACCAGTGCCCTCAGGCTTATAGCTACGCTTACGATGACAAGAACAGCTTGTTTACATGCTTCGGTGGACCTAACTATGCCATTACATTCTGTCCATGAGCAATATAGAGATGAAATCATAGATATAGGAAGTTAATAATGAAATCCCTTTTCATTACAATAGTGGGGATAAGAATAAAATTATGAATCTTGACACCTTGATATTGTCAAGAACTTAGTATTCATAATTTCAATGGAATAAATGTTGAGGTCCTGTGTCTGTGAGTTATGGCTAGTGAAGGAAAATGCTTCAAACACGTATGAATTTACGCTTTCCTTTAGACTTTATTTGCCCCACAACAAGTGTGCAAAGGGGTTTGATCAAATAAGCCTTTAGGATACAATGAAGCCTAGCAATCCTGCTATTGTTGATCGGCGTCTTGCACTTACGAAGATCAACCAAACACTCAATTGAAAGTTACAAGAGGCTCAAGGTTTCTGGAACTAAAACTGCAGCTTATAGTTTCCAGATTTGTTTTGTAAAGAGGGAAGTAATGGATTGGAGGAACTGAAAGAATAAAGCAGAGAGTATCTCAAGATATAGGAATTAAGTTATCTTCTTTAATCTGCAGGTATCACCCCTTTATATAGGGATGTATATGCCTCTTCAATTAATTGGGATAACCCTTCCGTAAGGGTGGCAACCTTTCATTTATGAAAGATGATGATTAAAGCATGTAATTAATATCCCATGAAGTCACCAGTAGAAGTTAACAAGTTAACAACGTTTGCTTAATTTAAACAACAGATTGGTGCTTGTGAAGCAACACAATGCTTCACCAATATAACTGTCCAGCTGCTTCCTATATCTGAGATCCTTTTTGAAATTTGAATTGTGGTGATCAGTCACAATTCAATTTAACTTCTTTATAATTTGAAAACTATTCTAACAATAAAGACATAATTAAATATCTTTCAAGAATATGCAATCCCTAACAAATATGCATGTATGGGGTTTGCACCATTTGGTTACAATTTACATCTCTCCTTCCTCCAACACGCGAAAAATAATTGTATGGATACCTGAAAATTTTTATATTCATTTAAAGACTTTCGATGTTTATTTAAAAAAAAAAAAGACTTTCGATGTTTCATTTTAGTACATGCGGTATGCCAACATGGTAAAAACATCACACCCAAACACCATTTAATTAGCAATATGTGGAGAGGCTCAAACTCTTATATAGATTGTTACTAATGAAACAGTCATCCCTCTAATTTAGTCCACTTGATCAACTCATCAAACTGCTTCCATGATGTTTACTTTGAGGATTAAATAACAAACCAAGGGCAGAAAAACATGTTTTTGGTTTTTTTTTTTTTCTTTGAAACTTGATTTCATTGAATCAGATAACGATTACATCATTTCGAATGACATCCCTTATAAATTTGGGAGCTGTTACAAACCAAAGCTGGCTATCACTATTTCTAAGAGCATGAGAAGCCAACAAGTGAGCAACTGTGTTGGCTTCTCGTTTTACATGGGTAACACTAAAACCAGGGTGGTTCCTTAAAAGATATATAACTTCTTCAATCAACACATTCATAGTAGATAAACCATGTGAGACCGACTGTATAGCCTGAATCAAAAGTGCACAATCACTTTCAAATATTACCTCTGTATGCTGCAAAGATTGAGCTAGAACAATGCCGTCCCTGAGCGCTACAAGTTCAGCATGAAAGGGTGATGTTAGTAATGTATATGGTCGAACTTGGCCAGCTAGAAAGAGACCGTTATTATCTCGAAGCACACAACCCACACCACCCCGCCTTGAGGAGAGCACCATCACAATTCATTTTCAGAACCCGCTCTGTAGGTGCATGGTTGCCAGCGTATGGACTGCCTGCTTTGTTGTTGAGGCCTTGCATTACTTTTCTTGAAGTCCTCATACCACCCCACTGTAAGCAAATAAGTCTCAGAGGCATGTTTGCCTTTTTGCTCCCAAACCTGCGCATTCCTGTTCTTCCAAATGCCCACAAAAGCATCAGCACCTTATTCATTGCTTCTTTGCCTACTTGAGGGACGACAGCCAAGAACCACTCTTGAATAGATGTAGCTGCAATGCCCTGCCAATTCATGCCAGCTCGATCTACTCCAAACTTCTTGGGCATATGGGCAGTTCACGAACAAGTGCAGACTATCTTCATGCATATGATCACAGAGTACACAACCCAAACTACCAGTATATCCCTTAGTACTCAGGCTTACCCGTGTCGGCACAATTTTACTGACAATTCTCCAAGCATTGAGCGCTACTTTGCCAGGCACTTGTGCATTCCAGATAGCCTTCCATACTCCTCTGAGAGGATCAATAGGTGGTTTAGGAGCTAAGATCAATCCAAGCGCCAAATCTTTTGCAACAAAATAAGCACTGTTGGTAGTGATCGAACACTCCCTTCTTACATCTTTATGATAACAGTTTTTTAGTAAACAAATACAAATCCTTCTAGCGTTACCGGGAACTACAAAGGTTGCCAAATCAAATCCAATCCTTCTAGCATTGGGAAAGTCGCACAGATCCTAATCAAATTCTAGAATAGAAGGCATATTTCGTGACACACACATTCTATCAACCTATACGTCATGTCTGATATTGCAATACTGTCTTCTGTTGCAAGAGAAATTGTTACTGGATATACATGTCTTTTCTTTTTTAACTTTACTTCCTTTTAAGGTTAAGATTCAAATCACTATCTGTAGTTTGGATGAAGACTAGCGCAACAGGGTTCCAGTACGCGTTTCTTACTTTTGTTGCACTATTATTCTCATGTCATTCCCTATGGAGCTATTAGTAACCAACTATTTATACAATCTGTGGTAATTGCAAACGCTTTGCTCAATCAATGCTCCTTCTCCAGCTGCGCGCTTTGCTTCTCCATCCAGCCAGTACAATTCACAGCTAACGCTAGCAATGTCCATCACCTAAAAACCCGTCATAAGAATTCATCTGTTGTGGCATACAATTCTCTTTTAACATGTTGGATGTGGAAGCAGTCTGGTAGTCCCTATCATGTGATTCATGACGTTGGCAAAAGTTGTTTTCAAATTGGCGAAAAAATTTGTTGGTAAAAGCTGTTTTCTGTTGAAGGAATATCGATTTAGTGTGTCTTATCAAACTAGGAGTAGCAATAGGAGAGAATGTTCTAGATTTCCCAATCCTACACGGATTGGTATTCCTTGTAACATTAGAACTAGTACTTTGTAATCCCTATATATAGGGCTCCTATTCTCAATAATAATACACATCTCTCTGTACAATTCTCTCTCTACAATTCTCTCTCGAATCTATTTTACTTAAACACGTTATCAGCACGAGCCCAACCACAAAAGCCAAAAAGCCAAAACCCGAAAAGAATTTCATATCGCCAAAACTGCCGCAGCCCCTAGCCCGTGCTAGCATCACTGCAGCCTGCCCCGCACGCGCCCCTGCGCCCCCGTGCGCACGCTCCCGCGCCTTGCTCGCTAAGCCTCGCTAGCATCTGCGCCCAGCTGCCCCGCGCTACGCGCCTCTGCGTCCGCTGCAGCCTTGCTCCACACGCTGCCTCAGCAGCTTCTGCGCACGCATCTGTCGGCCAGCTCCTCGGCTTACCTCGGCCAGACCTGTATCGGCCACACAGCAGGGATTGAAAGATAGTTTGCAATCCCTGACCCAGGATCGATAGCACGCCTGCAATCCTACACGCCTGCATCAACACGCGCGTGTATTGAGAATTTCAAATTCTGAAATTCATGAGTAAGTATTCAAGAGTAAGTTTTGAAATTTAAATATTTCTTCTTTTTCTCGGGGACTTAAAAACCTCCCTTCTTCTTCATCCCACCTTTCATAGAACGTGGGTTTGATTTAAAGCGGAATCGTGGGGATTTACGCTACATACGAACTAAGAGCGTTCGTAATCTTCGGACTAAGAGCGTCCGTGAGCATCGATTTTTACGAACTAAGAGCGTTCGTAAGCATAAAAATCTGACCATATAAGCGTCATTGGTTTCAATCCATATCCAAAAATTTGGAAACTATCAACAAAGACAGTGGTTATAACTCTTTCTCACTAGGCGTACTCAAGAGTAATTGTGATGTCTAGGCAAGGTTTGAACTGAGAGAACGGTTTTAAAAGTGAGCAACGCTCCACCAAAATCTCGCCTTACCTTACCTGGTCACAACCAAATTGGAATTACCAAACGGATTGAGTAACTACTACTTGTCTAAGCTTGATTACCCTTTTTGGATTAAATTTAGAAATTTTGACGTAATCATTGGCTTTCATTGAAATAAAGTGTCGATTTTGATTCGAACTTTATTAATTTCAAGTATGTTTCCCGGAGAGCTAGAATGCCTCGTGGATAGTGCTACTACGCACACCATACTTCGAAATAGGCAATTATTTCTTGAGATGACGCCTACTCGATCTTCTGTGACTACGATGGCTGGATCATCTCAATTGATTCATGGTCGAGGACCAGCTCAATTTTTGTTGCCAAATGGCACAATTTTAAATGTCACCGAAGCTCTTTATGCTCCTAGGGCAGGAAGAACCCTATTGAGTTTCAAAGATATAAGAGCCAATGGTTTTCATGCGGAAACGCATTGTGAGAATGGACAAGAGTTCCTTTGCATCACCTCTAATGACTACGGACATAAAAGAGTCTTAGAGAAACTTATGTGTCGCTCTAGTGGGTTGTATGCAACCACTATTCGAGTCATTGAATCCAACCATGTCATGAGAGATGATTTATGGGATTCCGACACATATAGGCTTTGGCATGACCGTTTGGGACACCCAGGTCGTGATATGATGATCCGTATATTAAAGACTTCACACGGACATCCCTTTTTCAGAACGAAAGGAAGTAAAAATTGGATTTTGGACTCCGAAAGAGCCCCTGCACCTCACGGCGCCGTTCACCCCCAAAACCAGCCATCCTTGGCCGGCGCCGCCGTCCCCCTGCGGCCTCAAGGTGGCGTTGACGCCACCAATGCTCTTTCTACTCCACATTTTGCTTCTAAAGTCAATTGTGACGAGGCTCAACCAAAATCCTCATTGGTTGTTTCTAAAGCCCATCATTCGTTCTGCAAAGCCTGCTCTTTAGCAAAATTAGGATCGAGACCATCCTATGCAAAGGACCCTAAAGAAAATATACCATTCTTGCAAAGAATCCAAGGTGATATTTGTGGACCTATTCAACCATCATGCGGACCATTTCGATATTTTATGGTATTGGTTGATGCATCGACACGCTGGTCACATGTCATGCTATTGTCCACAAGGAACGCTGCATTTGCTAAACTCCTAGCCCAAATAATTAAGTTACGGGCTCACCACCCTGATCATCCTATTAAGTCTATAAGATTAGACAATGCTGGGGAGTTTACATCAAAAACTTTTGATGAATATTGCATGTCCATTGGGATTGATGTTGAACATCCAGTTCCTCATGTTCACACCCAAAATGGTCTCGCAGAAGCCGCCATTAAACGTCTACAAATGGTTGCTCGAGCATTGGTGATGCGCACCAATCTTCCTATTTCTGCTTGGGGCTATGCAATATTGCATGCAACTGTGCTTATTCGTCTGAGGCCCACTGCCACTCAACCCTTCTCTGCGTCCCAGATGGTTACTGGGTATGAGCCTGATGTCTCACACTTACGCATATTTGGGTGTGCAGTTTATGTGCCTATTGCGCCTCCACAGCGCACCAAAATGGGTCCTCAACGACGATTAGGCATTTATGTTGGATATGATTCTCCAACGATTATCCGCTACATAGAACCCTTGACAGGCGATCTCTTTACCGCTAGATTTGCGGATTGTCACTTCGATGAGACAGTCTTCCCGTCGTTAGGGGGAGATAAGAACATCAATGTTCAACAGGAACGACAGGAATTGTCGTGGTCTGTCCCCACTCTGTCTCATCTTGATCCCCGAACCGCACAGTCCGAAATTGAAGTGCGGAGAATTCTCGATCTTCAGAACGTAGCAGAATCGATGCCTGATGCGTTTTCTGATATCGCTAAAGTGACGAGATCACACATACCTGCTGCAAACGTGCCTGCAAGGATTGATGTCCCTAAAAGTAGAGGACATGACGCCAACTCAAGAATGCATGAGCATGGCGCCAACGTCCCATCTCACAGTGATGGTGACGTTATGGCTAGGCCCACGGCTCCTGCCAGGAAGCGCGGGAGGCCCATAGGTTCGATGGATTCTCGCCCAAGAAAGAAAGCGAGTTTGGCACACAATAATCCATTAATCATCGATGTGAATAATCCATCTCATGAGAATATTCCGGACTATGGTTATGTCCAAGAGACATCATTGGGGGACGCTCCAATGTCAGAACCAACTCCAGAGAATAGAGAGATCTCCATAAATTACACTAGTGTACATGAGATGATGGGTAGAAATTCTATGGCGATTGATGATGCATTTGCATATCATATTGCAAAAGGAATTATAGAATATGATGATATCGAACCTCGCTCTGTTGAAGAATGTCAACGAAGAGCAGATTGGCCTAAATGGAAAGATGTGATCCAGGTTGAATTGGATTCACTAACAAAGAGACAGGTATTTGGGCCTGTAACGCAGACACCCCCAAGTGTAAAGCCTGTTGGCCATAAATGGGTCTTTGTTAGAAAGCGTAATGAGAAAAATGAGGTAGTAAGATATAAAGCCCGCCTTGTGGCGCAAGGTTTCTCACAACGCCCTGGAATCGACTACGAGGAGACATATTCTCCCGTAATGGACGTTATAACGTTCCGCTACCTTGTCAGTTTGGTAGTTTCCGAAAAACTTGACATGCAGCTTATGGATGTGGTTACAGCATATCTCTATGGGGATCTAGATTCAGAGATATATATGAAGGTTCCAGATGGACTTCAATTACCCAAATCAAGTGGCTCTAAACCACGGAGCGCGTTTTCAATAAGATTAAAACGCTCACTATATGGATTAAAACAATCCAGACGGATGTGGTATAACCGTCTAAGTGACTACTTGATTGGGAAGGGATATATTAACAATGAAATATGCCCATGCGTGTTCATTAAGAGAACAAGTTCCGGATTTGCAATCGTAGCAGTTTATGTCGATGACATGAACCTAATTGGAACTCTAGATGAGTTGAAGGAAACTGCTAAATACTTGAAATCCGAATTTGAGATGAAAGATCTTGGGAAAACACGGTTTTGTCTCGGTTTAGAACTCGAGCACCGTAGTGATGGGATTTTGATCCATCAGTCTGCATATACTCAGAAGGTCCTAAGGCGCTTTAATGAAGATAAAGCGAAGCCTGCGAGTACTCTCATGATCGGCCGTAGTCTTGAGCCCGGAAAAGATCCGTTTCGTCCAAGGGATGAGGACGAAGAACCATTAGAGGCCGAAGTGCCCTATTTGAGTGCAATAGGCGCATTATTGTACTTAGCTCAATGCACAAGACCGGATATCTCATTCGCAGTGAACTTGTTAGCTCGACATAGCTCTGCGCCAACACGCCGCCATTGGATTGGTGTAAAGACAATCTTTCGATACCTAAGAGGTACGATTGATATGGGCCTATTTTATCCCTACAGAGAGACGCGGAACGACGGAAGAATGGGATCGGACCCCATTAGGCATGGAGCCGCCGTCCATAACATGACCGTCGGCCATGTTGTCACCTCCAGCGCCGCCGCCGCCCATGGTGGCCGGCCTCACCCTATTCCCTTCCATCAAAACGACAACAATGTTTTGATGGGATTTGCTGATGCAGGGTACCTCTCTGACCCTCACAAAGGTCGCTCCCAAACTGGTTATGTCTTTACCATGGGAAGCACTGCGATATCTTGGAGGTCTACAAAACAGACCCTTGTTGCTACTTCCTCGAATCATGCAGAGATTATTGCTCTACATGAAGCCGTTCGTGAATGTATATGGCTAAGGTCTGTGATTCGACATATTCAAGGAAGTTGTCGTTTGAAGTCTACCACAGATGAACCTACATGCATTTATGAGGATAATGCAGCTTGTATTGAACAAATGAAGTTAGGTTTCATCAAAGGCGACAACACCAAGCATATATCGCCTAAGTTCTTTTAATCAGCAACAACAATCACTTCTAAAGATTGAAGTGAATCAAATCCGATCAGAGGATAATGTAGCGGACTTATTCACTAAGTCGTTACCTAAATCCACCTTCGAGAAACATGTGAAGAGCATCGGATTGAGAAAGATATCCGAACTCCCACGATTGTAGCAATCAGGGGGAGATATCGACATCAGGGGGAGTTATGATGTTTACATGTTCGATCTCGAAGAGTGAAGGACGTGTTGTGCTCTTTTTGTCCTTCGACCAGGGTTATTTTTATCCCACAGGGTTTTTGTTACCTGGCAAGGTTTTTAACGAGGCAACGGATGAAGCGTCACCACCAAGTTTGAAGCGGCACAAGGGGGAGTGTTGAAGGAATATCGATTTAGTGTGCCTTATCAAACTAGGAGTAGCAATAGGAGAGAATGTTCTAGATTTCCCAATCCTACACGGATTGGTATTCCTTGTAACATTAGAACTAGTACTTTGTAATCCCTATATATAGGGCTCCTATTCTCAATAATAATACACATCTCTCTCTACAATTCTCTCTCGAATCTATTTTACTTAAACATTTTCTAATTTAATTTTAATTAAAACTAACAAAACGGAGAAGATTTTGAAGAATTCAGAGTTAGGGTGATCATATAATTTTGAAAGACATTTTTATTTTTCTGAATGTGTTTTTGTGGTTTACCTTAAACCAACTAATATCTTACATGTTACAATTCTTAATTGTGCCTCGATCACACTGATCATTGTTAATTCTGTTACAGATGGCTATATGTTACTGCAAGAATATAACAAGGCATTAGAACAAGACTTTGAGGGTGGTATTAAATATTGATGGAGTTGTAGATTCTTCAAAAGTTGTTGTAGACTTGTAGTTCTAATGTTCTATACCAATATGAAATACGTCATAAAAACTAAAACGACTAAGAGAAACTCCAACATATTCCCTATATTTTGATTTATTTTTCTCTATTTCAGGAAAAAAAAGAGCCTCTTTTGCTCCAACAAATTCCTTATAAATATCCCCATTTTAGGGATAGTGAGGAAAGAGAAAATAAAATTCTCCAAATTTACGGCCAATTAACTAGTCTTCAATGAGGAGTCCCTCTTCTTCTAGGATTAGGAAATGCTAGCATCTGATTCCTTACCAAGCGCGAATTGAAAAAATAAAGTAATTATCTCTTTTGATTTTGAAATAGCCCTAGTTCAGTGAGGACAAAGTGAGACCTCGTCTTCTACAAGGATTAAAGCTTTTAGCATGAAAATAGCTCAAAATTGTTGATTCATCTAACCAATAATTTTGAAATAACATAGCTCTCCTTCCAAAATTGATTCAGCTAACATAGCTCTTAGATGGTTCAATCGGTCTCGTGGATACTGGGGCGGAGGCAGAGCATGGAGTTTTGAAGAGGAAGGTTGGGAGGCCTCTGGGCAGCAAGAACAAGAATCCTCGTGCTCCAAATAAACAAGGTGCTAACTTTATACTGATATTTTCTCTCTCGAGGAAACCCTAGAGGACGCCATGGTCTGTGCTAAAGCCTGTCCGGCTGCGCCTTGGCATCAACGATGGCCTCTGGCCTAGCCGGCGCATGATGGGTGAGGCCGGACGGGTGAGTTGTTTTAGGGATGTCTCCAAAGCTTGAGGGTTTGGATCGGTATGTGTTCTGGGTCTCTCTGGGTCGAAAGGAATGGCTGAGTCGGGGAAGTGGGCTGGGATAGGAGATGGCGTTTGTTGGGTCATAAGGGCGTCTGTTGGCGCTCGATGGTCGGCCGACCAGTTTCGATGGCCGGATGGTGCTGATCGGAGGTTGGCTGAGATCGATGGCTTGAGGAGACGTTCCAGCCTGATCCAATTGCAGAGGGTCCAGATGCCGGTTGGTGTTGGGTGGTCTGAGATGCTTGGAGTTGTCTGACGTTGGTTGGATGGCGACGAAGGCGTGAGGGTGGCCCAACGCTGGTGGTAGGATGGCGGTTTTGGTGGTGGGGCGACGAAGCTGTTTCTTTGGGCCGGGAAGGCTGGATGCGTTGTTGATGGGGCCTTTTGGGCTTGGAGGCTGCTAGTGGCCCCGCTTTGGGCTAGAGATGGGGGTTGGGTTCACTTCGTGGGCCCAGCCCAAGCTGTTGTTCCTTTTAATGTTTTTACTATTTTAGTTTGCCTAGTTGTTTTTCACATTATGTGAACAATAAATCCCTACATTTGTTGTGTAGGGCTAGTCGGGCTTTTTGCCTTTGTATGCACTCAAAGTGCCTTGTTTGCTCTAGGTAGGCTGCGAGTTCATTGCTTCGTCGAATGGTCGCTGCCTCCTAGTGGCAGGGTGAGACTAAGTGTGGTCGGATTTATCCTCCGGCGGCAACATAGTAGGAAAGCTGTGCGTATGGTAATTATGCTACGTTGTGTCGGGTTACATATCGAGTTATCTTTCCGTTAGGTCACCGCTATGTTAAAGCAAATAGAGTCGCCAGTAGAGCACTCTTTGCTAGTTGGTGCCTAGTTGAATACAGTTATTGGGTAGAGACGCATGATAGTATTTCAGGACGTTCTCTAGATGCTTATTGTAATCAGGGGTTTAGGCTCAATGTCCCCTCCTTGTATTTGACAGTTTCATTAATCAAGGCTTGAAGGCAGCCGCACCAGCCCTTTATTTAAAAAAAAAAAAAAAAAAAAAACCAAGGTGCTATCCCTTTGCATCTTACCTATTCTTCTGCTGCTGTTGATGTGGTTAGCCCTAGTTTAAGGGCAAAGGAAAAATCTAAAATCTTTATTTAGATTTGCCTTGTAATTGGATTTTGATCTATGTCTTCTTAACTTTTATCTTCTCTAGTGGTACATCAATTGAGGTCTCTAGGCGACTAGTTTTATTATTAAGGGGAGTTAGGTTGTTAGGTTTGAGTCCTTTTGTGTTAGGCTTAAATAAGTGAGTTCATTTGTAACCACTGCAAGTGGCCTAGTGGTTCTTGCCTAGTTGGGTGTGCTCCCCAACCTAGGTTCGAACCCCGAAGCTGTCAAAGTGGTCAGGCACTGTGCTGCAATGCACAGTTGGAGTATTTCACATGCGCCGAAGGAGTTTATCTTGGGCCTAGGAAGCCTTTGGGTTCCCCTTGACAAAGTCAAAAAAAAAAAAAGTGAGTTCATTTGTCTGCAATGAGGGAACCTGTCAATTTGTTTGGCGACTTGTGCTATTTATGATTTTAGTCTAAGGCAACAATTGATGTACGTGTTTTCTGGCCATGTATGAGTAATGAAATTATCTATTCTCTTTAAAAAAAATAATATTGAATGTAAGATACAATTAAAAAGAAGAGTATGCAGAGCATGCATTCACTCATCATTGCCTCATAGACACAATTAATGATACGACGAGCCAATAGGAAATCATTAAGTATTTGCAGTCTCTTCACGTGTTTACGTGTCAACATTTTACGGCTAAATCAGAAAAACACGAATTTCAACAAGCTATACATACATAGACATACAAAAAGATTGTACACCTTTTAATAAACCCTGGCCTCATGGACATTAAATGCAAACCATCTTTTTGATAGAAGAAACATGTCTTTGATAGAATAGTAGGATTGAGAAGCAAACATTTTTTTTTCCTTTCTTTTTTTTTTTGAAAAGGAAGGTTGTCAATACATTAATATAAAAAAAAAAAATATAGGTAACAACATATCATGATCCATCCTCTGCGAGGTATGTCAAAATTGAGCCATATGTTAGGCTACCCTAAAGCAACCTATATGTAATTACCCTAGAGTGTAGCTCTAGTAACCAAAGTAACTAAGAGAATGGTATGGTTATGAACCAAAGTAGGCCCTAACTTATTCATAAGAACTCAAGACCACCCTACACAAATGGGGCTACCCCTACATCCCAAACACGGGTCCAATAATGAATGGGCCGAAGAACCTTAGCCAACGAAGAACATAGGCCCAAACAAGGACCTAAGCCAAATAAAATGTACTTTGGGCACCCAAGCAGAATGCAACCTTCGAAGTTCTCCGGTTAAAGAACACCCAGCTGTACTGTCGCCCATATCGAGTAGCCCCGATACACATCCGTCTAGCCGTTCCACACGCAGCCCAATAGACGCAACCTAGTCCAACTATTGAATTGAAATTTGAATCCACGGCTTCGCCTGAACCCAATCCGAACTCGTTTGTAGAGGTTGGTCTGAGGACCGACCGAAACACCATTAGCGGATCCTCGAGTCCAGAAAACTCATTGGCCAGGCACCAAGAACGCCAACATCGCAGGCCAAAGAAGTCAGGCAGCAAAACCCCAAGGTTAGCCGTTGCATAGATGAGAGAGAGCGAGAGCTCTCATTTTTCTAAATTTAGAAGCAATATATCTTTGATAGAGATTAAATGGATGAATATTTTAACAAATCAAGAGAACTGTAATTTTCACTACCCCCACCAAAAAAAAAAAAAACACTAACAACGTAAAATATTTAATCTTCAGAAATGCCTAGAGCGTTGCTATTTTTACTCTAGGATAATGTGATCGCTGTAAAACAAATAGGAATATGACCATTTAATGTAAAATCATCCGCGTCCACAAATGGTGGTTCGAAAGGGGCGGTTGGGCGGGTATAAGTTGAAGATGATATCTAGGCCTGATTCGTGGGCTGGGTCGGGTTTAGTTGAGTGGGGGTTGTTAAAAACATAAATGGATCTAACTGTGGAGAGAGGGAAGCTTTTGTCTGCTGCTGGTGCCGCTTTTGTTTATGCATGTTGCCAAGGTTGGTTTTGCAAATTCTATACCTTTTTGTGTTCTTGAGACTTTTCGGGTCATGCCACTTGTTCATTTTTTGGACAATTTGTGTATTCAATTTCCCATTTATGTGATTGAGTTATGCATTCTTCTTAAGAAAACCCATTGAGAGGATTATAGATGGTTGTTGTGGTGAAGTTACCCTTTTGAAACTGATTGATAATTACCTGAAAAATGAGTCTTATTTAAGAACGTGCCACTTCAAAAAGCTATCTAGTTCTTAGGTATGCATATATGTAATCACCACAGGTGGTAGTGTTGGTAAGAGCTTCTAGGTGTGGAACCCCCACACCCGGCCGGATTCAAATCCTGTCGACACTGATTGGAGTTAAATCCCAATCTATTCTTGGTGGCCAGGGGGGAGGAAGCGTTCTAACATGATCCCCGACACAAATTAGTCTCTGAGCTAGGAAACCTTTGAGGAACCGTGTGATCTCGAAAAAAAAAAAAAGTATGCATGTATGTAGACAAAAACGAATTTACAACATTTAAAAGGTACCTAACACTTTCAGTTTGTAATTCTGTACAAGTATCATGAAACCTACTTTTGACAAACAAAGTTTGTGAGAGACCTATATTTCACCTACTGCATACATCATCCCAACATTTTATTTGATTAAAACTTCACCAAATTAAATGGTCCTGGATGAATTAGCACACAACCCCATTAGCTCATGCCTCTGGATCAACCAAATGAGAATGAAACTCCTCCCAAACATCATGATTCACTTGAGATTCCAAGGCTTCAAATTCACCCCAATAGAATTGGCGGTATTTGACTGGTGCACCACACTCAACTAAAGAGCTGGGTCCATCAAAAACTATTGGTGCTAGGAAGAATATGTGTAGTCAATATCTTCTCCCTAATGAACTGGTCTTGTTTCTCCTGCAAAATCCCAAAAATCAGTTAATAAAGAGACAAAAAATAACGGAAAAAAAAAAAAACAGTTCTTGAGCACACCTTTTTTGACAATTGTTCTTCTTCAGAGAATAGGAGCTTATAGTAACCGAACAATGATGATGAAGAACCAAACACCTCACACTCGTGACAGCCCTCCTCCTCCTCACTCAAGGAAACAAACCTTTTGCACAAATGCTTATTGCGCACACCTTGTTTCTTCCCCAAACCATCCTGCAGAGATAACTGAATCAATTAATAGTTGAAAACAACACATGATCTTTACAACAGCAAATTAATAGAGTTATTGAATGTTGTAGAAGCCGTTTAAATCTTTTAGAAAACATAAACAAATTATTGGAATATGGAATTACTGATATGTCAAGTATCTTTTTCCTGATACACTGGTTATGTTTGTACTGCATAGATAATATCAACAAATGAAAACACTAAACATAATCTCAAAAATCAATTAATAATATAGCAATTAACATATTTCTTAAAACGCATGGCAGAAATGTTGAAATATCTTTGAGGTGAAAACTTCATAAATCATTTACTTTAAATTGTTCGTCTAAAACTGATTTCGGTTTAAGAGTCGGAGAGTACTAGACTTAGCAAATTAAATAGGAAGACAAATTAAAGATCAACAAGTTCTGAAATAACAATTCGTTATGTGAGCAACTGATGTAAAATTTCAGACCCTGATTTTCCGTTATACGACAATTTGTTAAAGTAATTTCAGCACACCTAGCTCTGTCCATCAGTCTCATCACTAGTGTACCCTACCTGCATCCACACCATTGTAGAGTGAGATTTTGTCCTCGTTACTCAATAGGGGCTTTCCCCGGCTAGGTTTGAAAACCTTTAAAATAATTTGGCACTAGTATAAAAACAAACGTAAATATAAAATTATTAAATAGTTTCTGATTATAAGATGCATGACTCGAAGAACGTGCGATACAGTTACCTGATGGCTTGGTCCCTCAAAACCAATAGCCAACCTTACCGGTCATAAGAGTACCAAACACACATATATACAACCAGTTATGCACACATTCCGAGTTTGCCATTACGATCGAAATATTCGAACGATCGGCATTCCTTATCCTCCGGAGGTTTAGGGGTGGCTAATCCCTAAGAAAGTTATTGACCACCTAACCGCTCTTAACTAACCATCATCAACAAATCTCACACGCACGCTATCTTAAAACATTTCATAAACTTTAAACAACCGATATTTTCTCATGCATCAAAAAAATAATCAAATACAAGAAAACCACTAACTGAGAGAGTCCTGAGTCCCCTATCTGGATTTCGAGGCTTTTCCTTCTTACATTGTCCAAGAATCACCAATTTTCCGTTCCTTGGGTAACTGGAGTCTCTAGTCCGACAATGATCTCAATTGTCAATCAACTGGACTTATTGTTATCAACCACTCTTAAATTTTCGACCAATCATGACCAATTCGAAATAATTCCCAATAATCGACATAAAATCACTCCCATATTAGGGGTGCTCCCAGACTTACTTAGGCCCTTTTGTTTTCTTTCCATTTTCCTTACTATAACTTCAGTTCTTAAGTCAATCTTGTTGAAGGATATTGACACTTAGTGTGCCTAGTCAAACTAGCTAGGATAAGTTCTATAGTTGTAATAGGAGAGGTTTCCTACTCCAAGTTAGATAAGGAATCCTTGTACTCTTAGATTATGCACTTTGTAATCCCTATATATAGGGCTCCTATTCTCTATAATGAAATACACTTCTCTCATCAATCTCTCTCAATACCAATATACTTAAACACGTTATCAGCACGACTCTAGCCAAAAAGCAAAAACCACAAAACAAAACCCAAGATCTTCCTTTGCCAAAATTCTGCCGCAAGCACTTGCCTGCAGCCTTCTGCCTACCTACGTGCCTACTACCCCAGCAGCCCCTAGCCCGTGCTAGCCGAGCCTCCGCCGCACCTGCCCCGCTCGCGCCCCTGCGCTCGTCTGCTTACCTGCGCGCCCGTGCGCCTGCAGCCTTGCATCAAGCTGCTAGCCTGCAGCTGCTCCTGCAGCCCTCTCGGCCCTGCCTCATCCTGCATTCTTCGGCAGCAACTAAAATCCTTAACTGCCATCACCACCGCAGCCCCTGCTGCCCCGCATCCGCTGCACGCCTCTACTTAGATTACTTCGCCCCATCACGCCTGCATCGACACGCGCGTGATTCAAAACCAACAAGTAAGTATCCAAAAGAGTAAGTTTTAAAGTTCCTAATTTGCAATTCTTTCTTTTTCTCGGGGACTTAAAAACCTCCCTTCTTCTACATCCCACCTTTCTTATAACGTGGGTTCGATTTTGAGAAAGCGGAATCGTGGGGATTCGCGCTATAAACGAACTAAGAGCGTTCGTAAGACTTCGGACTAAGAGCGTCCGCGAGCATCGATTAACGACCTTATAAACATCATTGTTTCGGTCTAATCCAATTTTCTTGGAAATCGATTTCTTGGTAGCATAGCTCGGAAATCTAAATATTTAGTTGTCGTGGAAGTTTTAACTCCGAAACTAATATATTTCTTCTTCTTATTTCAGGATGTCAAAACTTGACTTTCCTATCCTTGACTCAACTGGCTCGGAATATCATAGTTGGGTCACGGATGTTGAGAATCATCTCACTTCAAAAGGGATCCTACCCGTAATTCAAGCACCAAATCCCGACCTCATATTTGAGCGTACGGCTACAAATAATGCCACTGCTCTCATCTTAATGAGACGCCACATGGATAAATCACTCCGATTGGAGTATATGGCAATCAAGGATGCTAGAGAAATATGGGTTGCGCTTGAGGAGCGTTTTGGTAATGTAAAGGATACCCTCCTCCCTGACTTGAAAGTTCAATGGAACAATCTACGATTTGCTGACTTCAAATCTGTAGCTGAATATAATTCAGAAGTTCTTCGCCTCAAAACCATGTTGGGGTTCTGTGGACAACCTGTCACAGAGCAAGAACTAATTGAGAAAACTCTCTCCACCTTCCCCGTCTCAGCTATTTTGCTATCAAAGCAATACCGAACTGAATTCAATACTGGACGGCTCACGAGGTTTCATCAGCTAATTAATATTATGTCTGTAGCTGAAAAGCATGATAATATCCTCGTGAAGAATTATAATTCGAGGCCCATCGGAACTAAGAGCGTTCATGAGGCAAATTATAATAATGCACCCAAAGGAGGGCGCAAGGAGCGGAACCCTAAAATTAAGGGACACAACGGCCGTTTTGGTCCATATAACCGCCCTACAAAGGAAGGAAACCGCCAAAATGTCGCGGGAACACGTAACAACAAAGGCAAACGTGGGAGAGGGGGACACAAGGCCGCCGGCCATAGAGGTGGTGCCATTGTCCAACAAGGACGTCAATCTCGTCCTCATGCACGTGATGCATCTCAATTCAAGGGAGGAAATCGTAATGATGCATGCCACAGATGTGGATCTATTGAACATTGGTTCAAGCAATGCAATGCAAGCAAACAATTAGCTGCACATTACAAGGCATATAGAGACTTCAGAGAGTCTGAAGCACATGTTGCCGAAGAAGAAGAAGGAGATGGTGATGATGCCAACGTCAATCTCACCATAGCGGACTTCAAATCTGACAAGGAATTGCACAAGGATGCTGCAGATTTTGATTAGTATAGTCCCTTATTTTTCCAAGAATTATGTAATGGCTATTATGCCTTAAATCAATAAAATGACTTATTGTATTAACTTTTTCCCTCTAAGCGTACTCAAGAGTACTTGTGATGTCTAGGCAAGGTTTGATCTGAGAGAACGGTTTTAAAAGTGAGCAACGCTCCACCAAAATCTCGCCTTACCTTACCTGGTCACAACCAAATTGAAATTACCGAACGGATTGAGTGACTACGATTTGTCTACGGTTTGATTTTTATGTTGGATTAGATTTTGGTCAAGAAACTTTGATGTAATCATTGGCTATTATTAATAAAGTATCGATTGATTTTTCGAACTTTATTACTTACAAGATGTAAGTGCCAATGATTTTCATGTGGAAACACATTGTGAGAATGGACAAGAGTTCCTTTGCATCACCTCTAATGACTACGGACATATACGAGTCTTAGAGAAACTTATGTGTCGCTCTAGTGGATTGTATGCAACCACTATTCGAGTCATTGAATCCAACCATGTCATGAGAGATGATTTATGGGATTCCGACACATATAGGCTTTGGCACGACCGTTTGGGACACCCAGGTCGTGACATGATGATCCGTATATTAAAGACTTCACACGGACATCCCTTTTTCAGAACAAAAAGAAGTAAAACTCGGTTTTTGGACACCGAAGGAGCCCCTGCGCCTCACGGCGCCGTTCACCCCCAAATCCGGCCATCCTTGGCCGGCGCCGCCTTCCCCCTGCGGCCTTAGGGTGGCATTGACGCCACCAAGGCTCCTTTGTCTCCAACTTTTACTTCTAAAGTCACTTGTGACTTTGTGGCTCAACCAAGATCCTCATTGGTTGTTTCTAAAGCCCATCATTCGTTCTGCACAGCCTGCTCTTTAGCAAAGTTAGGATCGAGACCATCCTATGCAAAGGACACCAAAGAAAATATACCATTCTTGCAAAGAATCCAAGGTGATATTTGTGGACCTATTCAACCATCATACGGACCATTTCGATATTTTATGGTATTGGTTGATGCATCGACACGCTGGTCACATGTCATGCTATTGTCCACAAGGAACGCTGCATTCGCTAAACTCCTAGCACAAATCATTAAGTTAAGGGCTCACCACCTTGCTCATCCTATTAAGTCTATACGATTAGACAATGCTGGGGAGTTTACATCAAAAACTTTTGATGATTATTGCATGTCCATTGGGATAGAAGTTGAACATCCAGTTCCTCATGTTCACACCCAAAATGGTCTCGCAGAAGCCGCCATTAAACGACTACGAATGGTCGCTAGGGCATTGGTAATGCGCACCAATCTCCCTATTTCTGCTTGGGGCTATGCAATATTGCATGCAGCTGTGCTTATTCGTTTGAGGCCCACTGCCACTCAACCCTTTTCTGCGTCCCAGATGGTGACTGGATATGAGCCTAATGTCTCACACTTACGCATATTTGGGTGTGCAGTTTATGTGCCAATTGCGCCGCCACAGCGCACCAAAACGGGTCCTCAAAGACGATTAGGCATTTATGTTGGATATGATTCTCCAACGATTATCCGCTATATAGAACCCTTGACAGGCGATCTCTTTACCGCTAGATTTGCGGATTGTCACTTCGATGAGACAGTCTTCCCGTCGTTAGGGGGAGATAAGAACATCAATGTTCAACAGGAACGACAGGAATTGTCGTGGTCTGTCCCCACTCTGTCTCATCTTGATCCCCGAACCGCACAGTCCGAAACTGAAGTGCGGAGAATTCTCGATCTTCAGAACGTAGCAGAATCGATGCCTGATGCGTTTTCTGATATCGCTAAAGTGACGAGATCACACATACCTGCTGCAAACGTGCCTGCAAGGATTGATGTCCCTAAAAGTAGAGGACATGACGCCAACTCAAGAATGCATGAGCATGGCGCCAACGTCCCATCTCTCAATGATGGTGACGTTTTGGCTAGGCCCACGGCTCCTGCCAGGAAGCGCGGGAGGCCCATAGGTTCGATGGATTCTCGCCCAAGAAAGAAAGCGAGTTTGGCACAAAATAATCCATTAATCATCGATGTGAATAATCCATCTCATGAGAATATTCCGGATTATGGTTATGTTCAAGAGACATCATTGGGGGACGCTCCAATGTCAGAACCAACTCCAGAGAATAGAGAGATCTCCATAAATTACACTAGTGTACATGAGATGATGGATAGAAATTCTATGGCGATTAATGATGCATTCGCATATCATATTGCAAAAGGAATTATAGAATATGATGATATCGAACCTCGCTCTGTTGAAGAATGTCAACGAAGAGCAGATTGGCCTAAATGGAAAGATGCGATCCAGGTTGAATTGGATTCACTAACAAAGAGACAGGTATTTGGGCCTGTAACGCAGACACCCCCAAGTGTAAAGCCTGTTGGCCATAAATGGGTCTTTGTTAGAAAGCGCAATGAGAAAAATGAGGTGATAAGATATAAAGCTCGCCTTGTGGCGCAAGGTTTCTCACAACGCCCTGGAATCGACTACGAGGAGACATATTCTCCCGTAATGGACGTTATAACGTTCCGCTACCTTGTCAGTTTGGTAGTTTCCGAAAAACTTGACATGCAGCTTATGGATGTGGTTACAACATATCTATATGGGGATCTAGATTCAGAGATATATATGAAGGTTCCAGATGGACTTCAATTACCCAAATCAAGTGGCTCTAAACCACGGAGCGCGTTTTCAATAAGATTAAAACGCTCACTATATGGATTAAAACAATCCGGACGGATGTGGTATAACCGTCTAAGTGACTACTTGATTGGGAAGGGATATATTAACGATGAAATATGCCCATGCGTGTTCATTAAGAGAACAAGTTCCGGATTTGCAATCGTAGCAGTTTATGTCGATGACATGAACCTAATTGGAACTCTAGATGAGTTGAAGGAAACTGCTAAATACTTGAAATCCGAATTTGAGATGAAAGATCTTGGGAAAACACGGTTTTGTCTCGGTTTAGAACTCGAGCACCGTAGTGATGGGATTTTGATCCATCAGTCTGCATATACTCAGAAGGTCCTAAGGCGCTTTAATGAAGATAAAGCGAAGCCTGCGAGTACTCCCATGATCGGCCGTAGTCTTGAGCCCGGAAAAGATCCGTTTCGTCCAAGGGATGAGGACGAAGAACCCTTAGAGGCCGAAGTGCCCTATTTAAGTGCAATAGGCGCATTATTGTACTTAGCTCAATGCACAAGACCGGATATCTCATTCGCAGTGAACTTGTTAGCTCGACACAGCTCTGCGCCAACACGCCGCCATTGGATTGGTGTAAAGACCATCTTTCGATACCTAAGAGGTACGATTGATATGGGCCTATTCTATCCCTACAGAGAGAAAAGGAATGACGGAAAATTGGGATCGGACCCCAAAAGGCAAAACGCCCCCGTCCATGGAATGGCCGCCGGCCATGTTGCTGCCGCCGGCACCGCCGCCGCTCATGGTGGCCGGCGTCCTCCTATCTCCCTCCATCAAAATGACAATGATGTCTTGATGGGTTTTGCTGATGCAGGGTATCTCTCTGACCCTCACAAAGGTCGCTCCCAAACAGGTTATGTCTTTACCATGGGAAGCACTGCGATATCTTGGAGGTCTACGAAACAGACCCTTGTTGCTACTTCCTCAAATCATGCAGAGATTATTGCTCTTCATGAAGCTGTACGTGAATGTGTATGGCTAAGGTGTGTAATTCGACACATTCAAGGAAGTTGTGGTTTGAAGTCTACCACAGATGAACCTACATGCATTTATGAGGATAATGCAGCTTGTATTGAACAAATGAAGTTAGGTTTCATCAAGGGCGACAACACCAAGCATATATCGCCTAAGTTCTTTTATAATCAGCAACAACAATCACTTCTAAAGATTGAAGTGAATCAAATCCGATCAGAGGATAATGTAGCGGACTTATTCACTAAGTCGTTACCTAAATCCACCTTCGAGAAACATGTGAAGAGTATCGGATTAAGAAGGTTATCCGAACTCCCATGATTGTAGCAATCAGGGGGAGATTTCGACATCAGGGGGAGTTACTCAGTCTCGAAGGATCAAGGACGTGTTGCACTCTTTTCTCCTCCTCGAGTTCATTTTTATCCCACAGGGTTTTTCACTTGAGCAAGGTTTTTAACGAGGCAACGGATGAAGCGTCACCACCAAGTTTGAGCGGCACAAGGGGGAGTGTTGAAGGATATTGACACTTAGTGTGCCTAGTCAAACTAGGATAAGTTCTATAGTTGTAATAGGAGAGGTTTCCTACTCCAAGTTAGATAAGGAATCCTTGTACTCTTAGATTATGCACTTTGTAATCCCTATATATAGGGCTCCTATTCTCTATAATGAAATACACTTCTCTCATCAATCTCTCTCAATACCAATATACTTAAACAAATCTCAATTAATACAACAATTCTTATAACACAGTTCGTCAAAGATCACAGCCAGCCTTTCAATTGCCGAATCAAAATTCAGAGTTTATCTTTATAACATCGACCGCAATATGAGTTTATGGGACTTAACTAAACAGAGGTGACCACAATCCCAATTCTGCAACTTCGGCGATTAACACAACTGGATATCAATTTTAGTCAACTATACGAACTGAATTGAGGAATAGGTCCAGAAGCACCAAAACAAAATTTGGTGAAAAGGGGTGGTGTATTAATAAGTATGGGAGGTATGTACAAAATTTCTAGTTTGAATAAAAATAAAGATGAAAAGAGACACTAGGAGGGTCCAGTTTAAGAAGAGAGAGAAGCCTTCCATCTCAAACTTGCACTTTCGAAAGTTGTCTACTTTGAGGTTCTTCTTACCAATGTTTAGGGTTACCATGTTACGAATTCCTTGTTGCATTTCTTATCGGGGGCAATTGCTTAAGTGCGTTAGTTTAATTGCTTTGCAAGAAAAGGGGATCATCAATTAATTCACATCTACCATGAATGTATTTACAACCTTGAAGCACCTTTCGTTTTTGGTCACCACGCACACCTATAGTATTTGGATCCAAACACTGCCAGTCCTTGAGAGTGTAACCAGTACTGTATTGTCGAAAGTCATACATCAGGTTATTGGATACTTGAACTTATGTGTTAAATGGGCCTTGTGTTTATATTTTAAGTATCTTCATTTGACAGGCAGTTCTGCAAATGGAACAGAGTATTCATGTCATTTTGTTGTAGGTTGATGTCGCTTCAACAGGCGTTTCTGAAAAAATAGGGCAGCCTAGGTCCAAACTTGGACTGGATTTAATAAAGGAATGTGCCACTGCATTCTTTCTCTATAGATGTGGTTAAGCTCCAAGCCAGCAATCTAAGGTATTCAGGGGAGCCTGCAAGTACCAATAAGAGCTCTAAGAGGGTGAAGATCAATACTGCAGTCTTCCTGCAAATGATGAGTGTGCTTCAGTTCTGACAGAAATGGTAGCTTTATAAGCTTTACTTTGTTTGAGGTCTGAGATGGAGATTTTGCAATAGGGCTACCTACATCTGTGTCTTAGGGAGTGTTTGGGTAGGGGACTTGAAGGTTACAAAGAATTTCAAGGTGATGGGATTTTAAGGTGAATGGATTATGAGATTGGGTAAGGCTATGATATGTTAATATTTCTCATACATCAATTATTTTTACCAGTTTGAGGACTCATTTTACCACTTTAAAAACTCATTATACTACTTGAGGACTAAAGTCACTATTTGATTTTGGTATTGCTTAAATTCATCGACTTAAAATTTCAACATTCTAATAATAGTATAGTAACATCCTTGACGTCACAACAAAATCAATCCAATCCATTCACATGATAAAACTGAATCTAAATTCAAGAAGTTGGATAAAACTGAAACCAATTATGATATAACAAGAAGATAAATATTATTGATCATCAGAAACCAATCCAATCACATGATCCAAGTTTCTTCAGTGTCTGTTTATCGACTAGAGTTCAGCCTCAAGTCAAGAGTAGATTACAATCTGTGGAGTATTACAACAATTATAATTTTGGTTGGCAGACTAGCTTAAACAATGAATAGTTACGAGCAACATGCCACCATGGATATCAGCAATTCAGCACTTATCGCCGTTGCAGGGTGCTACAAATCTTCCGATGAAGTCCAAGTGTAGTAATCAAGCTAGTATCTTCGAACAATCTGCAAATGATGTGCATAATGGTTCAATTACATCAATTTCAAGTCCAATGGAAAGATCATAACAAGGAACCAAGTATTTTAACTGAACTGCAAGCAATGTTGACACTATTAGAGGCCTAGAGCTCTAATCAGGTGAAGGAGAGTTGTTGCAAAGTAACCATTATGATGCTATTATATATAAAACAGGGTAAAGCTGAATGCATATTTTCCATTATTTTGGACAATTTCACCAAAAGTTCATGGGAAACACTTTCCGTAATAGTACTTCGGTAAAGCTTCTCTGTACATTACCCAAGTTCCATAGCTTAACAAAAACCTGGCTTGACAAAACTGAGTAGTAACTGCTAATGGCCAGTATAATTGTGAAGTGACCATCATAGGTCATATTTCCTCTACTTTGGGTCTAAGCGTCCTAAATCTTCCATTCATTGAATTAGGCTAGTAGCATATAGATGACATGAACTTTGGTTAAAGATGATAAAATACTATGAATATAGCATTTTGGAGATGTTAGGGTAGTAAAAGGCAAAACTGATCATGGTGCACTTCAAGTTTTACAGATCAAACTTATTATACCCAATGATTCAACCCTCTTTCTGAACCCAAAAATTAACATAGATTATCTGATTATGTATAGTTCAACAAAAATAATGCAAAACCTGGACACTAAAAACAAAGACAATAAAGGATACTGGATGAAAGAATGACAATGAACAGCCAGTTCCTGTATCAATTTTGGATGAAGAGAAAATTGATTCAAAGCACAACGTATACAAAAACAAATACTGCCAACTAGTATCCATGATTGTTCAAATCATTTGAAGACATCAGCATGATTTCTGTATTGAATCACTGTTCAAAGCCTTTCTTTAAAGAAAAAAGAAAACAAAAGGAAAACAATTTGTGAAAGTTGCAACAGCTGGGCATAGTTTACACAAGTATTGAACTACATCCCTCATCTTTTAAAGTGTTTTGAGTTACAAAAAGGGCCATGGATTGCTCAAGAAATATTAAACAGTGCAGAAATAACTCTTGCACATCAGAAAAGGAGCTTTAGAAACAATTGATGGCACATAAAGGCATACATAATATGACTACCACTAACAAAGGGATTGTTCCAGCAAAAAAATGCACAGCAAAAAACAAGCATACAGTTTAAGTTCAATGCTCTCTGTTAACACAGCTTGAATGCAAGCTCTCTGTTAACACAGCTTGAATGCAAGTAGGTATTCGAACACTTGTTTTTCAAAAGAGGTATTTCAACACCTAGAAGACATTCTACCTGGGAACCAAACAGCAAAATATATAGCAAACTCAGAAACAGATAAATTTTGCCAGTCACTGTTCACAACAAATTTTACCATTTTGTGTATCAGTGTGTGTGTGTGTGTGTCATTATTAGGTCTTGCTCATGAAACGAATAGAAGGGGCTTATCAACAGTAAAATACTCGTCGAAGGGACTTTGCAAATCTATTTGTTGTTGTTATTTTTTAATAAATCCTGCTATTGCAGTTTCCTCCTTTGGGGTGTATGCAGTATGACAACCTTGGCTGGCTTGGGCTTTTGTTGTTTATTGCAACTGTTGTTTTTGTTCAGTTTGCTTTCTCTTTGTAACATATTGTTTCGTTAATAAAAATCCTTTTCACCGCCCAAAAAAAAAAAAAAAAAAAAAAAAGGTAACCTAGCTCATTCTTGCCTAAATTACAGCTTAATTCTTGTTCTCATACCTTAAACACTGGGCGTCTTTCTCATTCTCTTTTAGTGGGTTCAATAAGAAGCAGCAATCAAGACTTATTTTGAGGACCAGAAAAAATATCACAGGCTACTTTTTAGTAAGGCTACAAGGACCACCAATGATTTCCTAGCAAGACTATGATCAGTTTAATATGTATGATCACATTGAACGCAGACAATGCAGGGGTAAATGCTCTAGACAATGCAGGTTTGTTATGAACTTATGTTAGTCAGTGAATACTGACTGTGACTGAGACAGTGGTCTTTGAACACTGTACTTTAACACAAAAACACAACCTTGTTCTTGGTTTCTTCTGTTGCTCATAGTGGAGAAACTGGGGAAGAAAGAGTCATTACAGATTCCCAGTTCAAGGAAAGACAAAATCCAACAACTAAATAAAATCCCAACAAATGTCTGCGTGTAATCGCAATATGGAACATGATAGGAAGAAACCTGTAACCTATTTTTGCCAAACAAGACTAGATCAGTTTATATCCCTCTATAGTTTTTTGCCAAACAAGGGACATGTGGTTTCACTATTTTCTCGCGTCACTAACTATGGCCCTGCTCCCCTGCTGTTTCTACCAATCATATTTTCACAGATATCTACATAATTAACTTGAAAACATCTGCAATTCCATGTGACCTAAGATGAAAACTAGGGTGCTGGCCATACTAGAATTCGCTAAGAAAGGAGCTGTTTATTCTATTTAGTCTTAATTAGTATGTAGCTCTAATGCCTAACTGTGGAGTCAGGTATTGATTTTTATCTTCGATCCGAGTGACATGAATGAATTTGGTCTCAAAATATTGTCGAATCAAACATATTAATTTGTATGAGATGGAATTATAGAAGCGGGAGAAGGTCAATGAGTCAAATTGATTCTCTGTTCAGCAAAAACCTAGTCCTTATTATTCTGGACATGGCACTTGAAAAATATAGTTGAGTTATTCCACATTCATAGAAAATGAATTGTAACAATTGAGTTTTACATTATTACTGTTATCTGTCCACAACTTTTGATCTGAAGTTCTAAACAAAGATTTACATTTTTCCTGTGTCATCTATCCACAATAAATTGTAGCAAGAACTTGTTTCCAATCTAATTAGGGACCAAAGGTATCTCTTAGAATCGAATGTCATTTACCTGTATTTCTTAAAATTTAGTGCAGAAAACATCGAATGGTGTAAATAGGGCAGATCTGATATAAAACTATCCCACAACACAATAATCGAATCAACTACAGAAGGGAATGCAGTACATTTTACATCTAGCTTACCTAAATTGTTCATACTGCCAATTTTGGGTCCACTGTTCCTGCTGCACTGCCTTCTCCTGTAAGAACGTGGTCTGGATCCTGGAAAGTGCACTAACCCGGTTAAATAAAATTTAAGATAAAGATTCACCGAAAGACAGAGAAAAGAAAAAAACTAAAGAGAGGTAATTATTGGCAAGTATGGCAGTACCTCCATTCCCCATTTGATGTAATCTGGGGACTCACAGGCCTTATATTCATCAACCAAACACTCAAGTATTTCTCTTGATTCATCAAATTCTGAAAGGTCATTCTCCTGTCACATTATGGCATACGTTTCATAAATTGTTACACATGAAAATGTTTTTCTCATCAATCATCAACTCATCAAGATCAACTGCACCAACTATATGGAATATAAATATGGCATATCTACTGAAATAAGTCAATTTCTACTCATTTAGCCAACTTCTCATCAAACATTGTATTGTTAAAAGTAAAAAAAAATCATAATGCGACAAGTTCAACTGTAGAATGTATGAGATATACATATGGCATATCTACTGAAGCAGATTAATTTCTAATATTTAAGTCAAAAACCTCTCACCAAGCATTCTACAGTTACAAGTTAGAAACAAAAATGAACGTATAAGAATCATAGTTGCACCATCAAGAAATTGATCAATCGAGTCTGAAATAATACCGACAGCTGTGCAGGCAACAACTTACAGCAAACATTGGGAACTTCCGGTAGTTGTCAAGAAAAGCTTGCTTCCTTCTTTTTTTTTTTTGACTTTGTCAAGGGGAACCCAAAGACTTCCTAGGCTCAAGATAAACCCCTTCGGCGCATGTGAAATGCTCCAACTGTGCATTGCAGCACAGTGCCTGGCCACTTTGACAGCTTCGGGATTCGAACCTAGTTTGGGGAGCACACCCAACTAGGCAAGAACCACTAGGCCACTTGCAGTGGTTAGCTTGCTTCCTTCTTAACAACGAATACTAGCTCAAACACTTGCTGAAAAGGTGGCGAATACTAGTATGGCTGGCTGGCATAAGACCACTGACCTAAAAAGGATAAAACAGATAGATATTTCGACATTATAATTACTCATCCATCTTATTAAACTGTAGGACACTACCTGGCCCGGCCCTGAGAAATTCAAGGCCCGGGGAGAAAAATAAAATTGGGCCCTTTATATAAAAAAATTTTTTTTAATATTTTATATTGATAAAAAAAATATGATACAATGGGGGGATATAAAACCAATACCCCAAAAAATAAACATTACATCACTTTATATCAATCAAATCTCATCTAAAATGATTTTGTCAACTTTTATATATTGTAAACAATTGCCCATCAATGCATACTTTGGGGCCCAAAGATCGCACTCTTGCTGTTCCTTTTCTCATATTCCTAACAGAAATACTTTTTTTTTTTTTTTTACCCATCTACTCCTTCAATTTGGGCCCTAGGCCGTCACCCTTCAAAACTTGGGCCCTGGGCTATTGCCCTGCCTGCCCTGGGCCAGGGTCGGGCCTGGACACTACAAATGAAAACAGAAAATTCTGAAATTCAAAATTGTAACTCAAATTAACTTTGAAGGGTAGATGGAAGTTTTTTAACAGCAAAAAGAATTGACATTGAGGACTTTCCAGACTTTGTTATCAGCACAAAATTTAAAAACAAGTAAGAAAATCTAAGATAAGAGTCATAGCCTTACCCTATGGCCAGTTTGCACATATGGAGACTTCCTAGACAACGCAACCTGCACACACAAGCAGAAAGTACAAGATCAAACATCCAAATATTGCCAAATGAAGTAAATGAACTCATTTATACACACAAAATCTAGAGTGCAGAAGAACCTGAATGCTTGCAGGGGCCCACTCAATAAAGTTAAGAAGCTGATTACAGAATACAAGCACTAAATACACCGTCCAAAGAAAATACAAAACAGTAGAAGAGAAACAAAGTGCTTAACATCCAAGGCAAATAAGAAACTCTAGTTCATATATCCACAGACAATTCTAAAACTTGCTACCACGTTCCGAGAATATGCATAGACTTGCAGTCATCTACTACAATTGACTTTCATTTCCCAACAAATTCATTTCAAATTTTGATTGGAAAAGATGATCATGAATGAGTAATGAATATTTTTGTACCAAACAGAAATTTTGGTTGTTTGTAGAACTGTAGGATTATCATGCAAATTCAACTATTATATTACTATTGTTATTATTGCATCCTGAGTAGGGTCTACTGTACTACTCCTTGAATGATGTTTAATATCAAAATATATAATTTGTTTGACTGGCTTCTTTTGTCTGAGCATACGATGAAACCATGATAGTTTTTGTCTGCAAAAGGAAACCAATTCATGTCAGAATTGCTCCATTCTGATCTGTGGAAAAGAAAGGCAAGCACCACTTCTTACCTGCAGAAGTCTACGGTCTTCTCATATTCATAGACTTAAAATATCAATATTCTAATAACAATATAGTAACAACATCCTAGACGTCACAACAAAACCAATCCAATCACATGATAAAACAGAAACCAATTATGATATAACATGGAACTAACTTTGTTCTTTCTATGGCCCTGCTCCCCTGCTGTTTCTACCAATCATATTTTCACAGAAATCTACATTATCACATATGAATGAATATAAGAACGATATATTGAGTACTCGCAGTACACATTAGCAATCCACACAAAAACAAAATAGAAAGCTACTTTGTTATGAACTCCATCGTGTTGTGAAATAACAAGATCGAGACTAATAGTACTATACAACTGAATGAAAACAGAGACTAAAGAAACAAAAGAAACTTTGTTCACACAACCATCATTTGATAAACCAAAAGTTGAATCAAGCTCTAATATATAGGAGGGGTCCTCATGCCACCATGTATCGGTGTTGCTCGGGGATCTCTCATGGGAGTCATAGGTGGAGTTCTCATGCCACCATGTATTGGTGTTGCTCGGGGGGGATCTCTTCTGGGAGTCATCATGTAAGGAGTCGTCATATAACGCATTGGGGATGCTCCAGGATCTCTCATGGGAGTTGTCATGTAAGGCATTGACGTTGCTCCAGGATCTCTCATAGGAGTGCTCATGCAAGGCATTGGGGTCTCACAACCAGAGCGATATGGTGTTGTAACTGCAGCAGCAACATTACCTGATTCTGAAATACAATGCAGACGATCAACAACAACAGTCTTCATCTGGGACTCTAGTTCAACCCTTACATTTGATCCTTTAACCTCCACAACACGCCCCCTGCAGCCTTTATAGGGACCTAGACGGAACTTTACTCGGCTCCCTTTACCAAAACCATCCTGCCCATCATGCCTTCTTGCACCTCCAGAAAACCTTGGACTTTGACTAGGGATTTTGTGATACCTTAAGCAGTGGGAGTCGCCCATTGTATCACCATTATTCACTTCAGGACTCTCCACAGCATGATCAGAGAACACGCAGATAGCTTCATTGGTTGCATCAGATAAAATGGTGATCAACTGCTTCTGCTGATCAACCTTAACAACCATGCCAGTTGCTCCTTGTTGACTACCACTAACAACCTTCACATGCTGCCCTTCTTTAAAGCATTTCTGAAGTGCTGTTTGATTGATGGCAACAGTTTCCGGGAGGCCATCCATTTCCGCTTTGATATGAACAGTCCCTAACTCCACTTTCTCAACCCGTCCCACCAAGTTTCTCAGATCTCCGTCCGTAACAATAACTGCATCGCCCTTCATAAAGCTTTCGCCTTTCTTTCTATTTGGAATTGTATGATCTCCATCACCATCAAGTTCCTGGAATTCTTCAAGTTCTTGCAAGGAGGGTTTTGCCTCTTTTATACTTTTATCAGAAACAACTTTAAGATGGAAACCATCTTTAAAGATCATCCCAGATAAGCCATCAACCTTCTCAATATAACCACGTGCCAATGGATCTCGCATGGACTGTACTCGTACACCCAGCTGTCTAACTAGGTTCATGTTCCTAAGAAGTGCAGGAACACGATCAGGACGTGCGCCAGATTCCTTCTTCTTTGATGATTCTACACCTTTTGCAAGAGCTTGTAAATCAACCCTTGGAATTAACTTTACTCTAACTTGCTGTCTCCCCGGGACATGCCCCACAATCTTGGCAAGGTCCCCTTTATATACTCCTGTCTTAATCCTAACCCATTTATCATTTACAATGCTCTTGCTTTCACATGATAGCACATCAATCATCTCTTTAATAGGAACAAGCATTATTTTCTGCAGAATTACATACCTCAGACCTTTGCAAGCTTCCCTCACATGGGCTTCTTTGTAAGCTTCAACATATATGAAGCTTTTCAAGTGATCCAAAGCAATTGCAGACATGATCTGCAATTCTCCAGGATTATCAATACACTTGTGCATTAGACAAGCCGCTACCTCTCTCTCTTTACCAATGGCACACTTCACCAACCACAATTTCGGGTCCTTAACACCGGGTATGAGAGCTTGCTGTCCAACCTCCGTATCATCCTCATATTCTTCCACATGAACATCCCTAAATCTGTCTTGAACCCTTCTTTCAAACTCATCAATATCCTCCTCTTCTTCTTCCTCCGGAAGAACAAACCCCATCCTTCTCCCACCGCCACCATCATGATCAGGTTCGTTATCAAACTCCGGTTCATTAACAATAAACCCATCCAATTCACCCTCATCGTCTTCCTCCTCATCTTCATCTTCATCCTCAATAGCCTCATCATCCACAAACATGGACTTAAAAGGCCTTCCACCACCGCCTTCTTCCTCCTCCTCCTCCGCCGCAACGGATTTCAATTTCCTCTTCTTCGAATTCGACCCTCGCCCTCTCCGCTTCTGGATCTCAATCTCGTCAGAATTCAATCTCCCCCCTCGTCCTCCTCTCCTCTCCTCCTCCCGCATCTCGCTCTCGTCTTCTCCATAATCTTCCTCTCTCCAATTCGACATGGCTCTCGCTACAGAAAGAAAAAGAAAGAGCAAACCCTTTCTCGCTCTCAATTTCGCAACTCCTCTATGGGTTCATACTATGAGGGAGGCAAAGGCCCCTATTTATACAGAAAGTAGATAAAAGGATCCAAAATTACCTACACGCCGCCAAGCCCAATCCAAGGATAAGAACCGCGAGAAGAAGGAGATTGAGGAGGACCACGATTACGAATCGGTTCTTCGAGCCAAGCCGAACCGGTTCGTATTCGTAGAGCTCTTCGTCCTCTTCTTCTGGCTGCGTCGGGGTCCGAATGTTGATGAGGCTCCATATGGTTCGTTGTCTCTGTAGAATCGAATTGGGGATTTTAGTTTTCTAGGGTTTGGGCGTGGGAGAGGCCGAGACTATATGGAGGACGTGGTTGTGGGGATGCGCGGTTATTAATAGGAAAATAGAAAACGTATATTTATATTTATTGGAGTTAAAAACATTCCATATTTAATATATGGATCTTTTCAATAATACTTATTTAAAAATTATTAAATCAAGATTTTATTCGCAATAAAAACTGGAGATAACAACTTTTAATAGAGATATGATAGTAATTAATGTAATGGATCTGGCGGTGAGGGAAAAAATTGATGAAAATTTGGGCCATATTGGTATAAAGAAGATCCTGGAAATCAAGTTTATGGATTTGTCTTTTTTTTTTGGGCCATATTGGTATCGAAAACTAATGATTCAAGTTTCAACATAGAATGTAAAAATGAAATTATCACAAGTAATTCACAGAGATAATAAGAAATTATCTTAGAGTGTGTTTGGATGAGGGAAAAAATGATGGAATTTAATTGAAAGTGAGGATTTCATAATTCCTACAAGCTAATTCCCTCGTTTGGCATTATCAGATTGGAAATTTTAAATTTCTCTGTGGAAAAAAATGAAGGAATTCATTGTTTAAATTCCCCACTTCAATTTCCACCAAAATAGGTGTCATTTACGAATTCCTTTGCAATATTCATTTTTCATTTCCAAAACAAGGCTTTTTTCTATTTTATTTATTTATTTATTTTAAACTTTCTTAATTTATTACACATTTCAAATCTTAAATAGATACACCCAAACAATAGAAATTGCAATTAATGGAATTTTAGATTGATGGAGTTAAAGATTCCATTATTTATAAATTCCTACGGATTTCATAATTTTCTCATCCAAACGCACCATTAAGTAATTCAGCCCCATCCCAATTTTTGCAAGATGTAAATTAGAGAAGAAATTTAATAGTACACATAAACCCAACAAATAAGAGCAATTGAAGCATGAACAAATCAAACCTATCAATTGAAATTCAGAAAGACAATCCATTGAGGCGCAGGATTTAGGAGTTTGCAGATGACATAGATAAACGAAACATTGCCGCGTAGATGAAATATAGCCTCTTCTTCATCTCTGGGGAAGCCATGAAGAGTGGAGAGCCTAGAAAGCGAGAGGAAGGTCTGTCTTAACATATATAGAGGGGCAGAACCGTCTTTTCATGTAACGGCTCGGCTCAAGCCGGCACTGTTACTAAGCTGATGAATAGTAGATCACCAACTTTAGTTACTCCTATAGTATATAGTAGATCACCAACTTTAGTTACGCAAGACCACATGAGAAAGAACCCGATGCCCAACCGAAATTTCAAAACCAAATCAGCGTCGTCCACAATCTATGATTCCCAACCCCTAATTTCTGGGACGCAAGACCACATCAGAGATAACCTGACCCCTAAACCCCACGCCCAGCCCCAATTCCTACCAAATCCGCGTCTTCGATTCTCTGTTAGTTAAACTCGAATTCTTGCGATGCAAAAGATTGGGGATTTTCTTCGACATGCAGACACCTGAGATAGAGCAATTGGAGAGGGAGATTAAAGAAAGAAAAGGGAAGCAGATTAGGGAGCTTCAAGAGATGGAAGAGGAGCGGACTAGGATGGCGGAGGTTTTTGCGAAGAATGACGCCGATTGGGACTAGGAGCAGATTGTCGACGAAGATTGCGCTTGGGAAGTGTTTGCTGGCGCCAATCTTGGAGAAGGTGTTGAAGGCGTCGCTCTGCATCTGGGCGGCCGGCTGGAGAGAGAGAGAGAGAGAGAGAGAGAGAGAGAGAGAGAGAGAGAGAGAGAGAGAGAGAGAGAGAGAGAGAGAGAGAGAGAGAGAGAGAGAGAGAGAGAGAGAGAGAGAGAGTCTTATCGGAGAGAGAGAGAGGTTTGTAGTTTATTAATTAGATTGGGGATAAAAATGTCACTTACGTTTAAATTGGGTAAAATGGGAGGAAAATTTGGTTAGTGGGGTAAGTGGGAGTAACTTGACTCAAAATTGGGCATTGGGTCAATATCCCTTATTTTTTATTACAACTAACAAAACGGAGAAGATTTTGAAGAATTCAGAGTTAGGTGATCATATAATTTTGAAAAACTTTTCTTTCTGGATGTGTTTTTGTGGTTTTTTTTTTTTTTTTTTTTAAGAATAAGGGATTATGCTATATTAGCTTATCCGCCTTCTTAGAGGCAAACAATGTGTCACACCCTCAAATCCAAAGACAAAATGTCTGCCTCACTTTGGGAACCCACTGATAGCTAAATTTAAAGCTATTGATTTTCCTTATTCTCCTGCAAATATGTCGATTGTAATATAGGGAAATAAGGGTCTCCCGCAGAGGATTAAGTTAAACTAAAAGCTTCAACAAAAGTCACAAAACGTGACTGCAGTTCCTACTGAACAGCAGTCGAAAAACAAACTAAGAATCTAACCAAAACAACCCAGAAAAATACGAAAATTTACAGAGACGTACTAGACACACAAGGCGTCTAGCACAAAAAATTTGGTGAATTTTGGAGTTGAATTGCTATATTAAATAAATATGGGAAAACAGAGAACAGAACGTAAAATAAAGAAAAGCTGATTTGAGAATGGTTGAGATCAAGATAATGAAATTAGCTAGGAAGGAAGTATCCACCCCCAACAATCACACACAACACACTTTGTCCAATTTACTACCAATTAACTTAGTTAAAGACACTCAGATTGGCTCGGTACGCTTGAACACAACCTATTACCCTTCCTTACTTTGTACGCTAGGCAGGAAGCGCTCTACACCTAGACTATTCCCAAGCAATGCAACCTAAAGGTACGGTTATTAGATTTAACATGCAGAGATCATTAAGTTTGAAAAGAGTTTGAGTAATCACTAGGCATCGCAATTAACTTAGAGCCTTGCTAAACCTAGGGTTTTGTTTACTTGCTAGTGAAAACTACCAATTACTTCTCTAGACAATTTGAGGAATCCAACTATTGATCCAGGCATCAAACAATCAAAGTACTAGAACCCTAGCATGCATACTAAGTAGGCCTCCAAAGCATGTTATGGATCATGTCTAGGGGCTTCAACTGCCCCCTAACTACTGGAAATTTAGTTACACATAATGGGAATCAAGAACACAAAGGAGTTCATGGAGAAAGAAGAATACAACAAGAATCAGAAAATTGGAAAATACGGATCAGCGATCGATCACGGAAATTCCAACGATCGATCGTTTCTGGTGTGGTTTTGCAGTCTTGCTACTTCTTGAGCTCTGGTGCGTCTAGGCTTCTTCGTATGTGAGATCCCCCTTTCTTGAACATCCAAGGAGAGATTTTATTCAGTTTGTAACTCTTTCCTTCTTTCCTTTTGGGACTCTAACTCCTTGATTAATGTTCTGATTGATTTAGGATTCATTGACATCCTTCTATCCAATAGGAGCAGCCAACAGAATTAATTGCTGAATATCTTTTTCTCCATATTGCCTTAAGCTTCCTTGATTCATCAAGAGTCCACAATTCTCCATCAATTCCACATATCTCCTTCCTTTTGCTCTTATTTCTTTCCTTACTTTGGAAAACCTAATAAACATAAAAACAACTACATTAACCAGAAAATAAGATAAACTAACAAAGTAAATATGGGAATTAACAACATTATTATCGCATAAGTATGCTCCTATCACCCACCGCCCGTCCTCATATTCAATTTATTAATAAAAAAAATATACAAAGTCCAATATACAATTTACAATTCTTGTGCCTCGATCACATTGATCATTGTTGATTGTGTTACAGATGGCTATATGTTACTGCAATTTAAGAATTTAACAAGTCGTTAGAACAAGACTTTGAGGGGTAGTGGTATTAAATATTGAGCTGTCGTAGACTTGTAGTTCTATACCAAAATGGAATATACGTCAAGAAAACTAAAAACGACTAACAAACACAGATCTATGACATTTAGAATCTACTGAACACATATTCAGTTTTAATGAAGTCTCTCAAGCCTCGGGATCAGTCAAACTAGCACGAAAATCTTCCAAAATTGAATCGTCTAGCTAGCTTGAAGCTATGGCTTAGCCCTCACCCCAATAAGTTGCCGGTATTTTAACGGTGCACCCCGTTGTCAAGTGTCAACAAACGCAATGAGGACTTGGATGACGTGACTAGTAACGAGGCGGACTTATTTAGCAACGAGGAGGGCTTGGTTAGCAACATAGAGGAGGGATTGTGGCTGACCAAACCCTTTATGTTGCTAACATTTGGTTGCTGCCCAAACGCTCCTCCTTGTTACTAGCCAAATCTAGGTCCTCACTGCATTTGTTGACTGCTTCCTGAAGAGATGAAAGGAAATCAAGTTGTGCAACATGTTGAAAGTGACTTTTATTCCATTTATTTCTTTCTTGCAATAAGAAGATGCCAGCCTAATCCTCAATGGTTTAAACTTCGACACCAAATAGTACACCTCTTAGCGTAACAGTAGATCAAAAGCCGAACCTAGCTAGTCAGTTGATTCATATATGTAACTAATTGTTATCGAGTATATGCCACTTTTCTTCAACCCTTCTTCAGCTATCAAAACTAAGTGACATTACTACTATTTAAAGAAGAGTAAAGCATATGCATTAATTTGTTATCCTACTAGCTAGTGACCCAGCCCTGCTGTTTGTGTTACTAATTACATACATCCCTATAAGCTTCACATTTATATATAACAGCAAACGGTTTCTCGAGGCATTGGATATCGACATAAGGGACATGTCTGTCTGATCTTCAGGCTCTTGACAATGCAAGCTAAATGATAATAATGTGCGCAGGGTAACCGAGTAATCGGTTTACCGACACCTTCTGCAAAATCCTCCAAACAAATAGCACAAGCTGGGGTTTGTCTGATACTAGCTTCTTCCAAGTCATCAAGCCTCAGTTCCTCCAGACCCTCAAATGGTGATGATCTAGTTGCAGGAATAAGATGGCCATAGGCATATACTTTTTGATCGGCAAAACTATGTAACACATTATTTATAATGGATTCTGAAGTTTGATTTGAAACCCTATCCCTGGAATGAGGATCATTGTCGAAACAAGTCAAACAACCCAACAATTCGACAGTCACGTCAACTATTACCACAACTAGAGGAAGCCCGGGGACGGCTACTTCAACCTGCTTAAAAATTAGTTCAGTAATAGATGGCTCCACCTCTTCTGGGATACGCATGTTCAAAAGCTTCTGACCCACAATCTTCTTATCCCCTCTCCTATATTTGCGATGAGAGAGACAGACCCGTGTTCGTTTTTTATCTATGAGGTGTGGTGGACTACAAGTTATGGCTCTCGTATCTTCATTGTAAAACCAGCTTTGCTTGGAGAGACTTAATATGATGGGAAGTACGTCCTTGTTTTCATGTCTTGGTAATAACGGTTCTGCAGCTTCTGTTTGCAACACTTGGAAATGAGAAAAGTAAATCTTGGTCGACGACATGCCTAACCTTGAAGAAGAACTGATGATGAAGGGTATGGTTGGATGAGTAACTAATTGCGCGCGATGGTCCCTCGAGTCTCAGGCCGAGGGACTATATATAGCCAATTAACTAGTACTCGATGAGGAGCCTCTCTTCTTCTAGGATTAGGAAATGCTAGCATCTGATTCCTTACCCAGAGCAATTTGAAAAAAACAAAGTAATTATCTCTTTTGATTTTGAAATAATAAACCCTTGTTCAATGAGGACAACGTGAAAGCTCGTCTTCTACAAGGATTAGGAAAATCCGGAAAGGGTCAATTACTAACATTCTAAATTAATGTCCGCTCTTAGCATGACAATAGCTAACCAATAAAAAAGAAATAACATAGCTCTCCCTCCACAATTGATTCAGCTAACATAGCTCTTAGCTGGTTCGATGGGTCTCGTGGATATTGGGGCCTGTGAGTAGTAAGAACAAGAATCCTCGTGCTCCAAAGAAGCATAGTGCTATCCCTTTGCATCTTACCTATTGTTGCTGGTGGCAAGTGCCGGATCCAGGAGTCGAAACTGGGGTGGGTTGGAATTTTTTTTCATTGATTGAAGTTGATCGAATAGAGAATTTAGCGCAACCTCGAAAAATTGAGTTGATAACTTGAAAATATTTAACAAATGTATATGTCAAGACATATATTATTAATATCCGACTAAATTAAATACAAATAGGTTATCGAAAAGAAATATCGCTTGGAATCATTTTTTATTGAATAAAAAGAAGATGGAGACTGAGAGAAAAATTTAATCGAAACTGATGCAAATAGTTAGACTACCAATATTTTTTTTTATTCACTACAAAGACCAAAGAGTTTAACAATAATAAGAAGCACTTAGCAAAAAATAGGATGTAAGAGCATCTCCAACAGTGATAGCTATCTTCATAACTAAAAGTAGCTAAAATTAGAATATAGCTAGTTGAATATTGAGTTATGCTCCAGCAGAATACCTAAATCTCAAGTTAAATTTAACTTTTAGTTAAATTTCTCTTTTCTCTAGCTAAATATAGCTAGGTCTTTTAGCTAAAGCTAAATTTAGCTTTTGTTTAGCTAGTCTGCTGGAGATCAAACTTAGCCTAAAATTAGTTAAATTTCAAATTTTTTTTGAAATAAGTATTCTGTTGGAGATGCTCTAAGAACTAAGAACAACAGGAAAAGAAAAAGAACCTAACAGTTAAAAGGAGGAAGTAAGACTACTAAAAAGAAATATGAAGTAAAGGAATGTGCCGCACGCGCGTATCTGAAATCTTGTATTCAGTCAAAACTTCGCTCTCGTCCGACGGCCCTCCAAGTCTGCGCTGGCCTCTAGCCTCGTCGACGAGCGGGGGATGCGGCCGGACGGGTTTGTGCGATGGGTCTGTCACGGACAATGTGGGTTTCTCCCTTAATAAACCAAGTCTGAGGGGAAGAGGAGAGGATGATGATGCCGGTTTTTGTCTGAGATCGTAGGTTTCCGAGGGGAGTTACAGAGGCGGTTTGAAGGATGGTGGGTGGTGCTAGGCGGTCATCGTCGAATGGATACCAGAGTCCTTTTCTGGCTTGCGGAGGGGACTTGTTGGAGGGGGTTGGCGACGACGTTGGGATCGCACTGCTCAGATCCGATCGAAAAGCACCGATCTGGTTTGGGATGCCAGGTTCCGATCTGGAGATTGTGGTGGCTGGGCGGGCTGGAGATCCTTTCTGGCATTTGGAGAATGATGGCAAGAGGGAGAGATGGCCCGCGTTCACTAGATGCACAGCCAAGGACGAAGGAGAGGCTGGTGGTGGTGGGACGGTGACGGATTTGCAGGCAGGATGCTGGTATCACGACCTCTGCCGTATTCCATTTGGATTTGGGCTCGTTGGCATTTGGGCCTAGGCCTGGGCTAGCTGGTCTTTGGCCCTAGTCCAGTGTTACATTTATGTTTTGTTGTATTGCCTTTTATTTTCAATAAGTCCCTATCGAGTACAGGTAGGAGTATGTGGGTTTGGTCCCGGTATGTGCACTCTGTGTGCCTGGTCTGCTCTAAGTTGGTGGCGAGTTCCTTACATTGGAAAATGGTCGCACCCTCTTAGTGGCAATGCTCTAGATAGGCGGCGAGTTCCTTGCTTGGTCAAATGGTCGCTGCCTCCTAGTGGCAGGGTGAAACTTAGTGTCACTGGATGTATTTTCCAGTGGCAACATGATGGGAAAGCTGCGAGTATGGAAATTATGCTATGATGTAATCAAGTAGCAAGTCGAGTTATCTTTCCGTTGTGTCACTGCTGTAAAGCAAATAGAGTCGCCTGTAGAGCGCTCTTTGCTAGTTGGTGCGTAATTGATTACATTTGTTTAGTAGAGAGTCATGATATTATTTCATGATGTTCTCTAGGTGCCTATTGTAATCAGGGGTTTACGCTCAATGTCCCCCCTTGTATTCGACAGTTTCATTAATTAAGACTTGAGGGTAGCCGCACCAGCCCTTTATTCAATTAAAAAAAAAAAGAGGAAGTAAAACTGGAAAGAAAATGAATACAACAACCCCTGAAAGTCCCGCCGTCTCCAGGTTTCCAACTTGGGTCAGTTAAAAAAGAAGGGAGCTCCTTAGCCAACATCGCCAAACCAAGTAATGTAACTTGTCTGTAGATACTAATAATCTTATAGAGAAATTTATAGCCCAACCAGCCTTGTGAGATACGCCACTACTGGTGATGTGGTTAGTGTTTGAGCCCAAAAGTGGAGCCAAACAGTTAGCCCTTGCTTTAAGGGCAAAGGAAAAATCTAAAATCTTTGGTTAGCTTTGCCTTGCAATTGGATTTTGATATATGTCTTCTTAACTCGTATTTTCTCTAGTGGTACACCAATTGAGGTCTCTAGGCGACTAGTTTTAGCATTAAGGGGAGTTAGGTTGCTAGATTTGAGTGCTTTTGTTTTAGGCTTAAATAAGTGAGCTTATTTGTTTGCAATAAGGGAACCTATCAATTTGTTTGGCGACTTGTGCCATTTATGATTTTGGTGTAAGACAACAATTTGTACATGCCTTCTAGCTATGGATAAGTAATAAAATTAAATATTCTCTTTAAAAAAGAAATATTGAATGTAAGATATGGTTAAATAGAAGAGTACTTATAGCATGCATTCGCTCATCGTTGTCTCATAGACACAATTAAAGGTATAATGAGCCAATAGGAAATCATTAAGTATGTTAAGACTTCACGTGCTTACTTGTCAATATTTTACGGCTAAAATCAGCAAAACACAAATTTCAATAAGCTATACATACATAGACATACAAAAAGACTGTACCCTTTAATAAACCCTGGCCTCGTGGAATTAAATTAAATGCAAACCATCTCTTTAATAGAAGCAACATGTCTTTGATAGAGCAGTAGGATCGAAGCAAACATGTTTTTTTTTTTTTTTTTGAAAAGGAGGGCTCTCAATACATTATTATGAAATTAGATAACAACATATCATAACCCACCCTCTACGAGGTATGTTAAAATTGAGCCATGTTAGGCTACCTTAAAGCAACCTATAAGTAATGACACTGGAGTGTGCTCTAGTAACCAAAGTAACTAAGAGAATGTTAGGATTATGAATCAAAGTCCACTCTAACTCATTCATAAGAACTCAGGACCATCATACACATATGGACTCCCCTTGGATCCCAAGCACAGGCCCAATAATAAATGGGCTGAAGACCGTAGCCAACAAAAGAACATAACACCAAACAAGGAGTCAGGCCTAATAAAATCTGCTTTGGGCACCCAAGCAGAACGCAGCCTTTGAAGTTTTCTGGCAATAGAACACCCGACTTCACTGTAGCCAACATCGATTTACCCCAGTACGTTTCCGTCCAGCCGTTCCACACACAGCTCAACAGGCGCAACCTAATCGAATACTGAACTGAAACCTGAATTCAAAGCTTCGTCTGAACCTAATCTGAACTTATTTGCGAAGACTGGTTTGAGAACCGATCGAAAGACCACTGGCAGATCCTCGAGTATGGAAAACTATCCGGCTAGGCACCACAAACGCCAACATCGCAGGCCAAAGAAGTCGGGCAGTGAAACCCTAAGGTTAGTCGCCACATAGATGAGAGAGTGAGAGCTCTAAATTTTTTTTTTTTTTAGAACTTAGAAGCAAACGTGTCTGTGATAGAGACTAAATGGATGAATATTTTAACAAGTTAAGAGACTTGTATGTTTCACTATCCCCACCAAAATAAATAAATAAATAACAGCATAAAATAGTTAATCTTCAAAAATGCTTAGAGCGTTGTTGTTTCTACTATAGTATAATGTGATCACAATAGGAGTATGAAATTTAATGTAAAATCATTCGTCCACAAATGGTGATTTAAAAGGGGCGATTGGGCAGGTATGGGTTGAAGATGGTATCTGGGACTGATTCGTGGGTCGGGTCGGGTTTAGGTGAGTGGAAAGAGGGAAGCTTTTGTCTGCTACGGCACCAGCTTTTGTTTCTGCATGTTACCAAGTTGATTTTGCAAATTCTATACCTTTTTGTGTGCTTGGGACTTTTTCGGGTCAATGCCCATTTGCTCATGTTTTTGGTCAATTTGTGTATTCAATTTCCCAATTATGTGATTGAGTTCTGCATTCTTCTTAAAAAAACCCATTAAGAGGATAATAGATGGTTGTTGTGGTGAAGTTACCCTTTTAAAACTGATTGATAATTGCCTGATTATTTAAGAACTTGCAACTTCAAAAAGTTATCTAGTTCTTAGGTTTTTGTTATGGAAATTCATTGGTGTTTATGCATTATTTATTCATTACCTTCAGACAAGGTCAACAAACATTATAGGTTTGTAGGAAGACTCCTGTTTCTCCGGAGCGAAACCGAAACCCTCTAGGTTTCGCTTAGCAAGCGGCGGCGCTCCCATACCGTCTGCAATAGGGCGCTCCGGCGCTACAAGTGACTGAAGAACGAGGCTTCATCTCCTTCGTGTGGCTGCGGAGGTGGTTTGGCTGGAGGAGAAAACTGCAGGTTCAGGTTGCTGCGGATTGGTTCTGGGGCGGCTTTTAGGGTCGACGAGGAGGAGGCAGCGACAGGCTTTCGGGGTCTAGAGGAGGAGCGCGGTCGGAGATATCCTTCAGGCGAAGAGGAGACGCCCACTAAGGCTTTTGGTTTGTGTTTTGCCGGCCAGACAATTTGCAGCGGGCAGATTTGGTAGGTGGTGAGATGGGTGCTATGGCCCCTTACCTAGGGAGGCCATCGGATTGACGAGGGGGTGGCGGACGACTTCTTGGGGGTTCCAGATCCGGTTGGCGGTTTGGGAGCGTAGGGTTTGGGCAGTGGGTCTTGGGCCTCTGCCTTTGAATTGGGCCTAATTGTTCAATTCCCCTATGTTCTCACTCTCAGTCAGGTTTGGGCTTCTTGGGGGTGGTCTGTTCTGCACCTGTCCCTAGCATGTTGCCGTGGGTGTGTTGAATGTTGCGACGTACACCAAAAGGGTCTTAGGCGTCAAGATGTTCAGGACATTGGTTCCATTTTAGGGCAGTGTAGGATTAGAGGGGTTTTTTAAATTCTGCATTTTTTTCAGCAGTTCCTTTAGGATTTTAGTCTTTTGGACTTCTGTTTTTTTTTATTTCTTTTGGATTCAGTACTCTTCATGAGCTTGCGTTGTAATATGAGGGGTGTTCTGTACCCTTCATGCTTGACCGAGTGAGGTCGTATGATTTACCATCAATGGATTAGTCTTCCGTTGCCCTCAAAAAAAAAAAAAAAGGTCACAAGGGTAGCTTCTATCTAAATATATGTAGAGAAAAATGAATTTATATGGTTCTTAGTTTATATAGCTTATACCCACGAGAGTGTGAGAGCTGACAGATCGAAAAAATAAATTGCAAAGGACCGGTTATGAGCAAATTAGTTTTTATGTGGTATTTAAGGTTTAGAGTTGACCCAATAGATCGAGACCCAAACGACAATGAAAATAACTGAAATTTTCACCATATCCATATCTTCTTATCATGATAACATCCAACGACCAATTTTGATAAATTATATTTCCTCCACCATGTTGCTCTTGGAATGTATAATTTTGTAATACGCCTAAAAAACAAGTTAGACCACATTACTAGGCATATAAGGATATTTTGCAATCTAAAAATTCGTAACTGGAAATTGATAAATTTGAGATTACCCGTCTATTTATAGTGTATTAATAGGTACTGTGTAAAAAAATTAACCCGATCCACCGTCAATTCGACATCAAACAAAGAGGTCAACTCTTTATACACTTATACTTCCCTAAGGAAAGCTATACCAGGACGAGATAAACTTCTAGAAATTTTTACATTAGTTTATATATCCCATAGACCCATACCCACGACAGTGTGAGAGCTGACAGATAGAAAAAATAAATTGCGAAGGACCGGTTATGAGCATATTAGTTTTATGTGATATTTAGGGTTTATAGTTGACCCAGTAGATCGAGACCTAAAGGATGACTAAAATAGCTGAAATTTTGACCATAACCATATATTCTTATCATGATAATATCCAACGGCTAATTTTGATAAATTATATTTTCTTCACCATGTTGTTCTTGGAAGATATAATTTTGTAATACACCTAATAAACAAGTTAGACCACATTACTAGGCATATAAGAATTTTGTGCGGTCTAAAAATTCGTAACTGGAAATCGGTAAATTTGTGATTACCCATATATTTATAGCGTATCAATAAGTATTGTGTAAAAAACTTAATCCGATCCGCCGTCAATTCGACATCAAACAAAGCGGTCAACTCTTTATACAGTTATACTTCCCTAAGAGGAGCTATACCAGAACGAGATAAGCTTCTAGAAATTTTTACATTAGTTTATATATCTCATACCCACGAGAGTGTGAGAGCTGACAGATCGAAAAAATAAATTGCGAAGGACTGACTATAAGCATATTAGTTTTATGTGGTATTTAAGGTTCAGAGTTGACCCAATAGATCAAGACTCAAACGACCATGAAAATAACTGAAATTTTGACCATAACCATATCTTCTTATCATGCAAAGGTCGTTTTTTTGATAAATTATATTTCCTCCCATGTTGCTCATGGAAGGTATAATTTTGTAATATACCTAAGTTATACCACATCACTAGGCATATGAGGATTTTGCCGACATCCGAGCTATTTATTATGATTTTTAGAAGTTTCAGAATTTTAAAAGTTATTTATGTATAATATTCTCAAAAATATATAAATAATTTATTAGAATTTTTTTTTTCATAAAATGTGGCCTGGACCGTCTACTCTGCACCTTTTGATCTGAGTTGTTAATAGAAATTACTAGCAATCGTGCCCACGCTTTGCTGCGGGATGTGAAACATAACCATAATGTCTTTTCCTACTTCTCAAACTTAAAAGGTGAGTTTAAATGATAGAACTGTTTTCATTACTGCAAAGGGAAAATTTCAGAAATAGTACCTGAAGTTTGGCCCACTATTAATTTATGTACATTAAGTTCTAAAATATAAACTTTAGTACATCAAATTGCAAGCCCGACCCAATATATGTACACGACGTCAATGACGTCGTTAGTTTGTGTGACATGTGTCATATTTTGAGGGGTAAAACGGTCTCTCTCTCTCTCTTCCTCTCCCTCACTTCACTTCGTTGGTTTTGCCTCTTAAATCCCAAGCCCTTCTGCTCATAACCACCACCGCCGTCGTCGACGCCTCCACCCCAACCTCACCACATGTCCCTACCACACCGACTTCACCCTATTCTTCTTGATTTAGTCTCACTCCTTTCTCGGCGACTGCTCTCTCCACCTCCACCTCTACTACCACGCCTTCTACTCTCCCCCACCTTCTTCTTCCTCTCCTTCTTTCCACCTCAACATCAAGTCTTCTGTACGGGCGCGAGAGATTGAGCTAACCTCGATTGCCAGAGAAGTGGAGGAATAGTGGAGGCCTTGAATTAGGGCGAGAGGGAGCCAGACGTTGCAGTTGTCTATGACTTTTGAATCGGATCACCGCCAGGGAAAAAACCCGATCAATTGGGCAGTAGCAGAGGACGTTGAGGTCGCCGCCGGTGTAATAAGGAACACTCGTCGCAGTCGGACCCGAGGAGGGACAGCAAAACTGGCGGCAGATTTTGGGTCGTGGACCAACGGTGATTGGTGGTGAGGATGGGGTTGAGTTTGGTGGGTGTGGATTTGGAAAGTGGAGGAGATGTGGTGGTCGTGGCCATGGAAGAGAGAAAGGGGATGGGTTTGGAAGGTGGATGAGATATGGTGGTCGTGGACATGGAGGAGAGAAAGGGGATGGGTCTGTGTACATAGAGAGAGAGAGAGAGAGAGAGAGAGAGAGAGAGAGAGAGAGAGAGAGAGAGAGAGAGAGAGAGAGAGAGAGAGAGAGAGAGAGATTGAGGAAACTGAAAGTACTAAATTACCCTTTGATAAATGAATAATGACATACGGGTTAACACCATTATTGACGTCGTGTACATATATTGGGTCGGGCTTGCAATTTGATGTACTAAAGTTTATATTTTAGAACTTCATGTACATAAATTAATAGTGGGCCAAACTTCAGGTACTATTTCTGAAATTTTCCCTACTGCAAATCATCTAAAACAAAGGATGATCTTATCATAGTGGAGTGTTCAAAAAATAGGCTATCCAAGGTTTACTTATTTACAGTTGTTGCTGGAATATTTTCCAAAAAGTAGTTGTTCTAGGTGTATATAAACAAAACGTGTTAGCCTATCAAAAAATTGCTTGCTCCAGTAATATCTAAACAAAAAGTGAAGCAAGAATTGCAATGACATGCTGCTTCAGTCAGTTTTCTGCTTGTTGGGTTGTGCACCGTATGTGATGACATTGCTGGTTCAATGTTAGCTTCCCTATCACTGTGAAAAAAAAAAAAACACAGTTACTGTTTTTTTTCAATGCACAATAGGAAGGTAGAAGGGTAAACTGAGGGTTTGATCAAAGAAGCCAAGAATGGATATATAATTGGAGAAAAAGAAAAAGAAGTCGGTAAGTTCTAGGAAAGATTAACATTAATGATCATCAATCAAGTTCCTTAGGAATACATAAGAATCAATAAGTTTTTAAGAACGACCAAGCAAAGTTATGTAGATCGAATTCCTTCATTGTAAAACAGGAGGAAACACACGATAAGAAGAGATTATCAAAAACAAAAAACAAAAGAAATATGAAAAAAGAGCAAATGAGTCAATGTAAAAGATGCGAAATAAAGTTGCATCAGCATGAAGATCTTTATCTTACCACAGGGAAAGCACTAATTCAATAGTAAGGACACAGTTTAGAAATCTTAGAATGTATTGCCATACATTCAAACATACATTACCAAATACGTTGTACTTAAATATTATAATCTATCACTTAAAAATGTATTGTAGAAGCTTGTTGTCCTCACAATTAATTGAAGATCAAAGCTGCAGATTGATAGAAAACAACATTCATACACAGAAACCAGAGATTCATATATCTGCTATTGGATTACATAATCAAACTCCTTCCAGGATTTCTTCTCCTTTGTTTCTTTACAAAAAATTAAGAATTTATGATCCCAATACTTCAATGTCAGAAGCAGAGACTGAAACTAAAAACCCAATAGCAAATGAAGTTTCTAATGCTAATCAATCAAATCCAAGCTAACTAATTTTCATTAGCAGAGCAATACCATCACAATACAGATTCTAGTGCATGTCTCATCAATCAAAAGCACCTAATGCAGCTATATGCAGTCTACGCACCTGTACCATTAAGAATAATCAAAATCTAAAGAAATAAATGGAAGGGGTATATACCTGAAGATTAAGTGATTGATATAAAACTGCAAGTTCTTTGATCCTTACTGAAACAACCCTGTGCAAATATATTGCAAATTAATCAAATTGCAAGGGCTAGAAATAAGCAAAAGGCTAAAAATGTTAATCACCAAATGATAAACTGAAATTTGTAATAAAAAATAGTCTATACAGAAGCAAATTTCATGTATCACTCAAATAAGGCATGATAGTGAATTGAAACAATTTAAGTATGCTCATTGACACATGTCTACAATACTGATTTCTAATTTCCAACTCCCTCATTTTCACTGAGTCATATTTCAAACAGTCAATCTATAAACAAAGATAGCACTTATTCGATTCATCCCCTAGCCATAAGCACAGAAAATATAAATACAAATACATACCGATACAAAAGAGAAATATAAGATAACAGGGACTCGCCAGAAAGATACAATCTTCTGGTGCCTAATGAGATTATCCAAAAGCACCAAGGAGATTGAGAACATCTTGTGAGAGAGCAAAGAGAACTCTTTCTTCCACTATGCAAATCACCATTGAGATTAATTTTGTTGATCCAGAGGAGTTTTAATCAAGATGTGTGTGCAATTACAAATAGGTGAAATATTGGTCTATCTCAAAATCTGTTTGTCAATAGCAGTTTCATGAATTATTGTTAGTGATTCAAAGACCACTAGAATCCATAGAACCTAGAATCCATAGAACCTGATTCTTTTGTTAGTGATTACTCTTAGGGATTTATAATTCATGACTCAAGGATAACATAAACCAAATTATTAGGACAGGAAAGGGTTCCCATTACTTTCCTATTTACCTATTTTGTTGACAAACAGACCAATATTTAGGTTCTATGGATTCGAGTGGTCTTTGAATCTGACAACAGGTCATGTGTTGTATTTAATTTTTGGTCAGGGGAAGAGAAAATGTATGCGTAAGAAGCATTTCCGCAAGAGGGATTTTACCCTGAGTGAGGAGGGCAGTCATGTTACCCCGAGTGAGGAGGGCAGTCATGACATGAGGTTTTCGGTTCAGATGATGAATCATCATTGTTTGGTGGTTACTATAAGCTGCTATTTGCAGAGGAAGAACACTTGTCAGAAAAGGTGAGCTTGTGATCTGTTTTTTTGTCTCATTATTTTTGGAAATTTTCAGGAGAAACAAGATCATTTCGTAAAGGAGAAGATTCTGACTACCCCCATTCCTCCTATCACGAACACTTTTGATAGGCCTAGCTGTCTGGTTGAGTATGGCAGACCTGTTTTGGACGGTGTCCCGGTCAAATACCGGCAATTCTCTTGGGATAGATTTGATCACTTGGAATCCCAAGAGAGTCATGATCTTTGGTAGGAGTTCCACTCTAATTTTGTTGATCCAGAGGAGTTTTAATCAAGATGTGTGCAATTACAAATAGGTGAAATATTGGTCTATCTCAAAATCTGTTTGTCAATAGCAGTTTCATGGTAAATAGATCCAAGTTGGTCTCTTCCAATTTTACTCGTTATTGTCGACTGAAAGTCAATACCTAAGAATCAATCTCATGAAACTACCTTAGGTATTGACTTTCAGTCGACAATAACGAGTAAAATTGGAAGAGACCAACTTGGATCTATTTACCATGAAACTGCTATTGACAAACAGATTTTGAGATAGACCAATATTTCACCTATTTGTAATTGCACACACATCTTGATTAAAACTCCTCTGGATCAACAAAATTAGAGTGGAACTCCTACCAAAGATCATGACTCTCTTGGGATTCCAAGTGATCAAATCTATCCCAAGAGAATTGCCGGTATTTGACCGGGACACCGCCCAAAACAGGTCTGCCATACTCAACCAGACAGCTAGGCCTATCAAAAGTGTTCGTGATAGGAGGAATGGGGGTAGTCAGAATCTTCTCCTTTACGAAATGATCTTGTTTCTCCTGAAAATTTCCAAAAATCAATACAAAAAATAATGAGAAAAGAAAAGAGACAAAAAAAACAGATCACAAGCTCACCTTTTCTGACAAGTGTTCTTCCTCTGCAAATAGCAGCTTATAGTAACCACCAAACAATGATGATTCATCATCTGAACCGAAAACCTCATGCTCATGACTGCCCTCCTCACTCGGGGTAACATGACTGCCCTCCTCACTCAGGGTAAAATCCCTCTTGCGGAAATGCTTCTTACGCATACCTTTTCTCTTCCCCTGACCAAAAATCAAATACAACACATGACCTGTTGTCAGATTCAAAGACCACTCGAATCCATAGAACCTAAATAAGGACCAATTCAAAGACCACTAGAATCCATAGAACCTGATTCTTTTGTTAGTGATTACTCTTAGGGATTTTTAATTCATGACTCGAGGATAACATAAACCAAATTATTAGGACAGGAAAGGGTTCCCATTACTTTCCTATTTACATTTTCACTTCCGAAATTCAATTATACCATGACTAGAAAACAAATGACGGTTAATAGCTATCCTGTCATGCACAGCAAAGATAACCTAAATGCACAGAAACAATAAACACAATATCATAAACACCATGGACATCTCACCAGTTGTGATTCACACACCAAGAAAGAACATTACACTATAATCCACATAAAAAGGAAAAAAAATTGAAAAGAAAACAAATGGCGGAGGAATCTAACCACAGGATCAGCAATGAAGGATTCCCCAGAGATAGAGACTAACGACTCAGCACCTCCAATCCTGAAATTAAATATACCTCAGTAATCACTATTTGTGCAAAGAACACCTCTCTTTCTGATCAATGAATTTAAATTCTAAATACAGTACCTCAATGCTTTAGGTTGGCCAGAAGATCCATCTCCAGAGATAGAGACCAACTCAGATGGTCCAGCTAATGACCCAGGAGCAGCAGCAGTCATAGGCTGTACAAAAGACAGTCCATTAGTACCAGATACGAAATTAAAACGCAAGACAACATACAAAACAGCGGAAATGAAATCAAAGTAATTCACGAGAATACAAACCTTTTGGAATCCAGAAGATGCAGCTGATCCAGACACACAAGTCAATCCAGAGGATTCATAGTTCGCAAGCTAAAAAAAGGCCAGAGTTAGAAACCCTACGATTATGAAAGAAATTGAGAGGAAAGATTTGCAAGACTCCTAAAGAAGTCAATGCAACCTTAATATCCATGCTGATCTTCAGAACAAATTCTAGAACCACAAGAAAATATAACAGTGCAAGAAGTTCTAGATCTAGGATGAAGAAAAGGAAAAAGAGGAAATTTGAATTTAAAGAATTAGAAGCTCTATGTTCTTTCGTTTCTTTTTTTTTTCTTTTTTTGTGTGAGTGAGTTTATATAGGTGCTCAAGCTTCCAGAGCAGGCCACTTTCCAAAGAAATGTACAAAATCTGTACAATGTAAAGAGAAAATGCACAGTACAAGTTGCGAAAAGAATAACATGTTTTTAAGAATGGAAGAAACCGTGTGACAAGCCAAAAGAAGACTCAGGTTCAAAGACCACTCAAAACCAAAATATTGCAATTACATTACTGGAATGTGGAATAAATAACAAGTCTACTTCACTAAAATCCAAAGAAGTTGAGATAATGAAGAAGCCCCATAATAAGGATCAAATCAGATTCAAAGACCACTCGAATCCATAAAACCTGATTCTTTTGTCAGTGATTACTCTTGGGGATTATGAATACATGACTCGAGGATTACACAGACCAAATCATTAGGGAAGAAAAGGGTTCCCATTACATATTTACATTGTCACTTCCAAAAATCAATTATACCATGACTACAAAACAAATAACGGTTAATAGTATCCTGTCATGCAGAGAAAAAATAACCTAAAAGCGCAGTTCATGCACAGAAGCGATAAACACAATATCTAAACACAATGGATATCTCACCAGTCATGATTCATACAACCAAGAAAGAAAATTACACTATAATAAAAAAACAAAAAAAATTGAAAAAGTAACAAATGGTGGAAGAATCTAACCACAGAATTAGCAATGGAGGATTCCCCAAATCCCTCAAAACCCAACGAATCAGCACCTCCAATCCTGAAATTAAATATACCTCAGTAATCAACCTCTCTTTCTAACCAACGAATTTAAGCAACTAAATACAGTACCTCACTGCCTTAGGTTGGACAGAAGCTCTAGCTGCAGTGCTAGAGACCAACTCAGATGTTCCAGAAGCAGCAGGAATCATAGGCTGTACAAAAGACAGTTCATTAGTGCCGGATACGAAATTGTACAGTAAAGACAGTTCATTCAAAATCTGTACAATGTATAGAGATAATGTACAGTACAAGTTGCAAACAGCACAACGTGTTTTTGAGAACGGAAGGAAGAAATCCCATGACAAGCCAACAGAAGACTCAGCTTCAAAGACCACACAAAACCACAAAACGTGGGATTATTATAGGGATTATCAATACATGGCTTCAGGAATAACAAACTATTAGAGAATAGAAAGGGTCCCCCATTACTTGTTTACATCGTGACTTGTAAAAATCAATTCATAACATAACAAAGAAACAAATGTGGCCATAGGTATCCAACTGTGCAGAGCAAAAAGATAACCTAAAAGCATGGTTCATGCACAGACATACAGAAATCATGGATAAACAATCCAAATTCATAAACAATATACCCAATAAAAGAACAAGGATATCACCACACCGATTTGTGACTAATACACGGCAAGAAATAAAATTACACTATAAAGATCCAAATAAAATGAAAGAACATGAACAAATGGTACCACAGAATTGGCAGTGGAGGACTCCCCAAATTCCTCAGAACCCAAACGCTCATCTCCTCCAATCCTGAAATCAAATAACACCTCAATCATCTACAGTACCTCGATCAAAAAGAACACAAGTCTTTTTTCAAGAATGAAGTGAGAAAAAACTATTAGAGTACCTCAATGGCTTAGATTCGGCAGTAGAAATAGCTACAGAGCTATTGAGCATCTCAGATGATCCAGACAATTCATTGGATCCACAAACAGACTTGGCACGCTACAAAGAAAACAACAACGCCACAATTACAACCCTAGATCATAGAATTGAGGGGGGCGAAGAGTTGCAGAAACCTAAAGAAACCACTGCAAAAACCCTAGGCGGACCCTAAGCACTGTAATGGCGAAGCGAAGCAAAGCTCACCTTGTCCATGACGATCGAGAGCGCTGTAGAGACGAGACGACTCGTGGAACTAGGGCTCAGAAATGTGAGTAGGGAAATGTGAAATCACAAGAATTTGGGGCTCTATTTTTCCCAGGCGAGCGCGAGTTTGAGTTTATATAAGAGCGCGGCCCAGTTTTAAGAGATATGTGTGGAATCGGTACAATGCAAAGGAAAGGGGGAAAAAATGGGTTGCGAATTGCATAATATGTGTTTGCCAAGGGAAGAGAAGATGTGAAGGCCCAAAATTCGAGACATCTTGTCTCTGGGTGTGTGTGTGTGTGTAGCCAGATGAAAGAAACTTTTTTCCCTAACTCCTCCATACATGAGATCAATAGAGTCGGGCATCCTTCCTGATGAAAATATGACATCATCATCATCATTTTTCTCAATTGAATCTCATGTGTAGGATGGGAAGATCCTACAACTACATAACAAAACCACAAATTGAATGACATGAGTTTTTTCTTCTTTTTTCAAAAGATGTGGAGAGACTAGAGCTTAGGGCAACTCCAACTATGAGCTCTATCTGGGGGTGCTATTTTCATTTTAGCACCCCCTTAGTGCACTATTCATGTATCCATCAATTCTCATCTCCAACCATGAGTTCTATTTGGAGGTGCTATTTTAACTATTCTTGACTAAAATATAATATGAGTATAATTTGAATGAATATTATATTAAAAATATGTTAATTTAATTAAATAAGGTAAGAAAAAATCATTTAACAATTTATCATAATATTTAATAATTATTCTTATTATTTAATGAATAAAAAAATGTTTAATTTTTTTTATTAGTGTCGGCATATACGGTGTGAGGAAATAGAAAAAAATGGGTTGGTATTTATAGAATTTCATATAATTTACTGTTCTAACGGGTATATTATTTTCCCTCAAATTTCTGATATTTTTTTAATTTTTTTTGGAACAAAATGGAATTAATAAGCCTTGAATTAACCAGAGCCATTGATCTCTTTTTAACATCAAATCTGAGCCATCAGATTTGAGATATATGATTTCAGTAAAAAAAAAAAAAAAAAAAAAGGAAAACATCAGACCGTCCATTTTCAAAATGGAGTGATCTGAGCCGTACATTATCAGACCGTTGTGTGTCCCAACGGTCGGTTTCCGACAGGCCGAAGCTGGTGGGGCCCAGTGGAGCAGACCACAGCAGGCGTATTACCTCTCTCCAGCGCGAGTTGGCGGGTTTCTTCGCTTCCTCGTTTCACCCTGACGCGCGTGCTGCCCAGCTCTCCTTCCGACGCGTCAGTCGAGCTTCTGGGCTGGGCTGGAATTTGGAGTGGTCCCGGGACACTGTTCCAAGTCCTGGTCTTGGTTTTGTCACATATTTGAGACTGGAAATGGCTCCAAGTCTCATAATTATAGGACTAGATCCACCAAAAATTATGGGTTGGAGATGATGAGTTCTATAAAAATCCCAAAACTGATTTTGAACCCTAAAGGTTGGAGTTGCCCTTAGAGAAGGAGAGATGGGGTTGGAGAAGGCTCTGGCCGCTCTGCAGGCAGGTGTGCATTATATAGCTTTTGAAAATCAATTAAATTACCAAATTACCCTCACTTTTGTTATTATTATTATTTTTTTAAAGTAATTTTTTAATCGGATCAAACGAGGATGCACTAATTCAAAGAACAAAAAACAAAACAAAAACCCGCATATTCGCCCGGTCCGACCTGACCTGATCTATCCTAAATACCAAATACAAGAATTCCCAAGGTACAACAGCTATTGCAAGACATATTTGATGGCAAGGAGCTTTGCAAAAGTATAAATCCTGATGAAGCAGTTGCATATGGTGCCTCTATACAAGCTGTAATTTTGAACCGTGAAGAAAATATCGAGAAGGTTCAGGACTAGCTCTTGTTGGATGTCACTCCCTTTTCCCTTGGTGCAGACTGCAGAGCGTTTTAATGGAGAAATGAAGGTTGTTGTCCCAAGAAACACTACCATCCCCACTAAGAAAGAAAAAGTTGTGACAAATGTCGAAATTGGACAAGTGTGTATGTAAGTTTAAAGTGTACGAGGGTGAAAGCGCAGTAGCTAAAGATAACAGATTGTTGGGTACATTTAAGCTCAAAGGCCTCCGTCATGCTCAAAGGGAAACATCTCAGGCCACCCTTTGCTTTGAGATTGATGCCAACGGGACTACGGTTGTCTCTGCCGAGGAAAAATCAACGGAGAATAAGAGCAAGATTACATCACCAATAACAACAAAGGCAGGTTATCTGAGAAAGAAATTGAGAAGATGGTCAAGGAAGCAGAGAGGTATAAGTTAGAGGACGAGGAAAATAAGAAAAAAAAATGGAGGCTAAGTTTGCATTGAAAGATTATGCATCCAACATCCCAAATCTAACTGAAGCAAATAAGACAAAAATTGTAGATGCAGTTGAAACGATGGCTTGATGATAATGAGAGCCAACTTGCTGAATGTGAAAATTATGAGAATGAGATGAGAAAAATTGAAAACCTCTGCAATTCCATGTGGCCTAAGATGAACTAGGGTGGTGGCCATACTAGAATTCGCTAAGAAAGGAGCTGTTTATTTTTTGCTGAGTAGATCTCAATCATTACTTATCTATTTAGTCTTGCTCGAATGCCTAATTGTAGAGTTTGGTTATGATTTTTTTCTTCGATCTGAGTGACATGAATGAATTTGGTCTCAAAATATTTTCGAATCAAACATACTTAATTGTATGAGATGGAATTATAGGAGAGAGAGAGAAGGTCAATGAGTCAAATTGATTCTCTGTTCGGCAAATACCTGCCTTCCCCTGTAAGAACGTGGTCTGGATCCTGGAAAGTACATTAACCGCTTAAATAAAATTTAAGATAAAGATTCACCGGAAGATAAAGAAGAGAAAAGAAAAATTAAAGAGAGGTAATAATCGGCAAGTATGGCAGTACCTCCATTCCCCATTTGATGAAATCTGGGGACTCACAGGCCTTATATTCATCAACCAAACACTCAAGTATTTCTCTTGATTCATCAAATTCTGAAAGGTCATTCTCCTGTCACATTATGGCATACATTTCATAAATTTGTTACACATGAAAATGTTTTTCTCATCAATCATCAACTCATCAAGATCAATTGCACCAACTATATGGAATATAAACATGGCATATCTACTGAAATAAAACAATTTCTACTCATTCAGCCAACTTCTCATCAAGCATTGTACTGTTAAAACTTAAAAGTTAGAAGTTAAAAACAATCATAATGCGACAAAGTTCAACTGTACTAATTGTATGAGATATACATATGGCATATCTACTGAAGCAGATTAATTTCTAATATTTAAGTCAAAAACCTCTCACCAAGCATTCTACAGTTACAAGTTCGAAACAAAAATTGAACGTATAAGAATCATAGTTGCACCATCAAGAAATTGATCAATCGAGTCTGAAATAATACTGACAGCTGTGCAGGCAACAACTTACAGCAAACATTGGGAACTTCCGGTAGTTATCAAGAAAAGCTTGCTTCTTTCTTAACAACGAATTCTGGCTCAAACACTTGCTGAAAAGGTGGCGAATACTAGTATGGCTGGCTGGCATAAGACCACTGACCTAAAAAGGATAAAACAGATAGATATTTCGTCATTATAATTACTCATCCATCTTATTAAACTGTAGGACACTACAAATGAAAACATAAAATTCTGAAATTCAAAATTGTAACTCAAATTAACTTTGAAGGGTAGATGGAAGTTTTTTAACAGCAAAAAGAACTGACATTGAGGACTTTCCAGACTTTGTTATCAGCACAAAATTTAAAAACAAGTAAGAAAGTCTAAGATAAGAGTCATAGCCTTACCCTATGGCCAGTTTGCACATGTGGAGACTTCCTAGACAACGCAACCTGCACAAACAAGCAGAAAGTACAAGATCAAACATCCAAATATTGCCCCAAATGAAGTAAATGAACTCATTTATACAACAAAATCTAGAGTGCAAAAGAACCTGAATGCTTGCAGGGGCCCACTCAATAAAGTTAAGAAGCTTTCTTTCACGTATCCTCTGCAAACTTTCATGAACCTGATTACAGAATACAAGCACTAAATACACCGTCCAAAGAAAATACAAAACAGTAGAAGAGAAACAAAGTGCTTAACATCCAAGGCAAATAAGAAACTCTAGTTCATATATCCACAGACAATTCTAAAACTTGCTACCACGTTCCGAGAATATGCATAGACTTGCAGTCATCTACTACAATTGACTTTCATTTCCCAACAAATTCATTTCAAATTTTGATTGGAAAAGATGATCATGAATGAGTAATGAATATTTTTGTACCAAACAGAAATTTTGGTTGTTTGTAGAACTGTAGGATTATCATGCAAATTCAACTATTATATTACTATTGTTATTATTGCATCCTGAGTAGGGTCTACTGTACTACTCCTTGAATGATGTTTAATATCAAAATATATAATTTGTTTGACTGGCTTCTTTTGTCTGAGCATACGATGAAACCATGATAGTTTTTGTCTGCAAAAGGAAACCAATTCATGTCAGAATTGCTCCATTCTGATCTGTGGAAAAGAAAGGCAAGCACCACTTCTTACCTGCAGAAGTCTACGGTCTTCTCATATTCATAGACTTAAAATATCAATATTCTAATAACAATATAGTAACAACATCCTAGACGTCACAACAAAACCAATCCAATCACATGATAAAACAGAAACCAATTATGATATAACATGGAACTAACTTTGTTCTTTCTATGGCCCTGCTCCCCTGCTGTTTCTACCAATCATATTTTCACAGAAATCTACATTATTACATATGAATGAATATAAGAATATATATTGAGTACTTGCAGTACACATTAGCAATCCACACAAAAACAAAATAGAAAGCTACTTTGTACGTTATGAAGTCCATCGTGTTGTGAAATAACAAGATCGAGACTAATAGTACTATACAACTGAATGAAAACAGAGACTAAAGAAACAAAAGAAACTTTGTTCACCAGACAACCATCATTTGATAAACCAAAAGTTGAATCAAGCTCTAATATATAGGAGGGGTCCTCATGCCACCATGTATCGGTGTTGCTCGGGGATCTCTCATGGGAGTCATAGGTGGAGTTCTCATGCCACCATGTATTGGTGTTGCTCGGGGGGGATCTCTTCTGGGAGTCATCATGTAGGGAGTCGTCATATAACGCATTGGGGATGCTCCAGGATCTCTCATGGGAGTTGTCATGTAAGGCATTGACGTTGCTCCAGGATCTCTCATAGGAGTCCTCATGTAAGGCATTGGGGTCTCACAACCAGAGCGATATGGTGTTGTAACTGCAGCAGCAACATTACCTGATTCTGAAATACAATGCAGACGATCAACAACAATAGTTTTCATCTGGGACTCTAGTTCAACCCTTACATTTGATCCTTTAACCTCCACAACACGCCCCCTGCAGCCTTTATAGGGACCTAGACGGAACTTTACTCGGCTCCCTTTACCAAAGCCATCCTGCCCATCATGCCTTCTTGCACCTCCAGAAAACCTCGGACTTCGACCAGGGGTTTTGTGATACCTTAAGTTGTGGGAGTCACACATTGTATCACCATTATTTACTTCAGGACTCTCCACAACATGATCAGAGAACACGCAGATAGCTTCATTGGCTGCATCAGATAAAATGGTGATCAACTGCTTCTGCTGATCAACCTTAACAACCATGCCAGTTGCTCCTTGTTGACTACCACTAACAACCTTCACATGCTGCCCTTCTTTAAAGCATTTCTGAAGTGCTGTTTGATTGATGGCAACAGTTTCCGGGAGGCCATCCATTTCCGCTTTGATATGAACAGTCCCTAACTCAACTTTCTCAACCCGTCCCACCAAGTTTCTCAGATCTCCCTCCGTAACAATAACTGCATCGCCCTTCATAAAGCTTTGGCCTTTCTTTCTATTTGGAATTGTATGATCTCCATCACCATCAAGTTCCTGGAATTCTTCAAGTTCCTGCAAGGAGGGTTTTGCCTCTTTTATACTTTTATCAGAAACAACTTTAAGATGGAAACCATCTTTAAAGATCATCCCAGATAAGCCATCAATCTTCTCAATATAACCACGTGCCAATGGATCTCGCATGGACTGTACTCGTACACCCAGCTGTCTAACTAGGTTCATGTTCCTAAGAAGTGCAGGAACACGATCAGGACGTGCGCCAGATTCCTTCTTCTTCGATGATTCTACACCTTTTGCAAGAGCTTGTAAATCAACCCTTGGAATTAACTTTACTCTAACTTGCTGTCTCCCCGGGACATGCCCCACAATCTTGGCAAGGTCCCCTTTATATACTCCCGTCTTAATCCTAACCCATTTATCATTTACAACGCTCTTGCTTTCACATGATAGCACATCAATCATCTCTTTAATAGGAACAAGCATTATTTTCTGCAGAATTACATACCTCAGACCTTTGCAAGCTTCCCTCACATGGGCTTCTTTGTAAGCTTCAACATATATGAAGCTTTTCAAGTGATCCAAAGCAATTGCAGACATGATCTGCAATTCTCCAGGATTATCAATACACTTGTGCATTAGACAAGCCGCTACCTCTCTCTCTTTACCAATGGCACACTTCACCAACCACAATTTCGGGTCCTTAACACCGGGTATGAGAGCTTGCTGTCCAACCTCCGTATCGTCCTCATATTCTTCCACATGAACATCCCTAAATCTGTCTTGAACCCTTCTTTCAAACTCATCAATATCCTCCTCTTCTTCTTCCTCCGGAAGCACAAACCCCATCCTTCTCCCACCGCCGCCATCATGATCAACTTCATCAGGTTCGTTATCAAACTCCGGTTCATTAACAATAAACCCATCCAATTCACCCTCATCGTCTTCCTCCTCATCCTCATCTTCATCCTCAATAGCCTCATCATCCACAAACATGGACTTAAAAGGCCTTCCACCACCGCCTTCTTCCTCCTCCTCCTCCTCCGCAACGGATTTCAATTTCCTCTTCTTCGAATTCGACCCTCGCCCTCTCCGCTTCTGGATCTCAATCTCGTCAGAATTCGAGCTCCCCCGCTTCGAATTGGCCCTTCGCTCCTCCCGCATCTCGCTCTCCTCTTCTTCTTCTTCATAATCCTCTCTCCGATTCGGCATGGCTGCTACAGAAAAAAGAAAACCCTAACTTTGCTCTCAATTTCGCAATTCCTCTATAACCCCTATGGGTTCATGCTATGAGGCAAAGGCCCCTATTTATACAGATAGTAGATAAAAGGATCCAAAATTACCTAGGGTTACCAAGCAATAGCATCACGCCGCCAAGCCCAATCCAAGGATAAGAATGAGAAAAACCGCGAGAAGAAGGAGATTGAGGAGGACCACGATTACGAATCGATTCGAGCCAAGCCGAACCGGTTCGTATTCGTAGAGCTCTTCGTCCTCTTCTTCTGGCTGCGTCGGGGTCCGAGTGTTGATGAGGCTCCATATGGTTTGTTGTCTCTGTAGAACCGAATTGGGGGATTTTAGTTTTCTAGGGTTTCTCCATTCTCCTTGAACATGGAGGACGTGATTGTGCCACATCCCTTATTAATAGGAAAAATAGAAGCAGTTTAGGTTTAGCAAATTGGGCCTCAAGTTTAGACCTTTTGGAACGTGTTGTGCTTTCCTCCCTTGGAGGGTTTGCTGCCTTGTTGGATTATGACGGGCTGTTAGTCTTTATGTCTATATTGTTCTGTTTGGTGTTTATCTTGTTCTAAAAAGTCTTGTATTTCTGTTTGTAAAGTTTTGCATATCCTTCCACCTCCAAAAAAAAAAAAAAAAAAAAAAATAGAAAACGTATATTTATTGGAGTTAAAAACATTCCACATTTAATATGGATCTTTTCAATAATACTTATTTAGATCAAGATTTTATTTCGAATAAAACTGGAGATAACAACTTTTTAATAGAGATATGATGGTCCTGAAATTAGGTAATTAATGCAATGGATCTGGCGGTGAGGAAAAAAATTGATGAAAATTTGGGCCTATATTGGTATAAAGAAGATCCTGGAAATCAAGTTTGGGTTTGAATGGATTTGTCTTTGAAAGGAAAGAAGAAGAAAAGACAATTGAATATGTAGTTCAAACTTCAAACATAGTTAAGGGTGATGGGTTTGTTGCATAGGTTTAGAGAATGAAGAAGGGAAGAAAAGGAAGAGGAAGAGGAAGAGGTAGAGGTGGGAAGGAAATCAGCTGTCCCCAAAATCTCTGTCCCTCCAATAAAATTAGCCACCTGTCTTCTCGACTAACAGAGATTTAACTCTGTTAAACAGAGACTTAATTATGTTAAACTTATATTATTTTAGTTAAAGATAAAAACAACCAAATAATCGTACACACTTGGTGGGGTGCTCTCTGAAGGCTTTTGGTTTCATCTTCTATTTTCTTTTCCATCAAACCCAGCTAGATACCAGCTAAAACAATTGTACCAATCTCTAGGTCCAAATTCAGCGATTTGCAATTTCCAACTATAAATCTACTGATCTAATTGTAATCCACAAATCATTGTGATAGAACAATTGAATGTAAAAAATTGCAGGAAAATGGGACAAGTGTAACTTGGATTCATGACGGTGTGTGTATATATAAGCTAAACCAAATTACCAATCCACCGACCCCTTAGTTTCCTTTTTTCTATAAGCTAAAACGAATAATCAAATTAATGTGTGTGTGTATATATATAGAGACACTTTCTACCGTGGTGATAAATTTTAGTAATTAAATTTCCTTGGTGCAAGAATCTAAACCATGGTAATCCTTCTTTTTCATATGAGAGAGTCTATGAGAATAATGTCTCGTTTCATTCTTCACACAGAACCTCCTTCACTCTTCTTGTATTAGAAGTGGAACGAAATGACTCGACTAGGCTCAGTTATCGTAACACATTGTAGCAAAGTCTTTATGTTTACATGATGATGTTACTGAGGCTCATTCAAGTGTTCAACGACTGGTTAGATTTTGGTTTAGGGCGTTTCATTCTTCACACAGAACCCTTTCAGTCTTCTTGTATTAGAAGTGGAACCAAATGACTTGACTAGGCTCAGTTATCGTAACACATTGTAGCAAAGTCTTTATAAACACATGATGATGTTACTAGGCCTCGTTTAAGTGTTGAACGACTGGTTAAGTTTTAGGTTTAGGGCTTCTAACCCTCTAGTTTCATAGTATTTGATTCATCTCTGAGTCGAGCATGAAGGAAGAACAATCTATGGACATTCTCTGATGTAGGACCTTTTTCCTGGGACCGAAAATGTTACCAACTTACTTTCCATCTTTTTACCATCACACACTGTTTTTCCTTTGAAGTTCACATTCTTGGATTTTGAAGACATAAATTTGGAGTTCATATATTGATTACTGAGAACATATGCAGTTGAAACATGTCCATCACACCACTAGAAATCCAAAAGTGGAATCAAAGAATTCAAAAACGAAAGTGAAAGCAAAGAATAATTTAACAAACAATAATAACATAAACTAAAACTCATCCCCCAAATACTGCCATTCATGAATTCCTCTAAACCATATATCCACAACCATAATTCTCGAACAACTCATAAATAAAGGAACCAAAAGAATAAAAACCCATCACCAATTTTTTTTTTTTTTCATTTCCCCCTTCTCCTACAAATCCCCATTTCTAAACCTAAAAAAAAAAAAAAAAAAAAAGAATCAAACTCAAAAGAAGTTGTAGGATGATGCATCCAAAGGATGAATGAGATATGTGAGCACCAAAGCCACGAGCATCAGCACATACGCAATCCCCTGATCTATTGAAGTCCCTGCAAAATCCAACCCACACAGAAAACCAATCAAAACCCAAAATGCCATTAGAAACAAAAATGGGGTTTCAGATCTAGACTCCATTACCATCACTAGTGGGAACAGGAACAGGAGCAGGAGCAGGAGCAGCTAGCGGTGAAGCAGCAGGAGCCCTTGAGGCAGAGGCAGAAGCCAAGAAGAGGACTGCCAGCACTGCCAGAAGTCGGAAAATGGCCTTGGAAAAAGCAAAGCAAGCTGCCATTTCGGAGCCAAAAAAAGAATATGGAACAAGAGTGAAGAAGAGAGGAGAATGGAGAAGACCCAAAATGAGAGAGAGAGAATGTGGTGTGGGAGAGGAGAGAATTTTGGTGTTATATAAGGGAGAGGGTTTGGTTTGGTTTGGTGGTGAGAAGGAGCCAGAGGAAAGAGAGGAATAAGGCAGGCCTCCCTGTATAGGGAAATTAATTTTTCCCCTTTTTTTCATTTTTTTGTCTCTTTTTTTGCTTTTTGCCCTTTTTTGGCTGACGTGGTCCATGTGGGTGACAGTCTGTCCTTCACAGCCCAACTTGTGTTTCAAAAGCCTTTTCGCTCTTTCTCGGATTCTACAATCCGAGGCGGGCCCCACCTTCGCTCCGTTACAACGAAATTAACGGCTATTTAACGGATACTCTTCAATCAATCTCTCTTCCGTTTTCAAATTCAAAAAATTCGGATTATTGATTATCCGAAAAATAACCAGCAGAGGTCTCAGCTCATCGATAATTTTTCATTTGATTACAATTGAGATTTGACGTTTCTAAACAATCTTTGCTAGGGTGTGAAGCAGAGTAGGGAATTTCGTTGTCATGGGTGGAGTGTGGAAAATTCTTGTAATGGCTTGAGACTCTGGCACTGACAATTGTCAATGACAACGATACGTATTATTGAGGAAGCAAGGGGTGATTGGAGAACGAAGGAATGTACAGGGACAGTTGTATAGGATAATCAAGATATGATTAGCAAGTGTGCACGAATTTAAAGTAGACAATTGGTTTTAGGGATTATTGAATTCGTCTTAAGCTGGCAATTGGCGTTTTTGGCAACAATGCAGCTTTGTGGATTTTCCCTTGTGTTCCGGCATTGGCGAATTGTTGTCTCAAGTCTTGACAGTTTCACGAAATCGTAACGAAATGAACCAGAGAGTCCTATCATTCACTCGAGTATGGCATATTCCGGGTTTCTGTACCGATAGCTCTGTTCTTTTACCCAATCTCTACAGTACAGAAAAACTCCGCGCGCATGCCATACTCGGCGGAAAGTAGGCATCCTTGGGATCACAACACTGTTCCTGTCCACATATTAGCTAAAAAGCTTGACATTTGAGATGAACAATGTCTTACAAATGGGGACAGACGAAACCCTAAAGCTCGTGCCAAAGTTATCTTCATCATTCAAATTTCAAAAACAAATAACCAGTCACAATCAGTGAAGAACAAACTTATGAAACCAAAGATGGGCATGACACCATTGAACATGCCATGCCAAACACCAAGAGCTGTGATGAAAACAAGCATACCAGCCTCCAATGGACCCAACAGACCAAAAACAAACAGGGTCTACCACATGGGGAGTAGGTCTATCACATGGGGAGGGTGGTACTATGGTAGCATCATCATCATCATACAGTGAGATTCTGTATTCTCTAGGGATTGAAAAATTGGACACCCTTACCCAAATCAATAACCAAAATGAAACACCCAGAAAATAATATTACATTAATTATTCCGTTAGGAAATACTTAAAATGAAGAATTGCAATAAATACTATACAATGCTCCCTCCAAATGTACTTTTGGCACCAGCACTTAGCGATATGTGTTTTCCAATCCTGGCAAATCACCAAACAAGGAGGGCATTAAAGATTCAGCATTTAGTTGGTCTCGAGTCTTGACAGAAAGTGAAAGGTGTAAATAGGGCAGATCTGATATAAAACCATCCCAAAACACAATAATCAGAACAACTACAGAAGGAAATGCAGTACATTTTACATCTAGCTTACCTAAATTGTTCATACTGCCAATTTTGGGTCCACTGTTCCTGCTGCACTGCCTTCTCCTGTAAGAACGTGGTCTGGATCCTGGAAAGTACACTAACCCGGTTAAATAAAATTTAAGATAAAGATTCACCGAAAGACAGAGAAAAGAAAAGAAAAACTAAAGAGAGGTAATTATTGGCAAGTATGGCAGTACCTCCATTCCCCATTTGATGTAATCTGGGGACTCACAGGCCTTATATTCATCAACCAAACTCTCAAGTATTTCTCTTGATTCATCAAATTCCGAAAGGTCATTCTCCTGTCACATTATGGCATATTGTTATGAGGAGCCCCACATGCATTTCATAAATTGCCACTCATGAAAATGTTTTTCTCTTCAATCATCAACTCATCAAGATTAACTGCACCAACTATATGGAATGGAATATAAATATGGCATATCTACTGAAATAGATTAATTTCTACCCATTGAGTCAACTTTTCATCAAGCATTGTACTGTTAAAAGTTAAAAACAATCATAATGCGACAAAGTTCAACTGTACTAATTGTATGAGATATACATATGGCATATCTACTGAAGCAAATTAATTTCTAATATTTAAGTCAAAAACTTCTCACCAAGCATTCCACAGTTACAAGTTAGAAACAAAAATGAACATATAAGAATCATAGTTGCACCATCAAGAAATTGATCAATCGAGTATGAAATAATACTGACAGTTGTGCAGGCAACAACTTACAGCAAACATAGGGAACTTCCGGTAGTTGTCAAGAAAAGCTTGCTTCTTTCTTAACAACGAATACTGGCTCAAACACTTGCTGAAAAGGTGGCGAATACTAGTATGGCTGGCTAGCATAAGACCACTGACCTACAAAGGATAAAGCAGATAGATATTTCATTATAATTACTCATCTATCTTATTAAACCATAGGACACTACAAATGAAAAACATAAAATTCCAAAATCCAAAATTGTAACTCAAATTAACTTTGAACTTTGAAGGGTAGATGGAAGTTTTTTAACAGCAAAAGAATTTGCATTTGAGGACTTTCCAGACTTGATTATCAACACAAAATTTAAAAACAAGGAAGAAAATCTAAGATAAGAGTTATAGCCTTACCCTATGGGCAGTTTGTACATACGGAGACTTCCTAGACAAAGCAACCTGCACAAACAAGCAGAAAGTACAAGATCAAACATCCAAATATTGCCAAATGAAGTAAATGAACTCATTTATACACACAATATTTAGAGCGCAAAAGAACCTGAATGCTTGCAGGGCCCCACTCAATAAAGTTAACAAGCTTTCTTTCACGTATCCTCTGCAAACTTTCATGAACCTGATTACAGAATACAAGCAGTAAATACACCGTCCAGAGTAATTACAAAACAGTAGAAGAGAAACAAAATGCTTAACATTCTAAGGTAAGCAAGAAACTCTAGTTCATATTTCCACAAACAATTCTAAAACTTGCTACCACGTTCAGAGAATCTGCATAGACTTGCAGTCATCTACTACAATTGACTTTCCTTTCCCAACAAATTCATTTCAAATTTTGATTGGAAAAGATGATCATGAATGAGTAATGAATATTTTTGCACCAAACAGAGAAATTTTGGTTGTTTGCAGAACTGCAGGATTACCATGAAAATTCAACTATTACTATTGTTATTATTACAACCTGAGTAGGGTCTACTTCTCCTTGAATGATGTTTAATATCGATATATACTTTGCTTGACTGGCTTCTTTTGTTCGAGCATACGAGGAAACCATGATATTTTTTGTCTGCAAAAGGAAACCAATGTCAGAATTGCTTCATTCTGCTCTGTGGAAAAGAAAGGCAAGCAACACTTCTTACCTGCAGAAGTCTTCTCATAACATCAAGTACAGTGGTTTTACGAATCACATTAGCCTGCCAATAGGAAATATATTTGCATCAGACAGCTAATTGCTTCTTTAGAAGCACAAAATGAACATTAAAATTTTGAAATTATATGAAATTACACATTTCTCTCAACCTCTTTCCCTCTAATTCGCCACATGCTAGCTCACACACATGGATACATATGAGTAATTGGATGGTATAAGATCAAAGACATTCATGCATGACTGAGTCTTACCTGGCGCTCGACTGTGAGGGGTGTATATCCTGTCATTAGAAAATGGCATCTTGGTGTTGGAATCAAAGATGCAAGAAGACCAACCAAGTCGTTGTTCATGTACCCTGGATATCTCAGAGTGGTTGTGCTAGCAGACATTACAGTAGAAACCAAAGAATTTGTTTGAGCAAAGGTGGGATTTGTGAGATGGAGGCGCTCGACAGCGATTCTATTCAATGCAGTGTTATCAAGGACGACAACACAATCAGCATTCAGAGTTAGTCGCTTAAGTGTCAAAAGTGAGTTATAAGGCTGGACCACCACATCACTTGTTTCCATCTGGTTAGGAAATACACTGTATGTCTGAACCAGTTTTTTGCTGTATCGATCATTCAAAGTCTCCAACAGATAGGAACCCATTCCTGCATTTTACATAGTGATCTGTGAGTACACTCAAAAGAGCTATGAAGTAAGCAGTCATTAAGAAGTCCATTTGTCTATACTACAAATTACACCACCGTCATGAAAGCAAAATCTTGTCCGGAAGGCTTTGGAGATACTCAGGCAAGTAACACATCCCATATACGATTCATTTGAAAAAATGTTGTTTTGTATAGGCCAGGCCTAAATTATATCTAGTTTGAAACAGGTACAGTAATGAAATGATATATCTAATCAAATGACCCATCCTTGTAAATAGGAAGTAAATTGAGCAAATATTTATTAGGTCATGAAAGGTGGGAGAAAAAGGTAAAACTAAAGAGAAGCAAAGAAAACCTGAGCCTGTTCCACCAGCAATTGAATGGCAAAGAACAAATCCTTCAAGACTATCACTCCCATCTGCTTCTCTATCAATCATGTCCATTATGGCCTCTTCAACACCTTTTCCCTGAATCATAATTTACAATAATTTCAGGTCCACTTACATGGCAGCTAAGAAAAGAGCTTTGACATCATAAAATTAGTATGACAGAAACTGGTATGTATCTAAAGTAATCGACTCAAAACACCTGACTGCAGTTGAACAAAGAAACAAACCTGATCATATCCACTGGCCCAATTATTTCCTGCACCACCTCCATGATCTGCAACATAGATGTTCTCATGATTGTAGAGGTTTCGATAGTCACTGTTCTGAATACCATTAATCACTCTGGGCTCCAAATCAATCAGCAAAGCTCGTGGTATGTAGTGCTGATCGTCAGCCTGGTAGAAAAACACATCTTTTCTGTCCCCTCCCTGCAGCATTTCAGTTTGATAAGTACTACAGACATCTATTTCAACAGACGCACTTCTTAAAGTTGCCATAATCACTACTTCCTGATGAACCATACGGCAACAATTCACATACGCAACTCCTCATTTTTCTGCTCAACACTTCCCATCACTCCAAAACAAATTTCGACCATCAATATCTTAAGCATCCTTAATCTATGTTTGACTCGGGCTACTCTAGGCCTGACTAGTATTACTCAAACACTACATAACCATTTTCAAGAGCCGAAATTTTTAACATTTGGTTATTGAGACAGAAACAATAAAATCTCAATTACACTTGCAACTTCTAACAGTAAAGTTTGAAGTTTCACTATATGATACCAGAAAACAAATTTACCCAGTGATCGAGCCTCAGTCAAAAACTCAACCAAGTTCCCAAACAATCGAAAATTCGATTTCCAGCGCAACTTTTGGATTCATGAATTTCATCATTCTTAACAACCGAAGCAGCAAAAAGACAATTCAATTCACACACTTCAACTAAGCCGAGCACGGGTGCTCAGGAGCAATTAAGCAAAAGGTAGACAAGTAAAGAAGGTGAGGGAACCTGAGTGGCAAAGTCTTCGAGAATGCCTTCTTTGCTGATACCGTGCTCGAGGCAGAGCTGCTTCCAGAACTCCATTCCGATCTGGTTCCCGCATTGTCCCACCTGCAATGTGATGATCTCCCGAGGCATTTTCTTCTTTCCCGCACTTTCTCTCACCTAGGGTTTTTCTTTCTTTCTTTCTTTCTTTCTTTCACACTCACTCACTCTCAGAGTTTTGAGACTTGAAATACTCATTTGCCGGTTCGCACCCAATTTAACTCCCATTTTCTGGGTAATTCGTAATTCAACGGAGCCGAAAGAAAGTCGTCGTGGTAAAATAATATTTTCTTTTAAAAAAAAAATGGTAAAATAATATTTTTAACTATTAAGATATATATTTTTTTTTAAAGGGAATAAGAAATTACGAGCGTGAAAGCGTAATGCAGAGATTAAGAAACAACACATGCGGTGACACGTAATATTATATTACCCTAGTTAAAGTTAAATCATATAAGATGATCTATACGGGAACTAGTCCTTTACATTTAATAACTCACATCCACAATCTAAAAGAGAGAACAAAAGACATTCTCTTCATTTTGATTGAAGAATGTTGATCCAATTTGAGAGCAGAATTCCAAATTTGGATGACTCCATTCGGATATTACACTCAAGTGGCATAAGTCTCCTCTTTGTAAATGGGAGGTTGTGAGTTCGACTCACAAAAGACTAGTTGTTGATATGATAAAAAAAATAAAATAAAATAAAAAAAGTCTAAGTCTGAACTTGACCCAACCTATGAACGCGATTTCAAGCCCCCTCGCACTAGTGCAGTCCCACCCACCAGATGGAAGATCTCCATCAATGATTGTTGGAGACAACTACAAGAACCCCTTAAGATGCAACAAAGTTGTTGTTGGTGACGAAAAATTCCGAAGAGAATTTTGACTCACCAGAAATGATTGAGAAGCTTCATTTGCTTGTTGACTGATGTTTGACTGCGACTCGAAGAGGTGGGGGTACCTACAAAAAACCCTTCGATGCCTAAGTTAGTAAACTACTTAAGTCGAGTGTGGTAGAAAGAATCGGAATGAGATGCATTACCTGAATATCGAGCCTCCTTTATATAGTACTTGGGCGACAAGTCGTCATTAACACTGCTTTTATGGCTTATCACCGTCCTTAAAATAAATTCTTCATCATTTTTCAATGAAAAAAAAAGTATCTAATTTGAATTCAAATCTAATGGTTACAAGGTATAGCTTATCACTCTACAAAGAAATGGGCAGGCAACTTTTTTTTTTTTTTTTTTTAAAAGAAAAAAATGAAAAACTATGATAGGCTAGCATCCTCCTTTACCCAATCATTACACTTTGACGGGGCAATAAATGCAGAGGGTAAAGCTTCAACAGGGTTTGTTATTAGAGATCAAAATGGAATTGCAATTTTCGTTGGTTCGATTCTGATTGGCTTTGCATCAGTACTTCAAGCAGAGGCTATTGGGTTAAAGACAAGATTACTTTGGGCTATCGACTTCGGATTCAAAATATTCAAGTAGAAGGCGACTATTGTAGTGCTAATCAAGATCATCAAACATACTTATAAGTTGCCTTGGCGAGTCGCGACCATTATAGCAGACCATTTTGCTAATCAAGATCATCTTTCTTCTCATTCTTCAATATTTCTCACTCATGTTTTTCAAGAGACAAATATGTTGCTGACCATTTTGCTAGTCTAGGTTAGAGATTATCTCAAAATAGTATTTGATGTAATCAGTTTTCTTTTTCTGTCCTTAAGTTGCTATATTTTGATCAATGTATGCATATAATCCCAAGGGAATTTGTTGTTTAATGTGTTTGATTTTGCAAAAAGAAATGGGCCAGTTTGAAGTTAGAACCCCATAAGTGCGATTAAGGCACCCAACTTAAACAACTTTTTGAGATAGCTAGTGATAGTTGTTTAACACGACTAAAATGAACAAAGCTTCTGTCAAAGTAGAAAAGCACAAAGGAGAAATTAACAAACCTTGAAGTTAACCACTTCTGTCAAACTATGATCTTTACTATCAACATGAGGAGTTTTCACTGTGTTGTTAGCGTCTTCAATTTTAGGTTTCTTTGCTTGTGGCTCCTTCACTTTGATAATCATACCCAATAAACCAGGAGTAGGATTCTTCTTTTCAGCTGCAGATAACTGTCCCTGGACTCCTAGAGGAAGACAACTAGGTGCTTCCTTAAGCTCATGCACGACGCTGGCCTTGGCTAGCTGCCAGGGCTGCCTTGAAACTCAGAAGCTGTTGTGCTTCCTCATCCTCTAGTCGCGCGCCGTTCGTATTCCTTTCTTGTCCTCTGCATTCTATCAAGAAAGTTAGTCTCCTCATCGTCCAAAGCTTTAGGTGGTCTGTGCTTGAAACGTTCGTTGAACTCTGCATCCTTCCTCTCCTTGTTTTCTTTCAGAACCTCGTAAAGGGGTCTATCCCTGTGGGCAGTGCCATCATGCATCTACTCGTTCACCCCTTCTTTTCTTGGCTTCTTCCAACTGTTTCTCCGAAACGAAGTTCATAAGATGGGTTGAGCGTTCCATTGTTTATTTAGGGTTATTTAACTCTCTTTAAAAATGTAGACTAAATTTTGTTCGAGGTATTTGTAGATTGTGAAAGCCTGGTTGAAAAAGGAATACTCTGCTCAGCTTTGCCCAAGTTGTAAAATACATGAACATAGTAACCAATTTGGATTAGTAATAGAGAAAGTTGCAGAACCAGTAGGTATATATTGAACTTTTAGTTACTTCTTATTTTTCAGGAAAGGTATTGAGCTAAGGTTTTCTTTTTTTTGAAATGTAAATTCATTAACGAGTACACTCGTTTAGAATGACATCCCTTATATTGTCGAAGCAATACCAAACCAAGTTTGGTCAACACTATTACAAAGAGCTTTTTTTGTTAAAATATGAGCTACTTTGTTTGCTTCACGGGGAGCATAAACCACCTTGAAATCAGCAGAGCTATTGAGATGATCCTTCAGATCTTCAACAACAAAACTAAGCAGGGAAAGATCATTTTCAGTTTGGTTCACTGCTGCTGCCAAGATGGAGCGATCTGTTTCGAATATGACCTTCTCCATATTCATCATTTCAGCTAATTTGACACCTTCCAACAGGGCCACTAATTCTGCATGGAATGGTGAAGTGATATGCCTCACAGGCTTTGCTGGTGCTGCTCTAAACTGATCATCATGGTCACGGATAATTAATCCAACTCCACCCCTGCTAGTTTGCTCAACAAAAGCTCCATCAGAATTGCATTTAACTATTTAAGCCACCCCTCCTGAGGCACCACCCAGCCTAGCTTGTCTCTGCACCTGAGATTGCTTTTCACAGCTATTAGCTTTTAAAAACTCTATTAGCCAGCCCAAAGCCATTAACACGGCATCACATAGGTGTTGCATTGTCCCTTCCCATACCTGAGTGTTTCGATTTTTCCATATAGCCCGGAGAAGAATTAAAACTTTGCCAAATTGTTCCTTACTCAAACTGCCCACCAACTGTAAGAGCCAATCTTTCACGTCCAAGACATGCATTGTGCGTACTGGAAGATTTGCAGCTGCCCATACTTGATGTGCATAACTACAATGAATAAATAGATGCACATTGTTTTCAATCCCACCTCCACACAAAGGACAAACCATATCCCCCACATAACCTGAGCTAAGGTTTTCTTTCTTCTTTTTCAAATTTTTTTTATATTTTTTTTAACGGGAGACTTGGTATTAAGAATGTTTACAAGTCAAAAGAAAAAGTTAATTGGTCACACAACTATTAACAAAGCAGAGGTCTTAAAACTTACCATCAACAAATCGAAGCCAAGACATTTCCAAGTCTACAAGAAGTTTCAATATAATCATTCTGTGAGTACCACAACGAGTCTAGTTTTGATTGCTAGCTAGATATGTCGATCCTTTGCATGCACGGATTGCAAATTCTAATGGTGGGTCTACAAATCTCAAGGTCGTGACAATAATTACTGTTGGTAATTATCTTGAGGAGGCTGGGGATTTGCATTTCGGGGGATTTGCCTTTAGTTTTTGCTAGTTTTATTTTACAAGGACAACTGGTTGGTGTAGTACATCTTCTGGTTTGTTCTAGGGCCAAGCTGTTTTTGGCCTTTGTATGCTCCTCATTGGGATGGCCTCTTGAGTGATTTCAATTGCTAATTCAATGAACCTTTTTTTTTTTTTTAAATCGAAGCCAAGATCTAGAAGAAACAATTTTAATACATCACCAAACATAACAATTATATTATATATTAGAACTGATACACATTGATTAACTAACTATACCTCATGAACAAGACTAGTTAACTATAAGCTAGAGGTAAATGCTACCAAACTTCTCATACTTGCAGAACAATATCCACAAGGCCTACTTAGACCACAAGAAGTGTCCGATGGCAGACTTCCTAGCTCCTTCAACATCTCCAATGGTTGGTAGCCCATACGAATTAAGCAAACAATCTAGCTTCCACTCCGGCCGGCATGGTCTCATAGTCCCATTTTTTGTACCTAGGATAGTGCAGAGGCATCTGGAAATACTCACGTCGCTCTATCGTGGGTTGTCCATTCACTTCTTGTGTCATGGAGGCCATGGATATCGATTCCATGCTGCCTCCGATCCACACATATCTTTGATCGTTGATTCAAAGGATTTGGTTCTCTCTCTCTACTTCTTATTAGGGTTCACTTGGAGTGATGAAATGTGTTTTGAGGAGGTATTATAAGGTTTGTGATGGTCGTATAAAGGATGGAATAGACTGCTGAGCTTTGTCCAGGTTGTCAATTTTAATACAATAGGAATCAGAAAAGAAACCAATTTCAATTAGGAATTAGTGAAATTGCAAGCAAAAGCTATAAAGGAATATATTTTTAAGAAAGCCTTGACTTAGGAAGACTGTGCTGAGCTTTCTACAGGTTGTCAAATTTAATTATGCAAACTTACCAATAATTAACCATAATGAACACAAAGCTTTATGCAAGAACAAAGGAACAGGGAATTCTCAAAAATGAAAAGAAAATAGGAAGAGGGAAAGTCCCACAGATATCGGTTTTCCTTTTGTTGCATCTTGCAAGAAGTGATTTTTAAGACACTTTGTGTTTTCTGGTTTCCTTGCAAAGTTTTTCTTCTCCTGGAATTTCCGGTTACATATACTATAAAACTTATATTGTAGAGATACACACCAAGATACCCATTTCATTTCAAAAGTATCATCATACCTTGATTTTGTTCACTATTAAATATTCTTTCTTTTCTCTTTCAATATTTCTGTCATCAGTTTTGCTTATATCAAGACAGAATTCTTTTTTAAAAACATAAAAATTAGCACCAAATTGAAGCCAGGAAGAAGAAGAAATGAGTTTTGTACATCACCAAACATAATAATACAAGATCATCATAAAACCCATATATGCACATTGATTCACTAACTAGACCATGCATGCATGCCAAGTAAAAACGACTAAACCAGCATAATAAACAGGATCGTTTCATAGAACACGATTTAAACGAGGCCTAGCTAGTTAGGCCAAAGAAATTTCCCACGGCTGACTTCCTCTTCTCTTTAAGATCTCCAGTGAATACTAGAAGAAGGTACACGCGATAAACAAAGCCTAGTTATACCACAGAAAGTTTCCCATGGCTGACTTCCTCCTCTCTTCAACATCTCCAGTGATCGGTAGCCCATAAGATCTAAGCAAACAGTCAAGCTTCCACTCCGGCATGGTCTCATAGTCGGATTTCTTGTACCTTGGATAGTGCAGGGGCATCTGAAAATACTCGCATCGCTCTCTCTTGTGCTGTCCATTTGGTTCTTGTGAACAAGACGACATCGATCCCATTCCACTCATATCTTTGGCGGTGGTCTTAGCTAGGCTTTGGTTCTCTCTAGGTCTGCTTCTTATTAGGGTTAACTCTAAAAGTAATAAAATTTGGTTTGTGGAGGTGAGCTACTTATAGGGATTTTGAAGGCCAGGTAGTAGAGGAAGAATAGTGTGCTGAGCTTTGTCCAGGTTGTAAAATATATAGTTTATTGTTATTGCGAAACTAACTTAATTACCAATTTCAAATAGGAAGAATGAAAGGTAAACGGTAATTTCTCATTAAAAGACAGACAGAGGATCAAAAACACCCTAGATATAGAGCAAATTTTGACCTTCTGGAGACCTCCGAACCCATTAATTCACCAAAATTAGCCAAATAATTTTTAGTTAATCTTAACATTAGACTATATAACCATTGCAAGTGGCCTAGTGGTTCTTGCCTAGTTGGGTGTGCTCCTCAACCTAGGTTCGAACCCTGAAGCTATTAAAAGTAGCCAGGCACTGTGCTGCAATGCACAGTTGGAGCATTTCACATGCGCCGAATGAGTTTATCTTAGACCTAGTAAGCTTTTGGGTTCCCCTTGACAAAGTAAAAAAAAAACATTAGACTATACTATATATAAACTGTTTATTTTGTTAATTTTTAAGTTTCTTATAAAGTTTACTTTCTAGTATTAGTACGAGTGTTTTGTCTTTGGGTGGACTACTAGAATTTGCATTTGAATGTTTATCATATTGAGGATTCGAGCTTATCAAATGGAACTTGCTTCGAAGAATTGGATAATTGGATGGGTAGGAATATGATCTCGTGCATGGCAGGCTTTTTCCAAGTCCTGCACTATGTACGTTTATGAGCAGGCTGTGTCATTATGTGAGGGTTTCTCAAGGCTAATTTGCTTGTCTCAAAGTCCCAACCAAAATGGTCTGTTGGCTTATTGTGAAGGTTTGGTCGAGATCAATGTGCACATTAGGGAAATTCGATTCAGGTGGTCAAATTTGGTCCCTTGTGCGGGATTGCCACTCCTAGACGTGTAGAGATTCTGGAGTCTCTCATGGGGGCAGCATTTAGTTCTAGGGCTATATTTCTTTCTATTATTTTCTTCAGTCAGATGCTCAAGTTATATTATTCAGAGCTTGCAAGATGACGAAGAAAACTTGGTCTTGTCTTCTTCTTTTTTTGGAGAAGGAAAAAAAAAAAACAAAGTTAGACTTGGGCGAGCATCTAACTGAGAAACTTAAAAGGGGATCCGACTCCTCTAAAGTTAGGAGCCATGAAGTTACATGAATTTAATAAAATCCAAGCCATTTAAATTTATCTAATGGTTCAAGATAAAACATGCCATCAAGAGCTTCTTCTTTTTTCTTTTTTTTTGGCACAATCAACAAGGCATAACTGATGGTAGCATTTGCCGTTCAATCCTCAAGTTACTTTCTCAACATAGATTCCAGGAACTGTTATTGAATGATTTTCGCATTCGTTTTCCAAAAAGAAGTAAAAGAAAGAGCAGCTCAATCTCCATTAAAATTAAGATACCAAACCTTAACAATTAAAATAAGAAATTTAAAAGCTTTGGAAAGTTGGCATCCTGTGCCATTAAAAGAGAATAGCTCATGAGTAATTTATATATATATTGATTTATCAAAGCTGATGAATCCTTTCCTATTGAATCGATTGATCATATCGAGTTTTTGTGATTACCATCAACATTAGCCAAATCATTCAAATTATAGCTCTCTATATCTGGTCTTTGTATCCTGATATTCAAATTGACTACCTGAGAAATAAGAAGAGGAAGCAATTCATTTAATAGCAGGAGATATATCCCTACAGAGAATGTTGAACAACAATGAGAGATAGAGGAGATCGATCATGAAACAAAGAGATTGACGGCAATTTTTTTTTTTGGAAGGAGGTTTGACGGCAATTACAAAAATAAAGATACCTAGGTTAATTTGGCTGACATGGACAATTTGGGTTCACTTAATTGATCAGTTAAATGGCTTAGATTTTACTAATTTCATGTAACTTCACGGTTCCTAAATTTAGAGGAGCCGGATCCCTTAAAAGGTTACTTCAAACATGCAATTTGATGTGTAACACATCGATATGATCCTAGAATGAGCAACATGTGGCAGCTCATTTTGTGGCTCAACAAAGAGTAAGTGCGCCATCACTAACTTGTGAGGCGTTTTGTTAACCTTGCACAAATTATTGATATGGTCCAAGGGATGCTTGCAACTTAGTAAGAACGAGCGTTACTCATTTCTTAGTTTAAAATTCTGTTCCAACGAGTCCTTTTAAAACAAAGTTTTAATGAACTCGCGATTGAGAAATTAGAGTACATAACTGTAAGTAATTGACTAATCTATTGATGATAAATCATATGACCACACTTGGAACAGGGAACAAGGAAGAAAAGTCGCGGAGGTCTTTACCAAACGCAGTACATAAGCACTTCTGGATACTTGTGCAAACAAATATATTAGTTACGGTAATACACATATATATCTTCGGAACTCAGAGGCTTCCAAAACTGGAGGCCTTATGAGACCACACCACTTGAACATGCTGAGGGCCGCCTTTGTGTCATCTTACCCGCCAACTACTTTATGTGTGCTTGTTTACTTTTTCAATATTTTTCTTTCAAAATTTATGTACCAAGTGTCAATTTCTTTCAAAAATTAATGACAAAAAGTGGTACATGACAAGCACGTACATAACTCACTTTGTAAGTATAACTTGGTCTCAGATGCGTCATTTTTAGTACGTAGTTTGCTTTCCAACCTTCTTCTCTTATGAATCTTTTACAGCTTCTTCCCATCTTCTAATGTCCGCATGAAGCAAATATTGCTACTCACTTGGTTGCGCAGGATGTTGGGCGTTGGCGTTTCAGGTGGAGGAGCCGCATTGGTTCGTTATAAGTCTTTAAAATGATATGCCCATTATTCTGAGTGGGTCTTTGCCACCATGTCGGCAAGTCCTCCCCGTGCTACTCAAAAGTGATTGAATAATATAGATAGTTTCGAAGCCACCCTTCAAAAGAAAACAAAAGGATTGATCTCACCAATTTGTCCTTGATTGCGAGTCATCAGGTGCTGCAACTGCTACTTGCCACTTGAAAATTAGATGAATCATCAAAATTGACGCCTTGATAGTACATGCATTGGTTATGTCATTATAATTTAGAAAGCAAATCAATTATTGAAAAAGAATTTGAGTTAATCAACGCGCTCCCTGATTTAATACACAGGTATGCTCGATCGTTAAAATTATCTCATTCTTATACCTCTTTTCATGGAGCCTTTTTTTCTTCGCAATTCTATTTCTTTGTTAATTTTGCAGAAATAAACAAGATGATGTTACAAAATCAGAACAGTTTTATACATTCATACTCCAGCAAACATATATAGATCACAAAACCAAGCATCAAGAACCATGAATACAACATATAAACTAGCATATATAATTAGCATCATATATCTCTCATGGCTAGAAAGAACGAACGATTAAGAAATAAGTCTAGTACGACCACAAGAAGGCTCCCATGGCAAACTTCCTCTTCTGCTCAACGTCTCCGGAGATCGGCAGCCCATACTCTTTAAGCAAACAGTCGAGCCTCCACTCCGGCATGGTCTCGTAGTCCGATTTGGTGTACCTTGGATAGTGCAGAGGCATCTGAAAATACCCACATCGCTCGCTGTGATGACCATTCTGTTGATGCCTAGACGTCGACACCGATTCCATGCCGCCTCCTCTCATAGTTTTCTCCTGCCTCTCTCTCTCTCTCTCTCTCTCTCTCTCTCTCTCTGGTTATATGAAATGGGGGGAGGTATTTATAGAGGTTGTGGAAGCCTGCACCAGAGGCTAGGAAGGAATTAAATACCGTGTGCTGAGCTTTGTCCAGGTTGTAAAAATATCAGATTTATTGAGAAAACAAAGTTCCCGAATTGAGCTAGGCATTCTACAAATCTTGGACAGCAAGCTAGCTTTTGACACTTTGATAAAGTAATTGTTTTGTGGTATAATAACTTTCCCAACTGAACCGCCCAAAGATATTAATGGTGGTATTATGATTTCTCACTTCTTCTACCAAACAAACCTAAATAATTCCTCTCCCCAACAACGTTTCTCTCATTTTCTCCTTGAGGTAGGCCCTCCAGATCCATCATTGTGTACCAAATCAAATGACCACATCCAATGAAAGAAAATCAGTAGGAACGTTCGATAAGAGGAGTGAAGAACCAAAAGATTGAGAGGACGACTTAAAAGTCAAGAATTGGTATCGAAATAGCCGCGGGGTGAGGAAAATTGATTCCTAAAAAATTAAAATCAAATTTTACATGGGGTCTAATCATTCTCGTTCTTACAAATATGAAATGTTTATTTACTTAAACTTAATAAAAACAAAATAAGACAAATGATTCCAATGTATGACCTCATTTGCTTCTATTACTTATGGACAAATGGAAGAATTCGACATCAAAAGAAGAAACTCCCTCGTTGATAACACCAAATTCAATATCCAAAGTCTTATCGAAGTTGATGGCTATCACTCATCACCAGTATACTAGCTAAATGCAACCATTAACTTGGCGTTTTCATTAGACACTGTCCACACAATATCACTGTGAAGTATGAGACCTGGCTAGAGATCTGACCATCAATTGAGTAAGAGAGCTTTCAATACATAGATGTAAACGCTGTACAATGTATGTATTATTAATTAGCCCATTCCCACAATCAAGTATCAGCATATTGCTCATAATGAGCCATTCGATCAGGAAGTAGAAGATGCTAGAAGCAAGAAATAGAGGCCACAGATGGTGGCTTAGCTTGACCCTCACACCATTCATTGGCGGTAGGTGGAGGCTGGCAAGATTAGCGGTCTAGCTGGATGAGACTCGCCCTAAGTCCAGTCACCACAAGGCTAGCGCAACATTAATCTACGGGTTTCAAATCATGGGTAATACAATTTGAACTTCGCATCTTGCATGTGTTCAGTGAACTTGACTAATCTAGCATCTTTTAAGAATCATTGATATTTGTAAAACAAAGTCTCTCTGACCTAGACGCTTTTTGGTCCGTTCCCGTCGAGGTTCATGCCCTGTCCGACGACACGCATTCGTGGCGACGTCGTCGGACGAGCCAAAGTGGACTTAGTGTCCAGTGGTGGAGGATGCAGGTCGTGTGAATCCAGTCACCGGCCGCCACCCACGGGACTTCTCTAAAAACCTCGCCGGAGGTCTCCAAAAAGGTCGTCAGAGATCTCATAGGTCGCTGAAAAAATTTATTGCCTCCCAATAAACCTTTATTGGAGGGCAATAAAGGTTTATGAAACCTCGCTGGAAGTTCCCAAAGAGGTTGTCGGAGATTTCATATGGAGCCGGAAATGTTTATTGTCCCCCCCAATAAACTTTTATTACCCTCCAATAGACCTTTATTGTCCCCCAATAGACATTTTGATTGTCGGAATGAGAACTAATCTCCCTAAACTTAGACAAATAAAACTTTGATTAAGGAAAAAAAACGAGGAGATTACATCAATTCAAAACATTTATTGCCCCCTCCCCCCCCCCCCCCCCCCAATAGATGTCTATTGCCCTCCAATAAAACTTTTTTCTTTTTTCTTTCCTTCTGGGCCTTAAAGGGAAACTGATTGTAGCTAGTCTCTTTTTTTTTTTTTTTTTTGAAAGGTGTAGCTAGTCTCTTTTGATAAGGAATAAATCAGAAAAAAAAAAGAGATAAACCAAATATTGGCGATATCGTAGCTACAATATGATTCTGACTACAATATCAGAATAAATCCCGTGCCCAATCAAAAGAGACTAGCTACAATCATCATTGGCGCAACTCTTGCCGACCAACTCTTGTCTGACTGCAATATTTCCCACATCATCATTCTCAATCTCCAACTCCAATGTCACTTTCTACTTCTCAGAAAAGAAAAAAAAAGAAAAAAAACTTTAATTTCACTTCGACTTCCCTCTCCTTGGCAACCCTCCCTCTCTGGCCCCCGTTCATTGCAACCAGACCCACCTTACCCGCCAGGCCGCGCCTCCGGTTCCGCCTCAACCTGCTCTTCTCGTGGCCGTCGATCTTGACAGAGATCGACGTGTACTCCCCAACAACGCCAGCGACCCAAGGAGACAAACTCTTGAAGCCACATGACCCGTACCGGAATCCTCTGAGAAGCTCCTGCACTCGACGCCGATGAGCTAGACCTAAAACCAGCACCAAAGGAGGAAGGAAGGCTTCGACACCAGCGAGGCCGGATGTGGAGGACGTGCGGCGTGAGGTGGCGATAATGAAGCATCTGCCCAAGAATTCGAGAATTACAGGCCATGTCGCCGGAAAACTTTCTCCGGCAAAGTGGGGGGAGAGAGAAAGAGAGCTGCGTGTCTGCGTCAGCTGGAGAGAGAGAGAAGAGAGAGTAGATTAATGATGTAATTGTTGAGGGCAGAATAGTCATTTTATTTTAAATTGGGTTAATGTTTGTTGCTGAGGTAAGTGAGATAATTTTGGCTTATTTTGGTGCTTTGGTCAAAGACCGTAAAAAAAAAAAAAAAAAAAGGGATCATTGATAAAAATGTTTATGAATGTAGCCTTTGGTATATGTAATATTTTGGTAATACAATTCATCCCATTAAAAAAGAATTTCAATGATTTGTATTTTTTTTTTTTGGTCAAAAAATGATTTGTATTGAATGTTGGATTATACAAACAAGTGATAGATGACTATGGGACAAGCCCTCCCATTTACATAAAAAAGAATTATGTCACTATTCAAGTAATTATGGGCAAATAAAAATTTAGTCAAATGGAACTTTCATCGATTAAAGACAAGTAAATCATAAAAGTTTTTGAAAATGTTATTTTTTTTATTACATAACAATTAAGAATACACAACAATTAATCCGTAAGTCGAATTAGAATTTAGTACCTCTCACTTACACAAAAAAAAAAAAAAACTAATATCGATCATTAGACCAAATGATATTGGGCTGAAAAGGTTCATAGAATATTTGTGTTTTATTTTTCTTTTTTAAATTTTATTTTAGTCGCCGAAATGGAGAAATTTATTCATGGGCAATGAATCACCAAAACGACGTAGCATTGTTCAAAAAAAGGCGCGAAACCAGCATCAAAATTCTGTTAAAACGGTTGGCCCAGTCCTCTCTAAATTGAGAAGGGAGAGACATCGAAGCTGGCGGGAACACTTGTACGGAGAACCACCCACACATACAAAGTAGAGTGTCATCAACCAACACATGTTGGCTTCCCTAGTTTTGAGTCATGCATTCCCAACATCTCAAAATTTTCTAACCAAAAACTAACATCACCACCAAGAAAAAAAATAAAATTTTAACCGAAAATCGGATCGTTTTCTTACTGGTGATCTGCTGGTTCTAGTTTTCTGCTCCAAAGTGCTATTTTCCCCCCCTTTTGAGTGATACCTGGATTGCTAGGTACTCTAAACTTGCTGGATTAATTTGGCTCGAAAACTGTATTAGTGCATACCTTGCTTGGTTGCTCAGAGAGTCGAGATCTTTGTATATCCGATTCTTTGTTTTCACCGCCGGATTGCAAAGAGTTCGAGAGATCTCAACTTTTCCTCCTCCTGGGAGGTCTTTATTCACATTTCTGTTCCCAAAGAAGCTCCTTTTTTGGGTCATATAGCGCCTTTTTTTGTCATTGCTTTGTTTCATTCTTTGTTTTCCTGCAGTAATTTATTCTGCTGCAAGACTTCTTATGGTAGTTACAATTCACTTTCGGCATCCCATTTTCAGATCATTCAATTTGAGCCCTGAAAATGGAGCCTTTCCGAAGGCTTGGGGAGGCTTTAGGAAGTATTAAGTCCTTGATGGTGTTCCGAGACAATATCCGCATCAATCAGCGGCAGTGCCTTTTGCTGCTCGACATCTTTGGCTCAGCGTATGACTTAATAGCCGAGGAGATGAAACACAACCTGAGATTTGAAGAGAAGCACACTAAATGGAGGGTTCTTGAGAAACCATTAAAGGAGCTGCACAGGATCTTCAAAGAAGGAGAGTTCTACATTAGACACTGCTTGGACAACAAGGAATGGTGGGCGAAAGCCATCTCGCTCTATCAGAACACCGACTGCGTTGAGCTTCACATCCACAACTTGCTTTCCTGCATCCCAATTGTCATTGAAGCGATTGAAATTTCAGGAGAAGTGTCGGGGTCGGATCTGAGTGAGATGCAAAGGAGGAAAATTGTGTATGCGGAAAAGTACAAAGAAGCATATAGAGATTGGAAGCTTTTCCAATGGAGATTTGGGAAGCAGTACCTGATTACTCAAGATTTCTGCAATAGATTTGACACAGTATGGAAGGAAGATAGATGGACTCTTCTGAATCAAATCAGAGAAAAAAAACTGATCTCAGGTTCAACAAAGTATGATCGACGCCTCACAGATCTCCTTCTTAAAAGCTTAGAAGGGCCAGAGCCTTGGAATGGGAAGCTCTTGCCTAGCTCAATCCTGGTGGGATCTAAGGAATACCAAGTGAGGCGAAGACTAGGCAGTGGAAGTCAGTACAAAGAGATCTTATGGTTAGGTGAAAGCTTTGCCTCAAGGCAGTTCTATGGGGAAATTGAACCCTTGCTGCCAGAGATCTCTTCATTGTTATCGCTTTCCCACCCGAACGTTGTTCACTGCCTTTGCGGGTTTACAGATGAGGAAAAGAAAGAGTGTTTCCTCATTATGGAGCTGATGAGTAGAGACCTAGGCAGCTACATCAAAGAGATCTGTGGCCCGAGGAAGCGAATTCCATTTACTCTTCCTGTTGCTATTGATTTGATGCTTCAAATTGCAAGAGGAATGGAATACCTCCACTCCAAGAAAATCTACCATGGAGAATTGAATCCTTGTAACATACTGGTCAAAGCAAGAGGAGTGTCCACAGAAGGTTACTTGCTGGCAAAGGTTTCAGGTTTCGGCCTAACTTCTGTTAAAAACTCCACCCAGAAAAACCCTACAAATCAGAATGGAAGCCCACCTGTTATATGGTATTCTCCAGAAGTTCTGGAAGAGCAAGAACATAGTGAAAGTAGTGAGAAAAAGCATACAGAAAAGTCCGATGTGTATAGCTTTGCGATGGTTTGCTTTGAGCTTCTTACAGGTAAAGTGCCTTTTGAGGATAGTCATCTTCAAGGGGACAAAATGAGCCGAAATATTAGGGCAGGTGAGAGGCCATTGTTCCCCTTCTATTCTCTGAGATATGCCACCAACCTCACAAAGAGATGTTGGCATGCGGATCCAAATCAAAGGCCAAGCTTCTCATCCATCTGTAGGATTCTTCGCTATGTTAAAAGGTTCCTTGCCATGAATCCTGACTATGACAGCCAGCTAGACCAACCAGTGCATATGGTAGATTACTGTGACATCGAGTCGGGGGTTCTGAAAAAGTTCCCTTCTTGGGGGAGCTCTGATCAATTACCATTATGGCAAATCCCATTTCAGATGTTTGTTTATAGGATAGCGGAGAAAGTCAGAAACTCAGGCCTGAAAGATACTTCAGAATCAGGAAGTGACGCTTCGATATGTGGGGATGGAATTGTGACCCCACCAGATGATCCATTCCCAGCAATACCCGAAAGGAAGTGTTCACCTGATAGTACGAACAAGAAACTTCCCTTGTTGAAGAGATCTTCAGATGTGAAAGCCAACAGAGTACCAGGTATGCCTTTATAAGTATACTATTTTCTCTAAGAAACAATCATAATAACTTCCATCAAAGATGTTAATGCCTAAAATAGAAGAACCAAGACTCAAGTCCACAACTAATCAAATAGGAACTTGGTGAATGCACCTATGCACTAACATCTTCTGATTTTGGTTACACAGGAACACCAAGAGGACGGTCTGCCAGACCTCCACAGGTAACAACCCCTTATCGTAGTATTAGCATGAAAATGAGTTCAGAAAGCCATCAAAAGATGACTCAAAGAATACGGAGGACATCAACGAGTTCAGAAATGGTGATGAGTTCCAGAATACAGAGAACCAAATCCGGTCATGCCTCAGACTCTGAGCTCTCCTAGACCTTTATATGTCATATCAAAAGACAATCTGGATCCATTCTAAATTCAAAGTTCAAACAATCTGTGGACTGCAATCAAAGATTAAGAGGAAGCACAGTTAAAGGGAAAGCTGAACCTGAAAGGTAGCATTGGTCTTTTTATGAAGGTAAATAAGGGTAGGTAAAGTGTAGCTTGCTCTGACCGAGTCTAGCATCTTTATCAATAGTAAATTGTGTTTGAAAACCACAGTTAAATGTTTGAAGCATAGAATCCTTGTCAACAGAAACATCAAAGTAGAGGACAATACCAGGAGAAAAAGATGGAGGAACAAGAAGATGTTTTTTCAAGGTCCAAAAGGGAAGAGCAATAATCGCAAGACCATATGATCTGCAGAAACTCAAAGCAGACTTCTAAGAGTCTGATACAGAATTACAAAGTGGCGTCATAAAGAGTTAAAGATTTGGGAGCCTCTGTTGAGCTTAATGCAGACAGAACTTTAACGGAAGATCTCTGACAAGAAATAACAACAAACTTGAAGGCAACACAAGACAATCTCAGTTATTCAGCAAAGGGAAAAAAGAAGACTACATATATATGAGGATAATATACTATTATGGGAGCGATGATCAAGGGATCCCATCAGTTTTGTAATACTGACTTGATCAGAAAATGCAAAGCATTCAGAAATGGAAAAAATTTATTCGGATCATCAGAAGATGAACCAGATATTTACATCTTGTGGTTTTCTCTATAAGTTTTCAGCAGCACATTGAAAAGCTACAAAGTAAAATTTGGAATTTAGTTGTTGTAAAGCGTAAACAATCCCAGCAGTATCACAACATCCACTCTGGTAAAACCGTAAAACATTACCTCACTCAAGAAATTAGATGACTGCATGCCTGAGACAGATTTACAGTTCCAAGAAGGAATCCAGATGCAGCCATAAGCTTCTCTTGAATCACTAGAACCCTGAATATCTCAGCCACAGATGTACAGTTCCAAGGAGCAATCAATCAATCAATCATAGTAGTGTCATAAATTACTAGTATCAACAAAATATTGCTTGTACAGGATCTATATGCCTTGTCCAGACAAAGCTCTGTAAACAAATCACAGGAATCTTTAGTGAATATACACCGATCTTTAGCCACCCAAACCCTCCAATCTACAATCTATCTGAATTCCACTACCATTCAGCTCTATTCTATTCTATTTTCAGAAAAGAAGAAAAAAAAAAAAAAGGTCCCAATTTTGGAACTAATATAGAACCAATGATGTATATTTTTCAGCTATCAGCTTCAGCAGGTAACTAGATTCCAGCATGACGTTTAACCCACAATTGAAGGTAAATTAATTTCTCTGTGCATCCCCTCTCTGCACCCAGAACACACAGGGCTGGCTCTGTTAAACTTCTGTTGACAATGTAGTCTTCAACACGACAATTTCATGCTTCCCATTCATACTTGCATGCGAAGAAGACAGGACAGGCAAAGCTTCGGCAGACAACAGATTCATTTAATGATCTAGAGAAGGCAAGCTTTTACTCACACTATCTGTAATAATTTCATAGTTCCACTTGAGTTGGCAGCAACAAGTGTGTTAGACTTTCTTTGCCAACAGACACTTGAGACATACGGTCCACTATCACCAATCTCACTTCTAGGGACAGGATCAATAGATCCAAATTTGTGAGAAGTGATTGGAATGGGTAGACTTCTGTGATAACTATAAACCTGAAAAGGGAAGAAAAACATCCACAAAGATACAAAGCTAGTCAATAAATGTATGGTCCGTAATCACGTATTGGTTTATATTGCAATATAAAGAAATGCTTGGAGGATGAGATTGAGCAAAGCTTTTGAAATTTGAAAAGTAAACCCCACATAAACAGACACTGCACCCACTCATGCTCATTCTGCTATAACATGGCACAGTTATAGGTTCCAACAACCAAAACCATCCCATTGTGGAAAAGACAATAACAATAATGAAGGTAAAACCTAATAATAAACAAAATTTCAATCGTTTTTTTAGCAGAAGGAAATTTCATTGAAATGAAAAGAAAAATTTAAGAAGAAAACAATTAGGACTGTAGGAAAGGGGAACATGAAAGCCAAAGCCCCTCTAACAAAAACAGATGTGCACCTCATTAGTTTCTGAACCGCATGCTATGTATCCATCAAAAACAGATAAACCTACAAAATTCTGAGCAACCAGGACACACAGAGTTAGAATATCAATTGCTTAAATTATTGAAACAATACAAATGATGAAAGGTGATAACAAAGAGTAAAGCAGGCAACCTTCTCATTAGTATGACCGCTAAAAGTTAAGCTGCAGGCATTGGAAGACAACCCAGTTGAACTAGATTTGTTAAGATCCCAAAGCTTCAGAGTGTTGTCCGTGGAAGCGGAAACAAGAGTTTCTTTATCTACAAATCTGACATAGCTAACAGCTTTTTCATGACCACGTAAAGTGCACCAAGGCATTCTAGTATGCCGAAGATCATAGCCGTAGATCTTGTAATCAGCACATCCAAGAATCAAGAGATGAGAAGAGTACGCGGAGAACTGAACATAACAGACATTAGCAGGGTTCCAGATAGTGTTTATTGAATTTTCCTGCACATTATAGATTCAATATTACTTCTCATTATCTTGTAGATATTACTTTTCAAAGATGAGTCCTGAACTATCATACTATGACCCGACAAAATAACACCCTGAGATCTTCACTCGAGTTTATGAATATACGAATATCATGATAAGGCGTTTTTTAAAATCATACAAGAGACTTTACCTCTTTAACATCCCACAGTCTCACAGAAAAGTCATCACTTCCACTAGCAAACTTTGTTGGGTCAGCTTGAGAAAAGTCGACAGACCAAGCCCTCCTTTCATGCTCTTTATGTTGACAAACTCTTTGACCCGTGTTTGCATCCCATATCTGAACTCCAGACATGATATAATAATATCATTGGTAAAGAAATAGATTGACCAAGGGCATTATTTTTCCTCAAATGAAATCACCAACTTAAAGCTGATACAGCCATACACATTTATGCATGTATATGAGTATATCTGAATCTTTGTACTTTTATACATGCTATAGGGTAAAACTATTTTAATTGTAAGAAACACACCTGTACCACTCCATCATAATCTGATGATGCCAGATAGCTCTTAAAGTAGTTGTTCCAGCAAACAGAGCTCAGCTTAGAATTGTTTGACATCTCAACTGAAGGATAATGGATATCTAAAGAGTTGTCTACAAGGGCACCAAAATCAAAGATTTTGATTTTCTTTGATACTCCGGCTGTAGCAATATAGTCCTCATCACGGTCGAAACTTAAAGAGCAGATTGCACTGGAAGAGTTGAGAAGATCTGCATTCCTTAGTGTCCCACATTCTTTAAACTTTTTGTGGCAAGCAAACTTGGTCAGACCATCAAAAAAGGCCCCAAGGGGATCACCTGATTTCTTATTGATGCTTAAATCTTGAGTACAATTTCGCACATGACTATCTAGCTTGTTTAACATATCCTTATTAGAACCTGCTGCAGAAGCCGTTTCCATAACCAGCATTTGGGATCTTGCGGAGAAGTAGGCATTGTCTAGCTGACTGATACTTTTCATCATTTGTGTCTCATCCATGTCTGATGCTGAGAATAATCTAGAACAAACACCTGAGCGTACAGGCTCTTCCAGACAGAATCCATGTTCTCTTTCACTGGAAAGCTCATTCTGTGCCCTGAAATAATCTAAGGATTCCCTTGATAAGTGCCTTGTCGTAAACTTGTTTATATCTTCTTCTAAGCATCTTATATCTTCGATTAACTTAGAGGCACGCCCATGCTTCCTGTCTTTTAATGAGAGGAGAAAACTACGTAACTCTGATTCTGCAACAAGATCATCATCAAAATTTGAGAAATCATCACAATGATACACTTCTTTGTGTCCACCTATGAGTTCAGACTGCAAGATTTCTCTGTTGCACACCAGAAAACCAAAACTTCAATATGTGCCCATTTAAGTTTAATCGTCTGGAGGAAAAAAAAAAGAGCTCATTTAAGATATTCATTGGCTAAGAAATGCATTTATTTGAAGTGGATTTGGATAGGGTATGTAGATAAAGGGGTAGCTAGGAACGGTAAATGCTTCAAATATGACTACATTTCCCAAATTTCGAATGCCTTGATTTTTCATACTTGAATATAGTACAATGCAGTACATAAAAGAAGTGAAAAAAATAATGCAGATAGTAAGACCTAGTTGTTGGACGAGACAAAGGTTCAGGATGGAGAAGCCAAAAGCAAAAGCCAGCTTCCTTTGGACTTCGTGAAAGAAAATTTGGTGGTAGGATTCGATGGTGCAAATCTGACATCACTGCAGAATGCACCTCCCACGATTCACAGCAGCACAACAACTGACAAAAACAGGCCATACAAGTCAAAAGGACGGACATAAACAAAAGGATTATATTCTAGAATACCCTTGAATAGGGTTTCCAAGCTACTCAGTTATTATATGTTCCTTTCTGCTAAGCTCAAATGCAACATAGCAGCAGCTCATAATATAGTGGAAGAATTTCTCTTGCCCATTGGCATAATACTATCAGTCCAACATATTGTTTTGATTCATTGTTTCAGAATATTACTTAAAGTTTCACTTGGGAGTAGCAAGTCTTGAATTATATTACTTTATATCAAGCTATATAAAAAATCCCATGGAATCATAAATTGCTATAATCAAGTTCCGAATTGTAAGTGCGGAAACAGTAAACATATCTCCCTACCTCAAAAAGAAGAATGCCAAGGCCATAGATATTTGATGACAGTGTGCAACCTATCTCACCAAGATCCTCTGGGCTCGTATACCACGTCTCTTCCAAATGAATAGTTGCAGAAATGGTTTGTTGTTTGGGTAATAGTACTGCATTTTGGAACTGGAGTTCACCATACCCAGAATCTTGTGGATCTATGCAGAATTCCTTCTCATTACGTACTTTAGTCCCAGAGCCACAACTAGAGGTGTACTGAGGCTGGTATTTAACAGATATCATCTCCTCACTCAGTTTTCGCTGTTTTCCACCTAAATTACGTCCAGCACAGGCCCCTTGCTCTAACAGCCTCTTCTTACTCAAATCTCGGTTCACAATACTGTCTGATTGTCTGATGGCTGATGCACCTGTATATTTAATAACATTTGATGGCAATAAAATGAAGCGTGATGGTCGCAACTCTTGCAAGGCAACACCTTGATAGTGTGCATAATCCACCAACTCCACAATCTGCCTAAATATGAGCAGTCTTTCAGCTATATCTACTTTGTGACGCCCGGGTTCAAGCCACTCCCTCAAGCAGATCCCAGTACTGATAGATTCAGGACCAGACCTATCAAGGACAAGTGAAGAATGCTGACCATTTTGGTTAAGTGATTTCATCCTTGTATCGCAAGATACCTTCTGGTCCATAACTGGGATTTCACTGATACCCTTACCCTTAACTGTTTCCTTCACAAGAGATTGGATCTTCAGATGGTTTTTGGCAATACTTAGCATATTGCTTGAGATGATCTTGCTGTTCCTAGCCCTTACATATGCTGACATTTTATCAGGGTCTTGCTCAGAGGAATTGCTTGAAGAAGGCTTCGGACTCCTGATGCCAGAATGGATTTCTCTAAGCTCACGTCTAACTCTCAACAACATCTGATCATTATCTTCTGACACAGAATCACCATGTGAATCCTTACTTCTAAACCCAATTCCTACCTGACTATAATCAGCTGAGTTTGGATTCCTTAGATATTTCAATTTTAACTCTTGAGCATCAGGGGCAATGCTAGTTATGGAACAAGGACTTCTGCACTCGTATCCAGATGAGGAGGTTACACGTTTACTCAAATCCTTCTCCTCCATATTAGTACTACAATTATCGGTGTGCATCGCTGGTAACCCCAACAATGTTTTACCCTCTGGTTTGAGATCACAATCCTTTTGCTTAAGTTCTCCAATCCTTACCACATTTGCTGCCATTATATCTATGAAACTCTATACTATCCAATTGCATTTCATTCAATCAATATGAGTAATTTATGGCGAATTGGCCTACACATGTCAAATTCAAAGAATCAGTGACAAAGAAGATAGACAAAATCATAATCAATGACTGGTAAACTAGTTGAATCTAAAGGTATCAAACTCAGCATGAATGCAATAATAACTTCTGCTTTTCAATGACTCATCTTTTACAGAACAGACACCACAGTCCTCAGGTATATCGAATTAGGAAAATGAACTGGAACAAATCATTCTAGAGAATTAAAGATACAATCTAGACAAATCCATAAAGTCAAATGCAGAATCCTACTTGAATTAAAAGAGAGGGACAAATAAACATGACCAAAATGAGAGACAAAGATTACATATGAAATCACAGAAAGTAATGTGTGAAAATTGCTTTAGATTACAAAATCTAAACACAATCATCCAAACACATATACATAAGCACAAAAGATCACATTTTTATATAATTTATAAAAAAAATATATAAAAAAAAAGATTTGAAATTCAACATCATCCCTTCTTTGGTTGATAACACCATCAATTTCTTGCCAGATCAGTATCAAACAAATCCATCATCCTCAATAGTCTTAACATCACCACACAGAAACCACTAATCAAAAAGGCAATAAATCCTTAAATCAGTTCCCACTAAATCTGAACTCAATGTGCAAAAACTAACCAATACCCAAGAATCTTAAATCAAATTCAAACCAGAAAGAAATAGCATTACCATTGAAAACAAGCACCAGACAGTGTAACCATGATAAGCAAAGCCTCCAAACACCCAACAAGCTCAGAACAGAGACTCCATGAAAAGACTTGGCTGGAATATCAAGTAAACTTCTTTTGAGTTCTCTTTCTATAAACTGAAACGGTGAAGCATTATAACAATATAAGTGTCTGATCAATGTCTAAAAGTTCCCTTCACGTTTTTTTTTTTTTTTTCCAATTTCTTTGGATACCCTCTATATAGAAAAGTTTGAAGCTTCCATTTCAATAGCAATTATTAAGCTTTATGTATATTTTTGGGTTTGGCTTTGGAATTTTGGGTGGCTTTGCTTGCTTTCAATATCAGAGAGGCCTTCTGCAGGTCTGTGGCAAAAAGTGCAACCACGACGAATTATTGCATCATTTTCTTTTCTTTTTCTGAGACATGGTTTTACAGATATGGGCTCTTGTTTTGTGATTGTTACTGATCTTGCCACTGAGATCTTTTTTAAGAACTTTCAAGTTCAGAATAATGAATCCTCTCCGATTCAAATCACAACATGTGAATTTTGGGTACATGAATCATAACAGTACAGCATTATTCGGTCTTCGGCCCTCTTGGATGGCACTAGAAGAATTTGGAATTGTCACTCTCCTAGTGGTTGAAGGTACGAGAATGTGTCTTAACTTTTTCAGAGAATTCCAATTGAAAATGATTCAAAGTTTTAATTTGACTGTATTATGAGAAATTACGACATAATCCTCATTCATAACTCAAAACTAGTATCCATTACATTTGATGATTTTCTACAACTTTTGAAGACATTTACTTCAAGCATTATTTTCACAATGCAAACTTCAAAACAAACGTTATGACCAATCTTGACACATAGTTTGAATGAGAATTGAATTTGACTTAATGACTTCTACTTAGTGTATTTACAGCTTTAAATTTTGATCGTTTCAGCTCAAAGTGTACAAAGAGCTTTCGGTTATAGTTAATACTAACTTTTGTTGGTGCTATATACATTTATACATAAAGAATAATTCTAGTAAATTTTCTAATATTAGTTGGACAAAATTGGGTTTGTGAGGGTTTTTTTACTTTATCATGAAATTTTGTACAAAGAATCGTGCTAACCATGACTTGTCATGTCATTGAGTCATAGGGTTGCATTGGTTGGTACTCATTTGAAAACCACAAATGGCACGTGTTGATCTTTGTGTGAATCGGCCATGAACCTAAAACGAGTTTGGTGAAAATATCTAGCACCAAACTTATATATGTGAACCAAAATGCAATGAGGATTGAGAAGCATCATCGTCGTCCTCGTCCGGGGCATATCATGTAATTCAGAGCAACTCTGGGGGCAGAGTGTAGAATCGCACATCAGAAATGATCAAGTTGGAGCAAATTCAGTGAACCACGTCTCAGGGAACGAGTGGCCTTTAACGAGCTTTGGTTAAACGTCCATGCATTGTGACGTAAGCACTGCCCCTGTAATTATTCTGATGCCCAGCCATTGGCCTCCGGAGAGGTGTACTGGTGCTAGGGATGGTCCTTCGGGTCCGACCAGTTTAGGATCTCATCCACGATCGGGTTAATATTTGCTTGAGCCTCTCTCATTATGTTCTTATTCCAAATTAGCAGCGTTCTCAAACCGTTCGATTTCTCCAGTCTTGTGTTTCTATCGACGATTTCCAATCTCGTAGACTTGGGGGCAAGTGATTTAGCATGTAATGAAAATTTTGTCATACACTAGGGTATGCTTGCAAGGATATGTATATCTATTGAAACTTTGAAAAAGGGATATATCGGTAATATTTAGGAAAATATTTTTTTTTTGAAAAAACCAATTTATTGGAATTACATATAAATACATATGAATGTCAACTTCATCTACATCCAAAAATATATTCTAAGTTGTTGAAAAGTCGCTCGCTGGTCAAGACATATGACTCATATAGTACGAATTGCTTCATCATGAATTCTCCTCATTCAGATTTATCCTCACCTGGATTTCACTCCTCACTCGGATTTCTCTCGAAGGGAATACTCAGATTCATTTTGAGGAGATTTCTCCTTACCCATTAGGGTTCGGTTCGGTTCGATACCGGAGTATATGAGCCAATACCATGTACCGTACCAACTTATATTGGTATGCCAAAAATCATACCACTACCGGCCACAAAATTCGGTATACCTATTTAATTGGTTGGTTCGGTACGGTTGGGCCTGTAACCGAGTGATGGAAGAGTGATTGTGGTGAAGGAAGAAGCAGCCTCAAATCTGCAACCTCTCTGCTGTTAGTGGCTCAAACTGGTTTGATCTCCTCCCCTTTCTTGTTTCTTTGCCCACAGATCCTTAATGATCCTCTGATACCCACAACCCAAAAATCAAAAGAGGGAGTGAGACGCCCATAGCTGCCCTATGCGGTCGAGTCCCTCTTTCACCAACCCAAGTTTTCAATCTCACTAAATCAGGTACTTTTCATTTCTGGGTCTTTCAATTTCAATCAAAGTTTTGATCTTTAGCTATCTGGGTATTTGAATCTGTCAACCGAGCTCTGTAATCTACAAAAATATATTACATAAAATGATGATTATATGAAATTCTGATGATTGCATGCTAATTGCCTAAGATAGAGATGCCAGAAGAATAGGAACGTAACAAAGTATTTGACTCTGATCGAAACCCTCAAATAAAGGAAGCTGAAGAAAACAAAGGATTGAATGGTTTGATTCTTTGAAGGAACAGATGAAAGAAGCAGTCGACTTTTAGATGAAATGCGTGATCTGGGTGCCAACCAAGTGTTCTGGTTTACACAAGCTTAATCACAGGGTTCGGAAATTAGATCAAGATGGATATGGTTCATGGATTGCTGAGAGAGTTTGAGAGAGGTTGGGCTCGGTTTGAGAGAGACTGAGGGAAATGAAATCGATTTCGATTGTCTCTCTGATTCCTTTAGGGTTTGTTAATCTAACTGTTCTGATTTAATCTCACATAAAACAATTGATAATCAATGGCTAAGATTAATAAATATTAGAAAATTTTAGATAAATATATATAATATCAAATATATGGTACGGTACGGTATACCGTATTTCTCTAAAAATCAATACCAATACCGTACCGTGTACTCCTTCTCGGTTCGGTACTACCGTACCAATACTTCGGTTACCGAAAATGTCGGCTGCCAACAAACTTGGTTCGGGACGGATACGGTTGGTTGGTTTGTCTCGGTTGGATTTGCCAGCCCTATTACCCATATTCACCTTGAGGAGATCTCTCCTCACACAGATTTGCATTTAGAGAATTACTTCTCACCCAGAATAGCCTTGAGGGAGTTTCTCCTCACCCAAATTCTCCTTAAGAGGATCTCGCTTCACCCAAATCTGCCTTCAGAAGTTTCACTTCGAGATATTTTTCCCAAACAGGTTAATTTGCAACTTTATTAGGCCATATTCTAATTAGAAACCATTGTTAAAATTTTACACCCTGATATAACCTCCATATTCCATAATGTACTAGCCCCTTAACATGTGCTCTGCACATGTCAATTGGCTTTTGTTTTTATTTTTTTAAATTAAAAAAAGTTATAGCAGTTTCTCTCCTGATTTTGAGGAAGTTTCTCCATTTTTCATGGGAGGTATTGCAATCTTTTGAAATATGATATAGTCAATTGACTATCTTATCCTCATATATAAATAATTTATTTATTAATATCTATATTATGTGAGGGCATATATGGTAGTTCAAAAATTTAACCATTCCCTCAAGAATTGGTTTAATTATATAAGATGTTTTTTGTGAATAATTGAGTTTTTTTTTCTATTTTTTATTTTGAGAAATTTTAAATACCCACACCCCTAACTACTTAATACACATCTCTATTATTTTACATTTCAAATTAGATTTTATTGGTAGGTTAAATTGATATGAGCATTTTAATGCGACGTTTTAATAATTAATTCCTCATATTTTGTTCAGTTATTTCCCTTACTTAATCATTTTAACTTAGTTTCTACTTTCTAGGTACATTGGAGCAGATGAAGGAGAAATGAGCTTAAAAGAGCAGGAGAAGCAAAGTAGACATTGGAAATGACAAAGGCAAGGCACAAGGGATGCAGAAATGAGCTGAAATGAAGAAATTGAGTATTCCTGGTCCAACCAGGAAAAGGTATCCCAGTCAAAGTAGGAATCCTAGGTCAACTAGGAAACATGTTTGGGGTAGTGAAGAAAAATGCAGAGTCCTAGTTGGAATAGGAAACATATTTCTGCTAGGAAATGAAATCCTAATGAGATAAGGAGTCCCAGTTGAACAAGGAAAGCATCTAGAAAACATTTCGACCAAAGAGTCATGATGACATGAGGAGTCCTTGTTGGACTAGGACACTTGATTGCATAAGGAGTCCTGATGACACTAGGATACCTGAGTGGACTAGGAGAGCCCAAGAACATTCAAGAAGCATCTAGAAGAAGTCCAAAACATCCCTATACAAAGGTGATATGGATTGGGAATTGATTTTGACAAGAAAAGATGGATAAATATTAGATTTGGAGTCCGTATTAGACACAGACTGATTTTGGCCGAATTTCAAGTATATATCTGGATAATGACATCTCAATTAAATCCTAAATGCATCTAGACATGATTGTGGCCAAAGTAAGTCTCCTAGAGTTATCTTTGAGAGTTTCAAGAGATTACAATATGCACAAAGGATGGAATCAAGTCCAGATACATTCCTTGTTGCCCACACTCCTTGTTTGCCTAATTTGAAGAAGAAAATCATATTATATCTCTTAATATTTCGGCAATTTTAAAGAATCAAGGTGCAAAAATACTTAATTTTAAAGGCTTCTCATTGGTTGGATGACACAAGAATGCTGACAAGGATTTATCTGATTGGTTGGAGCTGTGTGGACCAATTAGATAATTCCTGGAAATTAAAAGAATGATCCAGAAGGCTTGGATGTCTCCTATATATATATGCACCCTGTAACGTCTCATTCATTCATTCATTCTTTCGTACGCCAAAATTATCTCCATTCTCTGGTTCTCAAAGTTCTGCGTTTTTCAAGCAAAGAGGAGAAGAAGAAGAAGCCGTGAGAAGCCCTAGCCACCATCATCCACCCTTGTGCCGTAGCCATTGAAGCCTTGCTTTCAAGATTCAAGTGTTCTTCATTCATCCCTTCACGGTGTAATTCAATCTTTTTCCTTGTAAACTCTTTCGTTTTTCTTTGTTTGAATTCGTGAACAATAATTTCTAGTTAACATATAATGTTAAGGGAAAAGTTTAAAGCCCGTCTTTATGCTTGAATAAATTTGCGATTTCTCTATGGTTGATATCTATGTTGCTTATGTGAGTTTGCTCAATTGGTTTTGCTTTACAAAAATCTTTTTTATGTTAATCTTAATTGGTTCAAAACTTTTAGGATTTGCATGTAATTGATACTAGATTTGGGTTAACAATTCACCTAATAGTTTTGTAACCCTAAATCATAAGTAGTAAAGGTTTTGACAAAAGTCGAAATAAATTGAGGAGGATTGCAAGTGGATGAGTTTTTTCATACTAATTTGTACACTTAAGTTGACATCTTTTCTTTGTTCTTCATGCATTAAATGTGTTCTTGAGTAGCTAACTTTTTAGGCTATGATTGCATATTCAATATAATTAATTTGGGTACTTTCACTTAGATTAGTTATTCAAGGAAAGTAAAAAATGGGAATATTCACATGGTCAACTTCTTTCTCATGACATAGAAATTCAACTATAGGAATTGTAACTGGATTTCTTGCATACGGTTGTGGTTTTGATCTTTGGTCATTGCGTTCTATCCTTGTATATGTGTTTTTACGTTTTCTTTGTTTGATTTATTTTAAGGGAAATTGGTCTAAATGGTACCTGAACTATCGCACTTTATAAAATTCGGTACATCAAGTTTCAGAAATGTCATATCGGTACCTGAGATTCGTACCCCGACCGAATATATGTACCTGGGGCTGTTAGCTCCTTTATGGAAGTTGCCATCTGACAATTTTTTGAAGGGTATTTTTGTCTCTTCATATATATATATATATGGGGAGGGAGGGAGGGAGCGAGAGAGAGAGAGTTCAGAGAATTCTTAAGAATTCTCTGAACTCTCTCTCTCTCGCTCGCTCCCTCCCTCCCTCCCTCCCCCCCTCTCTCTCCCCCAGATCAAAGCCTCTTTCCTTTCCGCTTTAGAGTTAAAACACTTCTCCTTCACAACATAATCTGCTTCCCTGAAAATCATCCTCCCCACCAACGCTCAATTTTTCAAACAGGGTCGAGATGCATTCGGATTTTGCCAAAAGAATGAAACTTAGAATTGGGGCAAATCATTAATAAAGAAGGGATTGAAAAATTGGTTTCTGAAGCCCAATATTGGGCAAATCGCAAATCATCCTCCAAAAATCCGGTCGGATCAAACTGGATGTGTAGAAAGTCCCAAAGGCCTAGCCGCTTCAGGAGCTCCTCATGGCGCTGTAAGTTCAGATTTTTGGCGGGCACAAAGAGAAATGGGTTTAGGGTTTGTCTGAGGATTTCAAGTTTTGATCTTTGTGTGACATTGATTTGGTTTAGGGTTTATTGTTGATTTGGTTTAGTGCGCTTTGATCTTTGTGTGACATTGATCTTTTAATTGAATTAATGTAATGCAAAAAGTTCAATCCTATTTCTAGCTTTCTATGTAAAGTTTTGTTGTTAAACTCATCTCTGTAGCATTTGTATAACAACAAGAGTCAAACCTTATTTCTGTTTGATTGTTTTTTTTTTTTTTTAATAAAACCGGGGCAAAAGGCCTGGAAGAAAAAAAAAATTGAGGTAGAAGGAAAGATAATTCAAGACATTGACAGATTGCCTCTTCTTTTGAGTCACTCTCTTTTAGTTATGTTTTTAGGGAGGCAAATTTTTTTGCTGATGTTATTGCAAATTTAGGACATAGTTTTTTCAAAATGGTCATTTATGGACCAATATTTTCCCTACTAGAGTGTCTAATGCTCTATTTTTTTTTTTTTATCAAAAGAGACTTCCATATTTAATATATAGTCTTTCGTTATTGAAAAATATAGCCTTTTAGATAGAGTTGGTATATATAGGCACCCTAAGTTGCTCCGAGATTACAGGGAAGCCTTTTAGGGTTTTGGAAATCGCAAAGAAAAGCTTGCTGCCTGTCCGACGGCGCCTCTGCGTCGACTGTGGGCTCCGACCTCATCGACGAGTGGCGGATGTTGCCGGACGGGATCGTGGGGGCTCGGAGATCCGTATCGGGTTTCTGATTCATCCTTTCGGGTCGTATACGACGTTTCTCTCTTCTCGGATGGCAACGCAGGCGTGCAGGATGGGTGGCTGGGATTCGACGCAGGCTTGGAGCAGGTGGCCTGAGGCCAGATCGTGGCGGCGGTATGCCATGGATTGTATGGCGCTGGCTATCTCTCTTAGATGGGTTGATAAGCGGATCAAGCGGACGGACAAGGCCGGGCGGCAAGGCATGGGGAGTTTCACACTGGATCTAAATGTGGACTCGTCGGGATCTGGGTTTAATTCTGGTTTCGGCCGACAACAGTTGAGGTCGGCGTGGCTTGCTGTGGTGTCTTTCCGGCGATGTGAGTTTGACGGGGCAGTGTTATGGAGGTGGATTGCCGGTGGGCCACCTAAGGAGAAGGAAGACGGTAGGTGGGGCTGTTTCATGTTTTTAATTAGAGTAATTGTTTTGGTTACGTTTTTTATTAGGATTTTGGTTAGGTCTTTCTGGTCATTCGCATGTCCCTACTCTGTTGAGCTAGGGTTGGGTCAATTTGAGGTGCCATGGATGTGGTGTCATTCCTGGGGACGAATTGGTTTAATTTCGGTGTTATCTTATGGTCAAGGTGTTGACGAGCGATCCTTGCACGTGGTCTGGTATCTTTGGGACACGGTGTGGAAGAGGGCGTTGGTTTTTCTGGCGATTGTCTATAAGGTGGTATCAAGATTCTCGGGATTTCTTGTAGCCCTAGAGGTTGGGCGTTATAGGTGGTTAGGGGTTGGGCCCATTCGGCTCATGGAAGTCATTCTTGATGACGGACCCATAACTGGTTTGGTTTTTAGGGAAGAGAGTGTGGAGTTCATGTCCACCACCGGTTATTCTCGTATGGTGTAGTTTGGTTATTATCAATAAAGGTTTCTTATTCCCAAAAAAAAAAAAATAGAGTTGGTACAAAAATAATTTTCAATAGGAATTTTAGATTATATGCACAACTAAGGTATGTGAGAATTCATTTTTCTCCATATTTTTCATTTTATTAGTTGGACAAAATTGGAATTGTGAGGGTTTTCTTCATCTTACATATAATTTCGGGCTAACTATAACAGTATAACTTGTCATGCCATCGAGTCATATATAGCTAGGGTTGAGTTGGTTGGTAGTTGGTACTCATTTTGATAACCACAAATGGCACGTGTTGATCTTTGTGTACGTGAATCGCCACCAACCCAAACGAGTTTGGGGAAAAATAAGATCTAGCACCAAACTGATTTGTGAACCAAATGCAATGAGAATTCAGAAGCATCATGAATTCATGATCATCGATGATCTCTTCCGGGGCGTCATATCTTGTGACGTAAGCACTGCCCGTGTAATTATTCTGATGCCCAGCCATTGGTCTCCGGAGAGGTACTAGTGCTAGGGAGGGTCATTGGGTCCGACCATTTTAGGAACCCTTTCTCGGGTTACTATTTGCTTGGGCCTCACTCATCATTATTATTTTTATTTTGCACTCAACTAATAGTCTTCGTCGTACCGTCTTCATTACTGTTGTTGTTTCCACATGCATGGTTCATGCTGTCTATATATGCTTTTCATTTTAATCCATATGCATAACATGTTCTGATGCTATCTTGAATACTTGAGATCTGCTATCTATAAACAGCCAGAGTTTGTATAGCTTTCAAGTTATGACTTCCATGGAGGACATGAGCTCAAAAGCATTTGTGCTGCTAGTACCCAGCCCCGGCATGGGACACCTCATCCCCTTCTTGGAGCTCGCCAACTGCCTCGTCGAGCATCACAATTTCCACGCCACAGTCGTCGTCATTTCATCCAACACTTCTCCTGCACAATCCCAGGTCATCCAATCCACCATGACCCCGAAACTTTTCGACATCATTGAGCTTCCACCACTAGACACCTCCGGCCAAGTCAATGCCCCTATTTCAGTCTTCACACAGCTCCCGGCCATTATGCTTGATGCCCGGTCCTCTCTCTAGTCCGCCATCTCGGCCATGGAGTTCAAGCCGGCAGCCATGATTGTCGATCTTTTCGGCACCGCTGTTCTTCCCGTGGCCGATGAGTTCCACATGCTCAAGTATGTAAGAGTCTCGTGTGCTTGGCCCCTTGCCCTGCTTTTATACGCTCCTATTCTAGATAAGGAGGTGGAAGGAGAATACTTGGATAAAAAAGAACCACTTAAGATCCCGGGTTGCAAGCCTGTTCGACCGGAAGACGTTGTTAAGCCCATGATGAACAGAAAAGATCCCGAATACGAGTCCTTCATACGTATTGGGGTAGAGATAAGCGAGATGAGTGATGGGATTTTGGTCAACACTTGGGAAGATCTGGAGTCAATGAGTCTTAGACCCATGAGAGAGGATCCAGAGTGGAAGCAGATCCTTAAGGTTCCGGTCCATACTTTCGGTCCCATGATTAGGCCGGCAGGGCGCTCCACTCCGAGGAGCGAGGTGTTGGGTTGGCTGGACATGCAGCCCAATGCCTCTGTGATTTACATTTCTTTTGGGAGTGGTGGGGTTCTGTCGGCTGATCAAATTACCGAGATGGCTTGGGGTATAGAGCTTACCGCTCAGAGATTTATATGGGTAGTGCATCCACCAAGCAAAGATGGTGACAGAGGCAATGACATTTCAGACTACTTGCCTGAAGGGTTCATGGCTCGGACTCGTGACAAGTGGTCACCACTTGGGCTCCTCAGATGGAAATCTTGGCTCATTCATCAGTCGGAGGGTTCTTGTCACACTATGGTTGGAACTCGTCGCTGGAGAATATATTGAATGGTGTGCCAATGATCGCATGGCCACTTTATGCCGAGCACAAAATGATTGCCACGTTTTTCGTGGAGGAGCTGAAGGTAGCGATTCGACCTAAAGTTCTGCCGGCAAAGAGGATAGTAAGGAGGGAGGAGATTGAGATGATGGTGAGGAAGATTGTGGAGGAGAAAGAAGGAGATGAAATGAGGGCAAGTGCTAAAGAGCTAAAAAAGAGTGGGGAAGCAACTTTGAGTGAAGGTGGGTCTTCGTTCAAGACACTCTCTGCACTGGCAAAGCTCTGCCAGCACAACTCGCAACATCAGAAAGTTGGTAGTGTGATGACATAAAACTATAGAAAATTACACACAAGTATCATTTTGAAACTTAAATTAGCCATAAGGCCACCTAACATTTTTTGTCATCATAAGGCGCCACTTGAGAACTCAAATTTTCCCCTCCCTGGTGATTTTACCCTTCTACCTCAAAAAACTAACCGCACCACCGAAGCCAATTACAGATCAATCACACACACACACACACACACACACACACATACACACACACACTCTCTCTCTCTCTCTGTCACACACACACAAACACACACACACAGAGTTCAATTCCAAAACCTAGACATTGAATCGACCTCCTCCGTCTGATGGCGCCATTCTGGTCTGAAGAACTTCGACGACGCGAGCCACAGCTAAAACGGCGCAAAGCTCCGATCATCGCTCCGATGAAAATGAATGGCGGTCGCACAAGAAGATGAAGAACCTCGAGCTTCCGATCATCGAGCCCGGCGGCCAGGAGCTCAAAATCGAAGCCGAGTCGCTCTGCTCAAGCCGTACTCCAATATTTCGTAATCTCAATGTCCGGAAGGCATCTGAATTGGAGAATGGTTGATCTGTGCTTTGTACTCGATTTGAGAGATTTTGTTGTCGCCGACTTGGGGCAAATTGGAGTCGCTCGGAGATCTGATAGGCCTGTGCTCGTTGATCACCTCCTCCGATTGTATTCCCATCACCGTCATCGACACCTCATCCAGGTTAGTTGTACTTATCGATTTCTGATGCAAATCCCTATGCAACTGTAAACGGAGCTCCGTTTGATTTTGATTTTGTGGATGTGTGAATTATTATCATGGAGACTAGTATTAAGCGCAGTGAAGAACTCAAGCGAGTTGATGCAGTGATGCTAATGTACTCCTATGATCAGCCAATGACGCTTACTCGTATCTCTAGCTTCTGGCTCCCTAAGCTTCGTCGATTGGAGGTATTGCTTTGTAAATCCAAGTGGTTTGAGCTTAGCTGATACCTAATTTGGTGGTTAGGTTCGTAGGTAATATGATTCAAAATGGTTTAGGTGAATGTACTAGTAATTTTGGTTGGATGCAAGTTGGATTTGAGAGACGAGCATGATTCGATGAGCATGGAGCAGGTGATGACACCAATCATGCAGTGGTATAGGGAAATTGAGACTTGCATCGAGTGTTCTGCTGTTACTCTTAGATTTTGTATTCAGATTTTGTGCAAGAGCTTGAAGACTAAACAACAATTTGCTTGTGTTTAGGTTCCTGATGCATTCTATTATGCTCAAAAGGCAATTCTTCATCCAACATTGCCTTTGTTTGATTAAGAAACATAGTCTCTGCAACCCCGTTGTGTTAGTGCTTAATTTGCTACTGCTCCAGAAAGGTAAATTCATTAATTACACTTTATTTATTAGTTTGATGTGGTATACATTGTGTTGGATGTCACAGGTAGTTCTGTTGTCTTCCAGACCCCCAAAAAAAAAGTTCAATGAATGGTTACCAGCGTTTGATTGTGAGCATTGAATTTGCAGGTAACTATTGTGATCTATGAAAGATAGGTTTTGCTATTTTTGGGTACTAGCACTTATGCTGGTGTGCAACCAGTCAACCACTATCAAAACATATTGATTATCTTGTTAGATTGATAGGTAAATGTGACAGAAATAGGAGGGTGAAGTGTGAATCATCACTCATTTTTCTTTGCTGTGTCGCCAATGATTTGTTTTTTTATGTGGATTTTCAACACAGTGATAATAGTTTTTTATTACTATGTTAGTATCTTTTCGACGTGATGTTAGTGGGTTTTTTTGTTTTCATTTTATTTGATTTCAAGTCAGTAGCCCTCTATAATTGTTATAGTGGCTTTTCAATACATTAATAGTAGCTCTCCGTCTATTTTAGTATCTTTTCAAGCTGGTAGCTTTTTGGTTTTCATTTTGATTGATTTCAAATCTGTAACTCTCCATAAATGTTATAGTGGCTTTTTAATACAATGATAGTAGCTTTCTATTCATACATTAATATCTTTTTAAACTGATGTCAGTAGCTTTTTTTGTTTTCATTTTGATTAATTGAAGTCAGTAGCACTCTATAACTATTATAGTGGGTTTTCAATACAGTGATAGTAGCTTTCTATCCCTATGTTAGTATCTTTTCAATCTGATGTCAGTTGCTTTTTTGTTTTCATTTTGATTGATTTTATGTGGTCATTTGTTAATAACTTATCAAATTGGAAAAACATAATTATGAATGAAATTCAATTTTCTTTTTGTTATGATTTCGCATCTCTTAATTAACATTTCTTGTTTGAGATTTGTGTTACACTATCAACATGGATAATCAGCAGGTTTTGTGCGACCATGTCAGTAGCTTTTTATTACTGGTCCAATAGCTTTGTACGTGTGTTATAGTAGTTTTCTGTATTTATGTCAGTAGCCTTTTAGATTGCTTATTTTTTATTATCTAGTTGATAAAGAGTGCCACGTTTGCGGCTTTAGCAATACATTGTTGTTTTTAGTTTTTATTTCAAATACTAATATTTTGTTGTATCTTTGTTCTTGTAGAACTCTTCCCCTTTGCATTTGTAGTGGTAGATTTCGAAACTCATGTGAATTTGGATATTAAAGTCTTCATTGGCCAAGAGATCATTTGGCTAACCAAGAAATGTGGAAATGAAGTCTCGTGCTAAAGGTGGCAAAATTATGCCTATGGGATTAGGGCGTCACCATTGAAAAATCACAATAGCATTACAACATTGACAGTAGCTTTATACAACTATTGTAATAGATTTTCACAACTATATTAGTAGCTTTTTACAACTATGGAAGTAGTTTCTTACATAGTTATATCATTGTTGAACCGTGGATACTTTTTGTATCATTGAATATCATTTCTTTTCTCGATTGTAGTAGCATTTTTATTTTGGTTGTATCATTTAAATCTCATCAGAGTAGTTTTTGTTACTAGTGATAGTAGTTTTTATTGCTAGTGATAGTAGCTTTTGTGACCTCGCCAGAAGTTGCCGGAAATCTCATTAGAGTAGTTTTTGTTGTTAGCCACAGTAGCTTTTGGTGTTAGTGACAATAGCTTTTGTGGTCCCTGGAGACCCACCGGAAGTTCGCCGGAGACCCACCGGAGTTGACCGGAGACCTCGACGGAGATGAGAGAGAGAATGATTGTTGACTTTTTACTCTAGTGGCATCTACGTAAATATGTTAGTTTTTATATCTAAAATATAACACCAATTTTAATCTAGTGGCCTTGCGAGGGAAAAAAACTAGTTGGTGGCCTTATGGCTAAAAAAACATTCAAAGATGCATTTATATGTAATTAACCCATAAAACTATCAAGACTCGTGGCACCGAACACCAAATCTAGTTGCGCGACTTACCGTTGTTAACATTTGTGTGTTTAAATTTACATTTCAAAATCATCTCATTGCATGTTGCGCTTTGCCCGTTAAATAAGCTAAAGTTGAAAATAAAGCTATTCCACTATATATTTTAAGGTCATCAATGGCTACTTTAGCAAGCAACTAATAATACCATCCTAGATACATGGCCCCGCTTCGCTGCAGCTTTTATAGTTGATTAATTTAGCTGCATTAATGTATAGTAATTAGGTTGCTTTTGAATTTTGATAAAAAAAAGTTGCCAAAGATATTTGTCTACATTCATTACAAAAAATGGCATGGCTGCCCCAGCAGCGCTGGGTGTTGACACACTTTGGTTACAAAAACAGTAGATTTCTATCTGCAACACTCAAAAGCAGCACTACTTGATTGGTTTTTGAGAGCCATTAACAATACAAAAAATAGCAAATGGTCTTGGCAACTAATCCATGACAGGAACAGTAGTAAGTGAAATCTGCAAGCAAAATCCATGACAACCTAATATCAAAACAGCATAATCAATCTATTTGCCAACTGTGAAGCACAAAATTATTCAAAGCCTAAAATAACTCCAAATGTCATTTTGAGTAAGCATAAAAACTAACAATTTAAGCAACTCTAAGTAAAATAGAGATGCTAGAAACTTCAAAATTAGAGTAAACAATTTAAGCACTGGTAGAATAGAAGCCTTTTGAAGTGCCAATAGTTGTAGCTGTGGGTAGGTAGAACTTTCGTTTTTATCGCTCTGAGTTTCGATCAGAACTTGAGTGGTCTTTACTTTCTAGGTACTGGTAGTCAATTCAGATTGTATAGCTGCTGCGAAGCTTAAAGATCAATCAATGTCCAGATTGCAACGCATTAAGATGTCAATGTCTAGTAGTGAATGTGTTGAATGGAGGAGGGGAATTATTCATGAATGCCTTCAATTTCTTTATGGTCTCATATACTATGTAATCCTATCATCCTATGTAATGAGCAAACATGATCAGGAACATCCAATTACTGCACCCGTAGAAAGAGATGACCAGCTACCGCACTACCCAAACATCAAGGCAAACAATGACAACCAGGTTCACACACATCATCAAACTTCCCAAAAGCTTCTCTGATTGCAACAGTAGACTGGTCCACCTAGATACAACCATTTTCCCATTTTCTGATTCTGCCAAAGACAGTAGAAACCATGGTCATCAAATGCTGAGTAGTCAACAAACCTCCAAGAACAGTGTCAACATTAATCAAAAACACATGCTACTGAATCAAATAAGTGCTAATATTTTGCCACAAAAATTCAAAGTCCAAATGTAATTGTTATCTTCTGATAAAGCAAGTATAAGGAGATGTGTGGCTGTGTGTTAGTAAACACCAGAATCGGCGATGCTTAGAGTGATTGGAAACTCGAGAATGCTTAAGTTTCATCTTCTGTCAAAAGCTGCTTAGTGTACTTAGAATTAAATAGGTGAAAATGTGAAATGTGATTATACAGAAGTATACACAAAGATAGAACTGCTGGCCTAAGTACTGTCGGGCCCAATTCTCAGATCTCACATTCCACATTCCCACATTGTCCAAAGGCATGTAAATTGCAGTCCATGAAACGGGATAGACCTGTAATATGCCGAATTGAGGTTAGAAAAGTCACATTAAAATCAACCATGAACACATAAGTCACATAGTTATTAAGACAACCGCTGGTAAACTTTGCCAAAATTATTTTGTCATGTTAAGAATAGTTGGCGAAAAAATTTGTTGAGTTTACCTAAACAATGCAACGTGAAATAGTGTCCTGCAAATTGGGTCTTAATCTGCTTGCTAGTATCCACTCTCCACCATCCATACTGTCCATATCAAAACCATCTTGTTTAAGAAACTTAACAAGCAGCGAAAATAGTTAATCTGAACTTCTGAAATAGAAAAGTGGACAAAGAAGCTATAACAATCAATGTGCCATGACTGCAAAGTATCCTCTGGATTCTCAAACACAAAATCCCCAATACATATATACACACCCTAATTCAAATAATTTATAGTCATTTAGCTGAATTAGAAACAACAAAGCTGCCAATATCAAAATGTATGTTTTCAGAGGCCGAGTGCCAAGCTTGTGTTTGATTAATTAATTAAAACCAAAATCCACTTTGTTTCTTCATTTTCTCTAATATGCTTTATTTCTGAGTTCTAGTAAGTGTGTTCCTTTTTCTCAATGCAATTACAGCAGCTGCAGCTTATAAATATTCAAAATTCTTCAACTTCTTAAGAAACTTTGAAACTTCAATAATAGGAAACATGAACACAAATTTGAAGGGATTCAGACAATTTGGCCCCTCCTCCAGCCATAGGGGACAATGCAAATTTAATTGCAGCATGGCCCCTCATCCTTCAGTTCCCGAGCAAAGAGACGAGGATCATATGATCGAAAATCTTTTAGTTCAAATGGAACAGAACTTGGATCCTCTGGTTAATGAGAATAGTATTCGTCATTTCGGTATCTAAAATGGTGCTTTACCAATTTGGCAACACCTTATGTGCTGGGTTGTGGTATGCTTTCAGATACATGGAAGCCAAACACAGCTTTAAAAGGGCCATCGGATTCTGATGAGTTGCTTTGAAGCAAGCTTTATGTCCAATATATTGTTTAGGACGGACTACTGAGGAACTTGGAAGTGATGCTTAGGTCTGGGAAAGCTACATAGATAATAACCCTCCAAAAGGACATAGTCGGATTAATGATGATTATCAAAAGCTACTTAAGATCTGATTCTGTATTATTAGCTAATTCTAAGGTGACCTAATCAAAAGATTCAAAACCTTGATGTGGAGTAGTGGGTTTGGTAAGACAGTAAGAGTACAGCAAGCCAACAACATCAATAACATAGCAACAGTTCTCTCATCAAGACTAAACTAGAAACATCAGAAAGATCGACATGAGAAACAAATACTAGAGATATTTGGCAATTGTATGAGAATTCAACCCATCCAATAACAAAGAACAAAACTTCATATAGACAAAGGCATCAAGCAGAGCGTACACATTTAAAGATCCATATTAATATGAAATCACAGACAATTGGATCAAGAACTGATCTTTCAATGCAAACATTGACACCCATCGAAACAAATCGATCAAACAGAACACAACATATTAACAAATTGAGTGTAATACCTTCAATGGCAGATCAATACATAGCTGACATAATTCCAATCAACAAAGCTGAAACACTGGAACCTGAATTAACTACGCATAAGAAAACCCACCAAGAATTCCAATCAACAAAGGTGACCAAAAGTCTGCAGAGTACCAATTCTTTTGCTTCTGATTCCAATCCTCCATTACAGAACACATGCATAAAGGTTTTGCATTAGTAAAATGGCAGAACCTGATCGAGTACCGGACAACGAAGATGGTCAGGTGGGGGAAGACAGAGAAGAGAGAGTGAGTAAGTAAACGTGTCATGAAAGTACTTCGACTTGTACTTTGGTTGTGGAACAATTTTAGTGAACAATGAACTCACCGAGAATCGGATACTTTAGAGAACATTTTGAAGAAAGTTTAACAAAATCAGTTCAGCTTTGTTTCTTTATTCTTTTACAGTTTTGAATAACACCAGCAATAGGCAGACCTCTCTCTCTCTCTAATTTTTTTTTTTTTTTCCGGAACAAAAAATACGCAGGCTTTTAGAATCACGTACCGATATCAACAACATTTAAAGATGTAAAACTAAAACATACTTTGATTGCTCATTCAAGATCAACTTTGATGATGGCTCAGTTATCAGGAACTCGGCCGCTAGGGATTTTGTAATCGAAAACTCTTGTATACCCCTAATTGCAGCCAATAAAAGAACAGGAACATCAACTGTTCCTACAACTGAATTTTTGGCACGTTGCGACAGCTTACTCAGTGCTCAACAAGGCGGCTTTTGGAGAATTCAAGTGGAGGTTGACTCCAAACTTGTCATTGACTGTGTCCGCAGTGTGCCCTCACCACCCTAGAGATGATTGAAGATAATTCAAGACATTAGAGAGATTGCCTCTTCTTTTCAGTCAATCTCCTTTAATCATGTTTTTAGGGAGGCAAATTTTATCTAGGACATCGGTCTTCAAATGGTCATTTGTGGACCAATACAATCCCCAGTAGAGCGTCTAATGCTCTACTGTTTGATCTAAAGAGACTTTCATATTTAATATATAGTATTTTCTTATCGAAACAAAAAAAAGTAAAAGAATAAAGAAGAAGAGCTTTTTGGATAGAGTTGGTCCAAAAAGAATTCTCAATATATAGGAATACAATGAATTTTAGATTATATGTGTAACTAATGTCAAGAGTAAAACGAAAATGAATCTCTTGTAAGGTATGTGAGGCTCTCCATATTTTTCATTTTATTAGTTGGACAAAATTGGGATTGTGGGGTTTTCTTCATCTTACCTATAATTTCTGGCTAACTATAACAGTTGGCACGTCTTGATCTTTGTGTGAATTGCCACGAACCCAAACGAGTTTGGTGAAAATATCTAGCACCAAACCTTTCTCGGTTTATTATTTGCCTGGGCCTCACTCATCATGTCCTTATTGGTTGTTTGAAATGTCTATTTAGAAGACTATATATGGTATAAACTTTAGTATTATAATAATAGTAGAGATAGAAAAGAGAGTTTTGGTTCCTGTCTTTAGGTTTACTCTAGGGTGTGGTTGTCTTTTAGTTGCGTTTTGGCCTTTTCTCAACTTACTCAACGAGTTAAACCAATCTCCTTTATGCATCGGCTGTCGACATCTCTTACTTCTTTTAATATATTTTTTTTTTTTATTGGGAGAGGTTAGCGTTAGAAAATTAGCAACACACACACCCTTCGGGAGGTATTCCAGCAGAACCGGACTAATCCCTTCCGAATGCCACGGGGCATTAAGCACCCATTAGCTAGCCACCAAGGCCTCATGGGGATTCGAAAGCCAGACCTGGGGGTTCCAGACTGGGACTTTCTACCACCCCACTATCCCTAGTGGTTACTTCTTTTAATATTTTGATAATCTCTATTTAGAATCTGAATTTTTTTTTTTTTTTTTGAAATTATTTAGAATTTGAATTTGAACGGAGCAAATTAGTAGCTTGACTTTTCTTTTTATTTGAAAATATCTTGATTTGACTTATTAATGATCAACCGTTTTCATAATGAACCCAAAAAGGAAAAACCGTGAATTGTTGACCTTTTTTTGGGCCAATCAATTAACACAACTGAAATCAACCTACATGCTTAATAATATATTCTTGCAATGCAAGATAACTTTTGCATCATGGGTGTAATGCAAGTCTTCGGAAGAAAACATTTGACTCGTTTATTAGATTAGTCATTCTATCTTTCACATGTGGTAGATTAGAAAATTTTGAAAGTAAACTTTCATGAAAAGTTTTCGACTAAATTTTTTACCAAAGTTTATACAATTTTAGTAAATTTTACTGTTGGCCATCCATTAAAACTTTTCTGGCTCAAACCCCACTAAAATGAATTCGACTCAGATAAAAAATATCACTAAGACCTGGATTCACGGTAAGCCTTAATTTGACAGTCTATTTGTGACATTTTTCTTTTTGGTCAGTTCTGATTGTGACTAATTAGTAATTACCCTATACAATCTGTTCTTTCATGTGACAAGTCAATGTAATTCATTATATAATCCCACCTCAAGCTGAAAATAGAAACACAAGTTAATCTGCGGTTGTAGAACCTCAGGCCCTCTGGCCGGAATTGTTCATCGATTCAGGCGTGTTTACGAACAAAAACTAGTCCTTTCTTGTTCAGTTGGGCGATAATCATCTGGTGAGTGCTCAATCTCATTTCTTGTTCATCTATGGAGAAGATTTAAGCATCTGTTTCATAATCTCTGAAATGGACCTAGTTTATATCTCTGTTGTCGTTCCTATCAACGCTCTTCTTATATAAAGGAAGAATCCCAAGCAAAGGGACTCTTGAGAAAGAGACTGATTTGGACTCTATTTCGTGTACTTTCTGCAAAAGTCTGCAGAGTACTAATTCTCTTGCTTCTGATTCCAATCTTCCATTGCAGAACACATACATACAGGTTTTGCATTAGTAAAATGGCAAAACCTGATCGAGTACCGGACAACGAAGTTGGTCAGGTGCGGGAAGAAACAGAAGAGAGAGAGGATGAAGAACATACAACATCTGAATTGCCAGACACACAGGCAACAGCTGAGTTGAACCTCCTCATTGTGTTTCTTTCGTTATCTTCCTCTCGAAATTCAGAAGAAAGCTTAGAGTTTGCAGAGAAAGAAGTCAAAGAACAAGAAAGACAGAAAAGTGAAGCTAAAGCTAAGATCAAGAGACTGCAAAAACGGGAGATAGACGAGGCCAAGCCAGTTCGGAGACTAACAACTCAAAAGTTCAAAACAACAGTAATCGATTCGAGGTTAGTATCTCAACAGATATTTAATAGACCAATTTTTCTATGAATTATAGCAAACAAGTAAGATTAAAAGCTTTCATACGATGAACCAAGCAAAATTATGTTCTTTTTTATCAGAAATTTGATAGAACTGTACTCATATGTGATGTCCAGGCATGGCCGAAAAATGTGAAGAAAAATGGCATTCAAGGAGGAAATGGATTGCAGGATTTCTCTACACTTTTGACAGTTGATGCTATGGCTAATAAGAGCAGCCTCTCTCATGATCCTGGGATTGTCTCAGGCTTCAAGTGCTTTCATGGATGATGTTTGTGGAGTTATGATCGAGGAGCAGAAGATCGAAAATTAGCCTCCATGGCTAGTTTTTCTTGGTGTTGCTTTTTGCTTTAGGCCCAGGCCCTTTGGGCCTCGCTGTAACCCAAAAATACACTTTCATAAACAATTTTTCTCCTTTCACTGTATTAGTGATAATCAGTCATGCAACAGATGCATTTCGGGTGTCAACATGCCTAGAAGAACAGAAGCATTACATTTTAAAAAGGAAATTGGTAAGATATCAAATTCTCACACAAAGTTACATGCAGCGACTCCAAACATAACTACCATTCAGAGTCTGAGGAGATTTGCAAATTGAATTACGAAGAAATCAAACTTGTAGTGCACGTTCTACCATTTTTTTTTTTTTTTTTGAAAGAGGGCCAGAACGGCTGCCCTTAAGCCTTTACCATTAATGAAACCGCAGAATACATGGGGGAGACATGATACCTGAACCCCAAATTACAATAAGCACAAGAAGAACATCTCGAGATAATAACGAGAGTCTCAATAAAAAATATGTATTCTAATATGCACTAATTAGCGAAGAGTGCATTTCTGGTTACTCTATTCGCTTTATAAATATGGCGACATACCGGAAAGTAAATGCTTACTTGAAGCCATAATATACTAATAAGATCAGTTTTCCCACTATGTTGCCACCGGAAAACTAATCCGGCAGCACTCAGTTTCATCCTGCCACTAGGAGGTAGTGACCATTTGACAAAGCAAGGAACTCGCCACCTAACTAGGGCAGACCAGGCACACAAAAAGTCCAGTCCGGGACAGAGCCCACGTCGCCCTACCACTACTCGGTAGGGGCTTATTTCCGGCATAAAGTCACGTTTAATTAAAAGAAAAACATAACATAAATAACATATTAAAAAGCTTGGGCCCAAAGCAACAGCCCAAGCCCACATAAACCTTAGCCCAAACCCAAGTTGAGATCTGTGGATGTCACCGTACCGGTGGCTCGCATGGATTCCCACCGCCAACCTTCCACTCTCCACACCCCTACCTCCATCCTCCTCTACCCGGGCCGACCAACTCAGTTCCGAACCGGGGCAAACAGGATCCGGCGCGCCACCGTGAACCACACCAAGGCCAGACCAACAGCGATCAGAACCCAAGCCCTCATCCCTCCTAACCCGGCCTCCTGGATCGATCGTCTCCGACAAACCCCCGGGACAATGGGCTGCACGATCTCGCCCTGACCACGATCTGTTCTGCCAACCCACAGACCACCGCCAGCCCTGCCCGCTGTCCCATCTAGATCCATGCGAACCAAAACCAGAAACCGACAGCACCCAAACCGCACTCCGGCTAGGCTTACTGGAGGACCATCTCACGGCCTTTACGTTTTGAAAAGCCCGTCTGACGACGCCGCCACGAAGGCGTGCTGTCAGACAAGGCATGACTGAGCAGTGGAGACGGCCAAGAGAGTTGTAGGGTTTTTTCTATTGTTAGTTCTACCATTTAAGATCATGTTATTGCGTATTTCAGTTACTTTCCTGTGTAGGAAAGGTTATCTCATGTTCCATGTCCAATTAGTCAATCAATCCATCAAAAGTCGATAAGCAAATCCATGTACTCCAGAGATATGAGAAGGGATGGAAGAGAGAGAGAGGAGAGAAGACAGAGTAGTCCATTCAGTAAAAAATGTCACAGCATGTAAAAATGCTTTCTTATCACTTTATGGAAGACATGCAAATGCATGTGTCGCATTGTCAAACACTTATTTGCCACAGCTTATAAATGAGAAGCCCAAACCTACATCACGTTCATAAAGAAATACAGGATGGGAAACAAGGGAAAGCAATCTATGGACAAAGGCTCAGACACGCTTCTAACTTGAAAAGTGAAGAAGTTACCCCTAGTTTACCAGATCCCTACCCCCTGACCTACAAAAATAGCCACTCTCACAGATAATTATCATGGAGCTGCCACAACTTCAGTCAGATATCCTGATCTCAACTCCTAAAATGTCCTTCACCATCTCGTACGTCACAAATGCAATTGCAATGGATGGGACAACCTGAAAGATTGCAGCAGATGAAACTACGTTAATATTTCAGGCAAAGGCATGTTCTTCACTGATAAAGAGCTTGTCTATGGATGAATATATCTTTAATATTTATTAACAAGCTTACTAATCATTGCACATCCTGAAACCAATCCCAACATGCTTCTCTCTTCTTCTTTTTTGGTGCAAATGTATGCAAGTTTAAACCACATGTTGATTGATGAAACCATGAAAGAGCTTCTCTAGGCGAAGTTTAAAATAATGGCCCAATGCAGGAACCAACAACCAATGCCATGGCATAAAAGACCAAGTTGGGTTCTAGGCTTCTAGGCTTCCAGCTATCATTACGATTTTATAACAGTTCATAGTTCACATCAAAGGGTTCAGCACCCAGCAAAGCATCTAGTACCTATGCCCCCAGATATTATGTTCAAACATGTTTCGTTATAATACTAGTAAGATGTCTTATAATAATCTGATTTTACACAATCATGCCTATACATCACATGTTTACAGTTTACCCCCTTTACCAAGGCTCAGAAAATTGTTCGTAGAGACAGACCTGAAGACCTCAAATAATGGTTCAACCTACACTCATCTATAGACGTATCACGAGATAGAAGATTTAAACTGACCTTAACAGAATTGGGAACCAAACCCTTGTACAATGCACCAAAGCCCTCGTGTCGAACAGTTTTCCTAAATGCATCAACCATGCCAGTATATTCAAGTGGTGCCTTGCTTCTCCCCTCACCAGCGACAACGGAAGCAGCATGACTCCAACCCACCATCTGCATTCTTCGACGGATGACATCAAGTGGGTAAGCAACAGTCTGCCCGACAGTTCCAGCAGCGGCCCCACAAGCCAATCGTGTTGTCACGCTCAAATCTGTATCTTGGACAAGTCCAAATGGTCTACTTTTAATTAACCAATCCTTTAGGGATTCATACACAGCAAAGTTGAGTCCAACATACGGAACCTACAAGAAAGATGAGGATTAAGGTCCCATGTTTTTCAATGTGGCATGCATTGACACAAATTGCTAAGACAGCTATAATCTAGAAATAGGTGACATTAAATTTCCATACAAAACTAATCTTACCTCAAATAAACACAAAACACGGGACCAATGAGTAGTTCCTTATATAAATAAAATAAAAGAGCTATGCTATGCTAGATGGGTTGTAAGAATCTGAGAATGACCCTACAGCGAAATAAATAGAACTCTTTGCTTTTGTTTTTACTTTTACTTCTTATGTAATGAATAAGTGAAACTATATTTATCAACAAAAGAAACTTACAACTCCAATTACGGAAGGAAGCCAGCCCTTGTACAAAGCACGTGGACCCTCCTCCCGAAGCACAGTTGATAGAGCATGGAACATTCCCCTATACTGATAGGGAGACGACTCTGTCTGCAAAAGAAGATGAACAACATATAAATCCTTCCAGACCACATATCCAAGACAATCTCTTTGTTAATAACTTGTAATATTATTTTCTAGAATTGTTATAGAAATAATCATACTGTTGATGGCCGATGGAGGTGGAAAAATATAATTGACTTGGAAACAACGGTTCTTCAAAACAAAAGAAGCACGTGGAGTTAAATAAGTACCTGTACAGTAATCCTTCCCCGTACCATGTCCATTGGGTAAGTTGCGGACATGGCAATAATTCCAGCACATGCTCCAGCTCCAAGTCGTAGAAGAGGAGTGAGCTGAGCATCTTCTGCAGAAAAATAGCCAGAAAAAGAGATTCAGATAACCTGGTTGATGCATTGACTTCCATCTGTGTATCTTCTCTGAGTAGGGGACAATAAAGATTATGTTACTTCCCCTCAGTGACGTCATATCAGTTATATGGTTTCTTTCTCCGTTAATACTGTGATTATGTGGATGTTTACAAGACCTGTACCGGACATTTTACTGACATGACATGGGTATACACCAACCCAAACTGAGTCAAATTATTAGAGGAATGCAAAATCCCCAAAAGAATACCATTGATCACTAATGATTCTACCTCAGGGAAAAAGAATGCGAAAAATGAAAGGATGGACTTACCGTTGCCAGTTTTGTCCCGATACATCCACAATATTCCCCTGTCAAAAAGATAATGAGGAGCATCAAGCAGAAGGCAAGAGGGGGTATAGCATAATATACTAAGGCACAAGGCATTATGGTGCTTTCAAATTTGGGAAATAACATAAGATTGATGACCAACTAAGAATGGAGAAAAAAGCCAACAAGAGAAATTGAAGAAAATAATGGAAACCAAAAAAACAATGTGAGATTAATCCGTTTTAGAAACATACTTAGAAGCTTGCTCGTAGCTGAAGAATTTGACAGCCGAGTTGGGGACAATCCGAGCACAATTGGTACCATTTCCTTTAAACAGTCCACGGAAACCCTCACTTCTCCAGATATATTTCAGGCCTTGTACTGTTCCACTGTATTTTATGTTATGGGGATTTTGGACCTGAACAAGTTACGATATTTCAGGAATATGGTATATCATTGAGTGTTGGTGTGTGAATACTGCTGCATACTTAAAAAACTGAAACACAATGTTCACAATCAGTAAAAATATGAACCTGGAGCAATATTTTCATTCGTTCCAATGGCGCAACAGCTGTTCGAGACCTGCATGGATACTGAAAAGCTTCAGTACTGGAAATTGTAAGCATGGCAACAGAACCGAGAAATCAATATATCATGAATAACTTTATCCTGCTAATATCAATGAGCAAATCCCAGTTCGGCGGTTTCTTTCATCTTACTACAATCTAATGCATTCCGGACGTTTCATATTTAGCACAAGAAGAAGAAATGAAACACTTTACAACAACCAAATCAAATCACATGCAAATGCAAATGCTTTCGAACACGATTTAATATTCTGATTTCTTCCTTATTCTTCTTCAATAATCAATCAAATTAATTGACTCCTTCCGAAACACAATAAGATTCAATTTTTCTAATTCGAATCATTTCCATGAATTCAAAATACAGAATCAATTGCTCATTAGACGCATTGAAAATAAAAGAACAGGGAACAAAATTAGCTTCATTTCCATAGAAACAAACACAGAGCAAAAAGCCAGAGAAAACGAGAAACTCACACTCCCCCGGCGACTCCGCCGGCGACGAGAGACTTGCAGACGCTGAGAACGGCGAGGCTGGGAGCCTTGACGACGCCCTCCCTCGCCAGCTTAGCCTCCTCGGCCAGATTCACGATAGTCGAGACCGCCGTTTCGCTCCGTTTCACATCCTCCGAAGCCATTTCCGACAGATCAAACCGAAACCGAATGAGATTACTACACTCGCCGCAACCCTAGGTCGTTGTCGGAGCACTTGATCCCGAGCTTCTCCGCCGGCGCCAATCGAAACCGGCACAGTTTCCCAAAACGAAGTCGTTTTACGGGAAGGCGAGCCCTCTGCGCTGTCTCAGGTCTTAGTGTGAAGAAGAGTGGTGACGGCTTTAGGTGTGGAGCTGAAAGTGAGCGATCAATTTTTTGGTTTCTGACGCCGTTTGTTTATTTTGGATGGGAATATATTATTTATTTATTTTATTTAGTGAGAGAGTGAAGGCTATGGTGGTGGTAGTTGCTTTACACGTGGTAGGTGAGGCGGGGTTTGGGTGGTGCATGGACCATCGGAAATAGATGAGATTGTCCTCTTTCGTCTTTCTAAGGAAGTAGGGTTTGGTCCAATAACTCTCCCAAATGAAATGTGATCCAGTCATTTTTGTTATTTATATTTAATTTTGTTTCTGAATTCATATTATCCAAAAAAAAAGAGGGGAGAAAATATGATATCTAGTTTGTGGAGTGCAGTTTTTTGTGATTTTCTTTATGAAAACTAGAAATTTAATTATATTGTTTGGTTATGATAACAAGTGACACGAAAAAGATAAAAAAAATCACAAAAGACATAATGCTTATTATCTAGTTTATGAAAATTTATTTATAATTTATAAGCTGAACACTTGTTATGTGTGAAGATATAGATTCAACACTGATACTAAGTTGCACGATGTAAAAGTACACGTCATGTTGGATCCCATGTTTTTTGTTTTGGGATGAGATGAAAAAAATTGGGAGTTTTTGTTTACACACTGATATTAATTATCTTGTTTACTGAGTTTTTGTTATAATTATTTTTAAAATTATTCGTTGAACAATTAATGTTAATCTCTGGATGAGGGAAAAAATGATGGAATTTAATTGAAAGTGAGGATTTCATAATTCCTAAAAGCCAATTCCCTCGTTTGGCATTATCAGATTGGAAATTTTAAATTTCTCTGTGGAAAAAAACGAAGGAATTCGTTATTTAAATTTCTCACTTCAATTTCCACCAAAATAGGTGTCATTTACGAATTCCTTTGCAGTATTCAATTTTTATTTCTAAAACAAGACTTTTTTCTATTTTATCTTTTTATTTTTTTTAAAACTTTCTTAATTTATTACACATTTCAAATCCTAAATAGATGCAACCAAACAATAGAAAATGCAATTAATGGAATTTTAGATTGATGGAATTAGAGATTCCATCATTTATAAATTCCTACGGATTTTATAATTTTCTCATCCAAACGCACCGTTAATGAATCTCAAGATATTGATCTATTTATCAAACATTTTTCTTAACGATAACATATCATCACTCGGACTCCGATTAGAAGATGAGTGAGAGTAAATGAATATATGCTTGTCTTAGCAGGACCATATTATCTGTGGACAAGGATTCTTTAGTGGATTTACAAGTAGAGCAAAATAAAAGAAAAAAGCTTATGAATTTACAAAAAAGGGCTAAAGTGGAAAGGGGTCACAGAAAGAGATAGGGCATCTAATACGATTGACAGCAGCAGATTACAACACTCTGCTCACGTGGCAGAGCGTACCTTTTCTTCCCCCCATCTCCTTTGTCCTTAACGGAAACCTAACATCTAGAATCTGACGACGTTGAGAACAGACGTAGCACGCCATCATTGGCGGGCTGCAGCTGGGCCCCATCTTGAACTAATATTTCGTCAGACTAACTGCACGTGCGGCCATCCGTGTTTCATCTCTACTACTCGATCTCTTGGATCGTCTGTTGGGTCCAATTGTCCATATTTATGAGGCCCAAATCTCATTTTCATTGTTCGGTCCAAAAAGGTTGTACAGAACTGAAAATAGGTTTATCCATGAATGTTGGTTCTGGTTTTTCAATACGGATCCATGTCGGGTTCGGTATCAATTCCGACCGAAATAGCACCCGTGCCAATCCAATACCAGTACTGATCTGGGCTTCACAATGAAATCAAATAGCCATCAGTGGAGTTGATCCAAGCCCTTATAAATTCATAGACAATTGCCTCATTTTTTCATATGGGATCTATATACTCAACAGTTACGAGTCTATCGATAAAATTTAACATTTACTATCACATGCATAATATGAGCAAAAGTTTCTAGCATATCATAATGGAATCTCAGCTTTCTTTTATTATTTCCAAGCGAACGTGACATAAAATTTTCCTGTTAAGCTAGGTAATCATGATAGTCGACTTTGATTCATGTTTATACGAAGAGTATAAGGTTTTTCTGTCTCATTTTTCATCTCTCATTCAGCCATTTCTTGATTAGAAAGTAGAGATACAATCATACATGGATATGAAGGATCGATGCCGTAGATGTTGGGTTAGAATATCTTTCATATTCAAAACCTAGAGGCCAATCAAAGTTGAATAACTTGGAGAAACAATGACATTGTTGTTGGTATACCTCATGATAATTGAATTGATATCTAGGTAGGCTTTTATATACTAGTCTTTACCCACTTCGTTTCTCAAAAAATTAAAAAAAAAATTACACACTTCGTTCTTCAATCTCTCTCTCTCTATAAATTTCCCATAATCATCAACATTTATGAATCATTCCCTAGTCAAAAAAAAAAAACATTCATGAATCATTCCAATGTTTGTCTCGTATAATGAAGAGCTCAATCATAACTTTTTCTGAGCCAGATCGTACAATGTTGCTTAAAAAAAATAATAATAAAATAAAAAATTACACACTTCGTTCTTCAATCTCTCTCTCTCTATAAATTTCCCAGAATCATCAACATTCATGAATCATTCCCTAGTCAAAAAAAAAAACATTCATGAATCATTCCAATGTTTGTCTCGTATAATGAAGAGCTCAATCATATCATTCGGTTCATATAACCTTTTCTGAGCCAGATTATACAATGTTGCTTAAACTTTTTACCAATAAACTTGTTGGAAAATCAGATCAAAAATCATACTCGTCTTTTTCTCTTTCGAGTATGATCGGCCCCGCATTGGGTGGACTTTAGAACACGGAATCTATACTATTATCATCATGTAATCAAATCAGGATCCGACAGCATAATCTGCAATATTTGTTTTCAAGTTTCTATTGTATAACAATGACTGCAAGATTAGAGATAAGGGTGCCATGAATTCCTCTTTCATTTGTTTCTGATGAGCTAATTATAGACTCATGGGCTTTGCCAGTGGGAGATGAACACTAATTGTTGCCTTGTAGAGATCGGCCATAAACAATGACTACAACTTAACTCACCTCTTTCAGTTTCTTCTATTTTGGTCTGAATACCACGAACACTTGTACAACTAGTTCTCACTTCCTAAGCAAGTCTCAAATGTTATTGCGATTTTCTTTGGTGTCTGCGATGATTTAATATGAGAACCAAAATGTAATATTTTCTTAAGAAGTTACGTTATTTAGTTCACATATGACATTTTTCAACATCCCGTTCATCATCTGTGTAGAAAATCTAAACCACATGTTCTAGAATTTAGTGGTTACAGGAAGCTGCGAATGAGGACTTGTGCATTTCTGAACACACATGCATAGTAGATTCGTTCGGCTCAAAGAGGATTCATTCATTAAAACAATGAAAATTCTTTTATGCACTAACGGTGTAAATGACCAAACACTTATAAAGTGATTCCAACCGTTAATATTAGTAATAAATTTTTTTTAATAACAAAAAAATATATTTAATGTAATAAAGCCGTCCATTCATGTTGGTGTAGTGGTGCTCTGAATTTTCAAGTGTCCTAAATAAAACTGTTGGTTTTTAAGTGTTCTTATAATCTAACACTTACATGATGATCAAGTTTACAATGGCCTTAAAGAATTAAAACATTGAGTGCAGAGAGCCAAAAACCCTAGCTAAGAGAAAACGCAAAGTACCAGTAGTGCCTGTCCGGCGGCGCACCATCTCGGCGTCGTCGTCGGACGGGACAGAAGGGACCGAGTGTCCGGTTGTGCACGGTCCAGTCGGAGAAGCGTTTGCAGGGGGATGACGCAAACTCTGACGTTGGCGGGGGCAGGCAGGTGGGATCGGAGTCCATCTATCCTCGGGCGGCGCGCAGACTCTTTGGTGGTTGTTTAGATTTGGGGTGGCGGGATCAGCGGTCTGTTGGCGGTGAAGACCCGGTGACGGATTCACTGGGTTCCTCTTATCTTCATTCGGATCTGTTTGCTTCAGTTGGGTTCGGCCAGCTTTGCTCGGATCAGGGATGGGGTGGCGCGTCTTGCCGGTGTGGGGATAATGGAAGGTTGGAGGGTCAGACTGCCCTTGCACGGCGTCAAGGGGGCGGCGGTGGAGCTGTCGGCGGCAGGACGAGAGGACTGCATCGTGCCTTCTGCAATTCTCTTTTTAGGCTTGGGCTTGGTATCATATGGGCCTGGGCTTTGGCTCTAGGCCCAATTTATTTTTCAGTTTATTTATCTATTTTAATTTATTTTTCAGTGTCTTTAGGTGGCTTTATGCCCATAATAATGTCTTACTCTAGGTTTGTAGGGCGAGGTGGACGTTGTCCCGGTTTATGCACCTTGAGTGCCTTGTCTGGCCTAGGGCGGCAGCAAACTCCTTGCATTGTCAATTGGTTGCAGCCCCCTAGTGGCAGAATGAAGCCAAGTGTCACTGGATTTATTTTTCGGTGGCATCATAGTGGGAAAGTTGATATTATTGGTCAATTATGGCTCCGCGTGAGCATTATCTTTCCGGTATGTCGCCAAATTTGAAAAGCAAATGGAGTAGCCAGATGTGCACTCTTTGCTAATTGGTGCGTGATAGAATACAAAATATTAGTAGGGACTTCTGATATTATTTCGGAATGTTCTCTTAAGGCTTCTTATAATTTGGGGTTTAGGCTTTATGTCCCCCCCTTGTATTCTATGGTTTCATTAATAGTTATGGCTTAAGGGAAGCCGTTTTGGCCCTACCTCAAAAAAAAAAAAAAAAAAAAAAAAGATGATCTCAATTCTTAATATATATAATCAATCTTTTTTTAATAACAAAAAAGTGTATTTAATGTAATCCAACCGTTCATTCATGTCAGTGCAAGTGCACGTCGATGCTCTGAATTCCCCCCTCTTAAAACAAGTATCCTAAATAAAATTGTTTTTTTTTTTTTTTTTGAATAAAGGTCTTGTGCGGCTGCCCTCAAGCCTTGATTAATGAAACTGTTGAATACAAGGGGGAACATTGAGTCTAAACCTCTGATTACAATAAGCAACTAGAGTATGTCCAGAAATGATATCAGGAATCTCTACAAAATACTTGTATCCTGGCAAGCACCAACTAGCAAAGAGTGCTCTACTGGCTACTTCATTTGCTTTGACATAGCGGAAAGATAACTCGATATGTAACTCGATTACAACGTAGCATAATTACCAAATGCACAACTTTCTTACTATGTTGCCATCGGAAGATAAATCCGACGACACTTCGCTTCACCCTTCCACTAGGCGGCAACGACCATTTGACAAAGTAAGCAATTCACCGCTGACCTAAAGCAGACAAGGCACTTCGAGTGCACACACAGGCACAAAGCCCGACTAGCCCTTCATAACAAGTGTAGGGACTTATTACTCGCAATAAGCGCAAACAAACTAAGCAACAAAAGTAAATAACAACTAAAAATAAAATAAAACTTGAGGCAGGGCCCACTAAGTGAACCCAACCCCAAACTTCAGCCCAAACCGAGCCCATAGGTAGATTCCCAGCCCAAGAAACCAAGCTAGCAAGTGGGCCGCTTCCAACCCTCCCGGCCCAAAGCATCTGTTGCATCGCCCCTTCACTGGCGTCAAGCCACAATCGCCTCACCTTTGTCGTCCGACCACCGGAGGTCCACGTCACCACTATCCCCATCTGACATCAAACAAAAAAGGTAAGCGCTGCATCCAGCATCAAGCCTCGCCCTCAAAGAGTCCGCCAAACTGCCAATCCGAATCAGCCTTCGATCTCTTCCAGCCAGCCATCGCACCCAGCTTGCCGACCACTGGCAGCCACTAAAAACGTCTCTGACCCACTCCCACTCTGATCCCGGCCCACCGCAACGACACAGCCACGCCCTTCTACTGAAAACGAAGGAAAACGCCACCACCTCCTGAACCTTGCTCTCAAGATCGAGACCCACCAATGAAACAGAACACCCGTCCAGCAGCACACATCATCCGCCGACTTGGCCAGAGGTCATCACCAGCGTCGGGGCACAGCCGGACAGGGACAACGGCAGATGACGACGTTCTCTAGGTTTCCAGTGCATGGAGCGCGTTCTCTAAGTTTTTATTTTTTATTTTTTTAATCTTCTCTTTTTAAAACTGTTGGTTTTAAATACATACAGTTTCTTTTCTTTTCTTTACTTTCAAGAATTTGGGATCGGGGATCAAAGTATATATACACATTCGATTAAAATTAATCAAATCCTAAATTAATGGATCAATAGAAAGAACACTTCAGATAAGCTACCCATGTACTACTCACCTATCTCACCTCATGACTAAGTTTAGCAAGTCCATTGGGTGATTAAGATTAATGAAAAAGATTTGTATCAATAACTGACAAAATATTTCTTTGTCTTTGAGATAATAAGTCTATCATTGACTTGACATGCATGGAGTATTATGAGAATGACAATGGTAATCTACTAGCTTCCTGCAAACGTGTACTCTGCTTGTGAAGAGTCACGCTTGCTCATGCAATTAGTTCCATTGGGTGATTAAGATTAGTGAAAAACATTTGTATCAATAACTGACAAAAAAAATCTTTTTCTATGAGATAATAAGTCTATCATTAACTTGACAGGCATGGAGTATTATGAGAATGACAATGGTAATCTACTAGCTTCCTGCAAGCGCGTACTCTGCGTGTGGAAGAGTCACTCTTGCACATGCGATTAGTTTCATTTTGTTAACGATTAAGCATTCACACTATCCATTGCTTAGGTGGTCTGGAGAGTTGTCGCCACTTGATGCTCCAGCAGGTTTGTAGAGGCAACGTGGTTCTGATTTGAAGCCTTCGATGCGCGGCGATGGTGATGTACAGGGATGGAGCTTGGGCGGTTGATGGTCGTGGCATTGATGGACATGGCAGCGTGGTCGGGGCGATGGTGCAGGCGGCGTGGTGGTGGCGGCCTAAATCAACGGCAGGGAGGCCTGCTGTACGTGCTGCAAGAGTGTGAAGGAGGGGGAGAGTTGGGCTGGGTGCTAATCCAACTTGCTGGGCTTTGGGTTGTGGTTTTTCTTTGGGCTGCCATTTTGGGCTTTTTATTTAGTTAGTTTCTTGCTTTCTAATTAATTTCCTATTGTTTTTAGGACAGCTATGAGTTTTTACCTTTAGGCTGCTTATTTACTATGTTATTTCGTAGTGTGTAGGCTTGCTTAAATAAGTGAGCGTGGGTACCGTCAAATGATTGGATCTAATCTATGTATCGTTGTGGTTTATCACAAACTCTTTATCTACCCATAGATGGTAGAGGGAGGATATGGTAGAGGGAGGATATGTAATGGTCCTTTCTGGCCTGAATATATTAATATATCGACATAATATTCTTCAAAAAAAAAAAAAAACATTCATACTTGTAGACACCAAAAATTTAATGAAAATAAAATTCATTAAATAATCCAGTCAACACTTGAAATTGTGACCAACCAAATTTAGTTGGCATGCGGGTCCCACCAAAATGTACCCGTGGCTCGTGAGTCAGTAAAACCATGTGGACTCCGAGAATGACACATGGCGGCATACAAAAAGCCAGACGACAATAAATGAATTTGTTTCGGCTAAATCAATTGATATTAAAGCGGATCAATCAAATTAAATCAATTGATTCCGAGTCAAACCAAGTATTAAATTTCGTCTGCTGATTAGATGTCAATTTATTTAAATTGATAATCAAGATGAAAATCAGTCATCAAATTGATTGGCTAAATTTCTTAATAGTCGTGATTAAATCAATTAATTAAAGCTGATTGATTTGATTATGCTATTAATGAAATATAATTAAAATCAGCCATCAAATTGATTGGCTAATTCCTTAATGGTCGTGATTAAATCAGTTAATTAAGGCTGATTGATTTGATTATGTTATTAAGGAAAATGCAATTTATTACGTGTCATCAAGGCATTCTAAATTGAGAGAGATGTCGGCACTATAAATACCCCTTTCAAATAAAGAGGGGGACTTCAGCCAAAAAAAAGAGAAGAAAACACTCTCAAAATTTCTGAAGCCTCCCAAGCTCGTGAAGAACCATCAAGCTGCCAAATAGCCAGTTCCTCACCAACCTCAAGCCAAAACGTTCGTCACGTGTCAACTCTCGTGACCATCATACGACTCAAGATCAAGCGTCAAGCCCTTGAGTGAAATTCATCGTCGGAGATAGAATCAGAGGATTACCAAAGATTGTAACCCGCATTCAAATTCTTAATAAAATTATTATTTTTGTACACGAGTCTGTATTCTGTTTGTTTTAAGATTCCCGTGTTTACAATACTATCCATTGCTTTTGCTATAATTGTTTTAAAGTAATTTATTTATTCATTTACTTGGCTTGGTTTTTTTTTTTTTTTTTTTTTTTTGAAATAGGGTCAGTACAGCTGCCTTCAAGCCTTGACTCTAACAAGCACCAATTAGCGAAGAGTGCATCATTGGCTACTCTATTCGCTTTACTTGGCTTGGTTTTTAGAATGTCTTTGAATCTTTTTACACGCATTGACAAATGATACGTCAACGCAAACTCAATCCCCTCTCGGCTATTTGATTATATTGGGTCGTCTAGGGTATCTTGATGTATGCCATACTCTTATTTTTATTTTTATTTTTATTATTTATAAATTAATGTAGTGAAAACCTAATGTACTGGTTAACAAGTTACGCACTTAAATGTTGACACTTATTATTTTTAAAAATTAAATTTACTATATTAACACCACTTTCTATCTTAATATGTAATATTGTTCAGAAACATGTCACAAATATTGTCAAAATAATAAATTACATCTAGTATAACTAAAATTACGACTTATGACCACACTTATTGTGGTTATTGTAATTGATTGGTCAAAGATGTAAATATCATAGTTGGACAACTTTTATCAAATGGACAACATTGATTATCAAATGGAGAACCTACTTACAATACTGAGTACTTATATATATTTTTTGGCCTAATATTAATTTTACCACGTTCACAACACAAATGTTGTCAGAATTGTAAAGTGGTTGATAATCTTGTAAATGATGTAGTTTTTGAAGTAACTACTACAAATACAAAAATTATCACTTTTACATCAATTGTTGTGGGTTGTGGTAAAATGTATGGTAATTGTAATAATCATTTCATTAATGATAAAAACATAAAGATTTACCACTATAACAAACAAATTTATTATCGCACTTGTTAAATTGTCCATAAACTAGTATATTAGTTTAGGTGAAGTAATTACTACAAATATAACAAAAATTACCGTTTTTACATCAATTGATGTAGATTGTGGTAAAATGCATGGTCATTGAAGTAATCATTTCATTAATAATAAAAACATAAAGATTTACCACTATGACAACAAATTGGTTGTCGTATATATACTTGTTAAATTGTCCATAAACTAGTACGTATGTTGTAGGTGGAGTAATTACTACAATTAAAACAAGAATTATTATTTTTATATTAATTATTGTAGTTTGTGGTTAATTACGTCGACTGAAAGTAATTACGACTTCGACGATGGAAATTACACAATATATTACTTTAATTAAGCAAGGGAGAAGTTCATTAAACCAATGAGGGCATACGTGGTTTTATTCAAAATATAATGGTTTTTTTTTTTTTTTAATCGAATGAGGTTAGTCAAATTTATAATTCAGCAGGCAGTACCATAAACGACACACCCCTGAGGGGCCGACAGAAAGAGCCGTCCTTTAGGACATACAGAAGACCTATTCTAGAAAAAAAACAGAACATCGCACTCCCGGGTACACCCACCTTTTAAGGAAGTTCACGCACCTTTATTCTAACAAAACCTAGAAAGCTCAGAAGCAGTTTAAGTAATATAACAACCGAGCAACTAGGTTTTGCGACCCAAATGAAAATTAAATATTGCTAGTAGATGAGGATGAAAATTCCTCATCCATCATAATAAAATAAAAAACAAATATGAAAAATGCAAGCCAAGCCCTAACAAAGATTGAAACCCAAGCCCATTAAAGGACCCAAACCCAACCAGATCTGCTAAGGACACCTAGAGCAGTAGCTTTTCCCATCACTGTGCCGCCGCCGCCATCTTCAGCGCCACCGTCCTCGGTGAAGCCTCTGACAGAATCCCCGGATCCGTCCCAGACTAGAGTCAGCCTGCCACTAGACATGCCGCCATCACCAGCAACAGTCACATGTAGCAACACTGCCCATCCTGCCTCACGAATCGGGATCCCAAACTTGACCCCGATCCCTCTTGATTGGCTACACCGCCCGTTGTCGCCCGTACGGGGATCAGAAGACCCGCCACCAAGAACACCACCACCATTACCAGAACACAACCACATTGCGCCAAAACCTGGAAAATCACCAGCTCGGAACCGCCCCGCCTCCTTCTTGAAATGCCCAAAAGCAGAAGAAACTAGACACCTCTGGCCTAAGGAACCTCGATCAAATCCCAAGAATGGGAAGGCATCCATTGACATGGATGAAGTTCTAGATTGAAAAGAAAAAATCTTCAACCTCACCCTAGCAGAGCGGCTGCTAGGTCAGACCAAAATATAATGGTTTACCTATATAATAACACATTGTGGTACATTTGTAAATTAGTTCAAAAGGCAGTAATAACAAGTTGTACGTGAAGTATTTACTACATCTAACAAAAAGATTATCTATTTTTATATTAATTGTTGTTGTGGTTGTAGTAAAATGCATGTAAAAATAATTATATTTGGTTAAAGAAACTACTAATGATATAATTAATTAGTAATAAATACTATTTAACGAATACTAATTCCGTGAGCCTAGATTAGAAGGTTTTTGTTTTTAATAAGGAAAAAATATAATTGTCAATTGATAATCAAGCATTAATGAAACATTAATTGGCTAATGATAAAATTAATCAGTAATAAAGACTTAACTAATAATAATTCGGTAAGCCTAGATTAGAAGGTTTTTAAAAGGAAAAAACATGATTGTTAATTGTCAATTGATAATCAAACATTAATTAGCTAAGGGCTAAACAGGTTACCAAATTTTAAATATTACTAATCTAATAGTACAAAATATTTTAAAAAAAATGAGTGTATGGCAAACACCCGGACACGAAACACCTAAGAAAATTCCTTGATCATACATCCTTTTGTCAAGTCATTTTTTTCTATTCTTAGCATTTTACCTAACAAAATCTGCATGCATTAAAGAGAAACCCATCAGGCACCAGCAATCCAATCTTCTTGTATAAAAGACTTTTTCTCTGGGCAAAAACCGATGAACACATGAAGCTGCTTTGCAAACAAACAAACAAACAGAATCACTGGGGCCCCAGCCCTCACTAGCCCTCACCTGCGTCCGCCAGTGGTTGACCCATGGAGTACTTGCCATGAATGATTTCAAAATTCAATTATAAAAGAACGTCTAAAACAGTAAAACTATAATGCGTCATATGATCACAAATGAAAACAGACTAATAAAATCTAAAACTACTAGTAACTTAGTAAGCACATATTTCTTCTTTCTCCCTTCTCTTATGATAGATTTGTTTTACATTTGAAGCCGAGAAGTAGAAAATAATACTTTGATTTAGGGTTTTCAATTGATATTCTATTCATCCCACAAAGGGGTATATATACAAGGACAAGAGGAGTAGTCTAACCCTAATAGGAAATAATCATTCCTATAATTACATGATAACCTAAATAAATAAGAATCATAATTACATAAGATTTACAGCTATTCTACCGAGAGGCATAGTTTGGATAATAATTGTCATTTTCAACTGTTATGATCCAAAGCCTCATTTCTGAGTGCAGCTCCTACTCAAACTTTATTCACCTTATCTCATATATTTTCAATTTGGCCGGACTTAGATTGTTGCTCACAATTCTACGACTCAAAAATAATAAAAAAAAGATAAAAAATTGTTGCTCACAATTGATATCTTCACCGAACAAACAAAACAAAGTCCCGTAAAGAATGCATTAAAAGATAGAAAAAGGAATGTCTCGACCTAGCAGAGCTCTGCTAGGGTTGGGAGAGCGCCGCCCTCGGGTTTGGCCTCTCTGCACCTCTCTCCGTCCTGTATGGAGTGCATCTATGGCGTCTTCTCTGGGGACTCCTAAATCAAGACAGGCTATCACCTTGTCGTCTCTGTCATTATTTCTGGTAGGTCTGAAGGCCTGTGTTCTACCGGATCTTCTAGATTTTGATGGTGGTAGCTCGATTAGGCCAAGGAGGGCGAGGCTTAAAGATCAAGGTTCACTACTGGAGGGTGAGGCAGTTTCGATTCGATCATGGTGGCCGGGATCGGACTGTGCGATCAGGGGTCAATCTCGTTTTGGGTCTTCCCTCTGGCAGCACCTCCATCGAGGACGTTTTCTGGTTTCTCGACGTCCTGTGGTTGTCTAGCGGCAATTGGTTCATCTGTTTGGGTGTTTTGACTTCCGCGGCGTCGGCGCCGGTTTTGTTGGACGGATTGGTTCACAGTCTCGTTGCCCACAGGTTGACGGCACGGTGGATGACGGCGTCCTTTCTTTACGTGGGTCATCTGGTGGTACGGAGCTCAGGAGATTTCTGGTGCCATGGTGCAGGGAGACCAGCGGCGTGGTGGCAGGATCTCAAGCAGTTGGGTGCGGCGGCAGGATCCGGCGTTGCTGATCTGGAAGGGTTGCCGGCTGTCGGGCTGAAGCCAGCTTGGGTGCCCAGATCAGATCCTTGGGTGCCCAGATCAGTTTAGGTTGGGCCTTGGCCTTTGTCAAGTTTGACCCGTCAGACTTGATCTTGGATTCAGGCCGGATTTGGATCCGCATTTGGGACCCAGGTCGTATTCTATTTCGGATATTGGATTCGAAACAGCTGCTCATATTATTCTGGTATTGGTTCTGGTTCTTAAGAGTTCGTCTGCCTAAATCCCCGAGGTTCTGACACCCTTGGTCGCTTTCGATCTCTTGGTGAGCGATTCGCCTCTCCTAGGTGGTCATATCATCGGTTACAGTTACGGTTACTCTCCTACTTACACTGCTTCAGTGACATATGCAGTGCAGCAATGTCTTACGGCATCAAGTCACATGGTTACCTGGTTCCCTTTTATTCTTGATGCGATTGTGCATCTAATTATGCTTTATTGTTTTTTCTTCATTGCAGATGCGTTTGTGCATCTCGTTATGTTTTATTGCTTTCTTTTGATGTTTTCTGCATCACTCCATGTAATCCTCAATTTTCACTTAGGGAAAATTTTGCAAACAGTACACCAAGTAAAGGCCACTAATAATTCTTATACATAAAGTTCCAAACCAAACATTTTGGTACATGAAATCTGAAACTCGACCCACTATTAGTACACGACGTCAATTTTTGACACCAAAATGTCCATTATGCCCTCAGTTTTTTTTTTTTAATAAATTTTTTTTTTCCTTCGCTTTTTCTATTATTTTTTTTCCTTCGTTTTTTCTGTTATTTTTTTTTCCTTCATTTTTTCTATTATTTTTTTTCCTTCTTTTTTTTTTTCTGTTATTTTTTTTTCCTTCGTTTTTTCTGTTATTTTTTCTATTATTTTTTTCCTTCATTTTTTCTGTTATTTTTTTCTATTATTTTTTTTCCTTAATTTTTTCTGTTATTTTTTTTTCTTCCTTCGTTTTTTTTTTCCTTCATTTTTATCTCTTTCTTTCTTTCTTTTCACATGACTAAATATTGGCTGAGTTACAAATATAAGCTGTAGGACCATAAATCTCACCAATTGGAGGGCAAGGGCGGTGTTGGAAGCGAGGGAGTGAGCCCGGAAGAAGGAAGAAGAAAGAGATAAAAACGAAGGAAAAAAATAACAGAAAAAAAATAACATAAAAAACGAAGGAAAAAATAATAATAGAAAAAAATAACAGAAAAAAAAAGAAGGAAAAAAAATAACAGAAAAAAAATTATAAAAAAAAAACTGAGGGTATAATGGACATTTTGGTGTCAAAAATTGACGTCGTGTACTGATAGTGGGTCGAGTTTCAAATTTCGTGTACCGAAATGTTTGGTTTGGAACTTTATGTATAAGAATTATTAGTGGCCTTTATTTGGTGTACTGTTTGTGAAATTTTCCCTTTCACTTAATATAGTTTGTCGTCTTCCTTTCAAAAAAAAAAAAGTCCCGTAAAGAAAAAACAAATAAAACAATGAAACCTTTAAAAACATATAAGACACACACAGAAATACATATATTTTGCAAGAAAATAAAGTAGATATCAATGAGTATCTTTTAAAAATAAATGCAAACAAAGATATATTTGCAACCTATGGCACATACTGACAAAGGAAGAAAGTAGGGACAAACTTACCTTGATTCATCAGATATTCGAATCTAAGGGGGGTGTATTCATTTAAGAGTCTACAAGATTTTTTTGTATTTTAAAAGTCTATGGGTATTCAACTGAGATTTTAAACAGTCCTTTAAAATCTTGACGTATTCAATTAAGATTTAAAATTATCCATTCAAATCTGCTGATATTCAAAAGTATACGGATTTTTAAGGATTTCATTAAATGCTGGATTTTGGAGGATTTTATAGTGCTTTTTATACATATCAAAACTCAAAAACAATCCAACCACTTCCCAAGAGATTTTGATGGATTCTTTCTCACTCAAAAAATGAAGAAGCTCTTCACCAAAAAAAAAAAAAAACAGGTCTCAATAGGTGACACGCATTCATTTTGTCTTAGACCTATTTTCCCACTATCTTTCTCTGCCTCTGCTCTCATCTAATAATTTTTTAATTTATTTTTATCACTATAGCTTTAGAAGCCCTTAATCCTTCTAGCTAATTAAGCTCACTTTCAATGTTATTATTAAGATGATACATACACATATGATTCTTTTGTAAATTAGATATGAAATAAATTATGTCATTAGTTTACTACTTTATTTTTGTGTAACATTTTGGCTGGTTAGTTTTCTCTTATTGTTCATATATCATTATACACAACATAAAGAATGGTAGATTGTCATACTTTCTTGTCATTGATATAGCATTATAGTTTACTTTGGGTCAAACACAAAGAAAAAAAATGCTCTCCCTTCAGAGAGCGTTTCTAGGGTTTCTGGCCGTGGTGTCTCATGGCGGCGCTGCAAACTCGGCTAGTAAGGGCGGGTTTCCCTTTCCTTCTGATTCCTTTGAAGACGGCGGCGAGGGAGCGATTCCTCGATGTCTATTCCTGACTCCTGCAAGGGAGATTTCTCGACTGCGATTGACTTCTGTTGGTGGTAGTCTTGTACCTTGGAAGGGAGGTAACGCTCTCCTTCCTTCTCCCCTTTTCCGTGGTGGTGACAACGATGGCGGTATAGGTGGTATTGCTGGTGACTCTACACTGGGTATGTGTTCTGGGAGTACGATCGGTGGTGGAGAGCGTGCTTCCTTAGATCTGGATTGTTGGGATTCGGGGAGGGTTGCCGGTGGTGTGGACTTATACTACGATGGTTTGGCTTGGGACCGGGTTGCAGGCTGGATGAAGATTTCGAAAGCGGGCATCGGTATCAGGGCCTTTATGCATGGCGATGGTGATCTCTGGCTGGGCTGGGATCGGTCGATTTCTATGGAGGATAAAGGGATCGGTGGTGACCCCGAGCTTATTTTGGCGACAGAGGTTGATGTCAGGCTAGAAGAGCTTGGTGGTGGAGCTCGCTCTCATCTGCCGGAGTTGGATAAATTTCGGTCCTCGATGCTGGTTGGTATGGGTGGCCGTCTCCAGGAGGGTGTCATCACTGGTGGTGAAGGTGCAAGCAGAGTATTCCGGCGAATGGTGCATGGCGGCGGCGGCACGACTGCCGTCTCATCTAGGGTTTGGCCCAGGTGTTTTGGTTGGGTCTTATATTGGGCTGCTAGGATTTGGTATTGGGCCCAGACAGTTGTTTTGTTTTCAATTTTTAATTTAGCTCTGGGTCTCCATTCTTTTTCAAAAAAGGATGATGGGCCTATTTTTTTCTTGCATTGAGCGGGAGAGATCGCAAAGAAAAGTGAGACCTCGTCGTCCCCACTGGGGTATTTTAATCTTCTTCGGGGCTCTACTTTTCTTTGTTTTGGGCTTAATCCTAAAAGGTGGGTGTGCTAGGAGATTACTAGTTTGTTTGCTCTTTTTGTTAGGGGTGGCTTTGTAGTAGTTTCTACGGAACGGTTCTTTCTGACGACCCCATAGGGGTGAATCGTTTTTGTACTGCTTGCTGAATTACATAATGGGATGACCTCTTTTACTCAAAAAAAAAAAAAAAACATTATAGTTGGATCCATACATCCATTGCTTAATTAAAGAAGAAGAAGAAAGAAAAAAAAAATTAACCTACCAAAAACATCATAAGGATTTGTAAAATCTAAACAAATACTAGTAAATCAATCCATTAGAATCAATCAGAGTCCATATAGAATTTAAACAATCCGTAGATTAAGTAAATCTATGGATTATAAAAATTCAAACAAAGTCTTTTAAAATCTGAATTGAATACACCCCCTAAGAGAAACTTAGAAAGAGAAGTTTTGGAGAAGTCTCTCACTTGCCCCCTTTCTGGTACAATTACAAAAAAGTTACAAATTAAATTTACAAAAAATAAAAAATAATAACAAAACAATTAACAATTTCCATTGTCTTCCCATTCCTCAAGGTAGGCATGAATTGAATCGCAAACCTCATATATGATCGATAGAAAGAGCACTTCAGATAAGCTACCCATGTACCGTCTTACTTTGGTAACCTATGACCTTGTAGATTTCAATGGCTCAATCATGCCAAATATAGAAAAAAAAGTAAATGCCAAGGCTACTCACCTATTCGTTAATGATCTCTCATCTGACGACTAAGTTTAGCAAGTCTATTGGGTGATTAAGATTAATGAAAAGGATTTGGATCAATAATGACAAAAAAATTCTTTTTCTGTGAGATAACAAATCAATCGTTGATCTTGATTTGACGGGCATGGAGTATTATATATGAGAATGACAATAGTAATCTATCAACTAAACTGTTACATTGGTGATGTTAAATGTACCAGAAAAAAGTCCAGATAAGCGCAGGTGCATGCACACATATACTAGGTCACGATCAACATTTGCAATACTTATTATCTTGAGGACTGACTTTATTAGAACTTGTCAATCTCAAAACAAGTGGAAAAGCAAGTTAGTTAAACAAAGATCACAAAATGTTCGTGATACAAGGCAAAATTAGTAAGTTAGAGTTAACTTTCATGTGGACTAAGAATAATCATTTCGAAGGTGACTTTGCAAGGCTAAGAGAACAATCATGGTCATTTGAACACGAAAGAATAGTTATTTAGAAAAGGTTCACTTTCACATACTCTTCAATAAAACTTATATAGATCAGCTTACGTTGGATTACTCATCGAGAAATTTTCTTTCAAATTAACTATAAATGGTTTTATACAATAAATTTCATAAAAAGGGACAGGTTTAGGAAACGTTAGGTTACCTTTTGCCTTCACTTTCTCCTCTGATACTTTTTCCTACATCGAATAAGCTAGCCCTTCTTCCATAACTCGTGATCGCTTAATGAATAATGAAGTGTTTTGTATATGCATATACACATTTTCATAACTAGACGTGTTTTCAATTTTCAGTGAAAGTTTGTAAATAAAATAACGGACTAGAGATCAAAACAGAAAATCTTATTAGAAATAATGAGGGTCTTTCGTGCAAGGGTTTTATGCAGAATATTGGTTATGGGGAAGTCTTGCAAGCTGAAGTTGACATGAAAATTAAGCATATGGATGTGGAATTTGATTTTGCTATTCTCATAAATCTTATTCAAAGTAATGATATTGATCTACACCCTTTAGGGACTATGATATTGAACTGTAGATCTTTGATGAATCATTTTGAGTCCAGCTTCATCAAGCATATTCATCGATAAAGAAATATGGTGGCAGACATCTTAGTTAAACATAGTTTGGACAATGATTTAGGAGTTTGCGTATTGGACACAAACCCTCCCTTTGTTAATTAAGTTTTGATGGATGATATTGATGGCCTAGTGAGGCTTAGGACTGTTGTAACAGCTCTGGTTGAGTAGCAATAGTTTTTCTTTCCTTTTTCTAAGCTTTAATGCCTCAATGTAACAAAAAAAGAAGAAGATAATCTTATTACAGTTAAAAATTTATAAATTAATAACTTAGAAACCAAGAAAATTCTATTAATATAGCGAATATATTAAATAATAGATAAATTATTAACTTATTAATTTATCAAAGTATTCTATATTTTCTTAAAAGGTGGTGCTATTCACACACCTATTTTCTCTATTCACACACCCCCTCTATTTTTCTATTACTTTAATTTAATTTTCTTTTACAAATTACCCTAACTACCCTCCCTTGCAATTATGTTTTTTTTTTCTTATTTCTTTTTTCTATTTGGCAAGTCAAACATGAATCAACCATCATTATACAATAAATCAATTTTTTTGCTACTAAGATATTATGATACTAAGATCTTCCAAGTAACACTAATTTTCAGCAGCAAATATGGTTTTGCTCTCCACATTGTTAGGTAAAAAGGTACCGGACCTAATTCAACATTGTGAAGAGAATGCCAATACAATATCTAGTTGGTTATTTAGAGTAGTAGTTATAGTTACTGAACTGAAATGTATAGATGGCAAGAAGTTGGTATGTATATAAAAATGAAATGCATAAACCATAGTTGGGGTTGCAAAACCAGAGAGTAAAAAGTTGCACGCGAACTTACAGTAGCAAAGAGCAAGCTATCCTTATCTTAACACATTTAATTCCTTTCAACTAGAAGTAATGATAAAATTGTCAGCACAAATACTTCAATAATGTATATTGAAGCATGAATTACCCAAATAATTTAGTAGAAAATAACAAAAACCAATGTACCAGTCCACAACATTTCTTCATAAAAATAAAAGCTAATAAACAAGAGTAACTAGAAGCATCAAAACCAATCAACCCTCAATAAAAAACACAAACCCTTGCTGAAACCCACCCCCACCCCCACAAACAACCACTCCTTATCTCTGAAACCCCCCTCAACTCATATTTGTATAATTTTCCTATGGCAAAATCTTTCATATTCTAGCATAATATAGTAAAGCAAACCATGTCTATAATCATAAGGCTATCATAATTAGGCTGCTGTAAAGTTATATAGTTGCTCAATGGATTCAAATACACCAAATATTTTCAGTTAGAATTTTACCAAGAATTAATGATGGATTCAAAAGGACTCGAATGATCACTGAACTCATATTTTTCTCACATGTCTCCATTGCCAATCAAGTGTAAAATTTTCTCCAAAGATGGGTCTAAAGTTGCTTGTTCTACTTTGATTGAACTTCAGAGCATCACATTAGAGAGATAGAATGACTATGCTAGAGAAGTTTTGATGGGAAAAAAAAAATTGAAAAGAGTTTTGAAGTCCTTTGTGCTTGCGGGAAAATAAGGATTTAGGATTTGGGAATGATTGAATTGCCAAATAGAAAAAGAAGAAAAACTTAATTGCAAGAGAGGGTAATTAGGGTAATTTGTAAAAAAATGATTTAAAGTAATAGAAAAATAGAGGGGGTGTGTGAATAGAGAAAAATGGTGTGTGAATAGCACCACCCTTTCTTAAATGATGTTACTCCCTGAGGTTTAGGGCCAACATCATGTTAGTCCCTGTGGTTTCAATTTAATCAAGAACACCCCTATACTATAAAATTTCATCAACCGTGTCCAATTTTTCTTGCTCCGTCCAAATTGGACGTTAACTCTAGTGATGAGGCCCACTTTAAGGGCTAAAATGGTCATATCGCGACAAGAAAAAATCCCACGACGAACAAACTCATCTGCTACTATTCCACTCACTCTCAGACTCAGCTTCACAGTCAACACCACAAAACTGACTCGCCCAGAACATCCTCACCTAGGACCTCGCCGACAAGCTGGTCCTCATCGACCCACCCCGCCTTCATCCCTCTACTCCGACCAGTGAAACTCATAACCTGCAAACCAAAATTAGACCAAGCCCACCAAATATCAAATACCCATCAAAGAATTCAGAATAATCATCATCTTCTTCATAACTTTTCCGAATTTCAGATTCAGCTCTTTCCGGTACCGAAATTCCTCATCGCTCATCACCACCCTCTTCTCGTTACTGGGTCTCCAAGATTTCATCGAACCCGACAATGCCTGGTCTGACCCGCCCTACCCAACTAGGATCCCTGAATTCCAGTCCGTCTTCGCCTTGCTGATCAGCGAAATCCTCCCCGTCATGAAGTTCTCAAACCTGGTTGACCCGCCTGAGTCTTGCGTCATCTGTTGAGAAAATCTCTTCTTTGACGAAGAGAGTGCTGAAAAATCTGAACACAACAGAGTCGAAAAACTGAGCAATCATTTGCGGGAAACACTAAAATCCAAGTCGGTATTTACCTCATATTGAAATTGGGATCGATTTGAGACTTGCCCAATTTGGGAGAGATCGAAAATTAAAGATTTGATCCTTCTCTCCTTCCATCAAGAACTTCGATGCTTTAGCAGTCCATCTCGGAAATGAGACTCAAAGATTGTATCGACCGGGAAAGAGAGCAACTTGTGTCGGCGGAAAGTATGGGGAGGATGATATCGTTTTCGAGCTTGTAGCCTCTGACTAGCCCTTTGAAAACCAAGGGAGTGGAGAAGTTTCTCAATTTGGGATTTGGGTTCGACTTGTTCAAGATCTAGTGGTGGAGGTCATGGCGGAGGTGGTGCAATAGACTGTCGTGGGGTTACGCTTATTATTCTAACTTTTTTTCCTTTTTTTTTCTTTTTTCTTTTTAATGTTGTCTTATTTGTATTTTTAAAATTCTAAATAGATCTGAGGGTTACAAACGTAATTTAGCCCTCTAGGTGGACCCAAGCATGGGAGAATGAACGTCCACATCAGCAGTTAACGTCCAATTTGGACGGAGCACGAAAAATTGGACACGGTTGATGTAATTTCAGAGTATAGGGGTGTTCTTGATTAAATTGAAACCACAGGGACTAACATGATGTTGGCCCTAAACCTCAGGGAGGTAAACTGAAATTAATCATTTCTTAAATATTGTTGTATTTTGTTTAATGTGCTATGTTGACTGACGAACAGATAATTGAGAGGGTCATGGGAAATGATCAAGATGTTGAAGCTGAAGATGATATATAGTTCTACTATGGAGCTTGTTTCACGAAAGGAACCACTCAAAACAGTGATGACATTGAATAATTTTTTGTTGCAGCATGAGAAAATCACACCAGAACTTCTTACTATGTTAAGAAAAGTAAAAAAAAAAAAGAAGATCTAATGTGACATTGTTAACGTTAGTGATCCGTGGGGATCTCTAGTTAGCTATAAATAAAGAAAGAGAGAGAGAGAGAGATTGACACAAGATGTATAGTGGTTCGCCTCCGCATGAGTGGGAGACTACGTCCACTTGAAAGCTTATACTAGTGTGTCGAGCCTTGCGGCCTAACAAGATTACAAGGGATGTAATGAATGTGTTGAGTTGTGGGAGGAGGCATTCCTTTTATAGATGAAGGAATGCTTCTCATTTACTTGTTCTTCGATGTGGGACAAGCAAAGTTACTATTCTAGTCTTTTTAACATGCAGAAAACTATGTTATGGAGGCATGTTGGCAAGGGCGGAAAGGTGGCTTCCCGGTGGCGGATTTGTGACTTCCGGATACCGCCGCGTAGCCTGAACATAGGGCTACACGATGCATGTCTCAGTTGGGCCTTGCCATGTCTTGTGGATGTCCCAAAGTGGGTGTTACTTATGCTTGGTGATGTAGTAAATACTCCATATTATTGGAGGTATGTACAAGTCCCCGAAGTCCCCAAGTAAGAGGAGCTTCTTGGTTGGGGAGTTCAAATCATGAAGTCATCAAGCATAAGTAACCGGGCGGTACGGAGCCCCTACAAGTCCCCGAACTCCGTAAGCAAGAAGGGACTCGTGAACCTGCACAACAAAAACAAAAAGCAGGCATACGTAGAATGCGCGTTGCATGGAGCAACAAATGTGAATTTGTATGGATATGCGTTGGCATATATAAACGTATGAGGTGCGTGATACATGTTGATGTATACACGCGAATGGCGTCGAGGACGATCGATTATGACGTACAAGCTCGAGAGCGCGTATGGTCATGTGAGCATATGGATTGCAAATGATAAATGCAAGTTGTATGAGTGCTGCGAAGGTAAGCGTTTGTAGCGTGTAAATGATGAGTACGTGAACGTTTGTGTTGGGTTGGCTATCGCTCGTATTAATGGAACGTGAAAAGAATTCAATTTGTCGGGAGCGACAAATGGTAGAAGAATTCCATGTTCCATTAACGTGTGGTGTGTCGAGTAGACATGAATGTGAAGATTGGGAATGCCGGGAAGGCGTGAGCGGGAAGCTCGAGGATTGCCGGGAAGGCATGAGCGGGAAGCTCGTGAGCGGAAGCTCAAGGGGTGCCGGGAAGGCATGAGCGGGAAGCTCGTAAGCGGAAGCTCGTGAGCGGAAGCTCAATGGGGTGCCGGGAAGGCATGAGCGGGAAGCTCGTGAGCGGAAGCCCAATGGGGCGGGCCCCTGGTAGGCCCCGCTAGAGAGTCCCCGACTCCCCAGCCATGTTTGTTGAGGGGGAGCTGCACGGAGCAGAGGGTGTTGGGAAGCGATCCCAATCTTTGGTACCCAAGCGTCGGGGTTAACTGCCGGATCAATGGCTGCCGTAGGCTGCGTTAACTAGTCCCTTGCTGCTGGATCAATGGCTATTATGAGGCGTTGCCTGACCGCATGGCGGTTTTGGTCGTAGACCGTGGATGTGTACAGTATGTATCTTATGCCGATTTGGAGCAAGTTGGAGTTGGCCAAGCATGACGCTCCATTGCTTGTGGCGGATAAAGTACTCTGATAATGTACATCAACGCGTAGTTGAGGTTGAATGCTCAATAGAAATAGTGGAATTTCCTTGAAACAAAAGGAATGATTAATATGTGGATTTGTAAAATCGACACCTATAATTTGTATATGTGCAGCAGCCTATAGACCGAAGAAGCTAAATGTCTGCATGGCATGAGTTCAAACAATTGCATGTTATGCGCCTATTAACCAAGTGTGGTTGCAGTAGCCGCCATTGAACACAAACATGGTATGAAAGGAAAGTAGGCCAGTTGGAGTTAATTGCTTATTCCGTAGCTATACAAGAATATATGCATGTGGTCACTTTAATTGAAATGTACAACAGTGTCACTTGCGCCGTGGGACGTTGTCCAGGCAAATGTACTGATGCCCATTAAAATAGCTGCAAGATTAAGATAAAGGAGCCACACGTGCATTATGGACGGCCATGAGTGTTTGTGTGCCAATATAATAGCTGCAAGATTAAGATAATGTAGTTGCCGACATACCATTAGTTAGATTAAGATGATCTATGCATGGGGGGACTCATGGTATTGAATATAATATATATATTACCATGAATCATTTTAACCTCTGTGGCGCCCCATACCCATGCATGAAGAGCATGTTGTAAGTGTAATGATTAAATATGCTTGTGCTGTATGTGTGCATGGCAGACAAGGGAACATATGGCATAGCATTTTAGTTATGTCTCTGTTGACTTCTACGCTGATACTGAGCAAGTGGTGGGCACATCAAATAAAAGAAGACCCAGAAGACTTATCTCGTTGGCTTCTGCTGCAAGCGGAATTGACGAAGGACCCAACATTCAGAGCAAGAGTTGCAAGTGACCGGCAGAAGTGAGCATTGGCTCGGTGACAGTTGCAATTGCAGATTGCAGATTGGCCAGCGGGGAGTGCTACGTAGCTGAGCTTTGGTCGGCGGTGAAGCTATCCGGCGGTGGAGTTCAGCGGAGAACTTGCAGCGGTGAAGTTAGGATGTGAAGCTATCCAGCTGTGGCGGAGGAAAATTAGGCGGAGAAAGCTTGCCGGTGGAGCTCGTTCGGCGGGAAGCTTGGTAGCGGTCAAGCGTGCTGTTGGCGGAGCGCTGCCTATCAGCGGAAGCTCGGGGCTATAGTTGGGCGGATGTATTGCCGGCGGTCTGGCTAGCTGCTGGTGCTGGAGGAGCGCCGCTGGTGGTAGTGTCCAGCGGTGATGGTTCGTCGAAGAGAGGCTGGCGGAGGTAGGCTAGCTGAAGAGTTCAGCGAAGGCTTTGCTGGTCAGCGGAGCTTCGGAGCGCAGCAAACATAGCTCGGCGGTGGCTCCGAGTTCGGCGGTGCCTGACCGCTTGGCAGAGGTGATGGTTGAGCGGAGTCTGTCCGCTGATAAAGTACAGCAGAACAAGTCCGGCGGAGCTATGGCCGAATGGAGGCCGCTGGTGACCGGCGGAGCGGAGCCTTGTGCTCACTTGGAGCTCGACGGAGATTCGACACTAGCTCAGCAGAGGATTCGAAGTTCAGCGGAGAGGTGTTGCTCAGCGGAGGAGTTGCAGCTGGCGGAAAAAAATTTGAAAACAAAGGAAATGGGTGCCCAGAGAAATTTTCTGGGTGCCTAGAGCATTTTGCCGCCACCCTTTTTTTTTTTTTTTTTAGGCAGCCAGCGTTGACCTTCATGGGTTGGGCGTTGACCAACCTTGACTGGCGTTGACTGAATGTTGATCGGCCCCAATGGGCGTTGACCAGCTATGATGGGCATTGACCGACTCCGCCGGGCGTTGACCGACCCTGTCGGGCGTTGACCAAGCATTGACCGCCCCACATGCTGGTGTTTTGAGCAGTTTCTGCAAGTTGACCACTTCTTGGGCGTTGACTAACTCCGCTGGGCGTTGACCACGTGTTGACCAGCCTGCAAGGTGCAAATTTCTGCACACTCTGCTCTAGTTGCCGCCCAGAAACATTAATTCAAACATAAACTCAAAGAAGGAAGGAATTTCTTCAAGCTCCGCTAAGCAGACTTAGCTCATGGAAGGTGACGAAGCCATTGTGTTGGCTTCCCACAGACGGCGCCAATGTTAACGTTAGTGATCCGTGGGGATCTCTAGTTAGCTATAAATAAAGAAAGAGAGAGAGAGAGAGATTGACACAAGATGTATAGTGGTTCGCCTCCGCATGAGCGGGAGACTACGTCCACTTGAAAGCTTATACTAGTGTGTCGAGCCTTGCGGCCTAACAAGATTACAAGGGATGTAATGAATGTGTTGAGTTGTGGGAGGAGGCATTCCTTTTATAGATGAAGGAATGCTTCTCATTTACTTGTTCTTCGATGTGGGACAAGCAAAGTTACTATTCTAGTCTTTTTAACATGCAGAAAGCTATGTTATGGAGGCATGTTGGCAAGGGCGGAAAGGTGGCTTCCCGGTGGCGGATTTGTGACTTCCGGATACCGCCGCGTAGCCTGAACATAGGGCTACACGATGCATGTCTCGGTTGGGCCTTGCCATGTCTTGTGGATGTCCCAAAGTGGGTGTTACTTATGCTTGGTGATGTAGTAAATACTCCATATTATTGGAGGTATGTACAGACATCAATTTCAAGAAGAAACAAACAGCGATTTAGTTATTCTTTACGAATGCCACATAATCGAATTATAAACACTATGTATCAAGAAATTATTACATGGAGTCTATTTGATTTTATTAAAATGTATTATCTTATAAAATTAGCGAATTATTAATTTAGCACGTTGTCCCAAAATCGGGACCTGCCAAAAATATTATTTAATTGAGGTTATTAATTTATTGAGGTTTTATTATATAATCTTACTTTGTTGATCATATTGTGACATGTACTTAGATTTCTTTGAATGGTAGAACAGATTATTGGAAAGTTGGAATAGTACACACACCAATACAAGACATAGGCCTACACCTACATTGGTACATCAACTACTCCAAAATATGTTAAAGCACATGAGTCTAAAACTAACAAAAGAAACTTCGCCTTCAGAAGAAAATATAGGTTGTCGCTAAACCTTCGCCGAGCATGCAATTGTGGTACGCACGTTGAGCAATACTTTTAAGAAGACTCATAGAAGATCTTCAACTAGGACAGACTAGGTCAACCCTAAGCAAGCACCATATCCTTCCCCTTAAGGTTGGAGATCCCATTTGCACGAGCTTTCATCTTCTGCTCTGGACTTAAGTTGAACTTGCATTAGCATTCTTGGGCTCAAAATTGAGCCCAAAAGCAAGAGCACAAAACCCAATGGGCATTACAATCCCACTTGCTAGAAATCTTGGGCCCAAACCCAATAATGCATAAATAACAACTTAAACATTATCGATATCACAACACGTAGCGCCACCGTCGATTGGAATCGCAGCATACATGTCGCAGTTGAATCGTCGCCCATGAGAACAAGGAAACCAGTCACATCGAGACACCAGTTCTGCAGCGCTTGTCAAGGTTTCAGATTGAAGTCGGGCCGCCGCGAAGGAGTCGGCAGCCACCAAGCGAGATGGAGTTTAAGGTCACCGTCGAGAGCCAACCGCGACCATATGAAACCTGAAAGAAAGCCACCAGCTCAAGAGGGCGGTCTAACCATTGACGTATCAGAAACATCATGGTCATCACCACCAAATCCTGACAGATTTAGATGAGGAAGTACGAGAAATCGACGATCAAGGGCCATGGGGAGGAAAAAGACATCCTAAAATTGATTGACTAGAGCCGCTGTGATCCTCACCGCCACACAGAGGCAACGCTAGAAGTAATGCAAGAGAATGCCCCGCTAGAGAGAATATAGAATTTCTCTGACAATTTTATATTATTTAAACAAGAGGTGACATGTACTTAAGATTGTTCCAACACTTACCTAACTTGAAAGTTAATTTATTATTAATAAATCTAATTAGTATAGGTGGCAAACGGGCCGACCCGGCCCGACCCGACCCATTTTAAGCGGGCCTAGTCGTGCTTCGTGCCGGCCCATTTATTATCGTGTCGAGCTCGTGCCGGCCCATTTACTTAAACATTAAGCCCGGTCCGGCCCATGGCCCGAGCCCATATCGTGCCGGGTCAATAAACGGGCAGTGCTCGTGCCTACCCACTATAAAGCACGATTTTAAAATCTTAATTTGAACAAATAAAAATTAATTTTATTTAACTATTTTGAAAATTAAAATAAATTCAGTTCTACAATGTTTTTCTTAATCTTAGCTTTTTAAGATTAGTTTTCTAATATTTTTTTATATTCCACTATAAGAAAGAAAGAAAAAAATAACTCAAAATAGATTGTTTTTAGTATATTATTGTGAGATTATCTTTATTAATATAATGAAGATTTAGTATCATATTATTCTTTCCTTCATTCTATAGTTGTATTATTATGAGATTAGTCTTTATTAATAAACATATATTTAATAGCCAATAGAGAAAAAAACCCTAAGCGGCCTCCACTTTGCCGCACCAAACCCTAAGCCAACGTCGACCATTGTTGTCGTCGTTCTCCACCATTTTTCAACCCCTACATCATCTCCTTCAGAACTCATCATGTCGAACATTGATTCTGTCACCAAAAGCTTTGCTACCTCACTGGCTATTGCTACCAATGAGGTTGTGGACATCTCCTCCATGGCGGATGGGAGAGCACAGCGGAATGCTCAATCGTATCTTCTGGCAAGGCCTCTGACTCTGAAACCAACAAATGTTGCTGACCTGCGTAGGCATTTTCCTCGCATTTGGGTGCTGAATAAAGGCTCCAGCGTCCAGCAAAAAGCTCCGAATCGTTTTCTTTTCTCCTTTGATCTTAAGGGAGATAGAAACAAGGTATTAATGGGTGGACCGTGGAGTTTTAATCGGGCTTTGGTTGTTATTCAGCCTTATGATGGAGTGGCACCTCTGCAATCTGTAGAGATGGAGGATCTTTTCTTTTGGGTTCGGATCACCAATATGCCACGAGCATATGAGCAGAGGAAGACTACTATTGCCAATGTTGCCTCTGTTGCGGGTAAATTTCTTCATCTGGATCAAAAGCTATTTGATGCAACTCGTGATATTAGGGTTAGGGTTTCTCATGCAATTTCGAAACCCTTTTTCATGCAAAAAAAACCCTAAAGTTTGCCACACCAACAAGAGGTTCACTTCTTCTTTGAGAATATGGTGGGCAAATGCAATACTTGTCATTGTGTGTATCATAAGGATGATGCATGTAAGGTTGAAGATACCACACCAACAAGCATGGCTACTCCTTCGCCGGCGGCGAGAAAATTGGAACTCGATGGTCCTTTTTTCTGTTTTCAAGCAAATTAATTCAAGGTCTTAGGTAGCATGGCTATTCCTTCGCCGGATGGACTGTTTCACTTCCAAGGTCTTACTACCCCCATTCTTCCGCCTGTGGGAAGATCTCTTTTTGGAGGGGCTGAGACAAGTAAGGTACGCAAGCCCATTGTTATTCGTAATGCAGAGAAAAAACAAGCTAATGAGGATAATGCTTTGGCTCTGGTACCCGTGGACACTGACCAGTCTACAAAGAGGGATCGTCCATTTCCATCTCCAAATAAGCTGCAATTTTTGATGTCTGATTTAGTGGAGGGTAAAACTAGCCCTATTGCTCCCTCAAAGAAAGTGAAGATGCCTGAATTCCCTACAAAGTTTAATGCAAAATCTCTTGGATTAGTGGAGACACTAGGTGGTTTGCTAGTGCATGTGGAGGTTATGATGCCTAAACCGGTAAAAGTAGAGCTTCCTGAAGGCAAGAAGAAGAGAGGGAGGCCATTGGGAGCCAAGAAAAAAAATGCCTAACCTGGTAAGATTCCTGCTGAAGATGTCCTGAGTGTTCTGTATTCGGGTAAGCCTCCAAGCCCTAGTCTAAAGGGCAAGGAGAAGATATAGGGTTTTTCTTTATGTTTAGCCTATAAACTATGAAAATGTCTTGCATAGTTATAGGCTCGCTTTAATAAGTGAGCGGTAAGTTCTAATATAGTTGGTCTGTCCTATGTACCACTGTGGCTCCTCCACGAAGTCTTGTCTAGACATTGGAATGTGTCAGCGGATGGGTATGTAATGGCCTTCTTGGTATGAGTTTTTATCAATGAAATTTCATTAGTTCAAAAAAAAAAAAAAAAACATATATATAAGATTTAGAAAAAATACTTATGTCAAAACAAGGATATAATGTTTTATTTCACTATTTTGACAACATAAAAGAAAAAACATTGGTGGAATTGTCATGAGATTTTAAATAAAGATGTATAATATTCAAATCTCATCATTGTAGTTTTTAAATATTTTTAAAAACAAAATGAAATTTTGTGTTTGTAACAGGCCGGCCCACAATATGTCGTGCTCGGGCCGGGCTGGACCAATGGGCCAATATTCCTAGGCCCAACCCAACCCGTTATTCTAACGTGCTCGGGTCGTGTCGGGCCACTAACGGGCTTGGACCGTGCCAAGCCGCTTTTAAACGTGTCGGGACCGTGCCGTGCTCGTGCTTAGCGACCTATTTGCCACCAATGAAATGAGGTCAAATAAATTAAAAAGTCTTGTGCTCAACTTTAACCTAATAAAATGTTAGAAAAATAGAAAAAGTGCTCTAAGGTTTTAAGAAGAAAGTTTCTTCTTAAATCGTGACTACACGTCTACTCAGTAAATTATTTTTTAATCTCGTATCACCTTACCTTTTCTCAATGATTGTCATATTAACTTGTAGTTGTTCCTGTGCCTAACAACAACCTACGAGCTGTATCCCCATTCTGGGTTCAATGATTAGGAACAAGAACCATAAACATTCGCATCAAAAAAGAACCATAAACATGGTGGTAGCGACAAGACCATATATGATATATGACAATTTCTTCCAAAGATCTAAAAGATAATTTAAAATAGAGGCAATGGAGATTTTTTTTTTTACTTTTATTTTTATTTTTATTTTTTTTGTTGGTATATATAAGTCACTTCTAAAAATGCTTTGAAATAAAAAAGTGATACATAGTAAAGCCAAAATTTAGATGATCAACCCACTAACCTAAACATGATCGAAGAACCTAAAATATAACTTAAAAAATCGTTTGTGTCGGCAGGTTTTTTTGTTTTGTTTTTTTGGGTGGGAAGGGTGGGCACCGGGCAGTTTTCGAGACAAGCGTCTGCTAATTAAAGTGAAAATATTCCCAGAGAAAATTATTGGTGGGGATCAATTGTTCTTACAAAAGTGGGATACAATTTTTTTTTGATGACAAGTGGGATACAATTTATCTAGATCCTTTGGTGGATTTCAAACCACATCACTGAAGTACTTAATTGTGTGCTTGTTTCTAACCATAATTAAGTGTGAAGTAATGTACAACTTAATTATGATTAGTCTACGTACCAGTGGGTGATTAAAATATGTAAATCAATTACGTAAGTGTAGCTAGAGGAAAATGTCCGGCATGATTAATCAAACTTATGATCTAAGATATATGTGAAATTCAGTTTACTATTTGAATGTTATACTGAAAATCATATCAGTCCCTAATATTTTAATTTCGTTACCAACACTCTTTCTTATCAATTTAATCAGTTTAGTCTCATCAATTAGTTTTGATTGCTAAGTGATGATATCGCTTGATAGGATCCATATTTTTTTAAATATGACACCGATGACTTAGGATTGAATAATGACAAATGGGTCTCAAACCAAAGTTAAACCCTCAAAATTGCCAATTGGATCCAAATTGGGTATTCCAAGTCAACATCACGTCATAAAAAATGTGGGTTATACTTCAGCCACGTCAACACTTAATTGTCAAAATTGACGGATTGGACTATACTGATCTAGATTGACATAATGTTCGGTGTAAAATTCAAGGTAGTGAACTGATGTGCTCATATTTTCCTATATTTCTATGCCTCTTAATCTTGATATTTATGTTTAGTTCTCTTGATTTATGATTCATTTACATCTTTGAGTGTTTTTGTAGGTTTGTTCCATAGAAAGAAAAAAAGAAGATAAAATGAGCTAACTAGGATTGAAAAGACAATGTGCAATCTGAGACTGGGAATCTGCCTGTGCAGAACATCCAACTTCACCGAATTACTGGGAGTTATCCAGATCGAATCAGATAATGAGCCTTATATCATTGGAAAGCTACGGATGTCTACTTTCTGTAGAATTTTACGGATATTGATTTCAATACTTCTGGACAAAGTTATGATTATTTGAGTGAAGATAGGTCGGACAGGAAATCTGCTCGGGAATTTACAACCATTCGTGGAGAACTCAAGTTCCGTGGCACAAGATCATCAATCCTAATGTTTCAAGGAAGTTAATTCAGATGAGTATTCAATGATGAACTTATTCCTACTTCTACAAGAGATATTTCAAGGTTTTCCCATTCCAAATGAAGAAATGAATCTAAATCCAAGTTTTACAAGGAAACATGAAGCCAAAGATGAGCAGAAATCTTCCCTATATAAGGAAGCACGAATTTACATGAGAGAAGAGTCTGGGAGCACAATGTAGACGCCTAAGGAGCAGAGACGACTCATCCATCCTTCCCCTTCTTTTCCCCTTCCATTCTTTTTATGTTTTTCCTATATTTTATTTAGTTATCTTTTGTTAAACTTTTTTTTAGGGTTAGGATAATGCTCTATCACGATTGTTTATGTACTTTGATGTTTTATTGATGGATTTATAGTTTCTTTATGATGAATGCTTAATCACTATTTGAATTTATGCTTTATGTTTAAGTTCTTTGATTGATCACCTTAGGGCTTTGCATATAGTAATTGGAAGACAAATTTGAAGCAGAGATGCAATATAATTTGATTAGCTTCTTGTGATTAAGTGTGGTAAATTACATTATTACTTGAGAAAGACTAATGGTTTGCTTGATTCCCTTGTTTTCTAAAGCGTAATGAGTCTTGCATGTTAAATTTATACCTGAGAAGGATAAACTGCATAGTTAGGATATAAGATCTTTACCCGAGAGGGAGAGCATCATACACTTAAGGAAAACTATGGTCTAGAGTACCTGAGAAGGACTTAGATACGGGAATTATCATCTAGAGAAACAAAAGAATCTGTTAATTGCATTGAAACATAAATAGGATTGTTAGTGGTTGATTCCGAAACCCTAGGTTTTATCATTATTTGTTTCTTTCTTTCTTTCTTTAATTTTCACATTATTTGTTTAGTTGAAAACCTCAAAACCATATCTTCTTTAGCTTGATTGTTTATATGATTTTGTGTTTGGATTAATTAGGTTAGGATTTAAATTGATTATCAATCCTCAGTTGGAACGACCTCGTACTTGCACACTATACTAACGACGATTCGTGCGCTTGCGAGTTTTAATTAAAATTTCACAACATGAACTGAATTTAGTCATAATATGTAAAAAAGAGAGAGAAAGGTTTCAAATAATTAGAATACCGACATGGGGCTGTCACAGACCCTCTGATGATCAAATCATATGAAATTCAATAAGTAATAAGCTTAGAATATGGTTTTGTAGGTTACCTCTTTATGGCATAGATAAAGGTTTATAATGTAGTTAAATAGGGTACTTGAAAGGTAGGAGTTCTTAAGTCACAATAATCGGGGATCTTTAAAGGTTAAGTAAAACTTATTAGGATTAGGTTATTTTTTCTAGAAGTATTCCACTATGTTCTATTCTAAATATAATATGTTAGTAAGTAATTTTTTTATCATGTATTAAAAAGTTCTAAAAAGAAACAAACCCTAAAACTCTCTCTCTCGAGAACACTAAGCTTGCGGCGGCATCGGCAGCTCTAGCCCTCGTCTGGTGGCTCTCCGACGTCGCCTTGATGTTGTGGTGATGCTGCCGGACGGGCGACACATGGTGTAGCCCTCTGGGATCTTTGCTTATGGTTTTGACAGGTAGCTGGGCTTATTTGGATTGAAACAGCTTGGGGCTGGTGGTTCGTGCATACCGGTTCAGATCGACGGCGACGACTGGTTTTCGTTTCATCCCTTACGACGGCGGCTGGGTTTCGATTCGGACGGCGGCGGCTAGGTTTTGCTCCAACCGGCGGTGAGTGTGCGACCCATACCATATTGGGGTTGAGTTTCAATATGTGGTGCGGTTCGTCCCTCTCTTCTGGGTTGGGCGCGAGCTCGGAGGCGGTGGCGGCGAGGCGGGGTCACGGCGGCAATCTGCAGACTTGCGTGGAGCTTGAAGGCTTGGGGCTGTGGAGAGAAGATAGGCTGGGCTTCGCAGTTGGGCCTGGCAGGATGTCCTTTAGGGCTGCTGGTTATTGGCCTGGGTCTTCACTTTGTCTTTTGGGCTAAGTATTGATCCTAGAGCTCCTAATTGGGTCTGTTTGGCCTCCAAAATTAGATAGATTTTTTCTTTCTAAGTTATACCCTATTTTTTTAGGGACCTATGCACTTTTGTTTTATTTTGTGCCTATTTGCTATGTATGTTCATAGTTCATAGGCTCACTGAATAAGTGAGCATTGGTTGTCTAATGGGTGGTGCTAGCATACCACGTCCTAAACTTGCCCTAGAGTTGGCAAGGGAAGGTATGTATCCGTGCCATTCTGGCTTGAGATGAATGAATGATTATTGGTTCAAAAAAAAAAAAAAAAATGTTCTATTCTAAATCTGAATTAGGCTCGAGTCATAAATTTACTTACTGAATTCAGAACTGAGACCTTAGAGATTTTTAGAGACTCGAACTCAATCCCAAGTTCCTCAATAATTCCTTATTCCCAAAAACAATGCTAGAAAGTGCTAAATGATGTTGTACAAAGAACGCTTGCTTCAATATTTATATATTACCGTGAGCGTTGTCTGATTATCGCCAGTCCCTTTTCATTGAATAAAGAAAAACAAAAATCGGGATCGAAAGAAGGAAGTTGTTCTGAAAACAGAACATAATTTTCCCTAATCAAGGGAAAGGTCCCCAAATAATTGACCCTACCGCACGGGGCCGACTCAAGTCAATAACCTCAGCAAACTTTTCTCGGAGATGATCATAAAAGGCGACACTTGCACTGTTGCACAAGACTTATCAACCCACTTTTCCAAAACTCACCAATAAAACTCGGGTTTGGCTTAATTGCTATCATGCCTAAACCATCCATACTCCACAAATATTCAATCAAGAAAGCTGCAACCTGTATCGCTAAAAGTAACTTCTCTTATCCATAAACTTTGTTAGTGGCTTCAAACTGGAGTTTTGGTCCAAGTAGAAAACACTTGCAATGCTTTATTCATTTGCCGCAAATACCATGTTTTCCACGCGAACTTTCGTTTTGTGTAGGGAAAAGTATCACCGGCTAAAATCGAAGCTCGAATATCTTGTTTTAGGGTTAAGCCAAGGCCGTCGATATCCAGGGATCCATCTGAGAGTTGCAGCCATTAAGCTAAAAAACAATGCATGTTTTTCATGCGTGTATATTTATAAACACACACCGATATATACTTATAGATAGATATACCAGTGTAGGGTACTGAGGCATTTTTTATGGTTCTCTGTCGAAGTTGATCGATCAGGAACTCAGAAAGTAGTGAACTACAACTCTACAAGGATCCAAATGCCACATACGATAAAGTTTCTTTCTGCACGGGTTTAAAACTTTAAATTAAATTGAAATACGGCTGAGCTACTTCATTGTTCGTTACTTCGTTTCACATGGATAGATGCAATTCATTGGAAGTCGGATGGTACCTCTTTTCCTGACTTGAAAATAATTGAAGTGATGAAGTCTTTTCCTAATTATATTCATATATAAAAAACAACATTAAAATACGGGTGATGGGTCTTGATCAGATCTGTCACGGAATTGATATATGATACGACTTTAAGAAACTATTGGAAGTTAAGAGGAATTGTCTTTTGGTTAACTATCAGTATATCACATACCTGTCATACTTGCGATGAATTAGGGTTTGGAAGATGGAAATGACTCGTATTTGGTCCTTGTTAATATAATGCGGCACGTGAATGTATTTAATATAGAGACTAAGGTCTGCTCACCTAAGTGATAGTTTTTAAGGGACTGTGAGGGACAAGTGAATCTGACGACTGAAAATAAATGCACAGTTTTAAGTTATTATAATATCTGCTTTTATATTTAATACATGTGGTTGAGATGCATTTGTCCCTCACAGTCCCTTAAAACTGTCTCTTAGGTGAGCAAATCTGTATGGAGACTTGCGAAAATTCTACTATGGACCATGGTCATGGTTAAATTGGAGGCGTGCATGAGGTATGAAATGTGATCTGCTCTTCGAGCTCTACGTGACTGTATTGTGTATTGACGGATGGATGATTTGTATTTTTCGTTGTCTTTGGGCTTCGTCGGAGTTCATCGACCACGGGGCGTTACATAGGCAGACAAGGTGGCGATGTTCTGGTCAACGGGAGTGTCGACCTTGACGAGAATAATCACCGATCTGGGGCGCTGGAGAGACAACACCAAATTTTGGGGTTGTACTGATCGGAAAGAGGGTGGTTGCCTTCGGCCAAGGCACAATCGACGGTCTCGGAGTTGGTGCGGTTGCAAACGGAGATGGGGAAGCCTTTCTGTGCGATATTGAGGGCGAGGTTCTAGCCCATGACAGCGACGCCGGCGAGAGGGCAATACATCCTCTGCATAACCAGTCGTAGTTAAGTAACAGCGTGTGTCGTTCAAGCGCCGGATTTTAGCTTGGTGCAGGTGGACTTTAGTCCACTGAAGACTCTTCGCGAGACTTGATATAAGTCTTAGTTTGTTGTTTCTTGTCTGACTTGGAATAGTGCGGTACTTTTTAAAAAAAAAAAATTATAATTGTGAGATTTAGTTCCACATGCATGGTCCATGGAATATGTGCTGGGAAGACCTAAAAATACTTGACTATATAGTAGAGCAAGGTAACTAAAAATACTTGACTATGTGCTCCGAACAGAAATTTAAACAATTAAGCTTTATGACAAGTAGTTCTTTTAGTTAATGAGAAAAATTTTCACGACTAAATTCTATTATTAGGTAAAAATAGATCAAGGTAAACTTCGGCATGTGTAGTACTATAACTTCAGCTGCTTTTTACGAGTTTCAGATCAAATCCAAGTTGTCGATCGACCTCCGAGTTTACTACATATATTATTACCCTCATTCAGCTTTTACCATTGAACTGTACACGAGTTTTTTATGCTAACGTCTGGGAAATATGATATGTCTGCTGGCTAACTTTCTGATTTGACTATACAGTTTTCATGCGTAGGATCCAATTTAGCCCCGCATGCAGAAGATTACTGTGTTTGAAGTGTGAGTGACATCGATTTCCACTGTGTATATAAGAGTGGCTAGGGCGCACAATCAAATGGGCTTTCTTTTCAGCTGAGAGGGATTGCAGATAGCTCATTTACTCATTATCTTCAAAGTTGATCTTGATTGCAGAAAGTGGCAGGCTAGAGTACGCCCGTGATGTCCTCCTTATCCGTCATAGTCACAGTTCATACTGTTAATTTATTTTCCTATGTAATTAAGTAAACTATCACTTTCAAGTAACCCAGATTGATCTCTCTGTTTAAGATATTTAGTTGAAAATTTTGATGGCTTTGCATTGCATGGGCTCATAAAAGTGATCATCCGTTCCCTTTATAGTTTTAACAGAGATATCAAAAACCATTAAAAGATCAAAATACGACATTATTGCTTTTTTTTCTTTCTTTTAACTTCTAAGAATCCATGTACTATGCTATTGATGATACTATATATACCTAGAATTTTGTTACGAATATGTGAACTGTGAAGGAAGTCTCAATATCACTTTTTTTTTTTTGAGAATAAGAAACCTTTATTGAAAATAATCAATATTACATAATACGGGAATGACCGGTGGTGGACATGAACTCCTCATTCTCCTTCCTAAAACCTAAACCAGTTACGGGTCCGTTATCATCAATGACCTCCATGAGCCGAAAGGGCCCAACCCCTAACTATCGCCCAATCTCTCGGGCTATAGAAAATCCCGAGAATCTTGATACCACCTCATAGACAACCGCCAGAAAAACCAACTTCCTCTTCCACACCGTGTCCCAAAAATACCAGACCACGTGCAAAGATCGCTCGTCAGCACATTGACCATAAGATAAAACTAAAAACAAACCAATTTGTCCCCAGGAAAGACACCACATCCATGGCACCTCAATTTGACCCAACCCTAACTCAAAAGAGTAGGGACATACCAATGACCAAAAAAAACTAACCAGAAACAAGCCCCTTTTAAGTAGCAAATATGTAATGTAAATGTTATTATATATGTTTCCATGTTATTTTTTAATATTTTCTCTAAATGATTGACAAAATGAGATTCGAACCCACTATACCACATTTTCTTTTTCAATGTAGGGATATCCGGATATTTAATAGCTATATGCATCTAGGGTTATAAATATTTGATTGCATGTGGTAGAAACCAAGCGAGCCATGGGATTCCATCACTGTTTACCAAACCACATTGCAAAAATCAAAGAAACTATGTACACAAGTGATTTTTGGATACAAAAATCCAGGCTTAGAAGCCATATATAACAATGACCAAAATATCGAAGATCATGGAAATATCGATAGTTCTATTTTTTGAAATTTCGAAGGAAATATCGAGAAAATATTTAATATCGATAGAAATTATACCAAAATTTTAGATAAAAGTTATATGATCTGCTAAAAATATATTTAAAATAACATATCATAAAGATGTTAAAATTAATATCGATGCTAGTAAAAAACAAAAATTTTGAAGAAATATCGAGAATATCTTCAATATTTTAGTCCTTGATATATAGAGTAGTCACACTCACGAAATGCAAGCATACACTAAATTTGGTCAGATCGAGATCGACCAAAAGGAATGGCACAAAATTTGGTAGTGGACATAGTCATATAGTATACACCGACACGAGCCTCATAAACAATTGCTTCTTATTTGAATTTGTGTGTCCAAGTTCTCGCACTAAGTCAAGGACAATGGCTTTGCCTTTCCGAAAAAAAGGATCACTACACCCTCTTATCGATCGGTCCCTCACTTTGTAGGCCACATAAATAATAAATAAACAAAACTGTTTTTTTTATCTCAGACTAGCTTGATGATTAACAATGGTTAATAACGACTTTGTTTGGAATTGACGGATTTAATGGGTTCACCCAAAGCGCTATATTATGGTATTTTTGACGAGATGTTAGAATTTTACAATATTAGGTTCTGACGCTGTATCAGCTAAATATATCATATCATGTTTCTCGATCGAGAAATCTAGTATGATTAATTTAGATTTGTAATCAGCTTATCTACACTTGTACTTTGTAGTTTTTTGAATAAAATTTGTACTCTATAGCAATGGTGGACCAAGATTTTTTTTTTTTTTTAGGTAAGGCAAGATTATTAATAGACTTCTTTTCAATTGGTTTTCAAAGAAAATTTTCTTATATTTTAATTGGAGTTATAAACTCTTAAACATGTAGCAATTACATACATGAAAATCGGAGCACAAATAGATATCACTTACTAAAGCAAAATTATGAAAAACAAAAAGAACAAAAAGAAAAATTATCAAGGGGAGAAGAGAGAAGTATAGTTTTTTTTTAAAGGAGAAATCTGTAGTTTATAAAAGTATAAATATTATGTTATCTAAAAAGGAAAAATCTTAAACAAAAAATATTTAAAGAAATACACAATTCTCTAAACCTAGTGTAGAATAGTGATGCTGATGCCACGTGTGTTATGTTATATTTTTGACAAGTATTATCTATACTATATTTAAGAGAAGAGTGCTTACTCACCATAACTGAATTTGTTTACTTTTATACCCCTAAAATATTAAATAACTTTATGTATCTTTCTAATTGTCAGGGATAAGTCAAAATTTAAATAAATAATTAATAAGAAAATTTATTTATTTTTGAGGAACCACCCACTTCTAGACAGGTAACCACCCACTTCTCCACACTCACAGGATGTAAACAGTTTCTAGTGTTATTTATATTTAATTGTATTTAAATCTAATTATGACTCTTATCCCTAATTAAAGATTTCAAAATACGAGATGGTGTCTTTATTGGAGAGAAAAAACAGAAAGGACGTGCAGGGTATCGTCCCAACCCTCTTGCCCTCTCCTTCAGAAAAGAATTCTGCAAAACCATAAATACCAAAGAGACTTCCATAGCTTATCTTAAGTTTCGAGGTTAGGCAACTGCATAGACTCGAGCCCTCCTGAATCTGCCCATGCTCTGTAGTTAATACAACAATCCGATGTCTTGTTTCAAATAAAATATAAAATACATTGTTCAATAGAATGTATTATTGGCAATATTGATATTTACGTTAAAACATTTCCAAATGCATGCATGGTCGAACAGCTTAAAAGGTCCAAGACTTTCCTCCAAAATTGTAATATAAGGTTGTCCTCATCAGAGTACCAACCTCCTAGCTCATATAATAAGGCACATTTATTTGAAGCTTTAATACCTTTCGTTTTGTACACTTTGGCAGCTAGGGCTGCACATGGATTGGGTTGGATCGGTTTTGACTCCAAACCGTCTCTATGCCAAAATGAGCGGTTTAGGTATTTTGGAAAACCGGTCATAAAAAAAAAAAAGCTCAATCCTACCCAATCCAATCCAATTAAAGATGGTTTGGTTCGGTCGGTTAGGCGGTTTTCACTTATATATAATATTAACATGCTATTTATGAAAAAATTCATAGTAAAAATTCAATCTAAAAAATTGAAATTATGTTAAATTATCTAATTAAAATCCAAAACATATAGTCCAAAACTAAAACCTAAATTAGATTCAAAGTGATTCACTTATTTAACGACTTAGCCATCAATACTAGCTTAATATGATAATATTAAAGGTCAAAGAATGAGAGATTGAGAGATCAGAGATGTGATATGAAAGGATCAAAAAAATTATAGCGATTATATACTAAGGTTTTAGGCCTTTGGGCCTTGAATTCAATATGATAGTATATCATTTTAGAATAAACTTATAACTGGAGATTTAGAACTTACTTAGAACAAACCGAACAAATGAATATATATTTATTATGTGTGCATATATATAAAAACAATTTCTCTTATATTTCAAACATACCGGTCGGTTCGGGTTCCGCGGTTTAAGTACAAGAGATACCAAACCAACCCAGTTCATAAATGGTTTGGTTCGGTAGTGAACCGATTTTCAATTTTTAAAGTTAAAAAACCTTAACCAAACCATATTTATCGGTCAGTTTTGACCGGTTTGGCCGGTTTGTACCATGTTTTGCACACCCCTATTTTTTTGAATCAAAGAGGTCAAACTTTATTAATCAATGATCAAATTACACATGACATTGCTCAGCTGTAATCACAGCTAGCAGGAAAGGAGGAGGAGAGAAATAAAAAAATTCATGAGCCATAGAACTAGCAAAAGCAGTCATCAAATGTGCTGCCCTATTTGCACTTCTTCTAGTATGAATAACCTTCAAAGTCTAATGAGTACTCAAGGTAGCACTCAAATCCTCATATAGTCGTCCCAGCTGCGACCAGTTACTATCTTCACTCCTGCATAGCTATTGTTGTACAAGAAGAGAATTAGTTTCCACTATTGCTGGCACCAAATTTTGTTCCAACGCAACACCAAAAGCAAATCCACAAGCCATTGCTTCAGCATGTTCTGCCGATAGCAACCCAAACAGAGGCTTCCCTCCTGCTGCAATCATTGTACCAGTGCTATCCCTTACCACAAAACCACAACTACCCTTTCTTGTGACATGGTTAAAACTACCACCCACATTAATCTTATACAATCCAAAAGCTGGGGCTTTCCATTGCTCCAATCGTGATCTGCTATTTAGTTTCACAGAAGGTTGATTATGAAGATCAAAATCCCGCAACCTTGTAGAAGTCTTGAGAAACACATCCCAAGGCTGACAACTTTTCTCATCCCAAACCCTGTTGTTGCGTTCTTTCCAAGCTCCCCACAACAAGTAAAGCAACTCCCCCAGATTAGTCTGCGACAAACTCTGAACACAGATCTTCAACCATCCTACTAAGTCACTACCCAAAGCCTCAGGGCTAAAGCAAGTTTAAGCCACCACCCCATTATTCTGCAATACCAACTTTGTAAAAGGGCAATCTTTGCATAGATGAATGGTAGTTTCAACTGCATGCGCACAAAGTACACAGTCCTGTGTTTTTAATGGCACTCGTCTGGACATTAGTCTCTCTCTTGAAGGTAAAATATTATGACATACTCTCCATAAATGAATCTTCGCTGAACTAGGTATCAACACCTTCCATATTTTCTTCCAAAAATCATTATTCACAAATAACCCAAAAGGACTACGGGCATGAGAATGAGAAAAAGAAAAACGGTATGCACTTTTAACCACTACAAAAAAAAGCATTATTTGTGACACCTTATTTGCGACAGGAGGCGCGGCCGTCGCAAATGTCTTTAATTTTAGGCGGAATTAAGCGCCCAAAGTTGGCGCCAATATATTTGCGTCCCTTATTAAGTGCCGTCGCACAAATTGTCGTAAATAGGCATAAAACAAAGAGGGTTTGCGACACATCGTGAAATACGTCGTATTTAACAACCAAAAAAAAAAAAAAAAACTGCATACGAGATGAAGTCAGTTCCTATCACGTCTCCAATAGCTAGACGTACGGCAAGACTCTCCCTCTCCCTCCCTCCCTCTCGCTCGCTCGCTCAAAGCTAGTTCTTAGCAATACTTTGTTGCTATCACGACTGCAGAATCAAGCAAGATCATTCAATCGAAATCATTCTCTTCGTCTCTATCAGGTAAGGTCATTCAAAGTATCGTTTTTTTTGTTTTCTATGAACTGGGTGAGTCTTCCTTTTGTGATTTATCTACTGTGAATTGATTAGGGTTTAGCTATTGTAAATTCCCAATTGCAATTTGTAGTGACCTTGTATGTGTGAACCCACCCATTTTGTGCTTCTGAAATTGAATGCGAGAAAGTTAGTTTTAATTTCATGAAGGCATTAGTTGTAAACATCAAGTTTCCCTATCCTTGTCATTGCTGCAAAAACTACAGCAATTGGAAGAAAGTTTGAAAATTCATATTGCCTCTGTTAAGTGATTAAAGAAAACCCAAGAACGGGAACTTTGATTTGTGGGTATGTTGTCAAGTATATTGTTATTTGTCTTTGGTATTGGATAGAGATTGCTTTGGTGGATTTTCCATGACCTGTTTTCTTGTTTAAAATTCTGGGTTGTCTGTGATTTTCCATGAATGTACATTTGAAAGGCATAGCTGTTCAATTTTTAAAAAGTTGTTTTCTGTAGAACCGAAATCCCATATATTGAAACCCCTGTTCTCACTCAATTTTAGAGTCCTGTTTCTTTGGATGAACTTAAAAGTGTTGTGTAGTCCATTAGTTACCTGCACATTAATATTTAAAAGCTTGCAATTTCTTTCTTGCTATAACAGAGTCTCAAAGATCGTAGAGAATCACTAACATTTATTAGATGCAGATATGAGTTTGCTTTACAATTTAAGAAATATGGATTAGCTGGACTGTAAAATATGGCTACATATAAGACCTGCACCTAATACTCTAGCTAATAGGGGGTTCATGTATATATGGTTGTTAGGATTTTTTTTTTCCTGTATTTTATATCTACTTCTTTAATTGAAGCTGAAGATAGTTGTTGGTATTAATTTGACCCTTGTTTTAATTATAAGGAATTGGTATTTGCTGCATTTATATGCTTCTGAGGTCTCTTTAACAGTCCATAATGCTTTTCTCTGAGTGGTATAATTCCTAATGGATTAATTCATACCATCATTAACCCCCAGCTCATTCCAGATTTGTTTGAACAGAGAGCTAAGGACACTTTCTATCTAGTGAATGGGAGGCTACTAGAATTGAAGCATTGCACTGGATTTTCAACCTCTTCTGAATAGACATCGTACTGAGGTAATCTGGAACTTGTTTGCATGGTTGGATGTAATCATTTTTCAAGGAGGTACCAATTGCACTATATTTTTGACTCCCCAAAAAGAAGTTTGTATTTAATGAATCATGAATGTATGCTTCCTCTTTCTCTCTTTCATTTTAATTTTGGAGATCACATGCTTGGTTATGCTTGTATATGTATAGTGTTATTTCAAGGTACTTGGTTCTTGTATATATATATATATATATATATATATATATATATATATTTACTTGTAAGTTTATGTATGCGTCCAACACATAGTGATCGCTGAACTACCTCAATTCTTGTACATTGCAAAGTCATTTATTTTTCCCCATATGTTATGATTTCAGAATTATTGTTCTGCAAATGTAAGCTAAATGTTAATGTGTTTCATGAGTCCAGTGAGTAGTGTAGTTATGACACTGTCTCAGTTTTAGTATGGAATGCATTAATTTTTTGTTTTGTTTTCTAAGTTGCTATTTACTCTAGGAACTGACTTGAATACTTGAATGTTTGTAAGCATATAGGAACTTGAAGTCTCTCTCTTTACTCATCTAGGAACTGACTTGAGTACTTGAATGTTTGTAAGCATATGGGAACATGAATACTTGCTATTTACTCATATATGAACTTGAATACTTGCTTATTGAGGAAAGAGCCTAACACGAGATAGCCTAATGGCAAGAAAAGTGACCTGTGAACCTTTTCAATCAATTCATTTTGTATGTTCTTGTCCTTTCATTGTTTGATTCTTCTAGTGAGTTTCCTCAACTTAATTATTCACAGGAGCTTATATCTTTGTATAGTTAATGTGAAAGGTGTGTCTGTCACTCTTTTCTTAGTTAAAATGTCGAAGATATGTTTCTTTGAGGCTTCAATGCTGCAAACTTGTATACCTTTTATATGGGACTTCTATCAAATACTTCTGCAAAGTTATTTTTTGATGCAAAAATGCAAAAAAAAAAAAAAAAAAAAGTTCCAAACTTCCTAGTTTGGTTAAGACTTGCAACAGTATGCATGGAAGAGGGGAATTTTGACAAATTCATGTGGTGACTCAAAGAGTGAGGTGTGAATATATATCATATTGATCATTATGATTAGTCTGTTTTTTTTTTTTTTTTGAAAGGTGATTAGTCTGTTTATGGATACTAGGTTTATACAATTTTGTATTGTTTATTGCTTCTGTGTGTATCCAACTATAGTATTAGGAGATTTCAGTTGCATTTTGACTGCAAATGACAGAGTAGGACGATCTCTACATTTAAATGATTCTTACTTATAATTTGAAAATTTTATTATTAATGCAGGGCTGAAGGAAGCACCATCAAAGGAAAGCACTTTCACTTGGACAAATAATCAGGATCCAGGTACTAAGATATGCGCCAAATTAGATAGAGTACTTTATAATTCTGTTTTTTATAAAACAAAGAGGGTTTGCAACAAATGTCTTTGTCAACTTCAACATAAAAGAACAAGGTGTGCAATAAAATACATTCTTATAATAGAATTTGAACCATTAATTTCATGACTTTAATGAATATTTTTTTTTTCACTCTTGTTCATTCAGGTCAGGGGTGGCCTATTATTGGGTTATGCAAAAGGATGTGATCAAGATAATTCCATCAATTCATATGCTACTCTCTACTCATTAGATATTTAAAGATTTTCATTGTTATTGCATTTGACTATTTGAATATGTATGACTAGAAAAATGTGTTATGAATCAATGGTTGTTTGTTTTTAATAATAATTCAATTGCGTAAATACATACCATATGACATGAAAGATGTCACAAATGATATTAGCGACGATTAAAAATAGATCATAGTATGTGTACAATTTTACATGCGACATTTGATGAATGTGTGAAATGAATTCAGGTAAAATATGACTTTTTACGTCAGAAACACCAAATGTCGTAAAAAGATGTCAGATGAAATATGACCTTTTACGACGCTAACTAAACGTCGTAAAAAAAAATTAGATAAAATATGACTTTTTACGACGCTAACTAAACGTCATAAAAAATGTCAGATAAAATATGACTTTTTACGACACCAACCAAACGTCGTAAAAGTAATTTTTTGCGACGGGAAAAAATGTCGCAACATAGTGTAGCAAAAAAATTATGATATCCGACACCACTTTTTACGACGGACAACGTACGTCGCAAATCCGTCGCAATAACTTTATTACGACGAAAGCCAAACGTCGCAAATGCCTCTAGAGTATTTGCTACGCGTTTTTTGCCGACGCTTTGTTATCCGTCGCAATGCCGTCGCAAAAAAGCTTTTGCGACGGATTTTGTATTATTTGCGACGTTTTTGTACCGTCGCAAAAGATCTCTTTTTTTGTAGTGAACAGAATACTTACCATTCTTTTCCAACTTCCAAACTAATCTGTTTGCCAAATCTCTTGAGCTTAGTGGAATACTCAAAACCGCTACAGCTTCTTCAACTGAAAATAGTCGGTTAACAAGAGGTACATTCCAAGTTCCCGGACTCGAAAAAATATCACAGACCCTAGAGACCTTTGCCAAAGCCGCTTCATTGATATCTGGCTTACCATTTCGTAAATTAGGTATCCAAGAATCCGACCAGATGTTTACATTGACACCATTCCCAATCTGCCAATAGACACTTTGTTGAAGTAGCTCCCTTGTAAAAAATATACTTCTCCAAGAGTATGACGGAGAAGGATGTAGGTCTACTGTCCAAAAGGACTCAGTTGGAAAGTACCTCGCTTTATAAATACGAGCAATAAGAGAATTAGGATTGCAAAGCACCCTCCAAGCTTGTTTTGCAAGCAAAGCAGAGTTAAAATTTGATAAACTTCGAAACCCCAGTCCTCCTGCTTCTCTCGGATTGCACAAAGCGTTCCATGTTTTCCAATGGATTTTCCTCTTATCATTAGTGCTTCCCCACCAAAACCGAGCACACATCTGTTCAAGATCATCACAAAAATTCTTTGTCAATTGAAAGACACTCATAGCATAGCTCGGCAAAGCTTGAGCCACTACTCGAATCAGAATATCTTTCCCTGCTCCACTTAATAGTTTCCCTTGCCAACAAGAGAGTTTCTTAGCTAGATTCTCCTTTATGTAATGGAAAGTTGAAGTCTTCTTCCTACCCACATAAGTGGGTAACCCTAGATACCGCTCATGAGAGGCAACCACCTCCACTCCCATCAAATTTGACACTTCCTCTTGCATGAAAGACGAAACATTTTTGCTAAAAACAACCGAGCTCTTATCAAAATTAACAAGCTGTCCCGATGCTCGCCCATATGTTTCAATAACATTCTGAATTTTGGTAGCAATCCTCCAGAGTAGCTTGAGCATATAACATATATATTATCATCCGCGAATAAAAGATGGTTCACATGTGGAGCATCAGCACACACTCCAATCCCTGGAAGCAAACCCAACTCTTGTTTCTGTCTAAGTAACGCTGAGAATCCTTCAGCTCCAAGCAAGAAAAGATAAGGGGATAAGGGATCCCCTTGTCTTAAGCCTCTGCTTGGAATGACAAGACCACGTGGTTTTCCTCGAATGAAAAAAGAGTACCTGACAGTGGTAACACATTGCATCACCATCTCAATCCAAGAATGAGCAACCCAAACCTATCCAGAACTTTCCTCAAGAAAGTCCACTCCATGCGATCATACGCCTTACTTAAGTCAAGCTTCAGAGCCATAAACCCCTCACCTCCCTCTTTCTTATTGTGAACAAAATGAGCAATCTCATTGGCTACAAGAATGTTATCCGTAATCAATCTCCCTGGCACGAAAGCACTTTGATATTGAGATATCAAAATCGGTAGAATTAACTTCAACCTATTTGCAATGACTTTTGAGCAAATCTTATAGATCACATTGCATAAAGCAATTGGCCTCAAATCAGACATACGTTCTGGTGTGACCACTTTTGGAATCAAACAAATATGAGTAAAATTAATTTAGCGAAGGAGTTGACCTGACTGCATAAAGCCTTGAACTACCTCTGTGATTTCTGCACCAACAACGTCCCAATAGTGTTGGAAAAAAAGGGGTGGCATCCCATCCGGTCCAGGGGACTTGGTGGGATACATCTGAAATAATGCATTTTGTACCTCCTCATGAGAACACACTACGCACAACTGCTCATTCATACTCTGTGTAACACAAGGCTGTATAGCCGCCAATGTAGTTTCTACAACCTCCAAAGCTATGTCTGAAGCACTGAATATGTTTGTGAAATAGTCAGTAACAACTTTTTCCATTCCCTCATCGTCATCACACCACTGACCATTCTCATTATACAATCCCGGAATAGTGTTTTTTCTCTTCCGATTAGCAGCTTTTCTATGAAAGAATCCCGTGTTCCGGTCACCCTCCTTCAACCAAACAACTTTCGACCGTTGCCTCCAGAAAGCCTCCTCCTGCGACAGGAATATTTGCAATCGCCCCATGAGATCTTTCTTCTCATTCTGAACCTCTGATGAGTTCGGTGTATTGAGCAGGACTTCCAGCCTTTCCCTAATGCCCATCATTTGCTGTTGTCGTTCCTTGAACGTTGAACGTCTTCCTCTGCCAAACATCTAGCTTCAAACGTGTATGCTCAATTTTTTTAGCAACACTAAACATGGGACTTCCCACCACATCAGTAGACCAGGCGTCCTTCACCACCCCATCGCATAATTTGTCAAAATTTTCTGATTATATATATATATTTTTTTCTAAAAACCTATTTTTTTTTCATTTACAAAATTCTGCTATAGACTAAAAAAAAAGAAAAAAAGAGTCTGCACGATGTGCAACTCCTAATCTCCTTTGAGGGGCCATGAGGCTCCATGTATGTTACTTTTCTAGAAAACCAATCAGCATCAAGTTCCTTCAGAAACAATTATGACTTTTTCCTTGTAAAATTGATGATGTTGTGAAATAGTGACATTTTCTTTTCAATTTATGTAAAGAGAAATAGTGGCAAATCGTTAATTACTAAACAATCGTTAATGTTATCTATCAAGTTGAGTGTGGCCAACTGAGTACGTGACTAGCTAATATTCCTCGTGAAATACTGCAAATATCCATCTAAGTGCAAGAGTTGTGATTTTTTCTTTTCTCTGGGATATTCTCTTCATACGCAATGTGACTACAGGGTTTTCTGGGCATCTTAGGGTTAATACGATTGTAGTCTTGATAATGGCATCTATAGCCGTCTTGTGCCTTCCTTGTGCCCATCGTCATGTGTTGGTGGCTGGTGGTTTGAGCCAATGGGTCGAGAATTAATTCCTTCTTAATTTAGCTTGCAATGTTTGATCTAAAATTCATATTCATGCACACTATAGGCCGATTTACATGCGTTATGAGATGTTTCACAGCCTAGCAGTATGCATTCTTTTTATCACTATATATGATGAGTGCGAGGTTGCTTAGGCAATAGCTCATTTTTTTCCTATCTCTTTGAGTCATTATATTAAATTTTTCACTTGATCTTATTCTTAATCTAATTTAATGTTTTTATTTCAAAAAAAAAAAAAACAAATTATTAAGTGTCAACGCGATTAGTTAGGTTGTCTCTGTTGCCCTACTAACCGCTATGACATTCTTCTTATTAATTTCATATATTTCCTTTTGCCTTCCAAAATATCCTTCTTGATTATAATATAGTTTCAAACTGAGTTAATATCATTCACAGTGTTCTCCCATATTTAAGAAGGTGATCACATCCTTGCAACCAACAATTAGTTGACGTTCTTAAAAAAAAAAAAAACAATTAGTTGACGCAAGCTTGTCATCATGCCTTTTTTTTAGCAAGATTGTCATCATGCCTTGTGCTTTGCATTCTACAATCATCATATTTAGACGGGGGTCAATGCATTGTGCATAATATTGCATTGTTTCTCAATTCTAACTAATCTTAGTATCACTAGTTTAGAGTTGTTTCTCTAATAATGAACTAGTTATAGTCATTTTTAAATGTCATTACTAATTTTAACTAATAATTGACCTAAAGGGTTCATTAGAACAAATGTGAACAGTATAAATGCATGAGGTACCAAATATAGACTTGTATTATATGGAATATTCAAACTGCGCACCACATGGCAAGACTAATGGGCAATCATCACTACCCTAATTAAGCCCCTCCCCCCATAATCTGTGGATTAAATTCAAACTTATCCATATAATCACATAATTAGTTGATATAACAAGAATGCATGCAACCTAGTATGGAACTTAAGGCCGGCAGAGCTATAAAAACCTAATGATAAGCTACCAGAGAGTATTATAATAGCCTAATTGGCTAATTAGGTAGGTTGTACCGTTGTAATGACTAATGAGGCAAACTCAAGATCTTCTATTTATAAACTAGCCTTCTCCATACATGCTCTGCATGTCAGCATGTATAGTAGTTTTTTTTTTATTTTATTTGAGAAAATAAAAAAGAAAAGAATTGAATAAAACAGTTATTGTAGAGAGAGATAGTGGGAGAAAACAGTGGGTTGTGGGATAACTTCTTTTTATTTTTTAAGAAAAATCTATTTTGTAATTATCATATTTACCCTTGTGATTTAATTTATTATCAAAGTATTTTAATTTTTTAGGATTATTTTTGTCAAAATTTTGAGTTTTGACTAACAAAACCTCTTCTATTAATAATAGTAAGAATCGATAAGAGATATATCGCTAGATTAATTAATTTTCCGTGAGCAATAACATAAATAGTTACCGAGATGACTTTGAACGAGTATATTACAATTGAAATGGGTAACTTGTATACTTCTTACTTTCTTAGATAGCAAGTTGCATATATGTGCCATTTGAGTTGGTATATATAATATAATTATTCGATTACACATTTAGGTTGATGCTTTCAACATGTTTATATCATCTGAGAGTGATGCATAGGCTACGGTCAAATTTCCAGTTTGTTCTATGCGCGTATTGTAGTATTGCAAGTTTATCAGTTAAATTATAAATGAAAAATAGGCCATTTCGTACATGACACGGGCTTAGAAGCTTCTCTATCCCTAAAATAATAATTAGCAGCGGAATTAAGAAACAAAGAAAGAGATACATGAACAAAAAATTGCAGTACTAGAAAGTCTGTTTAGTACTGTAGTTAATTATACAGAGCAATATATGAACACTATTCATAAACAAAATGAATTAGGGAAGAAAATGCAAACACTATTCTCTGATGATATAAAAGGATCATGGCCTCATGGCACATGAACTGTGAAGGTTGTTCGAATAATTTCCAAAACTAAGTAAGAGTGAGAAAGAAATAAAGGAAATTTTACTGTTCTCGTTGTCATGTATTTTAACTAGAACCATTGCGTACATATTCGCTGAAACGGCAATAGTTCAAAGTCGACTCTAAATTCACATTTTTGTAATTCTAAATTCTGAAAAATGATTCCTATAAAAAAAGGTTGATGATGTGGCAGATGATTATCATACATTGTTTGCTAGCTGTGTGTTTAAAGAGTTAGAAACAAGTTGGTGTCAAAATTTATTGTCCAAACTAATATGCTATTCAAATGCATTGAATCGAAAGAGAGTCCTAATCTTATGATATCGGTCATAATCCAAATTAAAAATATGCATACATGTATCCGTTCAAAGAAATGTGAATTCGCTTTTTCTGTTAGTGGTTATATATAGAAATTCCACCATACATGTTTTTTTTTTTTTTTGTATTTGGATGAGAAAATTATAAAATTCGTAGAAATTTAATTATAAATTCTGAAATCTACAATTTCATCAATTAGAATTCTATTAATTGCAAATTTTATTGTTTGGTTGTATCTATTTAGGATGTAAAATGTGTAATAAATTAATAAAGTTTAAAACAAATAAAAAAAATTAAATGAAAAAACCCCTTGTTTTGGAAATAAATAAAGAACTAAAAATTGAATACCACGAAAAAATTTGAAATTACACATATTTTGGTGGAAATTGAAATGAGAAATTGAGCAGTGAATTTCTTCATTTTTTTTTCCACAAAGAAATTTAAAAATTTTAATCCAAAAATGCTCGTTTGGCAAATTGACTTTTAGAAATTATGAAATCATCACTTTCAATAAAATTTTATCATCTTTTTCCCCATCCATACACATACACCCATACTGTGATTAATCCTCATGAGTAAATTTCACCGTTTGAAGAACTTGAATCAAAAGAGACATGTGGACAACACTCGTACGTATTACATTGGTTATAAATATTTTACCATAGAATCATATATGCTTGTATTCACATGTTTTACGGTTTCCATTGCATTAACTCAATTCTTCACCCATCAAACCACTTGAATTAACCTTAAAGGCTTAATAGTACAATTTCATGTCAAAAAAACCCGTTACATGCTGATTTTAAATTATCTAGATGGTTATCGACTTTACCATATTAGACTGATTGCATATATCAATTTTAATATTTCTTTTTGTCAAAAGTAATATCAGTTAACAGTTTCTTTTTCTTTGATTTGAAAAACGTCAGTTAAATTAGTGAATTACTAATAATATATATATATTTTAATCAAATACAGATAACTCATATTTTAATGGACCGTTACAAGTAAGAGAAATTCTTACATAGGGCAAAGTGGCAAACGTATCACGTGGTGGTGGGACAGGCCAATTAAAATCCAAAAGATTTTAAATGTGTTTTAAAACTATCCTTACTTATTAAAATAAAAAACCAAAAACATCTCCTTGTATGTGACTATGTTCACTGATTGGACAGCCCTGCCTGCCACGTGGTTCGTTTGCCCTACATAAGAATTTCTCAAAATTGAAGTCATTTTAAAGACGAATATGACATCATTTTAAGGAAGAATATAAAACGACCAATGAAAAATTAAAAACCACCAAAAGGCCACGACGGTTGTAATCTGGAAAATCCAAAAAAGCAAAGCCAACTCTGCACGGTAATGGGGAGAGGGCCTATATATACGATTCCACCCCCTCATGGAATCTTCGCTCACTTCCCTCCCACCACCCACTCTAGAAAATTTAAGCCAAACAGAGCTTACCAAATCCCATTGGCTTCTCAAAAACTGAAAAAACAAACCACCATTTTTATAATACTATACTCTTCTTCTTCGCCCTCTCTCTCTCTCTCTCTCTCTCTCTCTAGAAACTGCTTCCTCTGTGCTTTGAGCCTTTGACAGAAGAAACAGATTGCGTAGAATTCAGTGATTCTGTAACGTTTTGCTCACTGTGTCCGTAATTATCTGCTTCTTTTTCTTCTCAAAACAGAGTGCTCTCTTTTCCCCTGTTTCTTACAGAAAGACTTTGATTTCAGGTACTGTTTCTGCTTACTTGGTTGGTCTTTGGACTTTTGGAGTTCAATTGGGTTTTGAGATTTGTGCATAATTGAGACAAGTTCAATCTTCTTCCCTCTGTTCTCTTCGTTTTTTTCTTTCATTTACTGTTGGAATTTCCTGAAAGTCAAGCAGAGTCTCTTGGACAATTACAAGCTTTTGTGTGTGTGTGTGTGTGTCTCTCTCTCTCTCTCTCTGGCTCTTGATCCTGTTGTTTTCGATTTTGAATTAACCACTTTTTCGATGAAGTCATTTATATTTCCTGATTTGGAACAATCATGTTTGTTTTTAACCCAAAGTGGACAAGAACAGCAACTTTTGAAGCTCGTTTTCCACATGGGTGTCTGAATTTTTATACTTTACCGGCTCCTGTTTATCATTGCTTCAATTTCAATCATTACCCCAACTGGGTACAACTGACTTGGTGTTTGGAGTAAGAATTTCATGATTTACAGACCCTTTTACCTTTGGCTTTGTTCATCTTGTTGAATCACTTTCAATCTTCTTGTAAAGCTTCTCTCTCTCTCTCTGAGATTTATGTGTGTTCCTGGAAAATTCTGAAGAGTTGACTTAGTTGACTGCAGTCACTGAAAGATGAAAGCTTTGAAGCTTCGTCTTCTGATTCCCACTTGAAGGTTTCTTGATGAGAGTTGGTGTGAACTCTACAGCTCTACTTTCAACTTACTTTTCGAAAATTTGACCTTATCTTCTCTGCTGTTGCCTAACCATAGCCTCTAGCTAGTTTTTTGTTTCTTTAAGTTTTCTACAATAAAGTGGTCTCTCTTCTTTTTCTTTTTCTTCCCTGAAGTAGCTTAATTAATGAATGATTGCAACTTTGTCTGGAATCCTCATTTGAGCTCTGTTTGGTTGCTGAGAAAAGCCTGTGGAAAATAAACGATAAGACCATTGAAACTTTGGGTTCTTTCGCTTTTTTAATCTCTTGGGTTTCAATTACTCACCCAACTCCAGCTGCTAATCTACAAACAATTGTAGTCGCTCTTAGCTGTTATGAATGCCTCAGTTGTTTTGTTGCATTGTGCTTCATTACTTATTTTGATTGGAGTTGTTTGTCTCTTTCTTCTTGCCAGGCAAGGTTCTCTCGCTTTTTCTTTGTTTCTGAGTGAGAATGGGTTGTGTAAGAATCTTAAAAGGAGTTGATTAGATTGAGACAGATAAAGGTTTTCTGTTGTTATTGATGAATTTTAGTACCTTTTGAGTTTTGGACTTTTCAGATTCTTGTCTTTTGGTTTTCGCCAGAAGATGGCTTTGTGAGATTTAATTACAGGTCTTATGGTGCTTAAATGAGATTAAATTACAGGTCGTTTCATTTTATTTTTGAGCATCTATAAAAGGGGCCTCTTTTCCTTGGTTTTGATCATTTCTGGCGTCTTTGTTCTTCTAGCTGTGAAGATGTTGGAGAAGATTGGAGAGTTCAACATGGAGAAGGTCATAGAGGATTTTGAAGCAATGACAAGTGATGCGGAGAGGATCCAGAAGGAGACCCTCAAGAAGATTCTTGAACAAAACAGATCCGCGGAGTACTTGCAGCTTCTGGGACTCAATGGAAGAACTGACCTGGAGAGTTTCAAGAGGGTTGTTCCTCTTGTTACTCACACGGATTTGGACCCTTATATTCAGAGAATTGCAGATGGTGATTCCTCTCCAGTTCTCACTGGAAAACCAATCACAACAATCTCACTGAGGTAATTATTGGTTCTTTTCTTTTATTGCCTCATCAATTGAATTGAATCTCGAGTTGACTGGTAAGTTTTTGGTTTCTGATGTCTGTTTTGTACAATCTGCAGTTCTGGTACTACTCAAGGAAGGTCAAAGTTTATACCTTTCAATGATGAACTGATGGAAAATACCATGCAGATATATCAAACCTCTTTTGCCTTCAGAAACAGGTACTAACAAAAATCTTATCTGTAGCTGCTGAAAGTTATTAGTAAATTCAATACATGAAATCCCACATCGGTAATGGCACTATTGATGTTTAGAATGCTTGTAGCAAGACTCATGAAATCAAAGTGAATTTGGTTTTACACTATCTGCTGGGACCTTGAATTAAATTATTCCCTATAAAAACCTTTTGAATGTCCTAGTTTAGCACTTTAGCATTTTTAGTTCTCCTCTGATGATCCAAAGAATTCGCATTGTTTCAGGGAGTTTCCTATTGGGAATGGGAAGGCCTTACAGTTCATCTATGGAAGCAAGCAGTTCCAAACTAAAGGTGGTTTGGCAGCTGGAACTGCCACCACCAATGTTTACCGTTGTTCAAAGTTCAAGGAGACAATGAAGGCAATGCAGACCCCTTGCTGCAGCCCTGATGAAGTAATATTTGGTCTTGAGTTCCACCAATCCCTTTATTGCCATCTGTTATGTGGACTGTTATTCAGTGATGAAGTTCAGTTGGTATCCTCAACATTTGCTCACAGCATAGTCCAAGCCTTCAGAACCTTTGAGCTATTGTGGGAGGAACTATGTGCTGACATTCGAGATGGCAGTCTCAGCAGCCGGATCACAGTCCCATCAATCCGTGCAGCCATGTTGAAATTACTCGAGCCAAACCCGGAATTGGCTGATTCGGTTTACAGAAAATGTTCAGGACTGAGTAACTGGTATGGACTGATACCAGCCCTTTTTCCAAATGCCAAGTACATATATGGTGTTATGACTGGGTCAATGGAGCTTTATTTGAACAAGCTGAGGCACTATGCAGCGGACTTACCTTTGTTGAGTGCTGATTATGGTGCTTCTGAAGGTTGGATTGCAGCAAATGTCAACCCAAAGGTACCAACTGAGATGACCACTTATGTTGTGCTCCCTAATATTGGCTACTTTGAATTCATCCCTGTTAGGGATGGCATTGATTTCAAGCCAGTGGGTCTTACTGAAGTGAAAATTGGTGAAGAGTATGAGGTTGTGGTCACTAATTTTGCAGGTACATCCTTGCTCTAAAGTATCTTTGATTTCTTTGGGTTTTTGATTTAAGGATTGCTTCCTAGAACTCCACAATATGCAGATTGATTTAAAATTCATATATTTGAAATTGAGACTGATATATGATCCAACCATTACGCTTCTAGAGTCCCAAGTTTTGCTTAATTGCTGACCATGTGACGTCAAAATTAGGGACAATTTCTTCTGTTCTTGTGCCCTTTCCATACTCTGCTGTTCTTTTCAATTATTGCTTCTGTCTTTTGGTAAGTCTTCTCTCAAAATGAGCTTCTGACTCTTTTCACTAGTTGACATAACCGACCCAGCTGGCTTAGAAGCTAGAACCACATGCATCCATTATTGTGTTCAACGACAGAATAAAAGAATTAGTGAAAAATCCATTATTATATAATTGATTGTTCTGCAGTGAGATAGATACCCTCTAAGATCATCTAAGCATATAATCCTTGTTGGCATGGTTGGCATCTTTTGATGCCCCACATGTACTTACTACACATCAGAATTCTTCAAAACTTGTGTCTGATTCATTGGATTAAACGCTCAAAAGGATATAGAGACAATTCTTGTGATAGGATACAGTTTTAAATAATTCTAGGGAGGTAGACTTTGTATTTTAGTTGGTAGCCAAAGAATATTGAATCTGCAAGTTGTCACATCTGATCTGGTTATTAATTGCTTAGTTTTCTGTTGGTTTGATTTCCTCATCAAATCTATTTGCAGGTTTGTACCGATATAGACTAGGAGATGTAGTGAAGGTGATGGGGTTCCATAACTCGACACCTGAGCTCAAATTCCTCTGCCGTAGCAATCTTCTGCTCACCATCAACATTGACAAGAACACCGAGAAAGATTTGCAGATATCTGTTGAAGAAGCAGCCAAGCTTTTAGCTGCAGAAAAATTAGAAGTTGTTGATTTTTCAAGCCATGTAGACTTGTCCACAAACCCTGGTCACTATGTGATCTTCTGGGAACTTAGTGGTGAAGCATCCCAAGAGGTTCTCAATGAATGCTGCAACTGTTTGGACAAGTCTTTTGTGGATGCAGGCTACAGGAGCTCAAGGAAAGTCAACGGAATAGGTCCACTCGAGCTCCGAATTCTTCGGAAGGGAACTTTCCAAAAGGTTCTCAACCATTACCTTGCACAAGGATCTGCTGTTAATCAGTTCAAGACCCCAAGATGTGTAGGGGTTAACAACAGCAAGGTTTTGCAAATCCTATGTGGCAATGTAGTTAGGAGCTTCACTAGTACTGCTTATGATATATAAGTCGATATAGATTGGACGTTGTTGGTTAATTTTCCATATGGATCCAATATGTTTTTAGCTTTCTTAAGTGACTAGCTTCTCTCTTCTCTCATTCAGTCGATTTTCTTTCGAGTAGATTGTTACATATCTCAAGTTCTCAACTTAAATAGAATGATGTTTCAAGCTCAATTCTCTCGTTTGTCTTTCCTTATCTTATGGGTTGGATTAGACTAGTCAGTTCATATATTTGCTAATGATGATTGATTACTCTAAATGAAGGGGATGAACATCATCATGTTCTAAGCAAACTAATGAATGCATGTCCTTTCAATCTCTTGAAGAACAACGTTACAAGGGGGAGGTTGTTAAGGTTATGAAAGTATATGTCTCTCAATGAGCACAAAGATTTTGACAATTGAAGCTGCCTTCACATGTGATGTCGGTATTGGGTATTCCCAATATGTGCCACATACTTGAGTGTAGTGCCATTCCCATTTTGTTTAATGGACAATTGGACAGGACCACATGAATGTAGATCACACACTCTTCATATCAGACAAAAACTAACCCTAATTTTTAGGTTGGTGTACGACAATGCATTCCTACAAAAAACTAATAAATTTCATTATATGTTATAGATATTTTATTTTTTCAAAAGAGGAGGTCAATTTATATATAAATGAGTTAAACTATGACATGTTTTCGTGACGCACGATAGAAAAGAGTCATTATCTAAGTAAATTTATTTTCTGTTAAGACTAGTTGAAATAAAATGATCGAGTTAATGACCTATAGGGCTATAGTCTCTTATTAGATTTAGGATTTGAAACACCAAATCAAAGACGATCAATTTTATTTCATATTGAAAAGTGCACTACAAAAGTAAGGATGTATGTGAAAACATCCTTCACTTCACTCTCCTACCTTAGTGCCTTGGCAACTAAGAGTAGAGGCGTGATCCATAAAATTTAGACTAAATTATCATGTAAGTGACCTGACCTAAAAGGATAAATCATAATAACCAAAACAACAATTGAGGATAACATAGAAAGACCTAAGTCGGGTCAATTCTGATAAGGGATCCACACTCCTACAACCCAAGAGCAAACGTACTCCACCACCCTCAAATAGCATACCACAACCATCGATAGGTCTCAACTCCACCAAAAGCCGTAACTACCATCCCAAAACCGTAGTTGCATTCGATCAATATCCATATCAGGCACGCGCATTGCCATTCCTCATAAGAAAACAAGCAAGCTCATGTGGTTATCCTAAGTGGTGAGTGGAGGTCGGAAATTGGGTTAAGAATAGGTTAAGTCAAAGGTTCAATTCCTCTCCAATGTAATCAAAAACAAAATTGATAATAATATTGAAAGATAAGTTAAGGGTCATGGGGAGAAGTTGGCATCAATAAGAAGAGTTATGGTGAAATTGAATGCATTATTATTGTTTGTGGGTCATTTTACAATTGTATGAAAAATTAGAATAAATTGACGATAGAGCATCTAATAGAAGGGAGAGTTATCTACCGTTTAACTTCTCCCATGTTACATCATTTGCATATAGAATTATAGAAGGACAAATGTAGAGTCAAAAACTAAGAAATACAAACAACATTATCCTAAACAATAATAATAAGATAATAATATTCTTAGCTAGGTTCATACACCTATACAATCTACAATTAGATTCCTCAAATCTTACAAGTTGATATAAACTATGCCTCCTACAGCTATTTTTTTATGGAGTGATGTAACCTAAAACGACTTTGTTGATCAAGATCAAACATTACTTGGAACACTCATCATCTCCACCTCAATACAAGAAACATGTTCATCTATGAATTTTGATGATAAACTACATCACTTGTATATCAAAAAAATCCATAAAATCGATGTAGACATCGACAATTTGTGGCAAAACGAAAGAGTAATTTGGCGATTATGCCTATGATTTCTAATGAATCCAAGACCTATGAAAACAAAGATCTCATATATAGTAGTTTAGCTAAGAAGAAACACTTCTATTCTTAATTTCTTTCTTTCTTTTTGTCAATTGCTGTCAAAACTTACACATTCTTAGTATCTCAGACTGCATCAGACTGCAGAATTGTGCTTATGCAGTGTGATTAATTCACCCATATATAGCTAATTAATTAAGAAAGAAATCGGTGTTCCTAGGTCAGAAGTCAGATACAAACAAAGCTCATGCATAAATGTTTATATGCTAATTAGATACTCCTCCCTACACAAATCTGATTATAAACTAATTTAAGTAATGAGTCGTCGGATCTGTCATGTTCCTTCCGAAAGACAATCATGTATACATTGAATTTCCCATTATATACATCAAAAATGGAAAATAATCTTCCTATTAAGGGGGCACTATAGTCAGTTTAAGATATAATACTTGTCCTAATCACGCAGGGTGGTGCGTCCACCAAAAACATGAATGGTGTGGTATGCCAACCTAAACAGAATATGCATGATTGTCACTTGTCATCCCAAATCAGTAACGTTTATTATAAGTTCATCACTTGAAACAATTCATCTTATTGGTATCAGTTAGTCTATGATCTTCGATAATTTCAAATGCAAATGCAGGAAACAGTGGAAGGAAAAGGAGATCATGAAGCGGCACTGGCTATATGGGACTGTGGCAGCCCCTTGTATGACTCGTATGAACTGGCATCGGTTAGTCATCTAATCGAGCGCCATCTGATGGCATTCCCATCTCTTGGAGGATCATCGAAGCGGTTCATAGCCAAGTTCTCTCATTCTTCTTCATCGAAGACGACCTCCACTACTAGTACTAGTACTACAATGAAGGAGGCAAAGGGGTCTAATTCAATGGAGGAAAACTTGAGCAAGATCTTGGGGATCAAGAAGATGTGGAAGAGGAAGGGTTTGTTTGGAGCAACGAAAGAAAAGACCAAGAAAATGAAGACCACTGGATTTTCTGGCTTTTACAGTAGGTTTGGTCTCTGGAGGAAGAAGGAATGCAGGTGATATCAAGTTCAGTAATTTCACTCATTTTTAGTACTTTCTATATATATTTGCAATGTTAATAATGAAGATAGAAAGGCACATATATATATATATATGATTTTGGGTGTTATTCAAGCTTATTTCTGATTTATGAACCAATTTGAATGAAATGAAATCTTATGTATGCATTGGATCCCATTAATTAGTAGTATCTAGATCTGTAAATCATATATATTTCCTTGTCTGTTCAGATGCACTTCACACATTTCATACTCCAACCATTCTTCTGTATAATTTTAAAAATCTTTTCACTGTAGCTTAATTCCATAATGTGCATTCTTCAGTCTAATTAGGGTTTGAATTTTCTTTTTTCTTTAGTGGTAGGGATAAGAGAAAGTGGCTGTCTTCATCACCAGAAGGGACTAGAACTAGGTGGAGCAGCAGTCTAACTAACTTGAACAAAGGAGGGTCAATGAAATTTATTAGTTACCACAGATTATAGTGCAGCATCACCGTCACCATCACCTTTCTATGGATTGAGTGAGCTCACATCACAACTCGTTGAACTGATTTGCTGCTACTTGGAAATCATTTTGCACTTGTCGGGTGACTTACCGATCAGGTAGCACTCACTAGTCTACGGAGTGACGTTTAATTAGTGGGTTTCACGGCATCATAATAATTAAATCGAAACTTGTTTAATAATCTAGTTATGAGTAAATAATTAGATGAAGTGATGAACACAATAAATTTTAGTAATAATTATTGAAATGATCGTAATCATAATCCAATTAAATGATATTTGATCTATTTGGGTTTTGCAAGAACGGTTCTCAAAGGATAACTAAAAATGAACGTTTCAAGTTACTATGAAATGAGTGCAACATCACTATCACTATCGCCTTTCCATGGTTTGAGTGAGCTCACATTACAACTTGTTGAATTGACTTGTTGATACTTTTTTTTTTGGTCCGAGACTTGTTGATACTTGGAAATCATTTTGCACTTGTCGGGTGACTTTTCAATCAGGAAGCACTCACTAGTCAACGGAGAGACATTCATGGTATCATAATGATTAAATCGAATATCATTTAATGATCTAGTCGTGAGTAAAGAACTACATGAACACAACATTTTCTTTTCGTAATAGATATTGAAATGATCATTATCATAATCTAATTAAATGATTTTTGATCTATTTGGGTTTTGCAAGAACAATCCTTAAAGGAGAACTAAAATGAACATTTCAAGTTACGGGATCACATTGATCTTATGGGTGGACATAAGTTGCTTTGGTTCGGCTTTGAACCCAGAATGAAAAAACCGAACCAACCCTGTTACTAAGGTACGCCATGGAATACCAAGATCAACAACCGATCGTGTCTACCCGGTTCACCGAACTTTTGGGCCGGTATTCGGTTTTTTGACCGAATTGGGTTTCTTCTCCTTTTGCTGGGCTGAGATTGTTATATATAGATATCTCGAACCAGCCCATCCATTATGGGCTTAGTTGGTGAGTCTAGGAGATCAGAAACCAGGAATTCTTGTAGCCCAACATCAACCAGTCAAAAAAAGACTAGTGACCTCCCACCGAACAAAACACACATTTCTAAAACCTCATCCCCGCCTTCATTAGTTTCTCGATCACCTTTGAAACAATCAACAGGGGTCTTACTATAAAACTATCAATTCAAGAAAACTCAACTGCTGAACTGCCAACCACTGATATTAATTTCAATACTAAAGGTCTAAAGTGATGATTAGTCATGCTTACCATCCATTCTAAGTTTTAAGGATTCCACAACCTGCTGAATTGACTGAGGATCATATTCATATAAACCCTATGCTTGATAAGTTGATATCAAAGTATTAAAAGCATAGACCTTGTTAGTTGAACAGCCTATATCCAAGAGTCTTGCTGCTTTGTGGTTTATATATGCGCCACCAACTATATACAACTGTTTTGGATTTGCTCTATCCGAAGCTATTGCACATCATTTGCCTTCCTTCTCAAGCAGGCAATAACTATTTTCAAAATTAGCAGGCAACTATTTTCAAAATTAAAAACAAAGGCAGACTCGCAGCATTTATTCCACTGATCTGACTTGTAAAAGATATTGTTTAAGAAATCTTCGTTCAACGGAGGCTAGCGTTCCCTCAAGAACTCGGGTTTTTGGCTCGATCGTCACAGACAATATGTCGTCATTCTTGATTACTTGCAATTCTACGGAAGTAATTGTTTCCTTCATTTTTGTTCAAGATGATGATATTCCGCACTTTGTGGATAACGAGTCAACTAAGCAATCTGTTATTAGAAGGTTAAGGAATTACCCGGTAAGATCTCAGAAAGAAGAAGAGGGCTGGGTTAGGAAGCAATCTGAAAATATTATTGATCATGAGGGCCTGAAGCTTGTGTTACAAGAAGAGAGATGGTTCTGCTTAAGCTCTTACGTACTGTAATCAGTATGGTATATAATTTCAAAGAGCACGACCATTTGCGGCTAAGCTAAGCATGTTTGTTTAAGCAATGAGTGTGCTGCTGTAACATTTGTCCATCTCTTGGCATGGGTTGTTTTTTTTTTTTTTGACTTTGTCAAGGGGAACCCAAAGGCTTCCTAGGCCCAAGATAAACCCCTTCGGCGCATGTGAAATGCTCCAACTGTGCATTGCAGCACAGTGCCTCGCCACTTTGACAGCTTCGGGGTTCGAACTTAGGTTGGGGAGCACACCCAACTAAGCAAGAACCACTAGGCCACTTGCAGTGGTTGGCATGGGTTGTTAATATATAGTAATACTATAATAATAGAAGATAATAGCTGTACGTTTTTCTTAATTATAGCAAATGACATGAGATATTTAGTTGTCACTAATAAAATCCCTAATAAAATCTTTGAGATATTTAGTTGTCACTAATAAAATCCTTGAGATATTTAGTTGTCACTAATAAAATCCTTGTTCGCCTACTAATCTATAGCACTACACAAATAAGATCCAAAGTCAGTTTTACGTTCTTGATGATACAAAAAACTCGCGTTTAAGTTGAATTTAGAACATATCACTTATAATTTACACTTGTCACTGCAACTTGTCTTTAAAATATTAATTTCGAAGTTAATTTTTCAAGTGATAGTCTATCAAACAGATTTGCAGAATAATATATGTTTAATTGGGTTCAAAAATAAATCCTAAAAACATTTCTAGGGTTAGATTATTGACCTAGCGCTCTGCTAGGGTTTCGGAATCCTCTTCCCAAGGGCGGCGGTTTCTCGTATGCTCGTTGTTGCTCGTCAATGGCGGTTATGGCAGACTTGGGTATGCTTATTCTCTTCTTCATTGCGCTGGGTGGCGCTGAGACGGTGTTGATTTCATGGGGTGGGGGCGCTGTTGTTTCCGCGTCCAAACTAGTTGGTGAAGTGAAAGATGCGGCCTCTTTTGCAGGGATGGCATCTAGGTGGCGGATGAGCGGTGATCCGATCTTGGGTTGGGATGTCGGTGACCTTGCTGTGGTGGATGACGATGATCTGCTGGTTTGCTTGACCTCGGGGTCTGCCATCTCTAATGGAGATCTGACGCTGCCGGAGATGAGACCGACTCTGTTTCCCTCGGGCTCGGACTCTCTGTTGGTGGGGCGGATGACTTCTTTCTACTCATCAGAAGCAGCTGCTTTTGCTGGTGGTAACCCGGTGGCCGGGATGTTGGCTGCGAGCTCTGACATCGGTGTATGCGCAGATTGTGACGAAGCTCGATGGCAGGAAGGGGATGAGATCGGGTCTTTGGCGTTTTGCTCGTCGTCTGAACTGGTTCGCCTGGAATCGGGCCCCACCAGTGAAGGTGGCAGAACGGGCGCCGTCCTCTGACGGGTGGTGGTCGGTAGTGGGGGCAGGGCTGTCTTCTCACTTCGAGTTTGCCCTAGGTGGGTTGACTGGGCTTGGCATTGGAATTGGGCTGAGAGAGCTTTGCTTTGGGCTTGGACAGCTGTACTGTTTCCCATTTTCATTTTCAGTTTGGGCCTTCATCTTTTTGTTCTGAAAGATTATTGGCCTGATTATTTCTTGCTTTGAGTGGGAAAGATCGCAAAGAAAAGAGAGACCCTGTTGAGCCTCGTTTTTCGGGGTGTTATTTTTAATTCCTCAGGGCTCTTCTTTTCTTTGTTTGGGCTTAATACTAGAAGGTGGGTGTGCTAGGAGATTACTAGTTTTGTTTGCTCTGTTTAGGGGTAGCTTTGTAGTAGTTTCTACGGAACGGTTCTTTCTGTCGCCCCCATAGGGGGGGATCGTTTTTGTACTGCTTGCTGAGCTGCATAATGGGTGACCTTTACCCGCAAAAAAAAAAAAAAAAAAAAAAAGTTTAATTGGGTTCGATAACAAACGTAATTTCTTACATTGAAAAATCAAAGGACTAGCATCAACTAATGCAATCAAATTTAGCTAATGCAATAAAAGATGCAAGGTTCTTATTTTACTCATGTTTATCGTCAAACCAATGTTGTGGCTCACAATTTAGCTAGTTTTGCTCATTCTTCTTCTAGTTCTTTATTTTGGGGCTCAGAGCCTCCATCTTGTATTATTGATGTACTTTCAAAGGAGTTTTCCTCCTAGTTTAATTTGAGTTGACAGTTTCTCAAAAAAAAAAAAAAAAAAAAATCAACTAATGCAATAAAATTTCTTTACAAACTTGGGTGGCAAATTTCATCAAAAAAAAAAAAAACTTGGGTGGCAAATACTATTCGGTAAAAAGTCATAAAATTACTTACAAACACCAATTATTAGCTTGCCATTGTCCATAGTGCTATCCCACATTCCCACTACTTAACTCAAACAAGGAATATTGTGCAAAAGAGAAGTCCTGTCACTTTAAAGCAAAGAACTCCTACCTGTCTCATGCCTCAATTCTAACCAACTTGTTATAGATATGGACCCTTACATAACTTGTTCTGCTACCAACAAGGCAACAATATCAGTACCATGTTTGCATGACCAGCGTTTAGCAACTTTATCTTAATATTATGTCCCTTTGCTTGAATAGAGCCATTAAAATTCCTAGGGGTGGGTTCGGATCGGTTTAAGGCCCAAACCGCAACCAAACCGCTTTTTTCGGTTGACCTATATATCAAACCGCAACCGCATTACAAAAGGGATGAACCGATTATTTCGGTTACACCATTTTTCGGTGCGGTGTGGGTCGGTTTCGGTTTGGACCGATTTATTAATTTCAACTAGAAAGAGAGGGCCAAAATCATGCTTATATTTACCTAACAGGTTTCAATAAGGCTTAAATAAATTTTGAATGCATTTAGAGTCCACACAAATCGGCAAATGTCACCAAAATATCAAGCAACTTGCAGAAAGACCATATTTGAACACTTAACAAACCCATATATATATATATATATATATATAATCAAGCAAACATAGCAACTTATTACAAACTGAAAATCTAAACAAAAATGGATTTCTTATATATTAAAAACCAACATTTCCATCAACAGAGAAATAATAAATAAAAAAAATGTAATTAAAACAAATTCGGTGCGGGTCGGTTTAAATCGGGTGGTTTATGACCCGAAACCGCAACCGAACCGCTTTTATGCGGTTCGGTGCGGTGTGACCATGAAACGATACCGTTTTAGTTCGGTGTGGTTACCGAACCGCTTTTTCGGTGCGGTTCGGGTCGGTAACCGCATTTTCGGTACAAAGTGCCCACCCCTAAAAATTCCAACTAGCAACATCAATTTGAGATCAATTTCAACCAAACCCGAAAATTACATCGAACAGCTGTTTGTATATTGAAGATTGGTGTGGTTCACATTTCACACTTCACATCACTAAGGTTGGACGTGGTTCACACTTCACACTATTATTGGACGTGGTTTGGTAGTTGGTTTGAGCTACAACATTGTGTGGAAGTAACGAATGAGTATCACACGCATATTAATATGCGATATTTTCTCTACTTTAGCCACGTGGTGGAAATCATTTGAAGTTTTGATACAAAATGTCTCGACATTAGTGCATATACACATGGTAGCATTTTTTATAACGCAATAAATGACTCTTTACTTTTCTAATGTGAGATTCCAAAAACTCTAATTTTAGTTGCACTTCAACAGATATTGAAACCAAGTAAAATGACAAGATCCAAGTAAATCTGGACAGTGCAATTTCAGCACAATAGTTATGGTGTCCTAAAACGATGTAATTCCGATAGATCTTTACAGGCACTGTACTCATCAATGGTTCAAACTTGAAGGACAATGGTTCAACTTCATCGTAGTAGGTTAACCAACACTTACAATTTCAATTACAGTTCATGAAACTCATATAAACCATCAGGCTGTGTCCGGTGGACGGTTTCGATCAAAACTCCGCGGTTTTACCTCCAAGTCCGGCCCTACGGTACCCTAGTTTTTCACATGGTAGAAAATTCCAAAAATCTCGCAAGTCCTGATTCCAAAGTAAAACATTCACTCTTTTTTATCCGACAAAGTAAAAACATTCATTACCAAACTCACCACTAGTACTCCATTAACTTCATCTTCTTGTTCCAGATTTCCTCCCTGCGTATCATTTGGGTTCATCTTTTGCCCAAAAGTCAAAACCTGGCAGTGAAAGAGATGTGCATGCCAATAACAGGTACTGATTGGACAATGACACAATCACTGGGGTCAGGGTCCCCTACGGTGTGGGGTAGAGAAGAATCCGATTATTACCTCCGGTCAGAGTCGTCTGAGTCGGAGTGAATCACAACCGTCCGTTTTGGACTTTGTCAGTGGGAAGGGAAAGCTTTAAGCTCCCTCTCTCTTTTGTTTTTTCTTTTTAGGAGTTCTTCTTCTTCTCACTTTCACGTCGGCCAAAACAGTGCTTTTCTCTCACCGGTCGCGACCTACCAAAGTGGGAAATTGGAAAAAAAAAATCCCAAAGAAGAAATTTAAAGAGAATCTCATACTGGACAAAGTTAAAGCTAAAGAGGAAAAGATAAAGAGGGATTGGAGTGGGATTGTTTAGAGCACTGTAGTCATGGTGAGTTGGAATTTAGATTTTTGGCTTACTTTATTTACAAGTAGAATGAATATAAGTCGAAATCGCGCTGTTTCGAACAACGACGACAAAGTATATGCTGCTTAACACATTTATAAGATATCGAATTTGATTATAATTTGATTTTTTCTTTAAGATTGGCCGAGTTATTATGTGTCAAAGATAAGTTTTTATATTGAATAATTTTCAATATTCGTAAAAACTTATTTTATGGAATCAAGAGCATATGCCTGAAAAATATTAGAGGTTCTTTGGAATTCAAAGATTTTGTTTAACTTTTAATATTTTATGAGAAACTAGGGAGAGATTGCACTATTGTCGAGGTAAGCCGATTTATAAAATTTATCGATTGATACTACTTTTCTGGTCACGTTACGCCGTTATGATATACAATATAATTCACAGTTAAAGATTAATTTATTTTATAACAAATGAAATTTTCTTTCGTACTGCTTTATTTCCTTTTCGATGTCTTTGGGCATCGTATCGTTGTAATTTTTCAATTTCAATAAATGACTGAACTCCTCGGATTCAAAAAAAAAAAACTTATTCTGTCTTATTACAAGTAGAGTTTTCAGTTTCAAAACGAGTTAAAAACAAACCAAATTCGAATCAAATTAGTCCATAATGCATCCAACAATTCCACTATTTCAACGAGTAAAGAGTCCTGTCCCAAACAGTCTCAAACCAGGAAGGGTCACCCTTGTGACCAGTCCTAGTCCAACCAAAAAGTCGCCGATTTACTTTCTCCTCCTAATCGGAAGGTACACTACACCCCACTAGGGCGCGCGAAACGGCATCCTTTCACACCCAAAACGGCGTAGTACCTTGGAAAACGGGCCCCTGTTGATTCCTGAACCAAAGCGGGGCTGTTTCTTTTTTCAAGACTCATACTTTGGTGTTCTGTCTCTCTTTACATATTAGTTTCTGAGAAAAAACACAGAAAATGCAGATTTTCCCACAAGACAGAAAATGTGGTGAGTTGAGTTACATAAATTCTGGGCTTGTTCAATTCAAACTGCTCTCATGGTTTTCTGGGCAGTAGTACTGATTTGTCCCCACAAAACCTTCTCTCACTTTACCTGCAGCTTGATTTTGATTCCCACAGAAAGCTGATAAAGAAGGGGAAGTTAAAAAAGAAAAAGAGAGTTCCTGTCTTTCACTCACTCACAAAAAATATTCCAGCTCTTTTGAGTATTCTATAACAGCTCCTTAAAACCCAGACCCAGCTCAGCTTAGAGTCCTTGGACCAAAAGCACCAACCCCTTGTTTCATTTTTTTCAAAGGCTGAGTTTTCGTTTTGGGGTTTTGTCTGGTGTTGAACTTTGACTGTGAACAGTGGGGGTTTTGTTTTGTTTTCTTTTGGGTTTCTGGGTTTTGTTGGGTAGCTTTGGTTATGAGCAATGGGGGATTCTGGTGGAAAAGTGAGGTTGGTTCGGTGCCCAAAGTGTGAGAATCTTCTTCCTGAGCTAGCTGATTACTCTGTGTATCAGTGTGGTGGTTGTGGTGCTGTTCTCAGAGGTATGCTTTCTTTTTCTCTTTGATTCAATTTTTTTTTTTTGGCTTTCTGTTTTTGTCTGTGAGGAACTTTAGAGAAAGATGGGATTTTTATGTGGAAAATCTTACAATTACCAAATTGGGGAGTTTAATTTTAAGTCTTTATGATGGTGATAGTTGTGATTCTTGTAGAAATTTGTGTTTGATTTATGAGAAAGTTAGGAACCCAAATGAGATCAGGGTTTTTGGCCTTGAGATTTGGTATGGTATAAACCCCAAAAACACACACCAACACAAAAAGGACTAATCATTTCGATTTGTGGGGCTGAGTTTTTTATAGCTGAAAAAGAATGCAACTTGCAAAGTTCTTAACTCAACAGCATTCCATTTCCTGTAGTGTTTTCTGCCACCGAAATAAAGCAAGTTTTTGTTTAGTTTTGAAAGAAGTTTGCTCTTTTCGGGGCGTTCTCTTTAGAATAGAGGATCAAATTTTGGGTTTCTTTCATTTACAGCAAAAAAGAAAAGGCAAGATGGGGATACTTTGTCAGAGAAGTCGGATGAAGAAACGGTGGGAGGAGTTTTTGCTAAATTGGCTGGTTCAGATGATAAAGGATTATTAGTTTTAAGTGATGTTTCTGATACAGATGTTAAGTCAAGTGAAGGCTCTTTGGTTTCTGATCAAAGGGTTTTAGAGAAGGAAGATGCTGAGATATGTAGGAAGCCAACCAAAGCTGCGACTGATAACTGGGCTGTAGATAATGGCCTTGATATGAGCATGAAAAAAGATGTACCGGGGAATGCAGCAAGAAATGCAATGGGAAGAGGACATGGAGATTTGAGTTCTGAATCTGGTTCCACGAGCTTAAGCCGAAGATCAGCATGGATGGCAGCTTGGCAAGCTGAGGAGAATAGTGCAAAAGAGGGGTTTCGAAGAAATCCAAGAATTGATGTGGAAGGTATGAGGTCATCAACTTCCAATTATCCTGAAGAGGGTCCATCAAATTACCAGTTGGGTTCTTCTCACAGGATTGGGGAAGCGTTGAGGAAATCTAATGACCAAGATGGGGCAACAAGAGTTCTGTCCCTTGAACAAGACCGAGCTGAGCTGCTGAGGAAGCTGGATGAGTTGAGGGATCAACTTAGTCGGTCTTGTGATATGGCTGATAAGTCGAAAGAGAAGGCTCCTCTTGATGGGAGAATGGTTCCTCCAGATCCTTATGGTGGTTCTGACACTTCATATCCAGGTGCTTCTTCAGGACCAAGTAGACCTTCTATGCAGTACTTTGGACCTGATAAACATCTTTCAGGACACCCTCATTTTAATCAATATCCTGAGCATTTTCCCTACACCAATGGCCATGAAACTGCTATGCCTAGCTTCACTCCTTCCATGCATAACTCAAACAGTTTTTCGGGTTATGGGGATCCTTACGGACCCCAAATGCTCAGTGGAGCTCCACATCCATTTCCTAGGCAATACCAACAGCCATCTCATCCATACTTTTCTGGACAGTATGCTGAAAATCATCCTGATCCATATGAGCTACATCCACATAATGGAATGCTTCACCAACCTTCTTGCCCTTGTTACTATTGCTATGAAAAACACAGGCGGTCATCAGCACCAGTTCCACCCACTGCTTTTCAAAATAAAAGCTTCCCTGACTTCCCAAGCAATCCCATATTGGCCCATCCTGAAAACCCTGGGTTGATTGGTCCTAATGATCACTACAGACATAGGACTGCAGTTCCCCCGCCCTTTCAAGTTCCACAGCCCCATACAAGATGGCCAAGTGACCTCAACTCCTACACGGGCAGTTTTGCTCATTCCCGTCCTCCAAGGACGGAGCTGGCCAGTGTTGGTCGGCGATGTCGTCCATTTTCTGGTGGTGCTCCATTTGTCACATGCAACAATTGCTTTGAAATTCTGCAGCTGCCCAAAAAAGTATTGCTTATGGAAAAGAGTCAACAGAAAATACGATGTGGCGCTTGTTCTACTGTAGTTGATTTTGCAGTTTCTAATAGGAAAATTGTTCTTTCTCATCATGCTGAAATGAAACAAAATCATTCAGAAGTCAATAATGGATTGAACGAGGTGGTTAGAGACGGTTCTTCACATTCTCATGGTCATGTTTCCCGGATCTATGCTCATTTCTCTTCTGAAGATTATGATAATTCTGGTTATGATTTTCAGTCTATAGATAGAGAACCTGCTTTACCATTTCCAGAACCTAGTTCAACAGCAAGCAAGCCTCATGAGATGCAAAGCTTTCATTCTTCGTCTCCCAGTACCTCTGAGGATGACTGCAACCCACCAGAAGTTCCAATTGCTTCAAGAGATGTCACAAATTCTGTTCAGCAGCCTATTAAAGCCACTTTTTCGCCACCACCTCCTGGTTCACCTCTGCAGGATCATTTTGATTACTCAGGTAATAATGTGGTAAACCGCCTTGGGAAGGGAAACCGAAGTAGTCGCTCAGATCAAGAGAAGGTGAAGCCAAATAAGATTACATCGAGACAAAATTCCTTAAAAGAGACATCATTGGCTACTGAAATGGAGGTATCATTCAATGAGTACTCTAATACTGGGGTTTCCCAAGATTCGTGGGATGCTAGCAAAGAGGAGGATCCGCCTAAAGTCAACAAAGGGGGTGATTCATTCATTGCAAACTTTATTAAGAAGAGCTTTAGAGATCTTTCCAAGTCGAATCAGACAAACGAGCATGGTAGGAGCAGTGTTTCAATTAATGGGCACCCCATACCAGACCGTGTGGTGAAGAAGGCTGAAAAGATTGCTGGAACAGTCCATCCTGGACAATATTGGTAAGTTTACACTCCCTAAGTGCATTTCTAAGCGTGCTGTTGATCAATGCTTTGTTAGAGTATAAGATAAATGTTGGACCACATCCTAAAAATCTTTTGTTTTCGTTTTCTTCCATTGGTAATTAATGTCTTTGTTTTCTTCAATTGGCCAAACAGGTATGATTTCCGAGCAGGATTCTGGGGTATCATGGGTGGGCCTGGTCAGGGCATAATTCCTGTAAGAAAAATGGATTACACACTACTATCATTGCATAAGCTATTAATTATAGTTGTTACCTGCTTATAATATTGATGAAGAATTCTTTTTATTGTGCAGCCATTTATTGAAGAGTTCAATTACCCGATGCCTGAGAACTGTGCTGGTGGAAATACTGGTATTTTTGTAAATGGAAGAGAGCTTCATGAAAGGGATTTGGATTTGTTGGCCAGTAGAGGACTTCCCACTGCCAGAGATAGATCTTACATCATTGAGATCTCAGGGAGAGTCCTAGATGAGGACACTGGTGAAGAACTTGATAGCCTTGGCAAGCTTGCCCCAACGTAAGCACAAATTATAATACGATCGCTTCCTAGTTAATTGCTTGAGAGTAACATGTTTCTATGATCACTGGCAGTAGATAGATACATCCAAATCATCTTATGTCATTCATGATGTAAATGCTGTTTCTTTTAGGGTAGAAATGAAGACACATTGACCATTTTGTGCATACATGATCTAGGAAGATATCATGAAGTCATGAACAAAAAATGATGCGAGCGTTAATTTACATATTGTACTGTGTCTCATCTGGTGCATATTTCAGCTCCTTTGGTATCAGCATCATGTATACAAATTGATCAGCCTTTTAATGTTGTAAACTGATGCCCGTGGCTGGGGGTTTGGGAGTTAACAACTTTTTAAAGTTTTACTGATTGCTATTCTATGATGTAGTTACACCCTGCTCTCATGTCACCTCTAGCTTTGTAGTTTATTTTGTCATCATAATGTCACCCGTGTAGTATCACTTCCCTGAGTGTCTTTGCAGATTTTCTAATGTTGTTTACTTTGACACTTCCTACAGGGTTCAGAAGGTGAAACGAGGATTTGGCATGAAGCCTCCAAAAGTACCTACATGATCAACTTTAGAGATCATTAATCGCTTCTGACATTGGGTAGAATCTCAAGTTTTCCATCCTGAGCTGGAAAGTAGAATCATGAAAAGAAGAAGAAAAGCAAGAACAGGTCCTGCACAATATTGCAGATTACCAAAAATGAATGATAAGCTGCTTAGGATGGTTAGTAGGTTGGTTTGTTCTAGAGTCTTGTGCATTTCCTGAAGTAGTCTAGTTATGTTTCGGCATATCAAAATGATCCTGTGCCCTATAATGATTGTGCTATGTAGATCAAGTAGGTTTCTCTTTCAGCTGACTTCCAATTTTTCCTGTATATGGTTTGGTTTCTCGTTTCTTTATATTATAATACAAGGTTGGGAATTGATCTTGTTCAAATGCTGGTTTTACAAATTCATCTCTAAACTATACAGAAGTTTTCAATTTTCTTATCTTCCTTTTTTCTGTTGTCTTGCAATTGCTGCTAGAAAACAGTTTGGTTTCTCTTTTCTTTCTATTATAATCCAAAGTAGGAAATTCATCTTGTTCAAATGCTGGTTTTACAAATTCATCTCTAAACCATAAGGAATTTTGTCAAATTTGTGGATAGTGTGGGCTTTTTTCTAGTAGCAATTGCAAGAGAACCAAAAAAACAAAGAAAACTGGTTCAGACTTGGATTGCAGTCTGCAGATGATAAATGGCTTAAAGCCAGTGCATAGAAATTGACATAGAATGTGATTGTGAAATGAAAGCTCTTTAAAGCTTTCACTTTCCCATTTGGTCCCCCCTATAAGCCTTCATGCTTTGCAATTTGCAAAGATATTGCTATTTTTGTAGAAGGATCCATTATGCTATGCTGTTTAGAGTTTAGATACAGATACAAGGAAAATCAAACAAATGATAACAGACAGACTTTTTGTTTATTAATCTATACTTAGCATCACGAGGTGTTATTACATCCATGGCTTGTCTAACCTCGAAATTATTGTTTAATCTAGAAACAAAATAGATATATTGTACTTCATTAAATTTTCTATTTTCCAACAACCACATTTCCAACAACCACATATCACCGCACAAGAGACCAATCAAACCTTCCAGAAAATTTGACTATCTTAATCAGATTAATATAAAATCTATTTCTGGTACAAATTAAAAGTATTTTAAATTCAGCTAACTCATTTATATTTGTAAAGTTATATTTTGAGATTAAAATTAATTGACAATAGGTGATGATATGCGAACTCTTACAAATACAAAATTTAAAATTTAAGACATTCCACATTCTTACACACTTTCTTGCATGAAGTAACCGGCTCTAATATCTTAAAGAAGGAATCTACACATCTAACCTAAAACAAAATCTGGAGAATCTCAAACCCTTATAAGTTCCTAATAAACTCTAAAAATTTATTTTTCTTCATCAAGACTATAAGTACACGACACACTTTCAAACCCACAAATTTATATTTATTATGGAACATTTATTTTCTACAATCCAGGGATGAAGAGTCTAATCTCTGTGAATAATGCACAAATTCTAGTTCTTGGGACCATGTGTAAATTAATGTGTCTTCTTTCCTTCTCAAAGACAAACACAAAGTTAGAAAGGTGCTTCTTGGGATGTAAATTAGCCATTAAAGCTGTTCAACCAGCTGTTTTGAGGTAATCTAATAATCTAACCACTGCTTAGTGAACAAAGTTCATATCTTGGGTCCCCATATCTTGATCATATCAAAGTTGTAAGGATTCACTAATGAAGAAGTAGAGCATGTGCATTTAGACCTTAAAATCTAATAATCTAAGTAGAATGACACTCATTCTCATGCTTTGCTGTTTTCTACAGTGCAGATGTTACACATGGCAACCACCTTTTCTTCTAAAAGAGCCTCATTTTCCTACTCCCTCTTAGAAAACACTAAACTTTCCAAATTGCATTCTGATTATATAAATATTGGTTAGGTGAGGACAATATTGACTCCTGGACATTTTATTTACCAAAAATAAGTATACTGAAAAATAAGGAATATTTCTATATATTTTCAACTTGTCATAACGGTTTTAAAAGTTAATGTTTTAAAAATTAATGTTTTCGTCATTTTGCTATACATAATTTGTGAGCCATAACAAAATGACAAACTGGAAGCGAGAATATAACCAAACAGGGCAATAACATATCACAAAAGCTACTCTCTTTGCTCTCACGTCAGTGTACAGACAACATGTCTCTGTATTAAACATTAGCCACCTCAAAAATAAAACCAAGGCTATGAATTTGTTGCGAAAAAAACACAGTTTCTCATTTAAACATTTCAGGCTTCTATCCTCTCTCTGCGTCAGAGGTTTTACTTGGCCTCTCTCCAACACCAAATGGTGAAGGAGATGAAGTTTGAGTCCTCATCATCAAACCCATTTTCATCACCATCATCGTTCCTCAAACATAATCATGTCTTTCTGAAGTTTGCAGTTTGTTTCCTCTTAGTGGGTTTGGCTTTTCGCTTCTCTGATTCGATTCGATTAATCTCAGTACTACAGCCATTGCCACCTTCAATTGAAACAGAGCAAGAACCAGAGGAAACAGAGTCCCCTGTTTCTTCTTTCCTTGCTCAAACGCCTAGTTCTTCTCCAACTATTGATTTTCCTGCAACTAATATCACCCAAAATTCTGAGAATGGTAAGCAAGATTTACTTCTTTGTTTCATTGATCCATGCATGAATGTGGAAATGAATATCAGAGAAAATAAAGTGAGATACTTTCTGGTATTTTGGTAGGATGCATGTTTCACTGTTTCAGTTGTAGGCTTGAGAAGTGTTCCTTTTGTGATTGATTCCCCCCCCATACATGCAAAGAATTTGAAAATTCTTCATTAAATTTTTTTTTTTGAAGTAACCCAACTCTCGCATCTGACTTCCTAACTTGATTTTAGACTTTTAGTAATCTTACTTCTGTTTCTTTGGTTACTTTTGTTTTCCTCTGTAATAAGTTCGATGTTTCTTGAACCTTGTAATCCAGCTAGTTCATCTACATAGTTTTATAGTTCAAGTGTGAAAATCCTTTGTTGCTTAAAGTAAGTAGAGCAATGAGCACTAAAAATAGTTAAAAACCTCTGTCACTTTGGGGAAATTGATTTATTTTACCTGATGTACTTGCAGTAAAATGTGACATTTTCACTGGAGAATGGGTACCAGACCCATCAGGGCCAAGATACACCAACGAGAGCTGCCCTGTGATTGAGTCTCATCAGAATTGTATGAAGAATGGTCGCCCCGATTCGGCCTACTTTTACTGGAGGTGGAATCCAAGAGACTGTGAGCTTCCCAAATTCAATGCACAGAGATTTCTTGCTCTTATGAGGAACAAGTCATGGGCATTTATCGGGGATTCAATTTCTCGTAACCATGTCCAGTCATTGCTTTGCCTTCTCTCCCAGGTACCTTTTAAACCATTTCACAAACTATTAGTCTATTACTTATCATCAGTGTGGACCTGTTTGCGTAACTATACTTCGACCGAGTTTAACTTTCAATGTTTGAAACTTTAGCCTCTTTTCTATTTGGGAATTAGTTTCTGTGTACATTAGTGATGCATGTGTACTAATCATGGGGACTAAGGGTGCTACTTTAATTACTGCAATCTCTTGCTTCTGTGGCAAGTCTTTGTCTTATTCCTTGATCTATGAATGATTAGTAATCCTACTTCAAATCCAACAGAATTGTTGAGGTTAGTTGTGGACTACAGCTACACATATATGCATTTAGACCACTTCTTTTCAAGTTGGTTACATAGTCTTTTTCTCTAGCTGGTTTACCTACCATGAATATGGGATCATAATTGTAGTTTCAGTGTCAACCTCGTTTGTGGGACATTAATAATGATCGATGTATGCATAGACCTATGTAATTATTTAGCAACAAAGACTGTTACTTCCTACCTAAGCAGTGTCTATGTTCTTATGTTTTGATCGTTTATAACAATTGGAGAAGATGGAATTTGAATTGAGGACCTCTTTTTGAGACCAAGAGATATGGTTATGAATTGTCTAAATGACTACCCCAATTTGGTAGCTAGATACAGAAGGACCTACATGTATTCTATTTATACCTTGTTCTGTAGCATTACACATATTCCTTGTTGTTGGATTTTGGTCATTTGGTCCAAAATATGGGGTTGATCAAATTTCAGTGGTTATGTCCCACAGGTGGAACAAGCTGTTGAGGTATACCATGACAAAGAATACAGGTCTAAGAGATGGCTCTTCCCTTCTCACAACTTCACACTTTCGGTCATCTGGACTCCTTTCCTTGTCAAAGCAGCTACTTTTGAAGACATGAATGGAGTTTCCACTTCAGAGATCCAGCTTTATCTTGACAAACTCGATAAGACATGGACTGATCAATACAACAGCTTGGATTACCTGGTCATTTCCGGTGGGAAATGGTTCCTTAAAACTGCGATATACTATGAAAACGACACGGTCAGTGGCTGCCATTACTGCCCCGGAAAGAACTTAACTGAGCTAGGATTTGAACACGCCTATCACAATGCTCTCCGCCTGGTTTTCAACTTCATCAAAGGCTCGGATCATAAAGCATCTGTATTATTCAGAACCACGACGCCTGACCACTTTGAGAATGGAGAATGGTTTAGTGGAGGGTATTGCAACAGAACAGTGCCATTCAAAGAAGGTGAGGTTGACATGAAAGATGCAGACACCGTAATGCGTAACATTGAGTTGGAAGAATTCGAGAAGGCTTCGGACAAAGGAGCTGAAGAGGGAGAGCGTTTAAAGCTATTGGATACAACACACCTTTCATTGTTGAGACCCGATGGGCATCCAGGTCCTTACAGGCAGTTCCAGCCATTTGCAAAGGACCAAAATGCCAAAGTTCAGACTGACTGCCTACATTGGTGCTTGCCTGGGCCTATAGACTCCTGGAATGATTTGGTGATGGAAATGTTGATTAACGGCGAAAAATATAAATGATCAAACCATATTTTGAACCTTGGGTTATCATTCAGCTCTTAAAATTCTGGCATCAGTTAAGTTTTGGTATTAGGATTGGCAAGGAATGGATGTTTCCTGCGGAAGGCTCACCAAGAAGAATTGAAGTTGAAAATGTATAAACCAAAGTGCATGCAAAAAACTTGGATCTATAATTGACAAAATATGAGTTTGGGAATTTCGAGATGAATCACTCTTCTTATTTTGGAGATATTAATGGATGGTGGATTGGATACATGATTTCACCTTGCAACTTTATGATCAAGTTGAGCAATTGAACTAAGTTGTATACATGGTCCAATGTCCAACTACCACAAGCATGAAGCATGAAATAAAATGCATTTTGATCAAGAATCAAGAATCAAGGGTCAACAATGAAATCAAACTCAGACCTCAACTTTATGGTGAATATATAACAAAAGCAATGGAATTTGGTCATTTATTAGCTTGAAATCAAGCCATGTCATTGTAACACAGAATCCATATTCATGAAACTGACTTCACAACCTTAAATCAGAACCCAAATTGCAATTCTGGATTATTAACTAACAAGTCATGTCTGAGACTCTTAACACCACCACAATTTTGTTCAACATATTCAGCAGATAAAAAAAAAGTCACATTAGAATGCAACTCTTCATCCTTCTCATCTTATTTTCTTGAAGTGGCGGCTTCTGCCTTCCTTGGATCTGTCTTAAGAAATCGATCCTGCACCAAAGTTTAACAAATGTGATTTACAATGTTTGTCACTAACCAATTTAGAAATGGGTCTCTTTCCCAAAAACTTGTTCTATTTTAAGCAAATGGTAGCTGTTATATACATACAATACATACATCCCCTAAATCTTTTACTCAGAACCCGTATGAAACAGCAAATAGGTAAATTACAATAAGCCTAAGCCTTCAATTGGGCAATCTAAGATAGTGATCCAACCTAATTTGTATGCAAGTTGACATACGAAACCAGAAGAATGCTCAAATTGATGGAAACAAAGATACACAAAGCTAGAGTCCAAAATCTTGAATTAAGAAAGTGAAACAAACGAACTCTAGTATCATCATTGCTAAGCTACAACATCAGTTATAAACAAATCAAGCTAGCTAAGACACTAGATAACAAAACAATTGACTGGTTTTCTCTCTCAGCAATATCATTCCCATTTACCCATTGCAACTAAGCTTTTAGAATCAAAATCCTCTAGCTCAATTCTGTCAAACCTCAACGTATTGCTGGTCCTTCCTGGTACCTCCACAGGTCATGTTCGTTATCCTGGAATCTCCCCTATCATTCTCCCCATTACATTCATCCTAAGGTGCCTGTCATCTGACCCAACTTCACTGCTCTTCTCAGAGCCCACAACTACCTCGGAGCACACTTGGCTTTCATGACAAACCCAAGCCTGCTTTACACCTAAATTTCTCAAATCAACAACGAACATCCCACCGGAATTCACACCAATCTGAACATTGCTAATAAGTTTTCCGAAACCATGACATCCGAAAAGCAATCAACTTTCTCTTGTATTTCCCGAACTGTAATACATTTCCACACCTTGTATCCCAGAATCTAATCTCACCATACACTCCAGAAAAGCCATAATACCCATACCCCATTAACAAATTGTAACCCGAAACTGAATCTGCTGAGTTGATCTCACCATAAAAATTTTCATACCAGCCAATCTTATTCACAGAAACCAAGTACAAACCGATCGTCCTAAATCCTAAAACTTCAATAAAAAAAAAAAAAAAAAACTGAATCACTGAAACCCCAGAAGTCGAAATCGTAAAGCTTTCATCTGGTTTGGATGATATGCTAAATGAATAGAAATCAAGGGGAGACGAACTTACGTTACCGACGAAGACGAAGTGGGCGACGACGACCGTGCCGACTATGCCTCCCAATACAGCTACGGGCCCAGTCAGCAGACTCCATTTCCTGTATATCATCTTCTTCTTCTTCTCTCTCGCGGAGTCTCAGATTTCTGGTGAGTTTTGGCTTTTTGTTAATTTTAGTACTGGTAGTATGGTATGTGGAAAGGCCACTCTGTGTTTTGGGCTCAGCTTGGGCCTCCTACAAGCCAAGCCCATTTTGTTTTCCTGGATTTCTATGCCACGAAAGAGTTTTTATCACAAACATTTTCTAAAATTTGAGTCATTTGACATTTCGGTCAATATGGATCTAAAATTATCACATTGGTACCTCAAAATTAAAATTTGACATACTTTTAGTACCATCTGTTAATAACACCATTAACTCCTCCTTTTTGACAAGAGCAATTTTATCTTTCCATGTCCCATAGACCCATATTAATTAGGGAAAATTTTGTACATCAACTTAAGGTGACTGTGCATTTCTGTACACAAAGTTACAAATTATAAATTTTAGTACACGAACTTCTAACCCCGACCAACTATATGTACATGCCGTGACTAACACCGTTAGTCAACGTGCCACCTAGCATAATTTGAGGGGTAATTTGGTCTCTTTACATTTGTACTCTGGGCACCTAGCTCTCTTTCTCTCCCTTACTCTAGGCACCCATCTCTCTCTCTCTCTCTCTCTCTCTCTCTCTCTCTCCTGCACCTAAAGAACGAGTTTTGTCAAATCCAGAACCAATCTCTTCCCTTTACCGCTACTCGAATCCATGCTCAGATTCTGACTTGCCAGTGGCGAAGTGGGCAAATCCAAATCCGACGCCATTACTTCCCTCATAATTGAATCAAACTCAGCTTGGAAGCAATGAGAGGCGAAATCTCCACCATCCGAGATTGATTGAAATCTTGATCGAAAATGTTGAAGATCACAAAAGGGTCAGCTATTGAGAAGATATAGGTTCGCTTTTTGACGGTGTGGGTGAACAAGGAATGGTGCAGTGGGGATTTCTCGATGCATTTCTGAGCTAGGGCTCCGATTCCGGGCTTTTTCGCAATCTCGCCGATCTTTTGGGCAATGCAGGCATAGTATATCAGACTCGGATTTGAAATCATTGATCGTTAGAGAAAAACCCAGAACTTGAGGATCGAATCGGAAATTCTAGGGGCTCGAAAAATTGGGGTCTTTTTTATCTAGAATCTAAGCATTTCGAATTGGGATATTAGGTAAGGAAATTGATGTTAGGAATTTAGGCATCTAATTCAGGGAAAACAAGGGTTGTAAACTGGGGTTGTTGTGTCAATATAATTTGGTTTATGGTAATCGGAGTTTGACTACTGGGAGAACGTGATCGAGTTCATCTTTTCTGGGAAAGAGTTTTCTGGGTTTGGGTTGGGGTTTATCTTTTCTAGCTAAAAACCCTATTCTACCCTTCATTTTATGGATAATGGCATAATCACTGACGGGGTTATTGACATCGTGTATAAAAAATTGGTAGGGTTTATAAGTTCGTGTACTAAAGTTTAGAATTTGTAATTTTATGTATAGAAATTCATAGTGGGCCTAATTTCATGTACTATTTCTAAAATTTTTCCTATTAGTTAATTAGTAGTTATCCCAATTACTTCTCATTTTGCATATACTAGTACTACTTATGCTTTGTATTTTTCTTACTTTTAGTTAGTACTGAGTGACTAATTATCTCGATCAAGACGGTGATGAGTTTTGTGGCGGGGGAAGAGAAAGAGGGCAAGGCGAAAATACCTTGGCAAAATAGAGGAGTTAAGGGTGTTATTTTCGGAGGGTACTAAAAATATGTCAGGGATTAATTTTGAGGTATCAATGTGATAGTTTTAAAATGTTGGGAACCAAAGTGTCGAATGACCCGAATTTTGGAAACTGTTTGTGACATTTGCTCACCACAAAACGGTGTCGGCAAATGATTTGTTTCTCTTCAGTGAAATGTTTTTTTTTTTGGATGAAAAATTGGGTGACAATCCATTAAACGTAAAAGTATGTAACCATACACAATGACTACCCCTAAGATGGCATGACATAATTTTATCATTGTCTACTCACTAATATAAGCTTGTATTTTCAATTGCGGGCAAATAATGTTTTGTGCCTAACTAACTGTCTTTCATTTAATCAAAAAAAAAAAAAAAAAGCACTTTCATTACATCGATCACACATTGGAAAAGTTCTCATGAAAGTAAAGATAAACAAAGATTAATAAAATATTTTTTAGATAGAGAAATAAGTGTGCAATTATTCAATAAACAAAAGAAAGATTTGACCACGTAAAAGTACCTAGCTGACACCTATGAAACTAGATGATCATTTGGATATCGAATTAGACAAAATCAATGATGAACCAAATATGTCATACCTGAACCGTTCATGCTTAGAATTGTAAATTACAGTTATGAACGCCTTAACGATTAGCTATTTGGCTAAAAATTTGTAGAATTGATTTATTCGTGGAGTCCTAAGAACTGAACAGTGGAGATGCCATTATGTGAAAAGTGAGTCCCATAAGAGATCCCTAAAAATGGGAAAAAAATGGATCCCTAAGTGGAAGGGCCATATATATATAGAGAGATTTTAAATACACACCCCTAATCACTTAATACACATCCCTATTATTTTATATTTCAAATTAGATTTTGTAGGTAGGTTAAATGACCAAAACAGACATCTATGCATTAGAAGAAGAAAAAAATAGTCATATTTTCCTTATATTATTCTATTTAAGTATTTATGTATAAATAGTTAGATAAACACAAAAATGGCCTCCCAATTTAATACAAGAATAAAGTTAGAAACTATCTAATTTAATTTTTCCTTAAATAAATTGTAATTAAATGAGGTTAGAAACCATAAAATTTAGAATTTCAAAATCAATGGCATTAAATATTTTAAAAACATATCACTTTACTCCCATTTTTTAGTTAACTTCCTTTTTTGTTCTAAGAGTTATGATTAATCAATTTATTTTCTAATAGAAAATATCACAGGTGAAAAAACTTTGTAATTGTTAATTTGTTTGGTCCCTCTAATGACAACTTTTTTGTTCCACTACTGTGGAGAAACTCAGGGGCGGATCTATTCACAGGCTAGGATGGGCTTGAGCCCGTCCGAGATTTTGAAGCCCAAAAAAAAAAATTAGATGTGAAGCCCTGAAGCCCAGTCACTCTCTCGGTCTCTCCCGAGTCCCGATTCCACGCAGTTGCTCTCTCCCACTTCCTCCTCCTCTCGCCAGTCGCCGCCTGCGGCTCAACCGGCTCTCCCGACTCCATCTCCGACTACACCAGGTAGTACATGACGACGTTTCTGGGCTACGTCAGGTCGAATTGGGTGAATGATTCCGCCATAGTCAACGGGTTACGCGCCAACCCGGACTTCCGACTCCATCTCCGACTACACCAGGTACTCTTTCTTTTTCGCTCGCTATCTGATTCTGAATCTAGTTCCTCTTAATCAAACCGATTCGTTGCTGATTTGATTCAGTAAAATTGGGGATTTTGTTGAAATTAGGGCTCTAATTGACTGATTTATAGAGGATTGCCTGCAGTAGTCAAATCAGGGTTAAGGATTGATGTGAAATTCATGTTCGTAGGTTGTATTGGATTGAAGATTTGGTGGATTGAAAAATGAAGGTTGCGGTCAAATTCTCTTGGTCTGGAAATCTGGTGCATTCTCTCCTTCTCCTTGTTTTGCAAATATGCAATTTAATGTTTAATTGATGTGGGTTTAAATGTTTAATTTGATGTGGGTAAGTGGGTTTGATACTGTGATTAATTGATTGTTTTCTTATCAAGGTCCATCAGTGGCCGGTGGAAGTGAAAGATCAAATCTTTACTAACCCAACATTGAATTATGAACTTTTGTACCAAAACCAAGATGACTCAGTTCAATAAATGTTATGAAAACACAAATCAATCTGCAAACCCAGAAAAATGAGAGAGAGAGATAAGTAACTGTTGGGGTCTTGGGTCCAGGTGAGCTGCATCTGGTATTCGCAAATGCAAAGGTAGCAAAACATATTAGAGTTTAGATAGTAATGTACACATATATCTACTCAAGTATTTATAGTCATAGGAACATTAACACACCAGTCTCTTGTTAACGATAAACAGAAACCTCAATGAATTAAACATAAAAGACTGAGTTATTTTTGCTGTGCAATTGTTGTGGGTTTAAATGTTTAATTGATTATTTGATTCAAGTGTTGTGCTAATCAAGTTTGTACTTCAAACAGGAGGTTTCTTTCTGTTTGTTTTTTTGTTTAATTGTGAATGGCACTATGATTCTATGAATTGGAACTACGAACTGGAACACAAGGGGATTAAGTGAATGGCAAAAGCTTGAGTCTACTGTCTTCCGAGGTGCTTTTTTTCTTTTCCTTTCATTGTGCATCAGTGCATATAAAATTGTGGCTTTTTTTTTTGTTTAAGAAATCCAAGCCCACCCAAGGTTTCAATCCTGGATCCGCCTCTGGAGAAACTACTGATGTAGTTTTGGTTGAATGTTCAACTCATAATTTTATACTTGATTAACATGGTGTTTGGTGGATGTGAGCTCAAATAACACAAAACCTATTTATATGCATCTATTGAAAGGGAACAACAATAAATTTTTATGGATTTCTCAATAACAAACACAAGTAATCAATATGGTCATTTACAAAACATCAATGTAACCCTAATATAGTAAAAAAGTAGGATATTTCATGATTTTTTAGATTAAGGATATTTTAGGTACTTTGGGTTGTGTATTTAGTAAAATATTAGAATAAGAAATTAAATGAGTAGTGTATTAAGTATGGAGTGTGTATTTAGTAATTAGGGGTGTGTATTTAAAACTTCTCATATATATATATATATATATATATATATATATATATATATTGCTTTGTATGGAAGACACCTTTTGATGAATGACTCGTCACCATTAATATATTCTGTTTTTGATTTTTTTTTTTAATGAGAAGGGTGTTAATCCATTAATAATAATAAATAGGTAACAATATATCATGACTCACCATCTGCGAGCTATGTCAATATAGAGCTATGTCAATATAGAACTAGATGAAATTACCCTAGCATTGAGCACTATTAACAAAGACAATGTTATGGTTTAATATCAAACTCCACCATTATTTATGGGTGGTGCTATTCGCACACCCATTTTCTCTAATTTATTCATAAAACCCTAGGACCACCCTATGCAGAAAGGGCTTCCCTAGGGTTATTGCTAGCAGTCAAAACACAAAAAAAAAAAAAAAAAAAAAAAATCCAAATAGCCTCAGGTTCTGAAATTAAAGGTGGTGGAGCCTAAGGGGAGAGGGCAAGGCCAAGTCTTTGCTATCTTGTCTTGAATTGCATTTGTCTCAGAATCTTGATTCATTCAGAAGTTTTTCAGTGTAAGGGAAGGAGCCTAAATCGAACCCCTTCTGTACAAAGAAATTCTTGGATGAGACAGCGGACGTCAGAAATTCTTGTGAATTATGCGGTTGATGGATAACAACAGAAAACTGTTTCAAAAGATGCTTTCGGTGACCTCCTACACCACGATCATAGCAACACACGCCATAATCTTTCTGAGGTGGACAAAAATGCTTTTTTTCCAAGAGTTTGCCTTCTTCTTTCTTAGTAGAATATGTCTTAATTGCCAAAGCTTAATACTAAATCCTAGGTCCAACAAAAGTAACAATATCCCTTATTTGGACCCAAAACGAGCATTTTGGCCAGACAATGCGTGTCTTGGAGAAATTGAGCCAATGTCAGTGGCTCAAGCTATATATTGTCGACAAGTTCGAAATATATTATTTAGAGGCTAAATAAAGCTTACCTGCATAATTATGGAAAGAAAAGGAAATGATGGAAGCATGGAAATGAAAAGTCAACTTTAGCACATTTTCCTACTTCGGCTAGGATAAATCGAGTTAAACAAGGAAGGAGGGGCGGCAGACTAACCAAATGAAATCCAAATAAGCTAAAACTTTCCAGATTAATTCTAGACATCCCAAGGATCATTTCTTATGAAGAGTTCCAGAGCTAATTATGAGTGGAAAGCCTTCAAACAATCAGTCCAATTTTCTGCATAAGCAAAACTAGAAAACTGGACCTGTAAGGAGGCCAGCAGCATTTCCGGCCAAACCACATGGAAGAAATCTCTAAAAATTTTCCACAATGATCTACACTCATTGTGGATCATTTGATATGAAGAAGTTGAAGGCCCATTTTGAGTTCTTAGTGGAGATATAGCTGCAGAAAAATTGGAGCAGTAAGTGCTTAAACCTAACATTCCATTAGTGTTTTAAGTGCTCAAACCTAACCCATCATGATTTGTTTAAGGCCAACCACTATGGCTTGGTAGCCTATATATAGAGGCTACAGCAAATAACAATGGACAACACAATTCAACAACAATCTCTAAGATTATCCAAGCCTCTCTAGAGCAACCCCTCTCTAAGAGCAACTCCTCTCATTCTCTTACCGGTGATCACACTCTAGTCCTAGTCTTCTCAAGAGCCGACTGTCAGTGCCGCCAAACACTCTGTCAAAGTGCTTCGGTCCTAGTCTCCTCAGGAGCCGACTGTAGTACCGCGACCACAACGGTTACGGAACCAGCTAAGCAAGGGTAACGCCCTCACAAACCAGCTAAGCTAAAGTCACGCTTTGGCAAGTTCTCTCTACTTCCCGGTGATTTCGCTCTGCTCGACCTACAACGTTGAGTATCGACTTGGTGACACAAGATAAAGTCCTCACCACGAGGCACAGAAGACCCCCACGACGAGGTTGGTGTTCTCCTCGTCTACAGTCGCTCAAAAGAAGTCAGGTCAAGGGACACCCCCGAGGACCGCACCCGAACGATGCTGGCACGGCTGCGCAGAAAAAAGACTGTTGACCAGCTGCAACAAAACTGGAGCCAAACATCCCTAACAGCAAGTTAGGCCCAATGCCCAATTCTAAAATAAGAGGACACAGACCTGATCCGTCTCCAACATCCTTGAACACCACAGCACCGCCCCTTACAATATTGCTGTCTCCTGCCAAGCTGCCATCCGAACCTTGGACATATCATCACCATGTAGCCTCTTGTACCACCCGACAAAGATCCTCCATAGCATCCTCTCCATCGAGTTAGCACCAAAGTAATGAGATTGGATCAGAGATAGTTACGTTCCGTACCTCGATTTACTAGTCATTTGAATGGTAAACGACAACTATTGTTACTTTTTACTCCTGTTTCGAACTTTTAGTGGACCAAAAAAGTTGACTTTTTATTTCATTTTTTATTTGAGACAATAGTCTTCATACAAGCTATAGAGGAGGTTGAACCGAGTCCGTAGACACGTGACACGTTCAAATCGGAGTTCATATGCTAAAGTTATGGTCAGAAAACTAAAGTTACTGTTTCAAAAAATTTACTATATATAGAATAGAAAATCTCACTTTGGAAAGTTCCTATTTTCGGAAACTTACCCAATTACACGATTCACTTTCTCTCTCTCTGACCCGTGAACTCGACCTGACCAAGTTTCATTTTCCGGCGATTTCCCCTTCGTCCAGCGACGGATTTGGACGCCACTGGTCCCATTCAAATTGCTTCTCCTTCCTCTACAACTCTATGGTGGTCTGATGGCTCGATTTGAGCTGCAGACGGCGTAGCAAGGCAGAGATCTTGGTGGCAGCGCTGTTTTGGGTTCACGGTTGGTTCTCTGTTTTTCGGCCACCTCTGGCTGAGCCATCGGTCGAATTTTGAAGCTTGTGAAACGTACATCAATCCCTCCAAGTGGCTTGAACCAAATCGAAATGTTGGAGTACGAATCGTGGATTTGAATTTTTAGGGTTTTCTTTGACGTTTCGAGGTAAATTCCAGCCAATTGGTTTTTATTCTGACTTTGTTGTAGTTTTAAGAATGGTTGGGGTTGTTGTAATGAAGATTTTGGCATATGTGATGCCACCCAATTTGGGGGGTTAGAGACGGCGACATGTGGGCTGTTGATGGCGCGTGGGGCCGATTCTGGCCTTCTAATTTGTTTGGTTGGGTTCCTTGTAACATGTAGAATTTGTAGGTATGAATTTGGTGAAAATAGGAGGAAGTTTGGTATTGATCAGACACTATGCGAATAATGTCTTCAGACGACACACTTCAGACGACAAAATTCTTGTTTTCTGTCGTCTGAATTTTTTAAACTTCTTTAGACAACATATAAATTAATTCTGTTGTCTAAATAGCATGAGAATCCATACTGTTTTAGTTTTTCTTGCTTTGAAAAATTCAGACGACAGATAACTGTCGTATGAATAAACCGAGAATTCTCACTTTCAATTGAAAAAAGGGAAAATTTCGCAAATAGTACACCAAGTAAAGGCCACTAATAATTCTTATACATAAAGTTCCAAACCAAACATTTCGGTACACGAAATCAGAAACTCGACCCACTATCAGTACACGACGTCAATTTTTGATACCAAAATATCAATTATGCCCTCAGTTCTTTTTTATTTTTTAATAATTTTTTTTTTCTGTTATTTTTTTTTCCTTCGTTTTTATCTCTTTCTTCTTCCTTCTTCCGGGCTCACTCCCTCGCTTCCAACAACGCCGCCCTTGCCCTCCAATTGAACACCCATTCCTCCACCCGAGAACAGGTTCTGCTCTAAATTTAGTAGCTGGGTTTTTGAATTTGATTGTGATTCTTGTGTACAACTCTGAATTGTTGCATATCTTGTTCAAAGTTTGGATCTTTCTTATCTGGGCGTGTTGCTTTTACTTCGAATTAGGAGGTTTCTCTATCTGGGTCTTTGATTTTGAAGCAGGAGTTAGATTTTCCCATTGTTTTTCTCTCTCTCTCTCACTTCTTCTCACTCTAAAAACTCTCTCTCTCTCTCTCTCTCTCTCTCTTTCTACGAGACAAATTGTGGTGCAGCTGTGGCTATTGCAAATTGTGTTAAAGTTCAGGGATTTTTCCTTGTTTTTGGTCCTGGTTGAGTTTCATGGTTGTAGGTGATCAGTGCCTTTTTATGTTTCCTTTGTTGATATAGTTCCTGTTTGTATTTGTGGACAGGCCCAGTTGAGAGAGGTGACATTGCAGGAGGAAAATGTTGCGTATGAAAAGGCTATATCAAATTGTGAAAGTAAAATACAAGAGAAGATTGAGGAAGTGGAGTTACTTAGGAGGAAGTTAGAGGTGAGATTTATGGTCCTACAACTTATATTTGTAACTCAGCCAATATTTAGTCATGTGAAAAGTTCCCATGATGCTTGGAACTGTGTATCTGATTGGTGTGCCTTCTACTAGTGATTGTAATTTGTAATTTAGAAGTTTAGACTTGAAAAGAAATATGTCTTATAATGTTGAGGATATGCGTTGTAGTTAAGTTTTAAGCCAATTTGTTGAAATTGATGAATATTGTTATCAGGAATTGGAGGACACTGAAAAGAATTTGAGAGATGAGCTGGAAAATGCACAAACAGCATTGGATACCGGTCGATCTCGCGGATCAGATGAAGCTGTTGGCAACTCCAAAACATCAGTTGAAACTGGAGATGACATGGAATCATCAAAGAAAGCTATACTAGACAAGTTAGAGGAGAGGAAAAGAGAATTGGTTCGTTGCTCTTTCTTTTGATCTTAAAATTTTCTCACATCTTGTTCTTTTTTCAGAGTGCGTGTGCACCTGTGTTATCTTATTTTGGTGGCTGAGAAGTTAACAGAGGTGGGTGAGCTCGGGCTTCTTCTCAAATGAAAACAGAGGTGGGTTTCGTGGAGCCGGAAGAAGGAAGAAGAAAGAGATAAAAACAAAGGAAACAAAAAAATAACAGGAAAAAAAAATTATTAAAAAAAAAAACTGAGGGCATAATAGACATTTTGGTGTCAAAAATTGACGTCGTGTACTGATAGTGGGTCGAGTTTCAGATTTCGTGTACCGAAATGTTTGGTTTGGAACTTTATGTATAAGAATTATTAGTGGCATTTACTTGGTGTACTGTTTGTGAAATTTTCCCTTGAAAAAATAAGACGACAAATTTATGTTGTCTGAATGAAACGGGGAAATTACTTCACCTTGTGTGTCCAAAACTTGTTTTTTGTTACCATGTAAACTTATCATCAATTTGCCTTGACATGTCCGTGTTTTTCCCACACTTGGTCAAAAAATCAAAAACACCTTCTCGCGCCTAGCTCTCTCTCGACCCAGCAGCAACCCTAGGCAACCCGCAACCAAGAGGAACAACCCAGCAACATCCCATCCATTACCAGCAACCCAACCTAGATTCCCTTGATTCCTCTCCATCAGAAAAGACAGAAGATTCCTTTGCACTCCCCGAACTAGGTTTTCCCAGAACTGGAGTTCTTCGATTTCAAGAGCTGGAGTCCAAAGTATTCAGTATTGTTAATTGCATGGTAAGCTCGTTCTTCCTCTTAGGGTTTTGACTTCGATTCATTTTGGATTTTAGGGTTTTGTTGGGATATTGATTTGGGGGTTTTGCTAATCTTCTTTGAAATTATATTGGGGCATTAAGGATTTTGTTGATTTACAGGTTGGAGGTGACTGAAATGGAATTGAATTTTACTCAGGTTTAGGGATTTGGTACTGGGTTTTTGGATTACCTTATTGGTTTATTCTTTAATTCGATTTGGGTGTTTATTAGCTATAACCTTTGAATAAAATTTGCTTAAACTTTATGGGTATTCTTCAAATCGTTTTGAGCTGGACTCCGATTCGTCGTCGTTGTACTGTCTCCAGCTCTGAAGCCGTCGCTGCTAAATGACGCCAACAATTAGGCTCAGGGTCAGGGTCTGCCGTCGATGGATCCTCAGGATTGCTACGCAGGGGAGAGGGCCGTGAACGAGGTTGAGTGTGGGTTCGTTGGCAGATTTGGGCTGGGATGAGAGGAAGTAGAAGGAGGGGGAGTGGTGTTCTGTGATTGTAATATGGATAGCTTCTCTGTTCAAAATTCTCCATGGTTCATACTCACCTTCCAAGGGCGCTATCTTGGATGATTCTAATAATGGTGGGTGTTCTGCACGAGCGTTTGTATTTTACAGAGTGTTTTTTTTTTTTTTTTTTTTTTTTTTTACTATTGGTTTAGTATAATGTGTTGTTGATATAAAGTGGTAGTGCCAAGAAGAGAACTGCATTGCTGGTTGTTGCCCACCCAGATGATGAGTCCATGTAAGCATAGCTTTACAAATTGCTTTATCATGTTTCAAGTCCAATTGGCATTAGTTGTGGCTGACTTCAGCTGAGTGTCTTTTTAATGTAATTTATGTTGCGGATCTTGAATGATGGGATGGTATGAAGGAGAATTTCTCTTCATCGTATAAACATCAGATTGCCTCTTATGATGCCCTTTGATTTTGATGTCTGCATATATTTTCAAAATTGATTGTTATCCTTGATGATTAACACCACTAGGTCATCTGAATGGAAAACAAGTTCTAACGACAAGTGTATCAATTACAAGCACACAATTCTGACCTATTTATAGAGATAGTTAAGGTCATATGACAAGGGAGTTGATGACAAATATACTGCAGTAAGGTCTTCATTGGTTTAGGACAGCTTTAATAGAACCTAAGTGCTATATGTTGGTTATCTGTAACAACTATGTACTCAAGTGCTGAATGGTTCTACTCAACTATGTAACTACTACCTTTTTGGATACTATCTTGAGTCTATAATAACTTATTCTTAAATGGATTAAATACTTGTTACTCCTCGTACTTTTCCCTGAAAAACAGTTTGGTCCCTCGCCTTTTAAATTAAACTGAATAGTCCTTATTCTATCAAATTCTCATATAACAAGTCCAAAATGATCCGAAATGACTATTATGCCCTTCATTTCCTATTTTTATTATTATTTTAATTTTTTTCTCTATTTTTTTAATTTTTCTCCCCTTTTTTTTATATTTTCTCTCTCCCTCCTTCTCTCTCTCCCCTGACCTCTCGCTCCCTTTCTCTCCCTCGACCTCCCTTCTTCTTCTCTTCCTCTGCAACCACCGGAGAACACCAGCGCCGCCCTCTCCTCGGGCTCCCCCGCCTCTACCACCGAGAAGCTCCAGAACGCCATCCGCCTCCTCGAGTCCCAGCTCCGCTCCGAGGTCCTCTCCCGCCACTCCGACCTCCTCTCCCAGCTCTCCTCCCTCCAGCACGCTCAACCACCGGAGAACACCTGCAACCTGATGGCCACCTCCCCCTGATTCAACCCCTCCATCCCTAGCTCCAACGCCTTCATCTCTCTGACCCAACCGCCTTCACCACTACGTTCGCCGCCGGACAATCTAAGCTCGGCTTCCGCTTTCCAATCGGAGCACTCGCGGCTGTCTCCGGCGGAATCTCGTATATCTATTACCCCTTGGCTGTGATGATATCTTTTGTGGACTAGAGTTTATGATCTGGGCTCTTCTCCCAGGACTTGATTACAACCCCTTGGCTGTCTGAGCACCCTTCATCTCTCTTCTCACTCAATCTAGTTTGAAAGTTCTTGTTTTTAAAACTACCCATCTTTGTTTTTGTGTTTTAGCACTTCAAATTCCAAAGCTTTTGATTGTGTTTTAGCACTTCATGGTGTTTCTGGTTACATGAATCTGAGTGGAGCTTATGATGAAAAGTTTAAATTATCTTAGCGGATTTCAGTGAGGTCTTAGGATCAATGATCTGATTGTTACACACACTGAGGCTCAAGTTTTATGTATTTTTTCTATCTTGTTGTGTTTAGAAGCGACAGCCGCGAGTGCTCCAATTGGAAAGCGAAAGCCGGGCTTAGATTGTCCGGCGGCGAACGCAGCGGTGAAGGCAGTTGGGTCAGAGAGATGAAGGCGTTGGAGCTAGGGATGGAGGGGTTGAATCAGGGGGAGGTGGCCATCAGGTTGCAGGTGTTCTCCGGTGGTTGAGCGTGCTGGAGGGAGGAGGCGGGGGAGCCCGAGGAGAGGGCGGCGCTGGTGTTCTCCGGTGGTTGTAGAGGAAGAGAAGAAGAAGAGAGGTCGAGGGAGAGAGAGGGAGCGAGAGGTCAGGGGAGAGAGAGAAGGAGGGAGAGAGAAAATATAAAAAAAAAAGGAGAAAAATTAAAAAAATAGAGAAAAAAAATTAAAATAATAATAAAAATAGGAAATGAGGGGCATAATAGTCATTTCGGATCATTTTGGACTTGTTATATGAGAATTTGATAGAATAAGGACTATTCAGTTTAATTTAAAAGGCGAGGGACCAAACTGTTTTTCAGGGAAAAGTACGAGGAGTAACAAATATTTAATCCTTCTTAAATCCTTTGGCAGAGATTACTGAAGAGGAAGTCGTAAGTCAGGGCATTGACCTGGTAAGATAATCTTTCTTAGCACTTCACCTTCCACTATCATTTATGGACTCATGCATTTCTAGTTCTCTTCTTTTTCTATGTGCAATGAAAATCTTTTAACGGACTCTCACTTATATGCACGCCTGATCTTGTTTTAATCACATTGTATCTCTAAGGCTATATTTGCTAAAGCCTATTTCATTAGCCTGTTGCATGACTAGAAACATTGTTTCCATTCTATTGTTGGTATTCTAGTTAGGAAATCATTTTTCGCTTGACTGTGTTTTTATGCGTTAGTTTGTTAAGGAGTATTGATGAAAGGAAATAATAGTATTATCTATTGCAGCACTGATAGCAATAGCTCCTGCATTTCATTTCTGTTAACAATCATGTATCATTTTCACGAGGCCTAAGACGCAGCAGTAGTGCAGTCAAGTAGTTGTTAGTTTCTAGATTGCTTCATATCTTCTCTGTTGTATTAGCATCCATTGATGAGCTTTTGGAATTGATAAGCTTTTGGTTGGGAGTTGGGACTTGTAGGTGATTAGGTTTCTTTTAATCTCCTAAGCAGTCATGGATAAGTGCTAACTTCTTTTGGAATACTGCAGAAACTGCCCTGCAGCACAGCTCTCTTTGGTATTTGTTTTACCCTACTTACTGATCTTCAAATATACTGAAATTTTGACGTGTTTCTGTTCTGTTAGTTAAAAAAGGATCTGGAAAGTTTCATCTTATTCCGAAGCAAAGTGAATTGTCGGTGATTCTTTCAAATTTGGTCTGCATTTGGGAAAGTTCCAGCATTTTTTATGTATCCTCTGATTTTCTGTTGAGATTTGAACTCCTATTGAATCATTTAACTTCTGGTTTTTATGTATATTGAATTATGCATTTCAAATGGTTGTTTCAAAACTGATTTCATGTCAATTGGACTTGCAATGAATTTTTGGTGAATTTTCTAAGTTAACCATGCTGCTGAGAATTTTTTATTTTTTTTTATATGACTCCTGCAGTTCAGTCAGATTGTGTTCATCTTTTTCCTTCCTTTCCTAAATCCAAATTTCATGAAAATTCAGTATGTTCTACCTTAACATGTTTACTATGGGTCTGCAAAAGTTCATGTTCATGGCTGTACAAATGAACTTTAATAAATTCCCAAAGCTAAGTTGTTCATGCCTTAACATTCCAGTTCACTTATGTCTCCCTTTTGATGTGTGATGCAGATTGCTTTGACTCTTTCGTGTCGATTTTACTGGGAGAGGAGAGCTTGCAGATCGCCATGTCAATTTCATATATATAGATTTCTTTGGAGTAATATTACTCTATAATTATTTGTTTTTGGGTTAGAAGTAGTCTAGTTTTGCTTGGTGTTCTCTTAAATTATGTTATGAATTGGCTTCAAGCCTTTTGACTTTGATGATATAACAAGCCTTGTGTATTGTTCCAAAATGAATGATGTCCATATGGTTAACAACCAACACAAGATTACAACATCTGTTGTCTCAACATGAAAATGAACAACTAAGTCATACCAAAATCTGTTGTTTCTTGTTATATCAAACAACAGAAGTAACAAGTTATCTATATTTCAAATGTGCTTCAAACAACAGAAGAGTGAGTTTCTGAACTCAATCAAACTACATAACTACATGATTACATATAGTTTTATTTTCTATCAGACAACATAAAAACTTAAAACTGTGGTTGGAATACAAGACAGAAGACATAAAAATAAAGTCTTACAACTATTTAGACGACAGATGAGCATAATTTACCCAATTATAAGTGATTTACAAACAACAATTAAATGTCGTTAAAAATGCATTCAGACAATAGATTGTCAAACAAATCTTTATTTTGGTAACTTCAGACAACATATAGATGTTTTCTTATTTGTTTTCAGATGACAGAGGTTTTATTAAAACTGTAGTTTGTACCTCATTTCAACAACATTAATGTGTCGTTGTATGTGATTAGTAACTACAGAAAGTTCCAAATCTTTCAAAGTTGGGTTGTTCAGATGACAGAGCCTTGCGAAACTTCTATAGTCTGAGTGAGGACAGACGACGGAGGATATTTGTCGTCTGATGCCATAAGAGATGACAGCTGGATACACTACAGATAATCTGCATATCAGACGACAGATATCATCTGTCGTCTGAAGCTATTATTGGCATAGTGAGAATTTCTGAAATTTCGGATTTTCGGGTTGTAATTCGAGGAGATCCTATCGTTGGATCGTCTTCATTTTTCATTGGAATGTGAAAATAATTAAGTTGGCGAAACCTTGGAGTTTGGGTTGATTTCTGATGTGATTTCGGATATCCAACAAATTACTTGTGCGAGGGGTTTTTGGTTTTCGTTTTAGAATTGTATTTAAAATTTGAATCGTCGTTTACGAATTATAATTTTGTACAGGACGAGATACTGACCCATTGCTCGACGAGGATCCTCATACTTAGCTACATAAGCTGTATACTGTGAGTAGACACTTTATTTTAAAATAATATGCATGCAAGAATCTTTTTAAATATCTTATTATTTATATGAGCATATGATTTGGTTTCAGATTATGAATTGAGTTTAGATTATTGACTTAATTTCCATTATGACTTTCGGAATTATTTTTACTTATTGGTTTTAAATGACATGGAGCTTTCTGATGAATTTTCAAAATATGTTTAGTGATTGAATTATGAATTTTCTTTAGTCTCGCATTTTACTATTTAACGATTTGAAAAATCGTGTTTTGTTTATTAATGGCATTATCCTTTTCTTTGTTCATGAGAATAGTCCTAGTTGGGATTCTTTGAGTACGGTTGGGAACCACATTCGTGGTTTGATTTACTATTGTCGTTAATGCGAGATTTGGGAGAAGCTTTTATGATTTTCAATTTTCATATGACTTGTCGTGATCATATTACCATGCTAGCATGTTGTTGCGCCTTTCGAGGCGATGTGACTAGTACCTCTGCGGCGGAGTCACGAAAGCCCAGTACCCTATCCACCTCTGTGGCGTAAGGTACAGGAATATGGGAGTACTTTTGGCCTGAGAGGCCCTTACTCGAGCCTGGGAGGCTCACTTGTATGGCTGATACATTTTTCCCCTCGTTTTAGTTTTTACTTGACTAGCGGGAATAGTTCGATTTTACTTGATTAGCGGAGTTGGTCCCTTTTTACGAGTTATCAGAGTTTTCAGTTTCCTTACTTCGTGGATTGTGACTAGTAGGGCTACTCGGTTTTCTTGAGCTAACCCTATTCGAATTATTCTTCTTAAAACTTGCATGCATTGGTTTTAAAAGTATTTTACGGGAAAGTGATAAGTTCTAGAATTTTCCCTTTTATTTTGATATTTATTTTCATCCACTACTCATACTAACGTTTTTCATTTACTTTCCCTTGGGCGCTTCGTTTTCAAATGCGCAGTTCGAAGAGTCATTGTTCGACATTAGTAGGAGTTGAGGCATATTATCCACATCTGCTGTCGTCATCTTGCTATAGGTTACCTATTTAACCTACTAGTTATCACAATTGTTCTTGTCTTAGTATGCTCTGATTACATTGGGATGTTGTTTTAAATTGAAAGTATTTTTTTTTAGGGTCTATGACCTGACTATGAGTGATTGTGGCAATTTTTGTAAAACAAATTGTGGACTTTGCATGTTTGATATCTTTTGTTTTGGGAATAGCTATTGAGATGTTTTACTTGGTTGTGGAGTTATTGTTATTTGGGAAGCAGGGTGGCTCCAGAAGAAGAAGGTTGGTTTGTTAGAAGTGTAAACGTGTTTTCTACAGGTTTTGGGTAGTATATTTTTAGGGGTAACTCTGCTGAATTTTTGGCAGAGTTCTTCCTAAGGTGAGCCTCGCAGGGCCTGCTCGGGTTTCAAGGTGAAATTTGGGGTAGGTCTTGTCAAAGATGGCATACTAGATTGTTGCCCAGTGATGGAAAACAACAACTTGCTTACCACCATGGTCAGAGGCCGACAACACCTGCCCCCTAAAGGAACCAAAGCATGTTGAACCTGGGAAACGAAACAATACCCCTCACCATGAAAGGCAAGACAAACTGGAAGCCACCTCGTGTTAGATGACAACCAGAGACGCATCTCAGGGATGTATCAAAGTCGATTCGACCATTGATCAAGCCAACGTCAAGGTTTCTACTCTAACGACATGAGGGAGAATACGAGAGCATTTTTTCTAATGTTGTTAGTATAAAGTTTAAAACTTAACTCTTTTTTTTTATGTTATCTTATTTATTACGTGATTTAATTTGGTGCCAAAATGCAACTTACACACAATAAGAGTACAATCATCAAAGAATTGGGAAATATTTAAGCTCAGAATTATCGTACCACGGGGATTGAAAAGATAACTTTAATCCTTGGTTGTACCGATTACAAGTCACTAAGAATTTTAAGACCTAAAAAATAGCACCAAGCTAGTTACATGCCCGACTCGGAACAACCACGCTTAAAATGGGTTAAGAGAACCACAAGTAAATGCAGAAGCTCACAACCAAGTGATATGGACAATGAAAGTGATTTTGTGAAAGTTTATTTTGATTTTGAAAATTAAATTGGCAATTGAAAACTAAAGTTGCAACTAAAAATTAAGATAAAAAAAACTAATCAACAAATGAAATTTAGGTCACTACGATATCTTCTTATCGAAATTTAATGCACAAATATGTTCTGACAATGGTCATTCAATTCATAATAGCATCAAGAACTGTACCCAAGACTTTTCAAGGCTCATGGGTCATTAGATTCCATAAATGATATTCCTACTCCGTATCAAGGGCCGTAGAAACTCAATTTGGATAATCTAGAGCCTTGTTGCTCTAATCGCACTAAAAGGCGAAGAGTTTTAGAATAAAGGTTCTCAAGCTAGCCAATGTAGCAATCGAAATTGGTATTGTAGCTAACCATTTTCTAAACTAGTGTCTTAGCTTTAATTAGAGAGGTGCTTAGACTCCCTAATTTGTTCTGAATATGCTCAACTACACATTTAAGAGTTAATCAAGCTCATAATCATGCATCTAAGTTAAATATTATAGATTAGAACACATGCCATATATAAAATTGATAACCATTACATTAAAACATATTTATTATATAAATTCATGTTATGGCTCAAACCCTCGTTTCCTAAATAGCTACTCACTACTCATCAACAAATCAACAACAATATACATCAAATTAAAGAGGGAAAAATGGAATCAAGTAAGAAGTCACAAGAATAAATTACAATTGCTATGGAGCAAATATGATAAGCCTTGATTTATAGCTTCTCACTTTTATCCAAACTCAAATTTTGATTGTAATGAAGCCTTTTAATGCTCTTTGAAATCTCTTGAAAAATTGATGAGGATTTGATGGTGGAAAAATGAGGAAAGAAAAATGGAAATAGAAATGGGACTGGTGACTGTTGTCGAGAGGAGAGAATGAATGATGGGATGTAGGCTCGTCTCAAGCTTGAGAGATAGAAAAAGGGTATTAATGATTGTGATTGGGACGGCGGGTGAGGGAAGGGAAGGAGGAGGGGAAGGGAATTGAATGGATAAGGGGCCATGTGTGAAAGCCTGAAAGGAAAAGCTGATGGGATTTTTGGTTAGTTGAAATGGGGAATACGTGCAGCACATATTGCCAAAACATTGGCTAACAATTATCTATACTATTATTAAGAGAAGATGTATTGTTAGTCAAAATAAAATTTTTTGACAGATTTAACCCGAAAGATTAGAAAACTTTTAAAATAAATTAAATCACAAAGGGTAAATATGACAATTACAAAATAGATTTTTATTAAAAAAATTATCCCACAACCTCCACTTTTCTCTCCCACTATTTTTTCTCTGAAATAACTGTTTTATTTCATTTATTTTTTTAATTTTCTTAGAAAAAAAAAAAACTATTACACATACAGAGTAGGCTAGTGTTTTACTAATCGATCCTTGAAATGGGGAACACGTGAAGCACATAAACATTGGCTAACAATTATGTTTAATTAATCAATCCTTGAAATGGGGAACACGTTTTTCGAGAGGTAAGCTTCTTGCTGACACTATTACGTAAGCTTCTTACTGATGTTATTACTTCAACTGGCCATCGCTTGCTGTCTCCTAAAATTTGGCTCCACCGGCTGTCTTCTTCTTCCCTCCCTACTATTCACTGTTTTTTATGTGTATTTTTACTCTCTGGGTCACGAGCACAATGTATTTCGTGCCCTGGGTCGCTATGTGTCACCCTGAGTCACTTTCTGGGTCACCCTGGTGACCTGTAAGCTGACTTGGTGACCCAGATCTTATTGGAAACTGTGCCTGTGACCCAGAGAGTGAAAATAAACACTAAAAAATAGTGAATAGTAGGTGACCTGGTAACCCAACGGGTGAACTTGCTTTAAAGTAACGGAGTCATGCTCTGTTAAGTAATAGGACAGATGTCAATATTTTAGAGACTTGACAAAATAGGGACAGATAACTGTTTATCACTCTAATTAAAAATAATAAATGCTTAGCAAATGCAGACAAAAAGAGTTAGACACGTTATAAGATCGAAAACAGTTGGTGGTTGAAGAAAGGAAAAAACTTCGCTAACCAGCCCTGGTCAGCAAGAGCTGCCCATAATCACTTTACACGTAGGATACACCCCTTTTTGTCTCTTCCTTTACCCTATATCTCATAATCTACTGCAGAATTACCTTACTTACAATTTTTAAGGAAATGTAGTGGGCCCATATTTGAGTTTGTTTATCATAATATGTTTCAGCTTTAAATCTATCCTCAATGCTCAAAGGTAAACAGTTGAGTTTTCACTATTCAAAATTTCTATCATCATTGACAGACTTGAATTAGTTGCTATCTGTAACAATACTGGCAAAGAATTAAAGAAAGAAAGAGAAAAGCTGAGAAAGTTGAAACATCTTAGAGAAAATCTTAAAAGAGAAACTCCAGACTACTGAAATATTATTTTTAGAATTCAAGAAAGAATCTATAAAGTTGAGCAAGAGATTGAAAGTCTCTTATATATGCTTAAAGAGGAACAAAAACCTCTGGATTATTTGAGCATTGGTTAGATCCGCAATTCACTGGTATCAGAGCTTGTAAAGAGCTCAGCAGGGGAATCCCCTATGGGGACAATGTCTGATTTAATAATAGAAAGACTGAATTCTCTATTAAAATCTTCTGATGAAAAATATCAGATCCTGCAGAAGGAAATATCTAGATATCAAGAACATCTAGAAAAAATTCCTATTATAATCCACCAATTAGAAAAATTGGAAAACAAACTGGATTATATCAAAGAACTTCCAAAAACGGAAGAAGAAAAGCTAACAAGTGTTAGTAGAAAAATCAATGAACAGCAAAAAACGCTGGATTCTATGAAGAATATACTGAAGGACAAGAAAATGCCTACAGTAAAAACAAAGAAAGCTAATGGATTCAAACCATTAGAAAGACCAGAAAAGAATCCTGTTCCAAACATGATCTTTCTGGATCCCTCAACTAGTTCCACTAGTATTCGGTATGAAAAGCTGAAAGAAACTCGAGATGTCAAGTTGATGAGCATCTTTGGAAAAAAAAAAGGAGTACAACTCCTAAATGCTGAAGAATTTGAATACAACGAAATCGAGCATGAGGTAAAAAACGCCTCAATTCCAAAGCTAGATTTCAAACAAATCTACAAAAAGGGAACATTTGACCTGATGGATAGCCATCATTTCAAATTACTGGAAATTACAACCCCCTCCACAACAGGAGAAACCGATCTACTACTGATCACTCCGGCTGGAGTTGCCAGAGCAAAAGCAAAAAATTATCAATTTATGCACATTGGAGCAGTCCAAGTAGGCATAAAACTTCTTGCTCGAGAAGGCATAAACTGTTCAGTTCTATGTGTCTTACAAGACAATAGACTAACAGATTTTTAAGCTAGTCTTTTGGGAACCCTTGAAGCATCTCTGTGCAACCAAGTGACATATTTCAACTGCTTCCCAAACTTCTCAACCAGCTTGAAAGATGCAGCTCACTGTCTAAGGCTGAGAGTCAAGACAGATGGCATATCTATGAAAAATGATATGCAAGAATTGGCAATAGTATATAGGATATACAATAAACTGATGAGTACCACAGTAGAGCCAAAGACAAGGATATCAAATATCCCTGGTCTTACTACTAGATTCCTCACCAGTCAAAAGAACCATTCACAACAGATCCATAAGGTTACTTGGAATGAAGTAACTTTCCCCATTTAATGGAAATTATCTGGTCCGAAACTACCAGCAGAAAGTGCAAAAGCAAAAATTTATGAAAGTAGAAAGACTGGAGAAATCAGTCTAAATTTTGAAAATCACAGAAAAAGTGATGCCTGTCTTGAGAATATCAGGATAAACAAAAATCTTCTCAGAAGAAGCTACAGCACTAGAGAAGCTAGTGTTAGTGGGACAAAAAACTCTGAAGAACCATCAGAGTCCATCACTGAAGAAGAATTAGAAGCTGATCTAAACAGACCAGTCAATATGCTTAGAGCACAAAAGCTCTATGATCTCTATGAAGAAGCAGAATTTTGCAAAAATCCTGAACGGTTAGAAAAACTAATCGAAGAAATGAAAAGTTTCAAACCAAGAAAGGAAAGAAAACTCCTTCCCTACCAAGATGTTGAAATGGAAGAAGGAGAAAGCTCCAAAACTTTCATCATTAGAGAAAAGGGAAAACTAAAACTCCCTATACAGAAAGCCCCTACGGGTAGAAATGGAGAAAGAAATTCTCAAAGATTTGTCCCAGAGGACAAGATACCCAGAGTACCAATTTCCAATTATGGTATCTGGTTAGATCTAGACAAAGCTCTAGACAAGATAAAAACTCTTGACCAATGGGTAGACAGCCTGATGATGGCATCTGCTCTTACCTTTGGAAAATTTGAAGCTCCTGATCTTCAGATGTACTTTGAAACTACTCTCACTGGAGTAGCTAAGAAGTATTATTTCTCTTTCAAAGAAACAGCCAGAGGAAAAGAATGGCTGGAAGAAATCAGAACTTCTAAATCTCCGTATGATTTTGCAGTACCCCTGTATGATCAGTTCTGTGGAGACCTTTCGAATCTGAGTGAAAAGGCTAAAGAAACGACCAAATCAAATATCTATGCACTCAAAATCTGTGACATGAGATATTTTGAAGAATACTTGAATGAATTTCAAGAATATTACTGTACAATTGGTGAACTAGAAAATATTGATCTAGTCAACCTGTTGCACAGGAAACTCCCTGAACCATGGAGAACAGCTGTACGAGAAAGCATAGCAGAAAAACCAATTGAAAGATTTTCAGTTGGAGGAATTGCCGACAGAATCCGGCAATTACTGAAAGAACAATGCAAAGCCAATCTTAGAGCAAAGATGGCCAAGAAACAACTCAAAGGAGTTGAAAATTTCTGTTACGGAATACTGGATATGCCAACCAACTGGGGATGTCATGAATCCAGGTTCTACAGAAAAAAGAAAGGAAAATATTACTCTAAAAAATTCAAAAAGAGTAATCAAATAAAAGATTGGAAATTCAAGAAAAGTTCCAATTACAAGAAACAACAGGAAGAAGATCCAAAAAAGAAATTCTTCAAGAAAAAGAAGAATACTCTTCAACATAAACAACCAAGCAAGAAAGCTTGCAGATGTTGGTTATGTAAAGCTGAAGGGCACTATGCCAATGAATGCCCGGAAAAGGGTAAAAGATCTACTAAATCTCTTTTTGAAGAATATGAGCAAATAGTAGAGACAACAAACATAAAAGGCTACGAAATAGCCTATTTTGATGATGAAGAAGATGACAGGTCAGTCTATTTTGCCTGGTCTGAAGAAGAAGAGTCATCTGAGTCTGAGACAGATTCTGAAGTAGAGTACTTCGAATCCAGACAAATGAATATATTGAAAATCAAAAACTGGGAAGAAAGCAAGACAGAATCCTTAATGTCTTCTTATCAGGTGAACCCTGGTACATTCGTTTGTGACTACTGCTTATGTCATGAAAAGAATGGTCTCCCTATGTTTTGTGAAGAGTCAAAAAAGACTTATCACAAAGAATGCTTCATAGCAGAAGCAAGAAGAAAAACCAAGAATGGCATTGTCAGCCAATTGGTTGAACAAGAATATGAAGAATATTTCTCTGAACAAAAAGAGAAAAAGGTAGAAGCCTTGTTCCAAGAAATCATGGAACCTTCTCCCTCAACAAAGAAGGAAGAAATCATTGATGAAGAAAAAACCGATGAAAATGTTGAACTGGTTGAACCACCAGAAATTGTTCCAGAAGAATGCAAGCCATTCATCCCCAAGGAACAAGCTCTAGAAAATGAGCTTCAACAATCGAAAGTCGTCTCTACTAGTAGATACAACAACTACATAGAGATTGGACTAAAATTCCCTGATCACAAAAAATATCATCTACATGCCTTTGTAGATAATGGATCAGGATTTACAGTTGCAAAAAGATTTGCAATTCCAGAAGAACTCTGGAAAGAAGATAAGAAAAGAACAGTTACTGGTGTCACATTTGATGGAAGCCATCTCACCATGAATAAAGTAGCAAAAAATGTTCATATCACCATTGGTGGAGGAACATTTATCATCCATAATGTCTGGCAATCTGAAGGCCAAGGCTCAGATTTCTTGTTGGGAAATGATTTTATTCTCCAACAGAGATTTATTCAGGATGAAGAAGCGATAGGCTTCAGAAAAGGAGAACGGGTGTTCTGGGCAGACAGGCTTACTCAAGCCAAAAGTGTAGTAGGTCCTCACTTTACTACCCAATATCAGAGATCGCAACAGAATAGTGGTGATATTCCCCCCTACAAACCCAAATTTGAACCCATACTCCAAATTAAACAACAAGAAGAATTACTTGTTGAAGAGTCTTCTGAAGAAGAAGAAGAAGAAGAAGAAGAAGAAGAAGAAACTAGTGAAGAAGAAGAAGCTAGTTTCATTCATGAGCATAAACTCAAGCATTTTCAGAATAAGCTTGAGTCTCAGAAAATTCCCACCCTTGAGAAAATCAAGAAACTACTCGAGCAGAACATCGATGTAGATCCTCAGAAGTTTTGGGAAAAAGACCCAGTGGTCTGTGAATTAAGATTGCATGACATGAATGCCATCTGTCATGTCAAATCCATTCCTCAATACAAAGAGGAAGACCAAAAAGAATTCAGAAAAGATATTGAAGATCTCCTGAACAAGAGATTAATTCAACCTTCCACTAGCCCTCATCATGCTCCAGCATTCTACGTGAGAAATCATGCAGAAAATCTAAGAGGAAAAGCTAGAATGGTAATTGACTATAGAGATGTCAACAAGAAGACTGTCAAAGACGGTTATCAAATTGCTCAAATAAGAGTACTGATTAACTAGCTCAGAGGAGCTAAAGTCTTTTCAAAATTCAATGCAAAGTCGGGTTTTTGGCAGGTCAAGATGCATCCTGAGAGTATTCCTCTCACTGCATTTGGAACACCACAAGGACATTACGAATGGATGGTAATGCCTTTTGGTCTAAAGCAAGCTCCCTCAATCTTCCAAAGAAACATGGACAACATCTTCAAACATGTTGCGGAGTTCTGCGTCATCTACATAGATGACATTCTAGTCTTCTCCAAAAACAGAGAAGAACACATGAAACACCTCCACGAGGTTGTAAAGCTGATAGTTCAGCATGAAATTATCCTAAGAGAAAAGAAAATATTCTTTATCCTTGATGAAGTTGATTTCCTAGGAATAAATATCAAAAATGGAGTGATAAAACTCCAACCTCATATCCTTGAGAAGATCTGGAAGTTCCCAGATAGAATTCCTGATGCTAAGAGTCTAGAGAGATTCCTTGGTGTCATTAATTATGGGAGAGATTTCATCCCTAAAATATCAGGGTTAAAGGCAATGTTATCTCCTAAAACAAGTTCCAAAAGAAAATGGAACTTCACAGAAGACGATGAGAAAATTGTAAAGCAGATAAAAAATCTCTGCAAAAACCTTCCTCCTCTTCAACAACCAGAAGAGAATGATGAAATTATCCTCCAAACAGATGCAAGCGATAATTATTGGTCTGGTGTTGTCCTGGCAAAAACGCCTGGAACTAACATTGAAAAAATCTGTAAATTTTGTAGCGGCAAGTTCAGCCCTGCAGAACTGAATTATCCCACAGGGGAAAAAGAAATTTTGGCTGTTAAGAAACCGATTGTGCCAGAGTAAAGAAGTTCAAAAATTTCAAACTTGATAAAGCTGCTGATAGAGGAAGATTAGCAAACTGGCAATTATTCCTTAACCAATATGATTATGTTGTTGAATTAATTGCAGGAAACAAAAACTATCTTCCAGACGCCTTAACAAGAGAATTAGCCATGTTCAGTAGAAGAGATGATGACAACGACGAATGTCGCAATCCCAGAAGCAGAAGAGCTGGGAAAGAACATGAAACCAATGAGGATCCCAAAGAAAAAATCCTCAAGAGATTCCTGCTAAGTCCAAAAGGCTTAGCCACAACTGATCAATCCCAGGGTAAAGGATTGGCTAGCCCGTCTCAAACGGCAGACGGTAAAGGCTCATCAAGACCGTTGACGGCTGTTGCTTTGCCGAAAAGCAAACCTACTCCAAATGGAGTAATAAATGTTTTCAATTATGAACTTCGAACTTTCGATACTCCTGTGTTCAGAACTGGCAGGAGATTAGCTTACCACCAGAAGGCAATTCTGGATAATCTTTTATTTGTCTTCCAGGAAAGAAGCAGTGGTCTAATGTTTCCAGCTCTCTTTGCATTAGCTGAAGAACTTTACGAGAATGCAAGACCACAGTTTGGAGAACTACAGCAGAGTGCTGTCCAGAAAGAAAAGATTCACTTCCTAGAAGATCCAGAAAGTGCTAAAATCCCTATCATAGCACTCAAAGAATCAGACTGGCATGAATTTCATTGTCTAATAGGAAGTCATAATTCTGAAGATCATATTCCTCCAACTCTCTTCATTATTGCAGGACCATATGTTGGAAGATACCTGGTAAATGTTCAGAGTGAACATCCGCAGGAACACAAGCTCTGGCTTGTTGAAAATGGTTTTGTCCATAATCTGTGGACTAAAACAAATGATGATCTTAAAGGTTTGCCCCCTATCATTGTCAACACAGTCAAAAACATAAGAAAGAATGACTGTACACTTCGTCTGAAGTTCAGATCCACACCTCCAGAATGGATCCAAAAGGCAAACGGTGAGGTTGAATATATTTCTCCATACCATTATGTGAGAATTATTCAAAGAAAATATCTTCAGCCAGCCTGTGTTGGGTACAATGGCCAGCCAAACTCAAGCATCCCATGGATGAAGGCCATGGCCCTAGAATACATCAAGAAGATCATCTCCGAGGACATCGGTAATACTTTCCTGGCAGCAGGGGAAAAAACTATTATCACTGCTTACAGTGGCGGAACTAGGAATTTTACTTTGAGGGGGTCCGAGTCTGGACTAGATTTATAATTTTAATTATTTATTTTAGTTAACTATACGTTAAATGTAGCATTTTTGTAGATTATTTTTCATCACGATACTCATAAACAAACAATTGAATAGTTTAGAGGGCTAAATCTACAAAATCTTATAAAACCATATCTGTTTAATCGAGAATGAATTTCTGAAAATTTAGTTCCACATCATTGTAGTCGCAGACTCGAAATAAAAAGTAGAGGCACAAAATTGACAGAAAACTTCTCATTCAAAACCATTAAAAACCCTAACATCTATTGCATATTATATATTTTGTTTTATTAATCTAACCAATTGTTAATTATTTTTAGTTAACCAATTTCAATTCAATAAATATTATATATACAATACTAATCAGGGAGACATTTATGATCTATCTATCTTTCTGTTATTGTTTTCTTTCTCTTACCTAGCAAGTGGCACGTGGCACTTGGTAGTGTGGGATTGGGTTTGGGGGAGGAAGGGAAAGGGATGGCGGGGGGGGGGGGGGGGTCCATGTATTGGATAAAACAAATTTTTAAAGCTTTATCACTGCAATGCTTGGTATTGAGCGTATCTGTCAAAAACTTAAGGCAGTGATAAACCTTTTTCAAAAAGATACTTTTGCTTTTCAGAAAAGAAGAAGGTGAAAAACATTTCACAAATACTTTTGCTTTTCCCTGGCCGACCTTCATTATCAGGAGCACTCAGAAAAGCAGAAGATCACGGAGTTATCCTGTACATTTTTATGTTTTGAATTGTAGTTTGAGTTTCGCTCCCTATATAAGGAGCTTTAGTTTCAGTTATAAGGCATTCGAAAATTTCTAGATCAGAAAAAATTCTCAAGAAGCCATAGTAGCAAGTGTGCTCTTTCCTTCCGAGTTTAAAGTCTTTCATTACAAGTAAGTATCTAAACACCAGTCTCATGGATAGATAAACAGCTTCCAGCTGTTTACCTGAGTGAGGCTCTAGATTGTTAAATCTGTATTCATGTTCATATAAATAAATTATGTGTGAGCCCAGTACTCTCTTTAAAGATTTGTATATTCATGTTTCTGCAAAATTATCTGTTTTTCTAAACCAGTTTTCAAACCAAAAGACTAGTTTCCTATAAGCCTAGAACAGCAGTGATTCCGCCCTGAAAGTAACCGCTTAGACCATCTCCAATGGATTGGTTAAATCCACGTGGAGTGCTTGAACGGTAATAAAAGACATGTAAACCTTCTCCAACCCTTAAGTCATATCTGATGTGTAATTGACATTTCGACCAAGGCTGTCAAATTTGACAGAGCCATAGTCATCTGTCTTTTATTTTTTTATTGTTTCTCTCTCCCTCTCTCTCTTTCCTTCTCTCTCTTTTCTTCTCCTCTCTAATTCTCTATCGTTCTTCCCAGACCAAACCCATCAGATTCCTACCCAGATCTCCTCACCATGAATAGCTCTTTCTCACCATGAATACACCAAAATCTCTATGTCCTCAACCTCACCACGAGTAGCTTTTCACCATGGATGAGTTCGATTTCAACTAGAGTTCTAATAAAATCATAAGAGAATAACATACTAAAACTCTCTCTCTTTCATCCTACCCAGACCAAATTAAGTCATGAAAAACCTTTCATGATAGATGTTTGTCTCGGTGGTGGCGGGATTTGAAGATGGTGGGTGGTATGTTGCAGGTAGGATTTGCTGTTTGGCACCAAAGATTTGAGCTTTTTTTTTTGTGATTATGGGAATTGGGTTTGTGAATAAGAATTAATTGGGATTTGAGTTTATGAGAAGTGTGGCATATCTGGAAATTGGGGTTCGAAACATGTGGAAGAAGAAGGAATTGGTGTTTTGTCAAAATTAGTATATTACCACTTACCAGAGAGATGCAGCGGAGTTGTGCGGCAGCAAGAAGAACAGAGAAGAAGAAGTGGGAGATGTTGGATAAAAATGGTTTATTTTTGTTATAAAATATTCTAAAAAAATAATATAATAATATTTAAATTTAACATATTCACTGGAGTAGAAATTTGTCAAAAATGACAATTGACACATCAGCTTTCAAATTTGAATTTGACACAAGCATTTTAACTACTCCATTGGAGATGCTCTTAGACAGGAAGTCGTTAGGTGAAAATGTGGCATGTTGAAGGCTAGATCTGTGCTTTAGGAATCTATTTTGCAGGATTGATAACTGAAAAAGAAAAAAAAAAGATAAAAGTAGAAAAGGAAGAAGGGACACGTGTAACATTACAAGAGGGACATCTCAAAACCTGGTCAGGAGGTGCTAGCCACACCTGGTCAGCCAAGAACCATCCTTGAAGAAATGATGAAGAAAAAGACGTCGCGCATTGCAAGGTCTTCGTCAACGCTATTATATTATTATTGTCATCGGGTGTTGTGTTACTGGACTATGTATGTGCATCTCTCGGTCCATATACTTTCTGGCTAGTTTTCGTTACGAAGTAGGATTTGCTGCAATGTAACTGAAATCATAGCCTCATAGCAGTTTCAGTTTCAGTCTCCATAGATCCTAGCTCCTTCTCTCTGACCTGTTAGAAAAGCACATATATTGGTATTTGAAGGGTAATTTTTTTTTTTTTACTAATCATCTACAGTTTCCATGTTTTCTATTTTTTCCTCTGGAGCGCATCGCTCGGAAATTTATACGTAGTATCCGACTCAATTTGGTCTGGCTGTTTTAATAGCTCGATCAAGGCATTCTATCCAACATAAAAGGGACATAAATTATGAATAACCAGGGTAGGGGGGAGCACCACGTTGAGCTAAGCAGGTTAGTTATAGTTTTTCAGATACATATTGTTTATAGGCATAATTGCTAAAATACAACCTAAATTTAGTAGTAATTGTCAATTTACACCGAGCACTTGCAATTGCGAAAATGAACCCCTTGAATTTGACAAAAACTGCTGATTTGCACCCATCCATCAAATTCAATGCTTTCCATCCAAATATGAGGGGTAATATGGTCATTTTATATTTATTTCTTTGAATAATAAAAATAAATGAAAAAAAATTCTTTAGAGGGAGATTCATGCCCTTCCATATACTTATTTATTTATTCATTTATTTATTTTGTACAATTCCATCTACTTATTTACTCATTCACTTCACAATTTTTTATTTTTTTTGCCAAATTATGCCTACAAAGAAAAATTAAGTGGAGAAATAAATTTTAGCTTGGTTTATCTTTACTTTGCCATCCTTAGCATATGGTAAGTCCTCAATTTCTCAAGGCTTAGTAAGATAGGCTTATCTCTTGCGTCCAATACTGTAGTATTGATATTTATTTCTCCAATTAATTTTTCTTATATTGAAATAATATAATGTAAGCATAATTTTGACACAAAAAAAAAGGCCTGGAGTGAATGAGTAAATAAGTAGATGAAAATTGTACACAAAAAAAAAAAAAAAAAAAATTTATTTTTATTATTCAAAGAAATAAATATAAAATAACCATATTACCCCTCATATTTGGATTAAAAACGTTGAATTTGACCTAGAGGGTGTAAATCAGCAATTTTCGCGAAGTTTAAGGGGTTAATTTTCGCAATTGCAATTTAGATGTGTAAATTGATAATTATAACCAAGTTTAGGTGTATTTTGGCAATTATGCCTTGCTTATAATCTTCAAAAAGTTTTTTATATTCCTTTGTTTCTGATTGCATATTTTTTTCCCTTTGTAATCAGCACTAACCCTGTTGAAGTGCAACACAAAAGTCATTCCAATCGGTCTCCACCTGGAGGATCTTCAGAAACAAAACCATTCATGGATGTACGGAATATGATAACAAAAATACTCGAGGAAGTACCGGACATGACATTTCTACTTTTATTTGTCATTGGACTGATGATAGATCCTCTGTTCTTGTACCTACCTTTCATCAATGACAAAAAGAAGTGCATTGGATTTGACGAAAAGATGGGGTTTGCAACTACTTTTTTGCGATCACTTGTTGATCTCACTTCCGTAGTATATTCAGTCTGGCGATTTCAGAAAAAGAATTTATCGAAATCACATCTTATAATTAACATTCTCGCAGTTCTTCCTATTCCACAAGTAAGTAATAAAAAATAAAAATTTTAGTTCTTAAAGAAAAAAACAGTTTTTTGTCACTGCGGTTATTATTTGACTAGGTTTAACTAGCATTTTAGCTTGGTGCAATCAATTAATGTCTGGACTTTAAACCAATTCTTTCCTATCAGGTGCTACTAGCTCTGCAATTCAGAATGGGAAGTTATGGACATCCGTATGATATATATTTTGTAAATTTCTTTCTTGCTGCCCCATATGTACCAAGGTTCTGTCGATTTATCAAACTCTACCGAAAGAGAGACATGTATGGAAGTCTTCTGGGTGTTTTGTCTCTCTACTTCCTTACTAGTCACGTAAGATTCATCTTTAAAGTTATTTTTTATTGTTTTTTATCAGCTTGGCTTCGCTAGAAACTAGAAAATATATGTTTACTTACAATTATTGGCGACGAGTAATGCTTTAACCCCGTTTGGTGCCTACCGAAGTGGATGGATATATATAAATAATAAATCAGAACTAATGTTAAGACTTTGAAATTTTGAATAGCAATTAGCTATAATAATAAATAAAAAATAAAAAAAAATAGAAAATATAAAACTCTTTTGAGAGGATGACTGTGTGAAGGTACCTCAGCGACGGCCCGGTAAATTTAGCTGGTGTGGGTGGGCTTTCCCCTTTCTCTGGTCACCCGGCGAACAATGGAGATGGAGATCCTTGGCGTGGTTCGCAACTTGTTGGACTCTTGTCCTTCTTCTTTATTTGGATTGGATTGATGGACACAGGGTTCGATCTGCGGGTTTTGGGAGGCCGTTGATGCGGCTCCGATTGGTGAAGTCGATTTCTCCAAGGATGTGTTGACCATAGATGAGATATGGTGGTTGGGGCGCTATTGTGGTGGCCCTCCTCTGGCGTGGGTCCGAATTAGTTTTCGGAAGGCGCGGCGGTTTGCTGGCGGAGGCTGTGGTTGTCCACAGGTTGTTCAGGTGGCCAAGCCTGTGGCTAGGATTCTCCCCAAATTCGTGGGCTGGTCCTTTCCCTCGTAGGCTTACTTTTTTTCTCTTGGGCTTGGGCTGCATTGGTTAGGGTTTCATTTTTATTTTTATTGTTATTTTGTAGATTTCTCCTCTTTTGAGGGAGAAGTTTGTAGAACGTAAGATTGTTGCCAAGAGATCTAAGCACATTTTAGTTATTCGCAGGTAGTGTGGGTATTTTTAGATGGGTTTCATTATTTGTTAAAGGGTTGAATTGCTTAAGTAACAGCTCTTTCTAACAACCCTATTTGGGTGGGTCGTTATGTATAATTTCGTTGATTTATAAAACAGCTGACAATTTTCAAAAAAAAAAGAAAAGAAGAAGGAGAAGAAGAATTAGCTAGATATTGGCAGGTCATCTTCATTTGGTGCTATTTAATTTTGGATTGAAATATACTTTTTTTTCGATCATTAATTAGTTTTTTCATTTCTATTCTTTCAGGTGCTAGGAGCATTTTGGTACTTTTTTTCTATTCAACGAGTAGCATCATGTTGGTACCAAGCATGTAGTACTCCACGATGTAAAGTTACGTATTATTGCAGTGGCACTACTCCTAATAACATCACAGTGCTTAATCAGTTATGCTCAATAAATCCATCAAATGCTTCAACATTTGATTTTGGAATATTTCATGATGCTTTTCAATCTGGTATCACTGGACCAATGACTCCTAAAAAGTTGTATTACTCTTTTTGGTGGGGCCTTCGAAATCTAAGGTTAGTATTATTATCACATTATACATTTATTAACATATATATTCACATTCAACATAAAATATCTAACCTCTTGTTTTTTTTTTTTAATAAACTTCTCTCACTCTGTCTTAATTTATGTTTTTTTTTAGCTGTATTGAAAATAAACAAAGAGTATGCTCATTATACTAATAAATAAATCCATCTTGATAGCTGATGTGAAAACATAGATTTGGTAAAAATTTGAAAATTTAAGAAAATAATCCTTCTAAATTGGTAAGTGAACCTCTGACAATTTTAAAAATTTTAGAGAAAAAGTCACAAATAATACTTGAACTTTAGGTTATTCAACACTTGTACCTCAACTTCATAAACTATCACTTGAGTACCTCATTTTCTTATTACTGACTACAATTCATACTTGCCGTCTCTAACGTTGTTAAATCAAATCACGTGCACTCTATTTCAAGGGTATTTTGGTCTTACACGCTCTCTCCCTCCCTCATACTCTTTCACTCTCTTTGCTTGTTCTCGAATTATGCAAACTCTATAAACTAAGGTAATGAGTTCCATCACTTCCATGAGTGTCCACCTATTGTAAATCCGATAAGAGAAAATCGTCCATACAATATCTCGCATTCTAAACTTTGGTATCTCAAGTTTAAAGAATATCAGAATGATACCTGAGATTTTGACCCCGACCCAACGATAGTACCTAGCTCCATTACGGCGTCCGCTAATTAGCATATATTGAAGGGTATTTTTGTCCTTTCATATTTTGATCCTTTATTTTTTTTCTTTCTCTAAACATATTATTCCTCTCTGTGCAATGAAATAAAATTTTGACAAAAAAAAAAAAACCCCCGCAAAAGCTTCATAGCAAAATTGCATTAAAAATTTTCTAGTTTGAGTGACGATAGTGACAAAGAAAATGGAATTTCTCATTGTTACCTGAAGAATAGATTGGGCTGGCCGGTAACAGATTGAGTGTTAGAAGACTTGGAGATTTTAAAGCTTTCATGGAAAAAGCTAACAGAAGCAGTACAGGTAGAACAAATTAGTGTTTCATGTTGCTATTCATCTCCCACCATTCATTGCTCCCTTCTCACAATAACTTTAGCACTGGCTAACCAAATGCAACAAAACTCCAGAGTATTTCAAATTTATGTGGGTCTCTATCAAATTTTATTTTCATAAAAAACATCAATCTGGATGGGGATTCACGATAGGGGGATGGGCTTAATGCGTACAGTGAATCAAGGGAAAAGAAGGCTAGTTGAGACAATGATTGCGAATGGGTGGTTCCAACTGTCTGGTCAATCGGCTTTAGAGCAAGTGCACCGCATCAGGCAAATGGCAGAGGCAAAAGGAGAGGTTTTGCCTCCTAATTATGCACTATTCATTGATTTTGCCTTTGCCTTTCATTTTTTTGGTGCACCCCTATAAGGCAAGACTTTCATCTGCTGCAGAGTACATTTTGTTCTTCTCAGTTTTGCCCTTGCTTCTGCTTCTCTTTCTTCTTCCCCTTCTTTTCTGTTTCTGTCTTCTTCTCTGTAGCAAGGTCAAAAGTGTTCTCGGCAGATAAAATAAATTGTTTCATCTGCTTTAATTATGTAGGCCCCATGGGATTGGTCGACCAAATGAAGAAGCAAAAGTTGTCAGTGTGCTTGGTCGATCAGGCTTTTAATCGGGCAATAACACATGCGGTGTATGGATTTTTTATTATTATTTTGGGCTGATTAAGAGGCAAGACCATGGTCTTGCCAGCTGCGGTGCATTTGCTCTTACCACCGGGATCTGAGAATAAGGTGAAAGTGGTGGCATGGGGTTTGGGCGTGAGGGTGGTATCCCCAATCTTTTGCTGCTATCCCTAGTAAAGCTCTGTACAAAATGGCGTGAATGAATTTGTGAATGGTTGAATTGGAGTATGTTCAATTGGTCCATAGACAAAGGTTGTCTCAGAATTGATGAAGATGTTCCGATGAAAGATTGAAGCCTTTGCATCATATCACAATTAGCTTCTTCAGTGTCACCAATTTTATATATATCCAAAACAACTACCACCCCAACAACAATCAAATTTTCTTTCAAAAAAAGGCTTCAATCTTTATCACACACACAGGTACGGTCGGGGTCAGAACCTTAGGTACCATTATGATATTTTTAAAACTTACGGCATCGAAGTTTAGAATGGGCGAAAGATTAGGTATTGTACGGATGTTTTCTCATTTGATAAACTACCTTCATTGGTGTGTCATCCTTAACAGCAGAGATGTGAAAAAAAAAAAAAAAATCTAGCGATTGAAAAAAACAATTAACATGAATATTATATATAGGGTGCGACTATTGTCACCCTATCAAATTTGCTTCATTTATTAAAAGACTAATATACTCTAATACAAAATGACAATCATGGACAATAATTTACTAATAACTATGTTGTTTATTACTTATTACATCCTACTAAACAATTATACCTATACCAAGCTTACATTATCAATCTCATCATTCATGTTTAAACCCTAGAACACATTTCTCAGCATTTCATCATCAAATTTTATTGTCTATGGTTCTTGAATCCTAACATATTGTAGCTTGCGTTTTGTTCACTAGAAGTCTACCAACGCTTTTGTATTATTCGGTGGATATTGTTAAAGAATTTGGATGGCTTTGTCCTTGTAGATTAGTTCAGTAAATGTTTGCCGAACTTAGGGACTATCCAGTATACTACCGAACATTGCATTAATTTTTTGTAGAATCCTACCGAACACATGAGATGATAAATTTATTTATTTATTTATAATTTTTTTTTTAATTATAAGGAAGTTTGTCCTAATGGCAATTTGAAAAGTATGGGTAACTATTTTTTTTTTCCAACAAAATGAACTAAAAAAGGAAAAAGAAGAAAAAAAAAAAATCCCACATGTAGCCGTTAGTACTACTTTTAATTACATTTTTTTTTTTGGGATTTTGTTCATTTACCCCATTTTTAGAGATTTTTTTCCCATTTACCCCATTAAGTTTTTTAAATTCCTCCTTACCCAAAACACTCTAAGGATGTCTTCCTTAATACCCAATTAAGTTTTTTTTGGAGACTATTTTACCCTCACCCCTTTGTTACTTAGAGAGAGAAAATGGAAGAGAGAGAAACCATAGGCGTCGGAGATCTTATAGGTCATCGGAAATATTTATTACCCCCAAATAGACGTCTATTGCCCCCCAATAGACGTCTATTGGGGGGCAATAGAGGTTTATGAAATCTCGCCGGAAGTCTCCAAAAGAGGTTGTTGTAGATCTCATATGGGGCCGTAGAGGTTTATTGCCCCCCAATAGAAGTCTATTGCCCCCTAATAGAACTTTCAGTCGCCGGAATGGAAACTAATCTCCGTAAAATTAGATAAATAAAACTTTGATTAAGGAAAAAAATGAGGACATTACATCAATTCAAAATATCTATTGCCCCCAATAGAACTTTTTTTTTCTTTCTTTCTTTCTAAGCCTTCTGCCCAAATTTTATCCAAAAAAAAAATAAATTGATTTGGGCACCTAAAAAATGATCCGGGCACCCACATCTTCTTCTCCTCCCATCTTTGACTTCACGAGTTATTTCTCTCACATGTTCTCCAGCAGACTAGACCAGCTATGCCCCTCCTCGGCATGCATCTCACTCGAGTCTGCTGGTGGGCAGAAGGATAAAGCAGCACTTGAAGCACTTGCGAATCTCTGGAATCAATTTCACCGCCTTCCTGTAGTTCGAAACCCTCCACCGATTCCTCCTCCGAAGTCACTAGATCCGCATCCCTCCCCAAATCCACAGCGTCGTTGCCTTCCTCACTGCAACCACCAACGGCCACAATGACGCCTCTCCCATCTCCTATATTTCCAACTCCCTCGTAATCACGATCGTCGACGTCGTTGTCATCGCCTATTTGATCAAGATCGATCAAGGGAGTCTTCTCCTAGGAGGTTCCGACGAGGGCGGACTCCGGCAGCGTCTCGAAACGTCCTGGACGGCGCTGCTCTTGTCCTCGACTCCATCCTCATCGAAACTGTCCGGAGAGAGCATGACCTTGGCCCTAGGAAGCAGTGGAGAGAGAGAGAGAGAGAGAGAGAGAGAGAGAGAGAGAGAGAGAGAGAGAGAGAGAGAGAGAGAGAGAGAGAGAGAGAGAGAGAGAGAGAGAGAGAGAGAGAGAGAGAGAGAGACAGAGAGAGAGAGAGAGAGAGAGAGAGACAGAGAGACAGAGAGACAGAGAGACAGAGAGAGACAGAGAGATCTGGCATTGTCTGGAGAGAGAGAGGAGAGAGGAAAGAGAGTGGCAATGTTGCAATTTATTAATTAGGCTTAGGGAAAAATGGTCATTTAATGTTAAATTGTGTAGGTGGGAATAAAAATCTGTTGCTGGGGTAAATTAGATAAATTTTGCTCATTTTGATGCTTTTGGTCAAGGACCCTTTTTTTTCTTTTCTAAATGTTCAAAGAAAAAGATTCAATCATCCTTGTAGGATCTTGTACCTTATCTCATTGTAATTGAGTTCATTATGAATGAAGTCCTCTTTCGATAAAAAAAAAAAAAAAAATATTAGCAAACGCATAAATGTGTGCCAAAACGGTAAGGTGGCTCATAGAGTCCTAGCCAACATTGGCGTCAAATCGAACTGTAAAGAGACCTGGGTTTGTCAGGTTCCTAGCTGCATTTCTGATTTGCTTCAACATGATTGTACGCTTAATTTTAATGAAATATAAGTTTTTTTTTCAAAAAAAGTGTGCCAAAAGAGGAGTTTTAAATACACACCCCCTATTTTCTTAATACACACCCCACACTCAATACACCACCTATTTAATTTTTCATTCTAATATTAGACTAGATACACCACCCAAATGACCTAAAATACCCTTAATCTCTAAAACCATGAAATATCATATTATTTGACTTTATTAAGATTATTATTTAATATGATTATTATATATTAGTATATTGAGATTTCATAATTTTCTTTTACATATTTTCTTCTATTTTTTGCTGGAAATTTTGGCCTATCCCAACTCCATTACGACATCAATCAATTGGAATTTGAAAATATAAAATTTCGAACATTTGCAAGTCCTTCAAAATTTAAACTTTCAATATAGTCTGCAAAATTTACACTTTCATGCACTACATGTTCAATATGTTACACAAGATGAAAACTAAAAACTGATAGGAAAAAAAAAACCCAAATGCTTTGCTTTCTTACTCTACTCACTCTCACAACTTACTGGCTACCACCTCCAAAACGACGGTGGATCTCAATGAAATAGCTCTCGAGATTACGTTGAATTGTATTCAATACAAGATGAAGAATACATATCTCAACTGAAGATTGTTGAACGAGGTCTTCAAATTCATGTCCATAGTCGAAATTCAGGTGATGAAGTGCGGAGAAGAAAGATGTATTGCAACGTATAAGGTTTAGAAAAATTGACATAGAAATGCGCGATTCAATTTTTTTCTTCTTCTAATACATAGATGTCTATTTTGGTCATTTAACCTACTTATAAAATCTAATTTGAAATATAAAATAAAAGGGATGTGTATTAAGTAGTTAGGGGTGTGTATTTAAAATTTCTCGTGCCAAAATGATAGTTGTTATAATTTGTGGTACATATTGCTCAGTGTTCTAAAAATAGGCCCAAGTGGCCGCCTAGGAGCTAGGCGTCACCTCTCCGAGTCGATTTTATGCTAGGAGATACTTCTAGGCGGCCGCTTAGCAGTATTAGGAGGCTTCGGCTTGGTTTTTTTTTTTTTTTTTTTTTTTTTTTTTGGGTTTTCCTTTTCGTTATCGTTGTATTTCAAATCCATCGACGCCGACACATTGGCCATTGTTCTTCGAAAATCGAGGACGGGCGTCGTTTTGAATGAGTCTGGCGACGCGGGGTTGTTAGGGTTGTCCTGATCTGCGAACTATTGCGGTGCTGGATCGATCTTCATAGGTTGGGTCATGGGTCCTAGGGGTGGGTCTCATGATCGATGGTTCATCTACATCTGCGTTCTGAAGTGGGATTGGGGGGGGGGGGGGGGTTCAGGTCTTGGGAAGAAGGAGATGGATGAGTGCCATTCTGGTGTATTAAATTGGGTATTGATTGATTCGGTGTACTGATTTAAATTACTGTAGCTATTAATCTAGTGCATTGATTTGGTATTTATTGATTTGAAATTATATAGTTATTATTCTGGTGTATTGATCTGGTAGTGATTGATTTGGTGTATTGTTTGAAACTGCTGTAGCTACTATTCTAGTGTATTGATTATTTATTGATTGATTTGGTAATTAATATACGAGTGGATTGATTTGGCATGATCAGAAATTCAATAAGCATCACGCATTATATTTTCTTTATTAGTTAAACAATAATTAGTTAATTACTTATATAATTATATACTATAAAAATAAAATTAAAAAAATAAAAACCGCACTCCTGGGATTTAGTCTCCTGGCACCGCCCGACTAGCGCCTAACAATTTTTAGAATCTTGATATTGCTTATGTCTTTAAATAAGCTTTTTTTTTTTTTTTTGCAGTAATTTTGGCACGAATCTACAAACAAGTCCTTACCTGTGGGAAATTTACTTTGCAGTCGTCATTTCCATTAGTGGCCTGTTTCTACTAACAATAGTTATTGGAACGATGCAGGTGAGTAATAAATTTCCTGTTATGTGTTTTCATTGATATAGAATAAGAAAAGTACCTGACTACACGAGGTTCCATAATATCAATACTGCTTTCAACTCGATCAATTTCCTTGTATAACCGGAACAAAAAATAGTCCATAGCTGATCAGCCAGCTGGATATGAAACTGGAAAGGAGTTGGGGGATTATATGGAGAGTGTGTTGAATTTGATATAATTTGAAGATTAATTGAATACTATTAGAGGTGGCAAACGGGCCGGCCCGGCCCATTTTAAGCGGGCCTAGTCGTGCTTCGTGCCGTGCTTGGGCCGGCCCATTTATTATCGTGTCGGGCTCGTGCCGGCCCATTTACTTAAACATTAAGCCTGGCCCAGCCCATGGCCCGAGCCCATATCGTGCCGGGCCGTGCTCGTGCCGGGTCAATAACGGGCCGTGCTCGTGCCTACCCACTATAAAGCACGATTTAAAAATCTTAATTTGAACAAATAAAAATTAATTTTATTTAACTATTTAGAAAATTAAAATAAATTAAGTTCTACAACGTTTTTCTTAATCTTAGTTTTTTAAGATTAGATTTCAAATAATTTTTTATATTCCACTATAAGAAAGAAAGAAAAAAAAAACTCAAAATATATTGTTTTTAGTATATTATTGTGAGATTAATCTTTATTAATATAATGAAGATTTAGTATCTAGTATTCTTTCCTTCATTCTATAGTTGTATTATTATGAGATTAGTCTTTATTAATAAACATATATTTAATATTTAGAAAAAATACTTATGTCAAAACAAGGATATAATGTTTTGTTTCATTATTTTGACAATATAAAAGAAAGCATTGGTGGAATTGTCATGATTTTTTTTTTTTTTTTTTTTTTGAATCAACGAACGAACTTTCAATTGAAATAGGCCTCAAGTGAGGTGATTACAATCATAGGTTACAACATCCTGAATACACTCAGGGGTTTGGTCTATCCATACCCAGTGATGGGTGGTTTCAAAACCTATTCCCGCTAGGCGATGCGCAACCAAGTTGCATGAACGAGGTGCATGCTGCACTTGAACTCGAGGAATAAGAGATATAGCTCTCTTAATATCATCAACCAAGCCACCATTAGCTAGCAGACTATGATCCACACAAGAGATTTCTGCAAGTGCTTCAGTACAGTCACTTTCAACAGTGACGTTCTGTATCTGTAAGGAAATCAGGAGGTCGAGACCGGCTCGTAGAGCATATAGTTCACTCTGTTTAGGAGAGGCAGCGTGCAGAATGGGGCCAGCAAAAGCAGCGACTACCTGTCCAGCTGCATTACGCAGTACTCCTCCTACCCCACCTCGGGTTTGGTTAGGCAAGTACGATGCATCTACGTTCAACTTGAGTCCCCCAGAAGCAGCCGGTTTCCAAAAGCGGCGAGGTTGCTTTATGGTTTGAGAGGTGGTAGCCCGAGCTTTCTGAAATTCCTCCAACCAAGCAAAACTGCCAAGGGTAATATCTTGAGCTGTTTGTTGTGTACCGTTCCAAAGAACATTGTTTCTGTTTTTCCAGAGAGCCCAGAGAATAATCATTAGTTTGGCAAATACCTCCCCACTCAACGTAAGGGCTCTGTCCAACATCCACTCTTTGAAAGTGCCACCAGAGATTAAGTCAGTTTGTAGGTTGAAAGGAGGTGCAGCTAGAATTGTTGTAGCCGTGGGGCATTGGCAGAATAAGTGACGTGCATCCTCTATGCCATGCGGGCATAATAAACAGTGTACTTCCCCAGTGTAGCCCTTAAGAAGTAATCTGTCTCGTGTGGCAAGCAAGTTGTTGCAGGCCCTCCATACACAAATACTGACCTTGCCAGGGACCTTCGCCTTCCAAATGCTTTTCCACAGTGCAGTATAAGGGTCTCCTGATGAAGGAGTTGCTAAAACATGTTGCATTACTTCGAGCAATCCAATAAGCACTTTTCACAGAGTAGTATCCTTTCTTTTCGGGGCTCCATATAAGTCTATCAGGGCTAGGGTTTCTCCCAAGTGGAATGCATAGAATGCGTTCTGCAACATGGTTAGGAAAGAGTCGATAAATGAGGGGAGCCTTCCATTGCCTACTTGAAGCATCAATTAGATCAGCCACCATACTGCACTCCGTATTGGGTGGCCTAATCAATGAGTTTGGTATTGTTAACGAGAGCCACTTATCATTCCATATATCTACTTGAGTTCCATCCCCAATCTTCCATTGAACTCCTGCTTGCAGCACTTGTCTGCCCTGTAAAATGCTCCTCCAAGAGAAGGATGGGGAGTCCCCAATGTCTGCATTCCAAAAGGAGCAGTTTGGAAAATACTTTGCTTTATATAGCCTGGCAATGAGAGACTGAGGGTTGGAGATAAGTCTCCACCCTTGCTTGGCAAGCATAGCAATATTATAAGCATACAGATTCTTAAAACCCATACCTCCCTCCTGTTTAGTTAAGCACAGCCTCTCCCAACTCCGCCAATGAATTTTCTTTTTTCCATCATTATCACCCCAAAAAAACGAGGCACATAGTTGATGAATGTCATCACAAAGGCTTTTAGGAAGTAAGTAGCAGTTCATTGCATACAGTGGCATTGTTTGAGCAATGGCCTTGATGAGAATTTCTTTCCCGGCACAGCTAAGAATTTTGCCTTTCCAGCTTATTAGCCTTTTGGACAATTTTTCTTTGATGTAGGCGAACTTTGCAGTTTTAGACTTGCCAACTCTCAATGGTAGTCCGAGGTACTTATCATATGCTCTTCCACTCTGCGGACTGCAAGGATGGATGCCAAATGATGTTGAAGCTCCAGGTTGACATTCCTGCTAAAAACCATACTACTTTTTTGGAAATTAACTTTTTGACCAGAAGCCTTCTCATAAGTCAACAGAATTTGTTTGAAGGCAACACACTCTTCCATTGTGGCAGTACCAAAGAGTAGGCTGTCATCAGCAAAGAAAATGTGATGTAGTGTGGGCGCTAGAGGACACATTTTGAGGCCAGTGATGCAGTGGGATTGAACCGCATGGGTAATAAGTGCAGAGAGGCCCTCAGCACAGAGAATAAAAATGTATGGTGACAACGGATCACCTTGCCTGATTCCTCGGGAAGGTGTGATGGAAGGAGTAGGCTCACCCTGTTTTAGAATAGAGTAGGTCACAGATTTAACATTAGCCATTATCATATTGATCCAGATAGGATGGAAACCAAGCTTTGTCAGGATTGCCTGGATGTAAGCCCACTCAAGGCGGTCATATGCCTTACTGATATCTAACTTTAAAGAGAAGAAACCAGTGTCTTGATGCCTTAATTTGTGCAGGAAGTGTGCTACTTCATTTGCAACCAAGGTATTGTCAGAGATGATTCGGCCTGGAACATACGCACTCTGAAGAGGAGAGATTATATGAGGAAGCCATCGTTTAAGTCTGTTTGCTACAACTTTTGATGCAATCCGACAAATAACATTGCTGAGAGCTATTGGTCGGAAATGTGCTGCCTCCTTAGGATCATTAATCTTTGGTATGAGGCATAGATAAGTATAGTTGATGTTGGTACCAAGTTCTCCAGATTCCAGAAAGCTACATACTGCCAAGTAAACATCATTGCAAACAATGCTCCAATATTTTTGATAGAAAAAAGGGGACATACCATCTGGTCCAGGGCTTTTGGAGGGGTGCATCTGGAAGAGAGCTAACTTGATCTCCTCTTCGGTATAAGGCTGCATGAGTGCGCGATTCATTTCAGGTGTGACTTTTTGTGGTGTTGCCGCTATTATTGAAGAAAGTGCATCTGTCTCACAACCATTAGTTGAGAAGACTTGGGAGAAGTATGAGAGTAAGAGTCTGTCAATTTCTTGCGGTTCAGACTGCCATTGATTGCTTTCATCATTTAGACCACGAATTAAATTTTTGCTTCGCCGATTGGTGGCTTTCCTGTGAAAGTAAGCAGAATTGCGATCTCCATCCTTAAGCCAAATAGCCCTAGACCTTTGTCTCCAATATTTTTCCTGTTGAGTTAACAGTTGACTATGTTTGATATGTAATACTCTCTGTTCCTCATATTGCTCGGAGGAGTATGGTAAGCGCATAAGATCATTTAACTTCTCTTGAATGATTCGAAGTTCAGCCTTTTGATGATCAAACTCAGTCTTGTGCCACTGCATTAACTCATTGCCTGTTTTCTTGATCTTCAGTAGTACTTGCTGTAGGGCATTACCAGTAGTAGGAGTGGCCCAAAATTGCTTGATAATGTTTCCACATGAAGGGCTGTCGTGCCAACACTCCTCAAACCGAAAAAGTTTAGCAGTTTTCCTTCCTGTTAGTTTGGATGCACTGACCACGATAAGAAGAGGGTTATGATCCGACTCACTAGGGTTGAGGGTGATGACTCTGCTGTATGGGAATAGAGCTCGCCATTGTGGCGTGTGAAAACCTCGATCAAGACGCTCTTTTGTATACCGATTACTCCAAGTGAAGCGACTACTAACAAATCCCATGTCAAGAAGATCACAATCAGCCATTGTTCTTCGAAAAGTAGCCATGGGTGCAGCTGCTCTCAGATGGCCTCCAGATTTGTCTCGGTTAGACATGATTTCATTGAAATCCCCTGCCACGAGCCAAGGAAGAGGGTAGTGTTCAGATGCCAATGATCTGATAAGTGACCATGTTCTGTGTCTCCCTCCTCTCGCAGCAATACCATATATTCCAGTAAAACGCCATTTTTGGGCATCTTCCACTTTGCCTATTATGACATCAATATGGTTGGCCGATCGAGATCATAAATCAACATGTGTATCTTGATTCCAGATCAAAGCAACTCCTTGTGATTCCCGTTCTTGTGGGTAACAAATGTTGTCTTGGAAGCCAAGCTTTCTCGTGAGAGCGTTGATATGGTCTTTTTGGGCTAGGGTTTCAGCGAGAAAGATGATGCTGGGTCTTCGTGCTTGGACAATATCAATTAGGGCTCTCTGTGATTCAAAGTTTACAATCCCACGACAGTTCCATACAAGGATATTTCCTTGAAGCATGGCCGGACGGAGGAATGGTTGCACTAGGCTTGGTGGCGACGTAGCTATCTAGGCGGCGCTTAGGGTTTCACGTTAGGAGTGATCTTGTTCTTAGTTACCCTGAGCGATAACACATTTGTGGAATTGTCATGATATTTTAAATAAAAGGTCTCATATTCAAATCTCATCATTGTAGTTTTTTAATATTTTTAAAAACAAAATGAAATTTTGTGTTTGTAACGGGCCGGCCCACAATATGTCGTGCTCGGGCCAGGCCGGGCCGGGCCGGGCCAATGGGCCAATATTCTTAGGCCCAGCCCGACCTGTTATTCTAACGTGCTCGGGTCGTGTCGGGCCACTAACGGGCTTGGGCCGTGCCGGGCCAGTGCCGTGCTCGTGCTTAGTGGCCCATTTGCCACCTCTAAATACTATTTAGTCTCTCGAAAGAAAATACTTACGTCCAAAGTATTCGGTGTTTAAATTTTCTCTTATTTTTCATATGTTCGACAGTGTAGTTCCATGATCTTGTATTTGAATGATTTCTTTGTATAGATGGTTTTAAATATTCATTTAAAAAACGAAGGGGTTTAGGTTTTGACCATGGAACAATAATGTTTTTTTTTTTTTTTTTTTTTTGAGAGAAGGACGTCAAGCTTTTATTATGAACTTAAATCATACAATGGGTAGCAACATAGTTGCTAAGACTAGAGGGAATCTGACCACTCCAAGAAACATCAAAACTAGAATTAAGAGCCAATTTAGCCAACATATGAGGCGCAAAATTAGACTCTCTATACACATGAGTAAATGAGTCCTTAGGTAAGGAATCATGAAGAAAAATAATATCCTCCACAATACCTCCATATCCTGAAACATCCTCCTCCTGAGACATAATATCCCTCACTAATTTCTGATAATCAGACTCAAACAGAATAGGAGAAAGGCTATCACTCACAGCAAGTTGACAAGCCCTTCTAGCAGCTAGAGCCTCCACCAATGCTGGAGACAAATAATGTTTAGGGTTTAGGCCTTAATGGACACTCGGTATGCGACATACGCTGAATATGAGGTCTTAATGGAATTATCCATAAGGATGTTTTTTCATTAATATTTGAACACGTTTTTGTTTCCCTTTGGTTCTTTAATGTGTTTTAATTTATTGTGGGTTGTTTATTGTGAGTCTGATATTGAAATTGTTGGAAATTTAAAATTTGTTGGTGGTCCATTCTTTTAATTGTTGTTAATAAAAATGCTAGGCTGCTTAGTTGCTTGAACAAGTAACAAACAATCTGTCTCAAAGATAACCAGAGAAAGCCCATGCTCGAGAGTATGAGAGACAACTGCCCTCTCCGCCAAAACCTCAACCTATTATGCAGAAGAGACATTAGGAACTCTCCTATAGAAACCACCAACCCAAGCACCCAAGGAGTCCCTAATAATTACTCCAATCCATCCTTGTTTAGTAGCATTATCAAAAGAACCATCCATATTAATCTTCAACCACCCCACCAGATGAGCTTTCCAACCACTAGATCGTACCCCCAAAGAGTTCTTTTGGGTAGCCAAAGAATGAAAACAATAGTCACTAAGCCGTGCATTTAGCCTAAAAACCAAGTCACCCACACTAGAGCTTTTACCTTCCCAAACTCGCAAATTGCGCTCTCTCCAAACCCCCCAAATACAAATCAGTAACAAGGCCCAAGATGCTTCAGAAAGATTAGTAAGACAGAATAGAAACTAGTCAACCAAGGGAAGTGCCAGTCTTACTGCATCTAAGCACACTCCAAAACCCTGATGAGTCCTAAGCACAGCTTGTGTAAAAAGGCAACTCTACACAGGTGCTCAACATTCTCCAACCCCCCCCCCCCCCCCCCCCCCCCCCAAAAAAAAAAATACATAAAACAGGCAGTATTATCCAACTTAACAAATTTCTCCACCAACTGGGGTTTGACATGTAAAATATTATGTAAGAATCTTCCAAATGCATACCTTGGCCAAGGCAGGCATTTTGTTCATCCAAAGCTTCTTCCATCTATGAGCAGGGACATTCTCGTACTGATCCAGTGGCTCATAAAAACCCGAAGCCATCATTCTGTAAGCACTCTTGATTGTGAAAGTCCCTTTAGAATCATAGAACCAGAACCTCTCATCTAACACTTCTCTCATACTCAAAGGGATCGATAAAATCAACGACCTATCTTCAGGTTGAAAAAGCTAGTTAATCAAAGATCCATTCCACTGCTTGTCAATAATCAGATCACTCACTCTAGAAACTTTAAGATTGATGGTGCTGCAGAAGGAAAAAAAAGACGGTGCCTTTGGTATCAAAGGATCAGACCGTATTGATATCTCTTCTGCATTCCCCACCTACCAACAAACACTCTCCCTTACTACACTCATGGCCTCAAAAATGATTCTCCAAGTAAAGGAAGGAGAAGAATGAGGTTGAGCATCCGATAAAGAAGATGAAGAAAAATATTTGGCCTTGTAAATCTTTGCAATTAGAGACTCCCGGGCATGCAAAATTCTCCAACGTTGCTTTGCCAGCATAGCCAAATTGAAAGCATGTAAATAATGAAAATCAAGACCCCCTCTTCCTTTGGCTTGCATAAGGAATCCCATGCTTTCCAATGTATCTTTTTTTTTTTTTTTTTCATATTACTGCCCCACTAAAACAGAGCACAGATCTTTTGTAAGTCATCACAAAATTTCTGTATAAGCAGGAAGTGATTGGGCCACCCCCCTGATCAAAATATCCTTATCAGCCTCACTTAAAAGATGCCCTTCCCAGTTTTGCACTTTCTTCTCCAACCTCTCTTTCAGATATTGAAAGGTTGTTGTCTTCTCTCTTCCTACATAGGTAGGAAGCCCAAAGTACTTCTCATGACATTCCACCATATTGACCCCAAACATTTCAGCTAATTCCTCATGTTCAAATAATCCATCATTCTTACTAATAGCCACAGAACTTTTATGAAAATTTACCTGTTGACCAGAAGCCTTTCCATAAACTGTTAGAATACATTGAATCTTCTAACAGGCCATCCAAGAAGCTTCAGCAAAGAGAAGGCTACCATCAGCAAAAAACAAATGATTCAAAGCAGGTGCATCATCATAAACAGAGATATAAGGTAACCGGCATGCATTAGCACTTTGACAAAGTTAGCACTTTGACAAAGAAGTGCATATCACCCTTCCGCACTCGACATGAACAATATGGAGACAAGGGATCCCCTTGTCACAAACCCCATGTGGTAACAACATACCCCTGAGGCTTGCCTCTGACCAGAAAAGCATACAGGACTGCGGAAATACAGTGTACATCATATCAATCCAACTAGCCGCAAAACTCATTCTCTCCATAACTTTCCTCAAAAACACCCACTCCATTCGATCATAAGCCTTACTCGAATCTAGTTTGAGTGCTATACAATTATCACATGCTCTTTTATTATAAATAAAATGTGCCACTTCATTTGCAGCCAGAGTGTTATCCGTAATAAGTCTCCCAGGGATAAAAGCACTCTGGCAGGGTGATATGATCTTGGGTAAAATCAGCTTCAACCTATTAGCAATAACCTTGGAGCAAAGTTTATACAATACATTACATAGTGTAATGGGACATAAATCAGACATTTGCTCAGGATTATCCACCATAGGAATCAGACAAATATAAGTAAAATTTATCTATTTTAACAACTGACTTAAATGGAGAAAGCTATGCACTGCTTCAGTAATGTCTGGTCCAATAGACTCCTAGTAGTGCTGGAAAAACAGAGGCATATCGTCAGGGCCATGGGATTTAGTAGGGTACATCTAATACAAAGTTGCTTTCACTTCCTCCTCACTATGCGGCCAGCCTAGCATAAGGTTCATTTCCGCCATACATTACACATGGATGAATGGCCTACGTACAAAGTCTCATCCAAAACCTCCGAGTCTACTTCAGAAGTTGTGAACATCTCATCAAAGTAATCTGTTACAATTTTCTCAACCCCAACATCATCTTCCAACCAATTACTATTCTTTTCAAAAAGCCCGACCAACGAATTTTTCTTTTTTCTATTAGTTGCTCTTCGATGGAAAAAACCAGTATTTCAATCACCTTGTTTCAACCAGGTCACCTTAGCTCACTGCTTCTAATATGCCTCTTCTTGGGACAAGAAGAGCTTTTAACCGGCGCACCAACCACTGCTTTTCATCACGCAACTCCTGACTGCCCGGTAAACCCAGAATCTCTTCCAACCTACTCCTTATTGCAGTCATTTCATGATTCCTACCACCAAAAGTATGTCTCTGGCAATGATCAAGTCCCATGCTTGTATGCTGAATTTTTTTTTTTGTCACACAAAACATCGGTTATCCCTGCACTGCCTTCTCCCAGCTCTCTTTCACTACGGCATCACAAGTCTCATTCTGAAACCAAAAGCTTTCAAAATGAAACCGACGAATACGCTGATGTGGTGAAATTTTTTTAGCACTCACCTAAAGTAGTAATGGAATATGGTCAGATGTACTTGGAGGGAGATGTTGAACCCTGGAATGTGGGAATAAATCCAACCAAGTCTGCGTTGCAGTAGCTCTGTCCAATCTCACCTTCATCACCGAATTGCTCCATGTAAATGGAACACCAAAGGACCCCAAATCAATTAGATCAGTGTAGTTCAAGGCGTCCCTAAAGCCCTGCATTTGGCCTTTTGATCTTGGCCAACCTCCCAAATTCTCAGGAGTTTAGGTCTTCACTAAAATAACCAATGATGATCCACGGCAGCGCGTCTTCATCACCCAATACCTTAAGCAAATTCCATGACTGAATGCGTTCAACCGCTGCGGGATTACTGTAAAATCTAGTCAATCTCCACCACGGCCCTTCATTGCCATTGCGGACCTCGATGTCAATAAATCGGTCCGACTTTGATCGAACCCGGACCTAGACATCATCGTTCCAAAACAAAGCCAGGCCGCCAGACTGGCCGACCGTCCTCGTACTAAGCTCAAACTCCGACCCCGAAAAACCCAGATTGCGATGCAGGCCGGCAAACCCTTCCTCAGACCTTATCTTCGTTTCGCGCAAAAACACCATCGACCGACGTTTCTGAGTGAGTGATCACACCCTTCCAAGCTAACCTTGTATTGTCATTGTATATTCCCCTACAGTTCCAACTGATCAAATTCATCATTGATCAGAAGAAATTTTCTAGAAAGTAGACCCTAGATTCCTTCCCCAACCCTAGCAGACGATGCCGTCTAGGTTTTTTTTTTTTTTTTTAATAGAAGTTGATTGTTATTCAATAAATCAACAGCAAATTGGCCATAGCTTACAAAGCTTACATAAGCAGTCCGGCAAGAAAATCCGGTAAAACCTATCCAATCTAAAGCAAACTAATTAAAATCAATGGGAAGCTCACATTTAAGCAAGCCTCACTACTACAGAAATGGGCTTTGTAGACACCCAACTAAAAGATACAAAGACAGTTTTTTATTTAACTGTCCTTATAACTTAATAAGGACGTCGCGTTTTAATTTTTTACAATCTTCCGTGTTTTTCCCTTAAGCGCAGTGTAGTAGCGGAAGTCTAGGTCGTCATTTCTGAAACCACAACAAAAAAGATAAAACACTATTCACTCCCTAGAAAATCACTCTCGCGTTCTGCTCTCTCTCTCTCCCCTCAAATCTCTTCTGTCTCTCCTCCCAAATCTTTCCTTTGCCTGGCCTCCTCCATCTTCGATATCACCATGACCTTGGACACCACCATCGGCCTATTCGATGTCCTCCAACACGCCAAGTATCCCGATAACACTGTGTTCAACCTCATCACTACGCACCATCGCCGGGACGACCTCCACCACTTCGACTGTAACCTCGTGAAGGGCAAGATCTCATACTCCGGCGTTGACCAGCCTCTCAGCTATGCGCGAATCCAGCTGCCTAATCTATGGTATCCATCTGATTTAGGGTTTCTAATCCATGTTATAGAATTTGTTTTTTAATTCATGATTGTATGATAATTTCAGCTGTTTGGATTGCAAATTTGAGTTATGGGTTTCGTCATTCTTGTTTCTTATTCTTAAATTGAGGTCTGATTCATTCAATTTTGACTTGAGATGGCTTGTTTTCAAGATTTTGTCAGTTTGTCAGTTTTGCTTCAAATCTGGGTTCTTCTATAATATATTCTACTATAAATGGATTCTAAGGGAGCTAATATTGAATTTGAATTTTAATATTTTTAAAAGATTGTGGGGCTTTCTATTTCTGAAAATTTGTATTTCTTTCGAATTCGGCAGTTGCTTTGCCATAGGCACAAAGGATGGCTTCAAAGTATTCAATTCTAATACAGGGAGACTCTGCTATGAACGAGGCAAGTTATCCAATTTATTTACTCCTTGTAATTTTTGGAATTAACAACTGTGGTTTACAATTTAATTAATTTATTTTTGGTTAGCTATTGGCGCTTTCGCTATTGTTGAAATGCTATTTAGCTCTAGTCTTCTTGCCATTGTTGGAGCTGGTGAAGAGGTATGTTATTTTTGCATCAATTTTTTTATCAGTAGAATCTGTTTCTTTTGAAAATAAGTATGTATGTTGTTTCACTTCTAGCACCAAATATTTACTTATGGTTTACTCTTTTATTAATCATATGACATTCTCACTGCCACAGCCATCTTTATCTCCGCGTCGTCTCTGTTTGTTCAATACAACAATTGGAACTGCTCTTCGAGAATTGAACTTTTTGACTTCAATACTTTCCGTTCGTATGAATAGGAAAAGGTAAACCATTTGACTGGTAATGATCTTTTGCTACCAGTTTTTCTTGGTTATCAAAATATCCTTTGCATTGATGTTTAATGCTTATCCATTCTTTTACTTGTTAACAAAATATGCGTTTCTAGTCTAGATAGTTGCCATATTTTGCATTTTGGCTCTTGTTGACAACTGTTAGGACTTTTGCTATTTAGTAATTAACCTTTCCCAGGAGTATCATGGTTATCCTGCTCCATCTTTTTATGAAATAATGGATTATTTCCAATTACTTGTTTTATACGTTTTTCTTCCCTTTATGGTTCTTCGACATGCATCAATGAGAACGTATAGATTATGTGTCTCTGCAGAGTACTTGCACTTCTAGAGTTCCCTCTTTTACAGGAATTTGATGTTCACCACTTTGTACTAAAATGTGTCTACTTTGGTTTCTGTATCTTGCAGCTCCCTGCTATAATTTCTCTAGGCTTAACTTGAGTAATCCCTCCCCTTGTCTCTTACTCAAGATCAAATAATGCATTTGTTTCAGGTAATGTTTCTTTCCAGACTTATTTTCAATTTTTCATATACCTTGTCTTCTATTTAACAATAAACAATTATGTTCCTTCCTACAGTATTTGTATATTAGCAAACATAGTCATTTCTGTGCCCTTTGTTACGTCAACAGCAGCACTTAATTGGTAGTGTATTACTGTATAACAGATAATATGTTTCTTTTTTCAGATTTTAAACTATATAATTATGGATGGGAACTTGGTTTGCCCTGCAAAGATGGGAAGATCTGTAGCTGTAGGTAATCCAGAGCTCTTGTTTTTCTTAATAGGTCTATGCTTGTCTTATACTTGTTTTTGTGGATTGTGGATTCATGCTATGTTAGTTATATGTATATGGCCTATACGATGCGTTTATGAAAGTTGCATTTTGGGAATTTATTACTTATGTGACTTATCTTTGTTCAGTGGAAATAACTATTTGAATGCTTAGTGGCAACACATAGGAGCTTATAGGTGCCATGCAAAACTCATTATTACAATTTAGCCTTTTTACAAGATATATATGAAGAAACTTCTGCTTTTGCTTGCAGACATTTATAATCTAAGTGAGAAATCGTCTTTGGAGTTGAGACCATTCATTAAGGCTGTTTGAAAGTTGCAATGTTTTCACTAGGTATGTAACTATCTAAAGGCATGACTAATACTATTAGTTTTCTTGCTCGTTTGCTTTCTTATACTGAAGAAGTTAATCTGATTGCTTACTGCTTCTATCTTGTCCAGAAGTGCAATCTCCAGAAAACCTATTACAACTCATTTTTTATTTTACAGACTCTAAAACAACTTAAATTTACACTTGTTGGTACTTCAAAATGTGACATATTATCATCAACACTTATTTTTCTTTACTATTTTATTGATTTTTACAGTTCAAGAGTCGAGACGAATTCATGGACATCCACAATGAATACGCTGTGGGTTGAACTTGTATAGTTAGATTATTGTTAGTAGTTATTTATTGAATCGTTAGTTATTGCTTAATAACTTTGTGCTCATTGTATTGTATTTTAGTTATAATAGATACATTGGTCACTAGTCTTGTACTAAATTATGTATATTTTAATTTTTTTTTTGTGTCATGTAAAAGATACAAGGACGTCTTTTCTACGTCCTAATAGACATTAGATGACGTTTGTATGAGATACGAGGACGTTTTTCTTGTGTCCTTTTAGATATTAAATGACGTTTTTTTGAGTTATAATGACGTTTTTTTAGTGTCATTGTAGACATTAGAAGACGTTTGAAAATAGAAACAAGGACACTTTTTCAACGTCCTTGTAGACATTTAAGGACGTTTTTTGAACGTCCTAAAAGATGACTTACTATGACTCCTTGATAGATGACGTTTTTTTCGAGCGTCCTTAAAAGTTTTTAAGGACGTTTTTTGAATGTCCTTAAATCCATTTTTTGTAGTAGTGCCTGCCCAAGCATAAGAAAGTTTCGCCTCCTACGGAAAGAAATCATTCAACTAGCCCTCACTTTCCAATCACGTAATTGTGATACAAGCAAGAAACTAGAAACGTCATAGAAAACTCATAGAAACCTAATCACACTCAAACAGGCTTAAGACCCCAATCAGAGCAATTAAACAATAGCCAGCTCCTTCCCTGGCGAGTTGGAGCTGATATTTGCACCATCATTGTTACCTTCATCTTTCTCATTCCGCAAAGTACACTTATTCCTTCGTCCAACAGGACGGCCTTTTTTCTTTGGAGATGTCCCTAGCGAAATCGGAACCTCCACCAACTCACCAAGGTGAAATTCCGGAGGTATGAAAGCCAACCTAGGCTTAAAACTCTTCTTTTTCGCACCCAAGGTAAGATGTTTTTCTGAATTTAGCCCAACAGCAAGGCCATTTATATTGGCCCCATCAACAAAGTAGTCCGGCCCAGTCCTATGCAGCCCCGGCCCAATCCCATGCAGCCCCGGCCCAAGGCCATGCTGAGCAGTCCCAGTCAACCCACCGGTCAACCCTAATTCAAACTTAGGGTTTGCCGCCGAATTTTCCGGAACGCGTACAGAGCTCCTCGCGGCCTGCGAACCCGATCCTAGCACCAGCGTTCCAGCCACTTCAGCCACCCCAGAAACCTCTGGCGCACCTAGTCCCACTGTCACCAGCATCTCTGACCCAGCAACCAACCCAGAAACCGCCGCTTCCGACGCTGCCAACCCACCTGGATTTGCTTCCACCGCGCGGTCCGACACAGCTAGAGCCAGCGCAGCGCGCGCCTCCGCCTCCAATCTGCCATCACATATACCCCCACCATGACAGAAAAATCCACAAGCCGCACACAGCCCATGACATTTTTCATACTGGAGTTCCACCAACACCGAGACCGTCGGAGAGAATTGAAAGGTCCGCCGCGCCCAAATCCTCCGCCGAACGTCCTATACCACACGGATCCTCTGAATCGGATCCTTCCGCTGCACCGCCCCCTGATCAACCCCAACGAAGGAACCCAACGCTCGTCCAATTAGGGTTAAGGCCTTCTCGTTGCGCATAGCAATGCGCAACCCCTTCACCGCCACCCAAACCTGCAGGAGATGCAGCGGAGCCGCCCCGAGATCTGAAACGCCGTCATAGTCTGCTAGCAGCAACATAGAGTTGTTGTAGAACCATGGACCGCTTGAGAGAATCTGATTCTTCACCTCACTATCCTTGAATTGGAAGACAAAGATATCCTCCTCCTCCTGCCGGATCAGAACTCTCTCCTTCAACCCCCAAACGTTGGACATCGCCGCCGAGAATGACGGGATCACCACTGTCTTCTTGGATAAAAGCCAACCACAAAGGTAGAAGAATGAATCATGGATTGCATCCTCTCCTGCAACAAGGCTCACAATGGCCTCCTTAGAAAGTGCAGAAGGAGCCATCGTGTTCTCCTCCACCATCGCGCTGCAACTCGATCAAAGGTACGGCTAGGGCAGAGAAACCCTAGCAAAGCAAAGTCGACGTCAAAAAACTTTAAATTTGGCCCTCCATATATTTTTTTTTCCAAGATCTATATTGTTCACCAACCAATATTAATGTGTAAGAGATGCAAGAATCAAGCATAATCCCACAAATCCTGATGCCGTCTAGGTTTCGTTAAATATTAATTGTTACAATTTGTTCGGATTTTACATTTAACAGATTTTATTAGATTTTATTAGATAGTATGCCTTGAAAAAATGACGAGAGCTCTCCTCTCTCTCGCTTGGCGGCGGCAGACCCTAGTTCTAGGGTTTTGCTCGTTGAATTTTAATGCCTCCGATGAGTTTCCTACTCCTCGTGAAGCATGTATGTCGCCCTCCTCGAGGTCGTTCTTCCTCTCTGTTCAACCTATGGGTAGTGGCATTCGTTCCATGTTGAATTGCCTTTCGAATTGCGGCGGTGTTCGAGGGGAGTCTGGTCTGGGCTTGAAAATCTCTCGTCGGAGGAGGCTTTTCTCAGATCTGGGTTTGAGTGAGGCGATTCACATTTGGGACCCTGGACCTGTCTCTTCTCTTTTTCGGGGCAGAAAGAGTTGCCCTGATGGTTCCGGAGACGGAGGAGGACGACGACTGAAGGCTTTCGTCGTTGGCGGGAGGTTGGATCCGATCCGACTTGGTAGGTTTGTCTGGGCTCGTGGATTTCGGCGAATGGCCTCGGAGTGGTGTGCTCTGTCATTCCGGCGGGCCGCTCGTTCTTCTGGCAGTGGACGTCTCTCTTCCTCCGGAGATTCAGCAGCGCGGGTCGGGTGGCGCTGGCGAAAGAATGGGATCATGGGCTTGGGAGGCTTGGGAGGCTTGGGTGCCCAAAGTAAGTTCAATTGGGCCTGGGCCTGGGTCTGGGCTTGTTGGTGGGGCTCTACAAGTGAGTGGGCTTTCTCTAGGCCTACGCACTCGTGGGCTCGTGTTTGGGACCCAGGGGGTTGGTGCTGCTTAATCTGGGCTCTAGTTCAATTTTGGATTGGAGCCTCGGTTTCATGGTTCTTGTTCTTGAGAGTTCGATTGCTAACGTCCGAGTTTTTGACACCCTTGGTCGCCTTCGTTCTCTCGGGAGCCTCACCTTGCTCTCTTGAGGTGTATCTCCCAAGCTATGGTTACGATCCTGGTTACGGTTACTACTACAGTTTCGCTGCTGAATTGATATATGCAGTGCAGTTCTTGGCTTTTCGGCTTCTAGTCATGTTCGAAACACATTTAGTCATACCCTGGTTACTTTTCAACATTAGATGCGCTTGTGCATCCTGTTTTGGTTCATTGCTTTTTTTTCGATGCTTTTACATCGCTCCATGTACTTTTAGTTTCACTTAATAAAGTTTGTCGTCTTCCTCTCAAAAAAAAAAAAAATATGTCTTGTTAATGTAAGGGGTATGGTACGTTTTTTCACTTACTCTGATCAAGCAGCAGGGTTTTTAACGAGACTACATTTGCTATTAAGCTGTATCTAACCAGTTATTAATGAAATTTTCAATTTGATAAAATAAATGAAAATATAATTGAGATTAAAATCTCCAAAATTGTCTTTCTGGGTCATGCGTTAAGAACCCAACTAGCTTGGAGAATGAACTTGCTTTGCTCGTTGTGAAACAGATAATGTTGCAGTACGACGAAGAGAGACGGACGACGCTATTGAGATCCAAGAAAGCTTTGAAAGTGTGGATGCACAGAAATGGTGTCCCTAAAAATTTGCGGGAGGAAATTATGAGAAGTATGGTGAAAAAAGTGGAAGGCAAAGACGGTAATACAGATCTAACAGAAATGGCGTCCCTGGAAGTGTGGTTGAACAGGAATGGTGTCCCTGAGAATTTGAGGGAGGAAATTATGAGAAGTATGGTAGAAAAAGTGGAAGGCAAAGACGGTAATACGGAGAATCTAACTGATCTGGGAAATCTATTCTCCATTCTTCCTTCTGAAACCCAAAAAACTCTGAAGCGTGATCTCTGCATGAGTACGCTAACCAAAGTATGTACCTCAATCAAGTAGAACATTAATTTTTCAATGTAAGCTGGCTAATTGAGAGATGCATGCACGTTCTTGTGTAGGTACCACGCCTTAAAGGCCTTAAAGATATGGATGTGAAGGTGTTAGAAATGATGTGCGACTATCTGAAGCCAGTGGTGTTCACTGAAAATAGCTGGGTTGTTAAGATCGACGAACAGCTTGATCGCATGCTACTCATCACAAAAGGCACTATGTTGATCTACCCACCTAATACTAGTACTGATGCTACTCTTCGAGCTGCAAGAGTAACAGATACCGGTTCTTCATCGATGATCCGCAAACCCTCCCTTAAGAAAGGTGATATTTATGGAGATGAAGAACTTTTGAGTTGGGCATCATCGCCCGACATGCATGTAACTTTTGCGAATCTTCCTATCTCGAAAGAAAATGTCAAATGCCATTCGAAAGTGGAAGGCTTTGCTCTCACAGCCAATGACTTGAAGAAAGTAATCTCGAAATTACACTATAATCCCTTTAGTTATGATGCGGGGGTGCCACAATTGGGTACGGTGGGTGGTGATCATAAGGAGTCTGATCAAGACTCGGAACAATCAGATGGCTAATGAAACCATAAATATAATGCTGTGAATCCACCAACTAGTATTTGCATAGTGCAGCAGTGGCGCCTTTTGTTTTTTTTTTTCCCCTTCTTTATGGTCAGTACTGCGGAGCTTTTGTGTATGCTTGTGTAGTTGTGTGCATGGTTTGTAACTCAGGAGTGACGACATATTAAGAGAGCACTCGATCTTCTTCTTTCTTCCGAATAAAATAAAATGCATTGATAGAAAGTCATACTGTCATAGTACGACCGGATGACCAAAATAGTCTATCCTTGATCTAAACACACTTGGGGCATGTTTGTTTCACGGGACTACAATGCCTCACCTTAATTTCTATGAGAGTCCTAGACTTCTCTAGCCTGGCTTATGCTAAACTAATACTTGATCCATGTTTGGTGCTCCGTAGGACTAAGGACTACAACAGAAGAACGAACAGTTAATAAGGAAGAACACCAGGAGAATGATTGGTGGAGTAGAAAAAGAACAAAGAACCAACTGATCGATTAAGGAGTAACCAAGCCTTGATGAACTATCCAAAAAACATAGAGATAGATCCCAACTTATATGAAATTTTTGAAAACAAAACATATGGTTTGGCTTGGCAACCAATCCCCCAATCTTTCTCTGCTCTCCCATACTTTATCACGTAACACTACAACCAGTTTGAACAATTTGCCAAATATCAGACCAAACTCAAATACCAAAAGCAAAAATCAAAATCAAACTTAAATTCATAAATATGTCTTCTTTGTCCAGCTCTTGCTTTAATGGTTCTGTACTCCGACTCTCTTTTCTTGTTTCTTCTCATAATCTAAATCAGAGGTCTTTATTGCGACTGACTAGGAACCCAAATCGAATTTGCAGTAATCGGATTGCATGCAAGAACTCAAATTTCTGGTGAGTAATTAGCCTTTGAACAAAAAAAACATTTCTTAAACCCAGAAGAAAAAAAAGATAGAAGAGAAAAGCAAAAACGTGAAATTGATCACAATTCTTACCAGGTCAAGCTACTCAGACACCAAAATGATCAAAATCTTAGCAGATCAAGCTACCCAGACACCAAAAAGATAGAGAGAGAAATAGCATAACCAATGAACCAGAAACCCAAATGATGAGAAGTAACTTATGAGAAATAACAAATTGATGACAAGAAATTGAAAACCCAAACGATGTAGACGGAGCTAAATTGCAGGTAAGGAGGTGAGAATAATGAGGCGAGGCTGAAGCGAAGAATGGAGCTTCCACAGTCCGATGATTTTTGGGCTCACTATGGAAGAAGGTGTTGAGTCTATTTTTGGGACTCCATAGTTTCATTTAACGGAGTCCTAGGTGATGCCAAACACGGAATAGGTCTGTTAATATGAGATAAGCCAGTCCAATCCCATATAACAAACGTCCCCTTAAGGTAAGAAACAGAATTGCATTTTAATACTGTCCGATTATATATATATATAGGGAAATTACTGGTCTCCCCTTTAACTTTTGGTGCGTCGACAGTTCAGTCCTTGTTATTCCAATTTTAACAGATAACTCCCCAAACATTCAAATTTCACACAATTTGATCCAAAATTACCATTTTACCCCTCACTTACTTTTTTCACACACACACACACACACACACACATATATATATATATATATATATATATATATATATATATATATATATATATACATATATATATATACACACACACACACATATACATTATATATATACACACACATATGTATAAAATTATACATATATTTATATATCTACATATACATATACATATACATATACATATACATATACATATACATACATATATATATATATATAGATACACACACACACATTAGATATATAAAAGTTGTGAATTTTTTTTATAATATGAAACATAAACATAGTATATAGACTTACCAAATACATAAACACATTAGATATATATGTATACATACATATACATACATATATATATATACATATACATACATATATATATATATAGATACACACACACACATTAGATATATAAAAGTTGTGAATTTTTTTTATAATATGAAACATAAACATAGTATATAGACTTACCAAATACATAAACACATTATATATATATATATATATATATATATATATGCATATGTGTATGTATATATCTGCATATGTATATGTACACACACACATATATACATATAAATATATATAAAAAGAGAGAGAGAAGAATAAAAATATACACACACATATACATACATATATACATACATACATACATATATACTCACACACACACACACACACACACACACATATATATATAAAGAGAGAGAGAGAAGAATAAAAAATATATATACATACACACACACACATATATATACATATGTATAAAAGAGAGAGAGAGAAGAATAAAAAAACAAAAAAAAATAAGTGAGGGGTAAAATGGTAATTTTGGATCAAATTGTGTGAAATTTGAATGTTTGGGGAGTTATCTGTTAAAATTGGAATAACAGGGACTGAACTGTCGACGCACCAAAAGTTAAAGGGGGGACCAGTAATTTTCCCTATATATATATATATATATATATATGGGAGAATTCCACAAATGGTCACTCAACTATGACTCATTCGACACTTTGGTCACTGAAGTTTCAAATATATCACTTTGGTCACTCAACTATTACACTGTCAATCACTTAAGTCACCCAAAGAGTATTTTTTATAATTTTTTTTAATGAAAAAAATTAACAAAGTGACTTAAGTGATTGACAATGTAATAGTTGAGTGACCAAAGTGATATATTTGAAACTTCAGTGACCAAAGTGTCGAATGAGTCATAGTTGAGTGACCATTTGTGAAATTTTCCCTATATATATATATATATATATATATATATATATATTTTATTTTTTTTTGAGAATATACTGTCCGATTATTTTCACCATGTACAAATGTATAAATAATCAAAGTTGTCACAAAAGTTGTCACAAGTTTTGTTTTTCTATTATTTGTTGTATGACTATTTTGCCCTCTAGCGTAAGTTTATATATAAAGGACATGTATGTAAAAATTATGATTTTAAAGTCTCTTCTCTTAAACAAAAGTGTAGAAAATTAAAGAAGACGCTTTATTCATGGGCAAAGACCTCTCATGAAAAAGGATATTTTTTTTCTGGCAAATGAGAAATCGGCAAGCCTGTCATAGAAAAATAAAAATAAAGGAAGATTTGTTTATCAGCATAAGCCCCGCAACAAATCACCAAAAAGGAACACAGCTGGCAGATGAACAATTCGTCAATAAAAACCTCCCTAAAATTCTCTAGTAACACTACCTAAAATTCTCTTATTTTCTTCAAAGATATATCTGAAAGTTTTTAATTAGCTAATAATTTTTGAAGCTCAAGAAATGTTACATTAATAGGAAATGACATTTGTGACATAATGTGGTTCCAAAAAAAAAAAATGGTTCCATAATGTGAGTTATTCCATATAGCTAACCACTTTTTTTTTTTTTGTTGGTCGTAATTACGTCCATTCCATGCCAGTTAGCTATATGGAATAACTCACATTATGGAGATCACATGTTTAAGTCCTACTGGTATCATAAGATGGGTGGGAGGATGGTGAAAAAAAATTATCACTTCTACCAATATATATATATATATATAGATTTCATATGGAACTGAACTAGAAATCCCTAGTAAAAAGGTCTAAACTACTTCAATGTTACAAATGTTATCTATCGTATTGATGTTCTACTGTTCTAGTGATGGTTAATATGAAATTTGTATGGCTTCCGTTTTATTGTTTTGATTATGGGTATGTTGATGACAGTGTTTAGGTTTGTGGAACAACCTCACAGCAATGAGAAAAATCTGGATCAAAAGACCAAAGTTAAGTTCCAAATTATGAGTCTGAAGGTCAAAGCTGAAACGGACTATGCTCCTGAGCTGGTAAATATACTGCTCCTGCCTCTTTATGCTCTCTGTGGCTTGTTAAGTGTTCTGTGGATACACTTTTGGGAAATTTGAGCGCCAATTTACAATTGGTTGTTTGTTGCCTACTCTATGTTCATTTAACTGACCCTTTGTTGATACAGTTTGATGAGCAAAAGGATCAAAGTAGCAGTTGAGCGAATTTTGCAGGTTGTATATTTAGATGCAGAGCACCCTACTCTTGTAAGTTGAAATCTGACTTGTTTAATAGTGCTTGAGTTTTCTTTTTATTGAGAATATTCTAATGATGATAGTGTTGTTTCAGGCTCATGTTGGAGAAGGCCTTGTAATTGATGAATGGGTATAACTATCACCTCTGATCTGTATATTTTAATAGAATGAGCTAAACTTTTCATGTTCTTCTAATTGAGAACTTCTCCTAATAAAGTGCATGGTTTCTGCACATTGATTTCTTTAGTTACCAGACCAGATCACCTTCTAATTTTGTCAGTCATGTTCTTGCACAGGATATGATGAAACACAAGGGATGCCTATAGGGGGCCACAAGAAATCTCTTTCCTTAATTACGAGTCAGGAATTTGTCTTCCTTTCACAACTTGATTTTAGCCATTCCATGGTATGTTGATTACTGCTTTTATATTTTGTGGTTGTTGAATGAAGATTAAAATCTTAATCATTTGATGGCTACTAATTCAGGCTCATGTTGCATTCCACTGTGCTGAACCATAGCTTACTTGCTGCTTATGGGTCGGGCCACAAGTTATGGTAAGTGCTTCAAAGTTAATTTATTTAATCCCTGTTTGCAACTCGTATTTGTTTGCTTTTGTTTTGTTTGCAACTCGTATTTGATTTGTAGGTGTTGAAAACTGTAGGGTTTGTGGATGTGAAGCAAGCTGATCCTTAAGGCGACATTCTGATATGGGGACTTTCCAAATGGGAGCAAATGTGGGCAGATTCCAATGACCTTGATTTTTTAATGTTAATGATTTGCTCTTTTAATTTTTTTATTGATAAGGCTCCAACGGCCTTGATTCTCAGTTTCCAGAGTGATTTGTTTTAAGAAGATGGACAATTGGACATTATTCAGGACTCAAAATAGACTAAATATATTAAAATATATGTAAATGGTTATATTTGCGGATCAAATAGACTAAATATATTTAAATATATATAAATGATTAAAAAAATAAAATAAACCGAGCTTCAACATAACCGAACCGGTCGGTTCGGTTGTCGGTTCTGAACTCTCAAAAATAAAAAATCAAACCGAACTGAACCAAAGTTCAAGTTCAGTTTGGTTCTCGGTTTCGGCTCAAAACCGAACCGAATGAAACCGAACCCACCCCTAAACTCTGTGTTTCGGGCTCAGGTTAGGCCTCCTACAGCCAAGCCCATTTTGCTTTCCCGGATTTCTATGCCAGGAAAGAGTTTTTAGCACAACCATTTCCTAAAATTTGGATCATTCGACATTTTGGTTATGCATATTCTAAAATTATCACATTGGTACCTCAAAATTAATCTCTGACATACTTTTGGTACTCTATGTTAATAACACCGTTAACTCCTCCTTTTTGACAAGAGCAATTTTGCCTTTCCATGTCCCATATTAGTTAGGGAAAATTTTGAGAAGAGTACATCAACTTTAAGGCGACTATGCATTTATGTACATCAACTCTAAGGCGACTATGCATTTATGTACACAAAGTTACAAATTATAAACTTTAGTACATGAATTTCTAACCCTGACCAACTATTTGTACATGCCATGACTAACACCGTTACTCAATGTGCCACCTAGCATAATTTGAGGGGTAATTTGGCTCTTTTCATTTGTACTCTGGGCACCTAGCTCTCTTTCTCTCCCTTACTCTGGGCACCCATCTCTCTCTCTCTCTCTCTCTCACTTGCACCTGAAGAACGAGTTTTGTCAAATCCAAAACCAATCTCTTCCCTTTACTGCTACTCGAATCCATGCTCAGATTCCGACTTGCCAGCGGCAAAGTGGGCAAATCCAAATCCGACGCCATTACTTCCCTCATAATCGAATCAAACTCAGCTTGGAAGCAATGGGAGGGGAAATCTCCACCATCCGAGACCTACCCAGTTCCATTAATCCTCTCGACGTCGCATCTCAATCTATTCAAGAACAAAAGCGCCTTAGATTGATTGAGATCTTGATCAAAAATGCCAAAGATCACAAAAGGGTCAGCCATTGAGAAGATATAGGTTCGCTTTCTAACAGTGTGGGTGTACAAGGAATGGTGCGGTGGGGATTTCTCGATGCATTTCTGAGCAAGGGCTCCGATTTCGGGCTTTTTCGCAATCTTGCCGATCTTCTGGGCAAGGCAGGCGTAGTAGATCAGACTTGGATTAGAAATCATTGATCCTTAGAGAAAAAACCAAAACTTGAGGATCGAATCGAAAATTCTAGGGGCTCGAAAAATTGGGGGTTTTTTTTTTTTATCTAGAATCTAAGCATTTCGAATTGGGATATTAGGTAAGGAGATTGATGTTGGGAATTTAGGCATCTGATTCAGGGAAAACAAGGGTTGTAAATCAGGGTTGTTGTGTCAATATAATTTGGTTTATGGTGATCGGAGTTTGACTGCTGAGAGCACGTGATCGAGTTCATCTTTTCTGGGCCAGAGTTTTTTGGGTCTGGGTTGGGGTTTATCTTTTCTATGTAAAAACTCTATTCTACCCTTCTTTTTTTGGATAATGGCATATAAAAAGTTGGTCGGGTTTATAAGTTCGTGTACTAAAGTTTAGAATTTGTAACTTTATGTATAGAAATTCATAATTGGCCTAATTTCATGTACTGTTTCTAAAATTTTCCCTATTAGTTAATTAGTAGTTATCCCAATTACTTTTCATTTTGCATATACAAGTACTACTTATGCTTTGTTTTTTTCTTACTTTTAGTTAGTACTGAGTGACTAATTATCTCGATCAAGATGGTGATGAGTTTTGTGACGGGGGGAGAGAAAGAGGGCAAGGCGAAAATATCTTGGCAAAAAAGAGGAGTTAACGGTGTTATTTTCGGAGGGTACTAAAAATATGTCAGGGATTAATTTTGAGGTATCAATGTGATTGTAATACCCCGAAAATTCGTAATTAATTCCTAAATGCTTCGGGAATTATTTAAGAGTTCGTTGATACGATTTCGTGGTTCGTGGATGGAGCGGAAGTATTTCAGACGATTATTTATTCGAAAAGTATGGTTTTAGGGGGGGTGCGAAGGTTGACTTTTCATACGTTAGGATTCTGTGAAAACTTCCTTCACAAAAGTCGTAGATCACGTCGATACGAGTTCGTGCATATGTGGAATGTGAAAATAAGAGTTTGTATGAATAAGTTATGAAGATTTGAAGTTTGTGGATTTTTCTATAAATATAGAAAAAATCCGGATTTATTCAGAAATCCAGAAATTTTCCCATTTTCCGTTTCAGCCCCCGATTCTCTCCGTTCTCTCTCCTCTCCCACGCAGCCAACCCAGTCGACCCGGCCCGACGCCAGCGGCGCCGTCCCGCGTTCTGCGGCCACGACCCGGCTCTTCCCGCGTTCGCCGCGAGCCGCCCAGACGCCCCGTGGCGTCGCTTTGTTCCGTCGCAGCCTCGAGGGCTAGATCGAAGCCCTCCACCGAGCCCCAAACCCGACCCGGCCGGTTCTTCTCCACGCCGGCGTTGCACGGGCCGATCCTCCCCGGTTTTGGGTTGTCTTCCTCCTCCTGATAATCCACATATAAGCCTTGCATCACGATTTTGAGTGTGGAGCGAAAGATCAAGGTTTGAAGTTTTCAACGTCCCTGATTCGATCTAGGATCTGATTAGACGCATGAGATTGATCCACCTTCCAGGCTTGATCTAGGACGATCTAGACCGAATCTCACTTAGCTCCAGGTATAAAAGTGGCTCATCCCTTCATTTTGAACAAGTTTGTAGTTGATGACTTTGGCATCGGAGGTGGTTGATCCGGCGTTGACCGCCGTGGTTTACCACAATCTGAACCACCGCTTGTGGCGGCGCGTGGTGGCGTGTCTGGCCTTATTTTTGTGTTCTGTTTTCAGTTTATCCATCTACACATCGATACGGTCGTTTTGATATATTATAAGGTTATTTTAGAGAAAGTTGATGTATGTTAGGGTTTTAGGGTTTTCGGTTCGATCGATGTTCGATCCGTGAGGATTTGGCCTTCCTGTTGACTTGAAATTTTGATAGATTGATCGTATAAGTATTCCGGAGACCTCGGGTGGTCTCGGATGAAGTTTCGCCTCGATTGGTGTCACTTTTGGATTTTTAGTGTGTTTCGGGAGTTTCGGAATTTAATGGTTTTTGTTAATTCGTGTACTGAATCGGGGTTGTACTTGCTTTAGGTGATTGGCAGTACGTCCGGTATTTTATCTTGACTGTTAGAGAAGACGCAGCGGGACTTTAAGGTGAGTAAATCTCACAAGGTTTATTTACGAACCGAAGTATTTAATTGTTGGAATTGTTGTGATAATTGTAAATCGTTTTCAAATTTAATGCTTTGTTTGAAATAATATGAACTCGATCGACTACAGTTCATAGGGCTACGGCTCCCAGGTAAAAAAATGAATTTAAGTATAAAATGAATTTCTTGGTTTTAAAATGTGTAAACTATAGTTGGTATTAGTGGTCTTTCCTGCGTGAATGACTACGTATATATATATTTACGTGGAATATATATATGTTGATGGCATGACGTGGTGATATGCGTATGATTTGTGAATTATTTGGATTATTATTCGGAGCATTTACTCTTTTCGGAAATGCAATATATCATGTGATTGATTGATATGATTGTGTTAAAGAGTATCTTGGGTTGAGTGTAACATTTTGGGTCATGTGGACTTTTAAATGTTCGGTCTGAGGACATTTTGTCACATTGGTGATCGAAGCATGTTGTATACTTGAACCTCGGCCGAGGTGTCAGGTTATAATTCAGTTAGAGCTCTAGTCTGTCTGCCAAATGTACGGCTTGGGGGATAACTTCGCGTTATCGTGCTCTTGGGTACATTGCACTGCTTGGGGGATAACTTTGTGTTACCGTGCCCTTGAGTACACATTTTTAAAAGAGAGTTTCAAGTGGTTTCTTTCTTTTGTTGTCCAAGAGGGACTTGATTTTCATATTATGGGTGAGTTGAGATAATATGAATTATATTGTTTGATTTAATTGATTGGTTTGATTGTAATCTCCTGAACTAAACTTTCGACGCAGGGATTACTATATTTTGAATTGGGTGACTTTAGTGATCTCCTGAACTAAACTTTCGATGCAGGGATTACTAATTGTTACCTAGTGTGATTATATGTTTGGTTGTGTTTGTGGAGTTAAATGTTGTTGCTTTAATTTATCTCACGAATTGAGAAATTATAAGCATAAGTGACGTGAGTCATTTTAATTTCGTTTACTCATACGGGCTGAAAAGCTTACCGAGTTTGTTGTTTACATTCCCGGTGCACTATTCTATGGTGTAGGGGTTATTGTGTAGGTTAGAATATCGGGTGATCGTTATCAAAGCTGAGGTGGACTTTCCGTCACGTGGTGTAGAAGGGCGCTTTTACTTGTAGTCTTCCGCTGTGTAGTGAGTTGGTGAGAGTGGTTACACGTTGAATTGATATTCAGTTTAATTTGTAAACTATTGTAATGTAATATGTGACTCTAAAGAACGAGTCGGTATTGACATTGTGAGTTCAGTTTGTTTGTTGCTTAGTTTATTTGAAAAATTTTCTAAGAGTCTTCTTGTGATTGTTTGTTCTCGCATTTCGGATTTGAATTCCTTTATTCAAAATTTGGGGCTTGACAGTGATATTTTAAAATGTTGGGACCCAAAGTTTCGAATGACCCGAATTTTGGAAACTGTTTGTGACATTTGCTCGCCACTAAACAGTGTCGGCAAATGATTTGTTTCTCTTCAGTGAAATTTTTTTTTTTGATGAAAAATTGGGTGACAATCCATTAAACGGAAAAGTATGTAACCATACACAATGACTACCCCTAAGATGGCATGACAGAATTTTATCATTGTCTAGATAACTCTAAAGCTACCTAAATAAAGCTACCCTAAATAGAAAGCTCTGAAATTAGTAACCTGACACTACTAAGGTTGGCTCCGGGCAATTCAAACCCTAATCCCAATCTATTCATGCTTCCCAAGACCTCCCTATGCAGAGGGGCATCCCGGGTCAATCAAGGAAAAAAAAAATACAGGGCCAAAGCCTAGCACAAAGCCCTAAACCCAAAAGAAAACCCTACCAGCCCAAAAACACAAGCATCGTGTTAAAAACCCCACATGAGCTACAACTCCTACAACCGTGACGCCACCGCCGTCTCTGTTGGTCGTACCTCTAGCTACTTTGCCGCGAAAACTGTCATTAGCCACCATGTTGATTCTCCGCACCATCACCATCCCGAAGTCGAGAACCGTACCAGACTATATACCACGGTCAACACCCGACAATTCGCTACCACAATTTACACCACCAACCCTAACAAAGCCGTCTCAGATGCAGCATCATGTCACCAGACCCGCAGGCCCTGATCCATGCCGCCTTCGCCAAAGACAACGACCCCATCAACATACCACTATCCAAACTGCCCCTTGCCGCCAAGAAAGGAAGATGACAAACATGATCTGAACCCACACAATCCACCACCATCAGAGATGGTAAGAGGCTGACCTGAAAGTCCCAATCTTACTGCCCTGCAACCAAACGCCCAGAAACCACCGGAAGAGATTGAGGAAGAAAGGGTAACCAAGGCCACCCAAATGATTGAGACTAGTCGAAGCCGCCATCACAGAGTCCACCGCAGGCATCAGGAGAAGATGGAAGGGTTAGGGCAAGAAGACCCACTGCCAAAGAGAGGAGGCGAGAAGATCTTCTGCTAGGCCTAATGGTAGGCTAATTGATTAGTTTGTTTTGCTTTGCTCTTTTGCCGGGCCTTTTTAGGCTCCCTTGTAACCAAAAAAAAAGAAAAAAAAAAAAGAGAGGAGGCAAGAAGACATGTTCAAAATTTTGGGATACAATATTATTCTTTTGGGGATCCATTATAGACTTGACCGCAAGCTTATTCCAAGCAACTAAAAATTTAAAATTTTGTGCCAAAAGCTTCACCAAATTATGAAATAACTATAAAAACTCACGATGGCGGATCTGTAGAAGGTTCCAGATCCTGATGGTTTTGGCACACGGGTATGGATCTGGGATCCGGGTGGAGATTGGGCTTGGTATATGGCCCACTATCTTTGGTGGGCTGCATATCAGTTGCTAGATTGGTTTGGGACTCTTGTTTACTGGTATTGGATTCGAGACCCAAGCTTATGGTACATGTTCATGAAAGATCGTTTGCCAACATGGCCATGTTCTGACACCCTTAGCCGGCTTCGATCTTTAGGTGGGAGAGTGCATTCATTCCGGCGCTAAGTTGATTTTTGTCAAATTGTGCGTTGGAGTTCAATGGGTAGTCAAACCACCGACTATTCAATTCACTACACGGCTGCAATCCGTAGTGTAAAATCAGCGCTGCGTTTCGACGCTGCTGCTCTTACATTTTTAATTCTTTGTATTTCAGATGCAATTTTTGGATATTTTCCTTTCACATTGTTTATTTTCTTTTTTATGCCTATTGGCATGGTATCGTTGTAACCTTTCAATTTCAATAAAGGGCTGACCTCATTTTACTAAAAAAATAAAATAAATAAATAACTATAAAAACTCATGAAAGAATCATTTGAAAATATTATTATGGTAAAACAAAAAACAATAAATAAGAAGAAACTTCACATTATTTCTCTTTTCAGTCTTTCACCAATAACATGTGCATTGCACAAGTATGAGGTTAGTTTTAGTTTTTTTTTTTAATTTTTTAATTTTTGTTTTTTTTATAGTAAACTTTTATTGATGATTTATTTATAGATAAATGTGTGTTTCTTTTCATTTTAATTTTTTACGGAAAATTTTTACCGATGAATCTTTCTCTATTTATTTAATTTTATTGAATGGTTTTGCTAACAAATTGTTCATGAGAAAGAAATAAGGACAAAATGAAGAAACGAAACTATGTAGGCAACCACACGTTCTGTGATCAAACAACAGAACTATATAATTGTTTGGGGAAAAGGAAAAGAATGTACGAGACCCATCAATCCAGAAACCTTGAGCAGGCTCTAGACTGATGATAGACACGAGTACATTTATACTGTTATACATGTGTAGCCTTGAGGACTGATGATAGGCTCGGCCGGGTACTATGTAGGCAACCATGTGTTAGCTTTTCATCAGGTGATCAAACAACAGAAGTACAGAACTATATAATTGTTTGGGGAAAAGGAAAAGAATGTACGAGACCCAAAGAATGTACGAGACCCATCAATCCAGAAACCTTGAGCGGGCTCTAGACTCTGTTATACATGTGTAGCCTTGAGGCCCTACAGTCTAGACTCTAGACTGATGAGTACTCAATCCAGAAACCTCCTAGAAATTAAAGTCTTGTACTCTTTGTATGTTCCTTTAGCAACCTATACACTCCACCGATAGCGCAATTGTCAATGTTTCTGGAATCCTTGAGACATTGTAATTCCAGAAATTGCTACAAGTTCTCTCGATCCAACTTACTTCATAGACTACTTTCATATATAATTCTTTCAACTCCTCCATCTTTTTTCACAACCATTTTCAAAACTTGCCACAATGGAAAACAACCACAAAGCATCATCACCCCACATAGTTATGATACCTAGTCCAGGCATGGGTCACCTTATCCCACTTGTAGAGCTTGCCAAGCGTCTAGTCCACCACCATAACTTCACCATCACTTTCATTATTCCCACCATTGGACCTCCCCCAAAACCGGAGAAAACCCTCCTCCAAACCCTCCCAAATTCCATAAACTACTTCTTTCTCCCTCCTATTGATTTCCATGACCTCCCCCCAGAAGCCAAAACCCAAACTAAAATAACCCTTTCTGTCACTCGCTCCCTTTCCGAAATACGCAACGTTTTCAAATCCTTCGCTGCAAGTTCCAGTCTAGTTGGGTTAGTGGTTGATATGTTTGGTACTGATGCATTTTATGTTGCCAAGGATTTCAATGTCCCATCATATTTGTTCTGGTCCACCATGGCTATTGGTTTGATTTTGTTGCTTCATTTGCCTAAGCTTGACAAAATGGTTGCTTGTGAATACAAAGACTTAGCTGAGCCTGTGAAATTACCAGGGTGCATTCCAATTTCCGGAGCTGAATTTCCAGAGCCATTTCAAGACAGAAAGAGTGAAGCATACAAATGGTTTCTTCAATACGGCAAAAGGTTTGATTTAGCTGAGGGTGTTATAGTGAATAGCTTCATGGAACTGGAGCCAGATGCTATAAAAGCCTCGCAAGATGAAATTGGGCTTCGTGGGCCACCAGTTTATCCAATTGGGCCGATTGTCCAGACCGGTCCATCTTATGGGCCTGGTGGGCATGAGTGTTTGAAATGGTTGGATGAACAACCAAGGGGGTCTGTTCTGTTTGTGTCATTTGGGAGTGGTGGAACTCTCTCATTTGAACAGCTTAATGAACTAGCATTAGGGCTTGACATGAGTGGAACAAAGTTTTTGTGGGTTGTGAGAAGTCCAGATAACAAAGCTTCTGATGCATCGTTTTTCAGTGTCCAAAGCCAAACAGATCCTCTAGGGTTTTTACCAAAGGGGTTTAAGGAGAGGACCAAATTAGGTCGAGGTCTTTTGGTGCCATCATGGGCGCCACAAAGTGAGGTACTTAGTCATGGTTCGATAGGTGGGTTCTTGAGTCACTGTGGATGGAATTCAATCCTCGAGAGCATTGTCAACGGTGTCCCTCTCATTGCTTGGCCTTTATATGCAGAGCAAAAGATGAATGCAAATGTATTGTGTGAAGGTTGGAAGGTGGCTCTGAGACCTAAAGCAAATGAAAATGGCATAGTGGGATGTGATGAGATCACTAGAGTTGTGAAGGAACTAATGGAAGGGGAAGAAGGATTTAGGGTTCGACAGAGGATGAATGGATGGAAGGAAGCTGCTAGTAAGGCATTGAGTGAAGAGGGTTCTTCCAGAAAGGCATTGTCTGAGTTGGCAATGAAGTTGAAGAAGCATAAATAGAATTAGGGTTATGGTCAGTTTCCTGTTGTTTCTCTCTGTGAGATGTTGAATATATTCTATACTCTGTGCTGGCCAAGCAGGGTTAAGCCAATTAGCCAATATCTGTAGTTCCTAAGCTGTTAGTTTGTATCTTCAGTTTGCTGATCCAGTGAAGCTGTTTGCTTATAAATCATTTTAGAATCACATAAAACAGAGAAGCATGATGTCTAATTATATGACTTATGATCACAAGATGCAAAAAGATTTAGCATGGTGTTTGTCTACTCTTGCATCAAATAATAACTTCAAACAAAATTCTTCAAAATGTGATCAAGTAATATTATTTAAAAAAAAAATCAACAATTCTTATGCAAATAATATTAGATAAAAATTAATTTTTTTAATAACATCTGCATCTCACCTTATGTGGTAACTGATGTGGCTATTCATCTAATGTGGCTATTCATCTAGCGCATTTGATGATTAAAAGTTCAACATCAAAACATAAATTACTACTCACTCAACTAAACAGATAGTATATCGCGAACTTTCTTACACTTTGATTATGCGTGCAACAACAATATAAAACATATACTTTGAAATGGTTTCTCGGATAGATCAGAATTCAATATGAGCATACCTAAACTATTGTCATAACCATAAGTTAAATATGGAATTTGTCACTACTCACTAATATAAGCTTGTAGTTTCAATTGCGGGCAGCCAATGTTTTGCGCCTAACTTACTGTCTTTCATTTAATCCAAAAAAAAAAAAAAAAACTGACTTTCATTACATTGATCACACCCTCGAGGAGGTTCTCATGAAAGTAGAGATAGACAAAGAGTAATAAAATATTGTTTAGATAGCGAAATAAGTGTGTAATTATTCAATAAACAAAAGAGAAATTTGACCACGTAAAAAGTACCTAGCTAACACCTATGAAACTAGACGATCGTTTGGATATTGAACTTAGATGAAATCAATGACGAACCAATTCTATCATACTTAAACCGTTCATGCTTAGAATTGTAAATCACAGTTATGAACGCCTTAGCAATTATCAATTTGGTCGAAAATTTACAAAAGTAATCTATTTAAAGTCCTAAGAACTGAACAATTAAGATGCTGATATGTGATCAAAAAGTGAGTCTCACAAGAGATTCCTAAAAATGGCCAAAAAATGGTTCCCTTAGTAGAAGGACCCTATATATATAGCTTTGTATGGAAGACATCTTTTGACGAACGACTCGTCACCATTAATATATTCTTTCTTTCCATATTTTTGTTTTGTTTTTTTAATGAGAAGGGTGTTAATCCATTAATAATAATAAATAGGTAACAATATAACACTCACCATTTGCAAGCTATGTTATAGAGCTAGATGAAATTACCCTAGCATTAAGCACTATTAACAAAGACAATGTTATTGTTTAAGATCAAACTCCTCCATAATTTATTCATAAAACTCTAGGATCACCATATGTAGAAGGGGCTTTCCCAGAGTTATTGCTATTTGCTAGCAGTCAAAACAAAACAAAAAACAAACAAAAAAATTAATTGCCCAAAGCTTAATACTAAGGGTCCTTGACCCAAAACACAGAATGAGGCCAAGGCTTTTCCACTTACACCACCAAGTGTTTTTAATTTCCAGCTACCCAATCAGTGTTAAATGATAATTTTAAGCATTAATTTCAATTTCTCTACTCGAACTGTTGGTACAACACCATTTTAGTATCTGTTGTTCTAATTTCATCAACAACACTCCTGTATTTCTAATTTTAATCAGCCGTGTCCAATTCTCTAACTTCCATCCAAAATTTCTGTTAAGTGATGACATAGCAAGAGATAATTTTGTGGTCAGACCCACAAGAAGGGCTAAAATGGACAATTTACATATCTTCAATATTAACAAACACACAAACATTAAAAGAAGTAAAAATCAACGACTGCCGAGATCTGATCCTCATCCCAACAGTATAGCAAGCATTACACAGTTCCAAAGATAAACTGAAATTGAGTGATGCACCAAATGAATCGCTCAACCTTATTGATTTGCTACATCTTGGTTTCTATAAGCCTGATACATTCAAACAGTAAATAATAAAACCCACATGAATTCAGTTCTTAAAATTGACTCTTTGATTTTGGAAGTTACATGAAGACAATTGAGATTCTTGATCGAAATACCAGATCAAAACCAAAACAAACCAAATACAATTCACTAATCACAAAACAAAAGCTTAAACTCAAAAAAGAAAAAAGAATCCAACAGAGACCAATTACCTAAGAGAACTTATGAGCATCACCACCACCATGACGGTAAGAGAACATAAAAGAACAAAGAAGCAGAATCCCCACTATGGCCATCTTCACCGAACCCCTCGTAGGGATCAGACGGTCAAAAATCGTGAGACAAGTTCCTATCGTTGATCATAACACTGCTTACACCTTCCATCTAGTTTTTGTTTCTGGGTTTGCTTTAGAATCTCTGAGGGTCACTGAAACTGAGAAAGAGATAAGAAAAGCTTGAAACTTTGAAGCTAAGTTTGTGATTTTGGGTCTTCTTCCCTGTTGCTTTATATAGTGCTCAAATACCTTGTAGACCACCTCATCAGTGATCAAAAACCCTGTAGACCACCTTATCAGATGTTATTACCGACCGTTGAGGTTGCGGTGCTGAAATTGGGTCTTAGTGCTTAGCCGACATTGATAATAAAGTTGAGACTTGAGAGATCAGAGATAGAAGGGGAGTGCAAGGAATTAGCATGGTGATCCAGATTGGCGAGGCGAGATCCGAAGGCTCGAACCCTCGCCGGAGAGTTAGGATTCCAAAGTCCTGGCCCGGAGAGAAGACGAAACGGAGTCCTCAGCAGTCGGTTTCGTGGGTGGACGAGTTGGGATCCTCTACTAGCTCGAAATCACAAGAATTGAGTAGAGCTCAGATGAGAAATGAGGGAGAATTTGATACCCAAATCAAATATAAGGCTTTTGTGAAGAAATTAGAAGAACCCAGATAAGGAATTGGGTAGATTTCACTACCCAAATCGGAGTTTGAGGTTCTTCTGAGGAAACTCAGATGAGATTTTTGTGTTTTTTGTTTTCCGGTGGAAATTGTATGCTCTGGGGTTTGGGATCGGATGAGCCCAGAGAGAGAGAGAGAGTGAGTGATCGAGGTAAACAAAGTGGGAAAAAGTTGACAACGGGCACTATAGTAATTTAGCCATCTTGTCTATCACCACAGCAACACTTGACGAACAATTTGGATGGAGTGTGAATAATTGGACACGGCTGATTGAAATTAAGAGTGCAGGGGTGTTGTTGATGAAATTAAAACATCAGGGATTAACATGATGTTAGGCCTAAAGTTGGAGTAGGTAAATTGAAATTAATTCCAATTTTAACCTCCAATTAATTAAAAAATTATAGCTACTCTCATTCAGACCCTCTCCTATATATATATATATATATATATATATATATATATATATATATATATATATATCTCCTCCATTTGGTAATTTCTCTCTCTCCCCGATCTCCACCTCCAGCGCGGCATCGATCCACTTCAACGGAGACTTCTTACCGAGATCAAATCGGAGAATGACATAGTTTTTGACCCAGTAAAGCTCGAAGTTGTTGATGCGATCGCCGTGGCACTTAATGATGATGTTTTGGTGGTGGTGGTGGGCGGAGGAATGGTCGGAGTCATTGCAGTGGGGCTGGGCTTGACCGCATGAGGCACGACCTCAAATTCGCTCCCAACCTCCTCGCCTTCTCTTTCCCTCCCCACTCCACCTCATCATCCGTCTCAGACTCAGACCCGAAGTCGAAAACACTGCTCTTAGGGAGCTCCTTGAAGTCGAAGACGACCGCGACGTTGACGCAATTTGACTTTGACGATCGCACGGCTCTTCTGTTTGTCGTCGGTCTGGGATACGAGCCAACCTCGATCACAGGGACAACAACAGCGGTACTGGATCAGAAGGCACCGTAGTTTGTGCATGCTCTTCTGGTACTGGAAAGCGATGATGCAAATCAATTTTGAGTGCCCAAATCAATTTATTTATTTATGTTTTATTTTTTGATAAAATGGGAGCAAGAGGCTCAGAAGGGAAAAAAAAAAAGTTCTATTGGAGGGCAATAAAGGTCTATTAGAGGCAATAAATGTTTTGAATTGATATAATCTTTTCGTTTTTTTCCTTAATCAAAATTTTATTTGTCTAACGTTAGGGAGATTAGTTCTCATTCCGGCTACCGAAAGGTTTATTTGGAGGAAATAAAGATATATTGGGGGGAAAAAAAGATTTATTGGCGGGGCAATAAACCTCTCCGGCCCCCTATGAGATCTTCGATGACCTCTTTGGGAACATCTAGCGAGGTTTCATAAACTTTTATTACCCCATAATAAAGGTTTATTGGGGGCAATAAACCTCTTCGGTGACTTATGAGATATCTGACGACCTCTTTGGGGAGCTCCGGCTAGGTTTTCAGAGAAGTCTGGTGGGTGGCGGCCGGTAACCTGATTCCGGCATGTGACCGGGTTCTGGCGAAATCTCCTATGGCTTCTCTCTCTCTCTCTTCTATTTTCTCTCTCTCTCTATGTAACAAAAGGGTGAGGGCAAAAGAGTCTAAAAAAAAATATAATTGGGTATTAGGGAAGACTTTATTAGAGTCTTTATAGATAAATGAGAACAAAACTAAGTGGGTGGTGTAAGGGGGAAAAATCCTAAGAATTAGGGTAAATGGTCAAAATCCCTAAAATTAATAGGTCCAACAAAAGCAACAATAACCCTAACAGCAAGTTAGGCCCAATGCCCAATTCTAAAATAAGAAGACGCAGACTTGATCCGTCTCCAACATCCTTAAACATCACAGCACCACCCATTACAATGCCGCCGTCTCCTACCACGCTGCCATCTGAATCTTGGCCATATCATCACCATGTAGCCTCTTGTACCACCCGACAAAGATCCTCCATAGTATCATTTCCATTGAGTTAGCACCAAACTAATAAGGTTGGATCAGAGATGGCATACTAGATTGTTGCCCAGTGATGCCGAACAACAACTTGCCTACCACCACCGCCAGAGGCCAAAGCATGTCGAACCTGGGAAATGAAACCATACCCCTCACCACGAAAGGCAACACAAACAGGATGCCACCTCGTGTTAGATGACAACCAGACATGCATCCCAAGGACGAACTGAGGTCGATTCGACCATAGATCAAGCTAAGGTCAAAGGTTCTACTCTAACGGTTGCTTGAGCGTGAGGGAGAATATGAGAGCATTTTTTCTGATGTTGTTGCTATAAAGTTTAAAACTTAACTTCTTTTTTTTGTTATCTTATTTATTACGTGATTTTGGTGCTAAAATGCAACTTACGCAATAAGAGTACGATCCTCAAAGAATTGGAAAATATTTAAACTCAAAATTATCGTACCACGGGGATTGAAAAACTAACTCTAATCCTTGGTTGTACCGAGTACTAAGTCACTAACAATTTTAAAACTTAAAAAATAGCAGTAAGCTATTTACATGCCCGGCTCGGAACAACCAAGCTTAAAATGGGTCAAGAGAACCACAAGTAAATGCAAAAGCTCACAACTGAGTGATATGGGCAATGAAAGTGATTTTGTGAAAGCTGATTTTGATTTTGAAAATTAAATTGGCAATTGAAAACTAAAGTTGCAACTAAAAATTAAGATAATAGAAACTAATAAAGAAATGGAAATTATGTCACTAGGGTATTCTCTTAGCCAAATTTAAAGCACAAATATGTTCCAACAATGGTGATTCAATTTACAATTCATAATAGCATCAAGAACCGTACCCAAGACTTTTCAAGGCTCATGGGTCATTAGATTCCTTAAATAATATTTCTACTATGAATCCAGGGCCGTAGAAACTCTATTGGGACAATCTAGAACCTTGTTAGGGCCTCTAGTCGCACCAAAAGGTGAAGAATTTTAGAATTAAGGTTCTCAAGCTAGCCAATAGAGCAATCGAAATTGGTATTGTAACTAATCATTTTCTAAACTAGTATCTTAGCCATAAATTAGAGAGGTGATTAGACTCCCTAATTTGTTTTGAATATGCTCAAACCACACATTCAAGAGTTAATCAAGCTTATATCATGCATCTAAGTAAAATATTATAGATTAGAACATATTTCATATATGAAATTGACAACTATTGAATCAAAATATATTTATTACATCATGTTATGTCTCAAACTCAAAATAAATTACTTACTACCCATCAACAAATCAACAACAATACATCAAATTAAAGAGGAAAACGTGGAATCAAGTGAAAAGTCACAAGAACAAGTCATAATTATTATGGAGCAAATATGACAAGCCTTAATTTATAGCTTCTCACTTTTATTCAAGCTCGAATTTTGATTGTGATTAAGCGCTTTGATCCCCTTTAAAATCTCTTGAAAAATTGATGGGCAGCAAATCCTCTGTCCCCAATTACCTATCTCCTTACCTGTCTCCTAATAGATTGTTGACACCTGTCAAATCTATTTGAACTTCTCAAACACTGTTTCCTCCCCGTTATGACAATAAAACAAAAACTGTTTTAGGGAATCAGAACTTGGGAGAAATTCGTTGTGTATTCTCATTGATAATAGGGGCCTCTTTATATAGAATATTACAATGCATAGAATCTCAATCATACAAGGAAAGTAATCTTGCATTGAATAGGAATCTATAACCCTATTACCACTAGGGTAAGTAACCTAGAGTTTAGGCCAAACACATACTAGGGTTTTCCTTAAACACTCCCCCTTGTGTTGCTCAAAGGCGGTGCTTCTCTCGTTGCCTCGTTAAAAACCTTGCCGAGTAACAAAAACCTGTGGGACAAAAATAACCTCGGTCGAAGGGGAAAAAGAGCACAACACACCTTTCACGCTTCGAGACGAACATGTAGACATCTCCCCCTGATGTCTGCGCCTCCCCTTGATGACTACGATCATGGGAGTTCGGATAATTTCCGCAAGCCAATTCTTGCCACATGTTTCTCGAACGTGGATTTGGGCAATGACTTAGTAAATAAGTCTGCCACATTGTCCTCAGATCAAACCTGGTTCACTTTGATCTTGAGCAGCTTCTGTTGTTGCTGATTATAGAAGAATTTAGGCGATATGTGCTTGGTGTTGTCGCCTTTAATGTAGCCTTGCTTCATTTGTTCAATGCAAGCAGCATTATCCTCATAAATGCTCGTAGGCTTATCTGTGGTAGACTTCATACCACAATTGCTTCGAACATGCGTAACTATGGATCGAAGCCATATACATTCACGAACTGCTTCGTGAAGAGCAATAATCTCTGCATGATTAGAAGAGGTAGCGACTAAGGTCTGATTTGTAGACCTCCAAGAGATCGCGGTCTTTCCCATGGTGAAAACATAACCAGTTTGGGAGCGACCTTTGTGCTGGTCAGAGAGGTACCCAGCATCAGCAAAACCTTCCAAAACACTTATATCGTTTTGGGATGGGGAGAGGGGACGCAGTCCACCATGTGTGGCGTCCCTTGCATTTGATGGGTCCGAATCCATCATCTCTCTGTAGGGATAGAACAAACTCATATCAATAGTACCACTTAGGTATCGAAAGATATCTTTAACACCAGTCCAATGGCGTCGTGTTGGCACAGAGCTATATCTAGCGAGCAAGTTCACAACGAATGAGATGTCCGGTCTTGTGCATTGTGCTAAGTACAATAATGCGCCTATTGCACTTAGGTAAGGCACTTCTTCCTCTAGCACTTCTTCGTCGTCATCTTTTGGACGAAATGGATCCTTTTTTGGATCAAGACTACGGACGATCATTAGGGTTCTTGAAGGCTTAATCTTGTTAGTGTTGAAGCGCTTAAGCATCTTTTGGGTATAAGCTAATTGATGAATCAGGATACCCTCTCTACCGTGCTCAAGTTCCAAACCGAGGCAAAATCGTGTTTTCCCAATATCTTTCATCTCAAACTCGGATTTCAAGCGTTCAGCGGTTTCCCTTAACTCTTTAAGGGTGCCAATTATGTTCATGTCATCGACATAAACCGCTACTATTGCAAATCTGGAACTTGTCATTTTTATGAACACACATGGGCATAGTTCATTGTTGACATATCCATTTCCAATCAAGTAGTCACTTAGACGGTTATACCACATCCGTCCGGATTGTTTCAATCCATATAGTGAGCGTTTCAATCTAATTGCAAACGCGCTCCGTGGTTTAGAGCCACTTGATTTGGGTAACTGAATTCCATCTGGAATTTTCATGTATATTTCCGTATCTAGATCCCCATATAGATACGCTGTAACCACATCCATAAGCTGCATGTTCAGTTTTTCAGAAACTACCAAACTGACAAGGTAGCGGAACGTTATGACGTCCATTACGGGAGAATATGTCTCCTCGTAGTCGATTCCACGGCGTTGTGAGAAGCCTTGCACCACAAGGCGAGCTTTGTACCTTACAATCTCATTTCTCTCATTACGCTTTATAACGAATACCCATTTGTGACCAACTGGTTTGGTGTTGGGCAGTATTGGTACAACTTTGCCAAATACCTTTCTTTTCGCTAGAGAATCAAGTTCTGCCTGGATCGCATCTTTCCACTTTGGCCAGTCAGCTCTACATTGACATTCATCAACGAAGTGTGGTTCGATGTCATCGGTCTCAATAATTTCATGTGCCACTGAATACGCGAATACATCATCAATGATGATGGAGCTTCTTTCCCACATCCCATGTACACTAGTGTAATTTACAGAGATCTCTACGTTCTCAGGGATAGGTTCTGACATTGAGGCATCTCCCAATGATGTCTCTTGGACATAACCGTAATCCGGAACATTCTCATGGGACGGATTTTGAGTATCGATGATCAAAGGATTTGTTTGTGCCTCATTCGCTCTCTTTCTAGGGCTAGTATCCTTCGAACCAATCTATCTACTGCGCTTCCTTGCGGGACCTGCGGCCATAGATGCCACATCATTGCCATGCTGGGCAATGGCGCCATCTCCTGGTGTCACAGGAGTGGTGTGATGTCCAGTATTTGGGACATCGATCCGTGCAGTTTGCAGCAGGTATGTGATCTCGTCACTTTAGCAACATCAGAAAATGCATCAGGCAGAGTGTCTGCTACATTCTGGAGCTCGATTATTCATTGTACTTCAAGTTCAGACTGTGCGGTACGGGGATCGAGATGAGACATAGTGGGGACAGATCACGACAATTCCTATCGTTCCTGTTGAACATCTGTGTTCTTATCTCCCCCTAACGATGGGAAAACTGTCTCATCAAAGTGACAATCCGCAAATCTAGCGGTAAAGAGATCGCCTGACAAGGGTTCAAGATAGCGGACGATAGTTGGGGATTCATAGCCAACATAGATGCCCATTCGTCGTTGGGGACCCATCTTAGTACGCTGTGGTGGCGTAATAGGCACATAAATGGCACACCCAAAGATGCGTAAGTGCGAGATATCTGGCTCGTACCCAATCACTAACTGTAACTCAGAGTAAGATTGGGTGGCAGTGGGTCGTAGACGAATTAGTGTCGCTGCATGCACAAGCCGAAACAGGGAGATTGGTGCGCATAACCAATGTCCGTGCTATCATCTTTAGTCGTTTGATAGCGGCTTCTGCGAGACCATTTTGGGTATGAACATGGGGAACTGGATGTTCGACATCAATCCCCAGTGACATGCAATAGTCATCGAATGTTTTCGATGTAAACTCCCCAGCATTATCAAGTCGGATTGACTTAATAGGATGGTCAGGGTAGTGAGCCCGTAGACGGATAATCTGAGCGAGGAGTTTAACATAAGCAGCATTTCGAGTAGACAACAGCGCGACATGTGACCAGCGTGTCGACGCATCAACCAATACCATAAAGTATTTAAAAGGTCCGCATGATGGTTGAATTGGTCCACAGATATCCCCTTGGATTCTCTGTAAGAACGGAATGAGTATTTTGGGATCCTTTGCGTAGGACAGTCTCGGTCCTAATTTCCCGAAGGAACAGGCTTTGCAAAATGAGCTAGGGGCCTTAGAAGCAACCAATGAGGATTTTGGTTGGGCCTGCGCGTCTGTAGCGCTATTAGAAGCAAAATGTGTGACTACATCTCCCATCATGGCGTTGGAGCCATGGGAATTGTTGGTGATGGCGTCATGGCCATTGGGAGACACAACCATGGCATCATATCACGACCAGGGTGCCCTAGTTAGTCATGCCAAAGCCAGTATATGTCGGAATCCAAGAGATCATCTCTTATGACATTATTGGATTCAATTGGTCGAATTGTAGTGACATAAAGTCCACTAGATTGACACATAAGCTTCTCTAAGATGCGTTTTCGTCCGCAATCATTAGAGGTAATGCAAAGGAACTCTCTTCCGTTCTCAGTGTGCGTTTTCGCATGGAATCCGTTGGCTCTTATATCTTTAAAGCTCAATAAGGTTCGATTTGCCTTAGGAGCGTAGAGAGCTTCTGCAACTTTAATCAAGGTGCCATTTGGCAATAGGAATTGGGCGATTCCATGTCCTTGAACTAAACCTGATGGTCCAGCCATCGTAGTCACAGAGGAATGTGTAGGCAACATCTCTAAGAATAATTGCCTATGGCGTAGAATGGTGTGCGTAGTCGCACTGTCTTCGAGACATTGTACTTCATCCATTCCTTGAAAAGAAAAGCTCATAATTAAAAAGGAGTCATAAAGAAAAGAACTCAACTTTCATTAATAAGCCAAACGGAATTACATCATCGTTTCTGTGACCAAAGAAAATCTAATCTAATAAACTAGCTAATGCAAAACAATGGCGGTCATCCAACTTCTTTCGGTAATTCCAATGCAAATGTGACCAGGTGAGTAGAGAGATGTCGGTGGAGCAAAACTCGCTTAAGTACCACTTATCTCAAAACCTTCCTAGACATCACATTTACATTGCGTACGCCTACTTTGAAGAAAGACTAATACCATTGGCATCTACTACAAAAATAATATGGCAATTGCCTACATCTCTTGGAAAATAAAAAGACTTAATCAAAATCGCCAGTTTCTGGGTCTTGATCCTTGTAGTCTTCCACCCTTAGATTGAGATCGCCATCTTGATCTTCTTGTTCCATGTAATTTGCCTCCCTTGCTTCATAATACATCTTGTATGCGTTTGCAACATTCAGGGATGCTTTACACGCTTTTGCCTAATGTCCTGGTAGTCCACATTTGAGGCAAGCATCATTATGGTCAGGTTCCCTTGATCGAGGCGCTTTGGGAGCGCTTTGAGGATGGTTATTTCTCTTGGTGGCGTCACCACCATAACTGGAGGCTTGGCCTCTCTCTCTCTTCACACGTTTGCCTCCACGGTTCTGTGCACGCCTATCTTGGCGGTTTCCTTCCTCTTTAGGGTGAGAATATGGAACAGAACGTCCAGAATTATCCCTATTTCTAGGGTTTCGCTCCTTGAGCCCTCCCTTAGGGGAACGACTATAATTAGACTCCGGAATATGCTTGGTTCCCACGGATCTAGAATTATAGTTCTTCACAAGTATGTTGTCGTGCTTTTTAGCTACGTTCATGGCACCAATAAGCACATGAAATCTTGTGATGCGTCCTACATTGACATTAATCTGATAGTTCTTGGCTACCATCAATGCAAAGACGGGGAAGGTGGAGAGGGTCTTCTCGATCAACATCGTATCAGTGATTTTCTGTCCACAGAATTCCATCAAAGATTTGATACGAAGTGCTTCCGAATTGTAGTCAAGTACAGACTTGAAATTACAGAAGCGGAGGCTATGTCATCTTACTTCTAAGTCTGGAAGCAGGGAATCACGAACGTTGCCAAAACGCTACTCGAGTTCTACCCATAATTTTCTTGAGTCTTCCTCATTGAGGTACTCATTCTAGAGCGCGTCATTCATGTGCCTTGTCATGATAATTATGGCTTTAGCTTGATTTGCCTCAAAAGCAGCAGCTTGTTGAGGAGTAAGCACGTCCTGACTTGGCTCTTGGATCGTACTCAAGATCCCATCAGCCTTAAGATGTTGGCGCACATCACGGACCCACTTGTGGTATCCAGCGCCTATTGTCTCTAGTGGAGCGAAGCTCAACTTGTTCAGGTTACTCATCCTGAAAAAACAACAAGAAAGTAGGGTTAGTTTCGGAGCGTAATGGGCTACCACGAAAACAATAAAATTTCTGAGCGTAGTCGCTTCCAAGAAAATTCGATTCCAAGAGGGGTTTTGGATTAGATCGAAACAATGATGTATGTGGTCGATCGTTTTTCTTCTCAACAAACTCTAAGTTTGGAGGACTCTACAAGCTCCAAGCTTGGAGTGAGCACGAACCCCCACAGTGCGGCTTTATGTATCCCCTATGAAGAAGAAAGGGGGGTAAAAGAAGGGATGTTGGAAGTCCCCGAGAAAAAGAAGAAAAAATCGAAAAACTTTAAAAACGGGAACTTTTAGAAAAGTTTACCTTGAAAAGATGCCGGAAATCTTGACCGGAAAAGAAGACGGAGGTGGCCGGAGGTCGCCGGAAAAGTGGCCGGAAACTGGTGGCCGGAGCTAGGCAGGGCCACTGCAGGTGGTGTGCAGGGGCCGTGCAGGGCTGGTAGGCAGGTGCTAGGCAGCTATCGGCAGATGCAGGCACAAGGGTGCGCAGGTGTCGGCAGGGGCTATGCGAGGCTTTCAGCAAATGTTGACAGGGGCAGGCACAAGTGTGCGCAGGGTTCGGCAGGGGCTATGCGAGGCTTTCGGCAGATGTCAACAGGGGCAGGCACAGGGGTGCGCAGGGTTCGGCAGGTATCTCGGCAGGTCTCTGCAGGAGGCTTGCAGGGGCTGTCGGCAGGCGTCAGCAGACACAAGGCAGGGCCGGTCCGATTTTTCCGATGGCCGGTTCAGGGGTTTTCCGGCCGGTTCCGGTGGTTCCTCCGCCGGTTCTGGGCTCCTTGGGATTAGGGCTTCGATATGTGGGGTGGTGATTACAGAATTTTAAAGGTTACGAAATTAGGGTTTTCAGGTGGTTAGAGCTCTCGTGCTGATAACGTGTTTTAGGGAATCAGAACTTGGAAGAAATTCGCTGTGTATTCTCATTGATAATAGGGGTCTCTTTATATAGAGGACTACAATGCATAGAATCTCAATCATACAAGGAAAGTAATCTTACATTGAATAGGAATCTATAACCCTATTACCACTAGGGTAAGTAACATAGAGTTTGGGCCAAACGCATACTAGGGTTTTCCTTGAACAAAAACTTTATTTTCTTATAGATATTATTAAAACTAAAATTGTTTTGTTTATTCATCTGATCATCTCTCTTCCTTCTTAGTTATCCCCAGGAAACTTCAACATTAATGAAATAACATCCTAAGATGTAAGAGATGAGATGTGGAATCAATAGTCCTCAAACCTCTCTCCCTCTCCAGAATCTTCTTCGTCGCCATGGTATGAGATCTGATATCTTAGTTCCATGATTCTAATATCAATACTGAGCTTTGTGAGATGTGTTTCAAGATCTTGCTCTTATTAGACTTGACATCAGACTATTATTAGACTTGATTAAAGTCATAGAATAGAATCTAGAGAGCAAGAAATGGATTGTGCCGGAAAAAAAAAAAAACGAGGAAGGCTGAACCATGTTGCTCTGCTTATAGTCATGGTGGATAAAGAGAGAGCTGTGAGAGCAAGTTCACCAGTAGTCAAGAAATGTCAAGGTCGAGAAGTCAAGAATTCGACCAGTCAAGTTACTGTTCACTGCCACTGGACATGGGTTTCCACCCGTTTTTTTTTCTTGACCGGTCAAGACTGTTCATCAATTTTAACTATTCATTTTTCACTGTTCTTTTTTGTGTTTTAACTGCTCATTTTTACTGTTCACTTATTTTTCACTGTTCATTAATTTTTGTTTTCATTATCGTAGTCTGGTTCAAATCTGAGAATTTCATTGGATTCTGGTGATGATATATATTATTGTCTGCATATCAACATTGGCTCAAAGTAAAACAAACAGTAGCTTTCTTTTCCCAAATAAGAAAATATCCCAAAAAGTCGAAAACAAATATACTGAGGAAAGAAATAACACAAGAATTGATCAACTCACTACTAGAATAATGTCATTAGACATCGCCACTATTAAATCGGTCAGGATTGCACCTGATGTTAAAAATCGTGCTAACATCAGTTTGTTAAAAAACCGATTTCTATTATTATTATAGACATCGGTTACGAAAATGAGAAAAGTTTCGTTTGAAAAATTTTTAAAAACGCGGAGGGACTAAGTTTTAAATTTTGACAACCGCGACCCGTAGGGACCAATTATTTCATTCCCCCCAACACTTCGTATTTTTTTCCTCTTTCTCTAAAACTTTCGAACCCTAGCTAATAACTGTGAGACTCAGCAGCTCATTCACCTTGCCGACCTCATCGTTCTCCAAGCTGACCTGCCTTGAGTTCCCGACATCCTTCTCCAACCTGACGTGCTCCAAGTCCCCGACTTCATTCTCCGACCTAAGCCGACTGGAGCCGCCTCCGATCTGACCCAGAGTCCCCGACCTCGCTCTCTGACCCTGAGTTTCCGGCCTCGCTCTCTGACCCAACCTCCCTCTCCAGACCTCGAGCTTGAGATCCAATCTGAACTCGAGCTTATTAGCCGACCTGAGCTTGTCATTCTCCTATTTGAGCCGGCTCTACGTCTAGTCGCGTAGGTCCTCTTTCTCTCTTCTCTAGCTTGGTGATTTCCTGTCCGGTTTTGATCTAAAGTTCAATCTTTTTTGTTTAATAAGGTTGGGCTGAAAACGAATCAGAGGGGTTTGGTTTTCAAAGCTTTTGAATTTTTGATTTTTATGTAGCGTTTTCCCTCTCCCCAAATTTCACTTCCCTCCTCCCCCAATTTTCAACTTCCCTCTTCAATTGAAACCCACCATAAAAAAAAGAAGTTTCATTCACTCTGCTCCCATTTTTCAGTTGTAATAGAAAGAAGAAAACAAACTCGAGCTGAAAATGCAGTCGATCTGATTCGACTCGGCGGAGAAGGCGGCGACTCGTATCAAGGGTTCAACTCGTAGTTAGATGTGCGATATATTCTGGGTTAAGAGATTCTGGGAAACATTTCAGTACAAGGTGAGGTTACTCGATCGAATTTGGAGGTTACTGGATCCTTTTTTTTTGTAATCTTTTGATTATATAATTTGTTTGATATGTTGAGTGTGTATTGATATTGGATTATGTTAAGTTGATGATAAGATAGTGTTGATATTGGATTGTGTTACGCTATTGATAAGATGGTTGTAAGTATATTGGCCCATTGCCATTCAACACATGATTTCCCATTACAACAAGGAAACCGGAGCCTCAAGAAAAACAAAGAGAAAGTGCACAAGATCGGGTCTTGAAGAAAAGATCACGCCAAATTGAATCACTGATCTTGAGTTTAATGTGCATTTATTCCATATTAGTTGGTATAATTCTAAATTGATACGCATATCGTTGTATTGAATCAATAAATCTCTTATGTATTAAAGTGGTTTTTAACATGCATATCAATTTGAGATCTTGTTTAGGTAATTGTCGATTGCATATTCAAAAACTGTTTTAAACCTTTCCTTGTTTATCTCGATTAATTATTAAGAAAAGATTTGATTGAGGGGGAGTTATTCTCCCTTATAAAAACGTTTCAAAACTAAAGTTTGGGGGGGGTTTTTTTCATGGTAGAAATTATTTTATTTTGAACTAGGTGTTTTGTTCAAATCGTTTTTCTAAAAACCCTCCTTACTTGTTTCATGTGTGAGATTGCATAATTTTCCTCATTCACTCTCAAGATCGGTGATTCAATTGAGTGAAAGGAAGATCAAAGATTGATTGTCTAGAATGTTGAATTAAGAGTTAGAACGGTTGTAAAACAAGTTAGCATTTGTTGCTAAGAGAAAGTGTTTGTTATGAACAACACTACTTGTGTTCTGTAAACTCTTGTGTTTATTATTGGATTGTTCTTCTCGTGTTGGCTACGTTAAAAGCCACGCAGTGAAGTTTCCTCAGTGGAGAGGTTTACACTGCGTTAGCAAATCTTCGTGTCGTGTTATCGAATTTTCTTTAGTTAAATTCATTGAGATAAAATATTGTTTCATAATTAGTTCCATCTAGTACTTTCATTTGGCATCAGAGCGGGTTCTAGAACTTTCTAGTGATCCCAGGAAAGATGGAACACTCACGTGATCGGGCTGCTGGTGGATCTATAAATAGTCCTCCATGGTTCGAAGGTGGATGTGAAAAATACACTCAGTGGAAGATTTACATGAAGTCATACCTTTATGCTCAAGATGAACATGTGTGGAATATTGTAGAAAATGGCTGGACTATACCTATGATAAAAGCAAAAGGAGAAAGCTCTTCCACTGCCACTCCTAAACCAAGGAAAGACTGGACTGAGGAAGAAGTTCGGGATCTGCAAGCAGACTTCAAGGCTAAGAACAGCATTTTCACAGCCTTATCTGAACTGGAAAAGCTGAGGATCAGTCACTGTGATACTGCCAAACAAGCATGGGATCTTCTACAAACTACATATGAAGGAAACAAGAAGGTACGCGCTCAGAAATTACAAGCACTGATTTTTGAATTCGAAACTATGACTATGGGAGATGATGAAACCATTGATGATTTCCACGGTAGAATTCTTAAAATCTCTGGTCAGTGTCGTAGTCTGGGAGCACCATTTGATGAAGATAAGATTGTCAAAAAGATTCTTAGGGCTCTGCCAGAAAAATTTCACTCAAAAGTCACTAGCATAGAGGACTCATTTGATATTGATGTGTACCCACTTGATGAGCTCATCGGCAATCTCAAAACCTATGAGATGAGGCTAAAACCTGAGAAGAAGAATAAAGGCGTAGCCTTCAAGGCAGTAAAAGGGGCTGAAGAGGAAGAAGAAACACTAGATCTTGCCTTACTCACAAAGGAGTTCAAAAGATTTCTAAAAACCAAGAACTCCTCTAGAAACCCTAATGCTCCTAAGAAAAACACCTATGGGGGAAGCAGCAGCAGTAATGATTACAATAGCAAGAGTGGAAAAGGAAGCTTCAAGGGAAATCACTCTGGAAAACCTAAATGCTATGAGTGTGGTGGCTATGGCCATATTTCTACTGACTGTGGAAATAGGAAGCATGGAAACAACATCAACAAGTCTCTTCTCTCAACTTGGAGTGATGATGAATCTCTAGAAGTGGAAAATCTGGCACTTGTATCGTCACTTCTACCTGATTCCGACAGTGATGAGACATTCTCTGATGATGAAACAAATATCCGCTGCAAGCAACTCTACAAAGCTTCAAAGGCCACATTACTCAGAAACTTGAGCTTAGAAAAGGAAGTTGAATTTCTAAGAACAGAAAAAGAAAAAATGGAGCATATGTTGGAGACTTCACAATCCACATGGGAACAGGGAAGAAGGAACCCAGTTGCTGAGATGTCTATCCCATCCAGTGATCAGAACTCATCAAGTTGGAAGGCTGAAAAAGGTGAACTTCTGAACAAAATAAAAATGCTGGAACTAGATGTGAGGGGACAACAAGTCCTAAACCTGGAGTTATTGGCTAAAACTGAGTCTCTACAAGACGAGTTAAAACTAACTCAAGAAAGATTCATCAAGTTCGATATCAGCTCCTCTTCCATGTCCAAGTTGCTCGGATCAGGAAAAGCTCCTCATGATACATGTGGGCTAGGATACACTGGAGAAACTTCCAAAATCACCAAGTTTGTACGAGCCTCAAAATCATCTGTAGAGCAGAAAGATGTCTCCATTGATGATCATGTCAAAAGTATAAAGGAAGGAAATTCAAACCAACAACATCAGGTAAAACTTGACCAAGAATTCCCCACTGGTCAACACAGGTACGCAAACCCTAGAATCTTTATCCCTACTTGTCATCACTGTGGTAAGATTGGCCATATCAGACCTAGATGTAATGAACGGTTTTCAAACTTAAAATTTTCTCAAGAAAAATGTACTGTTGAAACCCTACAGGTGGAGCTTAAAGAACAAAAGGAACTCATTAACAAATTAACTGAAATTGTCTCTAAGAAGAATCCTCAAACTGAAAGAAGAAAAGATGTCTGGACCAGAAAAATTGAAAGCAAAAATCATAGTTCCATTGTTAATAAAACTGATGATACATGTCTCTTTGCTTGTGCTAGCCAAACTCATCAACGCTCTCACATTGAGGCAACTTGTTTAGTTGCTTTAACTGCATTAGCTGACAAGCGACGAGATTTTTGGTATGTTGACAGCGGTTGTTCAAGACACATGACCGGAGACAAAACATGGTTTACTTCATTTGAGGATGAAAATACCTCAGGATCAGTTACGTTTGGAGATGGGAGGAAAGCTAACATTCTAGCTCGAGGTACGGTAAACACTCCAGGTATACCTAACCTTAAAAATGTGTTATTTGTTGAAGGATTAACTGCAAATCTGATCAACGTCAGCCATTTGGCTGATGACTATGAAGATGTGTGGTTTAACAAACAGAGATGTTTGGTCCTAAATCAGAAAGGAGAAGGTGTCATGGGAGGTAAGAGATCCGTCGATAACTGTTATCATATTCAAGCTAATGAATCTTCCTGTGTGCAGTCTTGTTTGTCTGTTAAATCCACAGAGGAAACCTTTGAACTTTGGCACAGAAAGATGGGACATGTCAACTATCAGGATTTGCTGAGGTTATCTACCAAACAATGTGTCCGAGGCTTGCCAAATTTAAAAGGTAAAACTGACAAGATGTGTGGAGACTGCAAGGTGGGAAAACAAACTAAGGCACCTCACAGAGTGGTAAATTCTGCAACAACCACACAAGTATTGGAGCTATTACACATGGATCTCATGGGACCAGCTCAACCTGAAAGTTTTGGAGGTAAGAGTTATATACTAGTGGTTGTGGATGATTTCTCAAGATATATCTGGGTAAATTTCTTAAAAGACAAAACTGAAACGTTTGAGTCTTTTAAAAGCTTAAGTCAAAAATTAATCATTGAGAAACAGTCTTCAAACAAATGCTTAGTGAGAATAAGATCAGATAATGGAACTGAATTTAAAAATGCCTCTTTTTCTAACTACTGTCGTGAGCTTGGTGTATCACATGAGTTCTCAGCTCCAATCACTCCTCAACAAAATGGGATAGTGGAAAGGAAAAATAGGGTATTGCTAGACATGGCTCGAGTAATGCTACATGCTGCAGGTTTAAGCACAAACTTTTGGGCTGAGGCGATCAGCACTGCTTGCTATACAATAAATAGAGTACTCCTCAGACCAGGTACTGAGCAAACTGCTTACGAGCTGTGGAAAGGTAAGAAGCCAAATGTTGGACACTTTCATGTTTTTGGCAGTCCTTGCTACATTCTACGAGATAGAGAGCACCTTGGTAAGTTTGATGCTAGAAGTGATGATGGTGTGTTCTTGGGATATTCTCTGACTAGTAGAGCGTATAGGGTTTACAATAAAAGAACTCGTGTTGTCATGGAATCCATTAATGTTTCTATTAATGATCAATGTATGAAACATGAAGAAACATTTGCAGATATCTCACCCTTCTCGATCACACCATCACAGAATACTGAAACATCATCTGAGGAAGAGGAAGAGGTAATATATGACAATATCTTTGAACCAGCTCCCACCCAAAGAAGAGGGTTCAAGCAAGTCCAAAAGGATCACTCCACTCATGATATCATCGGTAATCTAACTGATGGTCCGATAACAAGGAGAAAGGCTGCAGTCCAGGTAAGTTCCTCTGAGGTAAGTAAAGAGAATGTATTACTGTGTTTTATTACCGAAAATTTGGCAAGCATGAACATTATATCTCACTTTGGTTTTGTGTCAATTATTGAACCAAAAAATATTAAGGCAGCTTTGTTGGATGATCACTGGATTAGTGCCATGCAAGATGAACTGAATCAATTTACTAGGAATGATGTATGGTACTTAGTACCACGACCTAGTAAGTGCAATGTTATAGGAACTAAGTGGATTTTCCGAAACAAAAGTGATGAAAAAGGAAATGTGATCAGAAATAAAGCTAGGTTAGTTGCTCAGGGATACTCACAAGTCGAGGGACTTGATTTTGATGAAACTTTTGCTCCAGTTGCACGGCTAGAATCTGTGAGATTACTACTATCTGTAGCATGTCATCTTAGGTTCACATTGTTCCAAATGGATGTCAAAACTGCCTTTCTAAATGGGAATCTTCAGGAAGAAGTTTATGTGGAACAGCCACCTGGCTTCCAAGATCCACATCACTTAGATCATGTATACCGGCTTAAGAAAGCTCTGTATGGGCTAAAACAGGCTCCCCGAGCCTGGTATGAGAGGCTCTCCACTCATCTTATAGAAAAAGGGTATGCTAGAGGGTCTATTGATAAAACACTGTTCGTAAAACAAACCAAAAATGACATTATTATTGCCCAAGTGTATGTTGATGACATTGTTTTTGGTTCCACTTCCAGATATCTTGTCAAAGAATTCCAATCTGTCATGGAAAGTGAATTTGAAATGAGCATGTGTGGTGAACTAACTTTTTTTCTTGGACTGCAAGTAAAGCAAATGGACACAGGCCTGTTTCTCTCCCAAACGAAGTACGCTGAAAATTTGATCAAGAAATTTGGCCTTGAATCTAAGAAGACTGTGAGCAATCCCATGAGTACCACTACAAAGCTAAGCGAAGACCAGGATGGGAAATCCGTTGATCCCACCCTGTATCGTAGTATGATAGGCAGCCTACTCTATCTCACTGCTAGCAGACCGGACATATCTTTTAGTGTGGGAGTATGCGCTCGCTTTCAAGCCAACCCTAAGGAATCACACTTGGAAGCTGTCAAGAGAATCATTCGCTACATATCCGGTACAATTAACTGTGGAATTTTCTATACCTTTGACACTAATGTGGAAATTCCAGGGTATTCTGATGCTGACTGGGGAGGAAATCTAAAGGATCGAAAAAGCACCTCTGGAGGATGTTTCTTTATTGGAAATAATCTTGTGGCGTGGCACAGCAAGAAACAAAATTGCATCTCTCTATCTACAGTAGAGGATGAGTATGTTGCAGCTGGGAGTTGTTGCACACAAATGTTATGGATGAAGCAAATGCTTCATGATTATGGCATCTCTCAAGGTAAGTTGTCTATCTTCTGTGACAACACTAGTGCCATTAACATCACTAAGAATCCGGTTCAACACTCTCGAACAAAGCACATTGATCTTCGATATCATTTTATTCGGGATTTGGTTGAACAAAACATCCTTGAGTTAAGCTTTGTACCCACTGAAAATCAACTTGCTGATCTATTCACTAAGCCTCTTGACACTGCTAGATTTGAGATGTTGAGAAATGCCCTAGGGATATGCTCTAAGCATTAAGGCACAAGAATGACTGTCCACTATTGATTGAGAAAATTATGATCTTAGTATCCTTTGACCACAGTTACTAGTGATTTGTACATATTTTCAGCTATGTATCTTTTGTTGCCATGCCTTATTCTGGACAAATTGAATTGTGTACTCATGTTTCGTCCATCAATCACGTAACCCCACTATGCACTTTCACCTATAGCCTTTGTGGTGGCATGTTTTTATGTTTATTGTCAAACGAGATTTGGTGAAGTAGTAGAACTGCTTAATATGCTCATATGATTCATTCCCTCTTCTCAAAGTAATCAGATCCTAGTTGTGGTGAACTTTCTAGGATTTGTAAGAAACGAGAATGGATAACTATCACTCATCTCTCAAAGTAATCAGGCCTTGGTTGTGGTGAACTTTCTAAGGTTTGTAAGAAACGAGCTGGTGAGTGATCTTTGCACGTAAAATAAAATCTTCCCGACAACTACTCGAGATTCTCTCCATGGAACATCCTTGTTATGTTTAGTACCCTAAGAACATCTGTTCTGGGAGTTACTGAGAAGAATCTTGTTACATGGGTTCAAATTGTCACACACCAAAGGAAGTTAATGACTACAATTATATCCGTGCTTGGGAACAAATGTTCCTACTCCTTCTAAGGAGATTTCATGAGCTTAACTCACATGTTCAGTTCTCTCACTTCCCTCCTTCTCTCTGTCACTAAACCTATTTCTAAGCCCCACATCATGGTTATACTCACTTTTATCACAGGTTACTTCCTAAGGTCTACACATGAGTACCAGTTTTTTTTTTTTTGTTGATAGAATACATCATGCATCATTCTCTGAACTATGTGCGTCTCACTACATGTCTGTGTTCTCTGTGATTCAACTATGCTATTTTTTCTTTTCTCGATATGACCTATGCATTCATTGCCTTGATAATTAGCAAAGGAAACGATTCTCTGATTTATTTGCAAATTACGAATATCTTGTCTCTTCGTTTCTTTCCTTGATGGCATTATGACTGCTCTTAATTTCCATCATGATTATGCCTAAGTTGAGGGGGAGAAGTTTTCTGCATGCGTATATCTAGGGACAATAAATTGTCATAACTTCTCTCCTCTCTTGAGACGCTATCCCAATCGGTGTGATCTTTGGTTTTCTTTAACCCTAACTGTTCCCTATATTTAGCCTCTCTTGTCTCCCTCGGATTTTACTCTTGGTTTTCTTTTGTGTGCAGGTTCATACACTGACTGATTTCTCTAATCATGGTTCGCACAAAATCAACTACTAGACTTGGAGGACATCGCCGACTCCCTCCTCCCGAAGACGGCCGTCAGGCCGCTGCAAGAGCAGGGATTCTCCATCCCGGCATGCACCGTGTACGCAGTCGCAGTCCTCCTCATCGTTCACCCTTGTCTAGCGCATCTTCTGCTGCTCCTCCTCCTGCCTCTCTGGACAGTCTCCGTGACCAGATCTTGGTGGCAGACTGGCGCATTGCTTGTCTCACGACGGACATGGACGACATGCATTCTCTTCTCGTTCGTACTCGTCATGCTCTGACCACTCTCACACAGGAGATCCGGAACATGCAGCGCCACCCTCCCGGGTTTGACGCTCCCCGTCCTTCCAACGCCATGCCGGAGCCTGTTGCATCGGAGGAGAGCTCGGATTCCATTGATGAAGAGGAGTTTCTTGACAACGTCACCCGGCTCTGTGAAGAATTTGACGTGCCTTCCCATTCAAAGGGGGAGAAGTAAACTTCTTAAATTTTTCTGCTCTTTTTGCTTTCGGCAGTTTACCTTCCATCAAACAATGTTTATTTTTTCTTGTTGGTTTGTAAGTGCATAAGCACAGACTATTTATTGTTGGATGATTACTATTATTTAATATGGTCTTATTTTGGCTACTTGGATCTGGAAAAGGATGGAAACTGATTCCTTAATCCAAGTAGTACTCTTTGTGTTTCTCTGTGAAAACTAACATGCAGGACAAAAAGATGGAAAAATCATGTGTTGAATGGGAATGCCCAAAGGGGGAGATTGTAAGTATATTGGCCCATTGCCATTCAACACATGATTTCCCATTACAACAAGGAAACCAGAGCCTCAAGAAAAACAAAGAGAAAGTGCACAAGATCGGGTCTTGAAGAAAAGATCACGCCAAATTGAATCACTGATCTTGAGTTTAATGTGCATTTATTCCATATTAGTTGGTATAATTCTAAATTGATATGCATATCGTTGTATTGAATCAATAAATCTCTTATGCATTAAAGTGGTTTTTAACATGCATATCAATTTGAGATCTTGTTTAGGTAATTGTCGATTGCATATTCAAAAACTGTTTTAAACCTTTCCTTGTTTATCTCGATTAATTATTAAGAAAAGATTTGATTGAGGGGGAGTTATTCTCCCTTATAAAAACGTTTCAAAACTAAAGTTTGGGGGGGGGGGGGTTTTTTCATGGTAGAAATTATTTTATTTTGAACTAGGTGTTTTGTTCAAATCGTTTTTCTAAAAACCCTCCTTACTTGTTTCATGTGTGAGATTGCATAATTTTCCTCATTCACTCTCAAGATCGGTGATTCAATTGAGTGAAAGGAAGATCAAAGATTGATTGTCTAGAATGTTGAATTAAGAGTTAGAACGGTTGTAAAACAAGTTAGCATTTGTTGCTAAGAGAAAGTGTTTGTTATGAACAACACTACTTGTGTTCTGTAAACTCTTGTGTTTATTATTGGATTGTTCTTCTCGTGTTGGCTACGTTAAAAGCCACGCAGTGAAGTTTCCTCAGTGGAGAGGTTTACACTGCGTTAGCAAATCTTCGTGTCGTGTTATCGAATTTTCTTTAGTTAAATTCATTGAGATAAAATATTGTTTCATAATTAGTTCCATCTAGTACTTTCAATGGTGTTTGAATATTACTCTGCCATATACGATTTGGGAAATTAGGGTTCTTGTTGATTGTGTAGTAATTCAATTTTGAATTTTGAATTGTTATTGCTGCTTAATTGTGGTTTTTTTTTATTATTTTTTTTTTAAATTTTAATATCTACTAGTAATTGTGCAGATCTACCAGTAATATTACCAGGATGAGTTTTGAATTTTGATTCCATCAAGAGGAATGATGCCACTGGGCACCCTGCTACTGTGACTACTGGAGGGTAAGTAAATAGCCTTATATGGAGACTATAGATCTAGTCTCTAAACAAACAGGTTCATAGTATAATATGGATATTATCTACAATGAGATGAATTTCATATTTTCTTAGATAATCTTAATAAACTTTCTAGTTCCAGCATAACAATGGCTTTGGATGTATAAGGATTGCCACATTCTTGAAGGATAAGTAACTGATTGGATTTGGAAGACTGTCAACTAATAAAAGTATAAACTTTACCTGTTTGTACTTTTGATATGACTCAAATGAGGATTTACAGTTGTTTATCCTCGCAAGGAGATAAGCTGATAGTTATTGAAATTTGTAATTTCATTAGGAAAATTTGGATTTGTTGATTGATGTGTTTGGAGTGGTAGGGACCTTTCTTGGAGTTCTTCTCTTTTAGTTTGCGACTTGTCCTTTGTATGGGTTATTTGGCTGGAAAGAAATAGTACTATATTTAATCACATGCTAGCTAATTTGGATCTTCTTTCACACATGATTGTATTATGTACAACAAAGCAACAGGTATCATATGGTTATGGCGGGATTAGTAACATAGAAGTTTTAAGAAATAGAATAAATGGAGAAAACAGAGTGTGTTAATAGCTGCTGTAGTTTGAGAAAACCTGGAGAAGTAGAGAAGAAAGGGAGGAGAAGAGAGACAAAATGATAATACCAAGGCAATAAGTCTTTAGCAAAACTCAAAATTTCTTTCGTTCTCTGTCTTGACATTACATAGTTCAGATCAAATAGGAACTGCATGGTGAAAAGAACTTCCATTTGGTTCTGCAACTAGCTGAGATCAAGTTACAGATGAGTGACAATATCTTTATTTCTTTCAACAGGATGGTGTATTTAAATCTGAAGGATGACGATCAGATGTTGATCTTCTTCTAATAAACATAGCTACAAATTCCTTGAAAGGGGGACTTGCTAGTGAGGTTTGGGGTGATATACAGCTTGCAGCACTGCGTGCACTTTTGGCATCTTTCTTGTCTTCATCTCGTGTCCGCCCCCCTTACTTAGCTAAGGGTGTTGATCTTTTCTGTAGAGGTAATTCCTTTAAGAATATGTACTCTCATTCTTTCTTTTGATTATCTCATGGATTTATCTGTAACAAACAAAGTTTATCAACTTCAGTTCGTTGACACAGTTCCAAGCTTTAATCTTTATAGAGATTAATATTAGCTTCGTCCAAAGTTTATAATGTTTGATAATATTTGATTTACCATTGGCTTCCTGAAAAGGTGGATTTGATATACTGTTGGCTTCCATAGAAAGTTGATCAGCAGGCTGTCTTTAGTTTCTTTGTTCCTGGTTAGAATTGAACTAATGCTAGGACTTTACAAAGTGTTTTGCAAATTTAGAAGCATAACCATTTGAAGTTTCAAGTGACTTATGTCCCTGCTTACCTTATTTTCTAAATTTGTTAACCTTGTTATTTGAAGTTTTTGAATCACGAAGATGATTCTGTTTATGATTGATCTGCTTTTCTGCCCTTTTAGTGACCTTTGATTTAACTTGAGTAAGATATGTATGCAGGGCAGCTTCCATACCAAAAAGCAAGGGTGGTACATTTCTTCAAATGAAATTGGTTTACAATCAATTGGCACCAATTTTCCTGTTTTTGCTTCAATGGATTGATTGCTCGTCTTCATGTTTACTTGTAAGTTACTTGAATCTTTTCGACATAGTTGTATATAAGGTTGGTTTCTGCTTAGCTGTTCATATGTTACTGAACTGACTCAGATTTGTTTAATGGTTTTCCCCTAATAATAATTGGGTCCAAGCTCTGAATGTGTTGGTTTCATGTCTTCAGGTACGCTCAGATGGGAGGGCAAATATCTCGTCTTATGGAAAAAAAGCTACTTCCAGTAGTTTATGTGAATATATTTTTGCAAAATCTCTTTCTCAGTTTATAGATATTACTAATTTCATGTTATTTTGATATCTTTATTAGGTGAAGAACTTGAGAGCTGATGAACTTGAAGAAGACAAGAAAGAAGCTTTGCCTTATTTGTTTCTCACAGCCATGTTTATTGGATCATTATGAATAATTGATTCATTCCATTTTGTAGCCAAATTGTTTTGTAGTAGGTGAATTGGGGTTTTATTTTGTCCATTTTGTAAACTGTTAAGGATGATGATTTCAGATAAAATACTCCAATATTCAAATCACTCTTGTCAACTGTTGAAATTGCAATTTATAGCAGCAGCTACATATTTTGTGGACATCATCTTCTTTATAGAATCTGATGTCTAGATATAAATTTGAAATCAGTTTTAACCATAAAAACTGATGTCCAGTAATAGAGATACATCAGTTTCAAAATAAAAATCGATGTTACTAAAATATACAGACATTGATTTGTTATTAAAAACGATATATTACTGAGTACCAGACATCAGTTCCAAAATGAAAATCGATGTTACTAAACTATCCACACATCGGTTTTTTTGTCAATAACGATATATTACTGAGTACCAGACATCAGTTCCAAAATGAAAATCGATGTTACTAAACTATGCAGACATCGGTTGTTTGTCAATAACGATATATTACTGAGTACCAGACATCGTTTTTTCCTCATCCACTGATGTTAATGTAAGTAAATATATCGGTTCCTACAATACTAGACTTTGTATATTGAATCTAATGTCACACCCCGAATTTTTGAATAAAGGATTCAAATCCGGAACATGACTAATAACAATACAAATAACGTTCTGAATTTTTCTCTCAGAAACAACCACTAGTTACACCTCTTGATATTACATAAACCAAATCCTCAAGCTACTTATTACAGCACACTCTCACCAATCAAATAGTAAAACTCAAATGAGTATAATTCTCCTCACAAAACAAATGCTGTAAATCTAATACTAATACTCTAAACCGCACGATCACTGCTCTGATTCTCCTGACCTGTGAGATTACCCGCTACACAATTTGAATAGTGTACCGGGAATTGCAACAACACAAAACCCGGTAAGCTTTTGACAGCCCGTATGAGTAAACAAGAAAGAACTGTTGATTTATTCAATTATATTTATTATAACTCAAGTAAACAATCAACACAGTCACACGGTAACTCCAAAAATCACATAAACATAAAAGCAAGTATATTCTCGATACTCTCTTTTAAAACTCAACATTTGACTGATCACAACCAACAACTATTGCAACATTAATATGTGAAATAACATTAAAGCAAAGCATGCTTGATTCTCTTTTCACTAACACCTTCACATATTAACAATATATCACAGATAGATATTTGATCAAAATAATATAAGTACACTTTTCATTTTAGTGAATTTTCGGATTAACTGGTAACAAATCAATAAATCCACGTGTTAGGGTCCATAATACCAAAACACGGGAAAGCCAGGTTGACTGGTAACAAATCATAAATCCACGTGCTAGGGTCCACTATACCAAAGCACGGGAATCCACATGCTAGGGTCCACTATACCAAAGCATGGGAAAGCCGCAGCATACTCAAGGTCCACTATACCTAAGTATGTATACTCAAAGGTCCACTATACCTATGAGTATAATAGTGCACTATCTGTAGGGAACTAGAGCCCAGGCTTAACGTCTCATAACATCAAAACACATTTACCAGTAATTCACTTAAGCACGGGGTAGTAGATAACACCCGGCTTCACAATTGTACTTTTCAGACATAATCAAATTCACAAAATACAATCTTTATAATTTATAGATCGTATATATGTATATATACACCCACATAAAGAGACATATTATTTCAAGACAAATCTTTATTTCTTAAAATAATTTCCACATATTCACAATTGGGCATATAAAATAGCTTTCACACCACATGATCAACATTCCATTATTCAACAATTAAATGCGAGATTAATAGCTTGAATAATATCAAATCCATTCTCAATCATTTCATCATACCAATCACACGTCAACCAATATATATATTCCACGTAAATATATATATACATTATCATCCGCTCAGGGATGACCACTAATACCAACTATAGTTCAAGCATAAAAACCGTGAAATTCATTTGTATAATAAAATCATTTTACTTACCTATGGACCGTAGTTGATCAAGTCTATATAATTTAAAACAAATATTTATTCCATAAATATTTTCACACAATTACGACAAAAAATAAAGTAATTAAATTTATTCAGTTCGTAATATGAACCACGTGAGGTTTACTCACCTCTAATCCAGCTGCGTCTTCTTAACAGCTAAAACAACAATTTTCCCGAATTGTCCGCCAAATCAATCCATCGATCACCTAATCCAATAATGATCTTAACTTAGCCAACAACTCATAAACGTACTTAAACGACGATCCAACGGTCGGATTCAAATTAAATGATGATCCAACGGTCAGATCCTCACAGATCGCCTTTAGAATCATCCTCCTAAATTATCATGAAGATCCAACGGTCTGATCTTCCTGAATCGCCCTTACTAATATCTCCATAATTTTATATGAAAATCCGACGGTCAGATTCTCACGAATCGCCTTCCGAATCACTATTTCACAATTATACGAAGATCCAACGGTCGGATCTTCGCTCGTGACCTCACAAAGTCATCGGGACAGTCATACGATCAACATATCTAAATTTGAAGCAAAACCGATGGTCTGATCTTCGCAGATCGTAAACCGTGGATAAAACGTAAAAACCGTAAATAGTAACGTAAAAACGTAAATCCACTATTTATCAACTTTTTCTAACATGACCATGTTATATATCAAAACGCTCGTATGGATGCATAGATCATCGCCTAGATAATGAAAACTCGAAATATGGTCTGACGCGCCGCCACAAGCGGTGGTCAGTGGGCGGTCAACGCGGCGGTCAACTCCGGGTCAACCACCTCCGATGGCAAAGCGACCAACTACAAACTTGTTCAAAATGAAAGGGTGATCGACTTCCATACCTGGAGCTAAGTCTGGTTTGGCCTAGATCGTCCTAGATCAAGCTTGGAAGTCGGATTAATCCTGTGCGTGCGATCAGATTTCATATTAAATCAGGGACGTCGAAAAAGTCAAACCTTGATCTAGTGTTCTACACTCAAAATCGTGATGAAAGACTTACATGGGGATGATCAGGGGGAAGAGGAGATCACGAAAATGGGAAGGATCGGCCCGTGCAACGCCGGCGTCGACGTTTTCCGGCCGGGTCGGTTTCGCTCGTCTGGGTGTCTTCGATCCAGCTTTCGGGGCAGCTTCGATGCAAGGCGATGGCACCAGGCGACTGGACGGCTCACGGCGAAGCCAGGGATGGCCGGGTCGTGGCCGGAGGACGCCGGAGGAGAGAGATGGATCCGGGTCGGGTCGGCCGAATGTCATCGGGTCTGAGGATGAGGGAGAGAGAGAAACCGGAGGAAGGGGGGGGGACTGTTCAGCAAAAATAACAAAATTCTGTCCTTAATGACAGAATTGAATTTTTTTGACTATTTATAGAAAAAACCTTATTTTCAAATATTCGGAACTTATTCATACGAATTCCGAATATTGCGTTCCACATGTCCACGAAATCGTATCGACGAGCTCTACAACTTTCATGAAGGAAGTTCTTCCAAATTTTGAACGTATAAAAAATCAATTTCCACGAGCCCCTAAATAACGTTCGTTTTCGAAAATAAAATCGTTTGAACTAATTCCACAACTTCTCCAAGCTTCGTACTCGCTCCTACTATCGTGAAATCATTTCTAAAAATCCATGGAATTTAATTTGGATTTTCGGGGTATTACATCTAAAATCGTGGTATATGTAGCAAATTACGCTTCAAAATCATGAAGAACAAGAAATGTTTATGGAAACCGATGTCTGTAACAGTATCAGTCATCGGTTCTTAAATCAATAACGATGTTAAAACGCAAACTTGTGTTGTATAATCTATATTTCTTTAAGCATTAAATACAATAAAATGTGGGTTTAAAAATAATAAAACATGTAAGTTTGTTATCATTTAAACCTATTTACTTCGATTTATAATTAGGAACCGATGTCTACACGAATACTAGACATCGGCTAAAAACCGATGTCTGCATTTTCCGGATCTTTCTCATCACCCACAAAGACATCGGTCGGGTTTTTGTTTCTCATCGGTTTTTGGCCGATGTCTGGGGCCATAATTCTAGTAGTGACTGTACGAAATAACACAAGAATTAATCAATTGTACTTCTTCTCAATACTGGAATCCATATACAAAATATTTTACAACCATTTAACAGATGGTTCAACCTAAAGTTCATTATTAATGAAACGCTTCCTTCTGCCACAATAAATAGACCAAAAAGACCAAAAATCTATGAATAAATAGAATCAGGTGTTGTGATTAAGGAATGTGTTGGATGAGTCAAAGATGAGGGTAACTTTATAAAAATATACTTTAGCCTCACCATTCACTGGGATTTCTGCAATTCCCTCTTTCAGTGGTTTTAGATCTTCTTCTGTGAGAGTGCTTGGGAGGGACGTCTTAGTTTGCTTCTCAGCCTCTACAGCCCAACTGTAAACTATCATGCCGACATCTGCAAGAGCCATTCCCATCAAGTTCTTAAATGTGAGCGCTGAATCAAAGAGTAGCCACCCCAATGTCAAGACACAGACGGTCTTCATGCTAGGGAGCATGAGAGTAGTATGAAAGCCTGCATACATTGGGATCAAAAGTTCCATATTAGTTTCATCATAATGTTTAGTTTCCTCATAAACTCAGGAAGCAGATTTAGATCAAATGGGCTGGCAATACAAGCACTTACAAATGCACCAGAAGTCATCTTGTAATCTGTTAAAAGTTTTCCAGTAAGAAAGTAATCAATGAATGGACCAAGAATGAGAAGGGAGATAGCTTGAATTGGAGCGGTCTTTTTGAGCAATTCAAACAACCCAACAGCATGATGCCACGTCTCCTTCTCGGTGGAGACTTTGCTGTCGCTACGCGACAAATCGGCGCTACATCATTCTTCCAGTGCTACGCGTCAACAACCTGGCCTCCACACGCGTCTTCAACGCGTCTTGCTCCCACCGATGCTGCTTGCGTCGGCCACGTCTGGCTTTGGGTCGACCTGGCAAAAGGCTTCGACTCGGTCATGAATTTAGTCATGCCGCTGCCCTTTTTAGTTTAAGGAAATTCCAAATCAAATTGTTTTGAATTTATTTTTATATTAAATGATGGGTCATGTATAGAAATTATTGTTTTTACTTAATTATTTGGGAAAATTTCAAGAAGAGTACATCAAGTATTGGCCGTTCTAACCTTTCGTGAATCAAGTTTTGTTAAAATCAAAACGGTACATCAAGTTCAAATTTCTACCCAATTTGGGTACATGCCGTTACGGGTTCCGTTAGTCAATGTGATTTTGGTCAAATTTGTAGGGGCAAATCCGTCTCCTCAAGGATTGATAAAAAAATAAAATAAAATAAAAACAAATATTAGAGGATCATCTCCCACATGTGGTGGAGACGACGACGGCTTTGACGGGCTTCTGGGTTGCTGTGGTGGAGCTATTCCAGAGACAACGGCGGCGTTTACTCCACGATTCACAAGGCTGATTTCAATTCCTCATGAAGAATCAGCTCATCTTATCATCCATTGGAATTTCCAACAGTGAACATCAGCGAGCTCTCCAACTCAAATCATTCACGAATCATGTCCAGCCAAGTATCAATTTGAGGTCTAGAACTAGAACAACTGCCAAAAACGAATCAAAGAGCTCTAGAAAAGTCGCCAGAAACCACGAATACAGTGACAACCGACGCTACCCAAAAACACCAATTATTCAAAACCCAATCAAAACTTGAAATTGATCACACCAGAAGATAAGGCATGAAGAGTAGAAGGATTCTCACCACATGCATCTCAAAACGTCGCCGGAATTTTCCCATAAACCAGTTGAAGATCAAAACTTGCGGGCTTCGTTTTGTCGTCGTGCGTCATCGCACGGGAAAACTGAGGCCATGGTTCGCTCCACGCCGCCAAGACGGTTTAATCGCCACCAGTCCGATCACCTGAGGTGACCGGAATCGGAATCGGAAACTGCATGCAATCCCAAACAATCAAATCCAGAAGCTTTTGCATACCTTTTTCAAGTATATAGCTCGACTATCAAAGATAGAGTCATAGAGAGTAGGGGGAGAGAGAGAGAGTTGGAGAACTGTGTGTATTTGTTAAAAGTGGTTTGGACCTCGAATAAGAGGAGCTTGAGATTGAGGGGAAGGGTTGTGAGGCTTTATATTCTTGGTGGTGCCGGAATGGATTCGAGGACAGGGCCAGATCGGATCCAGATTGGAGGAGACTAGGAGGTGCTGCTGGCCTGCCGTACCGGTGTCGTCGACTGTCGAAGAGACTAGGAGAGAGTGAAACTGAGCATCTGAGTCTTTAGATAGAGAGAAGGAGGGGGAGGAGAGAGAGAGCGAGAGGAGAAGAGCTAGTCTGAGAGACTGAGAATGTCTGAGAGGGTGAGAGGAGGGGGGGAGAGAGAGAGAGAGGAAACTGTAAAAATCCTATTTTACCCTTCAATTATTTGACAATGGCAGCCATTGAAACGGAACCCGTAATGGCATGTACCCAAATTGGGTAGAAATTTGAACTTGATGTACCGTTTTGATTTTAACAAAACTTGATTCATGAAAGGTTAGAACGGCCAATACTTGAGGTACTCTTCTTGAAATTTTCCCTAATTATTTTAGGTAAATTTTAAAACTATATGTCAATATAAGGACATTCCGGAAAAATAAAAAATAAAAAATCAATTTAATTGAATGTTATATTTAGGGAGGTAATTTATGAAGAGTATTTTTTTTCTTCTTCAGTTTTCTCTCTTTGTCCTTATTATTTGTCTTTTCATATGACTTGACGAAGTATATTAATAATTGAAAAAAGTTGGAGGTCCAAATATCAAATTTGGAGGTCCAACTAGAATCACTCAAAGCCAAATATTGGCTGGTCAAAGAAGGTCCGGTGGAGGCAATATTTTCAGTTTGCCCGATCAACACATCATGAAAATGACATGGCAGTCGGTCAAAACCAAACCGCTGCACTTGCTCTGAAGAGGCGGTGGCGGCCATAACATCTAAACAAAAATGTTTCTCAAATAATCCGAACACACAGATTTTCATAAAATATATTCAGCAAAATCAAATCAATCTGACCAAACCATATAAAAACATATCAACCCACTTGGAAAGAATCTTCCAAACATCTCGACCCACTGGCCAAAATGCTCCTAATCTCGTTTTCTCTAAATTGGTTCGATGAATTTGGCTTGGGGAGAAAAAAAAAAAAAAGGGAAATAGAAATGGGACCGGTGACTGTCGCTGACATGAGAGAACGAAGGTGGCGCGTCTCTTAAGAAGAAGCCGAAAGGAAGGGGATTGAATGGAATTTTTCATTAATTGAAATGGGGAACGCGTGCATGACATATGGCCAAACTGTTATGTTCAATTGAATAATTACTCCTTGATTGATTAAGGCTCATCATCCACTTGGGATGACAGGACGAGAACAAGGGGCCACGTACAGCTCATATGGCCAAAACATTGGCTAACAATTATGTTGAATCAATCAAATTAATCGTCCCACTTCTCTTCACTATATTTAATTATTCTTTTCTCTATTTTTGTTTCTTTCTTTTCTCACTGTACCTCCACATGTATTTTCGGAGACCATGGGATTCCACTTCTTTTATGGCACTTCCTTTTTTTTATCTTGACTTTTTGTTCTTTTGTCAGAGAATTGCTATATTTTCGCGTATTTTTTCTCAATTTCTGAAATTCTACTTATTAGAATAAAAAGTTATTAATTATATATTAATTGACTTAATAATTAGTTTATTTCTACTATTTTAAATATAATTATACGCCTAAAAATACGTATAATCATTATGATAGATTTTTGCAGACGAATAGTTCATAAAATTAGTTATTTTTTTTATTTTTTTGTATGTAATGTTTTTTTTTTTTTTAGAGAATTGTCAACTCATTGCATTGATCAACGAAATTACACATAATGACCCATCCCTGTGGGACTGTCAAAAGAGTCACTACCTAAGTAATTCAACATTTTTAAAGATCATAAAGCCCTGCCAAAATCTATCCTAGAACATCCTGGAGAATCAAAAGGCCAAGATGTCCCGAATATTTTTGGCGACAAAACTCATTCTTGAGCTGTACCCGAAGCCATCCCCATCAGGAGAGGACTCACACATACCTCCTCAGAAACCACTTTCTCCCCCGATGGAGTTGCATCTCCCATCACAGACAAGTCATTGCCCACCTGTCCTTCAGCAATCTTGTCAATAGTAATCTTCCGAACCACTCTCTTACTACGAACCTTTGGTCCCAACTTATTCTTGGACCTTTTAGGCCTACCCCTCTTAGTCTTCAAAGGTGAGACTTTCACTTTCCCATTATCATTAGGTAAGCCAAAACCCTCCTCCACATCCAAGCACATTAACGCAGAAGAATCGGTACGCAGTTTAGCCTTCTTACTTGGACGAGCTTGCATAGAAAAAGCTGAACGCTTCACGCCACTAACTTGTGTTGCTTCTATAGTTATGGGAGCCACCGATAGATTCAGTTTGGCTCCAGATTAAATGGGACATGGAGCATTCCAGCTTGGTATCCCCTTCAGCATCTCCAAGGACCGACCAACAATATCCATGAGATTTGGCACTCCATCTGTTGCCATCGGCCCTAACAAAATTGGTGTAGATGTCACAGTAACACCAGCGCTGCAGCTAGGAGTCTCTGGCAGGATCACCTTAGCCGGCTCTTTCCTAACCACCGCCGGAGTCACCTGACCTCCCAATACCAGCCCTGTAGTTCCTGGCATCACAGCCCCGCTTTTCTTGATCAAAAATTGATCACACACCCGATCACCATGGTCGAAGAGGCCACACTCTCTGCACCACCCTTTGACCTTCTCATAGAACAGATCCACCTCCGCCCTTACCGTCTCTGTAAAGCCAAAAGTCTGTTGCCCCCAGAGACGCCGGTGAATGTCCAAGAGGACCCGGAAACGTTGTTCAGGAGAGCCCCGTTGCAGTGCAAACCTCTCCGCCAGCAAAAACCTTCCCATCGACGATCCAATCTGCATCAGCGACTCTTCCGTCCGCAGACATGGAGGTAGACGTCGCACAGTGACCCATGCCTCCAACGAGTTCAGTGGAACCAACTTCGGCGCCCCAAGGCCGTCATACTCCTCCAACAAGAGCATCCGGTTCTTGAAATGCCACGGGCCACTGTGTAGCACCCTTTGACCTTCCTCCTTCACCGCAAAACGGAACTGAAACTGGTCCCCCTCAACCTTCGTGATCGAGAGACGATCACGCAGGCCCTATACCGCCACCATCGCCTTGGCCAAACCAGCATCATCCTCTGCCCTAGGTGCCAACATACGACCCACCAGATAAAAATCGGACGCAGCAACAGCCGCTGCTCCTACTTCCCCAAACTCCACCACCGCGTCGTTTGTCAGCGCAAGTACCGCCGCCAGTCGAGCAGCCATAACCTCTGACATCACGCCTCCGATCTACGAGAACCGTCGTTCTCGACTTTAATATCCTTAGATCGACGAAACCCTAGCCGCCGACCTCTACCCTAGTTTTTAGAGAGAACTAGGTTTTTTTTTATCTGTTTCTACAAAATTATCTATGTAATGCTTGTTTCCATTGGGTCATCTGTCAATATAAGTAATGGTATTTATTGACGATATTTTGTTTCTTTCTTTTTTAAAAGAGAGCTGGGGCAACTGTCCTTAAGTTTTGATTAATGAATTTACAGAATACAATGAGGGGACGTATAGCCTAAACCCTAGATTATAATAAGCATCAAAAGAACAATCCAAAATAATAATAGGAGTACTTTTCACTAAATCTATGTGTTCTACATGCACCAATTAGCAAAGAATGTTCGACTGGACACTCCATTCACTTCGACATAGTGGTGACATACCAGAAAGATAATTATATACCGAAGAAGTATCATAACAAATAGACAGCTTTCCCACTATGTTGTCGCACGGAAATAAATTCGGCGATACTTCGTTTCATTTTGCCACTAGGAGGTTGCGTCCATTTGATCCAGCAAACAGCTCACCGCCTCGTTAGGCCAGGCAAGGCACACTGAGTGTGCATAACAGGACAAAGCCCACATCACCTTATCAAAAAGAGGTAGGGACTTATTATTAGCATAGAACCACGTTTAATTAAAAGTAAAACATAATAAAACAAACAATAAAAATAAAATGGGTTTAGAGCCCAACATGCCCAAGCCCAGGCCCAAAACCCAGTAAGCCCAAGCTTAAGTATCAGGTTGCAGAACCCAAGCCCAGGCCCAAAACCCAATAAGCCCAATCTTAAGTATCAGGTTGCAGAAGCCACCGCTCCATTATCTCGCATGCGCCTCCTATGCTGTCTCGCCATCTGCAGCAGCACCACCATCATCTATCCCGTCAGCTAGAAACGCCCCTCCCAGATTGGAACCCAAACTCGCAAACCAGATCGGATCCAAACTGCCCCAGAATGGATCTAATCCTGCTAAACCAGATCGGGTCACAACCTCCCAAGATTGAATCCAAACCTCCAAATTGGGATTGGATTCAAGTCAACCCAGATCGAATATACCCAATCTGATTTGAGCCCGACAATTCTTAGCAACGCCACCATACAGTCATCACCACCAGGCGACTTCCGATCCCGCGACACCATCTTAAGCCACCCACCACTTTGTCGGCGCTCCTATCTAGGGTAAGGCGAACCCAGCCCCGCCTTCCTGCCATATAACCGTCGTCACCCACTCCCGTCAACTCCTCCAAGCACCTTGGACAGCGACGCAATCGCCCCAAAACCTCTACTCTGACCGGACCATCCATCACCGTGAACAAGGCCGTTGCTGGCCAGTTCGACGAAGACGCCACGAGGGCGAGCCATCGGACAAGGCATGGCTCTCACTTTGCATTTTCTCTCTTAAGTGGTTAGGGTTTCCACCAAATAGTATATCTTGAAACAAATTTGTATTTATTGACGATATTTTCTTCAGCAAACGTATTTGCTAGTGACATTTTTATCAGTAAAACTATGTCCTTTTTTTTTGTGCTTAATAGCCATTTTCCTACTCTAAGTTTCACCTTGGTGTCAATTTGCTAGCCTTGGTTTTATTTCAGTCAATTTGATATCCTAGGTTTTCTCAATTAGCCAATTTGCAACTCTAAGTATTATTTTTGCCAATTTGCTACCTTATGTTTTCAAAATTAGCCAATTTGCCACATTTTCGTCACATTGATTTGTCTACTTCTTCATCCAAACATTAATTAATTTTGAAAACTTAAGGTAGTAAATGGCTAATTTTGAAAATTTAGGGAAATAAGTTGGTTAATTTTGAAAGCTTAGAGTAGCAAATTTGATGGAAGGGTAACAAAATGGCTAAAATAAAACCTGAAGTAGCAAATTGACTGAAATAAAATCTAGGGTAGCAAATTAACACTAAAGTCAAACATAGAGTAGCAATTTAGCAATTATACCTATTTTTTTATTTTTTTATTTATCCTCATGAAATGTTTTTGCCTACAAAAGCATGTTTTTATTTTTATCTATTTTATGAGACGACTAGGTACTTGTGCACATGTATGTCCCTTTTCATTTAAGCTTTTGCAGTGAATCTTTCTTCAATAATAGTGTGGGTTTTTTTTTTAATGTATAAATTTTTTTATAGATTTTTACGGACAAATCTTTCTTGGCGCAGTCATCCCCAAATCCTCCGCCGCCGATAGAGCCACATTCATAGTGATTGAAGTCTCACACTAGACCCGCGGTCTTTCCACTTCATACCTTAAATCTCTAGTGGAACACTCGCCATCGATCACGACCAACGCAAAGATCGGAGCCACAACATCTCCTCTCCCGGACCAGAACACAGCGGTGAGAGCGTCCAGTCGGGAAAAGCCATAGACTCACTCTAGCTTTTCATTTTCTTTTAGACGCATTTAGAAGTACAAGGTTTTTTCCAGCCAACTAAGAATAGGAGACAACTCTTATCGATTTTGTGTATAATTTTAATTGATTATCAAAGAAAATAGATCACAACAATAAAACTAAAATTTTCTTACCTAGTAACAATGTTGTTGGATTTGATGATCCATGTGAACGCCTGGTTGGACTGATTTCACTCTAATTAAAAATAATTAATTAGATGCTTAGCAAATGCAGACAAAAAAAGTTCACGTTATAAGATCGAAAACTGTTGGTAGTGGAAGAAATGAACGAAGAAAAAGACGTCGCGCATCGCAAGGTCTTCATCAACGCCTACCAAATAGTTATATAATAATCATCATGGGGTGTTGCACTTGTGTTACAAGACCAAGTATGTGCATTTCCATATTCATTACTGGCTAGTCTCGGTCCATATACTTTCTGGCTATTTCTCGTTAGGAAGTAGGATCTGCTGCAAAGTAACTGAAATCATAGGCTCACAGCAGTTCCAGTCTCCAGAGATCCTTTTAGAAAAGCACATATATTGGTATTTGAAGGGTAAATCCTTTATACTAATCATCTACAGTTTCCATGTTTTCCATTTTTTTCCTTTGGAGCGCATCGCTCGGAAATTTGTACGTAGTATCTGATTCAATTTGGTCTGGCTGTTTTAGGCACTCTATCCAACATAAAAGGGGCATAAATTATGATTAACCAGGAGAAGGAGGAGCACCAAGTTGAGATAAGCAGGTTAGTTCTTAGTTTTCCAAATATATATTGTTTATAGGCATAACTGCTAAAATACATCTTAAATTTGACAATAATTGTCAATTTACGTCCTAAATTTGTAATTACGAAAATTAACTCCTTGAACTAGGCGAAAATTACTGATTTGCACCCCTCCATCAAATTCAACGTTTTCCATCCAAATATGAGGGATGATAGGGTCATTTTATATTTATTTCTTTGAATAATAAATTAGATGAAAAAAAATAATTTAGAGACCATATTACCCCTCATATTTGAATGGAAAATATTGAATTTGACAGAAGAGGTGGTAATTGACAGTTTTTGGGAAGTTCATGGGGTTAATTTTTGCAATTGCAAGTTGGAGGTATAAATCGACAATTATTGCCAAATTTAAGGTTGACAATTATGCTTTATTTATAGTCTTGAAAAAGTTTTTTATTTTATTTAATTTCTGATTGCTTATTTTTTTTTCCCTTTGTAATCAGCACTATCCCATTTGAAGTGCAACTTTCAAGTGAACGATCTTCAGGAGCAATAACATTCATGGAAGTATGGAATATGATAACAAAAACATTCATGGAATTATGGGATATGATAACAAAAACATCCATGGAAGTATGGAATATGAAATTTGTAATTTCATATGTCATTGGACTGATAATAGATCCTCTGTTCTTGTACATACCTTCCATCGATTATGATGATATGTGCATTCGATTTGATGAAGATATGGGGTTTGGAATTACTATTTTGCGATCACTTATTGATCTCACTTTCATAGTATATCAAGTCTGGCGATCTTGGAAAAAGAATCCCTTAAAATCACATCTTATAATTAACATTCTCGCCGTTCTTCCCATTCCACAAGTAAGTAATAAGAAACAAAAATTATGGTTTATTATGGTTCTTACGAAAAAAAACATCATTTTGTCACTGCTGTTATTATTTGACTAGGTTTAACTAGCTTGGTGTAATGAATTAATTAATGGCTGGACTTTTAATCAATTCTTTCTTATCAGGTGCTACTGGCTCTTCATTTCAGAATGGGACGTGGTGGAGAGTTGAATGATATATATGTTGCAAATTTCTTTCTTGCTGCCCAATATGTACCAAGGGTCTATCGACTTGTACTACTCTTTAAACCGTACCGAGAGACAGTCATGTATGGAGGTTTTCTGAGTGTTTTTATTCTCTACTTCCTCGCTGGTCATGTAAGATTCATCTGTAAAGTTTTTTATTTTATTATTTTTTTATCAACTAATGCTTGGCTTTCCCTAGAAACTAGAAAATATATGTCTACTTACTTACCAAACGGGGTTAGCCTACCGAAGTGGATGGATATAAATAATAAATTAAAACTAGTGTGTCGAAGTCTAAATTTTGAATAGCAATTAGCTTATTAGCTACATAGATAAAAAAAAAAAAAAAAATAATAATAATAATAATAAAAAATAAAAAAAAGAGTTTTTCAGAGGATGGTGGCTCTTTTAGGGTTCCTCGGCGACAGCCCGGTAAATTTGGCTGGTGTGGGTGGGGGGCATTCCCCTTTCTCTGGTTACCCGGAAAACAATGGAGATGGACATCCTCGGTGTGGTTCACAACTTGTTAGACTCTTATCCTTCTTCTTTCTTTGGATTGGATTGATGGACACAAGGTTCGATCTGCGGGTTTTGGGAGGCCGTTGATGCGGCTCCGATTGGTGATGTAAATTTCTACAAGGATGTTGTGTTGACCACAAATGAGAGATATGGTGGTTGGATTTGGCCCGATTTGGATCCACGAAAGGGGCGCTTTTGTGGTGGTCCTTCTCTGGCGCGGTGGTTGCAGGCCTGAGCCTTCAGACGTCGAATGTTTGCTGGCGACGGGGCGTGCTGGCTGAGGCTGGTAGTGGCCGTGGCTGTGGTTGTCCACAGGTTATGCAGGTGGCTGAGCCGTCTGTGGCTAGGGTTCTGCCCAAATTCATGGGCTGGTCCTTTTCATCTTAGGCTTACCTTTTTTTCTCTTGGGCTTGGGCTTCTCTGTTGGGGCTTGCCCAGCATCAGCATTGGTTAGGGTTTTATTTTTATTTTTATTGTTATTTTGTCAGAATTTCTCCTCTTTTGAGGGAGAAGTTGGTAGATTTTTAGGTTTGAGAATTGTCGCCAAGAATACCCACGATATCTATGCACATTTTAGTTTTTCACAGGTAGTGTGGGGTATTTTTAGATGGGCTTCATTGTTTGTTAAAAAGATTGAATTACTTAAGTAATAATTCTTTTTTACAATCCTATTAGGGTGGATCGTTATGTGTAATTTTGTTAATCTATAAAATGACAATTTTCTTAAAAAAGAAAAAAAAACAATTAGCTAGATATCGGCTGGTTATCTTCATTTGGTGCTATTTAATTTTGGATTGAAATATACTTTTTTTTTTCAAATCATTAATTAGTTTCTTCATTTCTATTCTTTCAGGTGCTAGGAGCATTTTGGTACTTTTTTTCTATTCAGCGAATAAGATCATGTTGGTTCAAGAGCTGTATGGGATGTCTAATTACGGATTATTGCGCTCTCATTCCTGAATCTAATGTCACAATGTTTAATGATACGTGCTCAAGAAATGCTTCAACATTTAATTTTGGAATATTTCTTGAAGCTGTTCCAAGCGGTGACAAAAAATCAACGACTCTTGAAAAGTTGTATTTCTCTTTTTGGTGGGGCCTTCGAAATCTAAGGTTAGCATTATTATCACATTATACATTTATTGACCTATATATTCACATTCAACGTAAAATATTTAAGCTTTGTTTCTTTTTTTTCTTTTTAATAAACTTCTCTCACTCTCTTAATTTAGGTTTTTTTAGCTCTATGGAAAATAAACAAATCGTTTGCTCATTTTACTAATAAATAAAGAAAAATGCTAGAGATTCCAAAAATTTATACCAAAATAAGATCCCAAATGACATGGCACTTGCCATATCATCACCCTATAATTTCCACATGGTATATGTTTTTGTAAAATTATATTTTTCTTAAGAGAAAAAAAAAGTATTTAGTTATTAAACAATTGCAGCAACCAAAAACTTTCTCCATTGCATCCCATTTTTTAGCTAGAGAGCGAAAACTTTAGGATTATTTTCTCCAATTTGGACAAAACCTCTGCAATCAAACTAGTATTTTCAATCCATGCACGTCCTTCCTTGCTGTGTTAAGACCCTCAAGAACCTCAACCACACCAATTATGATCATATGGTTTTAACTCAGGTCCCATCTTCTTGAAGCCCCAATAATTAGATTATAATTGGAATTATTTAAAAGAAATGGAATTATATTAATATCTATGTATAAGTTTGCTTTCAAAACCCTAAAGACCACGAAGCTTCTTGCCAAATCCCCCAACGTGCTAGCAACAGACCAACTCCGATAACTGTTTCGTAAGATTATACAAACAGTGTTTTGATCAAGAATCTTCACTTGAAATGGAGTTGTCTCCTTTACAATTGTGCATGTTGCCATTCAAAATATTAAAAAGCTTAGATGATTCCTTGAATTAGATCAAGTGAAATTTTTGGTGCTATCACTTTCTATTAAATGAAAAGTATTAAAACGCCTAAGCATCTTTTGGGTATAAGCTGATTGATGAATCAGGATACCATCTTTACGGTGCTCAAGTTCCAAATCGAGGCAAATCGTGTTTTTCCAAGATCTTTCATCTCAAACTCGAATTTCAAGTGTTCAGCGGTTTCCCTTAACTCTTTAAGGGTGCCAATTATGTTCATATCATCGACATAAACCGCTACTATTGCAAATCCGGAACTTGTCATTTTTATAAACACACATGGGCATAGTTCATTGTTGACATATCCCTTACCAATCAAGTAGTCACTTAGACGGTTATACTACATCCGTCCAGATTGTTTCAATCCATATAGTGAGTGTTTCAACCTTATAGCGAATGCGCTCCGTGGTTTAGAGCCACTTGATTTGGGTAACTGAAGTCCATCTGGAATCTTCATGTATATTTCTGTATCTAGATCCCCATATAGATACGTAGTAACCACATCCATAATCTGCATATTTAGTTTTTCAGAAACTACCAAACTGACAAGGTAACAGAACGTAATGACGTCCATTACGGGAGAATAGGTCTCATCGTAGTCAATTCCAGGGTGTTGTGAGAAGCCTTGTGCCACAAGTCAAGCTTTGTACCTTACAATCTCATTTTTCTCATTACGCTTTCTAACGAATACCCATTTATGACAAACTGGTTTGGTGTTGGGCGGTATTGGTACAACCTTTCCAAAAACCTTATTTTTTCTAGAGAATCAAGTTATGCCTGGATCGCATCTTTCCATTCTGGCCAATCAGCTCTATGTTGGCATTCATCAACGGAGCGTGGTTCGATGTCATCGGTCTCAATAATCTCATGCGCTACGGAATACTCGAATACATCATCAACGATGATGGAGCTTCTTTCCCACGTCCCATGTACACTAGTGTAATTTACAGAGATCTCTACGTTTTCAGGAATAGGTTCTGACATTGAGGCGTCCCCAAATGATGTCTCTTGGACATAACCATAATCCGAAATATTCTCATGAGACGGATTTTGAGTAATGATGATCAAAGGATTTGTTTGTGCCTCATTTGTTCTCTTTCTAGGGTGAGAATCCTTCGAACCAATCGGTCTACCACGCTTCCTCGCGGGACCTGCGGCCATAGATGCCTCATTACTGCCATCCTGGGCAGGGGTGCCACCTCGTCACTTTGGCAACATCAGAAAACGCATCAGGCAGAGTATCTGCTACGTTCTGGAGCTCGATTATTCGTCGCGCTTCAAGTTCGGATTGTATGGGGGATCAAGATGAGACATTGTGGGGACAGACCACGACAATTCTTGTCGTTCTTGTTGAACATCTGTGTTTTATCTCTTATCTCCCCCTAACGATGGGAAAACTGTCTCATCAAAGTGACAATCCACAAATCTAGCGGTAAAGAGATCGCCTGTTAAGGGTTCAAGATAGTGGACGATAGTTGGAGATTCATAGCCAACATAGATGCCCATTCGTCGTTGTGGACCCATTTTAGTACGATGTGGCAGCGTAATAGGCACATAAATGGCACACCCAAAAATGTGTAAGTGCGAGATATCAGACTCGTACCCAGTCACTAGCTGTAACGCAGAGTAAGATTTGGTGGCAGTGAGTCGTAGACGAATTAGCGTCGCTGCATGCAATATTGCATATCTCCAAGTAGAAACAGGGAGACTGGTGCCCATAACCAATGTCCGTGCTATCATCTGTAGTCGTTTGATAGCGGCTTCCGCGAGACCATTTTGGGTATGAACATGGGAAACTGGATGTTCTATATCAATCTGCAGTGACATGCAATAGTCATCGAACGTTTTTGATGTAAACTCTCCAGCATTATCAAGTCGAATTGACTTAATTGGATGGTCAGGGTAGTGAGCCCGTAGAGTAATAATCTGGGCGAGGAGTTTAGCATAAGCAGCATTTCGAGTGGAGAACAGCGCGACATGTGACCAGCGTGTTGACGCATCAATCAAAACCATAAAGTATTTAAAAGGTCCGTATGATGGTTGAATTGATCCACAGATATCCTCTTGGATTTTCTGTAAGAATTAAATGAGCATTTGGGGATCCTTTGCGTAGGACGGTCTCGGTCCTAATTTCCTGAAGGAACAAGCTTTGGAAAATAAGCGAGGGGCCTTAGAAGCAACCAAGGAGCATTTTGGTTGGGCCTGAGCGTTAGTAGCGCTATTAGAAGCAAAATGTGTGACTACATCACCATCATGGTGTTGGAACCATGGAAAGTGGCATCCATGGCGTCTTGGCCATAGGGAGAAGTATCCATGGCGTCATGGCCATGGTTGGCATCGTCACAAGGGACTTGGGCGGCTTAGGACAGCTACAGTGCCAGAAGCAGCGGTGACAGCGATCGTACTAAGTCCAGGAATCCATTTTCGATTCTTGCTTCGTCTCACTTTAAAGAATGGATGTCCGTGTGAAGTCTTTAGTATACGGATCATCATTTCACGACCAGGATGTCCTAGTCGGTCATGCCAAAGCCAGTATGTGTCTGAATCCAAGAGATCTTCTCTTATCACATTATTGGATTCAATTGGTCGAATTGTAGTGACATAAAGTCCACTAGATTGACACATAAGCTTCTCTAAGATTTTCGTCCGCAATCATTAGAGGTGATGCAAAGGAACACTTTTCCATTCTCAGTATGCGTTTCAGCATGGAATCTGTTGGCTCTTATATCTTTAAAGCCCAATAAGGTTCGATTTGCCTTAGGAGCGTAGAGAGCTTCTGCGACTTTAATCAAGGTGCCATTAGGCAATAGGAATTGGGCCATTCCATGTCCTTCAACTAAACCTGATGGCTCAGTCATCGTAGTCACAGAGGAATATGTAGGCAACATCTCTAAGAATAATTGCCTATGGCGTAGAATGGTGTGCGCAGTCGCACTATCAGCAAGACATTGTAGTTCTCCAGAATCCATTCCTAAAAGAAAAGCTCGTAATTAAAAAGGAGTCATAAAGAAAAAAACTCAACTTTTATTAATAAGCCAAACAGAATTACATCATTATTTATTTGACAAAAAAAAACCTAATCCAATAAACTAGCTAATGCAAAACAATGACAGTCGTCTAACTTCTTTTGGTAATTCCAATGCAAATGTGACGAGGTGAGTAGAGAGATGTTGGTGGAGCGAGGCTTATTTAAATACCACTAATCTCAAAACCTTCCTAGACATCACACTTACATTGAGTACGCCTACTTTGAAAAAAGACTAAACCATTGACATCTACTACAAAAATAATATGGCAATTGCCTACATCTCTTGGAAAATAAAAGGACTTAATCAAAATCGCCAGTTTTTTGGCCCTTGAAGTCGTCCACCCTAAGAGCGAGATCGTCCTCTTGATCCTCCTGCTCCATGTAGTGCGCCTCCCTTACTTCACGATACGCCTTGTATGCGTCTGCAACATTCTGGGATACTCTACATGCTTTGGCCCAATGTCAGGTTGATCCACATCGAAGACAAACATCATTATGGTCAGGCTCTCTTGATCGAGGCGCCTTTGGGGTGCTATTTGGACAACCATTGCTCTTGGTGGTGTCACCACCATGGCCAGAGGCATCGCCTCTCTCTCTCTCTTCACATGTTGACCTCCACGGTTCCTTGCACGCCTTTATTGGCTGTTTTTCTCCTCTTTGGGGCGATTATATGGACCAGAACGTCCATAATTGTCCCTACTCTTATGGTTTCGCTCCTTGTGTCCTCCCTTAGGGCGTGACTATAGTTAGACTCCGGAATAGACTTGGTTCCCACAGGTCTAGCATTATAGTTCTTCACAATGATATTGTCGTGCTTCTCAGCTACATTCATGGCACCAATAAGCTTATGAAATCTTGTGATAAGTTCTGCATTCACATCAATTCAATAATTCTTAGAAATCATTAGTGCAGAGATGGGGAAGGTAGAGAGAGTCTTCTCGATCAACATCGTATCAGTAATGGTCTTTCCACAGAACTCCATTAGAGATTTGATACGAAGAGCTTCTGAGTTATAATCAAGTACAGACTTGAAATCACAAAAGCAGAGGCTATGCCATCTCACTTCTAAATCAGGAAGCAGAGAGTCACGAACGTTGCCAAATCGCTGCTCAAGTTCCACCCATAGTTTTCTGGGCTCTTCCTCGTTGAGGTATTCACTTTGGAGCGCGTCATTCATGTGCCTTGTCATGAGAATTATGGCTTTAGCTTGATTCACTTCAAAAGCGATAGCTTGCTCAACAGTAAGCACGTTCTGACTTGGCTCTTGGATGGTTTCTAGAAGTCCATCAGCCTTAAGATGTTGGCGCACATCTCGGACCCACATATGGTATCCTGCGCCTGTTGTCTCCAGTGGAACAAAGTTCAACTTGTTCAGTTGCTCATCTTGAAAAGCAACACAAGATTAGGGCTAGTTTTGGAGCGAAAAAGGCTACCACGAAAAACTATAAGATTTTTGAGTGTAGTCGCTTCCAAGAAATTAGAGATTTCTGAGCGTAGTCGCTTCCAAGAAATTAGGGATTTCTGAGCGTAGTCGCTTCCAAGAAAATCCGATTCCAAGAGGGGTTTGGATTAGATCAAAACAACGATGTATATGGTTGATCTTTTTCTTCTCAACAAACTCTAAGTTTGGAGGACTCTACAAGCTCTAAGCTTGGAGTGAGCACGAACCCCCACAGTTCGGCTTTTGGTCTCCCCTATGAAGAAGAAAGAGGGGTAGAAGAAAGGAGGTTGCAAGTCCTTGAGGAAAAGAAGGAAAATAATGAAAAACTTCAAAAACGAGAACTTTTAGAAAAATTTACTTTGAAAAGCTGTCGGAAAACTTGATGGAGATGGCCGGAAAAAGGTCACCGGAAAAGTGGCAGAAATCTGGTGGCCGGAGCTAGGCTGGGCTATGCGGGGCTGCTGCAAGGGCTGTGCGGAGCTGCTGCAGGGGCTGTGCAGGGACTCGGCAAGTGTCAGCAGAGGCAGGGACACGTCTCGACAGGGGCCTGTGCAGGGCTGTCGGCAGATCTCGATAGAGCATCAAATTTCTGTCAGCTGATAGCTCACCACCACAAATGCAAACACTGCTGAAAGAATTAACAAGCAAACCTTACTTTGAACCGCATCCATAGGCATCTTATTTCTCTCTTAAAAAGTCGCACATTCAATTTTATCATCGTTATTTCATAAATGACCTAGAGCTCCTTTGTTGTGCTGTGATTTACAAGAGAGCAGCACACAAAAAGCAATAGGGAAAGCAAGCTCAGACACTTTGCTTAGAAGGAGCCAAAAGACATCAAAGTTGAAACCACTCCTCACTCTTGCTCTCTCCCGCGTCACCGTCCTAAGAACCCAGCGTCAAGCCAAGTTTAGCCAGTCCCGCTCCGGTGTGCTCCAGCTCCTCCAGGTGACCGAGCTCAAGCGATATACATAGGATGAGCTCCTTGAGCTTCTTGGAGAGATTGATCAACGGCAGCTGGCCATCGTCAATTTGGATGGCCTCGAGGTCGGAGATGTCATCGATGGTAGACTTGGATCTAATGGTGGGAAGGCGGCCCATGATGTAGGAGAGGATGGGGAAGTTGGACAGGTTCGGATCTATTGCTGAATGTTGAATCGGATCTTAGTTCAGAATTGAGAGAGAGAGAGAGAGAGAGAGAGAGAGAGAGAGAGAGAGAGAGAGAGAGAGAGAGAGAGAGAGAGAGAGAGAGAGAGAGAGAGATAAACCTAATTAACATGAGTATTATATAAAAGATGCGATTATTGCCGCGCTACCAAATTTGCTTCATTTATTAAACGACTAATATACTCTAATACAAAATGACAATTATGGACAATAATTTACTAATAACTATGTTGTTTATTACTTATTACATCCTAATAAACACTTACACCTATACCAAACGTACATTATCAATGGAATACATTTCTTAGCATTTCATCATCAAATTCTGTTGTCTATGGTTCTTGATCCTAACATATTGTAGCTTGCATTTTGTTCACTAGAAGTATACTAACGCTTTTGTATTATTCGATGGATATTGTCAAAGAATTTGGATGGCTTTGTCGTTGTAGATTAGTTCAGTAAACGTTTGCCAAACTCTAAGGGACTATTAGGTATAGGACTACCGAACATTGCATTAATTTTCTGTAGAATCTTACCGAACACATGAGATGATAATTTTTTTTAGTTATATGGAAGTTTACACCTAATGGCAATTTGAAAATTATGGGTAACCTAAGCAGATTATAATTTAAATTTAACTAAGTAGGTTGAGAAAAGTATTAAGGTGAACAAAGAGTTTGGTAAGGTGGCAATAGTTGTACTCTTATCTAAAATGGTTAGCAATATAAGAGGCTAGGGTAACTATTTTTTTTTTTTCCAACAAAATGAACTAAAAAATGAAGGGTGGTTCTAGTTGGACTTCCAAATTTTCTATTTGGACCTCCCATACTTAGTACACCTCTAATTTACTTTTTAGAATACTTGAAACGCTAAGTAAACCTCCTTATTTTTACCAAAACACCATTGAACATGAGATACAATAATCGGTTACTCTTCTTTTTATCTGTATCTTCAACCATGAGAAGAAGAATGAATCAAAATCACATGATTTTACTCAACTAGATCCAAATATCAAGTCGGTGAGCTGTGACCTGTTGGTAAATTATAATTCCAACATTGTATAGGTCATGGGTTCGATTCTCACTGACATATGTAAGGGTGGGGTGGGTTAAGGGTTTAAAAAAAAAAAAAAAAAAAAAGAGGAAAAAAAAAAATCCCACATGTAGCCGTTAGTACTACTTTTACATTTTTTTTTCTTTTCTAAATGCTCAAAGAAAAAGATTAAAGCAAATTAGCAAACGCATAAGCGGGTGCCAAAATGCTAGTTGTTATAATTTGTGGTACATATTGCTTATGTCTTTTAATAATAAACTTTTTTTTTTTTTTTTGCAGTAATTTTGGCACGAATCTACAAACAAGTTCTAACCTGTGGGAAATTTACTTTGTAGTCGTCATTTCTGTTGGTGGCCTTTTTCTACTGACTATAGTTATTGGAAAGATGCAGGTTAGTGATAAATTTCCTGTTTTGTGTTTTCATTGATATAGAATAAGAAAAGTACCTGACTACCCGAGGTTCCATAATATCAATACTGTTGTATGACCGGAATAAAAAATAGTCCATAGCTGATCAGCCAGGATATGAAACCGGAAAGGAGTACTTAGGGGATTATATGGAGGGTGTGTTGAGTTTGATATAATTTGAAGATTAATTGAATACTCAAAAAAAAAAAAAGATTAATTGAATACTATTTAGTCTTTCGGAAGAAAATACTCACGTCCAAATTCTAAACTTTCTCCAGCTTATTTTTCATATGTTCAAATAGTGTAGTTCCATGATCTTCTAGTTGAATGATTTTTTTTGTTTAGATAGTTTTAAATATTCATTTAAAAAACGACGGGTTTAGATTTAGATCATGGAACAATAATGTTGTTGAATATATGCAAATTAATTCTCCTGAGTTTGGACGCTCGGTATGCGACATACATTGAATATGAGGCCTTAATGGAATTATCCATAAGGGTGTTTTTTTCATAAATTTTATTTGAACACTTTTTTGTTTCCCTTTGGCTCTTTTAATGGGTTTTAATTTATCGTGGGTTGTTTATTGTGAGTCCGTAAATCATTGAAATTGTTGGAAATTTAAAATTTATTGGTAGTCCAAATTTTTTATTTTTTATTTTTTATAATTGTTGTCAATAAAAAAGTTAGGCTGCTTAGTTGCTTGAACAAGTAATAAAGAATCTGTCTCAAAGATAACCGGAAAAAGCCCATGCTCTAGAGTATGAGCTGTCCTCCCCAGCAAAACCTCAACCTGTTCTGCAGAAGAGACATTAAGAACTCTCCTATAGAACTCTCCCTAATATTACTCCAATCCCTCCCTGTTTAGTAGCATTATCAAAAGACATTAATCCTTAACCACCCTAGTCTGGATGAGCTTTCCAACCATTAGATCCTACCCCCAAAACCAAGTCGCCCACACTAGAGCTTTTACCTTCTCCAACTTGCAAATTACGCTCTCTCCAAACCCTCTAAATACAAAACAGTAACAAGGCCCAAGATGCTTCAGGAAAATTAGTAAAGAAAGAACATAAACCAGTCAACAAAGGGAAGTGACAGTCTTACTGCATCTAAGCACAATCCAAAACCCTGATGAGTCCTAAGCATAGCTTGTGTAAAAAGGCAACTCTTACACAAGTGCTCAACATTAAGAACTCTCCTATAGAACTCTCCCCAATAATTACTCTAATCCCTCCCTGTTTAGCAGCATTATCAAAAGAACCATCCATATTAATCCTTAACCACCCCCCTCTAGATGAGCTTTCCAACCACTAGAATGTACCCCAAAAAACCAAGTCACCCACACTAGAGCTTTTACCTTCTCAAACTCGCAAATTGCGCTCTCTCCAAACCCCCTAAATACAAAATAGTAACAAGGCCCAAGATGCTTCAGGAAAATTAGTAAGACAAAACAGAAACCAGTCAACCAAGGGAAGTGGCAGTCTCACTGTATCTAAGCACAATCCAAAACCCTGATGAGTCCTAAGCACAGCTTGTGTAAAAAGGCAACTCCTACACAGGTGCTCAACATTCTCAACACCCCCCACCCCCTAAAAAAAAAAAAAAGGAAAAATTTCAGTTTCGTACCCTGTGGTTTGGGTCTAACATCATGTTAGTCCCTGCGGTTTCAATTTGATCAGCAACATCCCTGCACTCTCAATTTCAATCAACCGTGTCTAAATTTTACTGTGCCGTCCATATTAGCTGTTAACTGGGCCCACTTAAAGGGCTAAATTTGTCATTTCACACAATTTTCCTACATAAAAAAAAAAAACAAAAAAAATCTAATCGAAGGAAAAAAACCATCCCTCTCTCTCTTCCTCTCCCCCATTCCTCCATCTCCCCCCACCTCCTCTACCTAAACAGTCTCACAACGACCTCAAACCCAAATCAGCTATGGAAGAAACCATAACCCGAATAGTCACAGAGCTCGAAGACCTCCGCCACCTCGAAAACCCCACCAATACTCAATCCCAATCCATCGATTCCACTCTCTCTGACCTCCAAACCCTCTTCAACGCCAAACACCTCGACCCTATGGACCGCTTCTCCGATGAGCTCGCCGCCAAGTCCCTCTCCCTCTCCAATCTGGTCTTCCCCATCGCCGCGGCCATAGATTCCGGCCCGGCCCGTTTCACACTCTCTCATGGCGTTTTTCGCTCTTTGATCATAATACCCTCCGCTTTCCACGGATCCCAATTATGAAATACCCGCCACTAATCAAAATGCTTCTCCCGACCCGGCCCTCAAAAAGGACTTTCGAAGAAGAATTGAAGATGTTCAAGGTGGTGTTGAACGATCGTCTTGGGAAGAAGGTGAAGGTAAAGGACAACGAATGACATCATCAACTTCCTGGAAGCTAGAGGTCCTCTTCTAATTTCTTCTCGTTCTCAAAATTCCGGCGTGGTACTCTCCTTTTCTGTAAGAGTCAATACTTTCATCGTCCTCCTCTAATCCTGATAAAGACAAGCACGACATGTCGCTGATCGGAACTGGGTTCTGAGGATTGTGAGCTGTACTAGGTGCTTTGAATTTCAAACCCCGATTGAAAAAGGATCAACGTTTAGCCAGTTTAGAGAAGAATCAAGAGTTGGGTATGAGTTAAAATTGGATTTGAAGATGAATCTGGTATGAGGTAAAATTGGAATTGGATTGTTAGTACGATTTATGGATCAATGGAGCTTTCAGTTCTTGGAACAATTGCCCAATTTAATTTCGGTATGATTAGCCATATTTACTTGAGTTTCAATGTTGGTTTTGGTGTTCTTTATGTCATCCAATTGCAGGTTTGAATTTTCCTATTCATCCAATAAACTTCTAGTTATATTTGCTTCACAGCTATTCATTCTGAATTTGGGTTCAAATCCTTTAGTTAGGTGTTTCTTTCTTTCCCCAATTTTGGTATCCGATCACTTTCTGGGCTCTATTGCAGAATGCTTTTTAGTCATTTGCTGGTAGATTTCTCATATTCATTTTTTTTATTTTTTTTTATGAATGATTTTTCATATTCATTGAGATAGAGAGAGCAGCTACTATTTAGATATTAGGATTAGGATCTGGTCTGTTGAGTGTTAAATGTTGCTGGGATTGATCGAAAAATAAGGGATATGTTGAACAAACAATTTGCTTTTGATCAGTGTAGTTGTTCTATGATTTCTTATCTGGGTTCATAATTTGTTAGACGTTCAATCTTTGAAGAATTTTTTTTCTCTTACTATATAGCAAACGGAAGCAGGAAGATTTGCTCTCACTTAATTATTTATTTTTGACCATTTTGGATTCATTTTATTACTTTTTATATTCTTATTAATAATTATATGCTATAAAAATAAAAATCAAATCTAAAAAATTGTGTGAAATGGCAACTTTAGCCCTTTAAGTAGGCCCAGTTAACGACTAATATGGACGACACAGTAAAATTTAGACACGGTTGATTGAAATCGAGAGTGTAGGGGTGTTGCTGATCAAATTGAAACCGCAGGAACTAACATGATGTTGGACCCAAACTACAGGGTACTAAATTGAAATTTTTTCAAAAATAAATTACATAAAACACAGGCAGAATTATTTAACAAATTTCTCCACCAACTTGGTTTTGCCATGTAAAATATTATGTAAAATTGCATAACCAGAAATTCTTACATAGGACAAAAAGTACCAAGTGGTGGTGGAGCTGCCCAATTAAAATCTAAAAACTTTTAAGTGTATTATGAAACTATCCTTACTTTATTAAACTGAATACACAAAACACCCTCGACATGTGCACTGATTGGTCAGTCCTACCAGATACGTGGTACGTTTGCCTTATGTAAGAATCTCTCATGCATACCTTGGCCGAGGCAGGCATTTTGGTCATCTAAAATTTCTTCCATCTCCGAGTAGAGACATTCTCGTACTGATCCAGTGGCTCATGAAAACACGAAACATAATACCTATCTTCAAAATCATTCTGTAAGCACTCTTGACTGTCCCTTTAGAATCATAGAACCAGAACCTCTTATCTGACACCTCTCTCATACTCAAAAGGGATGGATAAAATCAATGACCTATCTTCAGGTTGAAAAAGCTAGTTGATCAAAGCTCCATTCCACTGCTTATCAATAATCAAATCACTCACTCTAGAAATTGCAGATTTGAATGGTGCCGCAGAAGGAAAAAAGAAGGTGCCTTTGGTACCTCAAGGATTAGACCATACTGATATCTCCTCCCCATTCCCCACCTACTAACAAACACCCTCCCTTAACACATGCACTTATGGCCTAAAAAATGCTTCTCCAAGAATAGGAAGGACAAGGATGAGGCTCAGCATCCCATCAAGAAGTCGAAGAAAAATATTTGGCCTTGCTAATTGTTAACATTAGAAACCGAAGGCTCTAATTTAACGTTTAGAGAGAGAAGAGAGAAAGAGTGAAGACGCGATATATAGTGGTTCGTTTCCCGCTAAGGCGGGAAACTACGTCCACTTGAAGATTTTACTATGTGTCGGGCCCTGAGGCTCAACAAGATTACAAGAGTTGTGTAATGGGATGTTGAGTAAGTGGGAAGGAATCCCCTTTTATAGGGAAGGGAGGCTCATTCCTTCGCTCGTTTTCCAATGTGGGATACAAAAACAACTATTCTAGTCTAGAAAGTATGTTGTGAAGGCAACTTGGCAAGGTTGGGAACTTGGCTTCCCGACAAGCTCTTGAGCACTTCCGACCATCATGGCGTAGCTTGGACATCGGACTACGGGATGCATATCATCGTTGGGTCCCACCATGGCTCGTGGGCCCCCCACAAGGGTGTTGTTTCTGCTTGGTGACATAGATACTAGCCTTGCTAGTAGAGGTATCTACACGTCCCCGAAGTCCCCAAGTGAGATGAGCTTCTTGGTTGGGGAGTTATAAACACGATGTTATCAAGCATAAACAATGTCTGAGAGGCGGCTAGCCCCTACAAGTCCCCGAACTCCGTAAGCAAGAAGGGACTCGTTAACCTGCACAACAAAGACAAGAAAAATGCGTATATGTAGAATGCTTGTTGTATTGGGCAACGTACGTGAGTTGCATTGATATGCATTGGCATATCCGAATGTACGAGGTGCACGATACATGTTGATGTATACATGTGAATGGCTCCGAGTATGATCGGTTTATGACATATGAGCTCGAGAATGCACATGATTGTGTAAGCAAAGTAAGAATGATCATATGAAGTGAATATGATGCGTAAAATGCGTGGTGTGCGTAAGAAAACAAACGAAGTTGAGTTGATGAGGTTACACCCGTGAGGCGTAAGTTGCACAAATGCCATAAATGCGAGAGTTTGTAACTCAAATGTGAACGTTTATGTTAGTTTGGTATCCGCTCGTATTAATGGAACGCGAAACTAATTTGATTTGTGGCAAATGAAAAATGGTAGAAGAATTCAATGTTCCATTAATGTGCATTATGCCTAGGAGACGAGAGTGTAAAGCTCGGGAATGCCGGGAAGGCAAGCGCGTGGAAACTCGGGGATGCCGAGAAGGCAAGAACGTTAGAGCTCGGGGATGCCGTGAGGCATTAGCCGGTAACTCAAAGGGATGCCTTGAGGCATGAGCGTAACCGTTGCTAATTATACTGAGGCCGTATGTACAAGTCCCCGAAAGTCCCCAGTCAAGGAGGGTGTTCTTGCCAGGTTGATACCGAAGCGTGGCTTTGTGCTGCATATCGAGCATAATGAGTGCGAGTGCGTCGTCCATCTAGAATTTTGTTGGAGTGAATGCTTTTGCCCTTTCGGGTGGATGGCTCTTGGCGGTGCTTGTTTTAGCGGATGGCAGATGCATTGTTTTGGCGAAGACCCTTTGTTTAGGTGCCAGTTTGATGCTAGGCTTTTGGAGTTTGTCGGAGGTTTTGACCACCACTGAAACTGGAATCCTGAAGCCTGAATCCAAAATTGACGCGACAAATGATAACTATTGGGTGTCCAAAAGAGCTGCGATGACCAGGGTTTGTCATGATGCTTGACACTGGGCCTGACGGCCTCGTTCTGATGATAGAGTGCAGAGAGAGCTTATGTCGATGAAGCTATGAGGCGTTACTGCCGCCTGAAGGACTGGGTTGAGGTAATTGGCGCTGGCGGGCCAACAAGAGAGAGTAGTTTGACAGTACAGATGATAGCCAAGTTGTGTTTATGGGTGCCCAAAGTAAATTTGCACCCATTTTTCCTTTTTCTTTGTGCTGCCGCCAAGTACATTTTGTGCTTGTTTTACCGCTAAGTAAAGTTGTCAAAGAAAAAATGTTGGTGTTGACTGGTTTTGAGTTGGTGTTGACCATCAATGAATTGTCGTTGACTGGCCTTAAAGTGACGTTGACTGGAGGTGGAATTTGTGGTAGACGAGCCAACAAGAGAGAAGTAGGGCTCCATCAAATTTTGAGTGTTGAGCTCGTTAAGTCTGCTCCATCAAGATTTTTTTTTTTTTTTTCTTAACCGCCAAGAAGTGCATAAGTTGCTACTAAGAAGTGATTGGGCACAAGTTGCTGCTAAGAAGTTTGATCAAAATTTGGGCACAAGTTGTCGGGAAGAAGATTGATCAAAGTTGACCCTTGCATTGGGAGTTAATGATCATCTAAGATTGAGTGATGATTAAAGAAAAAATGAGTGCTTACTGAGCGACAAATTAGATAACTCAAAGAAGAAGAGAAAAAATTCTTTGAGCTCTGTTAAGCTGACTTAACGCATGGTAAGTGAAGAAGCCATTGTATCAGCTTCCCATAGACGGCGCCAATGTTAACTTTAGAAACCGAAGACTCTAATTTAACTTTTAGAGAGAGAAGAGAGAGAAAGAGAGTGAAGACACGATATATAGTGGTTAAATTCCCGCTAAGGCGGGAAACTACGTCCACTTGAAGCTTTTACTATGTGTCGGGCCCTGAGGCTCAACAAGATTACAAGAGTTGTGTAATGGGATGTTGAGTAAGTGGGAAGGAGTCCCCTTTTATAGGGAAGGGAGGCTCCTTCCTTCACATTGGAAACCTTCACTCGTTTTCCAATGTGGGATACAAAAACAACTATTCTAGTCTAGAAAGTATGTTGTGAAGGCAACTTGGCAAGGTTGGGAACTTGGCTTCCCGACAAGCTCTTGAGCACTTCCAACCATCATAGCGTAGCTTGGACGTCGGGCTATGGGGTGCATATCGTCGTTGGGTCTCACCATGGCTCGTGGGCCCCCCCACAAGGGTGTTGTTTATGCTTGGTGACATAGATACTAGCCTTGCTAGTAGAGGTATCTACACTAATCTTTGAAATCAGAGACTTTGGGGCATGCAAAACTCTCCAACCCTGCTTTGTCAGCATAGCCAAATTGAAAGCACATAAATTACGAAAACCAAGACCCCCTCTTCCTTCGGCTTGCATAAGGAATCCCATGCTTTCCAATATATCTCCTTTTTATCCATATTATTGCCCCACCAAAATCGAGCACAAATCTTTTGTAAGTTATCACAAAAGTTCTATTCAAGCAGGAAGCAACTCATAACATAAGTAGGAAGTGATTGAGCCACCACTCTAATTAGATTATCCTTATCAACCCCAGTTAAAAGACACCCTTCCCAGTTTTGCACTTTCTTCTCCAACATCTCTTTCAAATATTGAAAGGTTGTTGTCTTATCTCTTCCCATATAGGTAGGAAGCCCAAGGTACTTCTCATGACATTCCACCACATTAACCCCCAACATTTCAGCTAATTCCTCTTGTTCAGATAATCCAACATTATCACTAAAAGCCACAAAACTTTTATAAAGAATAACCTGTTAACCAAAAGTTTTTCCATTAACTGTTAGAATACGCTGAATCTTCTCACAAGCCACGCTATAAGCTTCACCGAAAAGAAGACTATCATCAGCAAAAAGCAAATGATTCAAAACAGGTGCATCATCACAAACAGAGATACCAGGTAACCGGCCTGCATTAGCACTCTGACAAAGAAGCACAATAACCCTTCCACACCGACATAAACAAATATGGAGACAAGAGATCCCCTTGTCTCAAACAGTGTGTGGGAACAACATAACCTGAGGCTTGCCTCTGACTGGAAAATCATACCGACTATGGAAATACACTGCACAATCATATTAATCCAACTAGTCACAAAACTCATTCTCTCTATAAATTTCCTCAAAAACACCTACTTCATTCGATCATAAGCCTTACTCAAATCTAGTTTGAGTGACATACATTTATCACCTGCTTTTTTATTATGAATAAAATGTCCCACTTCATTTGCAGCCGGAGTGTTATCCATAATAAGTCTCCTAGGGATAAAGGCACTCTGGCAGGGTGATATGATTTCGGATAAAATCAGCTTCAACCGGTTAGCAATAACCTTAAAACAAAGTTTATACAATGCATTACATAGTGCAATGGGACATAAATCAGACATATGCTCCGGATTATCCACCTTAGGAATAAGACAAATAGGAGTAAAATTTATCTGTTTTAATAAATGACTTGAATAGAGAAAGCTATGCAGTCTTCAGTAATATCCGGTCCAATAAACTCCTTGTAGTACTGTAAAAACGGGAAGCATATCGTCAAGCCCAGGGGATTTAGTAGTAGGGTACATCTAATACAAAGCAGCCTTCTCTTCCTCCTTACTATACGGCCCACCTAGCATAAGGTTCATTTCCCATGGATGAATGGCCTCCAGAGTCTCATCCAAAGCCTCCAAGTCTACTTCAAAAGCCCTAAACATCTCTTCAAAGTAATCTGGTACAATTTTTTCAACCCCAACATCATCTTCCAACCAATTACTATTCTTATCAAAAAGTCCGACCAACGAAATTATCCTTTTTCTATTGGTAGCTCTTCTATGGAAAAAAACCAGTATTTCAATCACCTTCTTTCAACCAGGTCACCTTAGCTCGTTGCTTCCAAGAAGCCTCTTCTAGGGAAAGAAGAGCTTCTAATCGGCGCACCAACCACTGCTTTTCATCATGCAACTCCTGACTGCCGGATAAACCCAGAATCTCTTCCAACCTACTCCTTGTTGTAGTCAATTCATGCTTCCTACCACCAAAAGTATGTCTCTGCCAATGATCAAGTCCCATGTCTGTATGCTTAATTTTTTTTGTCACGCAGAACATCAGTTGTGCCTGCACTGCCTTCTCCCAGCTCTCTTTCACTACGGCATCACAAGTTTCATTCTGAAGCCAAAATCTTTCAAAACAGAACTCAATGCGCTGATCCACTTTTTTAGCACCCACCTAAAGTAGTAATTGAATCTGGTCAGATGTACTTGGAGGAAGATGTTGAACCCTGGAATGTGGGAATAAATCCAACCAAGTCTGCGTTGCAGTAGCTTTATACAATCTCACCTTCGTCACCGGATCGCTCCATGTAAATGGAACACCAAAGTATCCCAAATAAATCAGATCAATATAGTTCAAGGCGTCCCTAAAGCCCCACATTTGGCTTTCTGATCTTGGCCACCTCCCAAATTCTCAAATTCTTGGAGAAGTTTAGGATTTCATTGAAATCACCAATGACGATCTACTGCAGCGCATCTTCATCACCCAATGCCTTGGGCAAATTCCATGACTAAATGCGTTAACCGCTACGAGATTACCGTAAAATCCGGTCAATCTCCACCACAGCCCTCCATTGCGTTGCAGACCTAGACGTATCGAACCAGGACCTGGACATCATCGTTCCAGAACAAAGCCAGGCCGCCAGACTGGCCGGCTGCCCCGTATTGAGCTCGAACTCCGACCCCGAAAAACCCATATTGCCCGCGATGCGGGCCGGCAAACCCATCCTCAGACCTTATCTTAGTTTCACACAAAAACACCATCTACGTACGTTTCTGAGCGGTTTGCTTCAAAGGTCTTCTTGTATTGTCATTGCATATTCCCCTACAGTTCCAACTGATCAGATTCATCATTGATCGGAACAAATTTGTCAGAAAGTAAACCCTAGGTTCCTTCCCCAACCCAAGCAGGCGAAGCCGTCTAGGTTTCGATAAATATTTAATAATTTGTTCGATTTGTACATCTAACAGTTTATCATGTGTTAACGTAAGGGGTATGGTACGCTTGTTCACTTGCTCTGATCAAGCAGGGTTTTTAATTGGATTACATTTGCTATTAAGCTATATCTAACCAGTTATTAACGAAATTTTCAATTTGATAAAATAAATGAAAATATAACTGAGATTAAAATCTCCAAAATTGTCTTTATGGGTCATGCGTTAAGAACCCAACTAGCTTGGAGAATGATCTGGCTTTTCTCATTGTGAAACAGATGATATTGCAGTACGACGAAGAGAGACGGAGGACGTTGAGGAGATCCAAGCAAAAATTGGAAGTGTGGATGGACAGAAATGGTGTCCCTGAGAATTTGAGGGAGGAAATGAGAAGTATGGTACAAAAAGTGGAAGGCAAAGACTGTAATACGGAGGATCTAACTGATCTGGGAAATCTATTCTCCATTCTTCCTTCTAAAACCCAAAAAACTCTGAAGCGTGATCTCTGCATGAGTACGCTAACCAAAGTATGTACCTCAATCAAGTAGAACATCAATTTTTCAATGTAAGCTGGCTAATTAAGAGATGCATGCACGTTCTTGTGTAGGTACCACGCCTTAAAGATATGGATGTGAAGGTGTTAGAAATGATGTGCGACTATCTGAAGCCAGTGGTGTTCACTGAAAATAGCTGGGTTGTTAAGATCGACGAACAGCTTGATCGCATGATACTCATCACAGAAGGCACTATGTTGATCTACCCACCTAATACTAGTACTGATGCTACTCTTCGAGCTGCTGGAGGAGCAGATACCGGTTCCTCATCGATGATCCGCAAGCCCTCCCTTAAGAAAGGTGATATTTATGGAGATGAACTTTTGATCATTTGGGCATCGTCGCCTGACATGCATGTAACTTTTGCGAATCTTCCTATCTCGAAAGAAAATGTCAAATGCCATTCGAAAGTGGAAGGCTTTGCTCTCACAGCCAATGACTTGAAGAAAGTAATCTCGAAATTACACTGGAATCCCTTTAGTTCTGATGCGGGGGAGATGGTGCCACAATTGGGTACGGTGGGTGGTGATTATGAGGAGTCTGATCAAGACAAGGAACAATCAGATGGCTAATGAAACCATGAATATAATGCTATGAATCCACCAACTAGTATTTGCATAATGCAGCAGTGGCGCCGTTTTTTTTTTCTTTCTTTTTGGTCAGTAATCAGTAGTGCGGAGTGTTTGTGTATGTTTGCATGGTTTGTATCTCAGGTGTGAGGACTTATTAAGAGGCGTTTTTTTTTTTCCCAAATAAAATAAAAGGCATTAATAGAAAGTCATAGTACATTAGGATGACCAAGATGGTCTATCCTTGATCTAAACACTGTATGCAAGAAACGAAATCGCATTTTAATATGCACTGTCTGATTATATTGACCATGTATAAATGTACAAATAATCAGAGTTGTCACAAATGTCGTTTCCTCCTAATTTTAGCTTAAAATTTGCCCACTTGCTCCACCAACTGTTTTTTAACCCCATTTACCCAAAACACTCTAAGGGATTATTTCCCCTTTACCCAATTAATTTTTTTTTATTTTTTTTTGAGACTTTTTTGCCCTCTCCTTCTTTTTCACTTAGAGGGAGAAGTCATCCTCCACCTTGCCGGCCTCTGGTGACCAGTGGCAGGGCGCCGGCGACTGGTGACCGGAATCCGACGACCGGTCCCTAATAATATCCAGTAACCATATTATTGCCCCCCAGTAATCATATTATTGCCGTCCAGTGAATTGTATGAACTCCCAAAACCAAAATGAATACACTACAGGCACAATTGATCAATTTATAATCATATTATTGCCCCCCAATACAAAGTCCAATGTCTCTACTGCCTCCCAATAGACCACCAAAGTTTCACCTTTTTGTAGGATTCAAATATAATTTGACTTTAATACACAGAAAACAACATGTAACTTATCAAAACACCACACTATAGTGATCCCTGTCCCTCGTATCAAAGTCTACTGGGGGCCAATAATGTGTCTACTGCCCCCCAGTAGACCATCAAACAAACCCCACAGTTACATTGCAATGTCAGATTACTTACATTGTTGAACAAATAGTAGATCATTGGCCTCCAATCCAATAGACATTTAAAAAAAAAATGCTATTCCTTGCAAAAAAAAAAAAACTGAACAACAATACTTAAAAAAAAAAAAAAAAAAAAAAACGCAGCAACCGGAGTAATCCATGTCACTCCTCCGGCGACACCAGCAGCGCCGTCGCTCGGCCCAGACGAACGAGGACCTGCAGCGCCTGGGATATGCAAAGAGAGGTGCAATGTCTCTGTGGCCGAGCACAAGAACCGAGGTGAGGAAGAATTCTTACAAGTCGGGGGTGGACGCCGACGTTCCTATCCGACCAGAATTCCCACATCGGGACCAGCGCCTCCGGGAGCTTCTAGCACGAGCAGCAGCGACTGGGACGATGGGCTTTGACGGTGGGCTCGAGGTCGGCGAAGATTACGCCTGGGATATGCTTGCCGGCACCGATCTCGGAGAAGAAGATGGTGGGCTCGAGTTCGGCGAAGATTACGCCTGGGACATGCTTGCCGACACCGATCTCGGAGAAGATGGTGCTGAAGGCGTCGTGGCTCGGCATCTGGCCGTCCGGCTGGGGGGGAAGGGGGAGAGAGAGAGTGAGAAATCGGTGAGAGAGAGAGAGAAATCGGTGAGGGGGGAGAGAGAGAGATTAAAATAAGGGTAATTATGTCAGTAGAAGTTAGATTGGGTAAATGGGGTCAAAAAACTCTTAGTGGAGCAAGTGGGCAATTTTTAAGTTAAAATTGGGTAAATAGTCACGGCCCCTAAAATAACATTTCTTGAGCTTCAAAAAATTGTTAGCTAAAATAACTTGATATATTTTTGAAGATGGTGGCACAATTGGGTATGGTGGCTGGTGATCATGAGTAGTCCGATCAAGACTCGGAAGGCTAATGAAACCATGAAAATAATGAGATGAATACACCAACTAGTATATATATGCATAGTGCAGTAGTTGCGCCCCTTTTTGTCCTTTTTTTTTTTTTTTTTTTTTTGTATGCTTGTGTGCATGGTTTGCATCTCAGGAGTGATCATATTAAGAGAGCAATGTGTGTGTGTGTGTGTTTTTTTTTTTTTTTAATAAAATAAAATGCATTGATAGAAAGTCATAGTACATCAGGATGACCAAGATAGTCTATCCTTGATCTAAACCCTGAATGTAAGAAACAAAATCGCATTTTAATATGCGTTGTCTGATTACAAATGTATAAATAATCGGAGTTGTCACAAATATCATTTCCTATTGATCGAAGAAACATTTCTTAAGCTTCAAAAATTGTTAGCTAAAATAACTTTGAGGTATATTTTTGAAGAAAATAAGAGAATTTTAAGTAATGTTGCTGGAGAATTTCAAGGCGATTTTTATCGGCCCAGTATGGGTGATTCTAGTTGGACCTCCAAATTTGTTATTTGGACCTCCCATACTTAGTAAACCTCTAATTTACTTTTTAGAAAGCTTGAAAAGCTAAGTAGACCTCCTTATTTTTATCAAAACGCCCTTGAACATGAGATACAACAATCAGTTACTTTACTGTTTATCTCTATCTTCAATCACGAGAAAAAAAATGAATCAAAATCACATGATATTGCTCTTTTATGATAGGGGCTCTCCTCTACCAAAATTAATCAGAGGGTTGGTTCTCGATCTTGATATGATATGTTGTTGGAATCCCTTTGAATTTGCTAAAAGAAAGATTTCAAGGGTTTTGGGTTGGAAGATCGAGTAATAACTACATCATAATATTCAATTAATTTAGTTTAAGAAAATTCCAAATCAGATTATTTTGAATTTACTTTTGCATTAAATGATGGGTCATGTATATAAATTATTATTTTTACATAATTATTTTAGATAAATTATAAAACTATATAGACAATATAAGGAAATTTTAGAAAAAAAAAATAATTTAATTGAATGTTATATTTGGCTGGAGGAGGTAAGAAGAGTTTTTTTTTTCCTCTCTCTTTGTCCTTATTTGTCTTTTCATATAACTTGACAAACTCTATTAACAATTGAAAAAAGTTGGAGGTCCAACTTGAACCACCCATTGTTCATCTGCCTTTGTTCCCTTTTGGTGATTTGTAAACAACTCTTCAATTATTTTTATTTTTCTATGAGAGGCTTGCTGATTTCTCATTTGCCAGGAAAAGATGTCCCTTTGAGAGGTCTTTGCCCATGAATAAAGTGTCTTTTTTTATTTTTCTATACTTTTCTTTAAAAGAAGAAAATTTAAAATCATAATTTTTTTCATGAGTGTCATTTATATATCAACTTAGACTAGAGGGCGGGCAAAATAGTGATAGAACAAGTAATAGGAAAAAAAAAAAAAAAAAAACTTGTGCATGCACGGGTTAACCACCTTTTTTTTTTTTGCTATAATTACCTCCATCTCATGGCCGGTGAGCTGTAATACGTTGGTTATATTAAATAACCCACATTATGGAAATCACATGTTCAAGTTTTACTACCACCATAAGATGGGTAGGAGGATGGTGAAAAAAATTATCGCTTCTACCAAAAAAAATTTGGTTTTTTTGTTTTTGTTTTGAAAGATGGATGACAAGCTTCGTGCTAGTAACGTGTTTTAGGGAAACGATATTTGAGAGAGAATTGTTGTGTGTTCTTATTAATAATAGGGGTCTCTTTATATAGATGATTATAATGTATAGAATCTGAATTGTACAAGGAAAGGTAATCATACAATGAATGGATATCTCTAAGATATTCTCTGAGATTCTCTCTAATTAAAACTCTATTACCACTAGGTAAAGTAACCTAGAGTTGGGGCCAGACACACAAATAGGGATTTGCTTGAACAGTTTTTTTGTTTTTGTTTTGAAAGATGGATGACAAGCCTTATTGAAACTGAATTAAGTATTACAGAAAGCGGTCAGAGCGCCACTGAGCTCTAAAGGCCGGAATGGAACCATACCATCTAAAGGTTACATCAGAACGAAAAGCTAAAGAAGCCAGCTTATGTGCTGCCTTATCAGACTCCCTAAAGACATGACTAAAGAAAGCAGAAGGTAAAGAGGCTAACAACACTCTGATATCCTCTGCAATCTACCAAAACCAGACCCATCCTCCTCATCAGTCTTAGATGATCAACCATCTTAGAGCAATTTGATTCAAAACTATAGAAGTCAATTGATACTCACCTGCCAACTCTACCTGTCATAGCCTCCACCACATCAGGGGTGAGAACATTAGATACTTTGCAACAAAAGCCCCCACAACAGAACCTGTATAGTCACGAATTAACACACCAACACCAACACCTCCACTGTTAGATAACTAGTTAAAAGCACCGTCAATATTAGCCTTCAGCCAACCCATGGGTGGAGGCCGCCACACACTATGCTGCCTTGCAGTCCGACTGCTGCGTGTAGGAGTTACAGACCTGAATAACATAAAGTAAGAACAAATCTGATAGAAAAGTTGGGGTAGAGACCTGAACTTATCAGACCAAAGCATTTGGTTTCTCCCTCCAAATAATCCAAAGAATCACTGGGAGTCCAAACCCCGCACTGTTCAACAGCTCAGAACAATGATGGAGCCAATCAATTAATGACATGCGTAACACAATAGAACTGAAAACTCGAACAAGTTTAGGAAACATTATTCGGATCACATCCCTTACAAAACAACAATCTCTACTCACATGATCAATAGTCTCATTTTCCATATTGCAGAAATAACAACCATTATCAATAAAAATCATCTTAGAGCATAGAGAAGATTAGTAGGTAGAAATGTAGAATGGATGAACATGCCTAAAAAACAATAATAATAATAATAATAAAATATGAAAAAACAACTTACCTCCACCCTATACTTATCCGGTGTGTAATGTTTATAGTAAAAAGGAAGAAAAACGTGAAGAATTTAACTGCAACCGTATGTCAGGTTTTCATCAAGTGATCAAATAACAAGATTATATAATCGTTAGGAAAAAAGGTTTTATTCATTTATGTACGTGTAACCTTGACGCAGGTTCTAGACTAGTCTATCAGTAGTTCAGTACTCAATCCAGAAACCGCCTAGAAATAAAGTCTTATCTACACCTTCAGCAATCTCTATACTCCACCAAATCACCAATAGCATTAATTGTCAATGTTTCTGGAATCCTTGAGTCATTGCGATTCCAGAGATTGCTACGACTTCTTAAATTGCTCCAGAGACTACTGTCATATATAATTCTTCCAACGCCTCCATCTTTCTTCACAACCATTTTCAAAGTTGCCACAATGGAAAACAACCACAAAGCATCATCACCCCACGTAGTTATGGTACCCAGTCCAGGCATGGGTCACCTTATCCCACTTGTAGAGCTTGCCAAGCTTCTAGTCCACCACCACAACTTCACCATCACTTTCAATATTCCCACCATTGGACCTCCCCCGAAACCCCAGAAACCCTTCTCCAAACCCACCCCAATTCCATGAACTACTTCTTTCTCCCTCCTATTGATTTCCATGACCTCCCTTCAGAAACCAGAACCGAAACCAAAATAATCATTTCTGTCACTCGCTCCCTTTCCAAAATTCGCAACGTGTTCGAATCCTTGGCTGCAAGTTCCAGTCTAGTTGGGTTAGTGGTTGATATGTTTGGCACTGATGCATTTGATGTTGCCAAGGATTTCAATGTCCCGTCATATATGTTCTAGTCCTCCATGGCTATGAGTTTTATTTTGTCGCTTCATTTGCCTAAGCTTGACAAAGTAGTTGCTTGTGATTACAAAGACTTAGTTGAGCCTGTCAAATTACCAGGGTGCATTCCAATTTCTGGAGCTGATTTTCCCGAGCCATTGCAAGACAGAAAGCGTGAAGCATACAAATGGTCTCTTCAATACGCCTAAAGGGTTGATTTAGCTGGGGGCGTTATAGTGAATAGCTTCATGGAATTGGAGCCAGATGCTATAAAAGCTTTACAAGAAGAATAAGCCCAATGTGGGCCACCAGTTTATCCGATTGGGCCGATTATCCAGATTGTTCCATCTTATGGGCCTGGTGGGCATGAGTGTTTGAAATGGTTGGATGAACAACCAAGGGGGTCTGTTCTGTTTGTGTCATTTGGGAGTGGTGGAACTCTCCCTTTTTTTTTGGGCAAAAGGAACTCTCTCATTTGAACAGCTTAATGAACTAGCATTAGAGCAAGTCCGCCCGTTGAGGTTGGCAGGTCAATAATATTCATTGCTTTTTGCCTTTCATTTCCACCATTTTTCTTGACTAGTCAGATACTGTTAATAAAAAGTCACCGAATGTCAGTTGGCAGATCAAGAAATTGACCCAGAAAGTGACCCAGAGTGACTTTTGTGAACAATATCTAACTAGTTAAGAAAAATGGTGGAAATGAAAGGCAAAAATCAGTGAATAGTATTGACCTGCCAACCTCAACGGGTAGACTTGCTCTTAGAGCAAGTTCACCCGTTGTGTCACCAGGTCATCTACTATTCACTGCTTTTTAGTGTTTATTTCCACTCTCTGGGTCACGGACACAATTTCCAATAAGACCTGGGTCACCAGGTCAGCTTACGGGTCACCAGAGTGACCTAGAAAGTGACCCAGGGTGACACAATGCGACCCAGGGCACGAAATACACTGTGCCCGTGACTCAGAGATTGAAAATGCACATAAAAAGAAGTGAATAGTAGGCGACCTGGTGACCCACGAGTGAACTTGCTCTTAGGGCTTGAAATGAGGGGAACAAAGTCCAGATAACAAAGCTTCTGATGAATCATTTTTCAGTGTCCAAAGCCAAACAGATCCTCTAGGGTTTTTACCAAAGGGGTTTAAGGAGAGGACAAAATTAGGTCGAGGTCTTTTGGTGCCATCATGGGCGCCACAAAGTGAGGTACTTAGCCATGGTTCCATAGGTGGGTTCTTGAGTCACTGTGGATGGAATTCAATCCTCGAGAGTGTTAAACAGCGACAAGCGTGGCCCGTGGCCCACCATTGTACCGATACTGTCCCAACTTAACCACCCGATAGGTGTTGGGTTTTAATCATAAAAGGCCTCGGTACAATTGGATGAGATCCACCCACTTATAAGTTATATTTTATTTGTCACTTTTCCAATGTGAGATCTTTTCTCTCCAACACGCCCCCTCACGTGCAACCTAACTCTAGGTCTGCACGTAAAATTAATTAATCCAATTTCCACATTGGAAATTGGGAGACAAGTCTCATATCGGAGACTTGGTCAATACAATCCAAAGCCCACATTAGACACTTGGTAATTTCGATGGCAATACAGGGAACCCCAATTTGGGCTCATGATACGTGCCTACGTGGAGACGCAATTGGAGAAGGACCCGCTCTGATACCATGTTAAACAGCGACAAGCGTGGCCCGTGGCCCACCATTGTACCGATACTGTCCCAACTTAACCACCCGATAGGTGTTGGGTTTTAATCACAAAAGGCCTCGGTACAATTGGGTGAGATCCACCCACTTATAAGTTATATTTTATTTGTCACTTTTCCAATGTGAGATCTTTTCTCTCCAACAGAGAGCATTGTCAACGGTCTCCCTCTCATTGCTTGGCCTTTATATGTAGAGCAAAAGATGAATGCAAATGTGTTGTACGAAGCTTGGAAGGTGGCTCTGAGACCTAAAGCGAATGAAAATGGCATAGTCGGATGTGATGAGATCGGTAGAGTTGTGAAGGAACTAATGGAAGGGGAAGAAGGATTTAGGGTTTGACAGAGGATGAATGGATGGAAGGAAGCTGGTAATAAAGCATTGAGTGAAGAGGGTTCTTCCAGAAAGGCATTGTCTGAGTTGGCGATGAAGTTGAAGAAGCATAAATAGAATTAGGGTTATGATCAGTTTCCTATTTTTCTCTCTCTATGAGATGTTGAATATATTCTACACAAGTACTTGAGCCAATTAGCCAATATATGTCATTACTAAGCTGTTCATTTGTATCCTCAGTTTGTTGATCTAGTGAAGCTATTTGCACACATACCATTTCAGAATCACATAAAACAGAGAAGCATGATGTCTACTTTGACGACTTATAACCACAAGATGCAAAAAAGATATAGCATCGTGTTGGATCCCGCTGTGAGGAGAGTATGGATTTACTTTAATTTTATAAAATCTAGACTTTCTGTCTAATTTAATGGTCTTGACAACAGATACATCACTCTTCCACCAGTTTTTGATTTTTCATATAAACCCTAGTTAATTTGTTGTAATTTTTAGAAAAAAAAATAATTGGGGATTTCTCATCGTCAGTGTTTCTCCTCTACTTCAAGTTCTTTCTTTTAACATTCTATTTATTTCTTATTGCTTTCATGGTTGCGCACTAACCAAGAAATGACTTCAGTAATTTTTTTGCAGGGAGAATTTCACAAATAGTCACTCAACTATGACTCATTCGACATTTTGGTCTCTCAATTTTCAAATATATCACTTTGGTCACTCAACTATTACTCTGTCAATCACTTTAGTCACCCAAGAGGCATTTTATCTCACTTTAATCATTTCTCCCAATCATTCTAATACAAATTTCTCAATTTTTCACAATTGGTTGGATGAAAATATCATTAATATTGTGGCAAATAATTTTTTTTTAATGAAAAAAATTAACGAAGTGACTAAAGTGAATAACAAAGTTAAAGTTGAGTTACCAAAGTGATATATTTAAAAGGTGAGTGACCAAAGTGTCGAATAGGTAAAAGTTGAGTGACCATTTATGATATTCTCCGATTTTTGCAGTCCGATTCTTTCCAGCCCCATCATCAATCACATATTCATTAATTAAAATAATCAATCAAATTTGAAAATAAATTAATGTAATCTGGAGTTCCTTCTTCTATTTTTTGAACAGAAACTATGGAGTTCTGCACGAATAAACAAACTAATGCTTCATTGTTCTTTTCGTGTCGATCTCATCCTTTTGCATGTATGCTATTAGTCGTGTTTGGTCTAGTAGGGTTTTTTGCTATAGCTACATTGGCTATGCGTTTTGGTTAATGACTTCAGTCCTTTATTTATTTGGAATATGCTTGCTTCATCTTCTCTATTTAATATTCTAGCTTGAATTATTTGGCCATGGGATCTCTTCGTCCTTGTGATGAATTCTACTTCATTGGAGTTGAAATCTGAGATCATGAGTACCTGTGTGTTTTACTGTTTTGTAGAGGCAGTTAGTTTTAAGGGTTTTTGTCCATTTACATCATTTTTAGAGATTTTTTTCTCACTTACCCCATTAAGTTTTTTTAATTCTCTCTTACCCAAAACACTCTAAGGAGGTTTTCCCTAATACCCCATTAAGATTTTTTTTTGTTTTGTAATTTTTTTTAATACCATTTTACCCTCACCCCTTTGTTACTTAGAGAGAGAGAGAGAGAGAAAATGGAAGAGAGAGAAACCATAGGAGACTTCGCCGGAGCCCCGTCACCGACCGCCGGAGTCCGGTCACCGGCCGCCGGATTCCGGTTACCCGCCGCAGGATTCTGGCCCCCTAATAGAGTGGCAATAGAGGTCTATTGCCCCCCAATAGACGACTATCAACCATGTATTGCCCCCCAATAGACGTCTATTGCCCCGCAATAGAACTTTCGGTAGCCGGAATAGGAACTAATCTTCCTAAAATTAGACAAATAAAACTTTGATTAAAGAAAAAAATGAAGAAATTATATCAATTTTAAAACGTCTATTGCATCCCAATAGACGTCTATTGCATCCCAATAGATGTCTATTGCCCCCCAATAGACGTTTCGATTACCGAAATGAGAACTAATTTTTTTTAAATTACACAAATATAACTTTAATTAAAGAAAAAAGAAGAGGAGATTACATTAATTTAAAACATCTATTGCCCCGCAATAAACGTCTATTGCCCCCCAATAGACGTCTATCAGCCATGTATTGCCCCTCAATAGACGTCTATTGCCCCCTAGTAGACGTCTGTTGTCCCTCAATAGAACTTTCGGTTGCCGGAATATGAACTAATCTCTCAAAATTTAGACAACTAAAACTTTGTTTAAAGAAAAAAACGAAGAGATTATATCAATTTAAAAACGTCTATTGCCCTCCAATAGACACCTATTGCTCCCCAATAGACATTCAATTTTTTTTTCTTTCCTTCTATCCCATTACTTAAAAAAAAAAAAAATTATTTAGGCACCCAGTCTTCTTTCTTCTCCCTTCTTCCACGGTTGCAGACCGGAATCCTAACTTCTTCCTTTGCATCAAGGCCTGAGTTCGCCTCCGGCGAGGTAGCTCGGACCGGAACTTCTTTGCCTTCTTCATGGAGTTCAACTTGTGACTTGAACGACGACGACGTCGCCGATCTTCCCAATCTCGGCATTCGTCTGCAGGCTGGAATCGGAGGAGTTGGACTGCGATTCGGGGAGTCTCCGATTCGTTGGAATCTGTCTGGGAGCCTCGGACGTGGAGCTGGCTGGAATCCGAATCGAGTTCGCAATCGAGGCGGGGATAGTGACTGTGGTCCACGTCACACAGCAACCGGAGTGAGTTAAGCTTCGGCGATGTTGCGAAAGCCGATCCAGCATAGATTTGGAGTCGCCGGTGGAAGGTTTTGGGCAGATCGAAGATGGCCGCGGAGGTGAGATGGTGGCCATGGATTTTCCGGCTTCGTCCACCGTCGACGGCGTGACCAACGATCCAGAATTGTCTTAAGGTGATTTGAGAGAGAGAGAGAGAGAGAGTTTCAGATCGGAGGAGAGAGAATGCATGATCTGGACTGTTGGAGAGAGGAGTTGCATTTGTGTAATTATTTAATTAGACTGAGGGTAGATTGGTCATTTTCTCCTAAATTGTGTTAGTGAGAATAAAAATCTGTTGCTGTGGTAAGTGAGATAATTTTTGCTCATTTTGGGGCTTTGGGTAAAAGACCCAAGTTTTAAATGTTATCTCACACCCTACTTGGGCTCTCAGTGTTAATAAAAAAATAAAAAATAAAAAAACAAAAAGTCATTCCATTGTTAGTGCACATTGCACAGCCATGGAAGCTAGCAAAGAGAAATAGAAAGAAGGAACTTGACGCAAAGGAGAAACACTAACAATGAGAAATTCCTAATTTTTTTTTTCTATAGTTAACGACAAGTTAACTAGAGTTTAGATGAAAAATCAATAATTGGTAGAAGAGTGATGTATCAATTGTCAAGACCACTAGATTAAACAGAGTCTAGATTTTATGAATGAATTTAATTCACACCCTCCTCTAAACACTGATGATGAGAAATCCCCAATTTTTTTTTTCTATAGTTAACGGCAAGTTAAGTAGAATTTAGATGGAAAATAAAAAATTGATGGAAGAGTAATGTATCAATTGTCAAGACCATTAGATTAAGGGGGGTGTATTCATTTAAGAGTCTACAAGATTTTTTTTTGTATTTTGAAAGTCTATGGGTATTCAATTGAGATTTTAAACAATCCTTTAAAATCTTGATGTATTCAATTAAGATTTAAAATTATTCATTCAAATCTGCAGATATTCAAAAATATATAGATTTTTAAGGATTTCATTAAATGCTGAATTTTGGAGGATTTTATAGTGCTTTTTATACGTATCAAAACTCAAAAACAATCCAACCATTTCCCAAAAGATTTTGATGGATTCTTTCTCACTCAAAAATGAAGAAGCTCTTCACCAAAAAAAAAAAAAAAAAAGCAGTTCTCAATAGGTGACACTCATCCATTTTGTCTTAGACCTATCTTCCCACTATCCTCCTCTGCCTCTGAGAGCATCTAATAATTTTTTTTGGACTAATTTCAGTTTACCCCCTGAGGTTAGGGGTCGTCACCATGTTAGTCCCTCTAGTTTCAATTTAATCAGTAACACCCTTGTACTCTCCAAATTCATCAGCCGTGTCCAATTTTTGGACCTCTGTCCAAATTGGCCGTTAAATATGTTATGTGGACTGAGGGGGTAAAATGGTAATTTTGAGCTCCAAATTATAAATAAATAAAAAAATCTGTTTTTTTTCTTCATGTTTCTTCGTTTTTTTTTTTTTTTTTTTTAATATATTTAAATTTTGTCTTCAACCTATATACCACAAGTTATAAAGTCGCAGCCGCTCTCTCTAACCTAGGGTTAGGGTTTTCTTTTGCCGCCTGCTTAGCTTCTTCTCTTTGTCACGTCAATGACAACGATCGATGCAATGGCAGCCCGCCTGGCCTCCTCCCTAGCCCTGGTTGAAGGGAAGAACCCGGTGGATCTGCGCCCATCCAAGGGTTTGAGACAACCTGAAGCGTTCATGATTGGCAAGCTCCTTACGGCGAGGGAATACTCTCGCCGATCGTTCCTGAGAATGTTCCGAGCTGCATGGAGGATCAATGGCAGCCTCCGGGTGGAGGACGTCGGAGAAGATGACAGAGTTTTATTCTCCTTCACAGACCCAACTGATATTGATCGTGTTTGGAAAGGAGGACCATGGGGCTATAACAGAGCTCCGATCGCCCTTGCACCGTATGACGGTGTCAGCTCGGCAGTGGATGTACCCCTCAAGAAGTCATCGTACTGGATGACGCTGCAAGGAATCCCACCGGCATTCAGATCGGAGAGCATTATGCGCCTCATTGGCAGCACGATTGGCGACCTCAAGGAAATCGATTGTCCGGCGTTGAGGAATCGGGTCATGCGTATTCGGGTTGAGATCGACTACGTGAAACCTCTGCTGTTCCGTCGTCGATTCTGGGTCGAAGATGCAGTCCAGTTCATCGTGCAGTTCAGGTATGACGAGCTTTTCGGTCGTTGCGGCACTTGTGGTTTGGTTACTCATGTTGGCCTCCCCTGCTCCGGGCCGACACTAGTTGAAGACACTGATACACCGGTGGGGGCAGTAGAACCACCCACGGCTTTGGCTGTCATGCGAGAACCTGTACCGAACCCTAATTCTAATAGGGTGGTGATCAATAACCAAACCCTAATATTCAAAGCGCAGGTGCCAAGGAGCATACCAGAAGCTCTCCTTCCTCAATCGGTCATGAACATGCGACGCCACAGGAGACAGGTACAGATTCGGGAACTACCTGAACCAAGACTCAATGAGAACCCAATCACCGGAATACGTAGAGTCTAGCCATTGGAAAGAAAAATCTGGATGCAATGACCATGGGATTACTAGAGGGACCTTCCCATACTATCGAACAACCTAAGAGGAAGAGGGGACGCCCAATTGGCAGTGTTAACAAACTACCATATGGGACAGCAGGAAAAGGGAAGAATGCAAAGAAAGATGGAGAATCTGACAAGATGAAAAGCAAGAAGACCAACCTGATGCCGAGGTTGTTGGCTGCTAATGAGTCTGAGGTAAGTACTAGCTCCAACCCTAAGGGGAAAGAGCAGGTGCTTGCTTAAGATATCAAAATTTCAAGACATTCTGAACTTCAAGCCTTCTCAAGTAGGAGTGATTTCTATATGTTTCTCTAAGATGTTTCTAGTTGATATGTGTACCACAATTGAGTGCTGACAGATTAGACTAGATGAATGATTTTGCCTTAGGAAGTGAGATTATTCTTGCTTAGTTTGTTGGCTTGCTGTTTCAGCGAGCGACCATTTAGATTTTAATGAGTTTAGATATGACTTAGATAGGATATCTGGTTTGTTCCGGCTCTTCGTATGTAAGTTCTTTAGACTCTGGCCTGTTTCATGGCTTTGATACCTAATAAAATCAAATCCTTTCAAAAAAATATACCACAAGTTATAATAGGTTTATAAAAACAAAAAAAATACTCTAGGTGTTTCTTCGTTTTTTTTTTTCTCCTATTTCTTCATTTTTTTATTTTATTTTTAAATAATTTTGTCTTCAACTTATACACCACAAGTTATAATAGGTTTATAAAAATAAAAAAAATACTCTAGGTGGTTAAAAAGCTGCTCGCTGGTCTACGATATTTGTGATATATCTCCGATAAAGCGAAAAACTTTAGGATATATCTGTAAAATATAATAGGTTTATAAAGTGAAGAATTTTAGGATATATCCCCAATAAAGTGAAGAAATATCTGTAAAATATGATTAAAAAAATAAATATAGATATTTCAGGTACCATCAGGGTAGTTTAAAAGTTAAAGTACTAAAAAATGCAATAAACAATAATTCAGGTACCATATGAAGATTTTTCCTTAAAAGTAAAGATAAACAAAGACTAATAAATTATTGTTTAGATAGGAAAATAAGCGTGCAATTATTCAATAAACAAAAGAAATTTTTGACCACGTCGAAGTACCTAGCTGACACCTATGAAACTTTAACCCCAGCTAGGCAGCTAGCTATTTAGTATTTACACTTCATATAGTATTAAGCAGTCAATTCATGCATAATGGGATATTCAGTTTGATAATGACGCCACGTCTAATAATCTCCTAATCTTCTATTACGATATCATCAATATTATCAGCATCTCAGTAAGCCTCCAAGATGGATCCAAAGGTGTTCTTGCACCTACTTTTAGCGTCATGTCCTCGTCATCATAGGGTCATCATCACTGCTTTATATTTATATGTTATAATTCCAAGCCGGTTTGAATAATTAGTTACATTCTGCATGGGTTTCTTCTAGGTGATCAAAAAAACCAGAGGGTGTTTTTTTTTCTGAAAATTCTTTTATGTACTAATGGTGTTAATGACGAAATACTTATAATATGATTTCAATATTTGATATTTACAGTTAATTTTTTAATAATTAAGTAATGTATGTATTTAATGTAATTCAGCCATTCATTCATGTTAATGCAACTGCACATTTTTACATTAAAAATTAAGTATAAAATCAATTAACCACCAAACATGATTCTGTATCTAATATGCCTCCGACCTTCCTATTAAATTGCTAATTAGACATCAAATTTGTAACGTCCTTGTTAATTCAGACCAAAGACCTGGCACCTTGTTGGCGTCATTCTTCATCATCTATAAGGTCATCACTGTTTTTATGTTATTTAGTTGGAAGCTAGCGATTTGAGTTGTAAATTAGCTATATTTGGAGGGAGGATCGATGATTTCGTATTTGTTTATAATTAAAATCCTTCAGACTTAGTTTAATTTATAAAGTATTACATACATTAAGTCAAGCCTACAAGGTACCAACCATGAAAGCATTTACTTTCCTGGCCTTAATCAACATATATAATTGTATTAAAGATAATATTAATTTTAGGGTTTCATTCGAATAAGGTATCTTTGTTTAGAAACACTAGCCTTTTCATCTTTGAGCTTTTCATGGCACCAAGAGGTGCAGCCGGCTCGAATACTCGATCATGAAATTAGATATCACATTTGGCAAGGGATGAATCTGATATACACTCATATGATTTAAATTTCTTTTTAAATGATGAACAATTGGTTACCTGCATGCATTTACATATGATTGAGAAGAAAAAAGGAAAATTGAAAAGAAGACTATCCAACTCAATTATTTTGCATGTCCTTTTCATTAAAGCAAGTGACTGAACCTCAACTTTTTGGACCAGCTCATGAGTTAGCTAGTAGTGTTTAAACATATAGCATCAAGTATTAATAAGATACCACATGCTATGTTTTAATTAACTCGTTAAATAACAATTGCTAGTTATGGTTTTGTAGCCAAATAAAAATTGCAATGAATAACTATGATTCTGTTAATGAGTTCAGTCCATGTCGATCCTACTCGATTTTATCATAATATTTTCTGATTAATTTGCCAACTTTTTGGACTTTTAGACTTTTTCTAAGCATATACGTATGTATAGACTATAAAGAACGATTAGGTGAGGATTATTTGCATTTAGGAGGGTTTTATAGTAAGGCTTTATGTATACATTATGACATTCATAACAAGAAGAATCTAGACAATACAATTGAAGGTGTTCTAAACTGACGTCACACTCACGTACATATATACAATTTCAAAGTTGACGACGTCTTCATTTTTCAAATACTAATTTTGGTTGGTCCAAATGTCCCTGTATAATTGAACTAGCTAGTTTTATCCAAGTAAATTTAGTTGGTTCTCAAACCTCCTCACATATTTTTCAGTTATATATCCTTTTTGGAAAAAAAAAAAAATTGTGGTCAATAGTTAAACGGTGGAGGTATATGAATTTGGAATGATCTGTGGACTAGTCAGAATAGTTCAACAACACATGGAAAAGATGAAGTGAAGTAGTACTCATAACTAGGATTCTCAATGAGTTGTGCTGGATCGGATTAAAGTATATGTCGTGTCATAAGAAACAATTCAAACCTAACTTGTTTAATAACCGTACGTTTCAAAAATTTAAACTCAAACCCAACACATTTATTAAACGGTTACCCATTTCCAACTTATTTAATCCATTTAATAAATAGATCGTGTCGTGTTAGACAAAATGACTCATTTAAGAGTTAATATTACAACTCATTTAACTAAAAAGCTTGCATAGATTGATCAAATTCACTAGAGAATTTATAGTGTTAACGATGAAGTGGTAACCCTAGTTTAAAGTGAGAAAAAGACTAATTCGACCTTTATATACATATAATATATATATATATATATATATATATATATATATATATTTTTTTTTTAAATCGGTCGTCTATGCAGGTTATATATAATATATAACCCGACTCATTTAATAAACGGGTTATACAAGTTCACTTTGTGTTGACAAGTTGACCCATGGCCAACCTGTTTATTAAATGGGTCATGGTGGGTTGACCCGTAATCGACTTTTTTTTTAATCGTACGGGTTCAACCCGTTTTATTTCGAGTTGTGTCGGAATTGCCAGTTCTACTCATAACAAAAAAACTCCATGAATAACATCAATTTTGACAACCAATTAGTATTTTTTTTTTTTTTGAGGGAAATGGAATCAGGTTCCAAAATATAACGACGTCACAGCGTCAAGCTAGAGGGTTTCAAGAAACCACTCATAGTACAAGTACAAGCACAATACAGACTGCGCAAAGCAGCCAATCTCCTAACCAAACTACCCAAAGCAGCCAAATTATTACTAGCCAAATCTAGAAAAAGAAAAAGCAACAAGTAAATAAACCCAACACCTATCTAACCCTAAATCAAAGCAACTGACATAACAAGCATGGACGCCTAAGACCGACATGGTGTACATCGACACTCAATCAAAGCAGCACACAGCAACGATCAAGGGCAAAATAGGAGATGAGCCGAGCCTAGCTCAATTATTCAGAACAAGAAAATTGAAAAGCGACCACTCTACCAAAACCCTAAACAGGCCTGATCCAAGAAAAGAAAAGGAATAAGAGAATGGGCTTGCCTAGCCAGACCACCAGGAGCAGCCCAGGAAGGCAGAGGCCCACTGGCCAAGGCCCATCTCCGACACCTCTCCTTCCCAGACCCGCCCGCGTTAGGCTTCGGGAGAGCAGCCTCCATTCACTAGTCCAGTGGCCGGCCGTGGACCTCCACCATGGCGATGATCAAGTCCGGACCCTGACCAGTACTCCGACCTGGATCAAAAGATCTGTACTCCGATCACACAGACCGCTGCCTCCTCGCCGCTGAGCCCGGCTGGACGGATTAAATCACGAACCCGGATCCAACCCGGAACCGCGAACGAAGCCTGAACCTGGAGCGAACAACGTCGTCGACCGCCCCAGCCCTCACCTCGAGCAAAGTCAGACTCCTTCTGAAATCGAAACCCCACCAGCACGATCTGAGAATCTCCAGACCAGGAAACCCCTCGCCGCACCCATGATCGCCACAGAGAACCTGCCCTGCGTCGCCGCCATCCACGATCGCCGCCTTGCCTGAAGGAAAGCGCCGCCGCCAGTCGAAACATAGGTTTCGAAAACCAAGGTCACTCGCTCCGAGAAGCTCGGAGAGACTAGATGAACCACCTCATATACAGTTATTTTTTAATTAATTAGTATGTATTGATTGGGGAGGTATACATAATAGTCATCTTTAAATTTTCAATTATCCAATTACATAGAAATATCAATTTTCTCCAAAATAGAATTAATGATGGTGTCGGATACGAATTATTACTTAATGGTTAATATGCGAACCAGCAATTAGTATTTAAATTTCATTTATGATTAATCACTCGACGCATGTGAAATATTCCAACTGTGCATTGCAGTATAATGTCTTATTACTTTGACAGCTTCGTGAGTTAAACGCGGATAAGGAATTCCCAATCAAAACGTTCAATCCCTAAGTCACTTGAAATTGTTATTTAAACATCATTTACCAAAAGATATAAAAATGCCAAAACTCGAAAATGAACGATGCCACTCATGCAAGTACACTTCAAATTATCACATAACAGAAATGTCAATGAGAATTGATAACATAAGCATTACGTTAGAAATGACATCACCCTCTCACACGTGTGTTTACTGCATGGCAGCCCCTCCGTAGGAAAATTCTCTCTCCTCTAGAAATTGCCGTACCCTCCTCTCTCGCTCTTCAAAGTTCAAACCAGTCACTGTTCATAATATTCCATCCATATATATGAAACTCCACAAACAAATCTCACCGCTAAAAACCAAAAAACTACACCCACCTTAATGCTGATTTTAAGCAATAAATCACCTCTTAATCAAATTATTAGCGTATAATTAACGTAATTAGCCTCCCCTAAAAGCTTCCATACTCCAGTCAGAACCTCAACCTCACCATCTATATAAAGCACCATCAGCAGTTGCACCTTTCTCATCACACAAAAAAAGCTTTAACCTACTACAATGGCGCAAGTACAGACACCTCACATCGCTATTCTCCCTAGTCCGGGAATGGGCCACCTCATCCCTCTCGCCGAGCTCGCCAAGCAACTCGTCCACCGCCACAACTTCACCGTCACGTTCATAATCCCCGGCGACGGGCCTCCCACCAAGGCCCAGAAGTCCGTCCTCGACGCTCTCCCACCAGCCATCGACCACGTGTTCCTCCCGCCTGTCAGCTTCGACGATCTCCCCGGCGGCTCTCAAATCGAGACCCTCATTTCTCTCACCGTCAGTCGTTCTCTCCCGTATTTGAGGAATGCTTTAGAGTCTTTAATGGGCCGCGGAGGTACGAAGCTGGTAGGGTTGGTGGTGGATCTTTTCGGCACCGACGCTTTTGAACTGGCCAGAGAGTTTAATATCTCCCCCTACATTTTCTTTTGCTCCACCGCCATGGCTTTGTCGTTGTTTTTCTACTTGCCGAAGCTGGACGAATCGGTGTCGTGCGAGTACAGGGAGCTGAAGGAGCCGGTGACTATTCCGGGGTGTGTGCCGATTCACGGCAAGGACCTGCTGGACCCGGTTCAGAACCGAAAGGACGAGGCCTACAAATGGGTGCTCCACCATGCCAAACGTTACAGACTGGCCGAGGGCATAATGGTAAATAGCTTCATGGAGTTGGAGCCTGGGGCTATTAAGGCTCTGCAGGAAAAAGAACCGGGGAAGCCACCGGTTTACCCGGTCGGACCGCTGGTGAAGATGGACTTCAAGGCTATTCCTGACGATGGCTCCTCCAATTCGAAGTGTTTGAAGTGGTTGGATGAGCAGCCACGCGGGTCGGTTCTATTTGTCTCCTTCGGGAGTGGTGGGACCCTGTCCTATAATCAGATCAATGAATTGGCTCTGGGGTTGGAAATGAGTGAGCAAAGGTTTCTGTGGGTGGTGAGGAGCCCTAGTGACCAAGCTGCCAATGCTACTTATTTCAGTGCACAAAGCCAAGATGACCCTATGGCCTTTTTGCCCAAAGGGTTTCAGGAGAGGACCAGAGGGAGGGGGCTCGTGGTGCCAAATTGGGCACCACAAGCTCAGATATTGGGACATGAATCAACCGGCGGATTCCTCACCCACTGTGGCTGGAATTCGGCCCTGGAGAGCGTTGCGAACGGCGTCCCTCTCATAGCATGGCCCTTGTACGCGGAGCAGAAAATGAACGCCATTATGTTCACTCATGACATAAAAGTGGCACTGAGGCCGAGAGCGAATGAGAATGGTTTCGTGGAGAGGGAGGAAGTTGCTGTGGTGGTTAAAGGTCTAATGGAGGGCGAGGAAGGTAAGCGACTTAGAAACCGAATGAAGGACCTAAAAGATGCCGCAACAAAGTCTCTGAGCGACGAAGGGGCTTCAACAAAGGCATTGTCCGATGTGGTCACAAAGTGGAAAACACTAGTCTGTAATTAAAATTAGTCTTCATTCCCCCATTAGCTACTTTCTTTTCACTTTCGTTTTTGCATGTGTTGGTAATATGGTCTAAAGCTACATGATAGTATAATACTTTGTTGGGTTGACTGTAAGATATGATGCATAGACAACTGCCACTTTTTTTGTATATCTTTCTGGGTTTTTTTTTGTTTGTGTGTGTAATGCATTGAGGTTGGTGAGATGGGTGCAGCCACAATATCGGCATAGACAGAGCACCATATGTAATGAGCCAAAGGAGAGGGGACCCAACTCAAGAAATTGGTTACATCACACAATAAAGTCATGGGCACTCAGTTGTGATGATGTTTGGTGGATGTTGGCATTGATGTTAGAGAAAAATCTGTTACCAATGAATGGTATTTTAAGAAAATAATTAAGAGCAAAGAAAGAAGTTTAGGTATGAGAATGAGCATTTGGACCTTAAAACGTTACATAATTGGTTTAAATGATATGACACGAAAAAGTAAGTATTTAAGTTGAAAACTATTGTCCTGTGTTTACATTGTGTGAATTAGTAGACTATCATGTTATGAATGATGTTCCGAAGTAGACAAAAAATTTCGTAAAAAGCTATGAATTCGTCTTTCTTTGGTTATAGGTGAGCATGGTTTGTGGCCCGAAGGTGTAGCTACACACGGATTTCGTTGGGGTACAGCCCACCCCAAATTTTGAAAAATAAATAAATTTATAGCTTAATTATGGTTTAAAATATTAAATATTAAAAATTAGCCCACCTCAAATTTCTAAACTTAGCCTGATATGTTATTAAACGTAGCCCATATGTTATTTCTTTTCTAATTTGAGTCATAATATTATTTCTTTTCTTGAAGTATTTTATTTTATTTTAGGGTGGTTTTAGTTGGACCTCCAAATTTGATATTTGGACCTCTATTTTTTTTTTCAATTATCAATAAACTTTGTCAACTCATATGAAAAGACAACTAGAGACAGAGATCAAAAGGAAAAGAAAAAAAAAAGTACTCTTCTTACCTCCGCCATTAATATAACATTCAACAAATAAATTATTTTTTCTTCTTCAGAATTTCCTTATATTACGTACATAATTTTCTAATTTACCTAAAACAATTAAGTAGAAATAATAATTTCTATACATGACCCTATCATTTAATACAAAAGTATATTCAAAACAATTAAGTCGAAATAATAATTTCTATACATGGCCCTATCATTTAATACAAAAGTAGATTCAAAACAATTTGATTTGAAATTTCCTTAAAATTTAGAATATTTTGGTGTAGATAGTACTAACTAAGATTTGAAATTTCCTTAAAATTTAGAATATTTTGAGATCAATGCCGGCGAGGAACTGCTGGGATTATTGATATGAGGTTGTCAGCGAGTTTACTGATGGATTCTGCGGAAAAATTTTATTGTCAGTTTCTTATTAGTTTACTGCCCCCCCCCCCCCCCCCCCCCGGGCTTCACTCAATAGGTGAAATGATATTACGTTTAGCGGTGTCTCTTTCTAACGGCCCCACAGGGGCGGGTCACTGTGTAATATTGCTTTTCCATATTGAATAAAAATGGCTGACCTCCTTCTACTAAGATTCAAGATCAACTCATTTTAATTAGATTTAATCGACATATGTTATTTATTTGAGAACTAAAGTCTTTTCTAGAACCATTCATATTGCAAAACAAACAAAAAAACTATGATCTAGAATAGCAAAAAATCTTTGTAATTGTCTACTTCTTCGGCCTCTCCAAGAATCACTTTCTAGTTCCACTAATGAAAGTACATCAAAGATGTAGGCAGCTCCCTCACAAAATTCTTCATGGATGAATTGATAGAGATAAAAAAAAAACAACAAATTGTTGAAAATACAATTTTAATTGTTCAAGGATATTTTGGTAAAATTAAAGAGGTGTACTTAGCTTTTTAACTTTTAAGTAAAAAAAAAGAAAGGTGAATTTGAGGTTTAATAAGTAGGCGAGGTTCAAATATCAAATTTGGAGGTCCAACTAGAACTATCTTTTATTTTATTTTCTATTATGCTTTAAGAGACATAGTCGCATAAAAAGTTTTTTTTTGTGTGTGTGTGTGTGTGTAAATTAGGTCTGAAAAAGAACCGGTTGAGAATTATAATACATATTCAATAATTAAAGATTTTTGCTTCTATTCAAGGGCGCGGTGTACGATTTGAGTAGGTGTGTTATTTTGCCTCAAACTTTTGTTATCGAATTTCTATTACATGTTATAATGTTGATTTTTGGATCAGTTAGCTATTTGATTTTTTTTTTTGAGTTAAATAATGATTTCATTCATAGTAACACAGGCCAGAATGACACAGTACATAGTTCCCACTAGGGAGGATAGGTGTCATTACACTTGAAACAATTCCGCTCCTTTTCAGAAGCCTAGTAGAATAACATAATTCTAAACTAAAAATAATAGCAGACAAAGTTCCCGGTGCCAATGCGCTCAATTACGGTACACCAAAGAACTTAGCACCTAGATGTGTAGAATCACCAATCATTCTGTAGGCAAAGTACCAAAGCTATGGTCCCTAAAAAAAACTTAGGGAATTATTGAAAGTAAACAAATCTACTAACATAGGATCCCGAAAAAAAAACACGAGAAATAATGTGGGCCTGGGGGAAATTAATGGATTTAGACTAGCTAAAAACATTAACAACCCAGCCCAAAAGACCAAAACCCAAAGAGCAGCCCACAGAGAAACAAACCCCAAACTCAAGGCCCAGCATTATTGGACTGGCCCAATCCCAGACGTCATCTCTTTCTCACACCAGGAGATAGCACCGCCGCAATCCTCGCCGCCACAGCTCCGTGACCCGTACTACCACGTCCCCATGCTGCCTCAGCCTCCTCGACTCGTACCGCCACGTTGCCATGGTACAACGCCGTCTCGACCCAAGCAAAACCATTCCGCGCCACTACGAAACCACCAATGATGCAGCGCACCAGATCATAGGCACCACGAACCAAACGTCCCACGCGGTCCTGGAACCCCAACGAAGCATCGATACCCACCGTGATTTAGAGGTGTCGCCCAGAGACCTCCGCCAAAACCCATCATATCGAAACCTCAGGCGGAAAACCATCTCCCATGAAATCTTCTGAGCAATAGCATCAATATCCCGTCCGGCAGCAGATCGCAACATGTCGGCGAGGCCAGCCAAGACGTCCGGGTGCATGCCGCCGGACAGGGCTGATCTTCACAGACACGGACGCCGACGGCCGTAGAGTTTTCTCAGCGTTTGTTAATGCTTGTATCCGTGGGGATCTAATTAACGATAAGTAGAGAGAGAGAGAGAGAGAGAGATTGACACGAGATGTATAGTGGTTCGTCTCCGCCTTAGCGAGAGACTACGTCCACTTGAAAGCTAATACTAGTGTGTTGAGCCTTGCGGCCCAAGAGGGATTACAAAGTGTGTAATGGGATGAATGGTGTTTAAGTGGGAGGAGAGTTCCTTTTATAGGTGAAGGAGTGCTCTTCCTTTACATTGTCTTCGATGTGGGACAAGTAACAACTATTCTAGTCTAGAAATGCCTATTATGGAGGCAACTTGGCAAGGCCAGAAAGGTGGCTTCCCGGAGACAGATTTGCGACTTCCGGATACCGTAGTGTAGCTTGAACATAGGGCTACAAGATGCAAGTAGCGGTTGGGTCTCTCCATGGCTTGTGGTTGTCCCAAAGAGGGTGTTAATTATGCTTGGTGAGATAGCAAATACTCCATATTGTTGGAGGTATGTACAAGTCCCCGAAGTCCCCAAGTAAGAGGAGCTTCTTGGTTGGGGAGTTATACACATGATGTCACCAAGCATAAGTAACCGGGCGGTACGGAGCCCCTACAAGTCCCCGAACTCCGTAAGCAAGAAGGGACTCGTTTAATCCTGCAAAAAAAGAAAACGCGCATATGTAGAATGCTCGTTGCCTTGGGCAACAAATGTGAGTTGTATGGATATGCGTTGGCATATATAAACGTATGGGGTGCGTGATACATGTTGATGTAGACACGCGAATGGCGCCGAGTACGATCGGTTATGTCGTACAAACTCGAGAGCGCGTATGGTCGTGTGAGCATATGGATTGCATATGATAAATGTAAGTTGTATGAGCGCTGCGAAGGTAAGCGTTTGTTTGGTTGTCGCTCGTATTAATGGAACGCGAAAAGAATTCGATTTGTCGCTTGCGACAAATGGTAGAAAAATTCCATGTTCAATTAACGTGTGGTGTGTCGAGTAGACATGAATGTGAAGCTTGGGAATGCCGGGAAGGCGTGAGCGGGAAGCTCGAGGATTTGCCGGGAAGGCGTGAGCGGGAAGCTCGAGGATTGCCGGGAAGGCATGAGCGGAAGCCCGGGGTGCCGGGAAGGCATGAGCGGAAGCTCGTGGGTTGCCGGGAAGGCATGAGCGGAAGCTCGTGGGTTGCCGGGAAGGCCTGAGCGGGAAGCTCGTGGGTTGCCGGGAAGGCATGAGCGGAAGCTCGTGGGTTGCCGGGAAGGCATGAGCGGAAGCTCGTGAGCGGGAAGCTCGGGGGTGCCGCGAAGGCATGAGTGGAAGCTCAAGGGTTGCCGGAGAGGCATGAGCGGGAAGCTCGTGGGTTGCCGGGAAGGCATGTGCGGAAGCTCGTGGGTTGCCGGGGAGGCATGAGCGGGAAGCTCGTGGGTTGCCGGGAAGGCATGAGCGGAAAGCTCGTGGGTTGCCGGGAAGGCATGAGCGGAAGCTCGTGGGTTGCCGGGAAGGCATGAGCGGGAAGCTCGTGGGTTGCCGGGAAGGCATGAGCGGGAAGCTCGTGGGTTGCCGGGAAGGCATGAGCAGAAGCTCGTGAGCGGGAAGCTCGGGGGTGCCGCGAAGGCATGAGCGAAAGCTCAAGGGTTGCCGGGAAGGCATGAGCGGAAGCTCGGGGGTGCCGCTGAGGTGTGAGAGCGAAAAGCTCGGGGGTGCCGCTGAGGCACGAGCGGGAAGAGCTCGGCGGTGCCGCTGAGGCACGAGCGCGAAGAGCTCGGCGGTTGCCGCTGAGGTATGAGCGCGGAGCTCGGTGTTGCCATGAGGCATTAACGGGTAGCTCGAGGTGATGCCCTGAGGCATGAGCGTGACCGTTGCTAATTATGCCGGGCTGTATGTTCAAGTCCCCGAAGTCCCCAGTCAAGGAGGGTGTTCTGGCGGGTTGATACCAAAGCGTAGCTTTGTGCCGTATATCAAGCATAATTAGTGCGAGTGCGTCGTCCATCTAGAATTGGTTGGAGCGAACGCTTTTGCCCTTTCGGGTGGGCCCCTGCTAGGCCCTGCGAGGAGTCCCCCACTCCTCGCTATAGACCTCCGGATGGTCAGAAAATTGTTTGATGAGGGGAGCTGCGCGGAGCAGAGGGTGTTGGGTAGCGAGCCCAATCTTTGGTACCCAAGCGTCGGGGTTAACTGCCGGATCAATGGCTGCCGTGGGCTGTGTGAACGAGTCCCTTTGCTATTTCTCAGAGGAGAAACTTGACTGCAATGCCGCGTAGCGGTCATTGTCATTATGAGGCGTTGCCTTACCGCTTGGCGGTTGAATGAAAAATGATAAACACAGAGCAAGTAATAATATTTTGTATGAGCGTCCCATGTTTATGTAATTGAGTTGCAATTAAAATAGAAGCATGGCATATGTGTATAGCATGTACTTGTAGTAAAGTTGCTAATAACATTTTGTATTTTTGTAGGCATGCTAAAGGATCATTGAGATCGGTATGTGAAGCATGGCATATCTAGCATGTGAGACCTAGAAAGTGTTGCCAAATCTACGAAATGTTGTAGGCATGCTTAAAAGTTTATGGAAGCATGTAAAGATATATCAAGTGTGATATTCTATAAGCATGCTTAGAAGTAGTAAAAGCATGGCATGTGTATGGCACTAGCTCTAATTGCAAGAGCGTAAAAGAGAAGATAAAGTTACTTATCTTATGCCGATTTAGAGCGAGTTGGAGTTGGAATCACCGTAAGTACCCAAATCATGTTGGAGTTGTCCAAGCATGACGCTCCATTGCTCTGGTTGGCCAGCGGAGGATGTCCAGCGGAGGTTGTCCGGCGGAGGATGTCCAGCGGAGGTGGATAGTTAGCGGCGGATATCCAGCGGAGGTGGATGGCTAGCTGAGGTTGTCCACTGGAAGTGGATAGCTAGCGGAGGATGTCCAGCGGTGGATGGCTAGCAGAGGTTGTCCGGCGGAGGATGTCCAGCGGAGGATGGCTAGCGGAGGTGGATGGCTAGCTGAGGTTGTCCACTGGAAGTGGATAGCTAGCGGAGGATGTCCAGCGGTGGTTGTCCGGTGGAGGATGTCCGGCGGAGGATGTCCAGCGGAGGATGGCTAGCGGAGGTGGATGGCTAGCTGAGGTTGTCCACTGGAAGTGGATAGCTAGCGGAGGTTGTCCGGCGGAGTATGTTCAGCGGAGGATGTCCGACGGAGGATGTCCAACGGAGGTGGATGGCTAGCTGAGGTTGTCCACTGGAAGTGGATAGCTAGCGGAGGATGTCCAGCAGTGGATGTCCAGCGGTGGATGTCTAGCGGAGGTTGTCCGGCGGAGGATGTCTGGCGGAGCGGAGCATGATTCTTGGCGGAGCACTTGGCCGGTGGAGGATGTCCAGCGGAGGTTGTCCGGCGGAGGATGTCCAGCGGAGGATGGCTAGCGGCGGAGGACGTCCGGCGGAGGAGGTCCGGCGGAGGATGGCCGGCGGAGGATGTCCAGAGGAGGATGGCCAGCGGAGGATGGCTAGCGGAGGTGGATGGCTAGCGGCGGACCAGCGGAGGATGTCCGGCGGAGGATGGCTAGCGGAGGTGGATGGCTAGCGGCGGATGTCCAGCGGTGGACGCCCAGCGGAGGTTGTCCGGCGGAGGATGTCCAGCAGAGGTTGTCCAGCGGAGCGGAGCATGGTGCTCGGCGGAGCACTTGGCCGGTGGAGGATGTCCAGCGGAGGATGTCCGGCGGAGGTTGTCCGGCGGAGGATGTCCAGCGGAGGATGGCTAGCGGCAGATGTCCAGCGGTGGACGTCCAGCAGAGGTTGTCCGGCGGTGGCGCTGATGAGGGCACCTGCCGTTGGCGTGCTGGCATGCCTGCGCTAGGCTGGGCTGGCGGAGCGGAGCCGCTGATGATGATTGCAGTTTGGTGCTTGGATGCCCAGAGAAGTTTTCTAGGTGTCCAGAGTAGTTAGCGCCAAATATATATATATATATATATATATATATTTTTTTTTGTAGGTCCAGCATTGATCCTTCTTTGACCAGCGTTGACCAAGCCCTGTTCGGCGTTGACCAAATGTTGAAGGGCGTTGACCGACCCCGCCGGGTGTTGACCGACTCCGCCTGGCGTTGACCAACTCCGCCGGGCGTTGACCGACCCCTAATTTGATGTTTACCAAAGTTCATGGTACGTGACGAAGCCATTGTGTTGGCTTCCCACAGACGGCGCCAATGTTAATGCTTGTATCCGTGGGGATCTAATTAACGATAAGTAGAGAGAGAGAGAGAGAGAGAGATTGACACGAGATGTATAGTGGTTCGTCTCTGCCTTAGCGAGAGACTACGTCCACTTGAAAGCTTATACTAGTGTGTTGAGCCTTGCGGCCCAAGAGGGATTTCAAAGTGTGTAATGGGATGAATGGTGTTTAAGTGGGAGGAGAGTTCCTTTTATAGGTGAAGGAGTGCTCTTCCTTTACATTGTCTTCGATGTGGGACAAGTAACAACTATTCTAGTCTAGAAATGCCTATTATGGAGGCAACTTGGCAAGGCCGGAAAGGTGGCTTCCCGGCGCCGGATTTGCGACTTCCGGATACCGTAGCGTAGCTTGAACATAGGGCTACAAGATGCAAGTAGCGGTTGGGTCTCTCCATGGCTTGTGGGTGTCCCAAAGAGGGTGTTAATTATGCTTGGTGAGATAGCAAATACTCCATATTGTTGGAGGTATGTACAGCGTTAGAGAGAAAACCTAGTTGGGATACAACAAGTGTTAGCTATTTGATTATTTAATATATAATGTGGTTTAATTTAAGAAAAGAATAAACATATTACATAAAACTTAAGAAAAAAAATAATTTAAAAGCATTAGTAAAATTTTAAGAATTTTTTTTTTTTTAGCCCACCCTATTTTTAAATTCTAGCTCCGCCACTTTGTGGCCAATGAGCTACTGCTGATTATTATTGATGCGTAGGTCAAGCTTGACTTTAGTTAAACACCTTAAAAAGAACATAAATGAGAAGATAATATTTGAATCATCTAGAACCTTGAAGAACTGAAAAAGAAAAAAAATAGCCTAACACATCCTTTTTAAATAGTGGGGAAGGTAAGGACACAACAACGTTCAGATCATGAAAAGGTGATTGACATTCAACGTTCAAACTCAAGTATATCTTGGTCACATTTATGTACGATTTTGATAGGATTGTTTTATGTATGATTTTGATAGGATTGTTTTTAAAAAGTCATGCTCTACACACGTACATGTGAAATTTGTAATATTTTAAATTCATGAAATACAACTTTATTACCGTTTTCTATTGTCACAATCAACGATTAACAGTCTTCCACGCGGAATACTCTCGATTACTTTTTTTTTAGAGAGTACGATAGTGATTCCCGAGTTTTCTCCATCTTTCAAGATACCCCATCAAAGTGAAAGTGGCTTGTGTAGCAAATGAAAATGAGTTGCTGCATTATTGGGGAGGAGCCGTCAACGAGAAAATAATGGTTCACTTCACTAGCTTATGGGGAGACCCATGCCACGATTTCATCTAGAAGATCTCAACACACCACCTTACCGATTGAATTGGTTCATAATTAATAAATGCCATTATGATTGAGCTTTTGGGAATTGGGAGGGTCAAAAGTTGAGAATTATTACGTTGCCTTTTTTGGCTTTATAGATTAGCAAAAAGAATTGTTGTGCCCCTCCTATCTTAAACTTTATAATTCTCTTTTCGTGCACCCTCCCAATTGGCTTGTGCATTATCTTTTTCATCTTTGTTTTCCTTTCTGCCATATCTCTAGGTGCACTGTGATGTTTTCTTTTGATATTCGTGATAATTGGGATGGATGAATTTACTATACTAATAAAAAAAAAATATATATATATATATATATATACACACACACACACACAAAATAATAAATCAGTATTGATTAAACAAATAATTTTTAAAATTAAATTAAAAAAAAAAACAGTAAGTGACTATAAAAATTTTAATCACTTGGGAACTATGTAAACACAACTCATATGGATATATGGTCTCCTAAATTCACTCATCGTGCACTGTTTCGTCCTGCATTATCATGTACTCAATCTTTCTATCTTTGTTTTCCTTTATGCAATATCTTCAGCCTCTACGTGCACTGAAATATTTTCTTTTGATGGTTGACAAATGACATGGATGGATATATGCACTACTAGAATTTTCCTCATATACATCGGCCAGAAACCGATGTAAAAAAAAATTTGTACACATGTGTTAGTGGGTGATGTAAAAGATCGCAAAAAAATAGACATCGGTTAAAAACCGATGTCCCATATAATAATAAACATCGGATTATGTTCCAGAATCGATGTTAAACTGCTATTATGATCACAAATTGGTGTTTTTAGATATTGTTAAACCTTCATATTTATGCATTTAATGCTTAACGAAATATAGGTCCAATAGCACTAGTATTCATTTTAACATCGTTACTCATTCTAGAAACGATGTGTTATATTCTCTTACACATCGGTGTTTTTGAAGTTTGCTTGCTGTTTATAAGCTTTATGGGTACTTGCCATATATCACACTATTTAAGATTGAATCTACATTCTTTTGTATTACGTGACCGATGTTCATTATTCAATTAAACATCGTTTCCTTTTATGAAGTGATGTCCATTTTTCTATTAAACATCAGTTTTTGAGGTTGGCACCGATGTTCATACTTATACTAGACATCGTTTTTAATTTAATAAATCGATGTCCATTGATTTGTTTTACATCGTTTCTTACACAATGTCGATATCCATTGCGTTGTTTTACATCGTTTCTTACTTAATAACTCAATATCCATTGGGTTTTTTACATCGTTTCTTACTTAATAAGTCGATGTTCATTGGGTTGTGTTACATCATTTCTTACTTAATATTTTGTTATCCACTGGCTAATGGGACATCAATTTTTTCTTTTTGAACTGATGTATTAGTTCTTATATGACTTCATTTTTATAGTTATATATAAACTGATTTGTAACTATTGCTAATGAGAATACATATCGTAAGTAAATAATTTTTGATTAATGTTGATGCTCAAAGTACATAACAACATCCCAAGTATTTCTATGCATAACATGTCGAAATAAAACAAAAATTTAAGTCTAAATGGTACATAATACTAGAAACAGAAACGAAAGCAAGCCTCGCCGTACTTATATTCCATTTGTTCTTCTGTTTTCACCTGCAAATAAAATGAAATGAACAATTAGCTATAACAAGAAAAACAGAAGGAAAGAAAGGAAAGGAAAAGGGAAAGACAAAAAGACATTGAGCTTACAAGACATTCCTATCCTAGCATCCATAACACAATCTGTTGGCAGGCCAATTATTACCTATCCTAGCATTGAGCTTACAAGACATTCCTATCCTAGCATTGGCCTGCCATTGAGCTTACAAGACATTCCTATCCTAGCATCAAGACTTGCATTTGAAAAGAAGTAACATAGTGTGCTAGTGTGCTACTTAAAGGTTGTGCTAAAGAACTGGTACAAAAATTGTTCTAAATAACAGTGGGATCAGAGGTTCAAATCTTCATTGAAAAGGAAATATAATACATCACTCACCATTTGTATGCTCCTGAAGTTTTTCCATGAGAATTTTGGCCTGCAAATTAGATTCAACGTCACATCATCTGCGCATATATATCAATCAGAAAGACCAATCATGGAACACTAAGTTCCCAAGCAATACTTAATCTTGGCATCTCTGTCCTTCAAAGCAAATATTTGGATGCTTATGCTTATGATAACACTTTTTACAATATAAAGGTGATCAAGAACTTTAGATTAATTACTGGAAGTACCTGGTAAGAAATCATGATTACATTAATATGCACATGCCTAGTAAAGTGGTAAACTACAAGTAATCTATACAGGATGAGTCGATAGGCTGCTTGGCTCTTCTTTCCCTAGTTTATCTTCCACTTACAACCTAGGCAGCTCTAGAGAAATCATTTTAAGAAACACAGTTTATAGACACTACAAACACAGAAAAAGTGGCCAAACTTTACGGACAGAAAATTGGTCCGTAAACGTATGAGAAATCAAAACAAGCAAACTAACATAACTGAAAGTCTGAAACTAATAGCCTAACCTAGAGTTCAAACATGTACACACAAATATCTAGTACTCCTCCAGGCCTGAAGAAATGGAATTAAAAAAAAAATGCTTATTCCATATTTGCAAATGGATTGAGTTCTACAGGTGAAGTAAGAGAAAATGAATGAAGAAAAACTGGTAAAAGATCAACCAACATATATCCAACAGTCATTAGACATGTAACTACTATACTAATTTTCTCATTAGATCTGTTCTATCAACCTTCGATAGATCCAGAGCTGCAGGAACTTCAATGATTTGTCCTTGCCAAAATCAGAACCTAAACAAACAAGCCAATAAACAGAAATTTAGATAATTGATACAATGTATCTGCACTAAAAAACAGAAGCACTACATACAGTTATTAAAGGATCGTGGTACAAAACTAATAGTGCTAATCTACTACATACAATAAGAAAATCCACAAGATAGTCATAGTTTAGAGGTTTACATTTTGCTGATATAAAATCATCAAGCAAACTGACACACGGATCCGTAGCCCAGAAGCTCTTACCATTAGGATCAAGTTGAAAAGCTGCTTCAAACATAGGGTCTACTACCCGGTTAATCATTGAAGAATCATTCAGAGAGGTATCAAGTCTAGGTAATAGATAACACCATGTGTTCAAGCAAGACATGCGGACAGATACATCGCAGTTACTCAACATGATGCCTATTAGTGGTGTCATGATCAGCCTTACGCTTTTCAAAGATCTAGTGTTTTGGATTTCACCACTATTTCCGTTGTGTTCCCTTTTTTTGGTACCATCATCCTCTTCTGCAGCATTTGTCGCACACGGTAATAACATTGGAGGGTGAATAAGAGCATTAATAAGACCTTCACAGCCAACCTGTGAAATCAGATATCTATGTTAATCTACAATATGGCATCTGACAGTACTCTGAGACTAGTTAAACTATTAATGCTAGTAAACTGTGGTAAACTTTAACAACCCTGGCTTGTAAAATCACCAGGACTCGAAATGCATGGACCCTAGACATTCAAGAAACAGAGACAGAATGATAACTTGGGTTCCTAATCAACTCACATGTATACAAAACCCACTCAATACTCAATACTTAACAAGTTGATATTAAGTTGACTTGGAATTTGTAAACTGAGATTAATTTAGCAGACTTATATTACAGAAAGTGATTTAGAATTCTTGCCAGTTATAAATGACACTGAAAACTTTTTATACTTCAAAGGAGTATGACAAAAGTGACATCATATAAATGAAAATATTGCCTAATTTAAAATAGAGACATATTGATAACTTGGGTGCCCAATCAACTCACGTGTATACAAACACACTCAATACTGAATAGTTAACAAGTTGATTTTAAGTTTTGACTTGGACCCTTGTAAACCAAGATTAATTAGCAGAATTCATATTACAGAAAATGATTTAGAATTGTTGTAAGTTATAAATGATTCTGAAAACTTTGTATGCTTCAAATGAGGATGACAAAAGTTATATCATATAAATTGAAATATTTCCTTATTTAAAACAACGCATCGTGAACTCTTTATAAATACCTGGGAAGCAATCTGAACTTGTGAGTCGTTATCTGAAAATGTTTTCTTGGGAATTTTCAGCATATCATTAATTAAATGTCTGTTCTTCAAGGCATGCATGAGACCCTAGTAAGCGGATATACCATCCCCATGCTTGAATAGTTTGAATCTTCATACCACTGATAGCATATCATGCATCCCAGTGAGCAACTTTGTCTTTAAATCTCTGACAAGTACCTGGTTTTGGAAGATAAGAAACAAAAAGGAAATTTATATGTGCATATATATATATATATATATGTTGCATACAACAGCATAATCCATGTATAATGCAATTTCATGCAGCCACTCTTAATCTTAACCTTGTCATCCATTCTAGAAACAACCATCAAGAGAAGGCTCAAATACAAGATAATATGAGCTTACAATCCATAGAATATTTTCTGGCCCTCTTTCACAATATAAGTCAAGACCCTTATCTCTTTTCCTATATGTGTTTGTAAACCTTTAAACATGACTTTACCCCTAGCTAGCAATCATATTTTTAATTAGTCCAAATCATGTCAGTGCGTTTTCATGACAGAGGTTAACCACCTGGACCAGAAGACAAAGATCAATAAAAAAGAGAGAATAGAGAAGCGAGTACCTTGGAGAGATCTATTGGAGAAGGTATGATTGTGGATCTAATCTTCAGTAGACACCTTTCTGACATATCCCTGTCTCTCTTATCAGAGCTAAGCAATCTTCTATATATTGGAGGTGCAACAAAGAACAGCTTAAGCAAACTCTGCTCACAAACATACTAATTAAAATCAAATAAATACTTGGAATTTCAAATCAACATGAACGTATAGGAGAAATGCAAGCAATCTTTCGAAACAGACAAGATTCAGGATAAGCTATCTTTCGAAACAAAATCAGGAATCTTGTCTTTCGAAACAGACAAGATTCAGGATAAGCAATCTTTCGAAACAGACAAGATTCAGGAATTTCAAATCAATATGAACGTATAGGAGAAATGCAAGCAATCTTTCGAAACAAAATCAAACCGATTCGATTCGAGAGACGAAATGCGATCAGTTACCGGCGCGAGAGTTCGAAAATGCTAGACCGCTTGGCCTGAGAGTTGTCTCTCTTGAAAGGTTGAAAAAATGTGAATACCCAGTCTTTCCCAAGCTTCTGTTTGAGAGGATTTGACGGCGGCGGCTGTGGCGGCAACAGACTCTTCAATTTAGCTGTCGGCGAAGGCTTTGAATCCAAGGCTGTATAGTTAGATCTGAAGGTGCAGGCGCTTTTCTCCTTGGAGGCTTGCCGGGGCTAGGTTTGGCGACTGGGGAGGCTCCATTGTGTCCATGAGAAATTGTTGTGTGGCATAGACTTCATCTTCGTCAATCCCAGAGAGAGACGGAGAGGGTTTTAGAGAGAGAGAGAGAGCGAGCTTGCCAGCTGAGGCGATGCCGCTGGAGAGATAGTAGCGGGAGTGAGCGGAGGAGAAGGAGGTGGTGGTGGCCGTGAAAAGAGAGCGGAAGAGGAAGGAGGAGTGGGCTAGTGTTTTGAGGAAAAGTCGGAGAGATGGGTCTCCAGTTTTGTTAGAGATAGTGAGTAAGGATGAAAATGGGCTGCCAGAGAGAGTGGGAAAACTGACCAAGTGTGTGGAAACGAAAATTTTGTTCCCCGCGTATTGAAATTTTTAACTTAGTCTTTTTCCGCGTTTTTGTAAATTTTTGATTCAAAATATAGACATCGGTCAACAGTAACAAGCGATGTTAGTTATATTCATAGAAATCGGTTTTTGAGGAATCGATGTTAATGACATTATTTTACATCGCGTGTATTTCTCACCGATGTAATTGTCGTGATGTCTATGAGCATAATTCTAGTAGTGATGCAACTATACAAATGTGGGATGGCACACCACACTTTTTTCAGTTTGTGCATTGGTTAACCGGTTTGCTATATTTCCTTTTAAGTAGGCCTCATCAAAAAGCCCGCGGATCAAGTGGGCCGATGGAGGCCCGCCGGCCCTGAGGGCTTTTAGCCCGGCCCGGCCCGTCAAAAAACCCGCAAAAACCCGGCCCGGCCCGTAGGCCCGGCCCGCCAAAGGCCCGCTAGGCCCGGCCCGTAAAAGCCCGCTAGGCCCGGCCCGTAAAAGCCCGTAAAATATTATATATATATATATATATATATTTGTAGTTATGTGTGTGTGTTTTTATAAATATATATATATACACACACACATAGATATATATTTGTGTGTGTTTATATATATGTGTGTGTGTGTGTGTGTTTATATATATGTATATATATTTATATATGTGTGTGTGTTTATATATATAATATATATAGAGATATATATATATGTGTGTGTGTGTGTGTGTTTATATATATATATATATATATATATATGTGTGTGTGTGTGTGTTTGTTTATATATATAATATATATAGAGATATATATATATGTGTGTGTGTGTGTGTGTTTATATATATGTATATATATTTATATATGTGTGTGTGTTTATATATATAATATATATATAGAGATATATATATATATATATGTGTGTGTGTGTGTGTTTATATATATGTATATATATATTTATATATGTGTGTGTGTTTATATATATAATATATATAGAGATATATATATGTGTGTGTGTGTGTGTGTTTATATAGAGATATATATATAGAGATATATATATATATATATATGTGTTTGTTTATATATATAATATATATAGAGATATATATATGTGTGTGTGTGTGTGTGTTTATATAGAGATATATATATATAGAGATATATATATATATATGTGTGTTTGTTTATATATATAATATATATAGAGATATATATATATGTGTGTGTGTGTGTGTGTGTTTATATATATGTATATAACTATATATATTTATATATGTGTGTGTGTTTATATATATAATATATATAGAGATATATATATATATATGTGTGTGTGTGTGTGTGTGTGTGTGTGTGTGTGTGTGTGTGTTTTAGTGTTTATATATATATATGTGTGTGTGTGTGTGGAAGTTCTTATACTTCTATTATTCTATATAGAATATGTGCATATATATATATTCTACATATCGGTTGACCAATTCGATCGGATTCGAAAATATGGTGAAATTGGCTAAATTTTTTACCACACTCATAATTTATTGTAATAAACTCATCCAACGGTCGGTTTTTCCATTTTCTTTGAATTGATATGGGTTGCTCTTTGGAGTGTGTGATATATAAATATAGGTTTATAAGAGTAACTAAGTTTGACCTAGTTGATCGAATTCTAAACGATAACCAAATTAGCTGAATTTTCTACAACCACCATAAAACATTACAATCTCTCAATCGAGCGGTTGGTTTCTCTGAATTCATTTTCTACTTCATGGTTGCTTTAGAATGAACCTAAACAATTTAAATGCAATGTATATGTCATACAACTTTAGGAGTAAAATTGGTATATGCCAATGTGTTTGTAATTAAAATTAATTTTTTGTATCTTATGTCCAAGCACATCCATAGATGGGATATATACAAACGTGATGTGAAAAAATAAGCACATTTCGAGGTTGTCACGCCATTGGTCAACCAAGAAAACATATAAGTGACTACGGTTGACCAATTAGATCGGGTTCAAAACTATGGTGAAATTGACTAAATTTTTAACCACACGCATAATTTATTGTAATAAACTCATCCAACGGTCGGTTTTTCCATTTTCTTTGAATTGATAGAGGTTGCCCTTTGGAGTGTATGATACATAAATATAGGTTTATAAGAGTAACTAAGTTTGACCTAGTTGATCGAATTCGAAATGATAACCAAATTGGCTGAATTTTCTACAACCACCATAAAACATTACAATCTCTCAATCGAGCGGTTGGTTTCTCTGAATTCATTTTCCACTTCATGGTTGCTTTAGAATGAACCTAAACAATTTAAATGCAATGTATATGTCATACAACTTTAGGAGTAAAATTGGTATATGCCAATGTGTTTGTAATTAAAATTAATTTTTTGTATCTTATGTCCAAGCACATCCATAGATGGGATATATACAAACGTGATGTGAAAAAATAAGCACATTTCGAGGTTGTCACGCCATTGGTCAACCAAGAAAACATATAAGTGACTACGGTTGACCAATTAGATCGGGTTCAAAACTATGGTGAAATTGACTAAATTTTTAACCACACACATAATTTATTGTAATAAACTCATCCAACGGTCGGTTTTTTCATTTTCTTTGAATTGATATGGGTTGCTCTTTGGAGTGTATGTATGATATTATGTAAAATACAAAAAATATATATATGTTTTTAGAAATTAGAATTATATAAATATTACCGTTGGATTTGGAAAGGGAATCCAATGATTCCAAATTTCCAATCCTAGAATTCTAATTTTCTACCGTTGGATTTGGAAAATGGAGACCACCTGTCTCACACTCTCACACCAGCGTATTTGACCTAAAATCAAAACCCTATATCGCTATTCACTACTTTTCTCTCTCGACTCAGCCGCTATCTCCAACTCTCCATTGCCTCCAGCCCTCCATTCTCCAGCCCTCCAACTCAGTCTCAGTCTCGACCACGGCCTCAGTCCAGCCCTCCATTCTGTCTCAGTCTCTCAGATCGACTCTGATCGACCACGGCCTCAGTCTCAGTCTCTACCACGGCCTCAGTCCAGCCCTTCATTCTGTCTCATTCTCTCAGATCGAATCCGATCGACCACGGCCTCAGTCTCAGTCTCGACTCTGTCTCATTCTCTCAGATCGACCACGGCCTCAGTCTCAGTCTCGACTCTGTCTCATTCTCTCAGATCGAATCTGATCGACCACGGCCTCAGTCTCAGTCTCGACCACGGCCTCAGTAGCATCTCTCAAGTTTATAATTTTTATACATTAGTGTTGCTTTGATCTGCCACTTATTAATTTTTATCTAGTTGCTGTACGATTAATTATTTGCTTGTTTTGATTGTGATCTCTTACATTGCAGGATGAGTAAGATGCACAAAGGAAGGGACAGTAGCCCGGCCTGCGAATAAGTTTTAGCTTGCTCATTCAAAACTCTCAAGTAATATCTAAACTTTGTTTATTTTCAGCTAGAAATGGATGATATTAATGCTAACTTGACAGAAGCCGGAGCTTCATCTATTTCTGCATCTTGTAAAAAAACTAGATTCACTAGTAATGTTTGGGAATTTTTTGAAAGGGTTGAAGTTAATGATCATGGAAGTATGGTAAGTTTCAAGGTCAGTAAATTTTCAAGGTCAGTGAGTTGCAGTTTATGTTTGAAATAGTAATTGGATCCTTAACAATTCTTAGATGCTTTTACATACAAACTTTATATGAAGTTAGACTATAGTGGGTAGTTTTAAAAGCTTGAATTGGTTCATTTGAAACTTTGAGTTGCTTGCTTTTACTAAAACTTGCAGATTATATATTTGTAATAAGTGGCTCATTTAAAGAATTTTTTGCAGGGCTGTACAAATTATGCAGGGCTGCAGGCAGATTCTAGTGTTAGCCTCAATGATACCAAGTCTGAATGGAAGACAATATGCCTAATTAGATAAACTCATAGAAATTGTATTAATAATTTGCTTTTGTTCTAAGTTGTAAATTGGGACACTTTGTAGTTTGTATTCTGTCTTTTTATTTCAATACATTAAAACGGACGTGGGGATGAGCCTCCTAGTTCGGCTAGGTTCCAAACCCCATAAAACTTTAGAAGGAAATAAATAGCATCCTTAATATGACCTGTGATGATCTAGATTCTAGAAGCAGGATATCTTATATCCATTTTAGACAAGACCTTATCAATTAGTTATTAGTTGAATGAGGTTGTGTAAAATTAGTTGTTGTGGACGAAGCTAAATATTGCATAATAAAATGGTTTCTGAAACTCGCATAATACAAAAGCCCGGCCCGGCCCGAAAAATGGTGGGCTACCCGGCCCGGCCCGTAAAAGCCCGCAAGGCCCGTCTTATATGGACGGGCTTGGATCCGTTGATTTACAATGAAGCCCGGCCCGGCCCGGCCCGTCACTATTTAAAAATTTCATTAGGCCCGGCCCGGCCCGGCCCGGGCCCGCTATAAATGGGCCGGGCCGAGCCCGGCCCGGCCCGTTGACGAGGCCTACTTTTAAGTGTACTAGTACATATCTCCTCAGTGCTTATGCTAAATGTTGATAGCATTGTATTTGACTATTATCATCAGTTCTGTGATTATTATATGACAATTAAGTGATTAACTGAACTCAACTTCTTTGTTTAAGGATGCATACCCAATCAATATGGAAGCCAAGATGATTTAAAAGCACTGATAAAAGCCTACCATGGGATACAGAGCATAGCAGATATTAGTTGACATGATATTAACCCGTTGATATTTCTTTCCGACAGCTTAGATTTAAATTAAAATACATACTACAATAATTTTTTATGATAAAAACTCCATCTGTGATATGAAGTGGTTGTGATTGCATTCCATTCATCCTATTATTATATCATATACCCAAAAAAAAGAGAAACAGTTATAGACTTTATAGTCGTATAATATTCAATGTGTGTGTATTTTTAAGGTAAATTGGGTAAATGATCGAGAGCCCATACAAGAATTGTAGTATTGCCTTAAAATACGGTTTTGCCTTTGGGCTGGTCCTTGAGATAATTAAGTTGGTATGGGTCTGTGCTTTATGAATTGGAAGGGTTTGGGTCCTAATTTTGGGCCGTGGTATGGTTGGGCCAAATCTGCTAGAAAAGAAAATATCTTTAGCCGTGGCATTTTGATGCTGGTCTGCTAGAAAATGCAGCCACTTTTGTAAATGAAGATTGAAGAGGTGTGATGCCAATAGCGTTCTGTTCATCTGTGCCTTTTGATTCTCATGGATGAAATTTGAACTTTTGAACTGTTTTGAATTTGCTTTGCGGTTGTTCAAAAAGGTAAAACTATTTAGAAAATGATTTTTTTTGTCAACCCCACGTGAATAAACTGTTATGTATGGTTTTGCTGAAAACCTAAACACACCATTAACATTGCAGCCACCTTTCCACCGCCACCAGACAGTGCAGCACTGCCGTCTCTACCGTAGCGAGCCACCACAGGCCTGGGAACCACCACATTGAATCGTCAATATGTATATATATGGTAAAGGTTCTATAATTTCCTAACTTTTAGCTCCCAGGTTTCAGTTCCTTTTCCTAAAACTAATGGACTCCAAATTGTTGACATTGATCACATTAAAGAACGGTCCATCAAGTACATCAGTAAACATTACCACATACCCTTGTAATTATTTGATACGTTGAATACACCACCTGATATTATCCCATGCTGCATTGCATAATTGGTACATTTTCTTGGCTTCTGATTCATAGTTTTACTGCCATTCAAGTTTAACTCCAAAGTTTTGCTTGGAGTGCTTCAGCAATTCTATTCTGATAAATTTTTAACTCCAAAGTTTCGCAAAATATTCTCTCTCTTATACAGATACGAAGTTTTTGGTGTTAAAGATCTGTATGATTCAAAAAGTTCTGTATGTCCTCTTTAATAATCTCAACTTAGAAAGAAAAATTCATAATGAGAAAAGGTGATAATTGGGGTTCAAAACCCAAACCCCTCCCTCACTTGGGCTCTATTAGTTAAGAGCCTAATAACATAAAGTAGTTCTCAATTTGGGATAGAACACGAAAGCCCTGTGCTTGGGACAATCGCCATAGTTCATTTAGTATTAAGCTCTTTGATTTGTTTGAAATTTACAATGGGTCCTTTTAATTTGGGAGCTCAGAAGCAACTACCTTGCATATCTACTTGGTATTTATCATACAACGAATTATTTTGATTTTGGTTACTGGTGATAGAGTTATGCTTGAACTTCACTCTGCCAAAGTAACAAAGAAATCACATGCATATCAATTTTAAGGTGCCAGAATGGTGAAACAAATACAAATGAAATGACTATAGTAAGCTTTATGTTTGTTCGGAAAGCTTTGCTTTTCATTTCATTTTCAATTGTTAAAGAGTAATTGGATATATGAATGCTAAGAAAGTGAACAGAATCTCATTCGTCTCTCACTATAACGTTTGCAGTTCGATTAATCGGATGAAATAAACATAGTATTTTGATTAATTAGATGTTATTGTTCCTCGATCTTGTTTTCGATTGTGATACATCCTAACATCCATGCGTGCATGGAGTAGATTATCATTCATCAACATGTTGATTGGGTATATTTGTTGAACTTAAGCTCTAATTAGGTTCCCCTGGATTTAATTTATTTCGATTAAATCCAAATAAATTAAGTCATGAATGATGCCAGCATGCAACCAAACAATTAATCCCTCTCCCAAATTTTTGTATCTTTCCAGAACGCAGGCAAAAAAGTAGGGCTGGGCACGGGCCGGGTCCAACAATAATTTCACTGGGCCCGGGACCGGCCCGTTTTGACATAAACAGGGACCGGCCCGTTTCATTTCGGGCCGGGCTTGCGGGCTTTCGGGCCCAAAAACCTGTATTTTACCATTTCTATATCTACTTTGCTATATATCCAGATTTCATTCATATCAACCTGGTGAAGATTTGAATCAAAACACAATATCAAGATCCAAAGTTCAAGCTGCAAATTCAAATATCCATAATACATAATATCCAAATTCAAGTACTTATCAAGAACAATTAAAGCTACAATTGAAATACAAAGTGTCCAAATTTAAATACGAAGTCCAAATTCAAGTACAAATATGCAATGAAATAGAAAGTCCTAATTCTAATACAGCAACTTAGTAGCCATTCTTCCAGTCTTCAATCCAGCAGTTCACCAGCAATGCAGCCATCCATTAATTGGCTTCCACACTTGTCCCTACAACAGCCATCATAAATCGATTTAGATAACAAAGAAAGAGATTCCCATCAGTGGCCATGCTACAACCAAAACAGGGAGGCGAATCAGATCATATTTTACCATTGCACACATATAAAAAAGAGATTTAACTATTTAAGGATCAGATGAGCCTGTATCATACACTGAAGACCCACCTTTAGTTCGAAGAAGAACACCAAACAATCACAACTCTAGAGCCACCAATTCGAGTTTGATCGAGTTGAAGCTTCCCAAAATCAAACTCATTCCAGAAGTCGTTTCCCCTTTTCTGAACTTCTGCAAATGTCGCACAACAAGAAAAACTGTAAGAAACTCCATCCTAACTACATATTCTATTTAGCTTTATCATACTCATCATGTCAATCACTCCAAGTCCAGCCACAACATAATCTAGAATTAGTAAAACAAAGTTTATAGGCTAAGCTGAGACCAGAAGAAAGTAACAAAAGCAGAGACCAACACTCATAGAAGCTCTGACCACGTTATAAACCGACAAAAAACACAAGCTCTGATAGATCTATAATCCAATCAAATCAAATAAAAAAAATAGAACCACAAACTTTGTTTCAGCCGCGCAGGTGAAGTGAAGAGAGAGAGAGAGCAGTCTGGGCGGCGTGTCGATCGGCGTGGTCTCGATCTGCGTCTCGGCCTCGGCGTGGTTCTGGGCGTCACAGAGATCGGAGTCTGGGCGTCAAGGCGTTGGAAGAGAGTGAAAGCGGCAGATCGGTTTAGAAACGAAGGCTGAAGTGAGTGACCCCTTCGTTCTCAGCAGTTGAGCTTCGGATCGACCACCAAACACATTTTCCTTCGAATCTGCAAATTCCAGAACAAAATCATTTCAAATCAGAGAACACAAACATAGAGCAACTAAAGAAGAGAGTCAAGAGACTACGGGAGTACCTGCTGGATTCTCGGAGAGGCCTGGCCGTCTGGTGGTTTAAATCGGATTAGGCCGGAATAGGGAGGACTCTCGAAGAGGAAGAAGAAGGAGGCGGGTGCTCGAGTGAATGAGTGAAGGAGATTAGGTTTGGGTCTTAGGGCTGAAGACGCTAATTTAGTGTGTGCTGTCCTAGGATAAGAATTTTGAGCCTTCCGCTGTAACCACTCATATATAGACACATGTATACTTTTTATGTAATACGGGCCTTCCGGGCTTTTGCATTTCTAATATTCAAGGCCTGGGCCCGGACCGTTCTTTGACTTCCAAGGCCCGGCTCGGACCGTTTGGACGAAAAAAAAAATAGGGCCCGGCCCGTTCGGATCGGGCTTTGACGGGCCGGTCCGGGTTTGCGGGTTTTCGGGCTTAAATGCCCAGCCCTAGGCAAAAGCCCCCTTGTACAAGGGTCAAGACAACATCTATGTTTTTATGTTACTTGTGGCCTAACGGCTACACTGGTTGCTGCTATGCTGCCAAAGGAAACTAACACGAAGACATATATAGCTGAATTATATGTTATTAAGATATAGGGCAGGACCTGAAACTTCAGAGGCATGAGGCGGAAATCTCGAAGAAAGCTTCACTTTAATATAAAAAAAGAAATATAAAACTCAATAAAATATATGCATGGATGCGTGTATTTCGTTAGTTGGTAAGATAATGTATTCTCAATCAGGAGGTTGTTCGAGCTTCATCAATGATAGGAGGGTGGAGTTAAAAAAAAAAAATTATATAATATATGTATGAGACTTAAACCGGTAAGTTGCTCTTAATTCATGGTATAAAATGGTTGCTAGCTTTATATATGTGGCAAGAGAGAAATTAAAAAGTAGGGAGAAAACGAGCAGAAAACTTAAAAAAAGAAGAAGAAAAAGGAATACCACATCGTGTGATACTGTGATTGCATCACCGGCAACACCGGCACTACCCCAGGATCGATACTGCTAAGATGGTTATACTAACAAGAACAATTTGTATGGATTAGCATATATCCCTACAAACAACATCATTAGCGAACAACATGTTAGTCTACTGTTGTATATGTTTTTATATCCTTATTTGATATTTAGATACGTTACTTGGTTTTGGCTCTTCATCATTCATATATATATATATATATATATATATATATATATATATATATATATATATATAGAACTTTTGCTCAGGAACGGACAAGTCTGTTCCTAAGTTTAGTAACGGATTTCCAGTTTTTTCCCACTTTTCGATCACACATTCACATTTTAACCGTTCAGTTTTTAGGTCCTAATGTATAGATCACTTCTACAAATTTTCAACCAAATTGATGATTATTAAGGCATCCAAAACTACAATTTACACGAACGAACTGAATCTGTCGAACCGGAACCATTCGTGTTCATTGTTGTAAATTACAGTTTTGAATGCCTTAACGATAATCATTTTGGCTGAAATTTTGCAGAGATGATCTATACATTAAGACCTCAAAACTGAACGGTTAAGATGTGAATGTGTGATCGGAAAGTGGAAAAAAAAAAACTTGAAATCCGTACCTAAGAAAATGTACGGACGTCCGTAGCGGAGACTGACTATATATATATTATATATATATATAGGATTAAATACTTGTTACTCCTCATACTTTTCCCTGAAAAACAGTTTGGTCCCTCGCCTTTTAAATTAAACTGAATAGTCTTTATTCTCTCAAATTCTCATATAACAAGTCCAAAATGATCTGAAATGACTATTATGCCCCTAATTTTCTATTTTTATTTTAATTTTAATTTTTTTCTCTATTTATTTTAATTTTTCTCCCTTTTTTTTATATTTTCTCTCTCTCTCTCCCTCTCTCCTGGTCGCACAGTCTCCCTCTCTCCCTCTCTCCTGGCCGCACAGTCTCTCTCTCTCTCTCTCTCTCTCTCTCTCTCTCTCTCTCTCTCTCTCTCTCTCTCTCTCTCTCTCTCTCTCTCTCTCTCTCTCTCTCTCTCTCTCTCTCTCTCTCTCTCTCTCTCTCTCTCTCTCTCTCTCTCTCTCCCTCGAACTCTCTTCTTCTTCTCTTCCTCTGCAACCACCGGAGAACACCATCTCCGGCCACCATTTCATCACGCCGCTACCTCCAATCGATCCAGCACCGAAATCCGACCTAAGCCCAAGCCTCACCATTGACATGCACCGCCTCCGGCCTCCACCCGCGACCACCCAAGGCTGCGACGCTACCGCCTCTCTACCTCCATCGATTTCCGACCGTCACCTCGCCATATCGACACCACCGTCAGACTCAGCAAGCCTTAGAGAGCAAAACCCAGAAACCCCTCTGCCCGCCGACGCCTGACGACGCCGTTCGAGAATCACCGGAGCTCTCGGCTCTGCATGCCTTCGATTTCTAGTCTCCAGCTCGAATCGAGCTTCAACACCTCCATAAACGAAGTCGGAGCTGCACTATCTTTCGAAACCCCAAACTCCCGACCTCCGATTCTGACCAAAGCCGCCGCACGCACTTCACGCGCCGCCGCTGGTGCGTGGGAGAAGATAGCTCCGCCGCTCATGGCTGCTGGAGCTTCAGACCGCCTCTATTAGGTAATCTTCATGTTTTTCCTTTGATTGGAGCTTCTGGGTTGACGAGAAATTGAATCCCTAATTGTGTTGTTTAATTTTGGATGGTGATGAAATGGTGGCCGGAGATGGTGTTCTCCGGTGGTTGCAGAGGGAAGAAGAAGAGAGAAAGGGAGAGTTTAGGTTTTTGGTGAGATGGTGGCTGGAAGTGGTGGTCTCCGGTGATGGCAGAGGAAGAGAAGAAGAAGAGAGGAAGGTAAATTACGTGTAGCTAAATTATATTAAGGATTAAATATTTATTAAGGAAGTGTAGCTAAATTACGTGTAGAGGAAGGTGTTCTCCGGTGGTTGCAGAGGAAGAGAAGAAGAAGAGAGGAAGAGAAGAAGAGAAGAAGAAGAGAGGTCGAGGTTCTCCAGTGGTTGCAGAGGAAAAGAAGAAGAAGAATAAGAGAGGTCGAGGGAGAGAGAGAGACTGTGCGGCCAGGAGAGAGGGAGGGAGAGAGAAAATATAAAAAAAAGGGAGAAAAATTAAAAAAATAGAGAAAAAAATTAAAATAATAACAAAAATAGAAAATTAGGAGCATAATAGTCATTTCGGATCATTTTGGACTTGTTATATGAGAATTTGAGAGAATAAGGACTATTCAGTTTAATTTAAGGGATTTTGTCCATTTACCCCATTTTTAGGGATTTTTTTCCCACTTACCCCATTAAGTTTTTTTAATTACCTCTTACCCAATACACTCTAAGGGACTCTTCCCTAATACCCCATTAAGATTTTTTTTTTGTTTTTAATTTTTTTTTAATACCATTTTACCCCTCACCCCTTTGTTACTTAGAGAGAGAAAAAAAATGGAAGAGAGAGAAGCCATAGGAGACTTTCGCCGGAGCCCGTCACCGGCCGCCGGCCGCCGGAATCCGGTCACCGGCCGCCGGATTCCGGCCAATTTTCGCCGGATTCCGGTCACCGGCCGCCGGACATGTTTATTACCCCAATAAACGTCTATTGCTCCCCAAGGGAGGGGCAATAGAGGTCTATTGCCCCAATAGATGTATATTAGCCCCCAATAGATGTCTATTGCCTCCAATAGTCTATTGCCCCCCAATAGCCGTCTATTGCCCCTCAATAAGACTTTCAATTGCCAGAATAAGAACTAATGTCCCTCAATTTAGACAAATAAAACTTTGATTAAAGAAAAAAACGAGGAGATTACGTCAATTCAAAATGTCTATTGCCCCTCAATAGAAGTCTATTGGCCCCCAATAGCCCTATATTACAAGATAATAAAACGTTTTTTCTTTTCTCTTTTTCTTTCATTCTGACCATAATTTACAAAAAAAAAAAACAAAACAAAATTTTGATTGGGCACCCAGAAAATGATATGGGCACCCACGTCCCCCTTCTCCCTTCTTCCTGGTTGCAGACCACCGAACGTCGTCTTCAGGCGAGTGGCGCTGAGCCAAAATCCAACCGGAAATTACGAAACCGAGCCTACAGAAGCGAGAGGACACGACGATGAAGCCACCCACGACGATAAAGCCGCCCACGACGACGGAGCCGAGGGAGGAGAGAGAGCACGTGGCAGGGAATCTGGCACCGACTATCTGCGCCGAGAGAAAATTGCAGCGATCAAAAATGAGGCGGCGACGAGGAGAGAGTCCGGCGCCGACGATCTGCACGGAAAGAAAATCACAGCGACCAAAAACGAGGCTGTGACGAGGAGAAAGAGTCTGGTGCCGGCGATCTGCACGGAGAGAGAGAGAAACAGAGAGCAAAAACAGAGGCAGCGACTAGGACAGATTCCGGCACCGGCGATCTGCACCGAGGGGAGAGAGTGAGAGAGAGTTTCCCTCGGTCAAAGTCGAAATGGAGAGAGGGTGAAAAGAGATTGTCAATGGCATTGACGTAATTTGATAATTAAGTTGAGCCTAAAAGTGTCTTTTTCTTTTACATTGGGTTAGTGGGAACAAAAATCTCTTGCTGGGGTAAGTGGGATCATTTTAGTCTATTTTGGTGCTTTGGGTCAAGGACCCTTAATTTAAAATGCGAGGGACCAAACTGTTTTTCAGGGAAAAGTATGAGGAGTAACAAGTATTCAATATATATATATATATATATATATATATAGGATTTTTCTCAGGTAAGGATGTCCTTACCTAAGGTTTAGGTACGGATTTTGTGTTCTCACCCACTTGTCGATCACATTTTCACATCTTAACCGTTCAGTTTTTAGGTCCTAATGTATAGATCACCTCTGCAAAATTTCAGCCAAATTGGTGATCGTTAAGGCGTCCAAAACTGTAATTTACACGAACGGACCGAATCTGTCGAACCGGAACCGTTCGTATTTATAATGGTAAATTGCAGTTTTTGATGCCTTAACGATCACCAAATTGGCTGAAAATTTGCAGAGGTGATCTATACATTAGAACCTAAAAACTGAACGGTTAAGATGTGAAAATGTGATCGGAAAGTGGGTGAAAACCGGAAATCCGTACCTAAGGCTAGGTAAGGACGTCCTTAGTGTAGCCGGACTGTATATATATATATATATATATATATATATATATATATATATATAATGTTTTCTGGAAAAACTTGACTCTAGCACTTGCAGTTGAATACTCTACCCAAAATTGACTGTTTATTTACTCAACCTTATCCCTATGAACAAGCAGGGGAGAGGGTTGGAAATTAGCATATAAGATATGCAAAACTACTCCATCATTTGGTGTTTTACCGAGTAAGTTCAGAGTATCCGGCTGCATCTTTTTTGTTTTCTGTTTTTATTTTTGGAATGCAATTCTCATTTAGGGACAAGCCCCAAAGAAACAGCAAATTAATGAGCTTAAAAATCCAGGACACGAACAGTACAACCTGATTAAACAAAGAAAAGGAAACAATCATCCTACCTAATTAATAACGATCAGGAGAAGCAGATGAAGAAAGTCCTTGTCTTTCACCTTTTCGAGCTGAGAGGAATTCCGTCATAAGTGTACTTGGAGCAGCAGAGATGGTATCTGAGGGCGACACCTCGACACCTTGATAGTTGATACACAAGCCACATCTGCCCTTCCAAATACCCCAACACAAAAAACCAATGATGGTAAGAAACCAAGAATCTAACTATCAAGATGTACATGTAGATGTCAGTACCCGGCTGCATCTTGACTATAAAGGTCGACTGACTAACATTTTCGGCACCAATATGATATAGTTTTTCTGCAAGATCAAACACGGTAAACCTTGCTTTCCAGTCAAGGACTAGTGGTTTTTCAAACCAAATCTCACGGAAATGGAAGCATTCCAAGCTTCACTGTCTAAGACGGTCAGATAATAGGCCAATTCTCTCTGTCTGGTGTCACTTTACATGCATTTTAATATCTGGTCAAAACAAATCCCACGCTTATGATATTACTGTAGCCAAGGTCTTTTGTTTGTTTATTGCAAACTCACGAGCCTTGCAGCTGCGTATCTGTCTTCTCTATACGGATAGACATTATTTATTGTAATCGGTGCATCATCGGGGGGTCGTTCTTCTACTCTATTAAAGGTAAGGAGTAGTTTTGACGCAGATGAGATAAAGGACTTTAGAAACTTGGATCTCAGCGAATTTCTATGGGGAAGAGTAATGGCTGCAAGGTTTGTATTACAGGAGGTGCAGGGTACATAGGCTCTTGGCTTGTCAAGAAGCTTTTAGAGAAGGGATACACTGTCCATGCAACACTCAGAAACTTGGGTACTCGATCATATAATTCTCTTCTCGATCTGTCTTTATGTTTCTAGCTTGTTCTGTAATCATATATACCAGTTCTGATATTTTGTGAAATATTTTTACAGATGATGTTTCGAAGGTGAGCCTTCTGAAGAGCCTTCCTGATTCTGATGAAAGGCTAGTGCTTTTTGAAGCAGACTTTTATAATCCAGTTACGTTTGAGCAGGCAATTGAAGGATGTGAATTTGTTTTCCATGTAGCAACTCCCTTGCTTCACTCCCCAAACTCCCAGGTACGTAATTGGCCTTTGAATGGGTACTTTCTTTTACTTTTACATATCATTGCATTCTTGGGATAACATGATATGCGACATTGTCCCCTGCCTGTTAAATCAGCTGGTTGGTGCAATTGTCGTCTTACAATATGACAATGCCCAAATGTTTTACAATACAACATGTCAAACTGTGTGATGAACACCTGAAATGTTATAGTCTTGGACAACATAACATGTACTAATGTCGTAATAGCATAACATGTGAGATGAGAGGCTATCTAACAACATAACAAGTCAATTTGTCCGACAACGTACCAAGCCAGACAGTCTAACCGGAGACCCATTTTTTCCTTAACACAAAATCAGTACATGAACACAACTGAAGCTGCTATAGCTGGGGCAAAGAGCATCGTAGAGGCTTGTCTTAAATCAGGAACAGTTAGGAGGCTAATCTACACTGCTTCCGTGGTTGCTGCATCTCCCCTTAAAGAAGATGGCAGTGGTTTCAAAGACTTCATGGATGAAACATGTTGGACTCCTCTAGATCTCACAGTTGCTTGTTCTAATGACTTCCTCAAGGTACCCAAGTTTCTTAGATCAATCAAAATTGAGGCAAATGTGCCATATAGCTTTGTTTCTGACTTGTACTTTTGAAATATGCTAGTCCAAACTCCAAAGTGAAATTAGGCGGTGTCCTTATTGAAAATTAGTGTACTAAAATCTTTCAATTAATTGCAGGACTATGAAGATTCAAAGACACTGGCAGAGAAAGAAATCTTGAGCTATGTGAATCACAACAAAAGAAGTGGACTTGAGATTGTGAGCTTGGCCTGTGGTCTTGTGGGAGGGGACTCACTTCCATCATTCACGCCTGTAACTGTAGCTTGTTTAGTTTCTCAGCTTACAAATAGTGCAAATGAGTACAATTGTCTGAGATTCTTAGAGGAATTGCTAGGGAAAATTCCAATAGTCCATATTGATGATGTTTGTGATGCCCATATCTTCTGCATGGAGAGTCCTTCAATAAATGGTAGATTTCTGTGCACAAGATCCTATGTTTCATCTGCACAAATTGCTAGTTACTATCAGCAATATTATCCAGAACTTGAAGTGAAGCAAGAGTAAGTACCTAATTTTTTTTTTCCTAATTGTTGCCAATATAAAGCCCGAACTAAATTTCAAGATTAATAGGATTTTCTGGAATTGGGTTTCAGGTGTTTGGATTTACCAAAGAGGCAAATTGGCTGGGGTTCTACCAAGCTTAGTGAGGAGGGATTTGTGTACAAATATGATACCAAGATGATATTGGATGATTGCATAACGTCTGCAAGAAGATGGGGTTGCCTCTAAGAACAACTTGTTATGCCTTGTTACGTTTGAGCTTTTATAAAATACTGTTTAGTGGACATTCCAACTTCAGTTTGTTGTCTTAAATAAATAATCATACTGTGTAATACAGTTTGTGAAGATATTGGCCAATAATTGATGTTCAGCACTTATGGCATGAATTATTCATTCGGAGAAGTCTCTTTTCTATCCAAACCTGAATCTTTAATGATGTAGACGGTTCAACTGGTGTAACAGAGAAAAATAGTTGTAAACCCCTCACAAAACCTACTGATCAAATTTTCAATCAATCTGCCAAATATTTAAATCACACATATGGATGTTCTATTCTCTGCATGATTTGCACTTAATAAATCAACATCTTTGATTCCTAATAAGATTTTGTAGTGAATTGTTCCTCTGGCGAAAAGGAAATTATAAACAACGTCCGGACAATAACTCAGGCCCTAATAATCAGTATTTTTGTACTAAACAATCCTTTCTAAGAGCAAGACCTTCAACCAATACTCATCAGTCACAAGCTGTTATTGTCCATTACTACTAGTTTGATGCAGAAAGAGAGAAACAAAAGACCGTAGAAGTGAGAGGTTTGCTACCTATGGGGAAGAGTATCAATGGCTGCGAGGTATGTGTTACATTGGTTCTTGGCTTATGAAGAAGCTTTTAGAGAAAGGCTACCTGTCCATGCTACAGTCAGAATCTTAGGTTTAACTATTTATACATTTCCTCACAATCTTTTTTAATTAGTTTTTGTCTGTCTACTTCTATTGCTAGCTAGCTTTCCTCAAAAAACCAATTAATTTGCTTATTTTGTGAACCATTTTATAGATAATGTGTCCAAGGTGAGCCTTCCGAAGAGCCTTCCTGATAGTGAAGAAATATTGGTGCCGTTTGAAGCTGACATCTACCATCCAATTGATTTGGAGCATGAAATTGAAGATTGTTGAGTTTGTTTTCCATTTAGCAACTACTTTAGAATACACCCAAAACTCTCAGGTGGCCTTTCGTAAGTAGACTATTATTTTTTTAAGGCAATTTGGAAAGCGCGTAACAAGCTTCGCTTTGACAATAAGATTCCTTATTTATTCCTTGTTTTTCGCTCCATTAAAGCATGGTTTCGATTTATCGCACCCCATACACTAGGACACACAGTTGGTCTTGTTGACACCTAAAAATCCAGCTAACAAGCCTAATTCATGCTTTAAGCCCAATTCATATTTCGAGGCAAATTACACCCGTAAACGTCACGCCACGCACGTGGACCCAATCCACATTCATGCACTTGGGGCTTACAAGAATGGGTGTGGTGTGGAAGGTTACGGAAAAGTATGAACCCATCGTTAGTTTTAGACACTAGCAATTTTGGACTTGGGAACCAAAATTCAAGCCTAGTAGTCTAATCCTAACATGGGTAAGTGAAGAAAAGAGAGCCTAAAAGCCTAAGCCTAAATCCTTTAGAACCAAACAAAACAGTAAATGCTAAACATAGGATTCTTGATCCCAGCCGCATAACATAATCCCATAGAGGAACATAATCCCAGCAGCACAGCAGAGATTCTGAGATTGCAATCTTACGAGCAGATTTAAGCAGCGGGAATCCTGCAATAGTAATCCCAGTAGCAGATTTCACGGCAGAAAATCTGCCAAACCTATTCCACAATCTTCTTTAGACAAAACCTGACAGACCAAGAGGCATTACAAAATCCAATACATGCATTTAACCCAAGCCATCTCTTTACCCAGCAGTAGAGACCTTCCACCGAGATTCCTTTGGCTGCTGGAATTGCATATAAATATCTTTGTTATTAACCAACAAAAGATCAGAACGGGGTGTGCTAGCAAGCTCTCTAGCACTCTTCTTCTCTCATGCTTCCTCTCTCCCACATCCATCCATAGTTTTCCATCATTTCAAACTCACCTTCTGTCCAAACCCCCTTATCTCACAAACCTCAACCATGTACTATACAACACTGCTGAGATCTCTTCTTCTAAAACTCATGCTTTTCTAGCTCCCACGCCACACACATCTTGTCAAACCTCTTTTGGAATGTTCAATTCACTGTTGTGCGTATACAAGGAGATGCCGGGAGGAACACAACAACAAGCTTATTAGGATTCTCAGTCCTTCGAAGTTTGCTGGGCCAAGTCTTCGCTTACTCAGATAAAGGGGACAAGATTTTGGGTTCGGCCATGGTGATTTCACCGCCGTACAACCCCGATCAAAAGTGCCCTTACAAGTCTGTTGGATTCTCAGTTGCTTGTGGGTTTGGGTATTCAACCGATTTCATGAAGACGAGTAGCTCCTCGCTTGGTTCTTTGGCATCCACCAATTACTCCATGGATCAAACTCAACACAGACGGCTTAGCTAAGGGTAACCCTGGACCAGCTGCATGTGGTGGAGTTTTTAGGGATGAGAATGGTCGTTATCTTGGTGGATTTTGTCAAGGACTTGGTCATCAGACAGCTTTTTTCGCTGAACTAATGGGTGTCATTATTGGAATTGAATTTGCTTTTCGTTTTGGATGGAATAACATATGGCTTGAAAGTGACTCCACTAGTGTTCTTGCTTGCATTGTCTCTTCTTCATTTGTCCCTCCTTGGCCTCTACGGATTGCTTGGTTGACTTGTTTAGCCCGTATCCGCTCGTTGCCCTTTCACTGCTCTCATGTGCTTCGCGAAGGGAATACTGTTGCTGATAGGTTGACAAACATGGGTTTGGCATCCACTGCATTAGTTTGGTACGCAACCGCACCATCTACTCTATCTCCTTTCTTGCTTAGGGATGATATGGGCATTCCTTATCAGATAATGCTTGATTGGATTTGTGCTTTATTTGTTTCTCTTGTATTCCGGGGTAAGGTTTATGTCCCCCCCCCCCTCATCTTTGTATTTTTTATATTAATAAAATAAGAATAGAGGGACGAGCGGTGGGTTCCCAGAGTGTGGTAGGCCCTTCTCCTTCGGGATTGAGGGTGGGACTTGCTCCCTACATCGTCTGCTTCCGAGGAACTAATATCGCCTAATCCTTTATTTGATTAAAAAAAAAAAAAAGTAGACTGTTATTTGCAGACATTTGATCGTAACGCAACAATCTAGATATCTATCATGTTATATTGGTAGTTGCCAGTTGCCAGACTATTATCCACCTGAAATTGACTATATGATATAAATCTGTTGGACAACACAAGATATCTATTTCACTCACCGATAACACAAAACATATCATGTTGTCTCACAACATACCATGTCAAAGTGTGTGACTATAATATGACAAGTCAAGCTATGTGACAACATGATAACATACCCTGTTGATAATATAACATGTGACAATATGATAACATACCCTGTTGATAATATAACATATCAAACTATCTAACAAAAGAGCGAGTCTTTCCATTACATTCACTTTGCAATATATTGCAGTACAAAAACACGACCGAAGATAGGGAAAAGAGCATTGCAGCTTACCTTAAATTGGTTTATCGAGCTTTGATTAGAAATACCATGAGTGTTACATTTGTTTCTAAATGATGTAACCGAATTTCATTTATCCAAATAGGAGCTTACTCTCAACCGTAGAGTAACTCCAAAGACATGTTTGATTTTAGGATTAATTCATGTTTACCTACCTGAAGTTTCACCCAATCTTCATGTTAGTCCCTTAACTTCGAATTTCATCAACAGTACCCTTGAAGTCCCAATTTCCCTCACCTGTGTCCAATTCTCCTCTCGCCGTCCATGGACTCCGTCAAATGCTGACGTGGCATCTGTCAAAAAGAGAAATATCGAAAATGGCCCTTGTGAACGTTTTCCCTCCACTTAGAACTAATTCCAAAAGACCCTTCCCCCAAAATCAAAAATCGATTACAGACCCCCTAATTCTAAAATAAAAGTCATTACACCCCTCACGAGTAAACCCTCTCTCCATTACAGGTTACGGGGTGATTTTCAAACCGATTACATCTCCATTAACACTCATCGTCGAGATTACGCATCCAAAATTTGAAGTTCCAAGTGTGGCCTCAATGGCTAGGAATGAGATTGATGAGTGGGTACCGCGTACAGAAGATGGAGGAGATGAAATTCCCCATTACAGTAAGTTCATGGTCTCGAGCTTGATGGTTTTATGCATGGTTTCTTTTTTTTGGTTATTTAGGCATCTGGGCTGGAAAAATCGAAATGTATTGAGAATTAGGGTTTCCAACCTCCCGAATTGGGGGTTTTGAGTTTGTGTTTCGACTGAGGGTTTCGAAGCTCCTGATTTGGGGTTTAGGGTTTATGTTTAGGGTTAGGGTTTCAAAGCTAGGGTTTCGAAGCTTATGATTTGGGGATTTCGAAGCAGGGTTTTTAATTTAAGGTTTCGAAGCTCCCTATTTGGGGAGTTTCGAGATTTTTGGGTTTAGAATAGATGGGTTTCAGGGTTTAGGATTAAACTCGGGTTTATATAATGCATCTGGGTGGTTGGGTATATGGTCGATCTTCTTTATTGGATTTTGTCGTGTTGTGTTTATTGGGGTTGTGGGTTTAGGATTAAAGTATAGGAGTAGTGAATGTGGTCCTTTTTGGGTAGCTGTAATAGGATATTTTTCTGTTTAATACTCTGCCTTTTTGATTGAAAATTGGTTGTGATGTGCATGTGTTTAGTTTTGTGGTGTTGTTTATGAAAAAAGTTATTGTCAGCTTATTAATTAGGTTAATGCTTGTCAGCTCTAACTTTGTTGTTTGACATGTAACACACCCTGATCTATTCACAGTGAAGATGTTTCATGGTGGAATCATAAGGGATAATCACTATGTTGGTGGAAAGGTGAACTACTACGACAATATGGACAAGGACAAGATGTTGCTTGTGGAGGTGGATTCTATAGTCAGAGGGTTAGACCCTTCTTATATTGGGAGATGGACTAACTACTGGTATAGGATAGGTAATGAAGATGATGCTTTGACAGGGCTGGCTTCAGACTTCGATGCCGTGACCATGTGTTGTTGTGTACCTGAACTCAGATTGGTAATCATCTATTTAGATCACTTAGATCTTCATGATGGTTACCAATCTGATGATGATGATGTAGATATGTTTGAGATAGAACCAACTGCATGGGGGTATAGTCAAGTTGGTTTTAGTGGGGTTGTGATTGAGTAACTTCCTGATTCTCCAAGGAAGAAGTCAAGTGTTAAGATTGAAGAACTTCATGATTCTCCACCTAATGCTCCAAAGGGAGATCCAAAGTTTGGAAGGAAGTATAAAGTCTGTGCAAGCAGACCTAAGGCAGTAGGAGTGACCATAAGAGATGTTGAGGAAGAGATTCCAACTCATGCAAGTAAGGCTCCACAACCTGATTATGTGGGAAAAGGGAAAAAAAAGTGATAGCTGAGGAAGAGATCAAGCATTATGAGACTGAGATTGAAGAAGACTTGGTAGACATAGATGTACTTCAAGCAAAGCAGTACTATGAGGATTTGTGTGATCAAGAAGATAAGTCTGAGAGTAGTGAGGATGAGTGCTTAGAGGATCCTGATTATGAACCTGCTAGAGGGGATGAGGATTATGCTCAGTATGGTGAAGATGAGGAGTGGCTGGGTGATATGGAAGAAGAAGGAAATGAGGAGGGCACTTCAAGGAAGACAGATAAGAGAGGAACATTAAATGGGACAGTTGGAACCAATTCAGAGAGGGTTGAGGAGGCTGATGTGATTTTAATGAGGAGATGTTTGGGGCAATGGACTCTGATGAGGAGGCAATTGGACACGAAGCCAACTCAAATGATGAGGGCCAAGGATATGGGTTTCCTGAGTTCAACCTGAAAACAGACATGGCAAACCCTAGATTTTGCAAGGGGATGAAGTTTGCCATGGCTAAGATATTGAGGGCAGCTATTAGGGAGAGAGAAATTCAGAGTGGATGGGAGACAATGTTTGTGAAGGGTGATAGGCTGAGAGTTAGGGTCATTTGCAAGGCTGATAATTGTCCATTTGAGCATTATGCCTCCAAGATGCAGTTGGAAGACACTCTTTAGATCAATACCTATCATGACACTCACAACTGTGCAAGGGTGATGGAAAACAGTTGTGTGAAGACCCTATATTTGACTGAAAGGTTCAAGGATCAGATACAGTTGAACTCAGATTGGTCAACAAGTACATTAATTTAGCACAATAGTGGTTAGTGAGCTTTCTTTACAATAAATTGATGTGTGTTTTGATGAGGTTTATCCTTTTTCTTTTGTGTGACAGAGTCTTTGGCACAAACTATGTCAGCATCAGTGAAGGCCAAGGTGTCTGTGCAGCAAGCTTATAGGACAAAGAAGGCTGCTCTGAATCAGCTGGAGAGATCACATTCAGAGCAATATGCAAGGATGATTGACTATGCTGTAGAGCTTAAGAGGGTTGATCCCAACACCATAGTAGACATCAAGTGTTCTTTCAACAATGTCGGTAATCATCCTGTTTTCAAAAAGATGTATACATGTTTGGGTGCTTTAAAAATGGGGTTTAAGTCAAGTTGTAGGTCAGTGCTAGGACTAGATGGATGTCATCTTAAGAGTCCATATGGGGGGGGGGGGGGCAGCTTTTGTGCCAAACACTATTTGGGTAGTAGCTTATGCAATGGTCGAGATGGAAGTAAGGACAGTTGGGTGTGGTTTTTAGAGCTTTTGAGCAAATACTTAAGTATTAGAAGTGAAGGAGTGGGCTGGACATTCATTTCTGATAAGTAGAAGGGGCTTTTACCAGCATTTGAGGAGGTGCTGCCATGTTCTGATCACAAATTTTGTGTGAGGCTTCTATGGAATAACTTTAACAAGAAGTTTCCTGGTAAAGCCCTGAAGGACCAATTATGGGCCATTGCAAAGTCAACCACAATGGCCTACTTTACCAAGGAGATGGTGATCACGAACCAAATGGAGCCTGGGTCTTGGAACTAGCTTAATGGTTTGTAACCTCAACCTTGTACTAATTTTCATGTTTCTGTTTTAGCACACTTTTGTAATATGAGAATTTGCTGTGTTCTATAGATCCTCTAAGACCTGCAAAGCACTGGTCAAGGCACATTTCAACACAGTTCTAAAATGTGACATTCTCTTGAACAATCTGTGTGAGAGCTTCAATGCCTTCATACTGCCAGCAAGATCAAAGCCTGTGATTTCTATGTTTGAGGAAATGAGGGTGAAGCTGATGAAGAGGATTCACATGAGGACAGATAAGATGGGGAAGGTTCAAGATCCCATCTGCCCCAAACCAAGAGAGATTATGGAGAAGAATAAATTGAAAGCTGCCACATATTGCATTCCTTATGGTTCGGGCAGCCCACAAGTTGAAGTGGAAAGCATAGGAGGAGCCAGATATGCTGTTGATCTACGGAGGAGGATTTGTGCTTGTAGAAGATGGGACTTGAGTGGTATCCCTTGCAAACATGTTGTGTCTGCCATCCACTTTATGAGAGAAAGGCCTGAGGACTACGTTGATCCTTGTTACTGGACAAAGACCTACATGGCCATCTACTCAAACATTGTCAAGCTTGTAAATGGAATGGATCTGTGGTCTAGGAGTGATGAGCCTGCAATTCTTCCTCCCTAATACAATAGACAACCATGTAGACCAAAAACCAAGAGAATGAAGGATCAATCTAAGAAGGATACTGATGGTCCAAAGCTTGAAGAGCGCAAAAGTCACTAAAGTGTAGCAATTGTGGCAACTTGGGCCACAATGTGAAGATTTGTCATAGGCACTTGCCACCTAAGGAGGAGATCAGCAAGAAGATGAAGCAAACCAGTGGAGAAGGCACCTCATCTCAATCTCAGGTATAGTAAGCTTCACCCTAACTTTTGGTTCTTGTCTTTTGTGGATATCTAACTGTGTTGTTGCCATTGTGTTATTTGATGTAGGCAAAGGGTACCAAGAAACCACAATTGACAAAGAATGAGCTTAGGGAAAAGGTTAAGCTTAGGGCAGAAAAGCTTAAGGTAGAAAATATGGGACTTTGTGTGATAATTTGTTGGAATGAGCTAGCAGAACTGATAATTTCTGTTTGGTAATGTGTTGTTACTGCAGAAAAAGAGGGATGAGCAGAAGGCAACAGCAAGACCTGCTTCAAAAGCAACCACAAAATCAACCACAACAAGTGCTGCTTCCACCACTTCACATGCTACTTCAAAGGCTAAACCTTCTGCACCAACGAGGTCATCACAAAGGATTAGAGCTGGAGCAAAGGAGGGTGGAAATAGATAGATGTAGGAGATGGGATTAGCAAGCCAAGTTTTTCTCAATTGATGGATGTTGCATTATTTTGTGCAACCATGTGCTGTGTCACATGGTTACTAGCTCTAATTTTTTTGGGTGTTTTTGGGTTAAGAGGATTAGAGCTATTTTGAATTGCAATATGTTTATCCAATGTGTATATTCATAAGACAATGTCACTAGCATGCAAAGGCTTGGCTGCTAATTCCAAATACAATGTCACTATTATCATATGGGATAACAATATTTTATGTTTGTTATGTTATTAATTTTAAGTGCTTCCTACAATTATTCTTTGAATTAAGTGAGTTTAAACCCATAAGCATGACCATTTGATGTCCCAAGTATAGTATTTTTTATTTCAGAGGGAAACTTCCAAATAGTCCAGAATGGGTGGATTTTAGTTGGATCATTTCAGTTTGCAAATCCTTGCCTTTTTTTATTTTGGAGGGAAAATTGCAAAATGTCCATTATAGCCCTCTCTGTGGGCCCGACAATAGCCATATTTCTCTTTCTGACGGGTGTCATGTTAACATTTGATGGAGTCCATGGACAGCAAAAGGAGAATTGGACACGGGTGAGGGAAATTGGGACTTCAAGGGTATTGTTGATGAAATTCGAAATTCAGGGACTAACATGAAGATTGGGTGAAACTTCAGGTAGGTAAACATGAATTAATTCTTGATTTTAAATGAACTTAGTGAGTTCCCTAATCCCCTTTTGTTTACTTTTGAATTAGTTCAAGGACATTTCTGAAGTAGCAGTTTCTGGGATAATGAGCATTGTGGAGTCTTGCATCAAATCAGGCACCATAAAACGACTCATCTACACAGCATCTGTGGTGGCTGCATCACCAATTAAAGACTCCGGAAATGGCTTCAAAGAACTCATGGACGAGTCTTGTTGGACTCCCTTGAATCTTTCATTTCCTCATGCCAATGAGGGAAAATTGATATTCTCGAAAGGAGATTTTTTTTTTTCTAGGTAAATGAAAAGCATCAATAAATTTGATATTTTAGAAAAGAAAATTTGAACTAAGAACCAAAAATGTAAAGTAAGTACTGACGTACTGTTAACCCCCATAACTACAAAGGGTGCGGCTATTGCACCATTTTCTTTGTTCACCCTACTTGCTCATTACACCCTACATTTTAATTTCAATTATTAAATTTACTTATCTAACCCAGTTCTCTTTCCAAGAATATCCTTATATGACATATCCAATTGAAAAAAATGTTTTTAACGAAAATCTCTCATTTAATTTATATCAATAAAAAAACTAAAATATATTAAAATTTCCTAATAAAATCATAATCTATTTCAAAAAATTAAATCATAATCTAGTTTACCTTCATTTAAATTTTTTTTTTTTTTTCAATTTCAGTGTTCTCTATTTCAATCCATGTAAAAGGATTAGTACGTTTCTTCAAAAAAAAAAAAAAAAGATTAGTAAGTCTAGAACTATGAGCAATGAAGATGAGATTGATTTTGTTTTTTTTGTGTTTTAAATTTGTACTTTCGGTGTTCACAAAGGGTATTGCAAAGATTTTGATAAAATTAACACTAATGGTTTTGTAAATTGAATAACGAATTAACGATGAGGAGGCAACAAAAAGATAAAGATTAATGTTATCCAATGAGAAATTAAGTAATCTTTGTATTTAATTGATTACTTATGTATTTATTTTTTCTCACGTATTTAGATTTTAGAAAATTAGTGTACTTATTAGTCATTTTGTACTTGGATAATATAGTGTTTCAATAATTCAAATATTTGTAGGGTGAACTAAGAAAATGGTAGGGTGACAGCAATAGCCGCGCCCAACTACAAATCCCCACGTAAGAATTCTTCTATTTACATTTTACATTTATATTTTATCGAATTAATTAGGTAAGTGTGTATAATGTGACAGTGTTTCAATTATGGACATCCAAGTTTACTTTGGATCTCATTTTACTTGGACCCAAAACCCTAAGTTCATTCTTTGTTCACTCTATGGGTAGAGGGATGATGCACTCTGAATCTCATTTATTTACAACAAGTAAATATTACATCATATTGTATTGCATTGTAGGCATATACACACACAAAGACCTTTTCGGAGAAAGAATTGTTGGGGCATAATGAGAATGGTGTTCCTGAGCTTGATGTAGTCAGCATTGCTTGTGGTCTTGTGGGAGGGGACACCCTTCTCCCTAGTATGCCTGAGAGCATGGGAGTGCTCAACTCACAGGTCACAAACAATAAGGGGAGGTATCATGTTCTGAGATTTTTGGAGGAATTGCTGGGTAAAGTTCCAATTGTGCATATTGAAGATGTCAGTGAGGCACACATTTTGTGCATGGAGAAGCCCCTCAATCACTGGTAGATTTCTATGTGCTATCCACATATGTGTCATCCACAGAAATTGCTTCTCACCGGAAAAGACATTATCTGGAAATTAACATAGCTGAAGGGTAAGTTTATTTGTATCTCTTGTACTTTCAACCCCTACATGTATTCTCAAAAAAATAAAAAAAATAGCCCATACATGAAAGACCCTAGTTTGAATCCCTCTTCCAAATATCACTCAAAATGAACTTAATTTGTCCCCGTTTATTACAAATTACACCCCTCTCCATGTACATATCTATTGAAAAATTTCTTATGAATGAGGGTGAAGGGAGTGTCAATTTCAATTCTCCTAAATAAAAGGAGTTCGGTGAAAGCTCCTTGAATATGTGCAAAAAGAACAACATATTTTGATGACTCCATAATATTACAAATGTTTTATACTTATTACATCAATTATTATAGTTAACCGTTCATTAACACATCAATTATCACACCATGTAGTTAGCTACTGTTGATATTAAAAATGTGACCTTAGTCGCATTATTTTATGTTTCACTAGTTCTTCGCCTCGATACATAATGGCTAAGTGGCTAACAATGAATTCTCTTTTTTCATTGTCTGGCTTCAGATTTGTAGAGGATTTAGGGGGAGAGATTTCTTTGGGTTCCACAAAGCTAAAAGAAATTGGATTTAAGTACAAATTTGATGCCAAGATGATATTGGGTGAGAGTCTTAAGTGCTCACAGAAGTTGGGCGAGTCTGCTGGCAGCCATTAAAGGCTAGTCCTTTGCCCTTCATCTTTTTATGAACTACATTTTTGCTTGTTAAAATGCTGTAAAATTGTCAATTTTTTCAAGGGATTATGTATTGGTCAAGAATGTCACGGCCCGATTTTTAAATAAAATTAAAATTAAATATAATCTCATAATTATAAATGCGTGATACAGAATACCTAGAATTCTTTTTCCTTTTAAACCAAGTACATACTGATGCCCTGAACCCACTATGTCAATACAGACTCGCTCCGCAGAGTAAAATATTACCGAAGTTAACGAATTAAATTGCCACAACAAAATAATAAGTAAATGCTCCTCAGAACTTACTACAAAGCGGAAGTCTTAACAATAGTAAAGTCACAAAATTTGCTTCCTACTGTAAAGCTGCAACTATAGGAACTCAGCTTCAGCCACAATTATCCTGACCTGCAGGATTAACCCCTACACCATCAAATAGTGCACCGGGTTGCCACACAACAAAACCTGGTAAGCTTATGAAAGCTTGTATGAGTAACTCAAAACAGAAAACCACATAACTCACACCAAAACGAGGAAAAGTACCTTTCAACTCGAAAAAAAAGGAACACATACCATGCTTCCCAAAAACAATATTCTTTTCCCAAAATAAACAACAAAAGTCACCTCATGACAAAATCATATTAATTAAAACTCCGACAATTAAAATATGATAAATCAATCCAACCTGGATAAAGAAAATCAACAACACAACAAATCATATATATTGTTAACCTAACAAATCGAATGTGATACTTCGGTCCAACCTGGACAATAAAAGTCAACTCAGTGACCAAATCATATAAATTGTTGCCCCAACAAATAAATATGAAAAACAAGTCCACCATGGACATTAAAAGAAAGAATTCCCGAAACTCCCTTTTAAAATATGTACTCATGAGTATCAAGTAACTCCCAGCTACTCCTCATGAGTACAATGATAACAGACTAGAGCTCTAACTGAATGTATCCATAACACCTGGCCAAAGGCTTGGAGTCCTGATGTATATGCCTGAGGTCACTCCCAGTGACCTCAGATCCTCGATCTTTAGATCAAGACATTTAAAAGCAGTCACTCAAGACCAAAACATTACTCAACTCTCAAAGGAGATGTCACAACCTGTGACTTTCAATCCTCAGACCCCCGGTCGTTAGATCAAAACATTAAGTAAGTCGCTCTGGATCCAAAATGTTAAATCAAATCAAAAGGAGAAATCACAACCTGTGACTCTCAGATCTTCAGACCCTCGGTGGTCAGATCAAAACATTTTCAAATCTCGTTAAAGCAACTCACACAAAATCTTTGTACTTTTCAAACATTGGAAATTCCCAACTCCTCAAAACAATATAATGAAACCCATCAATCCATATTGCTTAAATCACCCATCAACCCATAAGGATATATATATTTCACGTAAATATATAAATACGTAGTCATTCACTCAGGAATGCCACTAATACCAACTATAATTTGCAGTTAAATAAATAACTCCTAAAACGATAAGGTAACTTTGTTCGTAAATGAACATTGTGAGATTACTCACCTCTGGATCCCGCTACGTCTTCTATATAGAACAGAGATAACACACCCACAAAATATCCATCCAAGAATACTTCGTCAAGTACCTAATCACATACAGTCACATCTCAGTACTCGAAACACAAAACGATTAAAGTTCGAATCCCCCAATCGAACTACAACCCGAAGTACCGCCAATTGAGGTGGAACTTCATCCGAGACCACCCAAAGTCTCCGGAATACATCTACGATTGATAAGACAAAACTACAAGTCGATCGAAAGGCTGGATCCTCACGGATCGACAACCGAGACAATAAAAAAAAAAGGTAAAAACCCTAACAAATCATACGATCTCCAAAAATTGCGTATTATATATCAAAATGTTCGTATCGACGAGTAGATGACATATAAAACCAGAAACTGCCCATGACATAGCCGGAAACATCGCCAAGCGCCGCCACTGGTGGTGGCACACCGCCGCCGGCCAAACTCAAAACCACAACAATCCAACGTCCAAAATGGAGATAATACCAAGTGGAGCAACTTTAAACTGGGAGTTTGAACCAACTCGGCCTAGATTGGCCGGAATCAAACTCACAAACCGAATCCACTGTTCACTTCGAGTTGACTATGCTCCGGTGTAAATCGTCCAAAACCACCACCATGGATAGAACGAGGATGCTCCCACGAGAAGAACAAGACCGGTTTCGCCCTTGGCCGTCGCCAGAGTTGAGATTTTCGATCGGGTCCGACTGCCTCTATCTTTGCCGCCTCGATGCACTGCCATGGGTGAGATTCGATGCAAACCACCACCACAGGGAGGACCGCAAGGCAAGTCTGAGTTGATCGGGGTGAGCACCGTCACCGGAGGTGGCCGAAATCGGCCGGAAAAGTCTGGTAGGTTTTCCGGGTTTGGGTCAGGTCAGACGCAAAACCTCCAGATCCTAGGGTTTCGATGAGGGGGAACAGAGAGAAAGAATATTTCCAAAAAGGGAAATTTCCGAAAATGTAAATAATGAAATTCCCAAAACAGAAACCTCTATTTATAGTAATTTCCAAAATTAGAAGAAACTTCCGTTGACCATAACTTTCTCATACGAACTCTGATTTCCGTGTGCCATATGTCAACAAACTTGTATCGATGCGCTCTACAACTTTCGTGAATAAAGTTTTTGGAGAAACCCAACGAATAAAAATCCAACCCTTTGACCTCTCGAAAATAAAACGTTTCTAGTAATTATTCGTCCGAAATACTTCCACCTCATCCTCACTACGTACACATAGTAACAACTACAGAATAAATTCCGGAAAATTGTTGGAAAATAATGACGAATTTTCAGAATATTATGTTCTACCCTCCTTAAAGAAATTTTGTCTCGAAATTTAAATGTACAACCACCAACAAGTATGGATAAATCATCCTCGAATCCAATTCTCATTCCTCAGGAAAATGCTCTCCTCTCGAAGTACAACTTACCTCGACCAATTATGGATACAGGTACCCTACTCAGTATCACAACAGTATATGTATCACTTCATCAATAATGCAACCCTTGCATTACAAGAATCGAAAATGAAACCTTCATTTTAACTCAAATCCACGATAGCCTATGCATCACAACTCATTAAGTGTCTACCCATCCTGGAACACAAAATCAAGTTATAGTTTGGCCCCGCCTGACCCACACCTAAATCATCATCTGTCATTGCAATCACAATCAAAGTGGTATAGACCCTCTACTACCACAACAATGAAGGATGTATCACACAACATGTCACACTCAAAAGTCTAACTGTAGACAACAGGCAAAACCCAACACAACACACAGAAAGAAGTACTCTACTATCACATGTCATTCTAACAACAAAAGCAGAATTAGATAAGGTACCTTCTTCCCTAGCACCCTGCTGAACAACAGCAAACACCCTCGCCTTTTCCTGAGGTAGTTGCCTCTGTTGATTCCCTTGTCCCCCACCTTGTGCCTGGGTACAATCCCTAGAGTAATGCCCTGCCTGGCCACATTTAAGGCATATTACATTCTTCGGCTTCGTACAACCCTTGGCAGTATAACCCATCTCGTTGCAATTGAAACACCTCAGGGGTGCCACCTGCCTTACAGGTGCAGCTGCTTCTTTAGCTGGCGCCTGTTGATTAGTCATCCGCCTCTTCCAGGACCCATCCTGATTGTTTTTCCTCTCACTGCTCTCAACAATTTCCTTTCCCTTCCCTCGGGAATCCCTTAAAGCCAATAGCTCATCCTGGCAAGTCTTGTTTTCCTGTTCCATTGCCATGGTCTTAGCCGCGATGAGTTCCATAGTAACTAGGCAGCTCCAGCATAGCCACATCATGCCTAAAGGAAAGTTTCAGTCCCCGCTGAAACTTCTTGGCCAAGCTCAAGACATCCATTGTCCTCACAAAGTGGTATAATTGGGATAATTGAGCTTCATAGTCCCTGACACTCATGTCACCCTAGACCAGAGCAATAAACTCCATCTATAACTGCTCTCTCACCGAAACGGGAAAATACTTGTTCCTGAAGAGTCTCGCAAAACCCTCCCTAAACAGAGTGGATACATCACCTGCCCTTCATATGTGCACTCCCACCACACACGTGCTTCGCTATGAAGCAGAAAGGTAGCTATCTCCCTCTTCTCACCAACGGTGCGGACAACCATCCTAAAGTAGTTCTCCATGTTATCGATCCATTGATCTGCTAACATGTGGTCTGTACCTCTTGAAATGGAACAGCTCCTAGCTTCATAATCTCTCTAGCCAACCTCGCCAAATGAGTGGCATCCACCACCTCAACAACAGGTGGAGTAGGCTGCTCAACATGCGATGCATCCACCTCGTTCTCATGGTAAACCTCTTCCACAGGGGGAATCCCACCTCTTCCTCTAGCCCTACCCCTACCTCTGGGTCTAACTCGGCCCCTAGCTCTACCTCCTTGTGAATCCATCACATAAGAGCATAACACACTTGGTTAATACTTGCATAACTCTGAACACAAGTATAAGTCAATCAACATGACTTCAATAATCAAACAACTACCCCCGTACGGAAGGATACGGTTTTCCATGAAAACAATCCTCAATAACTCCACCAGAGTTCAATCCAGAGGTTCCCATTCCTCAGAAGACTGCAACTCAAAGAAGCTACACAAAAGTTCACAACTTCACAAACAGAGCAGACCAATGCTCTGACGATTCAACACTCTAACCCACAACTTACACTCTTACATACCCAATAATTATATCAATACTGAAGAGCATCAGATGGGGATCCATTGCAGACGGGCCATCACTCGATTTTTTGGGAAGCATGGTATGCGTTCCTTTTTCTCGAGTTGAAAGGTTTTCCTCGTTTTGGTGTGAGTTGTGTGGTTTTCTGTTATGAGTTACTCATACAAGCTTTCATAAGCTTACCAGGTTTGTTGTGTGGCAAACTGGTGCACTATTCGATAGTGTAGGGGTTAATCCTGCAGGTCAGGGTAATCGTGGCTGAAGCTGAGTTCCTATAGTTGCAGCTTTACAGTAGCAAGCCAATTTTGTGACTTTACCGCTGTTAAGACTTCCGCTTTGTAGTAAACTCTGAGGAGCATTTACTTATTATTTTGTTGTGGCAATTTAATTTGTAAACTTACGTAATATTTGACTCTGCGGAGTGAGTCTGTATTGACATAGTGGGTTCAAGACATCAGTATGTACTTGGTTTAAAAGGAAAAAAAATTTCAGGTATTCTATATTGATGGTTAAACCATCACGCATATATAATTATGAGATTATATTTGATTTTTAATTTTGTTTAAAAATCGGGGCGTGACAAAGAATTTTAGAAGGGACATGAACACGTTACATAGCGCAAGAAGACAACTTTATTTCTTACAAGCAACACTACATATCCTCTTGTACCAAAGAATTTCTAAATTAATGAGACTTGGAAGTAAAGAAAAGTTAAAGACACACTTAGAAATAGTACATCTTACACATTACTTCTAAGATTTTAACTACCTAGCTAGGCGGTGGAAAGCTCACTTTGTTAAACATTTCCTTCCTAATTTTTTTTTCTCTCTCTCTCTCTCGCTCTCTTTTAAGGGTGAGAGGCATTGATGCTAGGGAAAAGTAGATTCTGGGTTGTTTTCAAATGAGTAAAAATCCAAATCCTCTAGTGAGAAATCGAAATCCCCAATTGGTGAGTTGGCCACAGAAGTTGAGGCCGATAGTATCTCATGAGTGAGATCAGAATCTGAAGTTTGCACATCATTGCCTACTAGTCCAAAGTGGCATGGTGACACTGCCGCAAAGTAGTCTGATTCGAATGTTGCCGGAGTCCTGAATGTTTGACCGTAGCTACCACCCAGGAAATCGTTCTCAATTGCAGCGAAAACATGGTCTTCCACCACATTGTTTTCAGACTCTATTGGCGTGGGAGAGAAGGAAAATGATGGAAATATCTCCTTTCCCCCCTCCCTAGTGTCCAAATTCTCAGTTTTAACTCTAAGCCCGAAACTGAACGATTTTTCTGGTGTCTGTCTCGGTGTTCCTGCTTCTTGTTTAAGAGAAACATTCTGCTTTCCGTTTAACTGAACGACTAGGTGACAAGTATGTACTCCTGTATAAGTTACCATAAAGATTGTTGGGTCTGCATCTGATTTTTGAACTTGCTTTGTGGCTAGACAACCTTTTGTGTTTCTATGTGTGCATCGATAGTAGCCTCTGCAATACAAGATCAAAACAAGTTAGATACATCATGGTAGGACATGAAAGAATTGATTGTGTACACAAAATTTGTACAATTCAGACCAAGTTCATTGAGAGTGAGATACATGCTTCTCTTTGGACTTGTTCTTTAAAGACGCCAAAAGGAATCAATTGAGAAGCTTAGTAAAGGTGTATTTCAACATCAATATAATCCAAGTTGATCCTAATCCCAAGAAAGGGCACCCTACAACAAAAGCCTCTATTTTGTGGTGCTCGTACTAATTTTGTTTTATTCATCATGAGGAGGACCCATAATATTATGACCTAGTTTAATGCTAAAAGGTACTAAATGTAAGTAAGAATTGAATGTAAAGCCTATCAGCCGAGGGAAACAGTGACCCCTATACTAGTGAAAGTAAAGCAAATTGCCAAATTCACAGAATTTCACAAGTCAGTACCTAATGCATAGTAGTGCAACTGAATCAGTGCATCATGAATCCATGGAAGCAAGGGTTTTATAGATAGTCTCATAGTCACCTTTTGGAAAAATTTGGATAAGTTCAAGTACTCTTTTGACTTCATCATGCCAATTGTGAAAGAAGCAGAAATAAACAAATAAATAAAAGATATTTGGGTATTCTAGAAGTTGATGTGCTTGATAAGAGACCAATGATTAAAACAGAAGCGAAAGATATTTTCCAACATGGACTTGGGTGGTGGATCTTCAGAGATTCAAACCACTTAACCAAATTTCATGTTTTGTGGTTTGTCTATTCAATTATAATATCATGAAAATATGGCTTTTGAAGGATTAAAATTCTCACCTTGGGTAATTAGCACCAAGGATATCCTTTTGGCCATATTTTCTCCAACTATAGCCATCATCAAGAGAGCCATCTTGTCCTGTTCCAGAGCAAACCTTCACTTCTTCAGTCCACTTGGGCATTGTTTTCCTGCAAAATCCAAAAAATCCAAAACAATCAGAACCAGATCGATCAATTTCAAACATTACTAATTTGGATAAGTAAGGAGTACCCATTTAACAAAACAACTCAAAGAATTAAGTACCTTTTCTTGAAGACATTCTTGTTCTTGCAATCTTGGTCAGAGATCTCACTCAATGGGCTACTACTATTCCCAAATGAACAAGGTGAGTCCAACACTTGGATTTGCTTAGACTCTCCTTCAGAACCAACATCCCTTGTGAGCACAGAGAGTGCCTTTTCATATGAAGATAGTAGCTTTGAAATCAAGAATTCTCCTTCTTGAGATGATGAAGAGTGGTGGAGATGGTTCAGGAGCTTCTCTGCCAGCTCCTTCCCCTGGGTTAACTCACTTTTTAGAATCTTTTGCTCCCAATTACCCATCATACTCTTCCTCTTCTCCATTTAGAAATATGCAACAGAGAAATGCTTGAACCTTGAACTAGAATTTGAAAATTTGCAAGTATTGAGCCAAAGGGTATTTGAAACAAGTGAAATGGGTGAATGTGAAGGTGGGTTGTGATCGGAAACACCAAAACTCTACTTGAGGATTGATGGGTTGGTTTTGCTTAGGGACTAAGAGAGGGAGAGAGGTTGTTATAATGAAGATGGAGAATGTATGTAGAGGAAAGGATGAGGGGCCTCAATTTCTTAGTGAAAGTGTAAGGAAGGGAGGGGGAGATATAAAGGGAGGGTGAGAAAGGAGAAGGAAAAGAGACAGATTTGACTGAAGAAAACCAAATAGTTCTTATTAATTTCTAAAATGGACTAGTTTCTGGTGATTTATGAACTTGTTGGGTAGTGTAGACTTTATAGAATTATAAGCAAAGAAAAGGGAGAGAAAAGTCCAATTGCTGACCAATTCAAACCCAACAGGAAAATCCCATGGAATCACAACTCTCTCTCAAAGACCAGACTAGTTAAGTGGCTAGTGAGCAGCAACGCGGAAAAAGGCTTGAACATTCTTCGTCTCATCCTTGAGGGTGGCCTATTCTATTACTTTGTCTCATGGAATAAAAATGAGGAATATAAAGGCTATACACCTTTTCTCTGTTTTCATTGGGCGATATAGGTTTAAATTATCTGTAATGAAAAGAGATTGGCGATATCATAAAATCTTTTTTTATTTCAGGTATGTTTTTAGATGGTTATCTGTGTGAAAAATTAACCGATTCTAATGTTATTATTTAAATAAAACACACATTTAGTATTTTTCACTATACATTATTACATTTTTTTCACGATTATACTCTTTAAGGAGTGATTCGAACACCATTTTACTGAATGATAAGAGCATACAAAAAGAGAATACAGCCAGTATTCTTGATTTTGAAAAGAGACTGAATATTTCACGTCACAATATTAAATTCATATACTTTACGAGTTATCACATTTTCACATTAGATCAATTATAACGACAACAAATTTAATGATAAAAAAGCAGAAAGAATATATCACCCAACGTTTGAAATCGTCACTTTTAACTATCTTCCTCATCACCTAAATGGAGGCAGAAGAAAACTTTCATCCATTCACACCCAGCTGACGTACGGCGGTGGCGTAATGTGAAAAGCTTTGCTTACGTTGATGTTCATGGATAAGGCCATGTGAGTCACGAGCTCGCCCACAAAACTAAACCACGCCCATTGGATTAAGATTAGGATTAACAATTCATTATTCTTAAACTTCGTTATATTCAACTCTTTTTTTTTTTTTTTTATATATATATAGGAATATAGGATATTCAACTCTTCGTCCAACTCGGTTAAATAAAATACTAGTTAACTATAACATGTCCTAATCTATATAGTAATCTCTCTAAATTATGTATTAGTGTAATATATATGTTATCTGCTCTTGAATTTGGGGTTTGTCTTCTTCAGGAGGAGGTGTATCATCCCATTCCACCTCACCTTTTCAGTTGTTGGTGATAAAGAATTCTTTGCAAGTGTTCATTATCAAATCGACTTCACACCTCATTTTATTCTCCTCATTACTATTTAATTGGAAAAATTTTACGATATTTTTTTAGCACGAAGAATCATCTAATGTTAATCAGTAGATTCAATCAATAGTTAGAGGGTGTGACTGATTAACAGTTAGATTTCATTTAAGGAAGAAGGGTATTGATAATCTAGACCACCGTGTAAAGGTTTCCGCTATTCAGAATGTTTGTTTCTAGATTTCATTTAAGGAAGAAAGGTATTGATAATCTAGACCACCGTAAAGGTTTCCGCTATTTAGAATGTTTGTTTCTAGATTTCATTTAAGGAAGAAGGGTATTGATAATCTAGACCATCGTAAAGGTTTCCGCTATTCAGAATATTTATTTCTTTAAATGGATAGCACTTGGCCTACTGACCTTTTCTCCCATTATATGGGTACTATGTCCTTATCTCAGTTACTATCTAAGCATATGACTGCTCAAAAATCGTATAATATATATCATATTAAATTATTCAATAATATTGAGGTGGCACACTCTAAAACGAGAATTATATATATATATATATAAATATAGATCTTATCCAGAGCGGAGCTCCGCTTTGAAAATTTACATGTGAAGTTCGAGTTTTGGGTCACTTTTCGGTCGCATATCCATATCTCGACCGTTCAGTTTTTAGGTACTAGTGTATCGATCGTCTCTGCAAATTTTCAGCCAAAATGATGATCGTTAAGACATTGATAATTGCCTTAAAGCTAGTACGGTTCAGGTTGACAGATTCAGTCCGTCCATTGGTTTAAGTGAGTTAGATACCTTAACGATCATCAATTTGGCTGAAAATTTGCAGAGAGAATCTATACACTAGTACCTAAAAACTGAACGGTCGAGATGTGGATATGCAACCGAAAAGTGACCAAAAACTCGAACTTCACACGTTAATTTCAAAGCGGAGCTCCGCTCTGGATAGGATATATATATATATATATATATATATATATATATATATATATATATATCTTTATGGAAAAAAAATGCAAACAATACTTGACATTTCTCCCATTAGTAACTTTCATACCTCAACTTTAAAAAATATCACTTTAGTACCTGAAGTTCGGACCCCGACCCAACATTAGTATAAGAACCGTTAACTCCATTACAGCATTAGTCAACTGACATAACTTGAAGGACATATAAGTAATTTCAACTGTAATGTTATCCTTTTTTTTTTTTTTTTATTTCCACGCACTCTCTTCTTTTTCCTCTCTCTCTCTCTGCTAATTATGGTTGATTTGGATTGGAAAGCAAAGATGGTCTCCTCAGATTACCCAGCAAATCCCCCAGACTCTCCAACAAGCTCCACCACCTCTCCATCCCCGGCTCCTTCCGCGCTGCTTAAATCCAGTTCGACATTTCCGCCGCCTGTCGTCGTACCTTTGACGAACCTCTATCACAACGACAGACGTCGTCCTTGATCACTAACACTAGACCTGAAGAACTTAATTCTTCCAGTCAAATTGAAATCAGAGCGAGCAAGTTTTGATCCACCTCGTATTAGTCTCAAATTGACGTCGGCGACCTCATCTACAATACCGACGGGAGGGGTCTGAGTCCAGGTTCTGCTTTGGGCGAGAGGGAACAGTGTGGGAGTGCATGGAGGAGTTTGAGTAGGGGGAGAGGAGCGATTAGTGATAAGCAGGGAAAAGGGGTTAGGGATTTGGAAGTCAAAGTGAGTCAATTGGGGGTTAGGGTTTTCAGGGATTTGAAAGATGATGGAAAAATTGGGGTGAAAAAGAATGGAACTTGTGGAGAATTAGAAGTGAAATCGGTGGAAATTGAGAAGAATTTGAATAGGATTCGGTCTAGGGTTTTGGGCCGTTGTGATAGAGAAGCTAATTTGATGACCAACTTTGAAAAACCTAGATGGGGTTGATGGTAGGGTTTTGGAGAGATGCAATAGTGGAAAGAGTAAAAGTAGTGAAAGGGCAGATAGGGTTGATGAAAGAGTTGTGAAGATGACGTCTGCCCACCATCCCGACGTTGACACGTCGCCGACCTCATCAATCCACCGTTCTTCTTCGTCATCATATGCATCTGGATTTGGTGGTAGTGGAGCAGATGGCAGGGGCTGAAAAGAAGCTTCGGAAGAAGTAGAACTGCTAGGTGCATTTGCAGTTGGTCCATTGCAACTCAAACAAGTACTCGAAATTGATTCAATTGAGGATTGAGAGAGTCGGAGAAATTGAAATTTGGTCAATATGATGATGATTTTGTTCTCTGATTTCTCTCTCCAATTTTAGACTGTGGTTATCAATAGGCAAGGTACTTGTATTGTGTCGGGCTTCAAATATATATTAGGTACCAAAGTGATATATATACTTTGGTCAATTGGCGCCAAGAAATCGATTCACTATGATTGAATTGGCGGGAATAGTTGAAAGGACCAGAATACCCCTCAAAGTTTGCCACCTAGCAAACGCTGTAATGGCCAACAATGTTTCAGGTACTAATGTTGGGTTGGGTCCAAACTTCAGGTACCAAAGTGATATTTTTTTGAAGTTGAGGTATGAAAGTTATTAATGGGAGAAATGTCAGGTACTGTTTGCATTTTTTCCCCATATATATATATATATATATATATATATATATTGTCTCAAATAGTCAAATAAAATACTGGCATTATATAACTCAAACTAATAATTTTTTTTTGAGTTGTATGTGTCCAAAGACAGCCCTCGAGGTTACAACTTGAAGCAGCCACATCAGGCCACCTAGGTGAGCGGTGAGCCTCACATTTTTATATTCCTTACAATACACTATTCGCTAGAGGAACTACTTAATGTTGTAGTATCATACTAGTCTACGGTAATTTTCTTCGGTTCTCTTTTGCCCTACTCTGAAAATTTCATTAGGTTGGTTTTGTTCCGACCTTTTTTCTTTACTGTAGTTTTGGTATTCGACATTTTTTGTTCATTAGATCTCATGACCTAGGTGTTTTGATATTATCATATTAAACACTTTGTTTTTTTTTAAGGGGTTTGGAACCCAACCTAACTGAGAGGCTCAGCCCCACGCACGAATATTATTAATAGAAGAATGATGATAGTACATCGAGGGGGATATATAACCTTCACCCCGAGTACTAGTATAAGAATCCTCATAGAGGACATCCTGGATAATCACAGGAGTCTCATCCAGCAAATAATCATCTAAATAAAATAAACTAGCAAGATGTGCCAATCTATGAGCATATTAAACACCTTTTGTGACTTGTTCATTTGCGGCCTTCCTTTTTTCTTTTTAGACAAATTTTCTACTCCTCTTTTTCCAATTATGACATGCTATCAAAAACCTGTGCCCCTTTCATGGGGTATAAGACCATCTGCCATCGTAGGGCATAACTCCATGCTATCATCACCTCCCACCGTAAGGCATCTCACGTTTTTCCAGAAAAAAATTTGCCGTTTGGCAATAGGTTCAAGCCATATATGGCATTCAACTTGGTAAGGTATGACACTTCAATTTTTTATTATTTCTTATTTTGTTCCTGTTTTGTCCCTCTACATTGAACTCACCTTATTTTTATTCCATGTGTATCCTTTATCAATTTTAATCACACTTCTTTTTTCTTCTAAAATTTTAGGCTTATAAATTTGTTAGTAATAAAATTTATACCATTATGAAGATCACAACAAGATCTTTTATTTGAGTCTAATATTGAATATATTTGGACTAAATTATCTTAATACAACATAATGAATTAGACCACTTTTTTCAAATATGCCTTATGGCTTTTGGCTTACCGTGGGAAACTTTTGCTATGCTATTTAAAGGTTCCATGGAATATTCCTTGATGGTAAGCCATATAAGGTGATATAGCAGACCAATTATAGCTTACCGTGGCAGATGCTCTAAGAAGCTTTTGGCCTAATCTAGACCTCTTTACACGGCTACGATTAGATAGGGCCATACGGCTATGTCTATGTGGTTGTAAATAAATATGGTAGGATAGCTTTTGAAAGTTTGGTGGATTGTGAATGCCTGCTTTAGCACAGCACCCCTTTTCCTTTTAAAGACTATTGCATGTTACTTGCATATGGACGCGTATGTATGCTCCATAGTAGAAAAAAATCTAAATAGGTCTTTAGTTTTTTTTTTTTTGAAATGAAAAAAACAAATTACAACTTAAAACCACGAACACAATCAAGACCTAAGTTATCCAGAAGGAAAGTTGTAGAGACTGAAAGCGGAAGTGCTCGTGTCCAGCTCTGAGCTGTTCGGGAGTGTCCAAGTTTGATAATGGCATCGACCAGAAAATTCGCCTCTCGTTTAACATGGCAGAACCGGGAACCTTTAGTGAGTTGAGCTAGAGCCTTGATATCCCTTATCAGCCGACTAATACGCCAAGGAATTTGGATCTGTCCATTGAGGCTATCAATCAGAAGTTTGGAATCACCCTCTACTTTAATAAGTGAAAACCATGGAGTAACGCTGCATGAAGGCCTGCTCATAAGACCAAGACTTCAGCCAAAAGAACATCTTGGGCACCAACAAAAAAAGGTCTTTAGTTACAACTTATGAAGTAAGAACACATTAATTTTAAAAGTTCCATAGAGTTATAGACCAATTTCATGGCATTTTGTTGAGAATATATATCCCATAACAGAAAATGGAGACTTTGTTTATGAATTTATGATGATTTGGGTCAACTCAATTTATTGTCAATTGATTTTTGTTTGAAACGCCCAGACTATTTTATCATGATATCAAAATGGTTTATCTCACGTATGAATACATCGCGGCCACACAACGTCTACTATTTTATCATGGTTTATCTCATGTGTATGGCTTAAAATTTCTCCATATGTAGGGAAGTATTGAGAATATAGATTCTATATGGGAAAATAGGGACATTATCTATGAGTTTATAAGAATTCAGGTCAACTCCATCCATTATCAATTATTTTTGGTTGTGGAGATCATATTACTTTATCACATTCATGCTCATCATTGCACAAAACTGATATACAACTATTTATTTTGTTAGGATCTAACTAATATCAATGAATTAAACAAAATATAAAAACCATAAGTGTTAAGTCACTTGAAATTTAAAAATTTTAGGTGTTAAGTCATTTAGTTCGCAGAAGATTTATTGTGAAATCAATTCACCTGCTTTATTAGGGTAGTAAGCAAAGATATAAACCAATTGGATACAGTTCAAGTTTGGTTCATTCAGCTCGTGTTCGTAAATTAAAACAAACCGAGCTTAGTTCAAGTTTGAGCTCATTTTATAATCAAGTTGAGCTGTGTCAAACTTAGCCTTAAAAAAAAATTAAAAAAAAAATTAAAAATTAAAAAAAATCAATGAAGTAGAGTAGAACTTTAAAACAAGAGTTCAAATTTGAGTCGAGTTGATCACCTTAGTATTGAATTCGGCTTGACTTATTTACACCCCTTAAAGTGAGAACCAATGCTTGATACAAGTATGAAGACAATTTTAGACAAAATTCCCCGGCTTATAAGGTGCTAGGGTTGAGAATGTGATGTTCAAACTTCAAAAAAATACATAATGCAGGTTGAAAATATGTAGAGTGACCTGTTTTTTTTTTTTTTTTTACCTTCTCTGCCTCTAAGGGCTAATTTGGGATTGCTGTGACTTTTAAAAAAAACTGCTGCTGCTGTGTTGTGAGAATAATCAGCTGTGAATTAAAACCGTTTCGTGTTTGGTAAATAATATTTTTAAAAGAGCTGTCAATACATAAAACAACTGCAGAACGTGTTTTGATCCACAATAGCTTTTAAAAGCAACCTTTGGGCTGCTTCTAAAATCTGCTGCCAGTGACCTATAACTTTCAATTAAAGCTGCTTTTTATTTATTTACCAAACACAATAAAATCTAAAATTTTGAACAAAAGCTGATTTTTTTTTTAAAGCGAAACAATCCCAAACGGGATCTAAAAGTGGACCCTAATCCTTGAAAGAAAGTCAAGTGAGCTTAGAACTAGAGTAGAGATAGAGATATACTCTTCACATGTTCTTAAGCCCACTATTAACTATTGAACGTGAGGATGACGCTAACAAATACTAAAAATGAAATACAAGATATTTTTTTTAAAATTATTTACGAAATGGAAGTTCGAACAAAATATATTAAAATGATGCGTGATCAATTGGAAATGCATTTGTGTGAAAATTGGTTTAAGATTTAAAGAGAATTTAATTTATTTCATGTAGAGCCCCGAGTTACCCAAATAATGAGATGATTGATTGTTTTTATATTCCTAGTTTAGAATAAAACAGCTTAAGATACCAGACTAATTCTCCAAAAAAAAAAAAAAAAAGATACCAGACTAATTTCCTTTTAAAAAAAATACCAAACTAATGACACTGTTGCAATGATTCAATGTATTATTCTTTAAATTTTATCCATCTCTTACTACTAAAACTGCGACATTGTCACTTATTTAGCCGGATTTTAATAATGAATTATGCAAATGAAGTCTCTGCTTATACATTCTCTCAAAGTTGAAACCCTTAAACTAAGAGGTGATCGATCTACTATGTAGTATGATGTCGACACTAGATCGATGTCCTATCCATAATGTACATCAATCTAAGATTGTGCTTCGTGTGTGAATATCAATCGACCCCAATCAAATGTTGTGCATGTTACCCCATTTAGTATTTTTCGATACAATACTGAAAAAATGATAACTAGATAGTTAAAAGTTAAATTTATTGTCAATGTGTATTTTTATACCATATTAAACATCGCAGGAATCTCAACAATTTTATTTTGTCTAAGTCAAAGCTATGTGTATATCAAAGTTACTATTATTACAATGGTGTAAATTGACTAATGAGCCTGTTATTTCAAATCAATGTACCATTTGAAGCCAACAAAAGACCCAATTTTCGTCCCACGCATGTGTACGTATTTATCGTAAATTTTCAAATCAGCATGCCGACCATACGTTTCTGGACTTTTGGCCGTTTTTTTCAAAACTTTCCGTTCCTGTCGATATCAAAGAGACCCCGACCGATTCCTCATCTTGCGGCAAAAATTTCCAAGAACCTGCCAAGTGATTGTGTAGAAAGTGAGCTGGAGTAAATCAAAATCATATATGAATATATTGCTTGGGTCCCAAGCTCCCTCTGGACCCCTCCTATGCCTAATGTTCTAGATGTAAGCCGTGTGGGGTTGTTGTTCTTCTTTTTTAATGAGCTCATGCTGTAATAAAAAAAAAAATTCTTCAAAAGGGGGGTTGTTGTTTTCCTCGTTGGGATTGAGATTAATAGATGAAAAGGGTAAGAGTAATGATGATTTTTCGATGAGAAACAGACACGGATTGATTTGGCCCCTGTGGAATCCCCACTCGGTTTCAGGGACTCGGTCAGAGTAATCAAGGAGTCGAGATTTGAATCCTCAAATCTATACGATATTTTGCCACCAAATGCCTCATTTTGCCCTTCATTTTGCCTATGATTCACTTACACCTCAGTCCATATTAGAATTTTTGGAGAAAGAGAGAGAATCTTTAGGGTTTCCTTAATCCAAACACCCTGTCGGCACAGATGAAATTAACTATAAGGCCTCGTTTAGTTTGCGGAATGAAAAATGTTGGGAAGGGAAACCTGATCCTTTCATGTGTTTGGCATACCCAAGGAAAGGAATAACTTTCCTGCATGAAGGGAAAATAGGGGGGAAAATGGATCATCCCACACCCCATGGGATTCATTTTCCTTCATACTTTCTCTGCATTAATTTCACATAAATTGTTTACTCTAAAGATTATTTTAATGGTTGTTATTACCAAATTATTCAAGAAACTTTTTATTCTTGAGTTGTTTATGTTTTGATAAATATGATATTATTGGAAAATTGATGTTATCTACTTTTCTATTCATGCACAAACCAAACATCGGAAAAGAAAGTAAAATACCTAATGACGAAGTGGTGTTAGCTCAGTGGTTAGAGCACCCACTACCTAATGACGAAATCATGAGTTCGAGTCATCATGGGGGTAGGAGTGAAATCCTTTGATCATCTTTTTTAAAGAAAAAAAAAACATCGGAAAGGAAAGTAAAATACATTTTCCGATTACTTTCCCGGGGTTTCCAAACATTGGTATGGAAAGTACGTAGTGGGAAATTTACTTTCCCATACTCATGGGAAATACGAGAAATACCAAGGAACCAATTTCCTTTCTGGCAACCAAACGAGGCCTAAGGGTGCATGCATGAATATGGAGATCGAAAAATTAGATTGTAGACTGAATTAAAGCACATTAATGTGGAAAAAAATTAAGTGGAAAATCCCGAGTCCTGACCATTCTTAACAAAGTTAAAGCGCAAATGGAAGGTGCATTTTAATTAGCCAAATGTTTATACGTATTATCTTAAAAAATTTCGCCTATTATTACTTTGGAAAGAGCAAGTAGAACCTTAGGTATCTCTACTCCGTAGTTCTAATATTAGACCTAGCTAGTTATTATTCATTGAGACAAATGTTCATCTCAAAACTATTCATTGAGATTTCCATCTTTTTGAATCAAAGATATTGAATTTCATTGAAGTTATAGAATTGGGTTACAATCCTTTGTAATCAAGTCAAGAATACAACTGGGAGTATTTCCTTGCCAAATCTCACTCTGGCCATCGTCAAAAGCTAGACTTGCTAGTCTGTGCACCACATTGTTACAGGACCTGGGCGCAAAACTGATTTGGACACCCTGCATATCTTTGAGTTCTTGTTGTATGTCATGAACTAAGTTACTGAGTTCAGACATATTTACATCAGTCCGAGCTAAGTCTTGAACTGCCAAGAGATAGATTCACATCAGTCCGAGCTAAGTCTTGAGATTTCCATCTAGCTCCAACTATTCATTCAATAACTAGTCCTATATTTATATTAATTATTTTAGATAATTATTTAAACTACAATATGAATGTATATATCATGAATAATTGATTTATATATTATATAGTCATTAATTGATATATTATTATTATTATTATAATAATAATTTTTTTTTTTTTTTGAGAAGATAGGAGGTCATACAAAAGTATGCTCCTGGTTCATAGATCAAAAGAGTACAGAAGACTACTCTGTTACAGATCGACAGTTTAAGCTCAGAGTAGTCTATGTCAAATAAAATGCCTCGCCTTGCAGGCAATCTAAACTACCTAACTTCACACCCCGAGCACGCAATTGTGGTACACTAAAGCTAAATACTTCCATAAGACTCATAGAGATACCTCACCTAACATATGCATTATTCTGAAAAAGCCAATTAGGCAACTATAAAAATTCTAGGCCCAAACTCCGCCCCAGAAATTAGCTTCATGACTTTAGGCCCAATTAGAGGCCCAAGCCCATTGAGGGCAAACCCTAATTGCCAAGCTGGTTGCCATACTGATGTCGCCGTCGGCAGAAATCCCATCTCCGATTGGCCCAGCAACAACCGCCCAAACATTGTCTACATCCATGATCGCCCGCTAGGTCGCGCCGCATACTCCAGCACTGCGACCTCGCCGCCATAACCACCACCAAACATCTCGTCGTCAACGCAACGACGCAGCATGCTGCGACCATCAACAGGAAGAGGCCGCTAGAATCCTCCCACGCTAGTCTTTCGCCTCCAAGTTAAATCGCCAGGAGACCACTCCGGCACCACTGAGGCTGCCCCACCATTGTCAGCGCAAGAGAGCAGGCATGGCCCAATAGAAGCACCCATCTCCTCCCGAAATAGAGTACAAGATTTGAAGGAGCCGATCGAAATTCGACCCAAGAACACAAACACCGCGAAGGAGCGACCCTGTCGCTCTGTGCGAGAGCGGCAAAGCCCGTCGTCTTCATACACCACACCCCTATTCGGCACTGCTAGGGTTCGACGAGAGAGAGGCAGCAGAGCCATTCCTTTTTACATTACTCTAATTGATATATTAACCAGATCCTATGCATGGCGAGAATATCCATGTAATTTTTTTGGGTAACTAGTAATACTTCATATATATATATATATATATATATATCTGAATGGTTAATATGTTAAAATAAGATCGAAAAGTTGGTCTAATGCCCTATCCCTATAAAATACCAAAAAATGGATCCCTTAGTGGAAGAGCCCTCTATATATATATATATATATATATATATATATATATATATATATATATATATATATATATATATATTTTATTAAGGGAAATCCAAAGGCTTCCTAGACCCAAGATAAACCCCTTCGGCACATGTGAAATGCTCCAACTGTGCATTGTAGCACAGTGCCTGTGCCACTTTGACAGCTTCGGGGTTCGAACCTAGGTTGGGGAGCACACCCAACTAGCCAATAACCATTAGGCCACTTGCAGTGGTTTCATTTATATTTCTTGATTCTATTGATTAATAAGTTGTGTATTTGAACAAAAAAGACAAAAAGAAGAAGAAAAAAAAACCTCTAGCCAAGCTACTAAAACTAGACTTAGTAGATTTAAATAGAATGTAGAATATAAAGACCGTCAAAATATGTAAAAAAAAATTCTAGCCTAGCAACTGAAGCTGCGCTCAAATATTGGTTGTGAGCAAAGACTGGTTTTATTTTGAGATGGATTTGGAGCCCAGTCTCATTTTGAGGTTACTTTCAATAGGGTTGGAGATGGTATTTTTCCATGCCCAGTTCCATTTTGACATTTGGGTCTATGAGAGATACCTTTAGTAGTCCCAAATCAAAATAGCGAAGAGTCATTTATTTAGTTATAATAAATGAATAATGGAAGCATGCATATTACACAGAAATGTCTAGGCTTAAATTAAACCAAAAAGGGGATGGCAATCCAAAAGAGGCAATAACGTAGTAGCTAAATTTCACTTTTAAGCAATGATTCTATTAGTATTATTAGGCTTAAACTTGACGAATATGAGGTTGCATGCATTGCGATAATATTCCTGAGAACTACATAATATTTCACTCTTAAAAATGTGATTATTTCTCTCATTCCATATGTACGTAATAAATGGTGACTAATAGGCCAAGCTTCTTGATAGTAGATGAGAAAGATTTAGTACCCCACCGAGAAGAAGCCCATTCAACAAATAAAGGCCAAGGAGGATTCAACCATGGCATCCCACAAGAACAAAGAATTTTCTTCCAAATATGCAACGAGAAAGAGCAGGCAAAGAAGAGATGATTGACATTCTCTGAAAAAAAAAAAAAAACACACACACACACACACAAAGAGGGAAAATAGGACTGATAAGAGGAGAATAAGCAGTGACTCTGTGGAGTAGCATGCTTACCATGAACAGTCAACCAAAGGATAAAACTAGCCCTAGGGTTATTGTTAAACCAAACAATTAAGTTTTTCCCAGTCAACAATATAGGATAATGATACCAAAAGTGATTCAGCGCAAAAACTGTAGAGAACTTTTCAATTGTAGAGGCTAGCCACAAAAAGGACTCCTTGCAGGTTGAATTGGGATATATGCCTTCTAGATTGTCTACAACTTAAAAAATGACAAAACTGTGCGAAAGAGACTAGCACTAAGACACACCTATAATAATAGAGTTAACCAAGGTGTTGGAAGGAATCTCAGAGTTAGCAATAGCACTAGGCTCCAATATGGGAAGCAAAGGGCCAAAATAGTCCCAATTATTGCCAGAAGTAAGTAGACTTGCCATCGCCAATAATATGCTTAATAAGAAGATAAATTTGATCTCTAATTTTCAATAACTTTCTCTACTTTCAAGAGAAAATTTGGGGGGTTGACATGTTCCAAAAGGTATTATCTCTTAAGTAATTAACTTTGATCCAAGGCTTTGTTTGGTTTGAGGAATGGAAAGCTTAGGAAGGGAAACTTTATCCTTTCCTGTGTTCGGTATTGCCCAAGGAAAGAAACAACTTTCCTACATGAAGGGAAAATAGGGGGAAAGTGGATCATCCCACACCTCATGGGATTCATTTTCCTTCGTACTTTTCTTGTATTAATTGCATATTAATTGTCTACTCTAAAGACCATTTTAAAGGTTATTACTACCAACTTTATCCATGAAACTTTTGAATCTTGAATTACCTATGTTTTGATAAAAAGGTACCGTTGAAAATTTGATGTTACTTACTTTCCTATATTCAGGCATAAACCAAACATCGGAAAGGAAAGTATTTTACATTTTTCGATTACTTTTCTAGCATTCCCAAACATTCGTAAAGAAACTAGTGAGAAATTTATTATCTCATGCTCATTGAAAACACCAAGGAACCAATTTCATTTCCGCGAATCATACGAGGCCTAAGAGAACCAAAGACTAGCATCATCTAAAAGAGAATCCAAGTGTAACTAGCCATAAGAGCCATGTTCCAAATGTGAAGACATTTGATTCCTAGGCCTCCCTCACTTGTAGGCCCATAAACCTCTAAAGCCACATTAGAAGAATAATGGCCTACACTACTTTCATACCACAAGAAGTCAAGAAGCATTTTAATTTCTGCTTAATTAAATTAATAATTTTATTGGGCAACAAAAATGAGAAGCCCAATTCACCTACAAACTACAAAAAAACATATTTAACAAGTTTTACACAGTCAGCATAAGAGAGGAACTTATTCTCCCAATTCTGGATCCTCGACATCTCCACTTAACACCCGAGCAGACCGAAGATCACCACCACAAAATAAAAATAAGTCATTAGCAAAGGCTAAATGAGAAAGCTTGATTGATTCGCATCTCCAATGATATGTAAAAGCAGGATGAGCTTCAGGTTTATGGTGTAAAAGCCGGGAAAAAACCTTCATAGCAATCACAAAATAGGCAAGGGGTGAGCGGTCTCCTTGTCTCAAATTGCGATTACTAAGAAAGATACTAGCAAGCTCATCATTAACGACAACAGAATACATTGGGCTAGTTATGCAACATCTTATCCAACTAACCAAAGAGATTGGAAAATTGAAAGCAATCAAAGTATGAAGAAAGAAATCTCAATCAACTGTATCATAAGCCATTACACCAATAACTAGCTACAGAGACACCCAAGTTTCGCCACAAGAAAAGTATTAGGGAAAAAACTACGTCCAAATCTATCCTTATAAGTAAGAGTTAAGAACTAATGATTCGTCCTTCTTGTGTCTCTAAAACTCTAAAAGCTATTAGAGACAACTGATCTTAATAGCCGTCTCTATTAACTATTGGCTGCCACATGGTCATCAGAAAACTTAGAGACATTGCAATCCATCTCTAATAGTATTAAAATATAATAATATTAAAAATCTGCTTTGTATGTATAATAATACATAAAAAGCCAACAAAAATTACTAATAATTTATATTTTTCACAACAAAAGTAAAACCAATAATTTTATATTAAAAAATAGGATTAAATACTTGTTACTCCTCAAACTTTTGCCTGAAAAACAGTTTAGTCCCTCGCCTTTCAAATTAAACTGGATAGTCCTTATTCTCTCTAATTCTCACACAACAGGTCCAAAACAGGTCTAAAATGACTATTCTACCCCCAAGATCATTTTTTTTATTTTTTTCTGTCTATTTCTTTTAATTTCTCTCTATTTTTTTTCTCTTTTTATTTTTTCTGGCTGGTTCTCTCTCTCTCTCTCTCTCTCTCTCTCTCTCTCTCTCTTTCTCTCTCTCTCTCTCCAAGTTCACCTCCCGACCTCGAGTTTATCCATATCGACGACGACCCATTTTCTGGTCAGGCTAGATCGTTGATAGGATGCCCCACCTCCCTAACCCGAAAAGCATGGCTGCCATGACCGGATTCCGATCAACATCATCAACCACCTAAACCTCCCACAACTCCCTGCTCCAGTTCCCCAACCCCAATTCTAGCTCTGACCAACCCAACTCCGATCCAATTTCCGACCAACCCAACTCCAATCCAATTTCCAACCAACCCAACTCCGATCCAATTTCCAACCAACCCAACTCCGATCCAATTTCCAACCAACCTGCCTCCACTGAGCTCCACTCCCAACCCGCCTACCCCAAATTCTCAGGCTCTTTGCCTTTCCCAACCCACCCTCCCAACCAGGACCCACCGAAGGAGCTTTCTTCAGACCCAACAGCTCCGGGAGGCCCACCCATATCATCCACTCTGAACATCATCCCATTTCCGGTGAAAGCCCCAAATTCATCAGTAGAATTCGATTCAGTGGTTTCACTCTCGCAATCAGACTCCGAATCTCTATCGTTCTATGCACTGGAGTTGGAATAGGATTCGATATCAGAGGGATTCGATTTGGGGCGACCTGACCCGGAATCTTGATCCTCAATGATCACAGGATCCTCCTCCTATTTCTCAATTCAAATCACATAAAGATGAAGCAAGCTCAATAACACCAACACCTATGAGAATCTGCTAAGACCTTTGTGGTTATGAGTGTTCTATGCACAGCGCAAAGCTCGTTGATGGTAAGCAGTTTGCTCAAAATGGCAGCATTTACGATCTCCGATACGTCCTCGATGGAGTGGAGATCGGACAACGGAGACCCGATAGGTGCGATGGCAGAGACTACAGCGGTGGTTTGATGTAGAAGCTTCTGGCTCTCGGATTTAGACTTTATGAATGGAATTTGGGCCTTTTGCGCGGTGGAGAATCCCATGGAGGTGGAGGCGAGAGTGGAGATGTGGTTGCAGATGGAGGCCCATTCGAGCCATTCGAGGATTTTGAGGGTTTCAAATTGGAGGGAATGGGCGAGGAAGAGTTAGTGACGGCGGCGGTGGCGGTGGCAGTGGGTTTGGGGAAGAGAGGGCTGCAGAGCTATACTGTTGAACAAGGATAGGAACCCAACCATTCAAAAAAACAAAAGGATAGGAACCCAAAGGGGGAGGAATCGGAAGAAGAAGAAAAAAATAGAGAGAAATGGATGATATGAAGGTCTGGAGAGAGAGAGAGAGAGAGAGAGAGAGAACCAGCCAGAAAAAAGCAGAAAAAATAAAAAGAGAAAAAAAATAGAGAGAAAAAAATAAAAAAATGATCTTGGGGGTAAAATAGTCATTTTAGACCTGTTTTGGACCCGTTGTGTGAGAATTAGAGAGAATAAGGACTATCCAGTTTAATTTGAAAGGCGAGGGACTAAACTGTTTTTCAGGCAAAAGTTTGAGGAGTAACAAGTATTTAATCCTAAAAAATACATACATCAAGTCATCAAGTTCGAGTGATTACACCCATAACTAATACATTAGGGAAAAAAATTAAAAAAAAAAAAAAAAACTAAATAGTATTCTTTACACTTCAATGTAGCTGCAACCTTCAAATAAAAAGACCAGTAGACATGAACTCTTTCAATATTTCCAGGTTGCAGTTGATTTTCCCTAGCTTAAGTTGCAGTATCATCCTTTCCCTATGCCATGAAAAAACAGAATAGCTAGATCAGCTTAAAAATAACTAAAATTGGTGGCATATTAAAGTCAGTTTACATTTCTAGTTCAAAAAAATACAAGATATGATACCGATGTGGACAAAGAGTAGGTAACAAAAGTTAAACCAATTAATTCATAACTACTGCAGCAATCTACTTAAAAGTTAAGAATGAGCATTATAAATCAGTCTTCTATTACCTGAAAAGTTAAGAATGAGCATTGTCTGATACTAGCTCATTAATTTGCTCAAGTGATACATACCTACTATGCCTAATAAAGCTAAATCCATTACTTGGACAAAATATGGTGTGAATTTAGCACATCTTTGATCTCCTATCTGAAATGCAGAACACGATAAGATAAAAGAGGAACAAGAAAAAGAATTAGTTGAGGTACATATATATGACATCACTACTAGAAATCTGTTCATTTACATCACCACTATTAAATCGGTCGGAATTGCCCGCGATGTAAAAAAAACATATAAACATCGGCTTATGAAATATCGATTTCTATTGTGGTTATAAACATCGGTCGTTAAATTAACCGATGTGTAAACTTTCGTTCAAAAATTTTGAAAAAAACACGGAGGGACTAAGTTAAAAAGTTTGAGAAACGCGGGGTCCAAAATTTTAATTCCTCCAACACTTAGTCATTTTGTCTGAAACTTTCGAACCCTAATTGATAAACTCTCACTGCCTCCTTCTTCGCGTTCCCGACCTCAGCTCCTTCTCCAATTAACCTGACCCGCGCCCCCGACCACAGCTCCTTCTCCGACCTGACCCGGGGCCCCGACCTCAGCTCAGAGCCTGGAGCTCGTTCTTCGTCCTGACCTCGAGCTCATTCTCCGACCTAAGCCACCTCAAGCCTTTTCTCCGACCACCACCAGCGTATGTTCTCTCTCTTCTCTCCACCACCATTACTGATTTTGTCTCTCTTCTAATATGACACTGCTCCGGTGAGCCCGCTGTTAAACAGGTCCGGTTTCGAATTTGATTTCTTCTAGTTGAGGGATTCAAGTTGATTTTGCTTCCGCCCGAAACCCTATTCAACTCTTCCCGTGATTTGGTAATTTCTTTCCGATTGGCAAATCTCTCTTTTCTAACTTTGTTTCCGACTTTCCAGGTTGCCCAAGCGAAGAAGCCCATCATTGCTCCTCCTCCCAAAAGCCAGTGTGAGTCAATTTGCCTCATTCCTATTTGAATTTTGAATTTGGATTTGTTTTATATTTATTGTTGCTTCAATCCAGTTTTCTACTTTTCATATCCCTCAGATCCAATTCCTCTTCTTTTCGATTTTGACCTAACTTTTTTGGTTTTCTGAAATTTTTATTTTTTAGGGATTTTGATTTATGATGCGATTGCTTTTAAAATTGTTGCAATATGGGGACCAAGAGGGATTTCAGCACTGCGATTCTCGAACAGAAGAAGGCAGTAAATCTCCTTGTCGTCGATGAAGCCATCAACGATGACAACTCCGTCGTCACTGTCCACCCTGAGACCATGGAGAAGCTCTAGCTAGCTCTTTAGGGGCGACACAATCCTCATCAAGGTGCGATTTTGATGTGTTTTTGTTGGTTTATTTGGAATATTGTTGAAGAAAATTGATGGAATTTTGCTTAATTAGGTTTTGGGTAGTGAGTGAAGGATGGATTTATAGTTGGGTTGATGGGTTTTAGGTGTTTTGTTTGAGATCTGGTGACTGGGTGTATTTGGGTGTCCGGAAGTTGGGATTTTCTGCTGGCTCTGAACCCCTGTACTATTTTTTAATTGTCTTAATCACCTTGTTTAAGTTGCACTCTTGTGATTCCTAATTCTGACATTGCATTGGATGATAGAAAGATAGGGTGGACGGTCATTAATGCTAAAATGTGAATTATGCAGGATGTCTCAAAGAGTGTGACAAAACTTGCCGTGAGAGAATCCCGAGCTCAGGATTTGAGGAATGAAATTCTCACCTCTAAAAAGTGACAAGGTTCTGAGCAAGAAGCCCCCTACTCCTCACCTGCGAGTTGTGGCTGATTATCTGTTGGATGCAACAACTAAAGAAGCCAACAAGAGAGTTAAGCTTGCGAGAGCTGCAATGGGTAACAACAACCCTGGTTGCCGTGGATTCAAGAAAGATAAGGACCGCCTTAAGTCTCTCAGTGCTCAGGTATACTTTAGCTTCCTTTTTGTACTTATTTCTTCATGATTATACTTCATGTTGGTAGGCAGAGACCAGAAGTTGCTAATTGATTTGTTATAATCTAATGCTAGGGACCCAAGAAAGGAAGATGGGAAAGAAAAGATGGCAGTGACAACCATAAGCAAAAAAGGCAAAAGACTTAATTTATCTATTTATCTCATCCATGTGTTGTATAGACAGAGGGTTTATTAGCCACCTCCCAATTTGTTTCAATCCTTAGTGTTGGTATTTGGCTTTAAAGTAGCTCATGTATCATTCATTGATTAACTACAGAAACAAAGGTGAGATACAAAACAATGAGACAGAAATGATCATATAATCATCCTCATGTGGACGGACTACTTGCGTCAAATGGTGGCGGCAAGCAGAGAAGATTGGTATGTTAGTTGTATGATACTCATTTTTAGCTATTCAGTTTCTGTTCTTGTATTTTACAAATCATGGTAATGAATTTATAGAAAGAATTTTTAGATACTCCGATCGTTTTTTTTTTTCTGGCATTCACTTCTGGTCAGGATTTGTATTCAGGCACCACGAATCATAGACTAATTGGACTGTTTGTTTATGACTGGATGTTTTATCCTCTGGTTCAACAGTTCTAGTACTTGTGTCCCTTGGTTCAATTTCTACTAGTATATGCTATAACTTTCTAGTCACTAGCATTGTTTATAAACCCCAAGTCCTGGTTTTGCCTCATTAAATTTATATGTTGCAGAAATTAAAGGCTAGAATTTTCTTTAAAAGAATTATTGGCACTGTTGTGCGATCTATGCAAGCGGATCAAAAGGAGCAAGGTTGGTATCTTTATGTTTTTCCTTAGAATAGAATACGTACTGCATATCTTTCTTGTAGAATTTGATCGTTTCTAATTTTTATACTTTTATAGCCAAGTTACTTGCATGCATCTAAAACAATCAAAATATGTTGTCGTATTATTAAGTTTTCAGAGGATCATCATTATTTCTTTTCTATATAATGAATTTCCATAGTTGTTTTATTCAGTTTATCTCCCTGATACTCTCTCTCTCTCTCTCTCTCTCTATATATATATATATATATATATATATTATATATATATATACTCTGTCTTCAACTGTTTCTTTGAGCTGATGGATAGTAAAGATAATACTAGAGTGCAGAACAAGATAGAAACTAATTAAAATGCCCTTTACAATATCATTTTGTGTTGCTAATATATATCACTAGTCACTGCACCATCAAACTGTTCAATCTGAGAAAGGGGTTAATGGAGACTTTAATTTTAGGAGTGGGCAGACTAGTATAACAAGACTTAATTAAGTGATGACATCATTTTTCTGCCCTTACGTATCTAGATTTTCACTGTATTATGAAAGTTGGATTTATTTTACAGTTTGCCGTGTCTACTATGCCTAAGATGTATGCGGGACACATGTATACCTGATAAGAAGATGCTTAAAGATCCAAGGAGGCTGTATGCACCTGGCCGTCTCTATCATATTGTTGAGAGAAAGCCTTGCAGGTGTTGTTCCTTTGAAATAAACGTTGGCAAATATCTGCTTGATTAAATCCAGAAACTTAGATTTCAATTCATAAGAACAAGATTCCATTGCTGTTCTCGCACCTGTCATTATATAGTGTCTGTATATTCAGTTGTAACCTAACATATAGTATTATAAATGCATTTCTATTAGGGATGTTATACAATGCCACTCGTGTCAGTGGGATAGATTTAAAGTATATGATAATAAGGCTTTTGCCTTTAGCAATGGTTCTCAGTGCTGCTATGCTATGCTTTGAATGCCTCTTTTTTCTTTTTTGGTTTTGCTTGATATTTGTCTGAGGGTTTGTAAATGTTTATTTTGCTTGAACTTGACAGATCAAAGTTTCAAACTTTGCACTTATTAGTGCATTTATGACGGAGTTGGAAGCTGAACACCTGTTATCCAGGTTTATATGTGATCCTTTTATTGGAAATTCTACATGATTTTCAGATTATTTGAGTACTTATTTTATCAAGTGTTGCTGGACAGATTTCAGTCTAGATTGTGTTCAGATGCTCATCAATAATATCTACATTTGTAGGATTTTGATGTATGCTGCAGATAAGTGACACATGACCTTGTTTCTGCAATTTGTATGCAGAACGTTAGAGTCAACTAGCTGTCAGTCTGCTGATCAGGTGGAAGCAACATTAGTTAACAAAGGAGTCAGAGTAATATCCGAAGAATCAACCTGTTGGTGTTGTGCTTGTGCGGGCGTGGCTGGCCAGAGATAGCTAATACATGGGAACCCTTGGAGAATCTCCAATCTGTCTCTGATGTTATAGAAGCATTTGAAAAAAGGTATTATTTTGTTTCTGTTTCTGTTTTACGTTCCAGTTACTTCCAAGTCTTTATATTGCCAGTGTTGGCCTCTATAGATAGTCCATAGGGTTTCCACACTAATTATCTTCATTAGCTTGTTTACCCAATCACTGTGCCTTATGTGTTGCATGTTTATATATTTCTAGTGGGCGGTAAAGAAGCGGAAATCATATAGCCAAAATCAAATTGACGAGGTGTGCATTGAAGTGGCTGATTATATACAGAGTTTGATGTAGGACTGTGACTGCCAAGATGTTTTTTGAGTAAGGCTAGCTAGTTTTGGCTTTGAAGCAAACTTTGGTGTGGAACTTTTGTACATTGTTGCTCATATGTTTCCAAGCTAGCTTTTGTAAGTTTAGGGGTTTATTTTCTGAATTATGTTGAATCATGAATTTGGAAAGAAAATTAATGGAAAGCCCCTAATTTTGGATGATGAGAAATGCACTTTTTTTCCCAGCAATAGCTAAATGCAAACTTTTCACATCATGCTTGTCAAAATGAAGTGAAGTATATTAAAGCATAATAAAACAGTAATGCCAAGGAAAACGAAGTCAGTTGAGAGATTAGAAATCAGTATCAAAAATGAAATCGATGTCCTATGATTATCAATATATCGAATTGTAACTCAAAACCGATGTAATCAAAACTACTGCACATCGATTTCTAATCACCAAACCGTAATCTATTATGAACATACAAATCACCTACAATGGAGCAAACCGATGTGTGGTCAAAAGGTGAACATCGGTTTTACGAACAAACAATACTCATGGGAACTGATGTCTACAAGTGTACTGGACATCACTTCTGGAATAGAAATCGATGCAAATGTTCAAGTAGGTATTGTTCGACATATACTTTTTTAAGCATAAAATGTGAAAATATGAAGAATTAGACATACCTAACATACAAAAATATGATGATTATAACGATTATACATCGATTTGTTTTTTAGAATCGATGTTGGTTGTTGTCTGGGACATCGGTTGAAAACGCGCTTATACTGATGTCTATACTTTTCTCTACACCCACTAAGACATCGGTCGAAAATTAGTTTAACATCGGTCCAGAACCGATGTCTATGAACAAAATTCTAGTAGTGCATGTTCGTACTCTTAAATGAAAATATAACAATATCATTTTCTCTGTTTTCTTCATAAGCTAACCAATTGATTAATTTTATCAATAATCAAAGAAAACAAAACCTTGTAATTACTTGAGCAAATGGATAAAACTACTGCCAATTCTAAACTCAAAAACAACACAAGTCAGTTACTCATTAGTATGTTTTATATTCAAGCTACAATTATTAACAAAAGCTTCTGCCAATAGATGAATCAATTAGAGTAAAGAATAAGTGAAGAAACCCAGTTTTATCCATGTCTACAAAATAGGAAGCAGCAAACAGAATAGACATTGTTTCAAATTACGCAACTTTCCTCCTACCAATTGCTACTAAACTCATGGAGTCGCACATAGCTTCAAATAATCATGAATGCAATTTTCAAAATCAATCAGAATATTTGAGACTTCATCATGCATCCAAATATAAACATTGAGAGAAAACAGAGAGAGCAGGACATACGGTACTCTGATTGAAGAGGGAACTTGGAGAAGAGAAGGGCGAGCTGGGCCTATGGTCCGCACAATTGTTCTGAGATTTCTCATCGCCATTGTTTCTATAATTGAATGGTATATATCAACTCCTCCTCAACAATCTCAGCAAATCGATCATTTTGGATTGCCAGCAAACAAACACAAGTTTGCAACCAGCAATTTAAACCAAAGGCAAAATGCAACCAGTTGATAGAAAACTCATCAAACCAAAACCTAATTGAAGTGGGGGGACTACTGTGGCGATAATAGGTTTTGGCGATTATTTTCATTTTTCAAATCAAAACCCACTGTGGGGACTTCCTTTTATATCACAGAAAATTTTCGTGGTGGATCAGTAATACGCTAGGCTTGGGCTTCTTACTCTACCACGACTTATGCTTTGGGCCTTTAAACCTATACCCAAAGAAGAATGCCATCAGTCTAGTTTTCTTTGTGCCCTTCAATCTTTCAATACCCTCCATCCTCTGAAGATGAATTCAGTAATGTTTAGCTTCTGCCAGTTAATTTTATTTCTCACCTTTGATATTCTGTCAAAATTGTTGGTTTCTATACTTTCAATTTTTAGGTTTTACTTCCACGATGATAATAATTTTTAGGTTTTACTTCCACGATGATAATATTTCTCTTTCTTTCGAGATGGAGTGTTGCCCTATTAAACTATCATCGAGGATCTAATCCTCTATTTGTTTGGAGCTGGAGCGTTGTCGTAATCTAGGGTTCACTTGTAGAGTTTTTGATATTGTTGGGAGAGGACGGTTTCGCATTTGGCCGTAACCCACAATTGTGTTGTCGAAAATGTGGGGGGTAGTGGAGGACTAGAAGGCCCACATAGCCATAAACAAATAACTAAATACGACACTAACATAAAATTCACTTAAAAACTTAAAAGATCGACCGTTTCTCATTTTTGAGATTCTTCTTTATGAAAATATAAATAAATAAAAAAATAGTAATAAAAATAGTGTTATATTGGGACCTCCAAATCTGCTCATTTGAGAACTTTATTATGAATTATTAAATGACACTAGCATTTCTCTACACATGCTCTGCATGTGCAGGTTTTTTTTTTTTTTTTTTGGGAAATTTTTAAGAACGGTACATGAACTTAAGGCCACTCCGAATTAAGGTGGCCAACTTTTATATAACTCAACATAAGTACATGGACTATGAAACCCGACACACTTTGTGTCCATGCCGTCACTAACACCGTTAACCCTCATGTCATTATTTATTTTTCAAGGGGTAATTTAGTACTTTCGTCTCTCCCTCTCTCTCTCTCTCTGTGATGCCAACACAAACCAAAACTCATATCCTCTCTCTCTCTCTCTCTCTCTAATGCCAACACAAACCAAAACCCATATCCTTTCTCAGTTTCTCTGTCTCTCTCTTTCTGATGCCAACACAAACCAAAACCCATGCCATATCCTCTCTCTGTCTGTCTCTCTCTCTCTCTCTCTCTCTCTCTCTCTCTGTGATGCCAACGCAAACCAAAAACCTATATCTTCTCTCTCTCTCTCTCTCTCTCTCTCTCTGTGATGCCAACGCAAACCAAAAACCTATATCTTCTCTCTCTCTCTTTTTCTGATGCCAACACAAACCAAAACCCATCTTCAAAATTGGATTGAACCAAAAACCCATCTACCTCCTAACGAGATCGAGACGAGTTGGGTGTCGTAGCGATATGGTGTCCGTGACGACAATGCATGGCTAGGTTCCAGTAGGTTTCAGGGCACGTCACCGGCATCAATTGAAGGCGGAGGATATGCACCAGTGAGACCGGCTATGTAAATATTTGATAGGACGCCGGAGAAATTTCTTTTCTAGGCTCAAAGGCCAATTGGGATTGTATTTTTAGTCTAATTGGTTAGTGATGGTTTGGTATTTTGATTAGAAAATATGGGTTGAGGGTTGATGTCGGTTTTGTGTATTGGATTTGAGTGACTGAATGAGTGAGATTGTTGGAATGGTTTATGTGGATTGAAGGGTATATGGAGTTGATGCGGTTCAAAAATAACGGCAGGATTGGTTGAGGGTATATTTCGGCAGTTTGATATTGGAGTGGAGAAGTGTGGAGTTTCTATTTCCCATTGGTTCGACAACAAAAATTGGTAAGAGATGGTGGTTGTTACTTGTTAGGGTGGGTTTGGAGTGTGGAGTGGACGAGATCGGTGATGAGTTGGGTTTGGATACGAATATGAAATTAGGGCAAATCTCACGCTTTTGGTGCTCCGACGCCGTGCTCGACGGGTTTTGACTAAGACTGGCGGTTGCAGTGTTCAATTGAGGTCATCGATAACAAAATCCACAGTTGGGTTTGATTTGGTTTTGTGGGAAAGCTTGTGAGGCTGAGTCGGAAGCCACAGCCACCACCAAACCCGAAGCCACCCCAATTCTTGATTTCGTGTTGGGATGTACTGAAGGAAGATGGTGAGGAGAGAGAGAATTGGGTGTAATGTCCATAGCAAATTAGCAATTGCTGGTGTTACATACCAGTTTTTTTTTTTTTCAATCAAACTTGAAGAGACCAAATTGCCCTTGTAAATATGACAGGTGGCACCCTCCGTAACGGAGGAGATAACAACATGTACACAAAGTGTGTCGGGTTTCATAGTCCATGTACTTATGTTGGGTTATATAAAAGTTGGCCACCTTAATTCGGAGTGGCCTTAAGTTCATGTACCGTTCTTAAATTTTTTTTTTTTTTGGCAGAAAAATAATAAAGAAAACGGTTATTGCAGATATAAGATCATAGGAGAGAAAAGTGGATTGTGACTTTTTTTTATATATATTTTTTAATAAAAATATATTTTATAAATGTCATAATTGTCCTTGTAATTTAATTAACTCTCAAAGTTTTTTAATCTTTTAGGGTCATTTCTGTCAAAATTTTTGATTTTGGCTAACAAACCCTCTTCTCTTAATAATAGTATAGATATATAACCTACTATAAAATGACTATTAAGGACAATAATTATACCAAAAAAATATTATATTGATTTTCTCCAGACTTTCCAATATATTCAATAATATTAGATGGCGTTCTTTATTATTTTCCTTATCTATTTTCATTTTCTAATTTCACTACATACTCATTAAAGCATTCATATCTTACCATTAGTAAAAACACGGAAAGCTCTCTCTCCTCGAGAACCCTAAAGGCCGGACTTTTCCGATCCAAGAATTCATTCTCGTCCGGCGGCGTACGGACGCCGGGCTGGCCTCTGGCCTCGCCGCTGTCATGGAGACTGCTGCCGGACGGGTATTGATGGCTATTGCTTATGGGGTTCCATCAGATGAGGTTTGCTCGGGGCTTGTCGGCGGGTTTGGCTGGGATGGTGCGTGGTGGTGGTTGTTCAAACAGGAGCGGAGATCTAGCTCTGATGCCAGTTTTTCCTTGATCGACGGCGCCAAGGAGCAGACTCAATGGCGGTGTGTGGCAGGAGACCTGGATCGGGGTCGGTTTTTCTGTGGTGGCGTTGCGATGACCTGGATCGGGTTTGGTTTTTCTCTGTGCGTGGGTTACGACGTCGAGGGCCGTGGCGGTGTGGGTCGCAGGCGGTGGGACCGCTACGGCGCGTGCGGCGGAGGGAGCTTCACTTGACTGTTGTGAACGACGGGAGAGCAGATGGTTTGGGTGGACTGGACCGGATCAACTGAATGGGCCTTGGGTGGACTGGACCGGATCAACTGAATGGGCCTTGGGTGGACTTTCTGTGGTGGCTGCCCTAGTTGGGCTTTGAGTTTTGGGCTAGGGTTTTGGCCCTAGTGCATTAATTATGTATTAGCTTAGTCTTTTACAATAAATTTCCTTTTAGGAAGCTAACACACGTTATGTGCACTCGATGTATTTCTAGCGCCTCTGGAGTAGTACCAAAGGAGGATCTCCGCTATGTCTACGTCCATGACATGTCTAATGAGTGGGTCTATTTCTATGTATCACTGTGGGTACTACCACTATCTTCTTGTCTGTCTGTACATGGCAGCGGAAGGGTATGTAACGGCCTATTCTGGCTTTAGATGAATATATCTATTAGCACCCGGATTTGGGTTTGGTTCAAAAATTAAAGCATTCATATATATTTAATAAGAATTAATACTATGATTAAGATCATGTGACATAAAAATGTATGATATACATGTTGAACGCATATTGGTGAGGGAAAACAAAATAAATCATATTATGACCTAAATCTAAGTCTATCCATTATATTTGTAAAAAAAAAAAAAAAAGAGCTGGCAATTAAAAAAAAAACTAAATAAATATTTAAATAATTAATCATGAGGTACAGAAAATTAGGGGTGGGCATAAACCGAACCAGGAGTCAAAAACCGGCAGAACCGAACCAGAAAAACGGTCCGGTAACCGAACCGGATATAAAATGCACTGAAAAACTCATCAGCCGAACCGGACCGGTTCGGGACTGGTTCAGCACTTCAAACCGATCGAAGTCAACCGAATTGACCGAATTTAAATACATATATATTTTTTCAATGTGTTGTCTCTTTCTTATTGGATGAGTTTTGTTTATGTTGCACCTTGCCACACACGATCTCAACCAGCTCGTATAAATGCTTATAACCCTAAAGGAGCAGCCTCATTCTCTCACGGCCTCACTCTGATCTCTCTCTCCCATCTCTCATTCTCTCTCTCAAGTCTCACCATCTTCCATAAAAATCAGGCCCCAGCCACGTTATTCAAGAATAGATGAGTCTATGTCCTTCATTAGATCTGTCCACCATAGTTAATCGACGACTTTGATCTCTCTCCCTCATCAATCGGATTTTTTTTTCCGATGCGATTTGGGAATTGAGAATGTTTAAAGTTTTGACATTTTCTTCTTGTTATTAAGTTTTGTTTTCTTATGAACTTTGGCTCTCAGTATGTTTGCTGAGATTAGTATTAAGCTTCTGAGTTTGATTTTTTGGATTGTTTGCTGAGATTTGTATGTTTGTTTTTGTATTGTTTTCTTTGGTTAACAATTTGTATGATTAGTTGTATATGCTTCAAGCTTTGATCCTTTTGTTGTTATTTAGAGCAACTCCAACAGCTTCCCTATAATTTCTGTATAATAAGGAAGCAAAAGTTAAAGCTTTAGCATCTTTTTCTTCTCCAACTCCAACAGATTCCCTATTTTACAACAATCTCTAAAATCTCCATATTCTTCCTTAAAATTTTAGAGATTGCTGTAAATATAGGGAATTTGGTTTTCTCTTTCCTCATTTTCCCTAAAATAGGGAAAGTTATAGGGAATATGTTGGAGCAAAAGATGCTCTTTTTTCCCTAAAGTGGAGAAAAATCAAAATATGGGGAAGCTGTTGGAGTTGCTCTTAGCTTTGCGTTTTGCTTGATTTGCTTCATAACGGGTTGTATTAGTGTGCCCATAATTAATGGTTTTTTTGTTTGTAATAATAATGCCCAGAATTAATTATGTGCCCAGATTACAGAACTTTTAAGCTCATCATTGAACTTGAAGCCCAGAAAATGGGTTTTATTGTTCATCAGCTTTATTGCTTTGGTTGCTAAATAATAAATTGGATAAATTGATTAAGAATATGAATGAAAAAGATAAGAGTAAAGCCCATAAAATCATTCACTAGCCAAAAAAGCCCATTAAAATTGGAAGAAAACAAAAAAGCCCATCTAAAACCGACCCCGAACTGGGCCGAATTCAAAATTCAGTAACCCGAAATTTTCGGCCCAGCCAATTTTCTTCGGTTCTCGGTCCAGATTTTGGCCCAACCGATAAGTCCGGGTCGAACTCGGTTTGGGCCCAAAATCGACCCGGGCCGACCCGCGCCCACCCCTACAGAAAATAGAGAAAATAAAATAAACATTAAGAAAAAAAATAATTAATCTTCATTATTTTTTGCACAGATAAAACGAAAAAAAGAGTTTAAAAAAAAAAAACCACAGCATAGTTCATATTATTTTCATATTGATTAAAAATTAATTTTTAAAACTCAATACCTTGAGTTTGATTTTTTTTTTTATTGAAAAAGATATTTATGTTGTATGCAAATTTAGGGTAATGAGTAAGCTTTTTATTTTAAAGATAATAGTTTGTTTGCAAATTATATGAGTGAGGTTATTTGAGGAACTTTAGTGAGGTTTAATGAGTAAATTTAGTATTTGAAAATCTCATAGGAGGTGTAAAAAGCATAGAAGGGCAAGTGAGTAAATTTAGAGGTTCTAATATAAAAACTCTAATAAAAATAGCATGCATGTCAGAATCAAGAAGGTTGGTGCGATTCGTTGTACTGGCGTTCAAGTTCTCGACCAATTCTTAGATCTCACTGTTGGTGAATAATATGTATTATAGCAAAAGAAATTTTTGTCCGTTCACAGTTCACAGTTCACACAAATTATAAGTTTTAACTATTATATCAAATGAACATTTCGACCGAATTACAAAAATCATGTCAGAGTCTACTTCTTTACAATTTTCAACATCCTATTTGTTTTGCCGCTCATTTAGTATCCTAACAATGTTAACAACACCCGAAATGAATTTCTCATTTGATCAAATTAAAACCACATACCCTTCATGGCTTCACGTATTAACTACACCCACAATGTCCACCAAAAAGCGCATACGTGCATGAGTTTAACATTTTTGGTGTATTGAGAAATCCGGATGACTTTTGCTTTGCTAGGGTTTCTTTGCCCTAGCCTTCCAACCGATCGTGATTTGTGTAGTGATGGAAGAGGAGAGAGCGATGACTCCTCCTACACTATCAAAGGAGGCCATTGTGAGCCTTGTTAGAGGAGAGGATGCTATCCATGATTCGTTCTTCTAACTATGTGGTTGGCTTTTGTCTAAGAAGGGGGTGGTGATCCTGTCATTCTTGATGGCGATCTCTAACGTTTGGGGATTAAAGAAAAAAGTCTTGATCTGGCAGGAGGAGGAGGACATTTTCGTTTTCAAATTTAAGGAAAGGGAGGTGAAGAATCGGGTCCTTACTGGGGGTCCATGGTTTTACAATAACTTTATGCTGCTGTTGGCTGATTATGACAGCTTCTCTGCTCTTGATGCGGCGCCGCTGCATCTCTTTGAGGTTTGGATGGCGGTAAAGGGATTGCGCATTACTATGCATAACGAGAAAACTTTAATGCTAATCGGACAAGTGTTGGGGGATGTTGTTTAGGTTGATCAGGGAGTGGTGCAGAGAAAGGACCTGGTCCAGAGGATTCGGATGATTTAAGATTTTTGAGTTTGGATTTGGGCGCAGCGGCTGTTTGAGTTTTCACCGACAGTCTCGGTGATGGTGGAGCTGCATTATGAGAAGTGTCATAGGCTTTGTGCAGCGTGTGGTTTCTTCGGTCATGGCGGTGGGATCTGTAACAAGCGACTGGAGGTGGAGGCGTCGTTTGACCTGTCGGGCCGAGATGCAGTGGAATCGGGCCGTGCGGGTTTAGGGTTGGAATCAGTTTCCGGACTGCACGCTGCTGTGGCAGCGGTGGTGGGGACGGAGACGGTGTCGGCATGAAGTGGTTTGCCATCGAAGGCAGTTGACATGGCTTTGGTGGCGGTGGATAGGTCGGCGTCGGCGGCTGCATGAATTGTAGAGTTGGCTGCTCCGAAAAAAGCGGGAAACCCTAATTTTGAATTAGGGTTTACCGCAGGGTTGACTGGCCTGCATGGCTGACAAGGAGGGATCTTTTGGGCTTTCTGCTAGGCCTGGATCTGCTGGAAAATGGTCAAAGTTGGATTTGGGTTCTGAAAATGGCCCAAAGGTGGCTTTAGGAGTGAAAAAGAAGATCTTCAAGCCTAATTTGGCAATTATAGCTTGGCGAGTTGGTGGAGGTCCCGATCTCGATTGGGCCGGCTCCAAACAAGAAGGGTCATCCTTCTAGACGCCGAATTAAAACTCCTGAAGCAAAAGGTAATACTGCAAATGTGGAATTAAGCTCCAACTCGGATGGAAGGAGCTGCTTATTGTTTTGTTATTTTGGCGAGGGTTTTAAGCCTGTGTGAGTGTGATCAAGTTTCTATGAGCCTTTCTATGACGTTTCTAGTTCCTTACTTGTACCATAATTGCGTGATTGGTAAGTGAGGGCTAGTTGAATGATTTCTTTCCGTAGGAGGCGAAACTTTGTCATGCTTGGATAGGTGTGACGACTTAAAATTTTAAACATTTTCTGAAAAATAAGTTTAATTTTAATTGGGAAAAATGCACAGACAGTGTCTGGACACTCCGAGGACTGTCAAAATGATACCTGAACTTTCAAATGTATCAAAGTGATACCTGGACTTCTAATTTGTTGTCAACGTAGTACCTACGGGGACTTTCCATCACGGGTCCGTCAGTTCGAGTCACGTGTGACGCTCGTGACCCCCAAAAAGATGGCTAAATGGACTTTTTACTCACATCAATCCCAAAACTCGTTGAAAACTTCGATTCCTCCAAACCAAGTACACTTACACATAGAAGTCGACCTAAATCATACCCGAACTCCCACTCCTCCTAAACCTAAAAGTCGACAAAAGTGAATCAACCAGGCTGGAAAGGAGTCGATTCCATTGGATTCCCGACAAAAAGTGATCGATGGCGAAGATGTGGAGGTTTTTCAGAGAATCTGGACCGAGACGCAAAGATAGTAAGTCTCACTTTCATCTCCTTCCTTGTGAGAACAGTGTCGGACCTGGTAAAAAATGTGTTTTACAAAGAATCTGAGTCCAGATTAGGGTAAACAAATATTAGGGTTTTGATTAGCTTTTGATTAAGATGAAATGGTTTTTTAGGGTTTCGGGATTTGGGGGTGAATTTTTAAACTTCAAATTGGGAGTGGTCCATGTATTCCATTCCTTCTATTTGTCATTTTGCATTGGAATCTTGAAGTTTGAATTTCCAGAACGCTCTAGAAGAGCGCTTTGGCAATATCCAAGATTCCCTCCTCCCTGACTTGAAGGTTCAATGGAACAATCTGCGTTTTGCTGATTTCAAGTCTGTTGCTGAATATAATTCAGAAGCTCTTCGCCTACAGTCCATGTTGAGGTTTTGTGGACAACCTGTCACAGAGCAAGAGCTAATTGAGAAAACTCTCTCCACCTTCCCCGTTTCAGCCATTGTGGTATCAAAGCAATACCGCACTGAAGTCAATGCTGGACGGATCACGAGGTTTCATCAGCTTATCAATCTCATATCTGTAGCTGAGAAACATGATAAAATACTCGTAAGGAATTATAATTCAAGGCCCATTGAAACTAAGAGCGTTCATGAGGTGAATTATAATGCACCCAAAAGACGGCGCAAGGAGCGGAACCCTAAGAATAAGGGATATGAGGGACGTATGGGTCCATATAACCGCCCTAACCAGGAAGGAAACCGCAAGTTTGGTACGGATACACGTGGTAGCAATGCCACACGTGGGAGAGGGGGTCGTGGCAACCCTGGCCGTGGTGGTGGCACCATGGCCTGTGGTGGTGGCGTCATGGCCCATGGTGGTGGTACCAACCCTCCTAGGGAAGGCCCACAACGTGCACCTCAATTAAAGGGAGGCAACCACAATGATGTGTGTCATCGATGTGGATGAAGTGAGCATTTGTTCAAGCAATGCAAGGCAAGCGAGCAACTAGCTGCAAGATACAGGGCATACAGGGACCTGAGGGAGCAAGAAGTGTACCTTGCAGAAGAAGAAGAAAATGGTGGAGACATCCATCACACCATAGAGGACTTCAAAGCTGACATTGAAGTGCATAAGGATGCCGCAGACTTTGATTAGATTAGTCCTTTTATTTTCCAAGAATTTTTGTAATGACAATATGCCTTAGTCAATAAGTGACAATTGTATTAACTCTTTCTCATGTGGCGCATCCAATAAAATATGATGTCTAGGAAAGTCATTGAGATCATCGGTACTTAAGAGAGCCTCGCTCCACCAACATCTCTCTACTTTCCTGGTCATATTTGATTGGAGTTACCAAACGGATAGAGTGACTACAATGTGTCTTAGTTTGATTTTATTTTGGATTAGACTTTTTGGGACCTTTGATGTAATCATTGGCTATCTTTATTAATAAAGTATCGTATTATTATTCGATGTCATGGACATGTTTTAATTCTGAACTTTATTATTTTTCAGTATGTTTCCTGGAGAGTTGGAATGCCTTGTTGATAGTGGCACCACACATACTATATTGCGACATAGGCAACTATTTCTATGGATGACGCCTAGTCGATCTTCTGTGACTACGATGGCTGGACCATTACAATTGATTCATGGTCGAGGACCAGCTCAATTTATGTTGCCAAATGGCACAAGTATTAATGTCACCAAAGCTCTATATGCTCCTAGGGCTGGAAGGACCCTATTGAGTTTTAAAGATATAAAAGCCAATGGTTTTCATGTGGAAACACATTGTGAGAATGGACAAGAGTTCCTTTGCATCACCTCTAATGACTACGGACATAAACGAGTATTAGAGAAACTTATGTGTCGATCTAGTGGGTTGTATGCAACCACTATTCGAATTATTGAATCCAACCATATCATGAGAAATGACTTATGGGATTCTGACACATATAGGCTTTGACATGACCGTTTGGGACACCCAGGTCGTGATATGATGATTCGTATATTAAAGACTTCACACGGACATCCATTTTTCAAAACGAAAAGAACTCAGAACCAAAATTCGATCCATGGTAGGGCTGGCGCCGCCTACCTCATGCGGCCCAAAAGTGGTATTGACGCCACCAATACCTTCTTGGTTCCTTTTTCTACTTCTAAAGTCAATTGTGACTTCGTGGCTCAACCGGATACTTCCCTGGTTGCTTCTAAAGCCCATCTTTCGTTTTGCAAAGCCTGATCTTTAGCAAAATTAGGATCGAGACCATCCTATGCAAAGGACACTAAGGAAAATATTCCATTTTTACAAAGAATCCAAGGTGATATTTGTGGACCTATTCAACCAACTTGCGGACCATTTAGATATTTTATGGTGTTGGTTGATGCAGCGGCACGATGGTCACATGTCATGCTATTGTCCACAAGAAATGCTGCCTTTGCTAAAGTCCTAGCACAAATCATTAAATTACGGGCTCACCACCCTGATCATCCCATTAAGTCAATTCGTCTTGACAATGCTGGAGAGTTTACATCAAAAACCTTTGATGACTATTGCATGTCCATTGGGATTGAGGTTGAACATCCTGTTCCTCATGTTCACACCCAAAATGGTCTCGCAGAAGCTGCCATCAAAAGACTTCAAATGGTCGCTAGAGCATTGGTTATGCGCACCAATCTCCCTGTTTCTGCTTGGGGCTATGCAATATGGCATGCAGCTGTGCTCATTCGTCTGAGGCCTACTGCCACTCAACCCTTTTCTGCATCCCAGATGGTTACTGGATATGAGCCTGATGTCTCACACTTACGCATATTTGGGTGTTCAGTTTATGTGCCAATTGCGCCGCCATAGTGCACCAAAACGGGTCCTCAAAGACGATTAGGCATTTATGTTGGATATGACTCTCCAACCATTATCCGCTACTTAGAACCCTTGACAGGCGATCTATTTACCGCTAGATTTGTGGATTGTTACTTTGATGAGACAGTCTTCCCGTTGTTAAGGGGAGATAGGAACAATAATGTTCAACAGGAACGACATGAATTGTCGTGGTCTGTCCCCACTTTGTCTCATCTTGATCCCCGAACCGCACAGTCCGAAATTGAAGTGCGGAGAATTCTCGATCTTCAGAACATAGCAGACTCTATGCCTGATGCGTTTTCTGATTTCGCTAAAGTGACAAGATCACATATACCTGCTGCAAACATGCCTGCAAGGATTGATGTCCTTAAAAATCATGGACATGGCGCCACCCCTAGGGGTATTGGGCATGGCGCCGCCACCACTAATAGTGATGGCAATGTGGCTCAGGCCAGGCTCCCAGCAAGGAAACGTGGGAGGCCCAAAGGTTCGATGGATTCTCGCCCGAGAAAGAAAGCGAGTTTGGAACATAAATAACCCGTCTCATGAAGATATTCCGGATTATGGTTATGTCCAAGAGACATCATTGGGGGACGCTCCAATGTTAGAACCAATTCCAGGGAATAAGGAGATCTCCATGAATTACACTAGTGTACATGGGAAGTTGAATCGAGATTCTATTATCCTTGATGATGTGTTTGCATATTCTATTGCTCAAGGAATTATAGAACACAATGATATCGAACCTCGCTCCGTTGAAGAATGTCAACGAAGAGCAGACTGGCCTAAATGGAAAGATGCGATCCAGGTTGAATTGGATTCACTAACAAAGAGACAGGTATTTGGGCCTATAACGTTGACACCCCCAAGTATAAAGCCTATTGGCCATAAATGGGTCTTTGTTAGAAATCGTAATGAGAAAAATGTGGTTGTTAGATATAAGGCCCACCTTGTGGTGCAAGGTTTCTCACAACGCCCTGAAATCGACTACGAGGAGACATATTCTCCCGTAATGGACGTTATAACGTTCCGCTACCTTGTCAGTTTGGTAGTTTCAGAAAAACTTGACATGTAGCTTATGGATGTGGTTACAGCATATCTCTATGGGGATCTAGATTCAGAGATATATATGAAGGTTCCAGATGGACTTCAATTACCCAAGTCAAGTGGCTCTAAACCACGGAGCGTGTTTCAATAAGATTGAGACGCTCACTATATGGATTGAAACAATCCGGACGGATGTGGTATAACCGTCTAAGTGACTACTTGATTGGGAAGGGTTATGAGAACAATGAAATATGCCCATGCGTGTTTATAAAAAGGACAAGTTCCGGATTTGCAATTGTAGCAGTTTATGTCGATGACATGAACCTAATTGGAACTCTAGATGAGTTAAAGGAAACTGCTAAGTACTTGAAATCCAAATTTGAGATGAAAGATCTTGGGAAAACGCGGTTTTGCCTCGGACTAGAACTCAAGCACCGTAGTGATGGGATTATGATCCATCAGTCAGCATATACTCAAAAATTATTAAGGCGCTTTAATGAAGATAAAGCAAAGCCTGTGAGTACTCCCATGATCAGTCGTAGTCTTGAGCCTGAAAAAGATCCGTTTCGTCCAAGGGATGAGGACGAAGACTTATTAGAGGCTGAAGTGCACTATCTAAGTGCAATAGGCGCATTATTGTACTTAGCTCAATGCACAAGACCGGATATCTCATTCACAGTGAACTTGTTAGCTCGACACAGTTCTGCGCCAACACGCCGCCATTGGATTGACATAAAGACAATCTTTCGATACTTGAGAGGTACGATTGATATGGGCTTTTTCTATCCCTACAGAGAGAAAAGAAATAACGGAAGTGTGGGATCGGACTCCACAAGGCAAAACGCCACCTTCCGTGCTCTTCCTCCCCTCCATCAAAATGAAAACGATGTCTTGATGGGTTTTGCTGATGCAGGGTATCTCTCTGACCCTCACAGAGGTCGCTCCCAAACGGGTTATGTCTTTACCATGGGAAGCACTGCGATATCTTGGAGGTCTACAAAGCAGATCCTTGTTGCTCCTTCCTCAAATCATGCAGAGATTATCGCTCTACATGAAGCCGTGCGAGAATGCATATGGCTAAGGTCTGTAGTTAGACACATTCGAGGAACTTGTGGTTTGAAGTCTACCACAGATGAACCTACATGCATTTATGAAGATAATGCAACTTGTATTGAGCAAATGAAGTTAGGTTTCATCAAGGGCGACAACACTAAGCATATATCGCCTAAGTTTTTTTACAATCAGCAACAACAAACACTTCTAAATATTGAAGTGAATCAAATCCGTTCAAAGGATAATGTAGCGGACTTGTTTACCAAGTCATTACCTAAATCCACCTTCGAGAAACATGTGAAGAGCATCAGATTAAGAAAGCTATCCGAACTCCGATAATTGTAGAACTCAGGGGGAGACCTTGACATCAGGGGGAGGTATGATGTCTACATGTTCGATCTCAAAGAGTGAAGGACGTGTTGTGCTCTTTTTGCCCTTCGACCAGGGTTATTTTTGTCCCACAGGGTTTTTGTTACCTGACAAGGTTTTTAGTGAGGCAACGATCAAAGCGTCATCACTGAGTTTGAGTGGCACAATGGGGAGTGTTGAAGGATGTCGACTACTCCACATTCACGCACGTTGTGCTCTTTTTCTCCTTCGACCAAGGTTGTTTTTTCCCACAGGGTTTTTATTACTTGGCAAGGTTTTTGACTAGGGAACTTAGAAGTGCATAGCAGAGGCAACACTATTGACATGGAATATCCAAGGGGGAGTGTTGTAAATGATAATGACCATTCATGCAATAGGTATTGCTTAATGTATGCGATTGACATACTTGTAATGTGCGATTGACATACTTGTAATGTGCGATTGACAGACTCATAATGTATGCGATTGACAGACTCGTAATGTGCGAGTGATTAGTATAGCTATTATGTATTGCCTTTTGTATACATGATGTAACCCTATATAAACCTCATGGTGAGATGAATACAATACAATACAATTTTTCCAATTCTCTACAACAGGGATGTGACAATAGGCTTGCTTAATTGTGAGCTTCCCAATGATGTTAATTAGTTTGCTTTAGCTTGGATAGGTTTTACCGGATTTTCTTGCCGGAATTCTTATGTAAATTTTGTAAGCTATGGCTATTTGGCTGTTGATTATTGAATAACAATCAACTTCTATGTAAAAATAATAATAATAATAATAATAAAAATATATAATTTGGTGTAGTCTGAGGTTGAAAATGACTCCATGGAACTAAAAATATCTTGTTGCCGACAACCTTTTCAAAACTATTCCCACCAAAGCACGTAAAATTGCAAAAACATGATGAGGAACAAAATCAAAACAACTGAAAAGTACTCTACGTTATTTTAGAATATTGAAATTTCAGAGTTGGAAATTGTTAGATACAAAGTATTCACAGTTTAATAAGCTAATCTAACTCATTCTCAAAAAAAAAAAAAAAAAAAAACTAATCTAACCGTTCTGAATTTTGGAATTTCAATATTCTGGAGCATTATAAACAATCCTCAATATAACTACAAGTCATTAAAACATGAACATAATTTTCAGTACAATAGGATCAATGTAACGATATAATAATGCTAGTCAAATCAACTACCATAAAACAACTAAATTAGCAAAATTTTCTATAGTACTATTATAGAATATTCAATATTGTAGGCCTGGGCATTTTAGCCCGAAAGCCCGAACCGGATCGATCCCGACCGTGAGGTCCAGGCCGGGCTTTGAGAGAAAAAATAGACAAAAAAATAAAGCCCGGACCATTTGAGTTTAAATGGTCCGGTCCCGGGCCCTTGTTTCCATAATCCCAAAAGCCCGAAGATAAGCCCGATTCCATATACCCTTTGGAAAGGGTTCTACTAGTCTTTGTCTTAAGACAATAAGACTTTCACTCTTTCAGACTTTCACTCTTTCAGACTTTCAGTCAACCCGAAACCCTCAGCCATCGACGCTCAACACAACACCTTGACCCAGCTTCGGATTTTGATTTCCTTGGAGCGATCAAAACTTCAAAAGGGATTCCAATTCTAGTTTCCCTTTGAAGCTCGAACTCGCAGCACTCTCCAAGTTTCCAGTACCCGACCCTTTCCCAGACGCAAAGCTTTGGGAAATTTATTTGCAGCCTTCTTCAGTTCTTCAATTCCCTTCGCATCGCTTTTCCAGTTTCCCTTCGCAGCTCGAACCCACTCGAAGCCCTCAATCTCTTTTCCTTGAATTGGTTAATTTTTTTCTGAATTTGTTTTGTTTTTGTTTTGTATCCAGTGGTTTGTGTTTTGAGTAGTTCCAGTTTATAACAAGAAGATTGGGTTCATCGTGAAAGCTTGGTGAGATTTGGATTTGGTAGTAGTACTAGGAGTCGGTGTTGGTTTGGCTGGGAAGAGGTGGGTGCCAATATTTGGATTGACTTTGGGAAGGAGTTTTCAGCAAAAGAGGAAGGAGTTTTAGTTTCAGCAAAAGCAAGGTAAGAGTTGGGTTTCTTTTCATGGTAGGATTTGGATGTTCTTCGATTATGTCAGATTGTGGTTTTCATTGAGTTATTTGTGTCTGAGTTTTATATGACATTAGACGGTGGCTTACTTGATTTCATAGATTTGTTTTGTGATTTTTGATCAGATTGATTGGTATTGATTGTTATTGATCTTTCTTTTGTTAATTAAAGCTTATCTTATTCAATTGTTAATGTATGCAATATGGTTTTGTTTTGTAGTCTGGGTTTTGTTTTTAATCTTATTCATCTTTGTTATCGTTTAATGAATTGTCACTGGTTTCCATGAGTAAAATATTTTCTTCTGCTGATAAGTGATAAGGTTGTGAGTTTGTGTTGACGTGAAAGATCCATTACAAGTTGTATATACTTTAGAGTTAGCAACTGATGTATGTTATCTAAAGAAACTAATTCATTAAAGCAACTGGTTGTTTGAAATATAGAATGTAGGAAGTTGTTCTTAATTGGTTTTCAGAGTGACCAGCTGTTCCAAATCAACATATGTCAATAAATGATTAAGTATTGGCTTTCAGTTCTTTAATATGATTTTATTTATTGCTCAAGGGTTATGTTATTTCTTCTTTGTTCTATAGTTGTATAATCTGAAGCCTCTCTTTATCACTTTGGATCTTTGACAATGGAACCCGAAGCAGCTGCAGTTTCACTAGTTTGTGGGGACGAGATGGTGGTGGCTTCCAACCAGTCTGAGGGCGGTGATGAAGAAGCTATGAAGTTTGGATGTTATTCTCTTCATTTTGTAGCTTAGTTTGTAACTTGTATGATTTTATATATATTCTTCTTCTAAACCCAGAAAAATGATGAAACAATGGAGAAATTTGAAAATGAAGGTAAGCAAAATTTGACTTTTGGGCCCGAAAACCCGGCAAAACCGGCCCGGGCCTATTTGGTCCGGTCCTTCATGGTCCCTATAACTGAAAAACATTATTTGAGCCCGGCCTGAAAAAAACGGGCTTGGTCCCGGGCCTAGTAAATTGGCATGCGGTCCTGGCCCGTGCCCAGGCCTAGAATATTAACACATCGGAGCCGAGAGATTCGTTATATTAGTCATTATTTATGGTATATATTACATAATGAGGTAATGCAAACAAGAACCTCTTAACCTAACCCATACTAAAATACAACTTACCCTACCAATCTTAACTGGATTTCCAGATTAGAGTAGCAGGACACTGAGGATATGCATGGGAGGTGGGAACCGTGTGTTTTCATTGTCAAATAGGACGTTGTGCGTGGTCAGAGAGGTAAGCGAGGGCAGTGTCTCAGTTTCTACTTTCTTGAGATCCCAAAGTGCGTACAGGCACTAGCTTTGCTTTGCTTTTTGGATTACTGGTGGATACTTCAGGGCTCAGGCTAGGATATCAGCTATACCTGGAGAGTTCCTGCATGCATGTCCTTGCTTTGCTTTATGACCTGCAGGTCACCTTGGAACACTTATATATAGCCCCGCTATAGACACCAGAAAAGCCAAGTACCTGAAGATAAAGGAGGTCCCATGCACCTCAGTCGATATTATTGCTCGGGAAATTTGCCTTGTTAATCAGTTTGTGTGTTTATGGCTATGATTACAAATCGTACTTCGGAAACGTAATTGTCTCTCTGAATTCGAAAAAATTCTGGAGAGTGAGTTATTTCGGATAGTGATCGATGATTGCAGTGAAAGAAATACATCAATCTAATGATGACAAAAGTCGAAGGAAGGGGGCACTCGCCCCTAAATCGGGAACTTCACTTATTCAACAATGTGTTCTTAGTATTATGGCTTGAACTTTGGTTCAACTTCAACTAGTGTTTTTACACCGGAAAAAACTACGATCTCCCGGACTTTTAAGGCAGATTCTCAGCTCGGCGGTGAACGAGTTCAGGTGCTATTAGAAAGCTGCGTGTGGGTCTTTCAACCCATGCTTTTAACATGGGTACTGTAAGGTTCAAGTTGAATGAAACAGTTTTAAATTAACAATTTAGTATTGCAATCACTAAAACAATCACAATTCTGTGGTCATGAGTAGATTGTTTGGATATTAGTACTCTGTATATATTTGACAATTTTTTTTGTAAGGTCTCATCTTATCATGTGTACCGTAAAGCTAATTTTAATCCCTTTATAAACTTATCTAATATTTGACCAAAAAATAGGGTGATGGACTGATGGATCGAGTCCGATTGGCTACCAATTTACCATTAACAAACAGTGCATGGGTCTTTAAACTCATGCGTTAACATGGCTACTGCAAGGTTTAAGTTAAAAATAATTCAAAATTAATAATTTATTATATCATTTCCTCTACAGCGTCAAGACCGTGTGTAAGGTCTTATCTCGTCAGGCGTAGCGTGAAGCTAATTTTGTGACTAGCTAATGAGCAGTTAGAATGGAAAAACTTAAAATGATCTTAACCCTTTTACAGGTTCATCCACTATTAATTTGATCAAAAGATAGGATGATGAGGGAGTTGCCTCTACATTTTGAAATACATGGATGTTTGGGTTTGTGGGGAAGGGGGTGGTTGGAGATGTTAAATTCTACAGCAAGAACGATTATGATACAGACTGTGTATGAAACCAATTAATTCAAGCTGGGAAAAGATGGAGGACAGAGACCAATCAACTGGTCTAAAAGGAGAAGGACACAAGCAATATAGGCCAGGTCATAAATGTCAAGTACATAGGGGGATCTACTTCAAAATCTTTACTTTGAATCATTCTCCAATGTTGTCTTTGCTTGTGTTTGTGTCATGTGGGTTAGTGTGTCAGAGAGAGATGGAGAGACAAGGGGGGAGAGAGAGAGCTAGAGATAAGAGGGGTAATAAGTCTAAATAGATTAACCAAAGAGGTAAGTCACAGCTACCTTACCTTGTGAACACACATAGGTAGGTGGTCAAAAAGGAAAAAAAGAGACATGAATTAGAAATTAAATTTCTTTTAGCTAGTTCTAAGTCCTACTGTTTACTACTACTGACAAGGAAAACCAATGATGATGATTGATCAGGATCAAGAATTGTATCTCCTACTATTCTTAGTAGACTTATTCATGTTATTGCTATTATTAAGCTGCTGGGGTTGCTGGTACTTCTCCTGCTCTGTTCTTCTTCTACTTGCAAATACTTCTCCGTGTCTCATTAACCAGAACCTCTCTATTTCTTCTGCTTTCCGGCCCGGAAGCCTCCCGGCTATAAGTCCCCACCTGAGCTATACACATTGCAATTAGAAACCATTCTACGAATTTAATTGATTAGTCACTTTATTAAGTTTAATGAACTGGTCAATTAAGACCAAGCTGCATTGTTTTCATAAGCTGCTTATATTGCACTTACAGTTACAGTCCCGAAATAATCTCATTTTTTGCACAAAGAATTGTGCCCAAATCATGTTGATGTATTCACAATTTCACATCTATGTTAAAAGAGAAATTGAGTTATGAGTAGAAGAAAGACAATAACTTTGATGGAACTCGATAATAATGATAGTCAGGTGGTGGATCCGTGGATGTCTTTTAGTGAGAAAGCAACACTAGCTAATTGACCAAAAAAAAAAAAACACTAACTAGTTTTATCTTGAATAACGGAAACATTATTTGATGAACGTGTATACAAATTTAGAAACTATAGTATGCTAAACAGCAAAACATTGCTGCCCCCTAGCTATCAGTATCACAATACGATAAGAAGGTTCCCTAGCAATGGTATCACATTAATGAACCTACCAAAACGACGACTCACGTGTTACACATGTATCATCGTAATGCACTAGTAAGAACGACATTTTTTCTTATCCCTATTTAAGGGCGGCCATTTCTAAAAGAAGTAAAGGAACCCTCAAAACTCCCATTTTACTTCGCCAAAAAAAAAAAAAAACCTCCCATTTTAAACCGGAAATATATAAAAGGACTGATAGGGGGGGCACTAATTTCGTGCTAGTAAAAAGTTTAATTTGTCATCGTTAAGTTTTACCTGTCTCCGACGAGCTTGTACATTCTACAAATGAGATCTTCTTCTTGTTCCGACATGTTTATGAACTCCCACTCAATGCTGCTTACCTCTGCCATATTTATAATACATGCAAACACAGAGAAACAGAGTGAGAGAGACAGAGAACAGTTACATAGATAGATCATATTAATAGTAATATTCATCAATAAAAAAAAGGTGAAACCATATGGACCAGCAATGATGTAGCATGGGGTACCAAATTATTATATGCAGAAAATCAAGGAAAGATTCAAAGACAAGAGTAAATTTGGACAGGTCAGGTTAGAACCTGTCCCAGAAAGCACTAAACAGATAAAGCAAACAAAGAAGAATACATTATAAATTAAGCAGAAACAAGAAGAACCCATTAAAGTTTAAGCAAAAAGAAGATGAACCCAGAAGTTTGATTTGAGTGATGAGAAAGGAGAAAGGAGTGATGGAAACTTGCCTTCCGAGAAGGAACTGCTGCAAGTCTTGGCTTGTTTTCTGCGGCGTTTGACGTCCATAGCTGCTAGCTTTTTCCACAAGCACTTTTGGAGTAGTTGGGCCAATTTGAGAATGAACAGAGGGAGATGAAAGAGAGAGGAGGGAGAGGAACCCAAGTAGAATTTTTGGAGTGATAAGATTAGAAGGGGGAAGAATTGGGTTTTAAATAGTTTCCCAAGAGGAATTTGTTTTCGACTGTAAAAAAAACAGGCTCAGTTTTAAATGGCTCATTGAGAGAAGAGCTTGCTCATCTTTGAACCGCTAAGAAAGCAAAGCAAGAGCAATGGAGGAAGAAATATGGAATGGCAGGTCCTACCAAACAAACAAAATAAAATCATGTTGACTTGTAGTTGTCACCCTTAGTCCACATAAAACTTTGTTTACAAGGTCAAATGCTTGTTGAAGCCACTCATGGCTCTCCTTCAAAAGACATAAATACCCTTCATCAAGCCACAAAACCAGGTGCAATTCAGGGGTAAAATGGTCTAATGGAGTTGGCACTGTTGATGTGTCCACTTGTCCATGATGAGGTGGCGAACACCCAAGCCAAGTCCCAGAATGAGTGCCAAAATAACTGGAATGTAAATCACAATTAAAGGAATTAAATAGGGGGATGTTTATGCTCCAGGTAGTACCGTAGTAGTACTTAAGGATATCATTAATTATTGCTTAATTGGATGTTGGTTTAGATTAGCTAGTTAATTGATTGATAGACAAATACTTAGGTGGGGGTTTCCCCACCACGTGGCCTTACGGCCATCCAATCAGAAGCAATCAAATTTTCCATCTTTTCCGAAACTGCTCCTGCTCTCTAAAGTGAAATACCCAAAACACCCCCCTTGCTGGACAGTGATTGACCCTCCCCACCACGTGTCCCGTGCGGGTGCCCTACGCAAGATTCTTTCTAATTGATATAGGGTCCAGGGATTAAAGAGTAGTGAGGACCTGCCATGTTGACAGAGACACATAAATACCCATCAGGTAAAAGAAGACTGCTCCTAGTCTTTATAACTTATAAGTCTTTAATATCTTTGAAAAATCCAATTCCCTAAGATCATAACTAACAAGTTTAATCAAAATACAGTAAATACATACTTCTCAAATTTTATTCTATATTTTCTGGGTCCAAAACAATTCATTCTGTGTCACATCCATTGGCAACTTAATGTTTGAATATGTTGTCAATCTATTATCCAATGCCCAAATAGCCGGGGGTTTGTATGTATTTCATTTCAGTTTGTTTCCATTCCAACAACCCAGTCTGTTGGGTTTGTACTTCTAGCTAATTGTAATGGAATTTGTTTGTTTTTGGCCAAAAAAAAAAAATAGCCGGGGGTTGTTGGGCTACTTTTATAGTTACTACATTTTTTTTTTCTTTTAAAAAGAAGAGCTCAAAAATATTTAGAGCAACATGTTCTCTTGGGGAGATGAGTTTTTCTAGTGGATTTTATGTAGAATTATGAATTGTATTGAACAAACTAAACTTTTAATTTTTTCTTTGATTGCGTTGTAAGATGAAAGTACTTAAATGATAACTATTTTTTTACCCCCTTAAAGAGTGTTTGAATTATAAAATTTTAGGAGAAACATTAATAATACTAATTGGTCAAAGCCATTAATATATGTTTTTCTAAAGCGTTCTCATTGGAGAGAATTTGAAGTACCTACATCTCGTTCAAAAAAGTTTTTTCTACTTTGTATAACACCCTGCTATTGTATCAATCACCTTTTCAGTTTCCAGCTACCACTTAACGACATTGAGTATGGGGTCAAGCAAAAAAGTAAGTATGGATAAAATTAGAGTATGAATCATGAAAACGAAACATTATGAGGAGTTGCACAAGTTAAAGACCAGAAGAATTCTTTTCTTCTTGTTTGTTCTCTTTGGATCAATTTCAAGCATTAATCGTGGAAACCGAATGTACTTAACGAGATTTGATTCGAATTGCAAGTCACATAAGTCCAAGAGAAAGATTAATCCATTATCCAAAGCTAGAGTATTTTACGTAATTAAAAGTTGAAATTTGTAGAGGACGTTTATAAAAAGTGAAAAATCCTAATAAGGTTTGTGCATGACTTTATAGTTATTTAGGGATGTAGACAATTCATGATTTAGTTCAAACAGCTTTTATAGGTTGAGCCCTAGATAAGATTCTTGCATGGATGAATGTTTGGTAGGACAATTAGAAAGGTCAAATTAAAAGGAGCAAAAAGCCAAATTTACTTTAAGATCATGTCTTATTCTTTTGATTTTGTTCTGGATCTTTGCGAGAACAAGAACATGGATTCAAAAACCTTTGTAGTTTGCCTCAAAGAGAGCTCACTATAATTCACAATTGGCAGCTTTTACATATTCTAAATTAATACTACTCGATCTGTGTAGGCTGCTTTCCACATTTCAACTTACATGAATTGCTTGAAGTATGCCACTTTCCACATTTTCAAGTTCTCAGATCTTTGGCCTCGTATCTAAAGGTGGCTAGCTGACGCCAACATGTTTTTTCATCTTAATTTAAAATTTGTATATCACTTGAAAACTCCAGAAGCAAATAATTAATTGAAAGTACGTAGCAAATGAGAATGATGGAGATGACAAGCACAAGCGGTCCTTAGATGCAAATGAGAATTGTCTTGTACAGTATTTCTTTTTATTTTTATTTTTATACATGCATATGCGTATTTGTTTTCCTCTCCTCCAATCGTCTTCTCTCTTTCTCTCTTATGGTTAGGGTGTTAAACAGCGACAAGCGGAGCCTGTGGCCCACAATTGTACAGTACTGTCTCAACCACCCATTAGGTGTTGGGTTGTAATCACAAAAGTCCTCGGTACAATTGGGTAAGAGCCACCCACTTATAAGTTATATTTTCTTTTGTCATTTTTCTAATGTGGGATCTTTCCTCTCCAACACGCCCCCTCACGTGCAACCTAGCTTTAGGTAGTAGGTATGCACGTGGAATTAATTGACAAACCCAATTCCACATTAGGAATCGGGTCACAAGTCCCACATTAGAGACTTGACCAATCACATAACAATCCAAGGCCCACATCGGACACTTGGCAATAATCCAATCGGAAACTTCCGATGATCAATTTAATGAACCCAAACTAGGTCCATGATTGGAGAAGAGATTGGTGAATCAATTAATACCCAAATCCGGGTCCATGATGACGACGTAATTGAAGAGCAACCCGCTCTGATACCATGTTAAACAGCGCAAGCGGGGCCCGTGACCCACCATTGTACAAATACTGTCCAAACTTAACCACCCATTAGGTGTTGAGTTTTAATCACAAAAGACCTCGGTACAATTGGGTAAGAGTCACCCACTTTTAAGTTATATTTTCTTTTGTCACTTTTCTAATGTAGGATCTTTCCTCTCCAACATAGGATTTACTCTTTAGCATGTTCACATACTATTTTATGTCTTCTGTTGATGATGATCCATTTGGTTTCGAAGATTATGCAATAAGGTTGTTCTTTTCAAAGGTTTCAAGGTGTCGAGGTTTATGGAAAAAATGAGACTTATATAGGATTCCAAAAGTGTCACAATTCAAGAATTCAAGGTGGCCGCTTTTAGGTTTAGTTTGCTAGCCACCTTGTAGGGCAAATATTCTTGGTAACTGCATGTACTTCAATGAAGGAGCTATAGTTTCTATAGCAGTGTATAATGGCCTCTCGGACGTGTCTAAGGTTATCCTGTTTTCGATTAGGGTTTGGGCAACTGCATAAATTCCCTCTTGATTTATAGTTGAAGAAGATCGGGCGTAGCAAAGGAGGTACGCTTGTTTGGTGTCTGAAGGTGGGCAAGGCTAGTGTTCTTCCAATGTTGGGCTTTGTTCGAACACGGAATAATCATGATCTCTCATCTTTGGTATGGCAAAAACATGCTTGTGCGTTTTTAGCTACTTTGGTGGCTGGGGTTGAGTTGATGTATGGATTTGTCTTCTATATGATATTCTAGGGCAAAAGGTCGGGGATGTGTGGGGTAACGCGTTGATGATTCGGTAACCTAGACCTTTACTAGGTTTCCTTCGATCTCCCCGTTCGTGTCCAACCATAGAAGATCCTCAACGAGTTTGTTCTCTTCCTTGGATTTCCAAATCGACTGGAGTGGTGAAGTTGTGAGGCTACTCTTGTTTGGAGAGTTTTGGTGTTTTTAGGGCAACGATTCCGACTGTTGTAGCGCAGTTAGCTAACCACGAATCTTGGACAGGACGTTTACCCGAACAAGAACGAGCAACTGTTTTGTCACTAGCCGGTTTTCGGTGGTTTGTTTCCAATGGTGATCCCAGTTTATGTCAGGCCAGTTTTAAGAAATCGAGAAGAGAAGTACTTCTCGTGTTGGGATTGGATGTGAATGCATGTCCTCCAAATTAAGCAAAAAATTATTCTCTAAAAAAAATAAACGAACTCGCTTGTCGGTCACAGAATGTCAATTCAATGCCTAAGATGATTTGTTGCTAATTTTTCGAGAAATTCTGGATTACATACATATATGTCATACATACATTTATAAATGTGACATCAAATTTGTGATCATTGGGGTACGTCTCTTTTTGTGCAATCTTAATTTTGTGAACAAATTTGTTGTCGATGTTGTAGTTTAGTTCAATTATACATAAATAGTGTAAAATGAATGTGGTAAACTTATTGTCATATAGTAAATTTAGTTCAATTAAATTGTAATTTTGATTCAATTGAATGTAAAAGGCGTATATGACGATACCTATCACAGTCATATATAGATAACTCCATTAATTTTTACCCTTTCTATTAACGTAAGAGTTTATAAAGGAAACCACGAGGAATTCAAGTACGAGCTTGATGCATAACTCGTCTATTGTCTGCAACCTCACAATCCCATTGATAGAGAATATATAAGTGTGGCACAACCGAATCAATAAACCATCAAGTTGTTGTTTAAAACCTGATATATATATATGCATTGTGTGTGTGAGTGTGTGTATATACACATAACATACCTACGTATATGATGGACATTCCGGATTCATCTTATACGTAGGTATGTTATGTGTATATACACACACTCACACACACAATGCATATATATATCAGGTTTTAAACAACAACTTGATATATCACGTATATATTACGGTTTTACTGTGCATGAGGATCGAGGAGCAAAGCAAATTAAGCATGCAAGTTATTCGATTCACTGATGCAGAATCACATATGATCGAGATCAGCACTTAGTATTTCGAGTCTTTGACTTTGCTCGTGTAGCAAAGCAGAATGGTGGATGAAGAAGAAGAAGAAAATATGGAAGGTCGCAGAGTACAGAACTGCTGGAAATCATTATTATGATATATGCTCGTTCTGTTTCTACCAATCTGTTGTTGCTGTAAACCTGTAATCTGTTGTGATTATTCGTGATGATATGATGTGATATATACGTACACATATAGACTTGGCGAGAAAGAAAGCACGATGTTCACCCGTTTGGATTGTAAAAGACAACTCTTTCTCATTATTTTTCTCACAGCCATAGTTCACAAGATGCATAATACAATTATATCAACATGTGATGATCGAAATGTAATACTACCCTGACAACGAAACATGACGTACGGTTCTGCAATATCAGAATATCATAGGATATATAACATGCATGTTAGATACCTATAATTATGACCAAAAAAAAAAAATGTTCGATACCTATACACCATGGCTCGGAACCATTAAATCGATGAACTCATCATATTCAAAAGCATAGTCGACATACGTACTCTTTTAGTTTTGGTTTCCATTGTAAGTCCTGCTATTAGTCTCAGCAACAGAACATGTTAATTAGTAAGTCGACTTAATTTGGTCTTCGTAACGTGTTCACTCTGAGTTGAAAACTTGAATAAGCCCTAGTAAATGATTTGTGGCCTCAATGGCTCAATGAAGCTTAAGATTTGTGGCTTCAATATTAGGTGTCATGCCATGTCATCTACACACATTATCTATTTGTCAAATCACGCCATGTAATTCTTAAGAAAAAGACCATTTTATCCTTCCAAAATCTAATAACTCTAAGTTATTTTAGCTTTCTTCTAAAAAAAAAATTTATTGGTGCCTTTTTTTATTTTTTCGTTTCATTAATTACAATCATGCTCAGATTTAAACAACAACTTTTTTTCTTCAATCAAGAATAGAAAAAATTTCATGTATTTCGGTCAATAGATTTGCACATACATTCGATCAATAAATTTGCATAACACATATATATGAATTCAACCTTTGTTGGGTTCCTGTAACTTTTGAAAATATAATGTGAAAAAATACATATTCATATGATTATATATATTCTTTTGTTCATTTTTTCTCTCTTTATGTAGGTAGGGTATAAACGTTATATTTGAGTTTATTATTTTTTATTTTTGTGTTCTCTTATTATATTTAGATTGTATATTCATGCTTGGTCCGACGTCCTTGGGACGTCATCGTCGGACGAGCCAAAGAGGACTTGTTGTCATGTGGTGGTTCCTCATGGTCAAAGTGGGGGCAGTACGTTGATGGCAGCAAGGTTTTCAGTTCCGGCCTTATCAATGTCGCTTGGAAACGTTGGTGAGAGGGATAAGCAGAGGAGGGGTGGTGGAATGCAGGAGGGGCTGCAGGATCTCTCCCATCTTTGGACATCGATGATGACGAAAGGAGATTTTGGGTTGGCTGGGTGGTGGTTTGGACTGCAGGGGTGCGATATGATTTGATCGCAGATCGATTTCGTATTGGCCAGTGGAAGGGCGGCGGCTGGCGATTGTCGTCAGTTTCGGGCCACCTCAGATATGTTTTTGGGTGTTCAAGTGATGTCGGGATTTGGCAGCCAGGGAGTAGGAGTGACGGGGATTATGGAAGAGGTGCGATGACGAGAACTTTCCCTGCGATGGTTGACTGCGTGCGGGCCTCCTGTTGGGCCTCATGGTACTTGGGCCAGAAAATTCTTTCCAGGCCCAATTATTTTGTTTTTTCTTTTATGCTTAATTATTATTTGCTGTTTAGTTTTAGGTGGCTTTATGCCCTTAATAATGTTCTATTATAGGTTAGTAGGGCGAAGTGGACGTTGTCCCGGTTTATGCACCTTGAGTGCCGTGTCTGACCTAGGACGACGGCAAGTGATGCACTAAAAGCAAGCGTGCAATTTAACCCTGAAAAATGTCATCGTTAGTATATGGTAAATAAGGATCGTTCTAACCGGGGATTGAGGGTCACCTGTAATTGCAAAAACAAGTAAAGAATTAAAAATACAAAGTATAAATTTACAAAAAGAACATATTTATATATAAATAACGAAATAAAAGGGGGGTTTAAGAATTAGAGTTTTGAAAATTAAAATAAATAAAAGAAAGAAAATATAAAAACACATATACAAGAAGGAAACGTAAGAAACAAAGATCAAAACCAATTCCATGTACTCAAATTCGAGTCAAACCCTATAATTGATCATCTAAGTCATGAGAAAGAAGTTGATCATGTGAAACATTAATAAGCAAACGATTTCCAATTTTTTACTTTCCTTCAATATTTAATCTAAGTGAAAGCACCTAAATTAAACCTATTGAACATGCAATCGTAGTCTAGAAAGTTAGCTACTCAAGAACACATTCAAAGCATGAAGAACAAAGAAAGGATGTCAACCAAAGTGCATAACCTAGTATGAAAAAGTTCATCTATTTGCAATCCTCCTTAATTGATTTCGACTTTTGTCCAAAGCCTTTACTACTTATGATTTAGGTTCACAAAATTATTAGGTGAATTGTTTACCTAAATCTAGCACCAATTACATGCATATATCCTAAGTTGGCCACCAAAGAACACATACATATAAAATTTTTCTGTAATCCAAAATCAATCAAGCAATCTCACATAAGCAACATAGAAATCAACATAAAGAAATTGCAACTTTATTTCAAAACATATAAACGGGCTTTAAACTTTGCCCTTAACATCATGTTAACTAGAATTCATAACTCTACCAATCAAACAAAGGAAAACAAAAGAAAGTATGAAATACACCGTGGAAGATGCATGACAAAGCCTTGAGACGAAGAACTTGAAGATCCTTGAAAGCAAGCAATCTTCTAGGGACGACACAAGGGTGGATGGCGGCTAGGATCTTGATGTATTGCATGACTTCTTCTCCTCCTTGGTTGAGACGCAGAGCTTCTGAAGACTAGAGAATGGAGAGAATTTTTCTGATGTTTATTTTCTGAGGGAGAGAGGTGTTTAGGTTCAGCTATTTGCAATCCTCTTCAATTGAATTCGACCTTTGTCCAAAACCTTTACTACTTGTGATTTAGGTTCACAAAACTATTAGGTGAATCGTTTACCTAAATCTAGCACCAATTACATGCAAATCCTATAAGTGTCGACCCAAATAAGATAAACATATAAAAGTTTTCTGTCAAGCAAATTCAATCGAACAAACTCACATAAGCAACTTAGAATCACAATTATAGAATTCGAAAACTTTATTTAAACATAGAAATTGGGCTTAAACTTTGCCCTAAACATTATTGTTAACTAGAAACAAATTCCTACGAAATCAAACAAGGAAATCAAAAGATTACAAGGAAATAGAATGAATTACACCGTGAGTTGGAGATGGAGATGGAGAGCTTGAAATGTTGGAATCTTGAATCTTGGAAGCAAGCCTTCAAGGTGGATGATGGAGGATATGATCTTCACGGCTCCTTCTTCTTCTTCCTCTCCTTGCTTGAAAACACAGAACTTGAAACTAGAGAATGGAGAGAGAGGGAGAGCTTATGATGTTATAGAGAAGTTCTGAATGAGAATGTGTATTCAAAACGTCTAGCATAGGGGGTTTATATAGGGGGACGGCCAAGCTTCATGATCCTTCTTTTAATTTCCCAAGCAATTAATCCGATAATGCCACACAGCTTCGACCAATCACGTAGTGCCACGTCAGCTCTGTTATGTCATCCAAACAATCAAAAAGCTCCAAAATCAATCCATAATATATTGTTGCCGAATTTCCAAGGATTATTTCTGATTTTATTCATAAATTTCTGCCAAATATCTAGGCATGAACATAGACAATGTATCTGGACGCATTTTGGACCTTTTCTCCCTTAAATCTCTCCATGACTTTATCCTTAATGTCCTCCCCTTGATTTTCTCTTGATTTTCACATTAATACTGCAGATTTTAATTCCTTAATTTCAGCCAACATATCTTGAGGGAATTGAGGAACGAATCTGAACTTGTTTTGAGCCTTATCTTGTTGCACACACTTCACCCTTCCTTGAAATTCTCCCTTGATATTCTCCAACGTAATCTTCTTTATCATCCTTTGATTTTCACGTTATCTCCATCATTTCCCATGGCAAAAATCAGATTTAATCTCTCAAAATATCTCCAACGTTTTTCCTTGCGTCCAACAACCCAAAATCAATTGGGCTTTCACCATTTTGCCGAAATCCACATTAACCTAGAAGATTCTTGGGCCTCCATGTGTCATTATCAAGCCATAAGGTCTCCTAGTGCCTCCAGGACTCTTCTCTTAACATCATTTTTCTTCATTATTTTGATCATGCTTCCTGGTTGGCTCAGGATTCTTGCTTTGACAAAGTTTCCTCTTCTGAACAGGATTTCCTGGCTGGACCAGGAAAACTTCATTTCTTCGTTTCAGCTCATTTATGCAATCCTTGTGCCTTGTCTCAGCTCTCTCCAACGTTCCCTAGCTTTTCTTTCTCCTTTTGAGCTCATTTCAGCTTTATTTGCTCCATGGACCTAAAAATAGAAACTATTACTAAAAATAGAAACTTCCTAAAAATAGTAACTTTCCTAAACAAGAATGATTCATTTAAGGAAATAACTAAGTAAATATGAGGAAATAACAGTTAAAACGTCGCATTAAAATGCTCCTATCAGCAAGCTTTTTGCATTGTCAAATGGTTGCAGTCTCCTAGTGGCAGAATGAAGCCAAGTGTCACCAGATTTATTTTTCGGTGGCAACATAGTGGGAAGTTGGTATTATTAGTCCATTATGGCTCCGCGTGAGTATTATCTTTCCGGTATGTCGCCAAAATTGTAAAGCAAATGGAGTAGCTAGTTGTGCACTATTTGCTAATTGGTGCGTATTAGAATACACAATATTAGTAGAGACTTCTGATATTATTTCGGAATGTTCTCTCAATGCTTATTATGATTTGAGGTTTAGGCTTTATGTCCCCCATTTGTATTCTATGGTTTCATTAATGGTTATGGCTTAAGGGCAGCCGTTTTGGCCCTACCTAAAAACACAAAAAAAAAAAATTTAGATTGTATATGATAATTAATGGTCGCTACATATACCTCTTAATTTAGACATACGTATTTTTCAAATTCTCTTATTTAATTCTTTTTTTTATTTATGAAATTAATCAATATTTGGAAAGAAAGTTAATGCCTATTTCTTGAGACCTAACTCAATATATTAATGCTATTTGAAAATAAAAATTATAGGAAACAATTTAATTAAATGAAGAAAAATATTGGTCAAAGAATTTGTAGACAAATCTCTTAAATTAATACATAATTAATAGCTGATTTTTTTTTGTCACCTAATTAAATTTATTAATGTAATTGATTCACCCCCTAACATCTAAAAGGAAACATAAAAGGATAAAGTTGGTGTTGCAGTAGTATGATGTGGCAGGATATATTATGTGGAATTGATGTGTGGAATTGAAAATAAAATTTGTATTTGCTTACATGGTATGACACCTAGGATTTGAGGCCACAGATCTTAGGCCTCATTGAGGCCCTATATCATTACTCTTTTTTTATTTGTACTCTTACTAGCTTGTTCGCCAATGGAATTGTTTTTTTTTTTTTTTTGAAAGGCCCCAATGGAATTGTTTACACATGCATAATTATATATGTACACAAAAAGGTTTAAATGTTTGCGGTTACGAATAATAATAATAAAAAAGGCTCTCATTGGCGTCGTTGTCCAAAGATTTGAGTCGTTAAATTCTTAAGTTGATCATCTTTCAAGATTTATCTATTAATTAAAAATCAGTTCGTAGTTGAAAATACTATTAATTAGTCAAAATATAACAAAAAACTAGAGACAATTTTGGCTGAATAATTCTCTATATCATTCACCTTACAAGAAGGAATTATATACAAATTACAATTGTGCCTAATACGACAAGTACTATTCCTAAGGCAAGTAGTAAATCAAATAATACTACAGATATTACAGAATATTAATCTACATAAATAAGGAAAGTATGACTCACGCCAACACTCCCCCTCAAGTTGGCGCATATAGATCACAAATGCCCAATTTGTCAAGTGAGTCATGAAATGCCTTACTCGATACTGCCTTAGTGAGAACATCAGCCAACTGTTCTTCTGAGTGGACAAACGGAAAAGAGATAAGCTTATTAGCATCAAGCTTCTCTTTAATGAAATGTCTGTCGACCTCAACATGCTTAGTTCTGTCATGTTGTACTGGGTTGTGAGAAATATCCACCGCTGCCTTATTATCACAATATAAATTCATGGCTCGTTTGGGTTTAAATCCCAAATCACGAAGTAAATTTCTCAACCAAAGTAACTCACAAACTCCATGAGTCATACCTCTATACTCTGCTTTAGCACTTGACCTGGCCACAACCTTTTGTTTCTTACTTCTCCAAGTAACAAGATTACTACCTACAAAAGTGAAGTAACCGGAAGTGGATTTTCTATCCGTAACACAACCTGCCCAATCTGCATCTGTATAACCACTAACATCCAGATGATTATGCTTTGAAAACATCAAGCCTTTTCCAGGTGCAGACTTTAAATACCTCAGAATACGGATCACAGCTTCCATATGAGTTTCACTTGGATTATGCATGAATTGACTCACAAAACTAACTGCATATGCAATGTCTGGCCGAGTATGTGAGAGACAGATTAATCTGCCAACTAACCTTTGATAGCGAGCCTTCTCTGTAAGAGTTTGATTAGGGTACTAAGCCAGTTTATGATTATGCTCAATAGGAGTATCAGCAGGTCTACAACCTAGCATTCCTGTCTCTGTCAACAAGTCATGCACATATTTTCTCTGACACAAGAAAATTCCTGAACTCCCCCTGGCGACCTCAATCCCCAAAAAATATTTAAGAGAACCAAGATCTTTCATCTCAAACTCTGATGCAAGCAGATCTTTTAATCTTTCAACCTCCTCTGAATTATCACCAGTAATTATCATATCATCGACATAAATAATCAAGGCAGTTAATTTACCTTCACGGCGTTTCAAAAACAACGTATGGTCAGAGTTGCTCTGTTTATACCCAAAACGACTCATAGCTTGAGAGAATCTACCAAACCAAGCTCGTGGTGATTGTTTGAGTCCATACAAGGACTTATTCAACTTACACACAAATCTTCCTCTTGTGCTTGCCTCATATCCTGGTGGTAGATCCATATAGACTTCTTCAGATAGCTCTCCATGTAAAAAGGCATTCTTCACATCAAACTGTTGCAAAGGCCAATCTAGATTAGCTGCTAGAGACATCAACACTCGAACAGTATTAATCTTTGCTATTGGAGCAAAGGTCTCCTCATAATCCACGCCATATGTTTGAGTATATCCCTTTACAACAAGTCTTGCCTTATATCTGTTCACTGAACCATCTGCATTGTGTTTCATAGTGAACACCCATCTACATCCAACAACTCTTTTTTCTTATGGAGGTGGCACCAACTCCCAAGTATTATTCTTCTCCAATGCCTCCATCTCTTCATTCATCGCTTGAGACCATTTGGGATCCTTGAGAGCATCCTGCACTTTACTGGGAACACATACAGAGGATATTTGATTCACAAATGAAGCATGGAATTTGGATAACCGATGGGTGGATACAAAGTTAGCTATGGCATACTTAGACTTAACATCTAAATTTGGTTCATATTGACGAGTTGGTTTACCACGGGTGTACCTAGGAGGCAAAACATACACACTATCACTATTATCAGAGTTAGAAGAAACACCACTAACCTCAAGATTGGGACGCTCCTCAGGGATTGGTTGACAAGGGTCTGTATCTGAGAGGGGTGGAGGAGCTTGGCCTTCTTGGACTACTAAATTTCGGACGTCGTGTTCTGGTTCTTTTGGCCATTGATTGCTAGGAATGGAACGATCGATCGTTTTGCTACTAGGAGCTTCTGCCTTGCTGAACGATCGATCGCCAGGAATGGAACGATCAATTGTTTGGCTACTGTCTTCTTCAAATCTGTCTGGTGATCGATCGCTGGCATTCTGGTGATCGATCGTTGGACCCGAAATGACATGATCATCATCTTCAATTGGCTGAATTTTAATCTCACAAGACTTCTCTTCCAAAAAAGTGTGTTTCTCCCCCTGAAGTGAAGGATTGATGGAAGAAAAATAACATGCATCTCATAAAAGGTGACATCCATGGTAACATAAACTTTCTGTGTAGGAGGATAAAAACACTTGTAGCCCTTCTGATTAACACCATAGCCCACAAATACACACTTTAATGCCCTGGCATCGAGTATGGACCGTTGATTCTTAGGGACATGGACGAAGACTACACACCCAAAGACACGAGCAGAGAGATTAGAAAACGAAGGGACAGACACATGATTTGAAAGGGCAGCATAGGGGGTTTGACCATTGAGAACAGAAGAAGGTAGCCTATTGATGAGATGGCAAGCAGTGAGAATTGCATCTCCCCAAAGATACTTAGGCATATGAGCACTAAATAGAAGAGACCGAGCTATGTCAAGAACATGACGATTCTTTCTTTCTGACACCCCATTTTGTTCAGGGGTTTGAGGGCAAGTAGTTTGATGAACAATCCCATGAGAATGAAAGAATTGGTGAAACTGAGAATTGACAAACTCCCCCCCCCCCCCCCCCATTATCAGAACGAAAGACTTTAATATTGGCTCCAAATTGATTTTGAACAAGAGCAAAAAATTCTTGGAAGGCAGAGAAAACTTCATATTTGTGTTTCAATAAAGAGACCCAAGTAAGACGGGTATAATCATCAATAAACAAAACAAACCAATGTTTGCCAGATAAGGTTGACTCACGGGAAGGTCCCCATACATCATAATGAATAAGCTCAAAAGGAAAAGAACTCCTAGTAGTACTTAAAGGTGTTCATACCTACACTAGCAAGGCTATTTGCTACGTCACCAAGCATAAGTAACACCCTCTTTGGGACACCCACAAGCCATGGTGAGGCCCAACCGCTACTTGCATCTTGTAGCCCTATGTTCAAGCTACGCTACGATATCCGGAAGTCGCAAATCCGTCGCCGGGAAGCCACCTTTCCGGCCTTGCAAAGTTGCCCTCACAAACTAGGCTTTCTACACTAGAATAGTTATCTTTGCTTGTCCCACATCGAAAACAATGTAAAGGAAGAGCACTCCTTCACCTATAAAAGGAACTCTCCTCCCACAATCCATTCCATTACAATCCATCCCATTACATGCTTTGTAATTCCCTTTGGGCCGCAAGGCTCAACACACTAGTATAAGCTTTCAAGTGGACGTAGTCTCCCGCTAAGGCAGAGACGAACCACTATACATCTCGTGTCAATCTCTCTCTCTCTCTCTCACTTAAGCTAACTAGAGATCCCACGGATCACTAACGTTAACAAAAGGATAACTAGTACGATGACTTTTAGCTAAGACACATGACTCACAATGCAACTTAGACTCATCAATGCCCAGGAACAAGGATGGCATAGATTTCTTCATGACACTAAAGGAAGGATGTCCCAATCTCCGATGCCATAGCCATAATTCTTCAACTTGATTAGTAACCCCAGTCGAAATCAAAGCTGCTTGGACTGCCTTCTCCGGCTTCATTCCGGCGAACATGCAATCCAATGAAATAGTCGACCCCTCAGATAACCCCTGCCGATTATTTCCCTGGTGAGGAGGTCCTGAAAAATCACATACAAAGGAAAAAATGTTACAGAACACCGAGATTGAGTATTAAGCTGAGGCACAGATATGAGATGATGACAGAGATCAGGGACATAAAGAACATTATGTAGTGTCAAAGAAGGGGTGAGACGAACAGACCATATGCCTCAAACAGGAAAAGAATCACCATTGGCATTGACAATAGAGGAAATAGAGGGTGGATTGAGAAAAAGGAAGAAACTACGATCATAGGTCATATGGTTAGATGCTCCAGAATCAATTATCCAAGTATTGCCACCAGTAAAGCTAGAAATTTTTAAAGCAACTCCAATCTTACCATTACCACCACGACTTACTGATGCGGTATCCTTACCATCCAAGTTGGTGTGATCTGGTTCTGTCACTGCATAGTAATCTTGGTCTTGAACAAGATGAACGACAACCTTTCCCTTGGGTTTGTTGTCCTGAGGTCGGGGCCTATCAAAGTAGCCTACTGGAAAACCAACCAACCTGTAACAATTTGCTTTGATGTGACCTGGATTCTTGCAGTAGTTACAAGTCAGATTTGAGGAGAACCCGGGAGGAGGACCTTGAGGAGAGGGACGCAGAGAAGAAGGAGGCCGATTGCTTGAGAGTGACCGATTACTTGAGGGATTGGATGGCTTCGATTGTATTGCAAGGCCTGCAACTTCTGAAGTAACTGCTCTAGTTCCAGCCTTCTGGGTCTCATCTTTGCGAATATAAGCAAAGACTTGCTGCAAGGTTGGTGTGGTAGTCCGGCGAAGTAATTCACTCCTTGCATTCTTAAATATTGGATCTAGGCCAGCCAAAAAACACATGAACTCTCATGAGATCCTACTCCTCCTTATAAATCTTGACATCATCCGGGCACTTCATGCGACATGGACGCATCTGATAAATTTCTTGCCAAATCCCCTTTAGTTTTGCAAAATACATGGCAACTGGTTTTTCATCTTGTGTCATACGGGAGGCTTGAGTGCTCAACTCATAAACCTCGGCAAAATCCGTTCCGTTAAAGTAGATCTCCTTAAGGCTTCCCAGATTCCTTCAGCTGTATTACATCTCATAATCATCTGTGAAACATCTTCAGTCATGGATTTGTAAAGAATAGAGGTTACCGAGCCATTTGCAGTCTTCCATTTTGAATAATTGTTGGCTGCAATTGGTGGTTCAGTAATTGAACCATCAACATAGCCTACCTTATCAATTCCACAGAGGTGAGCCTCCATCATCTTCTTCCAGGTTCAGTAATTAGAGCCATTGAGCTTGACACCTTCATAACTTCCAGTTGAATCATCTTTAACAGAGACAGAAATTTGGTTGGAACCATGAGACGTCTCACCATCTCCATCTTGCTTGATCAAGGTCGAAACGTCTTGATCTTTAGCCATGGTGAATACGCAACGGAAGGAAAAACAACAAAGTACTTGGAAATATAAGAAGGCAACGGTGATGAAATGATCAAAGGACAAGGAACAAATCCAAGCACAAAGAACAAGGATCAAGGATCAAGGATCAAAGAACAATGAGTCAAAGTCCAGGATCGGATCTTTGCTTTGATACCAAGTCAAAATATAACGAAAAACTAGAGACAATTTTGGCTGAATAATTCTCTATATCATTCACCTTACAAGAAGGAATTATATACAAATTACAATTGTGCCCAATTATCACAGAATTATATACAAACTATTCCTAAGGCAAGTAGTAAATCAAATAATACTACAGATATTACAGTACATAGAATATTACAGAATATCTACATAAATAAGGAAAGTATGACTCACGCCAACATAATTATCACGAATGACGCTATTTCAATATTGTCTTACAAACCAATGTTTTTTTTTTCAAGAATATAGATGACCACATGATTTTCTAAGACCATTTTTTGTAATGCCAGCCATTTTTTAAGTCAAAGTTTAGCCAAAGTAGCTAAAAAATCATTTTGACTAGCAACTTTAGAAATACGTCTGCACCAGTTCTCTCTATTTTAACTAGATTTGAATTTATGTTATTTATTAAATGTTATTTATTACTTAAAAGAAATATTTTAAATTAACAAAAATAATACAGAGCGAGATAAGAGCATCTTTAGCAGACTCTCTATTTTTGCTCCTTAGCTATTTTGGAGAGCATGTTTAGCTTTTTATATATTTTAGTTGTTGCACCAGACTCCTAAGTGACTCTCTATTATAACTTTTAGCTATCTCGCTCCTAAATATAGAGAGCGAGATGAGGCTCTCTATAATTTAAAGCATTTCTATTGAGTTATTTTATATAACATATAAATATATTTAAATTATGGGCTAAATACTGGTTACTACCCTGTGGTTTAGGTCCAAAATCAATTCAGTCCCTGGATTTCTAATTTCATCAAAAACACCCCTGCACTTTCAATTTTGATCTAATAGGTCCAATTCGTTAATATTCTGTTATGGGTTCAAGTTATAGTTGGATTATTTGTTGAAAAACTATTTATTTGATAGATTTCTAATAGTGGATCTCACTCCTAAATTGACTATGCAAGCCACCTCAACTCCACATCATAAAACATAGGCCATATATAAGTCACGTCAACAAGTTAAATGACTCAATTATCGGAAGTCTAATAAATTGGACCTATTAGATCAAAATTGAAAGTACAGGGGTGTTCTTGATGAAATTAGAAGTTCAGGGACTGAATTGATTTTGGACCCAAACTACAGGGTAGTAATCAATATTTAGCCCTTAAATTATTTAATCTTCATTTAGAAAATAATATAAGGACTAAATACTCGTTACTCCTCATACTTTTGCATGAAAAACAGTTTAGTCCAAAATTTTAAAATTAAACAGTTTAGTCCTTATTCTTTCTAATTCTCACACAACAGGTCCTAAAATGACTATTATACCCCTCACTTTTTATTTTTTTTTAATTTTTTCTGCCTCTCTCTCTATATATATATATATATAGAGAGAGAGAGAGAGAGAGAGAGAGAGAAATAAAAAGTGAGGGGTATAATAGTCATTTTAGGACCTGTTGTGTGAGAATTAGAAAGAATAAGGACTAAACTATTTAATTTAAAAAATTTGGACTAAACTGTTTTTCATGCAAAAATATGAGGAGTAACGAGTATTTAATCCATAATATAAATTCAAAACTAGCTAGAATAGAGAGCACTGATGCAGACGTATTTCTAAAATGGCTAGCCAAAATGACTTTTTAGCTACTTTAGCTAAAATTTAACTCAAAAATAGCTAGCATTGCTAAAGATGCTCTAGGCTTTCTATATTTAGGAGCGAGATATCTAAAAGTTAAAATAGAGAACCACTTAGGAGTCTGGTGCAGTTGTTAAAATTAATAAAAAGCTAAACATGTTCTCCAAAATAGCTAAGGAGCCAAGATAAAGAGTTTGTTAAAGATGCTCTAATGTGGTTAAACTGCAGGATTAATTATAAAAAAAACAGTTAAAAAAGACCATTTTTGTTGTTGTTGAAAGGATTGCAAAAGGACCATGAAGACACATGTTTTCTAAAAATGGTTATCCACCATATTCAGAAATTGTTCCACTAATAATAGCATAAAAATAGGAATGTTTAGTACTCTTACTTTCAATATGTTATGTTTAAGGGTCCAGATGTGGGATATTTCACATTTATGAAGGGCCACAATCTAGGAAACAATATGAATTCAAGAAATTACCTAGCCGGCCAGCTACCACTTTAATCAGATAAGATTGTACGTATTTAATTTTCCTGATGGAGAGGGGGATGAGTTTATTTTTTGAAGGGAAAGACGACAAACTATATTAAGTGAAACTGAGAAGTACATGGAGCGATGCAAAAACATCGAAATAAAAACAACAAAGCATAACAAGATGCACAAACGCATCTAAAATGTAGGAAAACAATAAAAGATAACAAGATGCATAGACGCATCTAGATAGAAAGGTAACCATGTGACTTGATGCCGAACGACATCGCTGCACTGCATATGTCACGAGACCAGTGTAAATATAATAGTAACCATAACCATAACCGTAACCGTAACCGTAACCGGTGATATGATCACCTAGGAGAGAAGATTCGCTCACCGAGAGTTTGAAAGTAACCGAGGGTGTCAGAAACTAGAAAAGCAAACGAACTCCCAAGAACCAGAGCAAATACCAGATCAATATGAGCAGCCGTCTTGGATCCAAGATCCGGAATTGAATACGATCCGAATCCCAAACGCGGATCCAAATTCGGCCCGAATCCAAAATCAAGGCTGACGGGTCAACCTTGACAAATGCCCAAGCCCAACTCAATCTGATCTGGGCACCCTGGCTTCAGCCCTCCGTCCGACCAACCTGCCAGATCTGCAACGCCGGAAAACATAGGTCCTAGTTCCGTCCACATGACTCCAAGCGCCACCACCCTAACCACCAGTCGTACAACCCCATCCTAGGTCGTTCCACCCTTGGAGCCCCAAGACTGCACGTCCCACTTCTGAGCCAGAACGTCGCGTCACCATCACCCACGGACTGCAACACCGCCGTCTCCTGCCGCGAACTCCCTCTGATCTGATCTGGGAATCAGAAACCAGAAAAAAAAACCCGACAGCTGCACTCCGCCGGAAGGCTGAGGCGTGAACCTTCCCATCTCGAGCCCCTCCCACAGCCCTACTCCCAGAAAGTCCAAGAAGGCACAGCCAAGGTTCCAAGACGTCTTCATAGTCCCTGGATCCCAGATCCGGATCCGATCCAACACTTCCGATTTCCAGGTGGAAGGTCGCCGACCACAGCCTGGGATCCCAAGTTGTGGAGATCTGAGAGAAATGGAACACATAGCAATCCGCCGCTGCAGGAGGAGTCGAAAACCACGCATTTGAAAAGCAAACTGGAAGGATAGAAGAGACGGTTTACACCGCACTCGAGGTATACGACACCAAAGGAGGAGCCGACATTGATCTCCATCGGAGATGGAGAAAATTGCAGAAACGACCACCCATCAGGGCAGCGTTCTCTCAAACCCTAGGGTAGCGTGTTAATCCCAAGTTTATTTTTTGAGAGGGGGATGAGTTGGTTGGTTTTCATCATTAATTAGTACATTATCTCACATTATATAGCAGTTGTTGTTTTTTTTTTTTATTTAGATCACACGGTTCCTCAAATGAGTCTTAGGCTCAGAGACTAATCTATACCGGGCCTTCATGTCAGAACGCTTTCTCCCACCGGCCATTAAGAAAAGATTGAGATTTATCTCCAATCAACGTCGGCGGGGTTCGAACCCGGGTGTGGGGGTTCCACACCTGGAGACTCTTAACAACTCGACCACATGTTGTGGTTTATAGTGTTGTTCTATCCCATACTTCCATAAGTAGATTTTCCACCGACTTTTTCAATATGATGTTTGCCTAATTCTCTTTATAAAATGGTGTGTCCCATGATTCCGACCCTTTTGACTTCTTTTTTTTTCTAAAGTATATAAATTTTTTACTAGAAATGGTATCTTATTGCATCCTATATGGTGCTTCGAATTGGGTTTCTCTGATCCGCTTGGGATTGTAGTACTTTTTTGTGCTCCTGCGTGTTTAGTGGGGCTGCTATTGGGTGGTGTGTTGTGTGGCTTCCGATTAGACTTTTTACGACAACTTTGGGTTGTCGCTTACATTTTCTCTTGTAATATATGTAGGTAGCTCAACAGGTGGCTACGTTTTTGGTGCTTGGTGTGGGATCCGGGTCGAGTCCGGATCCAAACTAGGAATCTAAATTGTTTCCGGATTTGGATTTGGCATTCATATCCTGATATGAAATCCGGCTCTTTAATTAGTTTTTTCATGAGTTAATTTTCCAAGTTTTTACACACTCGGTCGGCTTTAGTGATCTTGTTTTGGCACTGATTCGTTTGCCAATATGGCAATATATATCAAAAAGAAAACAAGAAAGAAAAAGAAACATATAAGCATCAAACTAAAGACAAGCTAGCTAGCTGAGTGAGATTCTATATACCAGAGTAATATATTCTCATGATTTTGGTTTGGCAACTCAGCTACATAGATATATTACTGCTAAAACTCATCCAATAGAAGTTACGTACTCTCGTAAATATAGAATAGTTGGTTGACGCATATCTTTTAAAGAACACTAGAAGGGCAAACTGAAATGGATACGATAAGACATATGGGACCTCTTTTAAGGATCTTATCTACAGAGAATTTCCTAGAAGTAGTTTTCACCATGGAAAATCAATATCAAGATTAGATTAAGATCCAGCAGATTACCCAGATCGATCGATGATTGAACAAGACTACGTACGGATGGATCATACACCACCACTTGCATGTAAACCAGGCCTACCAGTTATGCAGATATATGGAAGCGGAAACATCATCACATACAACACATTACAGTGATGCAAGCCAGGTTTAGATGGGTAAAGATTCTGACAACACTAGACGATACATGAACCACAGGTCCACAAGCTAGCTAGTTGCTTATATGGATATATACAACTAGATCGAACAAATCAAAGCACTGAAAGAGAAAGCTAACTATTCTTCCCACCAAAAATAGATCTCACCTAATAGTTTTTCCTACTGGTTCAAACAGCTTTAAAACCCTGTTGCGCGCAGGTACTAATTTTGTCCATTTCCCTCATTTCATACCAGAGGAATCAAAATCAGCTCTAGTATATATAGCTCCAGTACCAACTACTAGTTCATGATGAGCAATATGATTATTTAACCAACTGTCATGATTGTTTTGCTGGAAAATAATTGTTATCACTACTTTGCTGCTCTTCATGAGCAAAAAGCTAAGCTAGCTCACTGGCCCTTTTCTCTTAGTTTTCACGTGCAATTCTTACGTACATAAAGATATAAACCAATTGCTATACCTTTATGATTGTGATAGGGATTCTCAATATCGAAACATTGATAAAGGAGAATAACTTTTTCTCCTATAACGTATAACTAAACAATTTGGAACTATAGCAGTATTTCTTCGATCTTCAATACTAGCTATTGTTCAACATGACAAATGAGCTGGAAAAAAGAAAGACCAGTTGGACCATTTCCAATCAGAGAATATTTTGGAACAGTTCTTTCTTGTTTTTGGATCAACTCTAGTCAACAAATTAATTACCCTGTGCGAAGAAAATATTGAATAACACAAAGTAATGCATCCTTAAACTTTGAAATGAAACTACCCCAGTTATCCTGGTACCAATCAGTACTTAACGCTAGTTCTGTTTCCAATTTCAATTGTTGTGTCAAAGAGCAAAAACACTGTTAATTGAGGACTAAAGATAGGTTCCCCTTTAGTTAGACGTACATTTCCTCCAAAATGCATGGACATTGTTGACGGGAGATGCAACTTTTAATCTTCATGCGGACTTGATCATGAAGTACTTCGCACCAAATGACCCAATAAGATCTATAGCAAAAGTGATTGTATACGTACCCTTTTGTATTATCTGTTCTTAGTCTTACTCGTATATATATGAACCCTCGATCTCCTCGTCTCCCACTCTCCCTAATGTACATATTTAACTAGGCGAGACAAGATCCAGAGATATCACAATATTTAATCTTATGGTAGCAAAGTATCGAGCCTAACAACGTGACATGCAAAACAAGTAAAATGTAAGAATGGTGACGGTCATCAGTCAACAATAACAGTACCTAATAGTAAGTTGGTAGAAGAGAGTGAGTTTGTTAGCAAGCAGTAGTGACAGATGTCCTAATCTGGTTAGTCAGCCAGAATTAGTTAAGGAGGTTGCTTAGAGCGTAACCGCGTAAGCACAAGTTAATGACATTCTGTATAAGAGCAGCCTTGTAATCCCGGTTTGTAATCACCATCTAATGCAATACAACTTCATCTTCTTCCTCTCAGAATAAATCAAATTCCTCAAACCCTAGTTTTACTACTTTCAGCATAAAGTACGTAGCCAAAATGGTTGAAATCTAAACTGACATAAAGATGTACACCAGCACCAAAGTAAATTAAAGACGAGTTGATTGAGTAGATTCTGCCTGTACGTTTATTGGTACTATAGGACCCGAACTAATTTCAAAAGTAATTATGTACTCTTTTATTAATTGTTCAACAAAAAATTATGCATGTACTCGATATTCAGAGTCTTATAACTTATTATCTACCCTAGATCTCTCTAATGTACTATATATGCATGAGATGAGATGAGATCAATGGAATTACAATGTTTGAACGATTATTGGTACAAAATTTACTTAAATCAGACAACATAATATGCCCCATGTGCTACATTAAATGTAGCTAGACATACTCTCACGATCACTCCTCGATAATCCAAGCTGGTTCATATATAATCATACGATCTTAGGCAAATTAGCTCTGCCGACGGCCAATTAAAGACAGATAATATTTAGGGAGGGACAACGATCGATCAAAAAGGACCTAGAACATCTATAGTACATATTAAGAAACATCAACATTATACACTTGTCCTGGAGCATAGTTTGGATTGAGTGGATGATATCTCTTGTACACATGCAACCCAATAATAATCTATAACAGTTTGCAGAGGACCACAAGATAGACACAATCTGCTTCTACATATATACACTTGAAAGTGAAAGCCAACTATTATTCTTGAGCTAGCTAGAGCAAAGGAAGATCAAGCTGACTATATATACTTCCACACCTAAAAGTTTGTAGCTGCTAGCTAGCATGTGTGTGTGTGTATATTGCATCTCATTGCTTCAGCTTCAATAGCCATATCTGGTTTTCAGTTATCCTAGGTATTTTCGTCTTCTATCTCTAATTGGTAGTGGTTAGATTATGGTTTCTTAGAATTCAGAGCAATCCTAGTTTTACCACGAAGAAATAGAAGACAAAATTTCATTGTCTTGTGGTCTCATCAGAAACCATATGAGTTAGATGATTGCATAAATGAACCATTATAAGTTTATGGGGAGTGCTAAGCTCACACTCAGCTGAGTGTGTGTGAGCCACACTCGGACAAGTGGCGAACTCTAATAGTTTCCTGATATCAAAATAGCATAGGGAAAGCTAAACATGTCAGTTTCTTCTTTTTATATAGATTATTTCCTTTTTGCCCTCAATTTTCTTTCACTTTCTCTTCCCTCCTCGCATCTGTTTCTTCCCAAACCCACGTCTTTCTCATCCCGTAGACGTCACGAAATGAACCCATCACGTTCATCCTGGAACCATTGCCAGGACTGCTGGTGGATCTCGCAGGCTTTGTGCAATTAAACCACATTTCTGATGGCATTGTCATTAGAACCCACCAGCTACGAAGCAATATGAAAAAAACTAAAGTATCTTGAAATCAAACGTAAACAAAATAGGTCTTCATTTAACCAACATGATAGTCTGCTAGTTGTTGAGAATGTGTATAAATATAAGGATTAAATTCAGTTTACCCCCCTGAGGTTTGGGGGTAATTTCATGTTAGTCTCTGTCCTTTCAATTTAATCAGTTTACCCCCCAAGCTTGTCAATAAAAAAAAGGGAAAATGATCATTTACCCGATTTTAGGCTAAAAATTGCCCACTTGCTCCACCAACTGTTTTTTAACCTCATTTACCCAAAACACTCTAAGGGATTATTTCCCCTTTACCCAATTAATTCTTTTTTTTTTTTGAGACTTTTTTGCCCTCTCCTTCTTTTTCACTTAGAGGGAGAAGTCATCCTCCACCTTGCCGGCCTCTGGTGACCAGTGGCAGGGCGCCGGCGACCGGTGACCGGAATCCGGCAATCGGTGACGGGAATGCGGCGAACGCTGACCGGAATCCGACGACCGGTGACCGGAATCCGACGACCGGTGACCGGAATCCGACGACCGGTGACCGGAATCCGGCGACCGGTCCCTAATAATATCCAGTAACCATATTATTGCCCCCCAGTAATCATATTATTGCCCCCCAATAATCATATTATTGCCTCCCAAAAATCATATTATTGCCGTCCAGTGAATTGTATGAACTCCCAAAACCAAAATGAATACACTACAGGCACAATTGTTCAATTTATAATCATATTATTGGCTCCCAATAATCATATTATTGCCTCCCAATAATCATATTATTGCCCCCAATACAAAGTCCAATGTCTCTACTGCCTCCCAATAGACCACCAAAAATGCCCCTTTTTGTAGGATTCACAGATAATTTGATTTTAATACACAGAAAACAACATGTAACTTATCAAAACACCACACTATAGTGATCCCTGTCCCTCGTATCAAAGTCTACTGGGGGCCAATAATGTGTCTACTGCCCCCCAGTAGACCATCAAACAAACCCCACAGTTACATTGCAATGTCAGATTACTTACATTTTTGAACAGATAGTAGATCATTGGCCTCCAATCCAATAGACATTTAAAAAAAAAAAATGCTATTCCTTGCAAAAAAAAAAAAACTGAACAACAATACTTCAAAAAAAAAAAAAAAAAACGCAGCAACCGGAGTAATCCATGTCACTCCTCCGGCGACACCAGCAGCGCCGTCGCTCGGCCCAGACGAACGAGGACCTGCAGCGCCTGGGATATGCAAAGAGAGGTGCAATGTCTCTGTGGCCGAGCACAAGAACCGAGGTGAGGAAGAATTCTTACAAGTCGGGGGTGGACGCCGACGTTCCTATCCGACCCGAATTCCCACATCGGGACCAGCGCCTCCGGGAGCTTCCAGCACGAGCAGCAGCGAATGGGACGATGGGCTTTGACGGTGGGCTCGAGGTCGGCGAAGATTACGCCAGGGATATGCTTGCCGGCACCGATCTCGGAGAAGAAGATGGTGGGCTCAAGTTCGGCGAAGATTACGCCTGGGACATGCTTGCCGGCACCGATCTCTGAGAAGATGGTGCTGAAGGCGTCGTGGCTCGGCATCTGGCCGTCCGGCTGGGGGGGAAGGGGGAGAGAGAGAGAGAGAGAGAGAGAGAGAGAGAGAGAGAGAGAGAGAGAGAGAGAGAGAGAGAGAGAGAGAGAGAGAGAGAGAGAGAGAGAGAGAGAGAGAGAGAGAGATCGGTGAGGGGGGGAGAGAGAAAGATTAAAATGAGAGTAATTATGTCAGTAGAAGTTAGATTGGGTAAATGGGGTCAAAAAACTCTTAGTGGAGCAAGTGGGCAATTTTTAGGTTAAAATTGGGTAAGTGGTCACGGCCCCAAAAAAAAACATAAAAAAAAATAATAAAAAAACGAAAAAAAGGAAAAAAAATTCCTTTTTTTTTTTTAGTTTTTTTTTTTTGTCTTGAAATGACCATTTTAGCCCTCAAAAGTCAGACTTAACGGTCCAAATTGGACGGAATAGTAGAAATTGGACACGGCTGATTGAAATTGGAAAGCTTAGGGGGTAAACTGATTAAATTGAAAGGACAGGGACTAACATGAAATTACCCCCAAACCTTAGGGGGGTAAACTGAATTTAATCCTAAATATAACTCCCACATTGGAAAAATATAACTTTGCTCATGGGTTTATAAGGATTTGGGCCACTCCATCCATTGCCAATTGGTTTTGGATGTGAACCCCAGATTACTTTATCATGGTATCAGAGCGGGTTACCCACGTGTTTGGTTTCAGCGATGGCCACACGTGCTCACCGTCACCCAATATAACCTGTCCACGTGTATGGCTTGAGAAATTGCCACACGTGCGGGGGCGTGTTGAGAATGTATATAAATATAACTCCCACATTGGAAAAATATAATTTGCTCATGAGTTTATAAGGATTTGGGCCACTCCATCCATTGCCAATTGGTTTTAGATGTGAATCCCAGATTACTTTATATGTTAAGAGTACAAGTCAAATGCTGATTGTCAAAGTCAACAGTCAACAGAGATAATAACCATGTTAGCATAAATAGGGAGCTTTTATCTTTTACTGAGTGCTAGCCATTTCTTTGTAACAGTACATCGTCTTCTTCATTCATCCATATACCTAGATTTCTACGTTTTTGTTACAGAGTACTCCATAGCCATTTTCTTTGCCTCTCCATTTCTACCATGATTTCTAACATGGTATCAAAGCCCATGGAGGCCTAACCATTGCTTATCGCCATTGTTTTCCGCTGCTCTCTGTTTTGATTCGTCAATTTCTTCTTGTTCTTCATATTAAAAACCCTAGAAACTACAATAGAATCAAGATCGTGTTTCGCGTTGCAATCGTTTCTGTACAATTACTCGTCAAATACCAAGGATTACTTTAGTGTCTTCATCATTGGTGTACAATTACCAGAAGTCAAGTTCGTTTCTGTGGTTGTTCATCCTCAAGATTTATAATTTGTTCGAAACAATTTTCCTTCAAGATTCAAACTTGTTCGCACACGAAGCTGTTCAAAGATTCTTCTTCAATATTATCAAGCAATCGAAGCTTTCTCTGTCAAATTCAAGATCGAAGTTTCAATTCTGAAGATTTCAATGGGTTCTCCGACTCAAGTTTGCAACTCAGTTCCTGTTCGTCTCGATGAAACCAATTACCCAACTTGGTTATATCTAATGCAACATCACCTGCGCGGCCATGGTCTCTTGAAGTTCGTTGATGGATCCTATCCTTGCCCGCCTCAATTTCCCACTGGTACTAATGGCTCTCTTACTCATGATCTTTCTGGTGCACATGAAAAATGGTTAGAGCAGGATAGTTTCATAATATCTATTATTACCAACACACTATCCGCAGAAGTACTCACTCTTATTGTTGGCTGTCAATTTTCAATGGATGTATGGCTTACTCTTAAGAAGCGGTATGCTAGTACTTCTGAGTCACATATAATGCAATTGAAGTCTTCTTTACATAACATCCGAAAGGGACCTGATTCCATTGAAAAATACTTGTTGAGATTTAAGAGTGTAAGAGATAAATTGGCTGCTGTTGGGGTTCGATCTAGTACAAGAATGTTGATAGACATCAGCTAAACACTGATGTCTATTTCAGTAAGCAACCGATGTCTCGTTAAGTGATGTCTAATGTCATGCATTTAGACATCGATTTTTGCCCGATGTCTACATCATATTTAGACAACACAGATTTACAAGAAAATGATGTCTTGTATATACTACAAACCCATCACTACCTAGAATTATCGATGTCTAAGCACCAACTTCTGATGTCTGACATTACTTTAACATCAGCGAGTTATTTTCACCTAATGTGTAATCCTGAAACCAAATCGGTGTTTTACTTATATTTGATGTCTAAGAAGAATTTGACATCAGTTATTTACTAGTTTCTGTTTACATATGCATCTTTACACCACTAATTGCAGTTAAATCTATTGTTATCTAGTCTTTTGGCATCCCTTTGTAACTTAAATTTTTACTGTAGAAATAATATAACTTTTGTACTTCAAGATGCGATTAATACAACCATTTACATACTAAGAGAGCACTTCTTATTGCTCGGATTAAAAAGAGACTAACAGTAAATTGAGATTAATAAGAAATATGATTTATTAGCATAAAAAAACAAATACAATAAAGAGGGGGACATAAGGCCTTACCTCTTAGAGTCTTAGTACAAAAAACATAAACAACTTACATAATGGGAAGCAATAAAAGTTCAATTGATCAAAATTAAATATCTTGGCTATCGAAATCAAGTTGGTACCCAAGAATTAATATAATTAAAATGTTACATGAATATATAAGCACCCTTGGAATGAGAGAAGAACAGCTCTTCCTTGCACAAAACAGAGCAGAAAATCCTCTTGCAAATCCAACAGAACAGCAACCCCTCCTTGCATTATCCAGTGAAACCAATGCAACAAGTAAAATAATGTCTAAACACTTAAGCTTAGGAATAGACGCAGGAAAACAAACATCTAATATTTAATGACCAAAAGTACCAATAAGGCTAGCTTGCCAAGGACATTCTTAGCAATTCAAAAAACAAAACAAAAAATGCTTTTGTTAAAGTTCTCAAACTCAGTATGTTAAAGGAAGCTCAATTTCACTCCATAGCATAATTCTTATCGCCTTATTTAGTTAAACCCACATAAAGAGGTTAGTTAAATTACAAATGATTAAGAACCAAGTGTTTAAAACTTATACAAATTACAGATAACATAATAATTTATGGGTATAAATCGTCTATTGATTCAGCAAATCCAGATATAACTTGTGGAGAGATCTCTCTGTTAGGAACAACTATTTATGGGTGAAACGTGTTGTCATCAAGTAAGTGTATGCAGCACAGTAACAAGCATAATGCATCATGTATTTCTTTATAACCATGTTTGATAAAGTAACAAAAGGAAAACTAGTGAAGATATTTATGTTCCTTTAACTGACTGATCAGAATTAAAGTTATGCGACCAACTGATTCTTTGGTTTATGATTTACTTTTAAATTGAAGTTTTACCTGTTCCTCAAAGGTAAACTAGTAATCCAATGGATAGTCCCAACTTCTCTGCAAGAGATAAACACAAGCAACACTAGTATAAATAGAATGAATGAATTGACGTATGAAAGACGCCCAAAAAATAAATTAAAAAAAACTGGAAAAAGATAAAGGCAAACCGTATGGTGGACTTTTCAATGGTCACTAAGAGAATCAAAATAATAAAAATAAAAAGAAGAGTCTTGACTTGTCATCTATGAAATCTGTTCAAAACCAAAGGTATTCCTCAGACCCATAAGAGATAGGCTCTTTATCATGAATGGGGTAAATTCAAATACATAATCCTCTTAGTAAACCTACAAAGAACAGAGAGAATCTGACCCAATAGGATATTGAAAGTGTGAGACAAAGCTTTTGATTGTTCGCATCCAATTAAAAGATGTTTCCGCACTGAACGCCTTCAGCTCATGTTGTATATCTGAATTTCAAAAGGCCCTGGGAAATCAAAGCAAACTTGCAGAAACTACGAAAATTCAAACTCTATTATTTCAACAGATGTAATGAATATAAAGAAGAAAGCCTAACTACCGAATTGAAAGAAATTGCAATCGAAGAATGACAGATTTGAGAAAACCAGAATAAAAAAGGCATAGCTTCAAAGAGAGTAAATAGCATATGAATTAAAGAAATTAACAATAGAAAAGGTATAGTAGAAGAGGAAGCTTACATCATCAAGGAGGGCGAAGTCCAGGCTGCAGCTTGTGTTGGATTCAATTGTAACCAGAATTTGGTCTTTTGAGAAATTTTTGGCCTTTGATAATTGCAGAGAGAGAGAGAGATAAGAGGGGAAACCGAATGAAGGGAGAGATTACGGTGACTGCAGTTCAGGTCTTCAGGACGTGGGGAATTTGTTTTTTTTTTTTTTCTTGAGAAGTAGGAAGTAATTTTAACAGAGGAGCGCGCTCCGCTTTTCTAATTATGAGGTTCCCGCAATTAAAAAAAATAATAATAATATCAGGCGCTGTAAGGCCCGATGTCTATGGCCATATTAGAAATCAGAAATAAAAGAATGCGATGTTAAAATATTTTTAACATCAGATTTTCATTAACCTGATGTCAATCAGGCGATGTCTATTAAGGGATTTGTAGTAGTATTCATATGTCAGATCAAGATGTAAAAGTTCTTATTCTTGCTGGTCTCCCTAGTGAGTATGGACATACTACACAAATAATAAGGGGAAAACCTAATATTGATATGGAAGAAGTTAGGTCCTTGTTGTTATCTGCAGAAGTTGAAATTGAGCTTGAACATAATTCATCACCATTGTCGTCACTTACTGCTTTGCTTGCACACAGTGGTATATTACACAATGGAAATTCATCTTTTAATGGTGCATCATAAGGACTGTAATGGAATGGTTCTGTTGGTCTTCCAGTTCCATATAATGTTTCTATGCCTACATTTACTTCAGGACTTATGATGTCTAAGGGATCACAACCAATCTTCATGATGGGAAATGTCAACTCAGTACCTAACATGACATCATCTACTGGTTATATTTCATCTCCATATGTTGGGCGTATTCAAACACCATCTGGTTTTGTTGCACAAAATGGTGGCAATATAAATGGAATGCAGCAAATATATAGTGGTTCACAGCAACTGCAGAACAACTATCAGAATTACTATGATGGTTACTCAGCACAACAATTTGGAAGTTTTTCTCAAAACAACAATATGCAGACCCAACATTCTGGAGGCTTGACTAGACTTTGCAGTCCAAATGAAGGCGACTACGGGAGTTACTCAGAGAATTACAGCCAAGGCTATCCTCAGTTTTGTAACAACAAAAACTCGAACAACACTTACAGGAACAACAATACCAGTCCAAGATTTACCAATACAAATCAGGGTCCTATCATCCACCAAATTTGTGAAAAACCAGGGCACTGTGCTTCCAAATGCTATTACAGGAATGGTATTGAGTCTTCCACCTCTATTGTTGAGTGCCAAATTTGCAAGAGGCCTGGACATTCTGCTAAAAGATGCTACTGTAGACAGCCACAAGTTAACTCTCAAGAGAATGGAGACACTACCATGTTTACTGGTTGCCATATAAGAACTGAGGTAGGTAATAATGCTGGCACTTCAAATAATTTTGGTAATTCCGCTCCCTATAATCATGCTAAATTTGGAGGTCATAATGCTTTTGGACTTTCAAATCAATTCAATAGTTACCCTGAAGCTTGTCAAATATGCTGCAACTCTGGTCACACTGCTCAGATTTGTTCTCAGAGATCTTCTCCTAGAATAGTTGTTGCTTCTGGATCGTCTATGCATTGTCAAATTTGCTTTAAAATAGGTCATAGTGCAGCAGAATGTTTGCGCAGGCACCACTATGGTATTCAACAACAAACTTGTGCAGCCCCTAAAGCCTTATCTGCTTCCATCTCCACTCAACCAATGCCATTCTCCGATATTGCTCAACCAAGTATTCGTCTTGCCTTGCAAAGTGATAATGCCTCTCAATCAGAAGTTTTCAAGCCTCTGCCAATTACACCTGCATATCCTTTATCAGTTACTACTCACCCTCATTTGCAGCAAGCTCTCCTCAATAAAATTGAAGCTTTTTCGTCACCAGGCACTTGGCTACTTCCTTCTAACCCGGACAGACATCTAATGAATTGTAGGCAAGCTTGTGAGTCTACTAATTTGTGGCAATCACTTCCTCTCATTCCTCCTGGTCGAGACACATTCTCTACTGCAACCTAGTGCTTGGGGATCCCAGCACTAGTTTGAGGGGGTATGTTAAGAGTACAAGTCAAATGCTGATGGTCAAAGTCAATAGTCAACAGAGATAATAACCATGTTAGCATAAATAGGGAGCTTTTATCTTTTACTGAGAGCTAGCCATTTCTTTGTAACAGTACATCGTCTTCTTCATCCATCCATGTACCTAGATTTCTAGGTTTTTGTTACAGAGTACTCCATAGCCATTTTCTTTGCCTCTCCGTTTCTACCATGATTTCTAACAATTGCAACCCTAATTCACAAGGTCTATATTTGTTAAGTGTTAAACTGAGTACGGTGAAAACTGACTTTATCCCCTGTTAAACATCACCTAGCCTCATCCGCGGAAAGCGGAGTCGTGGCGAAGCACAAGGTGCGGGGCAAGCTCTTTCTGGATGTTACTAGCTCATAATCAGCCACACTGCCCATTCTCCAGTGTCATCCCTCCAGTGAAAAAGTCTTTGCTTGTTAGGACATTCTCTTAACTAGTATAAGGCAGAGAGCTTTAGGAAATTTTCAGAGAATTTGTGGTGAAATATATAAAAATGAAAGAGCTAGAGAATGAAAGAACTTTCAACATTTTTTGGGTTTTCAAAGATAACTTGCTTGATTATTCACGTTTCAGGTGCACATACTTCATACCCATTAGCTTGTTAAACGAATGTTCGCCGATTCGAATTCCCGAATACGGCGTTGTATCGGATGCCTTACATAAGCACGTCGGCGTTCTCGCTGCTGCTTATCTCGAATCCTCTTTCTCTTTTCTATTTCTTATGGTTACCTTCCTGCCTGGAATTTTCCTTCCTGGCATTCTGCTAATGGATTGTGGTTATGTTATGTATGGTTTTGAGATTTGGCTTATGTAGTTCTGGTGTTGGAATCTGGTTTGGTGTTCATGCGCTAGTCAATCAAAGCATTTATGTCTGTATTACTTTTGACATGAAGGGTGAATTATTGTGTACAGTGTACGTACTGATCTATATATGCATGCATACAAATTACAAAGCATTGTACCACTTCAATATATTCAAAGTTTCAAGACAAGGTTTTGAAACAGCAATTGGTCCTTATATATATACCTAGCTATATGATCATTGTGAGTACGTATTTATTAGTTATATCTAACAGCAAGAACTGTAAGATCGATATGGAGCATAACGATCATACATTTATTTCTTTTTGGCGGGAGAGATTTGAACGGATAATCTTACGAAACAAAACAATAATAAGTTGAGCACAGGTCCACAAGCAGGGTTTTCTGAATATCGATCAATTAATACCCTCTGTTGCATCATGCAGAGGTTATCCCAGTTCCAAATTTTTTTATATCGATCGACCAATTAAGAATAACTTCGGTCCCCGAAATGAAGCATCATCTGTTCCATTCTGATCTGTTATACATATACAAAGTCATTTCCAGATTTGCAAAGGCTAATAATCAATACTATCGTGTGATGTTCATAGTCAGAAACTAGTTTTAGACACAAAAATGACCAAAATGACCATACATTCATTTTAGCGTAAGATAAACTTTATATACACATACATATCTTCTTAGGGAAATTCTACAACGTGTTAACGTATGTGAAATATTAACATACCATAGCCTTGCCCATCTTCTTAATACACATGCACTTCTTACATTTTCTTTGTCCAACTTTTTAATAAATTTCTTCTTATGTCCATTATTTGATTTTTTTTTTTTTGATAAACCTCCACAAAGAAATGATACAAAGAGGGGGACCATGATAAAGTAATCTCGGGTTTACATTCAAAACCAATTGGTAATAGATGGAGTGATCCAAACTCTTATAAACCAACAAGCAATGTCTCATTTTTCCCATTTGAGATGTATGTATTCTCAACACGCCCCCCGCATGTGTGGCAAATTTTCAAGCCATACACGTGGACAACTTTAGGTGACGTATAGCCTGTGTGGCCGTGAGGCATGCACACGTGGGATAACCCGCTCTGATACCATGAGAAAGTAATCTGAGGTTCACATCCAAAACCAATTGGCAATGGATGAAGTGGCCCAAACTCTTATAAACCCACAAGCAATGCCCCATTTTCCCCATGTGGGATGTGTATATTCTCAAATCTCAACAGACCAAACCAAACCTATTATGAAATTATGACATCTAATGAATGCAAAAAATTAGCAAAAGCCAACTAATCTCTATTAGAGGAATCAATAATAAAAAGTGGGGTCAAGTTCCACAAAACTAAACCATTTGAAGAACAACCAGAATTAGCAAGAGCATATGCAAACTTAATTATCTTCCTAGAAAATATGTGAAAAACAAAATCTTATTTGAGCTATCTGATGTAAACAATTACCCTATGCAACTTGAACATGCCAAGAAACCAAATGAGGAGAAAGAAAGAAGGTAAACACAAGTGTTGAAACAATGGCAGCAAGAATTTACAGAACCGCAATTTTTTGTATTCAACGCTTCATTTTCTTTCCCTCGTGGAATAGATTTATTGTATGCCAATCGCAACAGTCATGCAGAAAAGTCTTTGATTCTAATATAGCACTTTTTTTTCTAATGAGAACTCTATGATGATTTTTGAATTTACAGTTGGATGATTAGTTCAAATTTTAGTTAAAAAAATATTTCAAATCCACACATGATAACAATATCATAAAGACGTACGGTAGTCTTCCTCTTCCAATCCTAATCTCACTATCATAAAGCTACGTATAAATGGTCAAATTAATAATAGTAACACTTCATCCACCTCTAAATATATGCAGAAGGAGCAGAAAAGCCTCTGCGTGGATGTTATAATTATCAGCTAGAGTATGCCTCAAAACTCCAAACGTCCGTTAAAACGGATAATAGATTGATATAAAAGAGAAATATGATAGATTGATATAACTCCGTTAAAACTCGAGACCACCAAACCTCCGTTAAGACAGATAATAGATTGATGTAAGGTCATCATGGGCCAGGTTAGGGCCGATCCTACCCTCAATTTTAGGGCTTAGGGTCGGGCCGGGCCTAGTCAAAGTCAACAAAATGTATGGCCGAGCTGGGCTTAAATATGCTAACCCTTATCCGCCCGAAAGGCCCGAGCAGTTAGGGTCGAAAGGACCTGGTCAGGCCGGCCTTCCGAATAGGGCCAAATAGAAACAAAAGAAAATACATTATTTTGTTTGATTGGGCCAAATAGGGTCAGGCCGAAATGGGTCAAAGAGAAACATATTTAAAAAATAAAAATAAATTATTAGGCCGGTCTTCCGAATATGGCCAAATAGAAACAAAAGAAAATACATTATTTTGTTTGATTGGGCCAAATAGGGTCAGGCCGAAATGGGCCAAAGAGAAACATATTTAAAAAATAAAATAAAATTATTAAGGCTTAAAAGGCCGAATCGGGCTTCATTTGTATGATCCATATCCTACCCTATTTCATAAATGATTGGACCGGGCCAAAGGGCCAAATGATAACCCATAGAACTGATTGATGTAAAAGGGAAAGAGTATAATGGGAAGAAATGAAGAATCGTGTATGGTCGATCAAGAGCACTACCTTAGTACCTTAGACAACCAAATAGGAAAAGAAAAAGAAAATATGTATGCCAAATGCCCAAATCAAGTGATAATATATGGTTCTCGATTTTAAAATCATAATCCTCGACTCGACTCCATACCATATATCGTTGCCACAAGTTGGTCATAACTGAAACAAATCACAAATAGCTAGTAAAAGTAGTCTGAAGTCAACAGTCCAGAAATCCAGTCCTAGTTTATCAACGATGTTGAAGCACAAGGTACAGGGTAGTATCATTCTGGATGTTATAATGAGCAAGAGTTCGTGCTTCCTCAAGTCGCAGGCCACCAAGAAGAAGCCTCTGGTCATGTGGTGGGATGCCCTCCTTATCATGTATTTTTTCAATGACACTGCCAATTGGATCAGAACTCTGAAGTTCCTCAAGAATGGTTATCTTCCCACTGAGATGTATGACAAGGATACACATTCCCCGAAGAGGAAGCAGAAGGCCGGTCGAGATTAGACTCATTCTGGATGCTACAATCAGCCAGAGTGCTCCCACCCTCCAGTTGCCTCCCAGCAAATATAAGCCTCTGTCTACTTGGTGGGACACCCACTCTCTCTTGGATTTTAGCCTTAACATCATGAATGGTATCAGACCTCTCAACATAAAGAATGATTGATCTCCCCCCATTCTGATATCTCACAACAATCTGCATTCCGAAAACAAGATGTAAAGTAGATCTCTTCCTGATATGATAATCTGCAAAAGTCATGCCATCCTCAAGCTGTTGTCCATGAAACATAAGCAATTTTTGGTCTTGAATCCATGCTTTGACATGTGCTATAGTATCAGAGCTCTCCACCCGAATCCGTGCTTTGACATGTTCTATAGTATCAGAGCTCTCCACCTCAAGGCTTATGGTCTTGCCAGTCAAAGTACTAACGAAAATCTCCACGCCAGTTGGCCACTTTGTAAATGAAAAACAAGATGTGAGGTCGCAAGGAGAGATATATATATAGAGCAGAGGAGATACTATTGGAAGCTGATGGACAGAGAACCTCAATTACCAGATTTCCGAGTTTTAGTCAAATTGGCAAAGGTTTGGAGTGAAAGTATACTTGACTAATCTAAATTCTAAAATATAAATGTAACTTCAAGGAAGCAGCTTTAAGACTAAGATGAAATGTAAATTGTTGTACACCACATCCATAGCTACTGTACTATATAATCAAATGTACAGAAGCACATAATCTTGATTCAAAACTGAAAATACAAGGACAGAATACGTTTTCTGGAAAATAGGGATTGCAGTATACGGATCAATCCCTACTGGGCAGAAATCAGAGATAACGAACCAAACTCCAGATTTTTGGTTATGCAGTGAAAATCTCAAATATGAGATTAAAAACACTGTGGGGCTCTTACTCTTGAGAACCCAAAATAAGAACAATTGAATTATGATGAAGGATATGTTCTTTACAACTTCAAATAGCACTAGCGCGCCTACAATGAATAGACAAAACTAATATGCAGTTTGTCTTCAATCTCGAACTCCTTCTTCACTTGATTGTTCTTCGATTTTTCCTTTTCTTGCTTCACAGCAACTCTTTAGATCACAAGTAACTCCATACGCATGAGCAACTGACCTATAACACTTAACCAAGGAACAAGTGTTTAGGATTTTTATCACGACACAATATCAAGCAAGACTCTCAATTATTCTTGCGTTCCTCTCTTCTCTGCCTGTGCAGTTTGCATCCTCTATATATGTGTAGAAGCAATGCCAACCCTAATAGACTCCTAATAGGAAAGGATCTTGGTGATTGAATATTGACCAAATAAAATATCAAGTCCTAGAAAACTTAGGATTACACTACATCACCTTAAAAGCCACGGGAATACCTTTTTCTAAATAAACATTGAAACCAAAAGATAATTTCCCAACATATCAGTTTGTATAGGAATGCCAATATGACAAAAAAAACTTGTACCTACAATCTCCCCCTTTGGCATTCCTATACAAAACAACTTTACCGTATGAAAACTCCCCCTCAACAGGTACTTGAGAACTTTTCCTTGTGAACACACCTGTCAATCCTGAAACACTTATCACACACACATTGTGAAAATACACAAGATAGAATAATGTTACCACTGATTAAACAAAGCATGTAAATCCAATAGATCACACAACACATTTAACATCATATTTCTCCCCCTTTTTGAATAGGAATGACAAAGACAACTTATGTAGCGGAAGCTATGTAAAAAGAGAATCACAAAGAGATGTTGCTTAGTAGACACGAGCCCAAGTCGAATCAATCAGAGGAAGATAGTCCAAGTATTAATACTCCCCCTAAGTGTGATCATGTGATGAGAGATGCAAGAATGAAATGCAAATTACACAATAAGTGGGTTGTATCCAAATGCTAAGAACAGATTTAATTCGCATAGCTTTTCCAACAAGAGCAATACCACTTAACCATAAACAAGAGTGCAACAAAATAAGTTCACACGAGTGAATGGATTTCGACAATCACAAGGTAAGATAGAGGGTGATCGAGTATTCTATACCTCTTGTTGTGAATAGTGAACATATCTCAAGATGGGGTGTGTAATATTTGTGGAAACCTGAAAAGCAAGGCTCACATACAAAACACATTTAAGCACATAAACTTTATTCCCCCTTATAACACCGTGTGGGCATGATTTTGAATTTTTCTTTTGGCCTTTCACACAAAGTAACATTTTTGCTCAAGAAGAATACGACTCTTGTAACGAGTATTATGCTAGCAGCTCCCAAGTCAGATGACTTTAGGGTACTAGATGTAACAAGGACATCCCAAAGAGGACATCTACTCGAGTCAATAGTTTCACAATCCACCGGGGTGACCAAACCATTCCCGTTTCTTCCCAATCCTCATATCGTTCGTCACGACCGAGGCTTGTTTACTTTGGGAATAGCCTGGCCATGCTCCATTAACCGACTACATTTTTTATTTATTATTATTATTTTTTTTTTTTATATCAAGGAGCAACCAACAAGAGTAATTTCGTACATGAGCAATGAGAACAAGCCAACCATCAATTAAGACTTACCACCATTTAGAGTATGTGTGCATGTGAGGTTTCAAGATTGTAGAGAATATATTGTTCAAGCTCACAATTACAGAGTGATGTAAGTACAAGTTCAAAACATGCTAGGCACCTTATTGCACACAGATTTAAAGAAAAGAGTATGGCCCTTGTCAATCTAAGTTCAAAATAATCTGTCAGACACTCGGGGATACAAACCACTATTTTTCAATCCTAAATTTCCACAAACTGAACCTAACAATGCAGAAACATAAAGAAAATGCACCTATACTATCATGAAGACATACACCATGAATGAATGCAAAATGGATCAAGCGAAGTGAGAGTATCAATACTTAGAGCATCCACCAACGGTGCTTCTAACTGATTCAAATTGAGTTATGTATAAAGGCCTAGTAAACGAATTAGCCAATTTGTGATCAGTAGGAACAAAAGCACGCTCAAGCATATTATCAAGATTATCCGTATGAGTAGAAAAACGATTATTTGAACCTTTTTTAATCCAGATTTGCTTCTGCTTCGTTTTTGTTTCCAGATCCACGGGGATTGAAGCCAGCTTTGCAATCCTGGCGATCAGATTCAGACCCTCTTTCAACTCAGCTTGCAACGAGGCAGGTGAGTTAATTCTCAACGTTTTCCTCTGATTTTGAGTAGCCCTGCGAAGCATATTGCACCTAGGACGAATGTGTCCTAATTTTCCACAATAATGACAAGTAGGAACAAAGTTTTCGGAGTTGTGAATATACCTGGGCTGACGCACAAAAGTGTGCATGTCAGAACTTACCGAAAAGCCTTTCTGATGTGATTGAATGGTTTTATGAGGTTCTGGTCTTACATTCAATTCGGTGGCAGACTTGTTGTTACTAGAGCTTTGTGCCTGACTTGAGGAATTCTCACCTCCCACACTTTTTACAAACACCAAGGGTTTGCAGGACTCACCATTATAACCTAATCCTTCTTTATTACCATGAGCTTTGCCAATTCCCATCATCTTAGAGACTTTTTCAGACCCTATAGAGAATTTGCTAAAGCTTTCCTTGACCCTCAATAATTCTTCCTGCAATTTTTCATTTTCAAGGGTTAGGGAATCATTTAAATTAGATTGAGCTTTTATTTCAACCTGCAAAACTTTGATTTTGTTAGTAAGCTCATCATGTTCCTTGTTCCAATCTTGAGACCTGGCATTACCCTGCAAAACTTTGATCTTATCAACAAAGTTAGTACGCTCTTCTTCCCAATCTCTCAAAGAAACTTCAAATTTCTGCTCAATTTTTATCTTTTCCACTCCTAAGGATTCGATTTCTTTTTCAAGTTTATTATTTTTTCGAAGAACAATCCTAGAGGCATTCTACAATTTCTTGCATTTTTCATTTGTTTCTTCATCAAGAGTATCATCTTCAAAGTCAGAATCATCAGATAAATTAATATCAATAAAGGAAGTAAGAGCAAGATTCACCTCTTCACCATCGGATTGAGAGCCTTCATCACTATCACTCCATGTGGATTTTAAAGCCTTGTTCCCATGTGAGTTATACTTCTTGTTGCCACAATTGGCAGCAAGATGTCCAATTCCACCACACTCAAAGCATTTAGGTTTGTTAGGAATTTTTTTTGAAGAGTTTCCAAAAGAGTTTTTGTTTTTCATAAAATTTTTGAACTCTTTTGTCAACAACGATAAATCCACATAATCATCATCTTTCTTTTTAACAGAAGAGAAAGCAATATTTTTTACCTTTTTCTCGGGCTTGATCCTCATCTCAAAGGTTTTGAGATTACCTATCAGTTCGTCAAGAGAATAGGTGTCCAGGTCTTGAGTCTCCTCTATGGCAATTTGCTTGGCTTGAAATTTTGAAGGAAGAGCCCTGAGAAATTTCTTGACTATTCGGTGCTCCTCAAATGGATCATCAAGGCTACGACATTGGTTTGTCATATTGAGAAGTCGAGCGTGAAAATCATCAATTGATTCATCTTCCCCCATGGTCATGTTCTCAAATTCCAATACGAGTCTTTGAAGCTTCTGACCTCTAACCTTCTTGTTTCCCTCATAAGTAACCTGAAGTAGATCCCAAGCTTGTTTGGCTGTGTCACAGTGGCTAATTCTCATCCTCTCCTTCTTGGACAAGGCTGTGAATAGTGAATTCCTTGCCTTAAAGTCACAAGTTCTATCACGAACTTCCTCTTCTGTCCATTCCTTCCTAGGTTTGAGAAACCTTGCAGAGGACCCTTCTACTTTCTTTTATTCTTCTGCCTTGGTTGGGTGTTCCCATCCATTCTCAACTATATTCCACATGTTTTCATCTTGAGAGTAGAGAAAAGCCCTCATTATGATCTTCCATTGTGAGTAATCTTCACCATCAAACAAAGGAGGGCAATTTATCGGACTGGAGGCTCTGTTATATTCATGTTCCATCCTTGACCACGAATCAACTAAAAAGCTTTAAAACCTGCTCTGATGCCAAGTGAAAATACAAGGACAGAATACGTTTTCTGGAAAATGGGGATTGCAGTATACGGATCAATCCCTACTGGGCAGAAATCAGAGATAACGAACCAAACTCCAGATTTTTGCTTATGCAGTGAAAATCTCAAATATGAGATTAAAAACACTGCGAGGCTCTTACTCTTGAGAACCCAAAATAAGAACAATTGAATTATGATGAAGGATATGTTCTTTACAACTTCAAATAGCACTAGCGCGGCTACAATGAATAGACAAAACTAATATGCAGTTTGTCTTCAATCTCGAACTCCTTCTTCACTTGATTGTTCTTCGATTTTTCCTTTTCTTGCTTCACAGCAACTCTTTAGATCACAAGTAACTCCATACGCATGAGCAACTGACCTATAACACTTAACCAAGGAACAAGTGTTTAGGATTTTTATCACGACACAATATCAAGCAAGACTCTCAATTATTCTTGCGTTCCTCTCTTCTCTGCCTGTGCAGTTTGCATCCTCTATATATGTGTAGAAGCAACGCCAACCCTAATAGACTCCTAATAGGAAAGGATCTTGGTGATTGAATATTGACCAAATAAACATTGAAACCAAAAGATAATTTCCCAACATATCAGTTTGTATAGGAATGCCAATATGACAAAAAAAACTTGTACCTGCAAAAACTGCAAAGTTACAATATTGAAACCATTTAAACAAAATAAAAAAGTTAACAAATAAATATACAATGAGAAGCAAATTAGTATTACTGATTACTTTCAGGACCCTTTTCTTCAATTCTTGCATGTTTTTTCTGAGCAGTATTTGAAAGGATTCTTGCACATTTTTTAGAAGAGAGCTTAAAATTTAGATTATATATATATTGAATCACAGCAAGTTAATATTTGTGTCACTAATCTGAATCCTTTATAATGCACTGCAACACAATATTTTTAATCACTCTTTATTTGATGAGACACAATCTCTAAATTCACCAAGTTTCAAGAACCATACACTCATTAGCATCCACAGACTGCACTGAACTTGCCAAAATTTACCCGGAAGACCAAAGCTACTTGATTGGTTCACATTTACAAATGCCTACCATAGAGTCTAGGTGACCCAAAACCAACAAATTAATCACCTCAAGTAAATTCTACAAATGAAAAAAAAAAAGGACCAGAAGGCATTAGAGAACAGCGCGATAGTAGTATTTCTAACAAGAATCTCTAGTTTATTAATCACCTCATATCAGAAACAGAAAAACAAGTAGGATGCGGAAATCTAAATGTAAATGGCTTTCCATTGATCAGAGTTGTTATAACATACAAAAAGAACCAAGTTAGCTTGCTCAATGGATATAAAACTCAATAAAGGTATATAGTTTGGTCTTGCACTTACAATCTAAACCAGTTTATAACAAGGTTAACTTAGTAGTAAGGAGGTTTAGCATGTACTTGAAATATTGATTAAAGCCTGTAATTAACCAAAATTCAATGAAAAGCTAAACCCTACGTCACCAAATAGCTAAGCAAGCCAACTTCGAAGGCACCATTGTGACGATAGTAAGACAATCTTAACGCGAACTAAATTTCTATTTCATCAAACATGCCATATTATTTTCACACATTCTTTGGTAATGTCGACGGCCAGAAATCAAATTAAGAACTTTATACACTTCATTCTAACCCCTATCTGGTGACCTATCTTGCAGTCTTCTTGCCAAGTATGTATAAATAGAGCCAGGTATCAGAAGCTTAACTAGCATATTAAAACCTAAGCAAAAATTCAATTACTCAAGCAGTAACACAAATTACTGTTTACAATGCCCTCATTTCCCAACATTCTTCAAGCCAAGCATAGAGGCATTATTGACTTATTAAGTAATCAAATGATAGCTAGACCAACTTAATGATACATTTCTAGCAGTGAGTAAGGAATCAAATTACATTCAGAGCAAAAAACCTTAAACACAAAGAGAATGGAGATCAGTGTAGCTACAACTATAAATATAACACTCAAAACATAAAATGCAGAGAGATTCAGAAGAAAACCCTTAATGATGGTACCTGATTGACAAGCAGAAGCTTTGAAAGAGGGAAGTGAGTGAGTAAGAGATGGAGGAAAAGTTGAATTTCAAAATGGAAACAGTGAAAGAGATTTCAAGACCTTCAATTATTTTACTTGTCAAAATCCCGGGTAATGTATTGGACCTCTCGGGTTATATCGCTTTTATTTGGGCCTAACCGTTAGCCCAGTAGTTGGAACCTACTAGTTAGATTTTTTTTTTTTTTTTTTAAATCCGACTAGTAGTTAGACTTAGAGCGATGCTATTTAGAAATAAATCAAAACTAGGGGAACAATCAAAATTTGAAATTTCATGTAAGATCAGGAGTTGTTGATATATGAGGGGTAATACTCGTTTTTACTTGCCTTGATCATGCTGGGTTTTAATAAATCTATATAGTTGTAATTGACACAACTTTATTAATGATAACTAGACGTCAAACACACCTTATGGGTGTGGATAACTACATGGACAGTTATAAAATGTGGAGAAAACTTCTCCACATTTTTTTAAATTTTTTTTTTTTATGTTAATTTCTTTTCTTTCGTTTTGTGAATTGGCCTTTTTATCCTTCTTGAATATTTCAATTTAAGGGTTTTTAAATATTTGAGAGATATTTTGGTAAAAAAAAAAAATTGTCAACTCTTCTTTTAATAATACTATAGAATATATATTCTTATTTAATCAAAAGATTTTTTTTTTTTTGAATTTCATGTAATTTTTAAAAACCGAACACTGCAAGTTTACAACCAGCAAACACAACAAAAACGAGAACAACATAGACCAAGTCAAAGACATCAGTTGGTCTATTATCGCAAGCGGTTGGTCAATACTGAATGTATTTGATATATCTTATATAATTAAGCCAATTCTTGAGAGAGTGGTTAAATTTTTGAAATACCATATATGTCCTCACATAAAATAGATATTAATAAAGAAATTATTTCTATATGAGGATAAGATAGTCAATAGACTATGTCATATTTGAAAAAATTGCAATATCTCCCATGAAAAATGGAGAAGCTTCTCCAAAATCAGAAGATAAATTACTGTAACTTTTTTAATCTAAACAAAAAAAAAAAATCAATTGACATGTGCGGAGCACATGTTAAGGGACTAGTAGGTAATAAAGATGATGTCTCCTTTGGAGAATTTGAAGCCTCTAAGATGTGATAATATATATGTATATGAACTGCAAAGCCAAGTGCAAAAATTGCTGATTTAGAAATAATCAAGATTTGTGCTTGCGCGTGCTAGTACGTGTGAATAGAAATAATCAACTAGAACAAACACTAGGCAAGCTGAAATGTAAAACAAGAATATTAAGAAACTCGACATGGCTTCCTTAGATTGGTTTGACCAATAATTAAAGTTCTCATACTTCAAGCATAACTATCATCGATGTCAAGCACTTAATTAAGGCTACCAAGATATATGAGATAACTATGATATCAAACACACAATTAGGATCTTTCTGGAAATACTTGGAAAATTTACTCTCTAGAAATACTTGGTGGTCAAAATTTTTCAAGTATTTCCAAAAAACGGGTAATAGATTGACATAAAAGACAAACTGATAATGGAAGAAGTGAACAACCATACATGGTCGATCAAGCACCACCATAGACAACCAAAAAGGAAAAGAAAAACAACATATGTATGCCAAATATATAACTTCTCGAATTTAAATGCACGATAGTCCACAACTACTCCACACACACACACACACACAGATATATATATATATATATATATTCCCATAAGTTAATCACTTAAATCATAACTGAAACACATCACACATAGCTAGAAAAAGTAGCATGAATGTAATAGTCTAGAAATCCACTCTTAGTTTAATCATTCCTGTCAAGTCCCTCAACAATGATTCTCTTCCCAGTGAGAGTTTTAACAAAGATATGCATTCTCCGATCACGATGAAGCACAAGGTCCAGGGTAGAATTATTCTGGACGCAGCAATCAGCTAGAGTCCGCTCATCTTCTAGTTGCTTCCCAGCAAAGATGAGCCTCTGCATGATTGGGGGAAAACCCTTCTTTTCTTGGATTTTAGCCTTGACATTCTCTATTGTATCACAACTCTCAACCCCAAGAGTGATTATCTTCCCGTCCTGGGTTTTAACAAAAATCTGCAACCCAAGATGGAGACGTATAGTAGATTTCCCCCGGATATGGTAATCTGCCAACCTCTTGCCATCCTCGAGCTGCTCTCCATTAAACGCAAGCAGTTTCTCATCTTGAATCCTGGCTTTTACATCCTGTATAGTATCAGATATCTCCACCTCCAGACTGATGGTCTTACCACTCGAGTTCTCAACAAAAATCTGCATACCTGACAAACGGATGGAGAACAAGATGCAAAAAGATCAAGGGAAGAGATATTAAGAGATAATATTGAGCGAGAGTTGATGATATTATACCAGCCACATGTGAGATATTTATAGCAATTATGGTAATTTGTACGTCCCACTGGCTTCTAGGAACATGAAGAATCCCTTCTACTTGGAATTCATGAGAAATTTATTGACGAATAGTGCTTTTTTTCACAACTGAAATTATAATATCAATATGCATTCAATGGATGGTATTCATTGTACGTTTTCAAGTGGAGAAGCATTTCTTTGCTGTTAAAGAGGCCGACTATCTAAATTCCAAAGGTTAATGAGTAGCTTTGAAACCACAAGAAAGAAAAATTTAGATACAAGTGTATAAGTCTTTAGCGGGTTTAGGAATAGTAAGACAACAAAACATGAGTGAATTATCTATGGTACTCATCGTACTGGATCGCAAAATTCATGGAAGTTGAGAATATGAATGAAACGACGAAACTATACCTTGACCAAGAAAGAATTATGACACGTTTACTTACTTGGAATATAAAATAATCATGAATCGGAGACAAGTGGAATGGGAGAAGAAATGAATCGGTATTGATTCCGGAGGAATGATTCCTAAACCCATCTCCCCCCTTCGTAATCAAATTCCTGAGTATTCAGGAATCGATTCCTGATAAGGAGGTGGGACCTACATCTATTCTGATTCCTTCATGTGTTAGTAAACGCAGGAATTCTTTTACCCGGAATCATTCCGATTGCTTTATGTGTTAGTAAACGCAGGAATGTTTTTACCCCGTAATCATTCCCTTTCCTTCCAAGTAAGTAAACGTGCCCTTAGGGATTCTATGTGATATTCTTGTCCGACGGTTTTTATCAAAATAGCGTGTTGGGCTTGGGCTAGTCATTGGTGGGTGGGTCATAGGTGTGTCCGGTTGAACTTTCTAGATCAAATTATACTAGATTCTTGAAAACAACAATCATGATCACACAGTCGTTTCAGGCACAAGCAAAATTAGAGGTGGATTTTTTTGTGTGCTTGTACATGAATTTAGTCTTTGATGAGGAAAAGTTTAGCGTGTTCCACCCAAAAGTCACATTAGAAAAAAGCTAAAAGAGAAGGAATTTAGAAATAACCCTACCAAGTTAACAAACAAGGTTGTTACCCAATTAGAAAAACGATGCCAGCTGTGAAGCTAAATTTCTAATTTACATGTCTTCCTTTCTAGAGCTTCTGAAAAATCTTAGTATTGTTTTAGGGAAACGATATTTCAGAGAGAATTGTTGTGTGTTCTCATTGATAATAGGGGCTTCTTTATATAAAGGATTACAATGCATAGAATCTGAATTGTACAAGGAAAGGTAATCATACAATGAATGGATATCTCTAAGATATTCACCGAGATTATCTCTAATTAAAATTCTATTACAACTAGATCAAGTAACCTAGAGTTCGGGCCAGACACAATTTGGATTTACTTAAACACTCCCCCTTATGTCGCCCAAACGCGGTGCTTCTCTCGTTGCCTCGTTAAAAACCTTGCCGAGTAACAAAAACCCAGTGGGACAAAAATAACCTTGGTCGAAGGGGAAAAAGAGCACAACACACCCTTCACGTTTCGAGATCAACATGTAGACATCTCCTCCTGATGTCTGCGTCTCCCCCTGATGACTACGATCATGGGAGTTCAGATAATTTCTACAAGCCAATGCTTGCAACATGTTTCTCGAACGTGGATTTGGGCAATGACTTAGTGAACAAGTCTGCCACATTGTCCTCAGATCGAACCTGGTTCACTTTGATCTTGAGGAGCTTCTGTTGTTGTTGATTGTAGAAGAACTTAAGCGATATGTGCTTGGTGTTGTCGCCTTTGATGTAGCCTTTCTCCATTTGCTCAATGCAAGTAGCATTATCCTCATAAATGCTAGTAGGCTCATCTGTGGTGGATTCCAAACCACAATTACTTCAAACATGCGTAACTATGGATCTAAGCCATATACATTTACGAAGGTTCATGAAGAGCAATAATCTTTGCATGGTTCGAAGAAGTTGTTTGGCTCCAGTTTAGGTTCAAACAGAAGTAGCGACTAAGGTCTGTTTAGTAGACCTCCAAGATATCGCGGTCTTACACAGGGTGAATACATAACCAGTTTGGGAACGACCTTTGTGCGGGTCAAAGAGATACCCAGCATCAGCAAAACCTTCCAAAACACTTATGTCGTTCTGGGATGGGGAGAGAGAACGCAGACTACTGTTGGTGGCGTTCTTGACATATGATGGGTCTGAATCCATCGTCTCTCTGTAGGGATAGAACAAGCCCATATCAATCGTACCACTTAGGTATTGAAAGATATCTTTAACACCAGTCCAATGGCGTCGTGTTGGCGCAAAGCTATATCTAGCTAACAAGTTCACAGCAAATGAGATGTCCAGTCTTGTGCATTATGCTAAGTACAATAATGCGCCTATTGCACTTAGATAGGGCACTTCTGCCTCTAACACATCTTCGTCGTCTTCTTTTGGACGGAATGGATCTTTCTTTGGATCAAGACTACGGATGACCATTGGGGTGCTTAAAGGCTTAACTTTGTCAGTATTGAAACACCTAAGCATCTTTTGGGTATAAGCTGATTGATGAATCAGGATATATACCATCTTCACTGTGCTCAAGTTCCAAACCAAGGCAAAACCGTGTTTTCCCAAGATCTTTCATCTCAAACTCGGATTTCAAGTGTTCAGTGGTTTCCCTCAACTCTTTAAGGGTGCCAATTATGTTCATGTCATCGACATAAACCGCTACTATTGCAAATCCGGAACTTGTTCTTTTTATGAACACACATGGGCATAGTTCATTGTTAACATATCCCTTCCCAATCAAGTAGTCACTTAGACGGTTATACCACATCCGTCCGAATTGTTTTAATCTAGGATTAATTTCAGTTTACCCCCCTGAGGTTTGGGGGTGTCATCATTTCACCCCCCCCCCTCCCCCCCCAAACTCTCAATTTCACTTTTTTACCCCCTGAACTTTCCAATTTTTGTCTTCCGTGCCCAATTTCTCTGATTCCGTCCAAATTGGACGTTAACTCTGACTATTTGACCCACTTTGAGGCTAAAATGGTCATTTCAAGGCAAAAAAAAAAAAAAAAAACCTTTCTCCTTCACTTTCGGTTTCTCTTTCATCTCCAAATCTATCTCTCTCTCGACACCTCCCTCACGCTCCTCGCCGCCGCCAACTCCTCCGACCCCTCCCCTTCCTTCGAGTCCACCTCCGCCTTCCTCTCCTGCTTCTCCATCTCCAAGTCCTCCGTCAACTCCCAACTCGCCCAGTGCCGACTCACCGATCCCACTCACCTCAAACCCTTACTCGACCAAATCTCCGCCTCCATCTCCGACCTCGAGAATCTCGTCGCGCGAGAACTCCTACTTCTTCCCCTTGTACAAAGTCCGATCGTCCCTGAAAACGATCTCCGATCTGAGGTGAGTAAAAGTAAAAGAGACCCAAAGTAGGAAGTCTTGGGAGAATCGTATGAATTAGAAGAGTCTAGAGTTGGTTAGTTAAGTTCAGGTCTCTCTCTCTCTCTATTTATCTATGCAGAAAGCCAACAAGTAAAACTAAGAAGCGAGTTTGAGTCGCAGGGAAGCATCACCGATCTTGAATAATGGGGGAGGAGAGAGACAACCCACAGAAGCTGAAGAAGACAGCGGCGGCGGCTTACGACTACAACGACCCGAGATGGGCCGACTACTGGGCCAACATCCTCATCCCTCCTCACATGGCCTCTAGCCGTGACGTCATCAGCCATTTCAAGCAGAAGTTCTATAAGCGCTATATTGTGAGCATCCCGCTCTCTCTCTGTTCTGTTCTTCAATTTCAAATCTTTACTAGGATTGATTGATGATCAGTGTTTTTTGCTTGCCAATTTGGACTCTGGAGCCTGGAATCTCATCTGGGTTTTATCTGTTATTGGGTTTCTGGGGTTTTGTTCTTTGGTGGGTTGTGAATTTGGTTTATTGGGTTTTGATATTGGTTATTTCTGCGCTGAGATTTTCTGTGGATTATAGAAAGGTTGGAACTGGGTTTCCTTGTGTTGTTCGTCAAGAAATTTGATTTTTTGTATTTGTTATCTTCTAATGATTATGATTTTGTTACTACTGCGTTTTCTGTTTTCTATGAATCGAGTGATTGAACCTTTAGGAAATTGTGTGCCTTTAGTTTATGGGATTGTATGCCCTCTTCATAATTGTTCAGTTCTTTTAAGCGTTCACTTATTAGGATTCTGGTGAATGACGTACTGGGAATGTTGCAATTAGCAAATTTGTTGTTTCTGATTCCATTTCTTGAGTATGATGAAAATGACAATCCGTGAGTCTTTGTTTCTGATTCCATTTCTTTTCATTCGCAAATTTACAATTGGAGATTATGATGGGAATGCTGCAAGTTCAGTCTCTGAGCAGTTTTCCCAACTAAAATGAATGTTGAGGCTGGTTCTGGTGGCAATGCTTTATCTTCTGAGCTCATGGATCATGGTCGTTGCCGGCACGGTGGTGGTAAGCGGAGCATGGAGCGCGACGGTGACGGTGGGAGGAGAAATGGTTTTAGGGACAGAGAGGTCGAAACTGTTTTTTTTTTTTTCCTTTTTCTAAATTTTGAATTGACCATTTTAGCCCTCAAAGTGGGCCCCATTATCGGACTTAACGTCCAATTTGGACAGAAAATGAGACATTGGGCACGGAAGACAAAAATTGGAAAGTTCAGGGGGTAAAAAAGTGAAATTGAGAGTTTGGGAAGTGAAATAATGACACCCCCAAACCTCAGGGGGGTAAACTGAAATTAATCCTTTAATCTATATAGTGAGCGTTTCAATCTTATTGAAATCATGCTCCGTGGTTTAGAGCCACTTGATTTGGGTAATTGAAGTCCATCTGGGACCTTCATGTATATCTCTGTATCTAAATCCCCATATAGATACGCAGTAACCACATCCATAAGCTGCATGTTCAGTTTTTCAGAAACTACCAAACTGACAATGTAGCGGAACGTAATAACGTCCATTACGGAAAAGTAGGTCTCCTCGTAGTCGATTCCAGGGCGTTGTGAGAAGCCTTGCGCCACAAGGCGAGCTTTGTACCATACAATTTCGTTTCTCTCATTACGCTTTCAAATGAATACCCATCTATGACCAACTGGTTTGGTGTTGGGTGGTATTGGCACAACAGGCCCGAATACCTTTCTCTTCGCTAGAGAATCAAGTTATGTCTGGATCGCATCTTTCCATTTTGGCCAATCAGCTCTACGTTGGCATTATCAAGGGAGCGTGGTTCGATGTCATCGGTCTCAATAATCTCACGCACTACTGAATACGCGAATACATCATCAATGATGATGGAGTTTCTTTCCCATGTCCCATGTACACTAGTGTAATTTACAGAGATCTCTACATTATTAGGGATAGGTTCTGACATTGAGGCGTCCCCCAATGATGTCTCTTGGACATAACCATAATCCGGAACATTCTCATGGGACGGATTTTGAGTATCGATGATCAAAGGATTTGTTTGTGCCTCATTCGCTCTCTTTCTAGGGCGAGTATCCTTCGAACCAATCAGTCTACCACGCTTCCTCGTGGGACCTGCGGCCATAGACGCCACATCACTACCAATCTGGGCAGTGGCGCTATCTCCTGGTGTCACAGGAGTGGCGTTACGTCCAGTATTTGGGACGTCAATCCTTACAGGCACGTTTCCAGCAGGTATATGTGATCTCGTTATTTTAGCAACATCAGAAAACGCATCAGGCAGAGTGTCTGCTACGTTTTGGAGCTCGATAATTCATCGCACTTCAAGTTCGGACTGTGCGGTACGGGGATCGAGATAAGACATAGTGGGGACAGACCACGACAATTCCTGTCGTTCCTGTTGAACATCTGTGTTCTTATCTCCCCCTAACGATGGGAATACTGTCTCATCAAAGTGACAATATGCAAATCTAGCGGTAAAGAGATCGCCTGTCAAGGGTTCAAGGTAGCGGATGATAGTTGGAGATTCATATCCAACATAGATGCCCATTCGTCTCTGTGGACCCGTCTTAGTACACTGTGGCGGCGTAATAGGCAAACCCAAAAATGCGTAAATGCGAGATATCAGGCTCGTACCCAGTCACTAGCTGTAACGCAAAACAAGGTTGGGTGACAGTGGGTCGTAGACGAATTAGCGTTGCTGCGTGCAATATTGCATATCCCCAAGCGGAAACAGGGAGATTGGTGCGCATAACCAATGTTCGTGCTATCATTTGTAGTCGTTTGATAGCGGCTTCCGCGAGACCATTTTGGGTATGAAAATGGGGAACTAGATGCTCTACATCAATCCCCAGTGACATGCAATAGTCATCGAACGTTTTCGATGTAAACTCCCCAGCATTATTAAGTCGAATTGACTTAATCAGGTGGTCTGGGTAGTGAGCCCGAAGACGGATAATCTGGGCTAGGAGTTTAGTATAAGAAGCATTTCGAGTGGACAACAGCGCGACATGTGACCAGCGTGTCGACGCATCAACCAATACCATAAAGTATTTAAAAGGTCCGCATGATGGTTGAATTGGTCCATAGATATCCCCTTGGATTCTCTGTAAGAATGGAATGAGTATTTTGGGATCCTTTGCGTAGGACAGTCTCAGTCCTAATTTTTCTAAGGAATAGGCTTTGCAAAAAGAGTGAGGGGCCTTAGAAGCAACCAATGAGGATTTTGGTTGGGTCTGAGTGTCTGAATCGCTATTAGAAGCAAAATTTGTGACTACATCACCCATCATGGCGTTAGGACCATGGAAAGTGGCACCCATAGCGCCATTGCCATGAGTGACGCCCTTCTTGGCATTGTCAAGGGGGGGACATGGGTGACCCTAGGCCGTTAGTGGACGGCAGCGGCGCCAGAGGCTGCTGCAGCGGCGGTCACACAAAGTCCGGGAATCAACCTTTGATTCTTGCTTTGTTTCGCTCGAAAGGATGTCCGTGTGAAGTTTTTAGTATACGGATCATCATGTCACGACCAGGATGTCCTAGTCGGTCATGCCAAAGCCAAAATGTGTCGGAATCCAAGAGATCTTCTCTTATGACGTTATTGGATTCAATAGGTCAAATGTTAGTGACATAAAGTCCACTAGATTGACACATAAGCTTATCTAAGATGCGCTTTCGTCCGCAATCATTAGAGGTAATGCAAAGGAACTCTTTTCCGTTCTCATTATGCGTTTCCGCATGGAATCCGTTGGCTCAGATATCTTTAAAGCTCAATAAGGTTCGATTTGCCTTAGGAGCGTAAAGAGCTTCTGCGATATTAATCAAGGTGCCATTTGGCAAAAGGAATTGAGCCATTCCATGTCCTTGAACTAATCCTGATGGCCCAGCCATCGTAGTCACAGAGGAATATGTAGGCAACATCTCCAAGAATAATTGTCTATGGCGGAGAATGGTGTGCGTAGTCGCACTATCCGCAAGACATTGCAGTTCTCCAGAATCCATTCTTAAAAGAAAAAGCTCGTAATTAAAAAGGAGTCATAAAGAAAAGAACTCAACTTTTATTAATAAGCCAACGTAATTACATCATTGTCTCTTTCACTAGAGATAATCTAATCCAAAAACTAGCTAATGCAAAACAATGGTAATCGTCTAACTTCTTTCGGTAGCTCCAAAGCAAATGTGACCAGGTGAGTAGAGAGATGTCGGTGGAGCAAGGCTCGCTTAAGTACCACTTATCTCAAAAACCTTCCTAGACATCACACTTACTTTGGGTGAGCCTACTTTGAAGAAAAACTAAACCATTGGCATTTACTACAAAAATAATATGGCAATTGCCTACATCTCTTGGAAAATAAAAAGACTTAATCAAAATCGCCAGTCTCTGGATCTTGGCCCTTGAAGTCTTCTACCCTTAGATCGAGATCACCATCTTGATCTTCTTGTTCCATGTAATGTGCTTCCCTTGCTTCACGAAACATCTTGTATGCGTTGGCAACATTCTGGGATGCTTTACACGCCCTTGCCCAATGTCTGGGTAGTCCACACCTAAGACAAGTATCTTTATGGTCAGGTTCCCTTGATCGAGGCGCTTTAGAAGCGCTTTGGGGACGGCTTCTGTCCTTGGTGGTGACCGAGGCGCTTTAGAAGCGCTTTGGGGACGGCTTCTGTCCTTGGTGGTGTCACCACCATAGCCGGAGGCTTGGCCTTTCTCTCTTTTCACACGTTTACCTCCACGGTTCCGTGCAAGCCTATCTTGGCAGTTTCCTTCCTCTTTAAGGTGAGAATATGGACCAGAACGTCCAGAATTATCTCTTTCCTTAGGGTTTCGCTCCTTGCGCCCTCCCTTAGGGGCACGACTATAATTAGACTCCGGAATTCGTTTGGCTTCCACGGGTCTAGAGTTATAGTTCTTCACAAGTATGTTGTTGTGCTTTTCAGCTACGTTCATGGCACCAATAAGCTCATGAAATCTTGTGATGCGTCCGACATTGACATCAATCCGATAGTTCTTGGCTATTATCAATGTAGAGACGAGGAAGGTAGAGAGAGTCTTCTCGATGAACATCGTATCAGTGATTTTCTGCCCATAGAATTCCATCAAAGACTTGATACGAAGTGCTTCCGAATTGTAGTCAAGTACAGTCTTGAAATCACAGAAGCGGAGGCTAGGTCATCTTACTTCTAAGTCAGGAAGCAGGGAGTCACGAACGTTGCCAAAACGCTGCTCGAGTTCTACCCACAGTTTTCTTGGGTCTTCCTCATTGAGGTACTCATTCTGGAGCACGTCATTCATGTGCCTTTTCATGAGAATTATGGCTTTTGCTTCATTCACCTCTCTCGTAGCTCTATTCACTTCAAAAGCGGCAGCTTGTTGAGGAGTAAGCACGTTCTGACTTGGCTCTTGGATTGTACTTAGGATTCCATCAACCTTAAGATGCTGATGTGGTCATATTATCCTATATTTCTATGTCTCATAATCTTGGTTTTTATGTTTAATTCTCCTTATTTATGATTCATTTACATCTTTTAGTGTTTTTGTAGGTTTGTTCTATAGAAAGAAGAAAAGAAGCTAAAATGAGCTAACTAGGATTGAAAGACGCCCAGGTCCCAAAATCTGCCTGTGCAGAACTTCCAAATTTCCCGAATTACTGGGAGTTATCCAGATCAAATCAGATAATGAGCCTTATATCATTGGAAAGCTACGGATGTCTACTTTCTGTAGAATTTTACGGATCTTGATTTCGATACCTCTGGAGCAAGTTATGATTATTTGATTGAAGATAGGTCAGAACAGAAAATCTGCTCGGGAGTTCACTAACATTCATGGAGAACTCAAGTTTTGCGGTGCAAGATCGTCAATCCTAATGTTTTAAGGAAGTTATTCAGATGAGGATTCAATGATGAACTTATTCCTACTTCTACAAGAGATATTTCAAGGTTTTCCCATTCCAAATGAAGAAAGGAATCTATTTTCAAGTCTTACATGGAAACATGAAGCCAAAGATGAGCAGAAATCTTCCCTATATAAGGGAGCACGAATTTACATGAGGAGGGGAGTCTCGGGAGCACATTGAAGATGCCTAAGGAGCGGAGACGACTCACCCATCTTCCCCTTCTTTTCCCTTTCCATTCTTTTCATGTTTTTCCTATGTTTTGTTTAGTTTTATTTTTCTAAACCTCTTTTCTAGGGCTAGGATGAGGCCCTAGCATGATTGTTTACATGTTTTGATATTCAATTGATGGATTATTAGTTTCTTTTCAGATGAATTCTTAATCTCTGCTTGAATTGTTGCTTATGTTAAAGTTCTATTGATTCGCGACCTTTAGGGCTTTGCATCTAGTTATCAGAAGATGAATTTGAGGCATAGCTGCAATATAATTCAAATTAGCTTCATCTTTTTATTTTTTACTTTTTTTGATTGCATTAAGGTACCACTCAACAAGATCTAAATGGGCAAACAGATAAGGCAACTAAACCAAAACTTTTTATCCTCACAATATGATCAATCGAGAACAACATCTGAATATATGTATGTTCAGACATCTTAATTAGATATGTATCAAATAAAGGCATCAAAGAGAACCTCTCTCTAGAAACCCTACGCGCTGCACGCATCGAAAGTTTCATTGTGATCTCCAATCTTTGTCCGGCAGCACTGGTGAGGACGGGCATCTATGCGGCGTCAGTCAACGCTAGACTGACTTATTCTAGGCGTTGTACCAGGGAGGTTTAAGGTTCAAGTTCTTTGGTCAATGATGGTGGTCGCGATAGCAGCAGACGGCGAAGTCTGCGTTTTGTTTTCGCTGATTGGTCTGGAGATGGTTGAATGGTCGGACTGGGTTCTGAGTTGGGCAGTGGGGCGGCTCTCCTGTGTTTCATTAGCAGGTCAGATGTAGGGGTTTTGAAGGCGAGGAGGATCTGTTAAGATCGATCATGGTGGAGGTGGCGCTTGGTTTGGATCGATGGAACGACGGTTTTGCAAAAACGCTTTGCTCCGACGACGGCGGTTGTCTGGCAGGGATGGTGCGAAGGTGATGCAAGCGCAGGAGTTATTGGTCTGTTTGTGGGTTGCTGATCCATCTTTGATTGGGCTGGAGTTTGGGCCTTAAATCTATTTTTTCTAGCACCTATTTTTCTGGTGGTTCTAGTGGGTTTCGCCCTAACCTAGTTTTTAATTTTTTTGCCTGCAAATGGTCTTGGGTCTTTGTCGGCTTAATTCTTAGTTTCTCTAGTTGTACACCAATTGAGGTATCTAGACGACTAGATTTACTATTTAAGGGAGTTATGTTGTGAGGGTTTAGGTCCTTTTGATTTTAGGCTCGAATAAGTGAGCTCATTTGTTTGCAATGAGGGTTACCTGTCATACTTGGCGGCTTGTGCCATTTATGATTTTGGTGTGAGACGGCATATATATGATGTACGTGCCTTCTGGCCATAGATAAATTAAGGACAAAATACTGTTTACTCCCTTAGGGAGTCGACGTTTCAGTCCCTGACATTTCAATTTCACCTAAAAAATCCCTAAACTCTCCAATTTCACCAAATTGGTCATTACCGTCAATTTTCCGTCAAAATCTCCGTTAAATTGCTGACGTGGCTTTTCTTACACGCTGAAATGTCTATTATACCCTCATTTTTTTCTTCTTTTATATTTATTTTTTTTCCTCTTTTTTTTTATTTTTTTTATTTTTACCTCTTCTTCTCTCTCTCTCTCTCTCTCTCCTCTTAACCATTGTCAACGACCACCCACCACCATCATCACAACCCTCATTCCTCTCGCCGGTGCTTCTGCCCCACCACCTCCTCCACAACCCCTCCACAATTTTCAGCGCCGGCGAGAGGAATGAGGGTTGTGATGATGGTGGTGGGTGGTCGTTGACAATGGTTAAGAGGAGAGAGAGAGAGAGAGAGAAGAAGAGGTAAAAAAAAAGAAAAAAAGAGGAAAATAAATAAATATAAAAGAAAAAAAAAAGTGAGGGTATAATAGACATTTCAGCGTGTAAGAAAAGCCACGTCAGCAATTTAATGGAGATTTTGACAGAAAATTGACGGCAATGACCAATTTGGTGAAATTGGAGAGTTTAGGGACTTTTTAGGTGAAATTGAAATGTCAGAGACTGAAACGTCGACTCCCTATAAGTATATGGAGTAGACAGTATTTTGTCCATAAATTAATAAAATTATCTATTTTTTTTATAAAAAAAAAAACATATAATCAAATTATAGATTGATCATGATGATCGGTAACTAAAGAACACTGAACACATGTATAGATCAAAATCGGAATACATTTGTAACTTGTAATTAAGTATTCTATCCCTATAAGTATAGGGAGTAAACAGTATTTCACTATTTTGTCCATAAATTAATAAAATTATCTATTTAAAAAAAAAAAAAACATATAATCAAATGATAAATTGATCATGATGATCGGTAACTAAAGAACACTGAACACATGTATAGATCAAAATCGGAATAGCCACCCATCATTATTATAAAGGGCGATTTATTTGTAACTTGTAATTAAGTATTCTATCCCCGGATGTGTCCCCCATAACCGGTCACAACAGGTACGGTTTGATGCAATAACTTTGTTGTGGCTGAAAACACCATGACTCAAAGTTTTATCCAAGAACATAAAATGTAGATTTAGTTATAACTAAATCATCTACTACAGAGACTTATATAGTCAAGAATTATTACTAAAACTGTCTATAACAATGGTATTGTGACTTCTATTACAAATCTGGTAAAACTAAATGTCCATCAGTCTATGACTAACGGGGGAGCGTCAATACTAAAAAGCATGAAAGTCTACGTGATCCCAATAACCAGAGTCATTGGTGACTCTGTCCAGTAGGTCCACCAAATTCATGCACAAGGAAGTGAGGAACACAGTAGTTCCATTCTGGATGTTATTATCAGCAAGAGTACTTCCATCCTCCAATTGCTTATTATGAAAGATAAGCTTCTGTTCATATTCTGGGATACCCTCTTTGGCATAGATTTTATTCTTGAAACTCCAAATTGTATCACAACTCTTAACCTCATAACATGATTTCTTCCCACCGAGTTGTTTAATGAAAACATGTATCGATCCTCGAACACGAAGCTCAAGGGTAGACTCATTCTGGATGCTACAATCAGCCAGAGTTCTCCTCCCGTCCTCAAGTTGCTTCCCAGCAAAAATGAGCCTCTGGTTTATTGGTAGAATGCCCTCAGTTTCTTGGATTTTTTCCTTCACGTTGTGAATTGTATCAGAACTCTCAACCTCAAGAGCGATTGTCCTCCCATTCTGGATTTCGACAAAGATCTGCATTCCGAAGACCAGACGTAAAGTACAGTTCTCCCAGATATTACAGTCTGCCAAAGTCATGTCATCGTCAAGCTGTTTATCAAACAACATGAGCAGTTTCTGGTCTTGAACCCTTGCCTTTACATCCCCTATCGTATCAATCTTCTCCACCTCTAGGGTTATGGTCTTGCCGGACGGGGTCTTCACGAAAATCTCCATACCTAGTGAGAGCTAGCTAAAGATAAAGGCAAACCGGCCAGCCTCTTATTATACAAGAACGATGTTTTCAGAGATCGAAGTTGCTTGATCTTCTGAATTTTTATCGACTTAGTGCATATGAAACATAAGTTGTCCTTATATAAGAAAGTAACACTAATTAGAACCTAACCAGGAATACTAAACTCTTCCAGAAAACAAGACGAAAAGGAAAAGAAATCTGTAGACTTTTAAGAAAAGGACTCAAGTGCAGAAGGTCAGAACCCTAACATATATCCGCATTCTGCCATCTACGAAGCAAAAGGTCAAGGGTAGACTGATTTTCTATGCAGCAATCCTCCAAAAGAATGCCATCCTCCAATTACTTAGTTTGAAAAGTACCCTCCTTATCTTGGATCTTATCCTTCACATTCTCTATTCTATCGGAACTTTCAACCTCAAGATCAATGATTCTCTTTCCCGGTCTAGCTAAAGTTTAACAAAAATCTGCATTCCAAAAGAAATGAATATAGGTAAATATCAATCAGGAGCGGAGCTAAAAGTAAGCTCTCCCAGCTCAACCTGGGTGATATTAAGTTATTAACCAGCTAAATAGCCTAAACAACACATCCATATCTTGAACCAAGGATCTTGGAGAAACGTAAGTAAGAAACTGATTAAGCATAAATCTTCGACCACCACACCACCTTCAAGATTTTTAACATTAGAAAAGATATTGTAGAATGCAACATTGGAATTTTAGCTCGCCCATATAGTTTCTGCTAGCTCCGCCCTTGTGATCAATATTTAAAACAACAAAAGTAGGACGCCTTCAAAATCCACAGAGACGAAGCTAGAGGAACAAGGTACTTCCTCTGATGATGTTATAATCATACAGAGTACGCGAGTTGTCCAGTTGCTTCCCAGCAAAGAAGAGCCTCTGGTGTTGTTTCGGGATGCCCGCTTTATGTTGGATTTTGGCCTTGACATTTTCAACTGTATCAAAAAGCTCCGCGTCGAGAGTGATGATCCTCTCAGTAGCTGTCAGATCAGCTTGAACAAAAATCTGCATCCTCCGAGGAGGATGGGGAAGGAGCACAAGGTCTAGGGTTGATTCATTCTGGATGCTACAATCAGCTAGGGTACTCCAATCCTCCAGTTGCTTCCCAGCAAAGATCAGCCTCTGCACTTCTATTTGGATTCCCAACTCATCTAGGATTCTATCCTTGACCATGTGAACTTTATCAGAGCTCTCAACCGTAAGACGGATTCTCTTCCCGGTCTGAGTTCTAACGAAAATCTGCATTCCCAAGAGGAGATACAAAGTTGAATCCTTTCGGATATCATAATTTGCCAAAGTCTCGCTATCCTTAAGCTGTTTTCCCTCGAAGATCAGCATTTTTTGGTCTTGAATCCTTGCCTTTACATCGTCTATAGTATCAGAGCTTTCCACCTCAAGGGTAATGGTCTTCCCTGTGATCGTCTTCACAATCTGTAGAATATAGTTAACTAGTTAAGTTGGGAGGGGGTCAGAAATAGAAATAGGGTTCAGGGTTTTCTATTCCTAGTTGGATTATGTCCCTAATCCTACTGGGGGTTATACTTACTTCTCCTATTGTATCACGCCTAAAAATACCTCCAAGATTGGAGAAGAATAAAATAATTAAAGCTTATTGAGATTACAGGATTTCCGTTTTCATAATACTAGGCCGACCTTGAGGGAGACTGGCAGCTCAAGATTGGCTCGGGGCGGGCTCCATCAGTGGGTACCTATAAAATTAATGTGGATGGCAGTTTTGATCATGTCTCAAGAAAAGGTAGCGCTGGTTTTGTGGTGCGTGATTGCAATGGCACAATGATAGCAGGAGGAGGGAAACCGCTGAGTGGTTTGCTTTCAGCTGAACATGCAGAAGCATTGGCATGTAAACTAGCTTTTGACTTTGCACTGGATCAGGTTTTGGTACCGGCCATAGTGGAGACTGACTCTCAGCTTGTGCAGCAGCAAGCAGGTCTGGGGGGAGTAATTTCTCACAGTAACTCATAACTTGTTTAGGGTTGTTCAATATAAAAGGCAGCTGAGAATCAACCAAGCAATTGTGGCTTGCACTGGATCAGGTTTTGGTACCGGCCATAGTGGAGACTGACTCTCAGCTTGTGCAGCAGCAAGCAGGTCTGGGGGGAGTAATTTCTCACAGCTTGGTTGGCTTTATGATATATTATACAATTAAATTATTTACGTTAACCCTGAAAATTATTACAGATCAAAATTCGGAATTGATACTTTCGTCTAACAATTACAAGGTTACACAATGGAAAAGCCATAAACCCTAATAGTCCCAATTCTTGTTTACAAAGTTGAGTACAAGACAACAACCAAAGAAAAAACCCTAAGCAATAACAAACCGTAGAGACCAAGTTAATTTGCGGAGTCACTTAGAGAGGGCTCTCCTGCATCCCTAGGTTTTCTCGACCTACACACCAATGCCGGTTCCAGGTACAAGTACCCTTTTGTTGAAGGTCGTTCGAGCTTCTCCCGGGTCTATGGCTTGGGTTACCAACTAACATATAGTTTGATTTGAACATATCAGAGCGCAGTTGAAAATCTTTCTTAGCAATGCCTGATAGCATTTCTATTTTCAAGTTTTAGCTTTATGTTATTTGTGGTAAATATAACTGCGACTGACAGAAGACATGTTCAGCAGGAGAAGAAAAGTAAGAAGCAACAATGTAAACAGAAACAAGAATGAGATTGCCACTATAAATAGACAATGAGATCAAATGAAAAAGAAAAGTAATCAATGGAATATAAAGAAGAGACTCTGCACTAATATACCCTCTTCCTCTTAATCATTTCTCCAGTTCCTTCTGCCCACAGCACTGACAGATATCAGAACCCGGCCCAATGGTAAAGACTGATTTTCCCTCCTACCCAGAAATACATTATAAATCCAGACTTCCATAGAGAACTAAATATTCGAGCATCCCATTGCCCAATGTCAGTTGGGATTCATATACATGAATAATGAGATCAAAATCTAACTGAAAGTATCCATAACATACTATTGTTTAAATCTGATATAGATATCCAAATCAGCATATAGATTAATCTAGCCATTCATTACAATTTATAGCCCTACCATAAAGTACAACATACTGCTACTGTCAGAACAAGTCATTTGATTCTAATGGTGATGATCAGAGTGATTACAGCATTGGTTATGATCCTCTCACCACCGCCTCCCTATCCCTCCAAGACGACGAGCCAGCTCAAAATCCTTCCTCACTGCAAAAACAATGAAACATGTTTGTTATGATATATTACAATACCATGGTCAACTAACTGCAACTTCAAAGTAAATAACTGGTCAGCATGCGAAAATATTTCAGATAAACAACATTTTCGTATTCCTCATCTTCTAACAGATTAACATTTCTTCATTGAACAAAGAAAATTGCAGGTCAATTGAAAGCAGGCATGGATCTTACAGCTTTGAGAGAACATAAGTCTCCCAGTTCAGGTCATATATCGCTACAAGCATTGGCCAAAACTCAAATATAACATAGCAGCAGGGAACTAAAAAATTAGTAAGCAGAGATATTAAATGTCCAGTCTGACTTACTAAGAGTAACACGCTTTGCATGAATTGCACAGAGCATTGAATCTTCAAACAAATGAACTAGATAATCCTCTGCTGCCTACAAGACAAAATAAATAAATAATAGATATGACAAATAATTTATGGTAAGTACTCGATGTGTTAAAGCCAATGGCAACTTCCTAAACCACCCTTAGCTTAGTAGTAGCTAAGTACTCGAATCAACAAAGCAGTTTCAGGCTTTTGTGGTTCCAGCGATTTGTAAGTTTCTGCTTGAGCCCTTTCTGACAAAAAAATGCACTTGCAACATTCTGGTGAAAAAGGCTCTAAGCCTTATTTCACAGAAACTCAGAACTTGTTCAATATAAAAGGCAGCTGAGAATCAACCAAGCAATTGTGGCTTGTATTGTTCCAGTGAGTTGCGAGTTTCTGCTCAAAATTGCTTGAGCGATTTCTAACAGAAAAAAAAAATGCACTTGTAAAGTTATATTTTGGTGAAAAAGGCTCGAGCCTTATTTCACAGTAACTCATAACTTGTTCAATATAAAAGGCAGCTGAGAATCAACCAAGCAAGGTGGCTTGTGTTGTCCCAGCGAGTTGTAAGTTTCTGTTCAAAATTGCTTGAGCAATTTCTAACAGAAAAAAGAAAAATGCACTTGTAAAGTTGTAATATTCTGGTGAAAAAGGCTCGAGCCTTATTTCACAGTAACTCACAATGTGTTTAATCTAAAAGTGGGCTGCTGAATAAATTTCATAAAGTGCACCATTTGCTCATTTCTAATTCTCTCTTGCTTTACATCTTCTCCTTCTATTTAAACTGTTATAGAGTGAGTTGTTTTGAGTGTAGATTGGAGGTGAAATCTTGACAGAATGCAATTAAGCGTTATAGGAAACCCAATCAGATAGTGAAAGGAGTGTTCCTGCAACCAAACCAAAGCAATACGCTGGATAGGCTTTACTTATTTAGCTGAGGGGCTGTAACAAGAAATTGTAGAATCTTGGGTTTGCACAAGAGTTTTATCGTCTGATAAAGCATAAAATAACCTAAAAAATGGAATATTCAGCTCAGAAAGTGTGTGATTTATTTTATACACTGTTCCCAGATACGGCATAGCATCATTCATCCGCACACTTAGACTAGGAAGATTTACTGAAAGTAGAAAGTAGACATCTAAATAAGGGAGTTGAAGAGTACAGCGGAAGAAAAGTAGCATGGCATGGTTGTTCTGTTACATGCAAGTGGACATTCAACCAAGGGTCAATTGCCATTAAATTGAAGAAAAATAGTTATTCACCTCATGAATACACTGTAAAGCTTCAGCAGTCCAACGCGTAACATCATTAGACAAGGTACCGGTGATCTCTCTGACCTACAATGAATGACAAAATTGTTGGCATGGAGCAATCAAACTCACTAGTATAATTAGTGCAGAGAACTTGATAGATAACAGTCTAACCAAATTCTAGCATCACAAGCAAAGCCTAGTTAGTGGCTAGTAAGTTGTAAGCACTAGTTATTAAACTCACTACATACATAGTTCAGTGTAACGAATGCTGGAATCATAAACAAGGGTATTTTACGGTATATTGCAAAGATGTAAAGGTCCACTAATATGCAGGCTATATTGACAACCAAAAGAACATCATAAGAAGAATGCCACCAAAACTGGTTACCATAATGGCAAAACAGATAAGCATTCTGATTTTAAAAAGAAAAATTGCCAAGTAAACAGCTGGTGCAGCATTTAATTTTTATCACTGACACTACCTAACATTTCTTTTCCATCTGTAACATCTTGCTGGATGTGGCTCACTGGCTCATGCATCGTGCAAAAGCACTTACATGTGTGGGTGCAAGTGCTTATATGCATCAATAAGTGAGTTAGTGAACTTACAGCTCTGATGAAAGGTGCACTTGGGATAACCAGCTTCACCGACTTCTGAAAGTGACGAATCTCTCGAAGAGCTACAGTTCCTGGCCTGTTACGTCTCTTCTTCCTCTGTGTTTGTGCTTCTGGACCTATCCATATAGCAACAATAATCATTCAAAATCACCTTATTTCCCATACCACCATTACCACCACCAGTATCAGATTGAAACAAATGAAAGCAAATAACATACAAGTAAACAATGAAAGTCTATTCACCTGTTGTGGCATTCCTCCTAGGTGTCCCCTGCCTCTGTGATCCTGGACCTACAGTTGTAAACACAACAATCATTCAAACTCAACTTAGTCCCATTACCATCCACCACCACTGCCATCAGCAGCAAACAAATACACAATCCGAAAAAAAAGTAGTGAAACCACACTTACTTGTCGGACTTTTCCTCGGCCTTCCAGGCCTTCCAGAAGGTCCCTTCAATTTATCAAAAAATAAAAATAAATAAAAAAGCCAAAGAAATTAGGAACATTAAAATCAACATATTGCATTTTCCTCATTGAAGATAGCTTGATGAGTATTGTTGATCTAAACTACTTCCAAATGCATAAACTTTTAGGAAATGGAGTAACACTCCCCTAGGTCAACTCTAATTCCATGTTCCCAAGGCTAGAAATTAGGTCACCTCCTGGTTCTAATTTTCAATCAGAAACGAAATTACAAAAATATACCAAAATCAACACTATATTCCTCAAAATTTTGACTAGCAGTCAACTCTACTTCATGAACATCCCTCAAAATTTTCCCCCAATTCCAAGTAAAGAAACAAGCATGCTAAAGCAAAATCAGAAATGACTAACGACAAATTTGAAGTATGAGAGAGATAGAGAGGAAAAGAGAGTACCGGTGACGGCGCCGGCGCCGGCGAGCCTCCTGCAGATTCAGAGAGAGAGTTATTAGGGTTTCACACAGAGAAAATATAAAAATCCTCAACAGAAACAGATTCAAGCACACAGAGAGAGAGACCTGGTTGCCGGCGAGCGGTTTTAATCCGGTCTTTCCTGGCAGCTGTGTGCTTGACCCTCGCCATTGATGAGCCTCAAGCAACAGAAACCAAGAGAGAGAGTGATGTTTTCACTTTTTCAGAAAGAGAGGGAAAAGAGATGGATAGAGAGCGCTTCAGATTTTTGGTTTTGATTTTAATTTCAGATTTTCGGGTTTTATATTTGTGCTTTCATTTCCGATCGGACACAGAAAAAAACAAACAGGTTAATTCTTTTTAAATTGGAATTTAAGATAGTGCCCCGAAAAAGAAATAGAATTTCAAATTCCCGCTTAGGCTTTTCGTCCGGAACCGAACGGCGGCGTTTGGGGATTGCTTGGTAACGGTAAAAAAGTGTAGGCTGACGTGTGGGCTGTTTGGCACCGTTGGAAGCCTTCTGAGAATTCTGAGCTGGGTGAGTTTTAAAATTGTTACCGTTATGTGGTAACTTGAGCCGAGATAGAAAGTAATAATGTCTTGAGATAAAAGAGATGTGGTAATTTGAGCTGACTGTTGGGGGTAAATTCAATGCACATCAATAATAGATTATTATTTCGGGACGTTCTTTTCATGGTTATTGTAATTTGAGAATTTAGGCACCATGTCCCATCATGGTAGTCTCATTAACGGTCAAGGTATGAGGAAATAAAAAACATTGTTTTCTAGTTGTTTTAACTAGAATTTAGGTTAGTGGTGGGGCAAAAACACAGAGTTCCATTCCCAGAACCCCAAGGATGTACTGTTTATAGTAAAGCCAAACATAACTAATACATGAATCACATCTACAAAAGATCCACTGGTTACAAATAGGGTATATAAGCAGGGAAAGAAAAGAAATGGAAAATTATTTGCTATCCAACTCATGACAGTGTTTTTATCAGAGAAATATAGCCTAGAAAGTTTCAGGTAACACAGTAACAGGAGCATAGGTTGCACAACTTATAGCGTAGCTTGGAAAAATCTGGACAAACGGCATGCTGTTGTAGAACGACAGTGAGATATAATACAATCGGGCCTTCAGGGTTGGGATGGGCGCGGAGATGTTGGAGGCTTGAAATCTGGATACTGCAATGAGAAAACGAAACAAAACAATGCAAGGCTTGTTCAATTTGTCCACAAAAGAAGCAAACATGAAAATGATGAAGCCAAATATGAGGAATTTAAGTAGCAAGTGAAGTGAGGAATTTACATAGGGGAATGGAGAAAGGGATTTTGAAATCCCAGGAAATGATTCTTTTTTAACTTCTGCTTTGGGAACGGAATTTATCTCAGGGGCAGGTTCTGCAGCTGCTTCTACTTTAGGTTCCGGTGCAGCTTCTGCTTTCACTCCAGTATCAGCAGCACTGGGGGCTGGACTTGCCTCTTCAGGTGCAGGAAGAGCCTTGCTAATCACAGGTACAGGTAGAAGAGCTATTCCGATTTCCTGAAGTTCAAGGCAAACACAAGGAAAAAGACAGTAATATGAGGCAAAATAATAGAATTTGGTGTATGCTAATTGTCAAACAAGAAAAAAAAATTACTTGGATATCATGTGGTTAAGTCAAGAACCAGTTCAAAATGTTGAAACCACATTTGTAATTTTATACCTTTATGTCACCCAAAAGCTCCTTTGGGGCAACCTTGGTGGTTAAGAAACTATCCACTTCTTGTAGAGTTTTATTCCGGTCCTGTCAGAGAAAAGTTACATGTTAATCCTTAGTTTTCAAAATAGAGTATTTAAAAAACAATGGATCCTCTATGATAAAGGAGTTCTGATGAGGTTCACCTCTACAAGAATAACTTAATTTTAAAGACTGAAGCCTGGTATTATAACTAACTAGAGGTATAGCAAGCGATAGAGCAATGGCAGGCAATTAGATAAGGATAGATAGGAGTTACTTCAGAGGAAAGAACTCATCAGCCAAAGAAAACTTTCCATTCAAGTAACTTCTTGAAAGTAAAGGAATGAAGACTTACCTCGGCAAAAAGAAGTTTCTTGCTGGCAAACTGTACTAGTGCAGCTGAGCCCAAAAGTTGCAGGATTGTTTCTAGCTAGAAAGATACAGAGCAAACGTCAGTTTGAAAACTCTTCCTACAACAATCCATGTCACAGAAAAAGGAAAAACAAGAGAATAATCAATATGCTATAGACTGATCAGCCTGACCTCAGTAAAAGCCAATAAACCCAGCCCGGTTGCTGCAGCAATGCCAAGGGAAACAGACAAGACACCTGAGCCCTCCTGCACATAATTGACCACATAGCTATATAAAGATCCTGCTAAAAGCATGAAGCGACGCCAAATATTCTTGCAAACAGTATCAAAACTAAGAAACCATTCACTGAAAAACCAATAATTATGTTCGTCTCAACTCATCTTACTTGACAATGACTCGCTTAGCCCATTTTGATTGAAAGATAAGCTAGGCGAGTATGCACCTTCTAATTCAATTAGATGATCGACTAGCAAGCAATATGATATAGTTCAATTGAAATTATAGTAACCAACCAATGCAAGTGATGTCAATTACTTCAATGCATAACTAGTAGCATATGCTAAATTTCCAAGCTAACGGACTTGGTAATAAATTTTCAATTGTGCATTATATTTGAAAATAAAGTAATCAACCCATGTAAGAAAGTCAAGAGAATTACTCCGACAGCACCACTAATAGTATCCGTTAAACTGCCAAAATCAACGCTCAGTGCTTTTGGTGGTGGTACCCAAGGAAGGCCACTACTCTGCAAAATGATAATCCATGTCAAGTAATACAATTAGATAAGACTTATATAAATATAAAGAGTAACAGCGAAAGGAAATGGGAAATACCACCCATCCTCGGGGTCCTTCTGCACCATCTTTTATGGCATAAGCAGCTTTGAACCCATTTACAGTGACCAACTCAGCAACCAGTTCGGAGTTCCCATCAAACCTGGCTTCCATCAGAAATTTATCAACATAAGCTTCATATATTGGCTTTTGAAATACCAAAAATTCTGTCAGATACTCAGAAAGTAACAGATTTATCGCAAGATCGCAAACCAAGTGCAAAAAGGGAGTCAAACTGAGAACACTATAATCAGAATCCAGTTTATGATGGAACTAAAAATGGAATGTCAACAAAAAGTTTCTTTCCATAGTGTATTTGCTTATATTTATCCAATTCAGCTTGCTTGTCAGAACTCAGAAGGGTTATAGCTAGAACCAAAGGTTGACATTGTTGTGACAGCGGATGACAACTTTTTTAAAATTGTATGAAAACCAAGATCTTAAGTTATGAACCGACTTGTATCGTATGAATGTTCTACTCTATGTTACTAGTTTCTTCTCCAAAAAAGGTGGTTATGCGAATTGCTTTATTCTTTTGCCCTATAAAGAAGATGGGCATAATTCGATTGCAAAATAATGTACTGACTTAGTTATCTCAATACCAGGCATTTCATTCAGTAGCTTTTGAGACTGCTTTGAAAGCCAAACAAAAACAATTTTCTTATTGAAACTCTCTTTTAACTAATCATTATTCACAGCAGTTATTGAGAGACATGATATATAAAGAATGAGAAAAGGTAAACTGTAAAATTGGGTGAAGACACATACTTATCCAGGATGAACAATGTAGTATTCTCTGGTTCCTTGAACTTCAAAGAGAGCTTCTTTAAGAAGCCCGGCTTATCTTCCCCTTTATAAACAATTGGCACTGCCTTCTTCCCCAGACCTCGGATATCCGGACTACCTACTTGCCTTATCTCCCCTGGTGCTCTTATATCAACAAGAAATGCATTTGCATCTTCACCCAATTTTGCATAAGCACTCTTAGCAGATTCAACACCAAATGGCTTAGGATTCTTTAGCACCTGTGACAAAACCAAAGGAACAGCCAAGATGGCAAACCCACCAGCTATAACTGCAGGGTTGTCATTAACAAAGCTAATAACATTGTCAAGAGCTCCACTTGAATCAAAGTCTCCATTTGCTGCACTCACTGACTGCCCCAATGCCTCTTCATATGTCAAAGCCTTGGCAATCCCAGCATTGAAAACAGAAGACAAAAGCAATAGTCCACCATGGAAGCTCTTAGACAAACCCTCTTGTGAAGCTTTAGCACTAAAGCTAGTGGAGCTTGAGAACTTGGGTAGTGAAATGGAGGGCAGTGATGGGAATTTTCTGGGTTCTTTTTTTCTATCACCAAGAACTGATATAGGGGTCAAGCTTGCTGCATTGAGGGCCTCCATAGCATAATTCTACTTGAAAAAACACAGAAAGGCTTTCTGGGGGGTCTCAGAATAGTGATGGAAAAGCCTTAAACACCATGAGAGATGGAGGGTTTACGCAGAATTTTTTTGTTTCTAAGGCTCTACAAGCCTTAGCTTCTTTAGTGGGTGCAACTTGGCTGGTGTCTTTTTGGTCTTTGGGTGGGAGGGTGGTGCTGATGTGTCATGCAAGATGAGAAACTTGGCCATTCGGTGCAGGACACGTAGTGTTAAGGATTGAGAAGTTTGTTGATAAATTATGTTGATTGAAAGCACAAGACTTTGCCTCGTACATTGTGTGGTTGAGAAAAGAAGTCCGCAGAAGTGAAAGTCTCCAGTACATGCTACGCAGCAGTACAGTGGTACTCGCTAGAGATTTCGCGATAATACGAATCCTTAAACCAAGGTAGATTCACCTTAATCATATTTCACCACTCTGTAAAATTATATTCCAACATCTAAACTGGCGCCAAAGGAAATCTCGTTTTAGTTAAAAAAAAATCATCTTTTCATAGAACATAAAGGCATCACCCACATTACTCATTACTCATTACACTAAACTAAGGTCTGTTTTAGATTAGAAATCCAAATGGCTGTCAGTACTTGAAGAGGCATAGAAAGGCCTAGTCCTACTATTAAGAATCTTCTAAGAATTCTTCAAGCTATTGTCACAGACACTCACATCTAACTAGACTTTGTTATCCTACGGCAGAGAATAGGTGAACCAAAGATTATCAAAATATGTTACAAGCAGAAGATCGAATGAGGACTGTTTTACAGAAGATCGTAAAAGTAATCCAGACCTTGCCCAATTTCCCATATCGAGATGCCACAACCCCATTTACGAGCTTCCTCTAGTCGCATGGAAATTGACAGTAACGATGGGTAGAACACAGCGTGATTGTTATGATCATTATCAGTGTACAAGAACAAATGTTCTGCGCTGTTCTTTTCCCATCGAAATGCAGGCTTGTGCTTCTCCAACAAGGAGAGGTAATCTCTTCCGGTGATAGCACCACCACCAGGACCTGCATTGCATTGTCGATAGAAGTTAAGAGTACTGTCTTCATAAACCGAAATCCACTAAGAAATGATAAATCAAATAAGATATTTTCCGAAACCATCAACAAGAGGAATTGAATGTGCAAAGGGAAAGAGAAATAGAATACCTCCTGAGAGGATGTAATCATTTCCATAGAAATTGATGCCAAGAAGTATCTTGCTGGCCAGAGCACTGTTTTTATTGGTACCAAGGAGCAGCTGGAGGGTGGAATCGATCCACTTCAGAGGTGCATTGGGACCTGGATTATGAGGCCCTGAGAAGTCATACGTCATAAGTGAGAATCCATCCACAGCATCACTCAAGCTCTGAAGATCTTTAGGTCCAAAATCATGCACTTGGAGCTTCTCTGAATGTGGTGGGCCTATAACATACACCAACTGCAAGCGGTGCTTATTGTTCCTCTCTGAAGTCACAGCATGCAGTGCATCTCCAAGATCTTTTATAAACTGTAATGCCTAAACTAGCAAAAAAATAAAGATTCCTTTAGATCTTACATATTTGAAACAGCAATAAGAGTTATATGTTTCACATTCTAGCAAACAGTACTGCTGAATAGCAAGACAGATTCTTGTTATCCAGTAATAAACCTTGTAAACAGAGATTTCAAAGGAAGCTAACACCTTTTTGTATGTCTAGTTGTCTACCTGCTTTGTGTCCAGATATGTATAAATTTAGATAGCAAAGCAGATTCTGATTTACAACAATACAACCAGATTGCATTCGATCAAAGTTCTGTTACTTGCAAAACTTGAAATGATTAAAGAAGATGTACGATTGAAATTGTGAAAGGCTTCACTATGGGTGAAAATAATTCAACAAAATGACAGAGTTTTTAAAACATGCCATACATGTCACTCTACTTAATTGATTAACCAAAGGAATTGTAACTACTAAAAGGTGAAGAGAAAAAGTGGCCTTTACCAAATTCCGCATCTTTGGATCATGCAAAACTCGGTAAGCTGCCCACCTTGACCAAGATTCCAGCACAATTCCATCATAGCCCATTTCCCTAGACAGAAAGAAGGCCCCAAATTACATCAATATGAAGGAAACTATACGTTGGTACAGAATACAGACTGCAACATAATTAGATGCCTGTAATGTCCAACACGCTTGGAAGCCAATTATGCCAAGTCAGGGCACGATATCTTGAAAAAATAAAGATGAGAAAATAGTCAGATGGGAGGCTTACTTGCACTCGCTTACTATAAGATCAATAGCCTTATTCCTCTGCTTTTTCTTTGTAAGCAACTCTGCTGGAAAAGCTTCCAGAACAATTCTAGGCAATACCTATACCAGTATAGAGGATTATCAATCAGCAAAATAGGGACAATATGTCATGGAATACAAATTTAAATTTCTTTCTAATCAAAAATCTATGAATGGGCCTGTCCAAGTTTATTACATGCCTGACTGAATTAATTTCTCAATCATTGAAGCTACATCTCAATCATTGAAGCTACAGCTCCACATAAAGCAAATAAGGAGAAAACGACTGATTTCTATTCTATTCTAGTAGTCTTACAGGATATGAAAGCTGATAATATGTCATTGAATGTCTGGGGGGTTGGGGGTTGAATAAGTTATTTTCCATACCCAAGCGTCTCCTGCTATTCTAAGTTCTGAGATCCACCCAATATCAGCATTATGTCTGCCTTCCAGAATTAAGCTGGTCCCTTGACTGGTCATGAAACGGAAGAAATATATTACTCATTATTATAGGTTAGGGAAAAGACCAACTACTCATCTCACTTCATCAAACGAAGAACACTGGAAGCATACCTCTTCAGATCATACCAGACTGGAGATATATGTGTAAATTTGGAGTTAAACCTTTTTGCCAAGTCATAGCCCTTAGAATTCCTGCACAAATTCATATGGAAAAGGAGTTCATACGCTTCAAGCACAGTTTTGCAAATATATCTATCACAAGCAACACAGCTGTACTAACCATATTCCTAGGTTGTCACAGAAAATCAAACTTTCATAACCAAAATACTATGCAAAACAATAAAAGAGTACAATATGGTATCTATACTAGACCAAAAATGACTCTTTGTACACAAGAAATACTAGTGGACCGGTTCAAACTCTACTACATTCTTAACCAGATTAACATCGTGTCTGGAACCAAACGAATCAGTCAATTCAAAATTTTGAATTCCACATCCTTTTACCATCAGGTTTGAAATGTTAAATCTATTTTCACTCATGTTCCCAATTCACAAAACAACTAACATTCAACTCTGCTATTCGATATTTCTGTTCCAAACATGTTAAGTCATTTACAAAATAACGTCTTTTAACCCCGAAAAAGAACATTCCTTCTGTATTTGGTTTGAAACAGTACATTGGAGATAAAAATTTGATTTCCAAGCTTTCAAATAGAAAAGATCAACAGAATCACATAGCTATTAGACATACCATGGAGTAATGTAAGCTAATACAGGATAAGTATAGTGCCTGCCAGTCGTATTTTCCGAAACAACTGCATTTTCCTGAATTTTCAATACGATTCAAGAACAACAACCTAAAATCAATCTCACAATGATACACCAAAACACAGTAATAAATCATTAAATTTTCTATTTGGCTGCTGAGAAATCAGAAAAAGCTACGAACAAAGCCACAAAATTGTTACTAAAACACTAAAATTTCATATCATTCCATGCATTTCCTGATTAACAAAACCTAATTGATACTATAAAACAGCTCGAAATTAAGCTAAAGTAATCAGTGAGGTACTTGCAGTGAGGATCTCTTGGTAGGTCACGTCGGGCTTAACGAGGCCTCGCCGGAACACGTAGGACTCCGTCCGGTCTGTGATCGGAGCATAATTGAGGCGGTACACGAGTACCGAGATTGCTGAAGATACGACGAAGAAGAGGACGAAGGTGATTACGAGCTTCCGATTTGAGGACGATGAGGCTGAGTGGGAGAGTTGGTGCGACAGTTCGACTCGGACTTTGCGGCGATCGGAACTCGGCGCGACGACTCTGCGGTCTTTTTTCTTCGCCATTGGCGTCGTCACTGGACGAACTGAGAAGTATACCGGAATTAAGAGGAGGAGAAGATTTTGGGTCGGGTAGATTTGTCCGACCGGCTAGTAGAACTTAGACACGTGTCTTACTTAAAGGGTTTTTTTTTTTTTTTTTTTTGTAGTATTTAAACATTAATAGGTAGCCTTTGGCAAGTCGACCGGAGAAATTCTTAGGTGCGGGCATGCGGTTGCCTGCGTCACGTGGCACGGTCTGTTGTTAGGACCTGCCCAGTAATCCCACCACTAATCACCAATCTGCAGGCAGCCCAACAGGCCCATAACCAATCATAGTAGCTCCAAGAATGCTGATGTAAGAAGTGGTCCTGAACCACCTGTCGATCAATCCTTTTGTAGCGGTTGGAACCTAGTTCTCCAGCCCTTTATGTATTGTAGCTGAATCCCAGAATGAGGCAATGAAGAATTATGAATGAACTTTAGCTTTCTTTCTTTCCCTTTAATCTCATTTCTGTGTGTGCACCTATCATCTGGTATCAAGCCATGCCTCCTTCTCGGACCGTGCAGACTGCCGCCCCCTCCTCCGCCCCTCCTACCTCCGCTTTGGTTCCGCCACTTCCACCCACCCCACCCAGCTCCACCGTACCATCTGCGTCCTACCAAGCCGGAGCTGATTCACATCTTCACAGAGAGGAATTCCACCACTCTCTTGAGCTGCTCCGAGACGAGTTCCATCATTCCATCGACAGTTTTCAACTGAACCACTCTTCCTTCCAAAATCACATAACAGCTCAGATGGCAGCCCTACAGAGCACCATAGTGCATGCCCTTACCCATCGACACCAACCGATCCATTCCTCTACCACAAACTCAACACACTCACAGGTACCATCTTTTTCACTCCCTCCACCACCCCAGACACCCTCAACCTTGCCTCAAATCACTTTCGGCTCCTTACCGTCCCCGCCACCACCAGACTCCTCCCCACACACCCCACCGCCCTTTTCCTCGGTACCGCCTCAGTTTTCCACCATCACCTCTTTTCCCCAACTCCATATACTCTCCAGCACCTCTGCCCCTCAACCACATCTCTCACTACCCGAATTCTCAGCTCCACTTTCCACTACCACCACATATCTCCGAGGCCCTCCACCACAGCACCATGACTTTTACTTCTCCAGACCACCTAAAATGACCCTCCCCCTTTTCACAGGAGATGATGTCGTCGGCTGGCTTACAATGGTCGAAAGGTACCTCCGTACTCACCGGATTCACCCTTCTGAACACATCTCCACTGTAGCCTCTTTCTTCGGTCATGACGCTTGTATGTGGATGCACACCTTCGAGCAACATTTTCCGGCGGCCACGTGGGATCAGTTCACCTCCGCATTTCTGGAACACCATGGTGCCGGCAACACCGTGGACCTCAAAATTGCCCTCTCCCAATTACAGCAGTCCTCCTCGGTGGACGAATTCATCGTGGCCTTCACGAAACTCGCCGGAAGAGTTAGAGGATGGTCGGATTCCGAGTTGCTTCCTCTCTTCCTCAGTGGATTGAAACCAGAAATCCGGCATGACGTGATAGCCTTGGAGCCCCACACTCTGGTCTCGGCTCAGCGCCTGGCACGCCGCTTTGAGATCAAATTGGCGGACATCCGCTCAGCCCGACCACCCCGTACCTCCTCTTGGCATTACTCTGCCAAGCTCCCCCACTATACCCACAACCCCTCTGCACCCACTACCAGCCAAACCATTGTGCCCCACAATCCAAATCCCAACAATTTCACTACCAACCACCAACCCATCCCCCACCAGCGAACAAAGACTGAGGGCCCTTACCGTAAGTGGTCTATGACCGAGCAAAGAGAACGCAGGGCACAAGGCCTCTGTTACAGTTGCGACGAGCAATGGTCCAAGACTCATGTTTGCAAGAAGCCAATCTTGGCTATTCTGGAGGTGCCTGGGCCAACTGAGGAACCGTGTATTGAGGAGCTACACGAGGATGATCCAAGTTCCGACACCGAGCAGCCTCTTCCCCTGCATGCCATAACCACCACCACCACCGTAGGTGAAATGATGTGTTTTTCAGGTTCTATAAATGGGCACCCCGTCGCGATCTTCGTCGATTGTGGGTCGGCAACAAACTTCTTAAACCCGGCAGTGGCTCGCTGGTTGGGCCTCGTCCTCTTTGACGGCTCACAGCTGCATTTCACCACGGCGTCGGGCCACTCGGTCTCCCCTTCAGGCCTTGCTAAGGATGTCACAGTCACCATACAAAGCTTTAGCTTTACGGATTCCTTCCTTCTCATGCCGGTATCGGGTTGCGACCTCCTTTTGGGTGCCCAATGGTTGGACACACTAGGGTTCATTGGATGGCACTTCCTGGAAAAGGTCATGATGTTTCAAGTCAAAGGTGTTTACCATGTATTGCAAGGGATCACCAAGCGTGAGCCCCGACTGGATCACAGTGCATTGATGGCCATGGTCCCAGCAGACCAGCTAGAAGGCCCATGTCACCCAACAGGGCCCAAAGTCCTTCACACACAGGCCCATGAACCTGCCATTCAAGCGTTACTGACCGAGTATGCGAATCTCTTCACTACACCCACGGTCCTTCCACCCAAGAGAGCTATTGATCACCGCATACCACTCAACCCAAACACAAGCCCAATTAATGTCCGCCCATATCGGTATGCTCACTCCCAAAAGGCCAAACTTGAGGCCCAAGTGAAGGAAATGCTCTCCAACGGTATCATTCGCCCAAGTCGGAGTCCCTTCTCCTCCCCGGTTTTGTTGGTACGAAAAAAGGAAGGCACATGGAGATTTTGTGTTGATTATCGCTCTCTCAACACCGTTACCATCAAAGATAGATTTCCCATTCCGGTAGTGGATGAGCTCCTTGATGAGTTACATGGCGCCACGTATTTCTCCAAGTTAGAGTTGCGCTCCGGCTACCACCAAATCCGAATGCATGAGGATGACATACCTAAAACCGCCTTCCAGACGCATGACGGCCATTATGAATTTGTGGTAATGCCTTTCGGTCTCTCTAATGCTCCTTCGACCTTTCAAGCACTAATGAATCACATTTTTAAACCACTTTTACGCAAATTTGTATTAGTGTTTTTCGATGATATTCTTATATATAGCCCGGATTTACAATCACATATTACTCATCTTGAGGAGGTGTTTCAAGTGTTACAAGCTAATCAATTGAAGGTCAAACTTGCAAAGTGTTCATTTGCCCAGCCCGCTGTTACTAATTTTGGGCCATGTCATTTCAAGTGCTGGGGTTTCGGTAGACCCAGACAAAATACCATGTATCAAGGAGTGGCCCAAACCAACCACAATTAAAGCTCTACGAGGATTCTTGGGCCTCACGGGCTACTATAGAAGGTTTGTGGCCAACTATGGTTTGATTGCCCATCCACTTACTTCCATGCTCAAGAAAGATCAATTTATTTGGACACCCCCTGCTGAAGAAGCTTTCACCCACCTCAGGCTTGCTGTAACCACTGCACCGGTTTTAGCCTTACCGGATTTTTCCCAACCTTTCACCTTGGAAACTGATGCCAGCGGTCTTGGTATTGGTGCGGTGCTCTCCCAACAAAAACACCCAATTGCTTACCTAAGCAAAGTCCTTTCACCAAGAAATCAGCAGCTTTCTGTCTATGACAAAGAGATGTTTGCAATTCTCTTTTCTGTGGCCAAGTGGCGACCGTATTTGCTCGGCAGCCGGTTCATAATCCTCACCGATCATCAAACACTCAAACATTTGCTGGACCAACGCATCTCTACTCCATCTCAGCATAAGTGGCTTGCAAAGTTATTGGGTTACGATTACCAGATTGAGTACAGGGCGGGCCATCTCAATACAGTCCCGGACATCCTCTCCCGTCAACATGAACTGTGTGCAATCCAAGCGGTGTCTTCCCCGGTTTTTGATAGTGTGGCACAGATTCACCAAGCTTGCTCCCGTGACCCTGAAGCCCAGGCCATTGTTTTGGCCCTCCAAAATGGCACTTCTACAAAGAAAGGCTTTACTCTGTCCCACAACAACCTCTTGTACAAGAACAGAATATTTGTCCCTCATACCTCAGAATGGAGAGCCAAAGTCCACGAGTTTCACTCTTCATTGCAAGCGGGACATTCTGGATATCTTCGTACCTATGTGAGACTCTCCAGAAGTTTTGCTTGGCCGGGAATGTGTCGCGATGTCAAGCGATTCATTGCTTCTTTGTGATCAGTGCCAGCGTCAAAATTCATAAACCATCCACCCTCCGGGCTTGCTTCAGCCTCTACCCATACCCGAGGAAGTTTGGTTTGATGTTTCCATGGATTTTATAGATGGACTTCCCACTTCTCAAGGCTTGAACTCCATACTAGTGGTTGTTGACCGCCTCTCCAAATACAGCCATTTCATAGCCTTGGCCCATCCCTACATCGCCATTCAAGTGGCCGAGATATTCATGAAAGAGATATTCTGATTGCACGGTATGCCCCGGTCCATCGTCTCGGACCGCGACCCCATTTTCCTCAGCCATTTCTGGGAGGATTTTTACAAGCTTCAGGGAACCCAATTGTGCCGCAGCTCCGCCTACCACCCTCAGTCTGATGGCCAAACTGAAGTGGTCAATCGTTCTCTGGAACATTATCTCAGATGTTTTGTCGCAGACAAGCTGTCGTCTTGGCCTACCTTGCTCCATTGGGCGGAATATTGGTACAACACCACTTATCATTCCACCATCAGAATGACACCCTTTCAGGCGTTATACGGCACCCCTCCTCCGGCAGTGAATCGCTACCTTCCTGGCTCTACTTCGGTTCACGCCGTCGATTTGGCCCTCCGCAACCGCGACGAGCTCCTCCAAACTCTGAAACACCACATGGCTATGGCCCAGAATAGAATGAAACAACAGGCCGATAAACGCCGAACTGAGAGGGAATTTGAAATAGGTGACTGGGTGTTTCTTAAACTCCACCCATATAGACAGCGCTCCCTCATCAAGCGTTCTTCTCACAAGCTGTCACCCAGATTCTATGGGCCATTCAAGATTACTGAGAGCATTGGGAAGGTGGCTTACCGTTTGGATCTCCCTGCTTCTTCTCGCATCCACCCGATCTTCCATGTTTCCCTTCTCAAACGCCGTATCGGCGACTCAACCCCTCTATCTCAGACGCTTCCCCAATTCGACCCCAGCGGTGCAATGATTTGGATGCCTGAGCGTGTTCTGGATATGGGTGTAGTGCAGAGGAAGAACAGGTCAGTCACGACTTGGCTTATCAAATGGGTTGGAATGCCTCAAGAGGATGCCACGTGGGAAGAGGCACATGCTATCATGGCACGTTTTCCTTCCTTCGGCAACCGTGGTCGGCTTGCATCCCAATAGGGCGGGACTTGTTAGGACCAGCCCAGTAATCTCACCACTAATCACCAATCTGCAGGCAGCCCAACAGGCCCATAACCAATCATAGTAGCTCCAAGAATGCTGATGTAAGAAGTGGTCCTGAACCACCTGTCGATCAATCCTTTTGTAGCGATTGGAACCTAGTTCTCCAGCCCTTTATGTATTGTAGCTGAATCCCAGAATGAGGCAATGAAGAATTATGAATGAACTTTAGCTTTCTTTCTTTCCCTTTAATCTCATTTCTGTGTGTGCACCTATCATCTGTCCACCAATCAGATTTTATTGGCTCGTCACTCGGCATGGCAGCCGTACTCAATGTTTGCTCATCTGTCAGTTCGACATTGAAATTGGTTATGGCATATTTGGAAATTACTTCTGAAAGTTTTTTTTGGATCATATAAACAACTCAAATACTACAACTAGTTTTTCGTGAGTCAAACTCACAACCTCCCACATATAAAGGGGAGACTATGCCACTAGACCAAATGGTACTAGGCTACTTCTGAAAGTTTTAAAAGTATGATGTTTAATTTTACAAAAACAACAAAATGAAGCATTTGTCACCCTAAAAAGAATTGGCAAAAAATAATAATAATAACACAACTACTTTTTGGCGAGCAATAGGTTTTCCGAACTAATTCCCTTAATCAAAATCTATGGTATTCTTGGAGGGTTCCCCTTCCACTTTGGCCAAATGTAACACAACTCTTCTTGGCGAGCAATAGGTTTTCCGAACTAATTCCCTTAATCATTGGCTAGGAGATGTCAAATATGGAGACCCTAGATGTTTCTAAGAACAATCTAAATAGTAGCATTCCTGCTTCCATAAGTAAAATGAAGAATTTGACTTCTCTTGATCTCTCAAGGAATTATCTATCCGAAAATATCCTCAAGGGTTGGAAGGATTTAGAAAAGCTGAATACCATAGATTTTTCCTATAACAATCTATTTGGGAAAATTTCAAGTTCCATGTGCTCAGAACTACCATCACTTTTCTGGTTGAGATTAAGCAATAACAATCTTTCAGGGGAGATTGAGCTGTTCTTGCAAAATTGTACAAAACTATTTACTCTCTTGATCTCAGAGGGAACAAATTTTTAGGAACTCTACCGAAATGGATTGGAGAAAACCTACATGTATCCTCATATCTACTTCTAGGCTCCAATATGTTTACTAGACATATTCCTCAACAAATATGTGGCCTCCCCTATCTTCATATTTTAGACCTTTCTCAAAATAAATTATCAGGCTCCATTCCCAAATGTCTTGGCAATTTGGAAGAATTGAAACACAATGGTTATGTGCTTGATTTTAGAGGCAACAAGAGGCAGCAACTTGATCTTGAACACATGGACTTAAGGGTGAAAGGAGTATGGTATGAATATACTAGTGATCATCTCTTACCGCTCGTAAACAACATAGACCTGTCAAGCAACAATTTATTGGGAGAAATACCAGAAGAGATAGCAAATCTCTCAGCCTTGAGGAGCTTGAATTTATCTTGGAACCAATTGATAGGAAACATACCAGAGGCTTTTGGAAGCTTACAGTTGCTAGCAACTCTTGACCTATCAATGAGCCATCTCTCTGGTCCAATACCTTTAAGCATGACTTCTATGACTTCACTTAGCAAATTGAACTTGTCATAACAACTTGTCTGGGCCGATTCCATCAACTCAGCAATTCCACACCTTCAATGACCCGACTATATATGAAGAACAAGTTTAGGATTTGTGATCGGGTTTTGGGTTGTTTTCGGCAGTTTAGTGATAAAGAGGTCTTGGAGACATGCCTACTTTCATTTTCTTGACAAAATGAAAACAAAGGATCACTCTGGTACTTACAGTGAATGTGGCTCGCCTTCAAAGAAAGATTGAAGTTGAAGGACATTGAGGTATTATTGTGTAAGTGGAAAACTTATAATTTTCTGTTTGTCTTTCCTTTATTGTTATGTGGTTTTCATATAGAATCAAGATTGAAAGACTCCATGAAGATAGTAATTGATTGAAGATGAACTTCACTTTGTTGTATATAGTTGAAGTGAGTGTAAGGCTTGAATGAACTTGCTTAATGGAACTGTATCTAGTTTGTTTTCTTTGTATATATCATTTATAATGTAAATCATGGATCCAAATTCATGAGAGAGATCTTGAACAGTGACTTTTAAGTACTTGCTATTTTTTCTCAAATTAAAGATGATATGATGCTTATCTTTTATGTTTCCTTACAAAGTTTAAACTTTCTCGTTCATATTGTTGTTAGAATGCAAATTGGGGGTGAAGAATGAGATGAGAGATGTATCATTATTGTGATTAATAGTTTTATTTGAATTTTTATCGATAAGTAAATTTAGGGAGATTGTGAATGATGAATGTGTTAATGCTCAGAATACCGCCACTTGTTGTCGGTTTCCAATAACGCTGACGAGGTCCAAAGCTTCCGATATCTTGGTAGAGTTGTGAAATGCCGCTACCTATCAAATGAAATACAATGGCGTCAAGATAGGAGACCGCGGTTGGCTTTCTTCGCTCTTCCGATGCTAAAGTCAGACAATGTATTTATGTTAACCGAGTAGCGGTAGGTGGATACTAAATGTGTAATGAATGAAGAGAGAGAAGTGAACCTTTTATAGGTGAAGTGAGGGTTGGTCTCAGTCTTGCTTTCGATGTGGGACTGATATGCTTCAGTCTGATGGTTTCAATCATTCCTGAGAGGACAACTTTGAGCAGCGCGTGGCTGCGCATGAAAGCGTGTTTTGTCCTGAGGCCGGTTTGTCGTTGGAGGTTGGCTTGCAGTGTTTCCAGGGGTCACACTTGCCCAGCCATTCTGATAATGGGAGTGGACTCTCGTAGGTACCGATTATGGCCAACAGTAGCATGTATGTACAGAATGTAATGCAAAGCTGAGCTCAATTTTAGAAACCAAAACAAGCCGACTTTAAGTTTGAAAAAAGATAACCGGCTTTGAGTTGAACTTGAACTAAAAACAAACAAAAAAAAGTAGCTTAATCACCTTTATGTTGGCTTTAGCTGGGTTTTTAGCCTACTTTGTAGTGTGTTACACTTTGGTCTCATTAGTATGATGTGTGAAACTGTGATATGTTGTTCTTGCCCAACTTTTAATTAATAAAAATAATTAATTATATATATAAAAAATAGAGCTTCTATTCATACCTCCAAAATTGACATTTGGATCTCTTACTTTTTTGAAGTAATGATTGACTTTGTCAACTCACATAACATGACAAATAAACACACAACATGGAAAAATGATAATAATAAATATAAATTCTCTTCTTACCTCCCCACCGTCTTTGACAAACCGAGTTATGTATTCATGTTTCATTTTACCCGGCAACAAAAATAAGAAGAAGATGAAGAAAAAGCTATTCTTTTTCCGTCATTTAGATTTCACATATGACAACTTCAAATTTTATCATAATTATATTCATTTTTTCGTGATTCAAGAATCAATTTTGAAAACCTACCTAAAATCATATGCAGACAATTTAGTAAAAGTGATGTTCAAAATTGTATCTATTGTATGGGAGCTTGGTTGTGGCCATTAGTCTTTATCCAGATCTTTAGTCTTTTCATTACCATGTAATTGTGCATGCTCATGTTCTTAAGTTTTCATTTGCATTTTTTTTCATCATTTTTGGTTGTCATGTTAGAATCCTAATCAAGATGAATGGCATGTTTTGAACCTCATGCAACACCTTTGTACAGACTTTCGAAAGAAACAGTATAACAATGGGAACTTTCTCGTTGAAATGAATTCTGACTACCCCTTCCTGAGGTTAAACCTCAGTTTTTTAATATGAGATGCGATCATCTACCTATTACTCAAAGCAGAGACGTTCAAATTGGTATAAATCCATTGCCATAATCATTAGCTAGCAATAGCCCTCCGTAATTGTGTTAGACTCTCAATAAAAGTTCTTTATGTTTGGTGATTGAAGCATAGGAGTGGAACTCACCCGGTGGTCGCTTGAAAGAACTCTAAGTTTGATGATTATATGGGCTAATGGCATTTAGGGAAAATTAGGGAGGTGTGTTAGAACCAATCAGTATATACGAACAGTAACCGTATATATATATAATCTAAATATAGAACACAAATTGAATATATAATAACAAGTAATCAATTGAAATCAAATAACTTTAATTCGAAATTGAATCACTAACTTGATCAGATAGAGGCCTGCGATGCAGTGACCTAAGACAGAAATTCGTCCCTACTTGTGCTGTAGTTTCGGACGTCTATCTAGAGGATACAACTATCTGGTACAACCTGACGAATTCTACTTTATGTTTCTCAGAATAACTTTTGGGGGGAGGAAGAAGAAGATCGATCGATTGATAATGACGACCGAAGGTCGTCCTTATAAAAAGCCAAGATGAACAGTTGCGTCGGTTGCATCGGCAATTGTTTGATTCCATCTATTGCAACTGTTAGATTTTATCCGAAAATTGAACCGTTAAGCAAAAATAAAATCAGATTTAGTCAAACCGAGCCCAAGAGCTCGAAGGCCCAAGGCCCATCTTTGACTTGTATATATTTGCATAATCCAATGGGAAACCCACTAGAAAAGCCCACAAAGCCCACTTCTATACATGTCATCCATTTACTTCTTTACATGGGAAGCTCCCTATAAAGGCCATTAGCCTTTAAAACTTCTTCCATGTGGGACTAAAGTCCCACAAGTTCCAACAAGGTGTACTTAGCAAATTGAGTATTTGAAAAAGTAAGTTAGAGGTCTAATATATAAGGAGGTCCAAATGCCAATTTTGGAGGTATGAATAGAAACACCCTAAAAAGAATTGCAAAACAAAAATAATAATAATAACACAACTAATTTTTGGCGAGCAATAGGTTTTCCGAACTAATTCCCTTAATCATTGGGAATGGAGCATGATAATTTATTTTGAGAAAGGTCTAAAATCTGAAGATAGGGGAGGCCACATATTTGTTGAGGAATATGTCTAGTAAACATATTGGAGCCTAGAAGTAGATATGAGGATACATGTAGGTTTTCTCCAATCCATTTCGGTAGAGTTCCTAAAAATTTGTTCCCTCTGAGATCAAGAGAGTAAATAGTTTTGTACAATTTTGCAAGAACAGCTCAATCTCCCCTGAAAGATTGTTATTGCTTAATCTCAACCAGAAAAGTGATGGTAGTTCTGAGCACATGGAACTTGAAATTTTCCCAAATAGATTGTTATAGGAAAAATCTATGGTATTCAGCTTTTCTAAATCCTTCCAATCCTTGAGGATATTTTCGGATAGATAATTCCTTGAGAGATCAAGAGAAGTCAAATTCTTCATTTTACTTATGGAAGCAGGAATGCTACTATTTAGATTGTTCTTAGAAACATCTAGGGTCTCCATATTTGACATCTCCTAGCCAATGATTAAGGGAATTAGTTCGGAAAACCTATTGCTCGCCAAGAAGAGTTGTGTTACATTTGGCCAAAGTGGAAGGGGAACCCTCCAAGAAGTTGTTATTCAAATTCACAAGTGCTCCTAAACCAAAATTTATTAAGTTGGGAAGCTGTCCTCTAAGTTGGTTATTAGAAAGGTCCAAAAGTGAAAGGCAATAATGTGGAGAAATCCTCGAAAACCAATCAGGTATTGTATCTGAAATTCCAACATTTGATAGCATCAAATCATAAAGGGATCTCTGAGATCTGAGCCATGCTGGGAATGTGGGATTCAGTTTGCAATCTTTGATCATGAGAGAAAGTAAATTGAAGGGAGAAGTCCAATCCGGGTTCATTATGTGGAGAACCAAAGAGTTACTTGTAGAAGACAATGAAAACTCTATTAAACTAGAGAGATTATGAATATGAATTTCAGACATAATGCCTTCCCATGAACCCCCCCCCCCCCCCAGAGATCTAACAAATATAATTGTGTTAGATGTCCGATACTTTCTGGAATTGTACCATTCATCATGTTGAAGGAAAGGTCCAGGACCAGCAAATGTGAAAGATTTACTATTGTGCCCAGAAGAGGACCAGAGAGAGGTTTCTTTGAACCTAAGAGTTTCCAAATATTTGAGGGATCCCAAAGAATCAGGCAGTGGCCCATTGAAATTGTTTAAAGTGAAATCCAACACGTACTTTTAAGCTACCATTACTGCATCTGGAAAAAGACTCGACAAGTTCCTTTATTTCCCCACTTAGAGAATCATATGACAGGTGTAAAGTTTGCAGGCTGCAATGGTTATGTTTCCATGCACTTTCCGGAATGGAGCCAGTAAATTCAGATTCAGAGAAATCTACTGTCACAAGGGTACTTATATTGAATAAGCATTCGGGTAATGAAGAATGGAACTCATTGGATGAGAGGTCAATGAGCAAAAGTGACGTAAAATTCACATGGTGAAGAGTTTGAGGGAGGTCATGAAGTTCATAGCCAAACAAGTGTAGCTCTAGGAGCGAAGGAATCATATTAACAACATCTAGCCAATGAGGTGTTGCTTTGCTAAGGTTCACCATTTCTAAATTGAGGTATTGCAAGGAAGAGAGCCCAAAAAGCCCATTCAAATCTGAAACCCACATATCTGAATATGCTGAGAGATCAAGATTGAGCAAGTTTGATAGGTTCCCAAGATGAGGAAGGACCATTCCCTCAAAACCTAAGGTGGATAGGTCAAGGTACCTCAACTTCTTGAGTGAACCTAAGAAATTTGGGATAGGAGTTCCCTTGAAACCACTAGCACTGAGGTCCAAGTAACTAGTAGAAAAGAATACTTCAATTCAGGGTTAATTCAATGATTCTATTCATCCCACAATGGGGGTATATATACAAGTACAAAGGAGTAGTCTAACTCTAATAGGAAACAATCTTTCCATAATTACAAGATATCCTAATTAAATAAGACTCCTAATTACATACAAATTTACAACGATTCTAAACTCCCCCTCAAGTTGGTGCATAGATGTCTATCATGCCCAACTTGCCAATCGAGCTGTCGAATAACTTCCTGGACACTCCTTTAGTAAGAACATCAGCTAATTGCTCCTCTGAGTTTACAAATGGAAAGCGAATAACCTTTTTGTCAAGATTTTCTTTGATAAAATGACGATCAACCTCCACATGCTTTGTTCTATCATGCTGAACTAGATTATGTGTAATCTCAATGGCAACTATATTATCATAATGCAAATCCATAGGCCTTTTAAGCTTGTAACCTAGGTCTTTCAGGACATTACGAATCCACAATATTTCATAGACTCTATGTGTCATACCTCAAAATTCAGCTTCTACACTTGATCTGGCAACAACTTTCTGCTTTTTGCTACACCAAGTGAGAAGGTTCCCTCCAACAAAAGTGAAGTACCCAGATGTAGAACGTTTGTCAGTTTTATCACCAGCCCAATCTGCATCTGTGTATCCAACAACTTCCAATTCATTTTTTTTTTTCTGAAATAGTAACCATTTACCTGGCGCCATCTTCAAGTACCTCAGAATACGAAAGACTGCATCCATGTGCTCTTCACTAGGACAATGCATAAACTAACTAACAACACTCACAGCATAAGCAATATCAGGTCTAGTATGTGAAAGATAAATCAACCTTCCTACAAGACGTTGATACCTCCCTTTATCAGTTGGAAATTGATCTGGATAGATAGCAAGTCCATGATTCATCTCAATTGGTGTCTCGATTGGTCTGCAGTCCAGCATCCTTATTTCAGCAAGTAAATCAAGAACATACTTCCGATCCTTTGTGAAAGTGAAATCCCCTTCTTAGACCTCACAACTTCAATACCCAGAAAATACTTCAGTTGTCCCAGATCCTTGATTTCAAACTCCTTTGACAGATACTTTTGTAATTCATTCATCTCTTTCGGATCATCCCCCGTAACAATCATGTCATCAACATACACAATAAGAGTTATAATCTTACCATTCTTGCGCTTAATAAATAAGGTATGGTCAGAATTGCTCTGTCTGTACCCAAAGGCTCTCATGGACTTTGAAAATCTTCCAAACCAAGCTCTTGGAGACTGCTTCAGGCCATATAAAGACTTCTTCAATTTACACACCTTGCCAACGTCACTTGGGTAATTCTTAACACCTGGGGGCACATCCATGTACACTTCTTCCTCTAAATTTCCATTAAGAAATGCATTCTTCACATCAAACTGGTGCAAGGGCCAATCTTTGTTTGCTGCAAGTGAGATTAGAATCTGATAGGAGCATTTTAATGCGATGTTTTAATAGTTATTTCCCCATATTTTGCTTAGTTATTTCCTTTACTTAATCATTTTTAATTTAGTTTCTATTTTCAAGGTACATCGAATAAATGGAGAAGAAATGAGCTTAAAGGCAGAAGGGATGCAGAAATAAAGCTGAAATGAAGAAATTGAGTTTTCCTGGTCCGACTAGGAATCCCAGTCAACGCAGGAATCCTGATGAGGCTAGGAAACCTGAAGGCATTAGGAAACCACATGGTTTGAAGATGACGTGGGAGATATTATGAGAGATTAAATCTGATTTTTGCCATGGGAAATGATGGAGATAATGTGAAAATAAGGAGGAAATCAAAGAGTTTTCATTCACATAAATTCTTCTTATTTCGTGGAGATAAAAAGGGAGTTTTATTTCAATATTTATCCTAATTATCTTATTTCCTATTGATTATAATTCTAATTAATTTCTGATTTTTCTTGATTTTAGGAGTTCATTGTGAGCACAAATCTTGCAAGAAATTAGTGCAATTCAAAGGAGAGGAATAATTAAGGGATGTATCTGGTCACTATTCAAGCAATATACCATGAGTCATTAAGGGGAAAAGAGATCAGAAAATTTAAGACTGTCAAGAGAAGATCAAGGAAATTTGGAGGAGAAATCACCTCTAGATGATTGGCCATGATTGCATCACAAGAGAGGAGAATTCCACTATAAATAGCAGCAATCCTTGAAGCCAAAAACACACCAACACACCACCACAACAACACCACTTCTCCCATTCTTTTCTACATACCAAAAATTCTATCCATTCTCTAGTCTTCAGAAGCTCTGCGTCTCAACCAAAGAGGAGGAGAAGTCATGCAATACATCAAGATCCTAGCCACCATCCATCCTTGTGTCATCCCTAGAAGATTGCTTACTTTCAAGGATCTTCAAGTTCTTCGTCTCAAGGCTTGTCATTCATCTTTCACGGTGTATTTCATACTTTCTTTTATTTTCCTTTGTTTGATTCGTAGAGTTATGAATTCTAGTTAACATGACGTTAATGGCAAAGTTTAAAGCCCATTTATATGTTTTGAAATAAAGTTGTGATTTCTTTATGTTGATTTATATGTTGCTTATGTGAGATTGCTTGATTGATTTTGGATTATAGAAAACTTTTGCATGTTTATGTTCTTTGGTGGCAAACTTAGGATATATGCATGTAATTGGAGCTAGATTTAAGTAGTAAAGGCTTTGGACAAAAGTCGAAATCAATTAAGGAGGATTGCAAATAGATGAACTTTTTCATACTAGGTTGTGCACTTTGGTTGACATCCTTTCTTTGTTCTTCATGCGTTGAATGTGTTCTTGATTAGCTAGCTTTCTAGACTATGATTGCATGTTCAATAGGTTTAATTTAGGTGCTTTCACTTAGATTAAATATTGAAGGAAAGTAAAAAATGGGAAATCGTTTGCTTATTAACGTTTCACATGGTCAACTTATTTCTCATGACATAGAAAATCAACTATAGGAATTGTAATTGGATTTCATTCATATGGATATGGTTTTGATCTTTGTTCCTTACGTTCCACCCTTGTATATATGTTTTTACATTTTCTTTATTTTATTTATTTAATTTTTGATTTAATAATTCTAAAACCCCCTCTTTACGTTAACTTGTATATATTTCTATTCTTTGTTTTATTTTTGTAAATAATAATTTTTACTTTTATTAATTCTTTACTTGTTTTTGTAATTACAGGTGTACCCTCAATCCCCGGCTAGAACGATCCCTACTTATTCTATACTAACAACTACATTTTGCAGGGTTAAATTGCACGCTACTTTAAGCGTATCAGAATCCAGACAGTATTGATCTTTGCCACAGGTGCAAAAGTCTCCTCATAATCAATCCCATAGCGTTGTATATATCCCTTAGCAACCAACCTCGCCTTGTATCTATCAATAGTCCATCGACATTAAGCTAGCTTCACAGTAAACACCCAACGACATCCTACAGTCTTCTTTTCAACTGACATAGGCACTAGCTCCCATGTTGCATTCTTCTGAAGAGCTTCCCATTCTTCATTCATCGCCTTTGTCCATTTTGGATCCGTCAATGCATCTTACACGTTACTAGGAATAGATACAGTAGATAATTGATCAACAACAAGTGCATGTGACCCGAAAATCCTATGGTTAAACATAAAGTTAGCTATAGGGTATTTAGCTTTGGCTTTGATATCTGGCTCATATTGTTTCTTAGGAATTCCCTTGGTAACCCTTTGTGATTTCCTAGGTTCGACACTTTCTAACCCAGAAGACTCATTAAAGTTTAGGGGTACTTGAGGTGGATCATTATGAACGGGATCTTCAGTTGGTGATGTAGAAAGGGGAATATCTTGTGTGTGAGCTTCAAATATGTCTTGATTTTGATTCAAACTATCCAAAAAAGTCGTCTCAGGAAACGATTGATTGCTAGGGACCAAACAATCGATAGTTTGGCTACTGAAAATTTCAGCCTGTTGAAACGATCGATTGCTAAGTTTAAGCGATCGATCATTTGCTTCTGCCTCAGGAAACGATCGATCATTTGAACCTAACGATCAATCATTTTGTCCACTGGGAGCTTCTGTCTCTCGAAATGATTGATCGTCAGGTTCAAACGATCGATCGTTTTTGGCTGTTTCAGAATTTCTGCCTTCAAATCGTTCCTCCAAATTTTCCAAGTCTTCAAAGACATCAAAATCAACAATAGAACGAGGATTCCCTTCACAACCTCTTTCCCCCTGAAGGGAAGACTGAGAAGCTCCCCCTGAGTAATATGGCTCAGATTCCCGGAAAGAGACATCAAGAGATATATGTACTGTGTTGGTGAGCGGGTCATAACATCTATAGCCCTTCTGAAACTCTGCATATATAACCTACAAAAATACACTTCTTTGCACGGGGATCAAGTTTGCTCAGTTGTGGCTTTGGTATATAGACATAAGTTGTGCACCCAAACACTCAAGGCTTTAAATTAGGCATAGAGGGGATAGTCAAAAGTGTATGAAGCTTCTGATGAGGATTCTAAAACTCAATTACCCGTGAAGGAGTACGGTTGATGAGATATGCTGTTGATTTCATTGCTTCTCCCCAATAGGACCGAGGTACATTCATGCCAAACAAGGAAGTACAAACAACTTCCATCAACTGTCTGTTCTTTTGTTCTACTAAACCATTATGTTGAGGAGTATAAGAATTGGAGGTTTGATGACAAATTCTATGTGACCGGCAAAACTCAATCATAGCTAGAGCCATTTACAAACTCTCCACCATTGTCAGACTAAAACACTCTGATGGATTGTTGATACTGAGTTGCCACCATTTTGTGAAATTAGGTAAACATCCCAAATACATCACTCTTATTCTTCAGTAATGACACCCATGTCATGTGAGTGCAGTCATCAATAAATGTTACATAATATCGAACTCCAGAAAGAGAAGGAATTTTTTGCAGGATCCCAGACATCGGAGTGAATTTTCATAAAAGGAACAGGACTTTTATTAAGACTTGGTGATTATGAAATACGGTGGCTCTTGGCCAGTTCACAAATACCACAATGGAAATCCAAATTACTGACAACCGAAAACAAATGAGATTGCAGCTTCTTAAGATAACTAAAAGATAGATGACCTAAACGCGATGCCATAACCATACAGTTTTCTTTGCATTCTCTACCCCGTTGATCTGATTTACTTGCCTCAAAAGATGTTTTTGGTTCTCTCCAGTCTCTATCAGATCCAGGTAGTACAATCTCCCCCTTCTAACACCATTACCAAGAATCCGCCGAGTCAGAATGTCCTGAAACACACAGAAAGACGGTGGTACGCCTGAATTAAGCGCACAAAATTACCCTGCAAAAGACAATTGTTAGTATAGGATAAGCAGGGATCGTTCAGTCCGGGGATTGAGGGTACTTTCACAAATTACGTTAATTGAAATAAGACTATCGAAAACTAAAAAGAAAAGAGAAAATAAAATTGACGTAAAAATAAATGAAAGGGGGGGGGGGGGTTAGGATTTTAAAAATGCAGATAATAATAAAAGAAAGAAAACGTTGCAATTTTTAGGAATTCTAAATCAGATGTATGGACGTTGAGAACTTCGTAATCCACCTCTAGTTATGATCAGAGAAAGACAATTTAACCTAATCTTCAATTACAAAGGCATGTGAATGAAACCAATCAAGAACTTTAGGATCGCCGCTAAAGCCTTATTTTTCCCAAAATTACATAGAACCGTGAACGCACTGCATCGATCCTAAGCTTGCTTATATGCAATCAAGGTGTAGAACGCTACCCTATCAAATTAACTCATTAAGCACACATAAACACATTAAGCTCTTTGGAAAGATTGATTTTAGAGTACAAAACTAGTGAGGAACGCCATCCTAGCATGTATTCTATTTGTTTGATTTCACCTAACATGTAGGCTTTACTACTTTAGTGTCTTAAGACCGTGAACGCACTGCACCTTAAAACTAGCTCCAAATTACATGCTCATATTTTAGATGATCAATCTAAGACATAAACATATAAAAGATTTTATAAAATAAAATCAAACAAAGCATTCACAAAACCTTGTAATCGAAAAAAAGATTCAAAAGCTAAAAGTCCATCACATAACTAGGATTTCATACTAGTTCTCAACAAGAAAATTACTCACTCATAGTTTGGAAATCCAAAACCATATACATATTGAATTCGAAAAGTACAAAAGGAATAAACCGTAGAGAGTAGTAGATATCACGATCTCACTTTGATTATTCTTCAAGAAAGCTTGAGGCGTCTTCAAAGCAGGAGTACGACAAGATGATGGAAGATGATTTGATGGAAGATGGAGGCTACGGCTTCTCCTTGGAGTAGGGATTTCGTGAGCTATGATGAGGGGAGAGTATGGAGGCGTGGTTTCTGAATTAGGGCAATGGATGGTGTGCATATGTGATGGAAGAGGTGTGTGAGAGAATGAGAAGAGAGGAAGTGATAACTAAGGAAAATGGAGAGGAAATGGTGAGACAAGGAGATGAAATGGATCAAGGAATGTGTTCTTTTCTTCTTTGTTGTAGCCTCTATTTATAGGCTACCAAGCAAAACTATTTGGCTTTAAACAAATGATGATGGGTTAGGTTTGAGCATTTAAACATTGATGGAATTTGTTAGGTTTGAATATTTAAACACTAATGGAATTTGTTAGGTTTGAGTCACTTTCTACTCATTTTTCCTTCAATTAATTCTCCACCAAGACTTCATATTTTTCCCGTGACTTCTTCATATGAAATGATCCACCATGAGTGTAGATCATTGTGTCAAATTTTCAGAATTTATTTCCATGCCATTGGGCCGAAATCGCTGCTGGACTCCTTACAGGTCCAGTTTTCCAGTTTTGCTTCTGCATAAAATTGGGCTGACTGTTTGAAGGCCTTCCACTTCTATTTGGCTCTTGAACTCTTCATAAGAAATGTTTCTTAGGATGTCTAGAATGGATCTGGAAGGTTTCAGCTCATTTGAAGTTCATTTGGTCAGGTGGTCGCTCCTTCTTCCTTGCTTGGCTTGGTTTCTCCTAGCCGGAGTAGGAAAATGTGTAAAGTTGACATTTTTAGTGCATTTCCATTTTTCTCCATCATTTATAGGTAATTATGGACCTAATGCTCATTTCATCATCATCTACTCCAATGTACCTAAAAAAATAGAAATTAAGTTAAAAATCGATTCGTTAAGGAATTAACTAAGCAAAATGTGAGGAATTAACTATTAAAATACCACATTAAAATGCTCCTATCAAATTACCCCACACTTAGCTTTTGCTAGTCCCTTAGCAAAACAAAAATACAAAACAGAACAAAGACTTGACAAAAAGCAAGTAAATGACTCTACTGCTCCTAACTGTTGTCTCAGAGATATCAAACTCATGGCTTTCACGTTAAACACTTAATCAAAATCACATAGATAATTCCAAGGTTAATAAACATGTGACACTCATATGACTGAGTAAGATATGGAGAACTTAAGTTATACAGTGAATGATAGCATGTTTCGACAAGTCCAATCCAAACTCACAAGGCATACTCTCGATTTTTCTCTCAGAAATGGCTTTGCTTAAAAGCTTCACACTCAAGTATATGCAAGAGAACAAATTGTAAGGCAACAAACAGCTTGCATATTTCATCAATAAAAGCATTTTGTGAAGAATTTTTTTAAAGACCTCAAGAAATGACTAAGTGCACAAATGGACCTAAACCATAAGCTCGACTTTGTAACTGACTCCACTAACCAAAGGCTGCCCATCTCAAGGATCAAGTAAGGACTTGAAGCGGGTTGTAATGGGGCTAAGCTAGGGTTTTTGAAATGAAGATTAAGGATACAAAAATCCTAAGGACCTAGCAGAGCATATATGGACCACCTTATGTCACCATTTTTATGGGCAAATTATCATTGTTTTGGGCCCAACTTTCACTTTAACCAACATGGAAATGGACAAAGGCCTAATTTTCAACTTTGAGCCTTCTACAAATTTGAAAGTCCAAAACCACACTTCAACAACTTCCCAAGAGTTTTCTTTTCAATTTTTCTTCTTGATTTTTTTTTTTTTTTCTCCACCCCACACTTGTCTTTCATCGTCACCCCTACACATTATGTCATGCTCTACTAAGTCCCTAGCACAAGGGTAGAGATATCCTGTACTAAGCTCATGGTAGGGTATTGAGGGTGATGAAACAAAGGTTTTCAACGTAGGCTCAAAGGGGTTCATTCTACGGGGTCCCACGACGGGCACTATTGGGGACACATGCTTGTTTGGCTATGGTGGTTACCCTAATGCCTTCTATCCTATCCAAGATCAGGGCATATTATGGCATACAAGTTTTGACAGTCACAAAAGTCGAGTTCTAGTATTCTCTAGTCCATTAAGATCTATGGCACATGATCATTGGATTTTCAAAGAAAGATGAGGTTTTGCAAATACAGCCATGAAATTCTGAATTTATCAATAAGCACTCGAAAAGAAAGTATTTTAGCTCAATAGCTCACTTAGGGTTAATTCAATTAGACTTAATCCTAGCATGCTTTATGAACCAAGTTACAATCCTATCTCAAATCTTCATACAAGTATCACAATGTCGATTAACCACAGAATTCAATTAAGTCCTATTTCGATTGTGAAAACCTTCAGCCATGAATTCAGAGACATGTTCATCCTAGACGTTAAGAGCATCCTAAAAATCAAACAAACAAAAAAAAAGACTCTAAAACCAACATTTTTTTATTTTTTTAATAAAAATAGCTGAATTTTTTTTTTTTTTCAAATATGACTCAAAAACAAATTGACAAATTTGTATTTCCCTAATGCCCCCACACTTAAATTAGACATTGTCCTCAATGTATGGCAATATAACTCACAATGCACAAGAAAAGCATAGAGAAGGAAAATCCAAAAGGCAAGTAGAAAGAATAAGAAAGATTATAGAAAAGCTCCCCCTTGAAGACCTCCCAATGCTCACGACCTATGGAGAAGACCGAAGTTAGACACCAACTTCAAGGCACAAGGCCTTGACTTCCAAAACGTAAGCTCCGTGCAATATGGACTCCAAAAGAAGTGATGATGGGAGGAGAGAAGGAAGGAAATTTCCTTGCCTTTCTTAATGTTTGCACCTGCATATTCACAAAACACATTAAAACACACTAACAAAAATAAAAAAAATAAAAAAGTTGGGTTGCCTCCCAATGAGCGCTTGTTTTAACGTCTTTTCAGCCTGACGTGTACCGTCAATTAAGCCTCAGAAGGTGGTGCATCTTGGAGGGGTACTTCCTCCACCTTTTTCCCCACCAATGCTTCATAATAGGGTTTGAGCCGATGTCCATTCACCTTGAACTCATTCTTTGTTACTTCACTCTTTATTTGAACTGCACCATGGGGAAAAACATGAGTAACAACAAAAGGTCCAACCCATCTAGATCGTAACTTACCTGGGAAGAGTTTGAGGCGAGAGTGGAACAACAAAACTTTCTGACCAACCACAAAGGATTTCCCACGAATCATCTTATCGTGAAAAGCCTTCGTTTTTTCTTTGTAAATGCGTGCACTCTCATAAGCATCATTCCGTATCTCCTCCAACTCATTGATTTGCAACTTCCTATGCAAACCAGCTTCATCCAAGTCCATGTTGAAGGCTTTAACCGCCCACCATGCCCTATGCTCTAATTCCACGGGTAGATGGCATGCTTTCCCATACACCAACCTAAAGGGTGACATCCCTATACGCGTCTTATATGCTGTCCTATATGCCCATAATGCATCATCAATTCGTTGGCTCCAATCCTTCCTAGATGTTCCAACAGTTTTCTCCAAAATCTGCTTGATTTGTCTGTTGGACACTTCAGCTTGCCCACTTGTCTGAGGGTGATAAGGTGTGGAAACCTTGTGAGTAACATTATACTTCTTGAGCAAAGCTTCAATTGACTTATTGCAGAAGTGAGATCCTCCATCACTTATGATCGCTCTCGGCATTCCAAACCTAGCAAAAATGTTAGACCTAAGAAATTCTGCAACAACTCGAGAATCATTAGTCCGGGTGGCTTTCGCTTCCACCCATTTGGAGACATAATCCACAGCAAGCAAGATATAAATGAAACCATTAGAGCATGGGAAGGGCCCCATAAAATCAATGCCCCAAACATCACAAATTTCAACAATGAGTATTCCAGTTAAAGGCATTTGATTTCTAGGTCCTAGATTTCCGGTTCTTTGGCATCTATCACAATTCATACAAAAAGCATAAGCATCCTTAAACAATGAAGGCCAATAAAAACCAGATTCTAACACTTTAGCAGCAGTCTTTTTCGAACCAAAATGTCCTCCACAATGTTCAGAATGGCAAAACACTAATATATCATTAAACTCAAATTCATTCACACAACGTCTTATCAAACCATCAGAACAATGTTTCCACAAGTAAGGATCATCCCACACATATTGCTTAGCAGTACTTTTGAGTTTTTCTTGATGAGCACGAGTTAAAGTGTTTGGGATTTGCCTAGTTACTAGATAATTCACAATATCAGCATACCAAGGCATACTTACCTCAATTCCGAAGAGTTGTTCGTCAGGAAATTTCTCTTCTAAGGGCAGGACATCCTCCTCATGCACAAGTCTACTCAAGTGGTCAGCTACCACGTTTTCACTCCCTTTCTTGTCCTTGATTTCGATATCAAACTCTTGAAGCAAGAGAATCCATCTAATCAACCTAGGTTTCGCCTCCTTCTTTGACAACAAATACTTCAAAGCAGCATGGTCAGTGTAAACAATAATTTTAGTTTGAAGTAAGTATGAACGAAACTTATCTAGTGCAAAGACCACGGCAAGGAGTTCTTTCTCAGTTGTTGAGTAGTTGAGTTGGGCGTCGTTCAATGTCCTTGAGGCATAGTATATGGCATGAGGCTTCTTTTCCTTCCTTTGTCCAAGAACAGCTCCAACCGCATAGTCTGATACATCACACATGATTTCAAAGGGAAGAGTCCAATCTGGAGGCATCATGATAGGAGCAGATGTCAAGGCTGCTTTCAATGTGTCAAAGGCCTCTTGACACTTTTTTGTCCACTTGAACACCACATCCTTTTGCAAAAGTGTGCACAAGGGCCTTGAGATCTTTGAGAAATCTTTGATAAAATGCCTGTAGAACCCTGCATGTCCTAGAAAAGAACAAACCTCTCTCACAGAAGTGGGAGAGGGTAAGCAGCGCACAAGATCTACTTTTGCTTTATCAACCTCTATTCCCCTAGCAGACACAATGTGACCCAACACTATACCTTGTGTCACCATGAAGTGACACTTTTCCCAATTCAAAACAAGGTTGGTCTCAATGCATTGTTTCAAAATCAAATCCAAGTTATGCAAGCAATCATCAAAGCTCATTCCAAAAACACTAAAATCATCCATGAAAACTTCAATGATTTTTTCAATATAATCAGAGAAAATAGCAAGCATGCAACGTTGGAAGGTACCAGGGGCATTACAAAGACCAAAGGGCATTCTACGATATGCAAACGTGCCAAAAGGACAAGTAAAAGTTGTTTTCTCTTGATCTTCATGAGCAATTGCAATTTGATTATAACCAGAATATCCATCAAGAAAACAATAGAATGAATGACCAGCTAACCTCTCAAGCATTTGGTCGATGAATGGCAAAGGGAAGTGATCTTTCCTTGTGGTGGTGTTGAGCTTCCTATAATCAATGCAGACTCTGTGGCCAGTTACGGTTCTTTGGGGCACAAGCTCATTTTGTTCATTTTTCACAACTGTGATTCCACTCTTCTTAGGCACCACTTGGACCGGTGACACCCATTTGGAGTCTGAGATGGGATATATGATGCCACAGTCGAGGAGTTTGATGACCTCCTTCTTCACCACGTCCTTCATTGGGGGATTTAGACGACGTTGAGCCTCTCCACTTGGCTTAGCTCCCTCCTCAAGAAGTATCCTATGAACACAAGCAGCTGGACTAATTCCCTTGATGTCAGCCAATGTCCAACCAATAGCAGTCTTATGCTCTTTCAAAACATCCACAAGTGTTTTCTCTTGCTCCTTTGACAACGTAGAGGACACAATCACAGGCAAGGTCTCGTCATCTCCCAAATAAATGTATTTCAGGTGATCTGGAAGTGACTTAAGCTCAAGTACAGGGGCTTGAATCACAGAAGGCAAGGGTTTATTAGCAGATAACTGAATGGACTCAAAGTTAGAATACCTTAAGTGTGGCATAGCTTCAAGAGAGGCCACAGTTTCCAAGACTTTGTCCCCAAATGATGTTTCAAGATCCTTTGGTGCAACTTTCTTTAGTTCACCACCTTTTCCATCCCAATTGCTGCTCCATCCTACTCCTTGTTCAACAGTGGTTTGCAACACATCTTCATTCAATGCATCAAGGAATTTCTGCGCAAGTGAATCTAACACATCAATAGAAAAACATGAATAAGAAGCATCCAAAGGGTACCTCATGGCTTCAAAGATGTTGAAGCCTATAACATCACCATCAAATTCCATTGTTAATGATCCGGCGTAGACATCAATCTTGGTCCTAGCAGTTCTCATAAATGGACGTCCAAGCAATAATGGAGTGCAATTTAAAGAAGGTTCATCCATGTCAAGCACATAAAAGTCAGCAGGGAATATAAGATGATTTACTTGAACAAGAACATCCTCTACTAAACCTTTAGGGTATGCTTTAGACCTATCCGCTAATTGAATGATAACATTATCATTTTTTAGCTCTCCTAGATCTAAAGATGCATAAACAGAATAAGGCATGACATTTATTGATGCGCCTAAATCTAGCATAGCATTCTCAAACCTGTTGTTACCAATTACGCATGGAATGGTGAAGCTTCCGGGGTCCTTGCACTTTGGAGGGAGCTTTCTTTGGATCACAGCTGAGACGTTCTCACTTACCTTCACTACCTCTTTCTCACGCAGCCTCCTTCTTGTAGTACATAGCTCTTTCAAGAACTTAGCATACTTTGGAACTTGCTTGATGGCCTCAAGAAGAGGTATATTCACTTGGACCTTCTTGAATGTCTCCAAGATAGCTTTCTCACTTTCATCCTTTTTAGCGTGAGCAAATCTATTTGGGAAAGGCATAGGAGTAGAGTAGTTAGCAACAACTGAATTTGACAAGTTAGAATCATTACCTTTTTGTTTCAGTTGTTGCTCAGAGTTAGGTGATGCCTTCAACTCCTTCTTGGACGTTGCAGGGTCCTTTTCTTCTTCTTCAACATCCATATGGACATCCTTTTGGGCTTTTGGGGCATCCCGAAGGGTCTTGCCACTTCTGGTGGTGATAGCTTTGGCAGTTTCGAATCCTCCCCTTGGATTTGGAACTGTTTGACTTGGGAGCTTTCCTTGCTCATGGAATTTGTTCATGGCACCTATCATTTGACCCATCTGCTTCTTTAACTCCTCAACATCCTTGCTCATGGTGTTCATCTGGATCGAAGTATTTTGTTGAGTCTGCAATAAGGATTGAGTAGAAGTAGTCAAAGTTTTAATAATCTCATCATAATTAGCAGCATTATTAGAACTTTGAGAATTATTAAAAGGAGTAGAGTTAGGAAAAGCCTGAGGCTTCTGATAAAAGCCTGGTGGTCCACGGTTGAAGTTCTGAGCTTGAGGAGGTCCTTGCACATTGTCATTATTCCTCCACCTAAAGTTAGGATGATCCCTAAGTCCAGCATTATAGGTGTTGGAGAATGGATCGTATTTTTGTCTTCCTTGGCCTCCTTGAAAACCTATGGCGTTGGCTTGCTCCCATTCTTCACCTCCCATGAGTTGTGGGCATTGATCAGTCGCATGTCCTTGCATGGAGCATACTCCACATGCCATAGCCATTCCTTGTCCCTTTGTTGTCAAGACCTGAGACACAAGTGAAGTAAGCTTATTAATTTTATCTTCAAGATGACTATTAGTACTTACCTCATTGACTTTTGTACGTGCGGAGCTCAAGCCATCATATTGTTGAGCCGTGAGGGCTCTATTCTCAAGCAACTCCTTAGCAGCAGCAGGTGACTTGTCGATGAATGATCCTCCACTAGCTGCATCAAGCATTTGTCTCTCAAGAGGCGTGAGACCTTCATAAAAGTATTGGAGCAAGTTCTCGTCCTTCATCCCATGTTGAGGACATTGCACCAAAAGTGCCTTATATCTTTCATAATATGCATGGAATGATTCATCATGTTCTTGCTGAATACCTGTGATCTTCTTCCTAAGCACTGTCACACGAGAGGCAGGGAAATACTTATCCAAGAATGCCCTAGTCAACGCCTCCCAACTGTCGATGTGTCCAGAAGGCAGCTCATATAACCAATCTTTTGCTTGATCCATAAGTGAGAAAGGGAATGCCTTGAGCTTCAGAATTTGCAAATCTGCTTCCTTGGGGCACATGCTCACACAAACAAACTGAAACTCGTTCAAATGTTTGATAGGATATTCACTAGAGAGACCATGGAACATTGGAAGCCTATGGAGAAGACCTGACTTCAATTCAAACTCTGCTTCCTTTCCCTCTGCAGCTGCAGGATAGGTGATGCATGTTGGGATGGTGTTTCCTGCACTGGTGGATGAGAGTTGTCGTATACTTGCCATTGGTTCTCGCTCTTCTTCTTCAAAACGTTGAGGTGAAGTTGGTGGCAGAATTTCTATTTTAATGTCTTCAAGGTCCTTGGTGATGTCTTGGGTTTGTACTTGTGACGTTTGCCCGTGTTCGTTCTTCCTTAATTTCAAGCTCTTCTCTAGCTCGTTATCAAGAGGTATCAAGGCTCCTTGAGGATTGTTTCGTGTATGCATACAAAGTTCCTTCAATGGGAAGAGCTAAGATGAAGTTAGTAAGAAGTAATGGAATGAAACACAAGTGTAACAAGACGATGAATTTCAAGGAAAGCACTAGCTTAAGTTGGATTACACGTTGGTTTAGATGAAGAGAAAAAAAATTTGAGATTAAGTTTGAATCAAGGTTTGGACATGCGGCCCAAGATGTTTCAAATGTTAATAATTGTCGCCCTCAACCCAAAGCATTCGATAACTCTTTGGGACACGGCCAGGTAGAAGAGGAACGATTTTGGCGGAGCTCAGCTCACTTGTTTAGCAGGGGACGAGACCCTTTGCTAGCACTTCTCGTATCCAATCAGCCTAGACACCGTGTCTTACAAAGATGAATCTAGCTGAACAATGGGGGTTAAGACAAGAATTAACAAAAGAACTCTTCACCTATTCCGTTATGATTCACACTTAAAATCAAACTAGAACTCAAAGTTAATATTTTACACGTTTTAAAAGAACTAAAAAAATAATAATAATAATAAAATCAAATAAAAATTAAACAAAAATTAACGCAACTTGCTAGGGATTTTTCAATCCCCGGCAACGGCGCCAAAAATTGGTACGCCTGAATTAAGCGCACAAAATTACCCTGCAAAAGACAATTGTTAGTATAGGATAAGCAGGGATCGTTCAGTCCGGGGATTGAGGGTACTTTCACAAATTACGTTAATTGAAATAAGACTATCGAAAACTAAAAAGAAAAGAGAAAATAAAATTGACGTAAAAATAAATGAAAGGGGGGGGGGGTTAGGATTTTAAAAATGCAGATAATAATAAAAGAAAGAAAACGTTGCAATTTTTAGGAATTCTAAATCAGATGTATGGACGTTGAGAACTTCGTAATCCACCTCTAGTTATGATCAGAGAAAGACAATTTAACCTAATCTTCAATTACAAAGGCATGTGAATGAAACCAATCAAGAACTTTAGGATCGCCGCTAAAGCCTTATTTTTCCCAAAATTACTTAGAACCGTGAACGCACTGCATCCTAAGCTTGCTTATATGCAATCAAGGTGTAGAACGCTACCCTATCAAATTAACTCATTAAGCACACATAAACACATTAAGCTCTTTGGAAAGATTGATTTTAGAGTACAAAACTAGTGAGGAACGCCATCCTAGCATGTATTCTATTTGTTTGATTTCACCTAACATGTAGGCTTTACTACTTTAGTGTCTTAAGACCGTGAACGCACTGCACCTTAAAACTAGCTCCAAATTACATGCTCATATTTTAGATGATCAATCTAAGACATAAACATATAAAAGATTTTATAAAATAAAATCAAACAAAGCATTCACAAAACCTTGTAATCGAAAAAAAGATTCAAAAGCTAAAAGTCCATCACATAACTAGGATTTCATACTAGTTCTCAACAAGAAAATTACTCACTCATAGTTTGGAAATCCAAAACCATATACATATTGAATTCGAAAAGTACAAAAGGAATAAACCGTAGAGAGTAGTAGATATCACGATCTCACTTTGATTATTCTTCAAGAAAGCTTGAGGCGTCTTCAAAGCAGGAGTACGACAAGATGATGGAAGATGATTTGATGGAAGATGGAGGCTACGGCTTCTCCTTGGAGTAGGGATTTCGTGAGCTATGATGAGGGGAGAGTATGGAGGCGTGGTTTCTGAATTAGGGCAATGGATGGTGTGCATATGTGATGGAAGAGGTGTGTGAGAGAATGAGAAGAGAGGAAGTGATAACTAAGGAAAATGGAGAGGAAATGGTGAGACAAGGAGATGAAATGGATCAAGGAATGTGTTCTTTTCTTCTTTGTTGTAGCCTCTATTTATAGGCTACCAAGCAAAACTATTTGGCTTTAAACAAATGATGATGGGTTAGGTTTGAGCATTTAAACATTGATGGAATTTGTTAGGTTTGAATATTTAAACACTAATGGAATTTGTTAGGTTTGAGTCACTTTCTACTCATTTTTCCTTCAATTAATTCTCCACCAAGACTTCATATTTTTCCCGTGACTTCTTCATATGAAATGATCCACCATGAGTGTAGATCATTGTGTCAAATTTTCAGAATTTATTTCCATGCCATTGGGCCGAAATCGCTGCTGGACTCCTTACAGGTCCAGTTTTCCAGTTTTGCTTCTGCATAAAATTGGGCTGACTGTTTGAAGGCCTTCCACTTCTATTTGGCTCTTGAACTCTTCATAAGAAATGTTTCTTAGGATGTCTAGAATGGATCTGGAAGGTTTCAGCTCATTTGAAGTTCATTTGGTCAGGTGGTCGCTCCTTCTTCCTTGCTTGGCTTGGTTTCTCCTAGCCGGAGTAGGAAAATGTGTAAAGTTGACATTTTTAGTGCATTTCCATTTTTCTCCATCATTTATAGGTAATTATGGACCTAATGCTCATTTCATCATCATCTACTCCAATGTACCTAAAAAAATAGAAATTAAGTTAAAAATCGATTCGTTAAGGAATTAACTAAGCAAAATGTGAGGAATTAACTATTAAAATACCACATTAAAATGCTCCTATCAGACGGATAGAAGGTCACAATACATGCAAGAGCTAGTGATGGAACAACTAAGACAGATTCAAGGGTTAAGGTATCAGATAAAGCAACATAACGTTCTCCGATGACCGGAATTGGAGTACCATAAGTAATAGAGACAATATTTTAAGAGGAATGTCTAAGGTTTTTCACAAGATTAGGGTCATTGGTCATATGATCAGATGCACCTGTATCAATTATCCATGTATTGTTCAAAGTGACCTTACCCTTCATACCTGACTGCGCTACATTAGCGGAGGCATTGTCTAGATGCTCTTCCTCTGTAGTAGCAATGGCGGCCTTGCCCAGATTCTTTCGCAGTTTCTTGGTAAAGTCCCACCAATCAGGATAACCAATCACTTCATAGCATCGCTCTTTGCTATGACCTAATTCCCCACAGACAATGCACTTTCTGTTTGCATATGGATTTGGTGTACCTAGAGGATGACGTGGAAAAGGACCAGAGAAGCCTGGAAGAGGACCCGATTTGCGTTGAATAGCCATAACAGAAGATTCGGGAGGTACCTAATGCCCCATAGCCTGTTTCTCTGATTGCATCTTGCGAATGTAAGCATAGCTCTATTCCAAGGAGAATTTAGGTTCCTTGCGCAGTATTTCTCCACGCACCTGATCATACTCTGGGTCAAGTCCACTCAAAAACATGTGAACACGCATCCAGGACATTGCTGAAGTCTCTTGAACTACAGCTGCAACATTATCATTCTAATAGGGCACCCTTTGATCAATCTCCTGGAACATCGCCCCTAACTCATTGTAGTAGGTAGGAATGGGCCGTCCATTTTTCTTTGCTTCAAAACACTTCTTGTTCAATTCAAAAATCCGGGTTTCATCAGAATCATCATAAAATGTTTTCTCTACAGCTTCCCAAATATCTGTTGCAGTGGAAGACGAATATACCGGTTCATAAGAGAGGACTCCATGGAGTCAATGAGCCAACTTTTCACTTTTTCATTGTCTGTGGCCCAAGCTTCATACTCTGCAGAATTCATGGCAGGTTCAGCCTTTACTTCGGTCAGATAACCAACCTTTCCTCGTGCTCCAATGCGCATCCGCATGAGAGGAGCCCGGTGTACTTAGATTCATTCAAGACAACACTTGTTGGGAATGCAGAATTGTATTGTTGGGTGGTGTAGTGGTGATGGATGACTTGTGAGGATGGCACCATTGCCTTCTCGGGATTTGACTGTTCGCCTTCAATTACAGGTCCAATCATTGAGGAATTCAGGATTTTTGCAGGAATGGGTTTTCTAGGGTTTCAAGATGGATCTAAATTCTTTGAAAAATGAGTTCTTTTTTTTTTTTCAAAAAAAAAGGTAGGGTGATGGTGGTTTGAAATTCAGGGATGGTTTGATTTCAATGGTGGTGGTACGCAACAGTTTGTGGTGTTCTTCAGGATTCAGGATTCAAAGGATGCAATGCAAGTTCAAAGGATTGAACCTGCTCTGATACCAAATAGAAAAGAAAACTTCAATTCAAGGTTAATTCAATGATTCTATTCATCCCACAATGGAGGTATATATATAAGTACAAATGAGTAGTCTAACTCTAATAGGAAACAATATTTTCATAATTGCAGGATATCCTAATTAAATAAGAATCCTAATTACATACAGATTTACAGCGGTTCTACATAACTCAAGTTGTTAAGCAAAGAATGGTTTAACTCACCACTTAAGCATCCACATGGGAACATCGTAATCTCGACTGCAGAATGCGCGGAGGTCAAGCTTGACAACATTGCCTGTTTGGTTGCTGCAGCCTACGCCCGTCCACTTGCAGCAGTCTTCCCCAACTCAAGTAGAAAGCTGACCAGAAGGATCTTTAAGGCCTTGTTTGAGTTTAAGGAGGGCCTTCCTCTCCTCCGCAATGCAAGTAACGGTGATATTCTTAAAACCAGAGTTGGATTTTGTGGCCTCAATGAAAATAGAGCATTGCATTGAAAAAAGAATGAAAGCTGTTAAAAGAAGTTGAAAGGAGTGTTTAATGCAAGCCATATCGTCCCGGTTCATACAGGCCTCTCTCCTCTGCCTTGTATAGCAGTTTACTTCCACTTTTTTTCTTCAATTGGAAAGAAACATAACAGTACGTAGAGGCCGGCTAGAGAGGATATACATTAGTATCAAAGATCATTAAATACTTTGAGAGAATGCAATTTCCTTCAACATATATAGACTGAAGACCTGTACAAGCTTCCTAGCTCTCCATTTAGACCCAGTCTAGTTTCTCGATAATTTTTCTGCAGATAACCTAGCTGTCAACCTCATGTTACAGAAAATTAATTCCTGGACCTTTTTTCTTGTTTCTTCAAAGTCATTGTGTATCACTAATATAATAGCAGATAACCTACATGGAAATAACTTCTTTTCCTTAATTATCTAAGAGTGGCTAGTACTGCCTCTAAAGACGTTGGCTGATCAATCATCATCATCATTCTATACTCAATTATTTATGTATCACACCAATCAGCAGAGGACAACATTTCCAAGCTAGCTATCCTGTTATTTATAAAAGAGCTCTATTATATTATGGCATGGTTCATGCCTGTAATATGAAAAGGGTGTTGACATTGCAAATATATTCAGACCATATTTAATCAGATCATCCCATGCCAGCAACTTCAAATTAAGGGGTAGAAATGTAGAATAAAATTTGACTACTTAACCTTGAAACAGCAATAAGACATACCATGGAGTAATGTAAGCTAATACAGGATAAGTATAGTGTCTGCAGCAAGTCGTATTTTCCGGGACAACTGCATCTTGCTGAATGTTTCAAACAATTTCACTACAATTCAAGAACAATCTAAAATCAATTTCCCAATGACACAACAAAACACAGTAATAAATCATCAAATTTTCTGTTTGATTGGCTGCTGAGAAATCCTCTAGGAAAAGCTTGAAACAAAGCCACAAAATTTGTTAAAACACTAAAATTTTCTATCATTTCATGCATTTCCTGATTAATAAAACCTAATTGATACTATAAAACAGCTTGAAATTACTGTACGACTAAATGCTGCACAAAAATTAGGTAATCAGTTAGGTACTTGCAGTGAGGATCTCTTGGTATTTCACGACGAGCTTAACGAGGCCTCGCCGGAACACGTACGTAGGAGTCCGCACAGTCTGTGATTGGAGCATTATTGACGCGGTACACGCTTTTTATTAAAACTTTTAGAATCAATTGTTTCGGATTAAAGATTAGAATAAGTAGGAACTATCGGTTTAAAGATGGATATGATAGACTTTTAGGCAAAATGATGTGACAAATAAACAATATGATTTGGCAATTGAAATGTAGACTTTTGACACAGGGTGACAGGGCTAGTTTCAGAATACAATTGAGAGACAAACTAACTTGATTGGCTAGTCGTACTAGCTACGTGGCACGTCTACATGTTTACAGTTTTTATCTATTTATGTTTTCTAGTTTGGATGCGCTTTTTGTGAGTAATAATTTCCTACACTTGTCGTATAGGGCTAGTCGGGTTTTGTGTCTGTGTATGCACTCAAAGTGCCTTGTTTGCTCTAGGTAGGCAGCAAATTCCTTGCTTCGTCAAATGGTCTCTACCACCTAGTGGCAAGGTAAAGTTAAGTGTCATCGGATTTATCCTCCGGCGGGAACATAGTAGGAAAGCCGCTATGTCAAAGCATATAGAGTGCTCTTTGCTAATTGGTGCCTAGTTGAATACAGTTATTTGGTGGAGACTCCTAATAGTATTTCAGGACATTTTCTAGATGCTTATTGTAATCAGGGGTTTAGACTCAATGTCCCCCCCCCCTATTCGACAATTTCATCAATTAAGGCTTGAGAACAGTGATGTGCTCATATTTTCCTATATTTCTTTGCCTCTTAATCTTAGTATTTATGCTTAGTCCTCCTTATTTCGAGTCATTTATGTTGTTATAGTGTTTTTGTAGGTTTGTCTCATAAAGAGAAGAAAAGAAGTTAAAATGAGCTAACTAGGATTAAAAGACGCCCAGGTCCCAGAATCTGCCTGTGCAGAACCACCAACTTCGTCGAATTACTGGGAGTTACTCAGATCGAATCACACAATGAGCCTTATATCATTGGAAAGCTACGGATGTCAACTTTCTGTAGAATTTTACGGATCTCGATTTCGATTCTTCTAGAGCAAGTTATGATTATTTGAGTGAAGATAGGTCGGACAGGAAATCTGCTCGGGAATTTACAATCATTCGTGGAGAACTCAAGTTCCGTGGCACAAGATCATCAATCCTAATGTTTCAAGGAAGTTAATTCAGATGTGGATTCAATGAGGAACTTATTCCTACTTTTACAAGAGATATTTCAAGCTTTTCCCATTCCAAATGAAGAAAAGAATCTAAACCCAAGTTTTACAAGGAAACATGAAGCCAAAGATGAGCAGAAATCTTCCCTATATAAGGGAGCACGAATTTACATGAGAGGAGAGTCTCGGAGCACAATGTAGATGCCTAAGGAGCAGAGACGACTCATCCATCTTTCCCTTCTTTTCCCCTTCCATTCTTTTTATGTTTTATCTAGTTATATTTTGCTAGACCCTTTTCTAGGGTTGAGATGATGCCCTATCTTGATTGTTTATATACTTTGATGATTTATTGATGGATTTATAGTTTCTTTATGATGAATTCTTAGTCACTATTTGAATTGATGCTTTATGTTTAAGTTCTTTGATTGATCACCTTAGGGCTTTGCATCTCGTAATTAGAAGATGAATTTGAGGCGTACCTGCAATATAATTCAAATTAGCTTCTTGTGATTAAGAGGTGTGAATTACATTATTATTGTACCTGAAGTAATGGTTTGCATGATTCTCTTGTTTTCTAAAACGTAATGAGTCCTATGTGTTAAATTTATGCCGTACCTGGATAAACTGCATGTTAGGATATACGATCTCTGCCGTACCTGGAGAGAATCATACACTTAAGGAAAACTATGGTCTAAGTGCCGTACCTGGACTTAGATACGGGAATTGTCATCAAAATGAACAAAAGAATCTGTTAATTACATCGAAACATAAATAGGATTGTTAGTGGTTGATTCCGAAACCCTAGGTTTTATCATCTTTGCTTTTCAACTTATAAACTTTATTTTGTTTGTTTGTTTGTTTCACATTATTTCTTTATTCGAAAAATCTTAAAACCATATCTTCTTTTGCTTGATTGTTTATGTGATTTTGTGTTTGGATTAATTAGGTTAGGATTTAAATTGATTATCAATCCTCAGTTGGAACGACCTCGTACTTGCACACGTACTATACTAACGACGATTCGTGCGCTTGCGAGTTTTAATTAAAATTTCACAACAAACAGCCGCACCAGCCCTTTATTAAAATAATAATAATAATAAAAAATCTATGAATTTTAATTATACATTAAGGCAGCAATCATTTTCTTATTAATTTAAATAGCCTATATTTTCTCGATTGAGCCATCACAATTGATAAATGTTAATTGTCTTTTCCTTTTTGGTTTAATTGCCTCACAGTTATGCCAAAATGGTTAACTAATAATTAACACATGCATGGAGTTGATGTAATTTTTGAATGCAGATTCTGGAGCTACTTAATCAGATGCTGTTCGTGTTGGATCTCCATTTCCCTTAGCCAATTTATTGCCCTTATTGCTACCAAACATGCTTTGCAAAAAACTTTAGTTTGGGAAGATGCTTCAAGGCTTAATTGGACTTCTTAATTAGAAAGCGAGGATTAACAAAACTATGCTACCCATAATGCACTGTCAAGAGGGGAAGCTGCTCAAGGGCTTGAGGTTTTCAGTCTGGTCATCCCCGAAACGGGGAAGCCTCTATGTTCTTCTAATCTTGCATAAGTTTTTGAAAAAGAATTTGCTGTTCCTCCGAGATCAACGTACGTACGTAAGGGCCTGAGGATTTGCGCCAATGCTACGCAGCAAAACAACAGTTTTTGACATACAACAATGCTCGCTATTGAGAAACAATTATACGTAGAATATTTCCAATGAACTGAAAAATCACCATGGCACTTATCCCTCTCATAATTCAAAGGAGTGAATTTGCTACTACAATCTCCCTCCAAAAGGATATTTGTTTGTACGTATAAATTAAAACAATTATTTTGCCATGTTACTCGTATAACGACCTTATAACTTGTTATTAGTAGTTTTTTGTTTTGCTTATATGTACTTATTTTCCAAATGCATGTACGTGTGTGCCACCTATCCTATATTTCTGTAGCTTCCACACCATCTTGAAGTGGCCTAGGCGCCTCGATGATCTTCATTCTCGAAGCTCTATGGCCGGATGGATGCTAACACAAGGTGAAGTAATCCAAGTAGGTAGGGTTTATAGTAAACTACAACTCGAATGAAACAAAAGGATAATCTAAGTAACCTAGTTATATTACCACGGTCCTACCCAGGACTGATGACACTTATAACTCGTTCGATTCTACCCATGAACCATGACACTCGATCACTTGTTCTGATATGAAATAGCTGAAGTAATCCAAGTAGGTAGAGCGTCATGATCATAAAGTCCAACCCGAATAAAAGATAATGAGGTTAATATAATACAAATAGTAATTTGTTCTTTATTCGTGTTTAAACCTCTCCACTAATCATTCTTTCTCTTACTACTTGACTAAATCAATTGGTTTAACTCAACCTTCAAGTGAAGAGGTGCTATGCGGCACAGCGTGCAAAAAGCCTTGGGTGTCATTGGGTGGAGTCTGTGACCTACACTACAGGTCCTTCAATTCCAATTGTTTATATGGATTTGGTCGCAGAATATATTCTTCTTCTTCTTCTTCTTCTTTAAGAATGTTAGAGCTTTGTTCTACAGTATATGAAACACATTATTGGGTCTAGAGTACTTGGATGTTTATCATACACTCATTTACATATAATTAAACCAAAATTAGAATTTAGTTGAACCAAATTTACAACATTAACAACAAAGTTATCACATTTGTTTTACACATTTACATATAATGGAACCAAGTTACTACATCGACAACAATTTGTTCATAAACTTGTAAAAATATCGTAGGTGGAGTAATTATCTGTAATAGAACTAAAATTATCCAAAAAATAACTCTATTTACCACAATGACAACAAAATTGTTGTCAGATCTGTAAATGAGTGTATCACATACATACAGGTACCGTAGAATTTCCCCATATTATTAGTTACTTCTAAACTGGATATATTCGCAGATCGAATTTATCCGAGATTTTGATCAAGATATATATGAATCTGTAGTGATATATATAGTCAACTCTCAACTGATGGCGACTGGACTAAAGAAAATTTTAAGACATGCATTAGGAATTTCAACTGATCATGAGAACTTGAGAAATATTTTTTCCATTTATGGTTAGACATATATGGCTAATATACATGCTGCGCGCTTTATTCGATCTTCAATATACAGAGACTCCAATTGCCAATTGTTTTTTGTCCATATGAGCTTTAGAGACCCTCATGGGAAAATCAAGAGGAATGTCTTGTTGTTCCACTCATATCAAGTGCCACAGATGTCACCTTCCTGCGTAGCTACAATATCCTCAATAATTAATGTGTGTGTCGGATTTATATATAAATTATCTCTCGCAATTATATATCAACAATTAGTGAGAAAATATACATTACCGGCGTATACATACAATTGCACACACGTGTAAACATATGTATAAGCCTATATATATGTGCTTAGCTCACACTTAGAAAAAGCAGCAAGAATTTAGAGAGCTCTCTCTAGCTTGTGCATGAAGATGAAGTTGAACCTTCAAGGCATTGGCTTTTCCCTCCCCCTCAAGGGCTTCCGACTTTGCCACCTCTTATGATGTGTGGGCACCATACACCAAGGTAGATGATGGAGCCGGAGGTCATTGGGAGGGTATGGACAAGGCGTGCCTTGATCGATCTCTAGCTAGCTAGGGGAGAGTACTGCAGAATTTCAGGCCGTCATGGTTTTTCCTTTCCCAGTTCTTATATACAAATTAAAGAACAAATTGGTTTAAATACATGTATATAGCAGTTTTAATATTTGTAAGATTTGCATTCACTTTCATAACCTTGCATTAATTAGTTGGTATTTGAAGGATTATATTACCGTACTTGACAAGAACTTCTTTGTTCTAATTTGCTTTTGCGTTTCAGTGCATGCATGTTCTCAATCACCAATGCTAAGAATTAAAGATGTTATATATGGTTCATATGCATGCATATCTTTATATATATGAAGGTGAATGCAACACTTACTCAGATGATAAGTTAATTACACGCTTTCTTCAGCACCGCAAAGAAGCTATCAGAGAACCGATTCTGCAACTCCAGCCATGAATGGCCGCCAACCTACAGATAATATATGAGGCACCAGCACCAACCATGATATGTAGGCCTGTGCAATATACAAAAGCACAGTTATATTGCCTCGCCTTGCTGGGATGAATTGTGCTTAAGAAGTACAAATCTCAAGGCTGGTCAATCAATAATTTGAGCACAAGCTTCATCTTTCTGGGAGATGACCAAGGGTTTCTATTCTGTTGATCATGTCAGTCTCAAAGTGTTACCAGAGTTTGTGGTTTCTTTGGGACATACTCTTTAAATACCCCATATATTGTTATTCTCCATTTACAATTTCGAAGTTTCAGAAATACAGATTATGACCTATACTTTTTTTTTTTTTTTTTTTTGTGAGAGGATGATTAATATTAATTCTCTTTCAAGCTGCTCACTGGCCAGCTAGAAGTAGAGCTGCTCACTGGCCAGCTGGAGGATGTTGTTTTGGCTGAGAGATCTAGTTGATTGTAGGGTTGTGGACTTGTGGCCTTTCGCAGTAAGGTCTGCTTTTGCCCAACTGGTTGTAATGGACCACGTAACTTAATGGAAATTTACTATTTGATCAAAAATAATAATTAATTAATTCTAGCTGAGAGATTCTTTCGTAGGGCACCCGCACGGGACACGTGGTGGGGAGGGCCAATCACCGTCCAGCAGGGGGGGTGTTTTGGGTATTGCACATTAGGGAGCAGGGGCATTTTCGGAAAAGATGAAAAACTTTCTTTCCTCTGATTGGGTGGCCGTAAGGCCACGTGGTGGGGAAGCCCTCACCTAAGTATTTTTCATTCTAGCTTTATGAAAAGAAAAGATGTTAAAAATTGGAGGAGAAACTTCTATATTAATGTAAGTTAACTTATCGTTTCAGTTCATGAGTTCATGCGAATTCCTTTATTCTTACTTTTCAATGAATCGTGGTGGTATTTTGTTGATCTAGGTGAAATGTTTTTCTCCTTGAGTACTTTTATTTTTGCTAGTGGTTTCGTATTCCTTTTGGAACAATTCTTAGGTTCACCTCTGAGGTGAATGATCATATTCACTCTCTATTGCGATTGATGCACTTTAAATTTATAATTTTCTAATCCAACCATTCATATTGCATAATATCATACAAAAATTAGCTCTATAAAAAATAATCAAATTGAAGACTTTTTAGTTATTCATTTCTATGAAATACATGGACGGTTCATCATAATAGTAGTAAGTGTTGTTAGAACCATTCATTTGTTTGATCCAATCATATAATTAAACGATTTCTGATTCGATTGATTTTTTACAGAAATGATCTTTAAAGACTAATTTGAGATATGGACCATTGGATGTTAAATTTATTAAGTAAAAGTATGTTAATCGACAATAGAGGTAAATATGCTCGTTCACTCAAGGGGTGAACATAATTAAGAATTGTCCTTTTGCTAATGGAAGGTTTTGTACAAGTGTTAACAAATTATTAATAAAATTATCTTTACACTAAAAAGAATAAAAAAAAATTAAAAAAAAAGGCGGACAACAAGTGGAGATAGCTAACGATGCTCATTAGACTTTCCTTGCATAATAAGCATATATAGCACATGGTTTCATAAAACCGTACGAGAAAAGTGAAGATCCATTGATCCACAAAACCTCAGTTCTTTGATAAAAGTTCTTTTGCATCAAATTTTTAACAAACAAAAAAAGAAAGAAAAAAAAAAGGATTGGAGGACCACAAAACTTGGAATATATATCTTTTGCTCTTTTTGTTTCTATCTTTGTTAGATATGAAAAGGGCAATGATATAAGGCATCAATGAGACCTAAGATTTGTGGCCTCAAATCCTAGGTGTTTGCTTATATAAATTTTATTTTTAATTTCACATAATATATCTTGCCACATCATACTATTGCAACACCAACTTTACCCTTTTATATTTAGATGTTAGGGGTGAATCAATTACATTAATAATTAAAGAGTCTGTGGACTAGTAGTGATCCGAGTGGGGTTTAGTAGGCTAGGCGGCGCTAGGGTTCCTGGTGCTTCACACAAACAGCGACTTTGCTTCGCACTCAACCTTGCACTCATGTTGCAAGGCAACGTTCTAGTCTGGAATTGCAGGGGTGTTGTGTGCAACGAGACTCAACGCGCCCTTATCGATCTTGTTCAGTTGAAAAAGCCAAATTTGACCTTTTTGGCTGAAACCCTTGCTCAGCCATCACATATTGCATCTCTTGCAAACAAGCTTGGCTTCGCGGGGCACATATGCGTCCCTCATGAAGAGGGATCACAGGGACTTGCGCTGCTTTGGAACAGTGAAATTCATGCTGATCTTAGAACAAAATCTCCTCATCATATTGATGTGGAGATTAAGGACCTGGGTAACCCGGAAAAGTATCGTTTCACGGGCGTGTATGGCTTTGCAGCCAGAGGTGAACGTAGCAGGACTTGGGATCGATTTACTTCGTGCCCTAGCTGCAGAAGATTGTCACCTGCCTTGGCTCATGGCAGGTGACTTCAATGAAATTATGTGCCAAGAAGACAAATCTGGGGAACCCCCTCGTGCAGCTGCTCCAATGGCTGCGTTCCGGCAAGCGATGACAGATTGTGGCCTTGTGGACATGGGTTTCCTGGGCAGTAGGTTTACTTGGTCCAACAAGTTTGCTAAGGAAAGGCTTGACAGAAGCTTTCAGTCAGTTTCCCTCCGAAACATGTTTCCTTATAGCAGAATGGTGATACTTCCACCTAATTACTCAGATCATTGCCCCATTGTGGTGGAACTGAGAACTGATAAGAACAGGTTCAGAAAGCCTCGTCGACGATTCAGATTTGAAGAGATGTGGCACGGGAATGAACAATGTTTTGACATTATTCGAACGAATTGGGAAATCCCTACAATAGGTAATATGCTACAGCAAGTTGGTCGTAAGATTTTGACCAATGGAAAACAACTTATGCAATGGCACACTATTGATTTTGAGAGGCAAAAGGTGGAATTGAGGGAAATCCAAGAGAAATTGGCAAATATCATGCGGCAGCCTTTTGCGCCGGAACAGTATGAGGGGCAACGTCTCCTCCATGTAAGACATATATAGTCAATTGCTTTCCCAACAAGAAAAGTATTGGAGACAACGATCTAGGGCTGTATGGTTGAAGGATGGTGATAGAATTCAGCCTTCTTTCATCGAAAGGCTACCAACAGAAGAAGTAGAAATTGCATCAAGGGACTTGTTAATGAGGCTGGAGTTTGGCAGAATGAACCTACTGTAGTTCAGGGCATGTTGGTTGATTATTAGTTTATTACAAAACTATTTTTACAACTGAGGGGACAGATGATAGCGCCCTCTCTACCATTTTTCGTGCAACTCCAATTAAGGTGTTACCTCATATGAATGATGACTTGCTACTGCCCTATACAGATGAAGAAATCAAATGTGCTTTATTTCAAATGCATCCCTCAAAAAGCCCGGGGCTTGATGGTATGTCTCCTTTCTTCTATCAAAAATATTGGCATATGGTTGGATTTGATGTTTGTGTTGCAATTCCTTTTGAGTCCCAAGTTAAAGAAGTGGCTACCTGAGATTATTTCTCCCCTACAAAGTGCTTATGTCCCAGGACGATTGATATCAGACAATACATTGGTAGCAACTGAGGCTGCACACTTTATGTATAAACTGCAAACTCAAAAGGAAGACTTCTTTTCTCTCAAGTTAGACATCTCAAAAGCATATGACCGTCTAGAATGGTCCTTCTTGCGAATTATGTTAACCAAGTTAGGTTTTGATGTGAGGTGGATCAATATAATTATGAAATGTGTGGAGACTGTTACCTATGCTATCCTTGTCAATGGTGAGCAAACTGAGATCATTACACCGACTCGGGGGATTAGGCAAGGTGATCCACTCTTACCATACTTATTCATCCTATGTGCTGAAGGGCTTTTGGCTCTTCTTTCTCAGGCAGTAGAAGCAGGTGCTATTCAAGGTTTGAAGATGTGTCCTGAAGCTCCTACGCTGCATCACTTGTTCTTTGCCGATGATAGTTTCCTTTTTAGAGCTGCAAATATTCACGAATGTCAGACTATTCGAGGAATTCTCAATGTTTATGAAAAAGCCCTGGGACAAAAGATTAATTTTCAGAAAAGTAGTGTGGTTTTTAGCAGAAATGTGTCGGTTGATTTGCAATTTATTTTGGCATCTATTCTTGAAGTGCAGAGAGTTGAAGAGCATGATAGATACCTGGGTCTACCCCTGCGTGTAGGCAAATCCAAGGTCGAAAAGTTTCAGTACATCAAAGAGAAGTTGACCAAGAAGTTGGTGAATTGGAAGTCAAAGATCCTAAGCAGTGCAGGTAAGGAAATACTTATAAAAGTTGTTGCCCAAACTATGCCTCAATATGATATGAATTGTTACTTATTACCTAGATATCTATGTGATGACATTCACAAACTTTGTGCCTCATTCTTCTGGGGTGACACTGATGACAAGAAAAAGATTCGCTGGAGGAGTTGGGAAAGGCTATGCCTAACCAAAAAAGAAGGAGGGATGGGCTTCAAAAATTTATATGCCTATAATCTTGCCAGGCTAGCAAAACAGGGCTGGAGATTATTTCAAATCCCCAATCTCTTATTGCTAGACTGTATAAGGTAAAATATTTTCCAAATTGTTCATTTTGGGATGCAGAATTGGGAGATGCTCATTCTTTCTATTGGAGGAGTATCCTTGAAGGGAAACCGGTACTCAAAGCAGGGGTTAAATGGAGAGTTGGGGATGGAATGAGTATAAATGTGTGGCATGATGACTGGATTCCTAACTGTCCTCAATATCAAGTTCGAAGACCTACAAATTGCCATGTTGAAAAAGTAGCAGATTTAATTAACTCCAATGAGAGGTCTTGGATCATTGCCTCGGTGAGTACCCTCTTTCCTCCTAAGATTGTTGAACACATTTTATCTATCCCTCTTGGTAGATGTCCTGTAAGGGACAGATTGTATTGGAAACCAGAACGTAGGGGTCTTTTCACAGTTAAGACAGCCTATTGGGTGGCCAGGGAGCATATATTAGGTGATGTGTTGGCTTCTACATCAACTAGGGATCCGTTTTCTGAGCTATGGAAAAGACTTTGGAAAGCCAAGGTTCCTGGAAAAGTCCAAATATGTGTTTGGAGGGCATGTCACAACTTGTTACCTACCAGAGACCGACTTCTCATAAAGGGCTACGAAGGAGACTCAAGATGCTTGCTATGTATGCATTCATTTGAAAACACTGCTCATCTCTTTTGTAAGTGTCCAGTTGCTGTTGAATTCTTTTCTACTCCTCCTTTTCATCTGCAGAATTCCTTTCTACCTAATGTTGTCTTCAAAGAATGGATGTTAGAAAGAGCATTAAACCTACGTACAAGCTGAGGTGTTTGAGAGGCTTTTGATGGGTATATGGTCGCTCTGGAAGAACAGGAATGGTATGTTATGGGATAATTAATCAAAACTGGCTGCTGATCTTTTTCTAAGTGCTATGACTTGGCTGGATGAGTTTAGGAAAGCCCATGCCTCTTCTGAGGTCAAACGGTCAGAGGTCATAGAACGATGGTAACCTGCACATGGTTCAACAGTTAAGATTAATGTGGATGGAGCTTTTATGCCATCATTTAATCATGGGGGCCTTGGAGGCATAGTTCGTGACTCTAAGGGCCAATTTATTGCTGCCTTAGCTCACTCTGTGCTGCATGTTTCTTCAGCCAAGCATGCAGAGCTGCTAGCTATAAGAGAAGGCTTGGATCTTCTTCGACAATTGAATATTGGTAAGGCCATAGTTGAGACAAATTGTCTTACTGCAGTCCAAGATATCTCATGCACTGAAGCTGCACTCACAGACTTAGGCAGCATTATAGATGATATTCTGATGCTATTACATAGCATGCCAGATGTGCAAATCAAGTATGCTCCTCAAAGCTGTAACAAGGTGGCTCATCGTCTTGCTAGCATTGGATTTGAGTCACATCAGAATAAGACTTGGCTCTCCCATACTCCTGGTTGTATTGCTGATGTACTACTCCATGAGAGTAACCATTTGAACCATTAATAAAATGCTTACAGTTTCTTTCAAAAAAAAAAAAAATTACATTAATAAATTTAATTAGGTGACAAAAAAATCAGCTATTAATTATGTATTAATTTAATAGAGATTTGTCTACAAATTATTTGACCAATATTTTTCTTCATTTAAAAACACTGAAAGTTGGTCTGAACACGTTTAGGGTTTTCTTATTCTATAGAGTAGCACTAGGGTTTTCTCCATTTTGCCTCGTGCTCGTCCTGCGGCACGTCTCTGCGGCGTTGTCGTCGGACGGGTGGTCTTGTCTTGCCGTCCCTCTTCGTCGTGCGAGTATGTTTGCTGTTAGAAGTCTGGTTGCATGGGTGTTGACTGCGACTAGCGGTAAGCGGCGGTGGTCCGTTTGGTGGAGGGGTCGGGTTGATCCCGTTGGGGTTGCTGATTCCGATCTGATCAGAGTGGTAATGGATGATGGTTGGGTCTGGTTGGATTGGGAGGCGCGGGGTGGTGGTGTAGCGACGAAAGGGTCGTGTTCCTGGTTCCTTTTGTTTGGTGGATGGTTGAGCACGCGATCCAAGTTTTACTTGGATGGCAATAGAGGGGTTGATAGGTGGAGATCGTGGTGGGTGGGGCGCCGCTTGTGCGGCGACGGAGATTGTCCGTCAAGGGCGGCGGTAGGATGGTGGCGGTGCGACTGGATCGGGTTTGCCATGGTGGCGGGCTTGGCTGTTACTAGTGCTTTAGGGTTTGGTTTTCTTTTATTGTTTTTATTTTGTTGGTAATAAGACACTATAGGTTGTGGCAGAGACAATCTTCTCTTCCGCCTTCTAGTGGGACGTTCCTATCTGATTTTGGATCAGCGAAAATGTCTGGTTGTGCACAGACGAGCATTATTGGTCTTCTAGTGGGTCGTTCCTGTCTGGTTTTGGGTCGGAGGCGATGGCGGTTGGAGTAGTTGTGGGTTGACGGTGTTGACAATAAGGTGGTGACGATATTGGGTTTACTTTAGTCCCAGGTCGGAATGTCCGGCAATCCTTTTGGTCGGGTTTAGGTCACAACGAGTGTTGGCTTGGTCAATCAAAGCTGGTCATGTGGACTCTGGGTGGCGAGTTAGTGTCTTCACAAGTGAGTTGTCTAGTTTCAGTGTTCTTCTTGGCTGGATGAGAGGTGAGATGTTAATGCTCCGGCGCTTGTTGTCTTTGCCATTTAGTTGTAGTGTTAGTCATTATAGAGTTCCAGTGTGAAGTCTAGTGGTCATTTCTGTGTTAGAGATGTTGCCTAAAACTCGTTGTAAGCAGTTCATTATTAATGAAGTTCTTCTTGATAAAAAAAAAAAAAAAAAATTCTTCATTTAATTAAATTCTTTCCTATAATTTTTCTTTCCAAATAGCATTAATATATGGAATTAGGTGTCAAGAAATAGGCATTCACTTTTCTTTCCAAATATTGATTAATTTCATCCAAAAAAATAGCATTAATAAATTGAATTTGGAAAATACGTATGTCTAAATTAAGAAGTAAGAAAAAAATTCCATTTTAATAGCAGTCATTAATTATCATCTATAATCTAAATATAAGGAAAAAAAACAAACAGAAAATAATAAACTAAAATATAACGTTTAAACCCTAGCTACATAAAGAGAAAATAATGAACAAAAGAACATATATAATCATATAACTATGTATTTTCACATTATATTTTCAAAATTTACAGGAACGCAACAAAGGTTGAACTCATATACATGTGTTATGCAAATATATTGATCGAATGTATGTGCAAATCTATTGACTGAATTACATAAAAAAATTTCTATTCTTGATTGAAGTAAAAAAAATTGTTGTTTAAATCTAAGCATGAGTGTAATGAAAAGAAAAAATGAAGAAAAAAATTCAAAATAATTTTTCTTTTAGAAAAAAACCAAAATAACTTGGAGTCATTAGATTTTAGAATGATAAGGTTGTCTTTTTCTCAATAATTACATGGCATGATTTGACAAATAGGTAATGTGTGAATGTGACATGACATAACACCTAACATTAAAGCCACGAATCTTAGACCTCATTGAGACCATAAATCATTTTCCATGAAAAAAAAGACTACAAAACTACAACTATGAAAGTATTACTACCACAAAATCTGACTCATTAGCAAAAATTTAAAAGAAAAAAATTTAGCAAAAAAGGACATTAAACTGTCTGCCACTCAAAATTAAGGCACAATGCCACAATGGCACTATAAGGCTATGTTTGTTTCCCGAAAAGTGGGCATTGGGAAAGAAAATACTTTCCTTTCCTGCGTTTGGGACAACCAAGAAAGGGAAACACTTTGCCAAAGGAAAAGAAAAAGTAGAGGAAATTGGTTCCCTCCCCCCCTCCTCCGGATTCACTTTCCCAAAGGAAAGGAAAGTGATTCCACCAACCAAACATGACCTACGGGCTTTCACCAGCTTAGCCCGGTCTGACCGAGCCGGTTCAACAGAATTGTGCAACAGAATGAACCCTATCCAATACTAAACTAGTAAACTCCAAATGAAAGCCCTCCAATTTACTCCTAACTACCTTGGCTTTCTTGGCTCAACTATTACACCTCCATGGCCAAACTAGCTCCATCTCACCTCCTTCAAACCTCATTAAGCTCCAAGCCAACATCTTTGCCTAGACTGTCTTCAACCCTTACCTTGTTGGATGACTTGGGTCAGTTGGGTGAGCTCAAGACTTTGAGTTCAGTGAAAGCAGTCCATGCCCAGATGATAAAAATGTCCAACAACAACAAAATGGATATAAAGGCAAAATCTTTGGCCACCTGTTACTTGGAATTTGGTGATTCTAGGTCAGCTGCAATGGCTTTCTTTGTGGGTTCTGCACATTATCTTCCATGGAGTTCTTTTCTAGAAGAGTTTAGAAGATATGGGAATGACCCAGAAGATGTTCTCAAGTTCTTTCTTGAGTTTCATAATGGGGGAGTAGTGTTTGATAGCGGAGTTCTTGGTTTTGTTTTGAAACTTTGTGGGAATTTGAAGGATTTGTGGCTTGGGTTGGAAATGCATGCTTATTTGATCAAAAAGGGATTTGATTTGGATGTATATTTGAATTGTGCATTGATTAATTTTTATGGGACTTGTTTGGGCATAGAAAGTTCGAACCAGTTATTTGATGAAATGCATAAGAAAGAAGATATGTTGTGGGATGAGGTTATCAAGCTCAACTCAAAGAAAGGGAGATGGGTGAAGGTTGTAGAATTGTTCAGGAATATGCAGCTGTCATTTGCTAAACCCAATAGTGCTACGATTATCAATGCGCTTCAAGCTTGTGGGAAAGTGAGAGCACTCTATGAAGGAAAGCAAATTCATGGGTATGTTTTAAGATGGGAGTTAGAATCGAATTTGTCAATATGCAATTCCCTTATTACCATGTACTCCAGAAATGGCAGACTAGAATTAGCTAAAGCTGCTTTTGATTCAATGAATGATCATAACCTATCGTCATGGAACTCGATTATCTCTTCTTATACTGCACTTGGTTGCTTGAATGATGCTTGGATTGTTTACTATGAAATGGAGTTGTCTGATGTCAAGCCGGACATTGTGACTTGGAATTGCCTTTTGTCCGGTCATTCTCTTCACGGCTCGTATCAAGAAGCACTTGCCATCTTGAAGAGAATGCAAGATGCCGGGTTCAAGCCAAATTCAAGTTCCATTACTAGTGTTCTTCAAGCAGTTTCTGAATTGTGTTTGTTGAAACATGGGAAAGAAATTCATGGATTTGTAATTAGAAATGGGCTCGACTATGATGTTTATGTAGGAACTTCTTTAGTAGACATGTATGTGAAGAATAATCGTTTGTCCTTTGCTCAAAGTGTCTTTGATAACATGAAGAACAAAAACATTTTTGCTTGGAATTCCTTGATATCAGGGTATTCCTTCAAGGGTCTTTTTGAAGATGCTGAACAGCTGTTAAACAGTATGAGTCAACAAGGAATCAAACCGGACTTAGTGACATGGAATGGTTTGATTTCGGGGTATGCAATGAAGGGTCGCCATAAGGAAGCTATAGTGGCAATTCATCGGATGAAAAGTTCAGGGTTAACCCCTAATGTGGTTTCATGGACTGCTCTTATATCAGGTTGTTCACAAAATGAGAATCATGCCGAAACCCTCAAGTATTTTCTCCAAATGCAAGAAGATGGTATCAGGGCAAACTTTGCCACCATATCCAGCCTACTTAAAGCTTGTGCAGGACTATCTTTGTTGCGTAAGGGTGAAGAGATACACTGTCACAGCATACGGAAAGGTTTCGTTGAGGATGTATTTGTAGCCACAGCACTCGTCGATATGTACAGCAAGGCAGGCAATTTCAGAAGTGCCTATGAGGTCTTTAGGATGATTAAAAACAGGACATTAGCTTCTTGGAATTGCATGATTATGGGATTTGCTACTTATGGCTCTGCAAAAGAGGCCATTTCTCTTTTCAATGAAATGCGCGGAGCTGGTCTGCAGCCAGATGCTATAACCTTCACAGCTTTGCTTTCTGGTTGCAAGAACTCAGGTTTAGTCGATGAAGGATGGAAGTTCTTCGATAGTATGAGCACAGATTACAACATAGCTCCAACTATTGAGCATTTCTCTTGCATGGTAGATATTCTTGCAAGAGCTGGTTATCTTGATGAAGCTTGGGATTTTATTCAAACGATGCCATTAAAGCCGGACGCCTCTATATGGGGTGCTTTTCTTGCTTCCTGCCTAACCCATAAGAACTTGGAGTTTGCAGAGACTGCAGCAAAGAATCTTTTTGAGTTGGAACCTCATAATCCAGCCAATTATGTCTTGATGATGAACTTATATTCTCTATCAAACAGATGGGCGGATGTCGAACGCCTTAAAGATTTGATGAGGAAAGTAGGGGTGAAACACAGCCCTGTATGGAGCTGGACACAAATTGATCAGAAAATCCATATGTTCTGCGCAGAAGGGAAACCTCATCCAGACTTGGGAGAAATATATTTTGAATTGTATCATTTGGTTTCCGAAATGAAGAAATTAGGCTATGAGCCTGACATTAGCTGTGTACATCAAAACATTGATGCCGTAGAGAAGAAGAAGATGCTGCTGAGTCACACAGAGAAACTGGCCATTACCTATGGACTGATGAAGCTGAAAAATGGAGAACCTATCAGGGTGGTTAATAACACAAGGGTCTGTTCTGATTGTCATACTGCAGCAAAATACATGTCAGTGGTGCGAAAATGCGAGATTTTCCTCAAGGATGGTACTCGGTTTCACCACTTCAGGGAAGGTAAGTGCACCTGCAATGACTGCTGGTAAAGACAGCTAAGATGTAGGCACATAAGATGAGAGTTTGACCCCAACAGATGCACGACTTATGAGCAAGAGTTCAGCTGCTTGTCAAATTTAAACATTGCTCTTTCACCTGTATGAAGTTTCAACAGCTTAGTTGTTAATAGACATGGAGCATACACATGGCTGACCAGCACGAACAGAAATCAAATTATGGATTTCATGTTTCCTGTGAAGGCCCTCGTATATGCGAATTCTTTCTTTTGACGAATCATACATACAAGTTTTTTAGTTTAAGTCGTTCACAACATGAACTAGAACGGATACTGTGTGGATTTCATGTTTCACAAAATTGTACAGTGTATATTTATTAGTCCCCCCCTCCACAACAATGAATTTATGTAAGAAAGAAACTGATTTTATTAAACTTCAACATGTTGGTAATCCAGTAAGTGGAAAAACAGACGTAGAGCAATTACAATAATTTATTACGAATATGAATACGAATACAAATACAAATACACAAGTATATACAAAACAAACAACAAAGCAGCGTGGTGCTTCTCCTGAATATCCTTCCTGCACTACAAGATGAAAACCCCAGCCCATAGATACCATCTCTTTGCCAAGACAAATTTTTACAGAGCAGAGTCATACTAACATTTGTACCACCATGCACAAAACCACCATGAAAAAAATAAAATTCACAGTAACTTTCCCTTTCCAATCATGGAGAGCTTATAACAACCTACAAAGTCCATCCTTCAAACACAAGTACGACGAACCACAAGGATCATTTTCAGAGTAAGACAGACCATCCAAGAGCAGTTGGAAAAGAGAAGGATCTTCATCGGTCAGAAATGCAAAAACCAGCGATGTTCCCAAAACTTCTGTGAATGGAAGGAAAGCTCCTACTAACTCTACACAGCATCGGAGACAAAAACGACAACCGGTATAACTATAGTCATCGCGCTCCTGTTTCATCCCCCAAATCCGCTAATGATTGATAGGTTCTGTTCGATCCTGGACAGCCATCCTCTCCGAGACATCAGCCAAAGACTTGAGGTTGCACCTGATCAGGGCCTCAACAAAGTAGCATGTCTCATCCTTGGTATTTCCATCAGGCACATCCACCACAAAGGATTCGATAACTAGTGTCCCTGGTCTCCCATCTATAACCTCAGGATGGACGGTAATAATTGAAGAGTAATTCTGCAAGTTTCAAGATCATATAAATGAGGTTGAAATTACCACATAACATTACAAGAATGAAAATGATTTTTCAAATCTTAGGGGGGAAAGAGAAATATCTTGGGCCACATATCACTTTGTATACATCATCCATGTGTATGTAACATGTGAGTTAAATGAATGGGGCCTAGCATATATACAATATGCGTCCCCCTTGAAGACTGTATGCTTGACTGTCACCTGTAAGCTGTGGTACCTAGTATCCTATACATATTCAATTTACTCTTTCCAGAAATAGAAAGTGAAACAATGAAATATGACTTTTCCAAGCATGGAAAGGTGTAGTAAACCTCATTTTCCACGAGTTAGGAATAACCAGGCAAATGAGCAGTGATGTCATTTACCTGTAACCAAAGCGTCATTTTGCTGCTAAGTTTTATGCATTACAAGGGTTAAAGTTCATAGTCTACACTCTAGCCCCAGATGATCAGGGTGTCAGGACCAAAAGTAAGATTACCCTAAACCCCAAATGGATAATATTCAAAAGAAAGCACAGATATCCAAGCAAGCAATTCAAGAAACTATTGTTACTATTTTTGTACAGAAACAAAATTAAAATCATTTCCCAAATAGTTTTCTACTTCAGTACTGCCATGCATACCACAGGTTTCAGTTTAACTGATCAACAAACTATTACAGCCATCGACGGTTCACATTAGACTGTAAGAGTGCAAGCAGATTGCACTAACTTATAAGTGCTTCTAAAATATTTCTCTCAAAGACGAGTACTTCCCTTAATACAATAAAGACGATACAAGGAAGACCACATCAGAAGGAAATAGAGACAAGAAGACTACTTACCCTGAGCCTATGATCACCACCAACGATCCTGATGCCAAGAATGTGCTCGTCGTCATCGAGAAGCTCCAGCCTCTCAGTGCTGGTTGTTGCTGGAAGCCCAGATTTAACATTCACTTCTCTAAGACTCCCAATGCCAAGGTCCCCCCTCATGATGCACCTGCTAACAAAGGGCTTGTACTTCTGGGGTTGATCAAATCTCCTGACTAATGACCATACCTAATAAAGAAAACCAATTCAACTCAACAGCCAATCCAAGACAAATACGGCATGAACTAGAAACCCAATTGTTAAATTTGAACTAGTCTATGCCATAAAACATCAACAATCTGTTTGGACACTAAGAAAGTCCAAGAAATGATACAGACCAAACATGTTCCACTTTTCATAGAAGTGAGGAAACAAATGGTAAAAGAACCCTTTCACTTTTCAGCTATCAAATGGATAAGCCACAGCAAAATGAAAGAGCAAGCAATTTTATGACCAATTACTTCAAATTCAATTCTCCAAAAGTCCAAGCCTCCAAAATCACAAGCACAGACCAAACCAGTTGAATCCAAACCCCAAACCCAAGAACAAACTCCTCAAAACAACAAATCAAAATCGAATCTTCAAATACCCCAAACAAAGAAAAAAAAAAAAGCTGATTACTTACTCAACTGAGCCAATTCAGCCACAACAAAGAAAACCCAGAACCAAAACCAGCTCAAAACAACCCCCAATCACCCAGATCTCCAAAGGTCAACGACAACCCAAAAATCGTTAAAATCCTATCTTGAACAAAAGTAAAACAAATTAACACCCACCCAAGACCCAAAACCCAAAACACCCACAACTCCACCAATTCAGACAGAAACACTTACAAGATGCACAGGGGCTTTAACATGCCTAACCAGAGCAGAAGTGCACTGGTTCTCTCTGGGTTCGTGCCTGTGATGCCTCCTTATATATTGGGCCTCCATTGAATCACCTCCAACGCTGCTCATTCTCTCAATATCTCCCAATAAAGCTTCTTCCTTTGCCCACAAATGAGGAGGTATCAGAGAACCCAAGACAGGAAAACAGAGAGACTTCCAGAGAGGAAAGACTGAAAAAGCCTTTTCCTTTGTTTGTGTATGTTTTTTTTTTTTTTTTTATTATTCGAAAGAGAGAGGCTTTGGTGTAAAAAAGGTACGAGCTTTAGCTTACCTTAAGCTTAAGCTTAGCTTAGCTTAGCTTGGCGGGTTATCATAAATCTGTGAAGGAGAGAGAGAGAGAGAGAGAGAGAGAGAGTCCACTCTCCACCGACAATGGCAATTTTTTAAAGGCCAAAAGCTGCGATTACCTATTAGTTTATTCATTTTCCAGCTTATCTTGTTGGTTGGAGTTCTGGTTTAGGGTGAGGGTTACATGGTGGTGATGGGGGATGGTGGTGACAATCCAATCTTTACCATTGGTTTGGGTTGGTGGGCAACTAGTGGGGTGCCTTTTCTTTTTTTGGGTGCTTTTCTTTTAGGCCTAAGTGGGTACGGGCACTGTTGGCTTTTGTTTGTATTTGGAACCCTACTAGTGGATGGTTTTTAAAGTCAAAATTTTGGGGAGTGGGGTTGGGGGGAAGATGATGCTAGATTGCTAGTGGCTGCTTTGCCTTAGTTGCTTGGCATGACTGTTTCCAGATCATCTTTGTTAATATTTTAGTTGATGAAGATCATGACCGTATAAAACTTCCTTGCAAAGTTCATCAAAAATAAAAAATAAAAATATACTTCCTTGCAAAACAATGAGCTCCCTTGGTGGATTACAAAAAAAAACAATTGCAAATTGGGGGGAGATTGGGGAATGGATGAGGTCAATATATCCCTTCTATTACTGAAAGTGATACGCAAGATTTTTTATTTTATTGGGAGATTGTCCAAAATGATAAAAAAAATTGACCTTTTTTTCTCACAAAGTATTTGTTTTTTTCTGAAATTTCTAATGTGAATGTTGATTTTAATACATTTTTTGAAAAAAGGACAAAACATAGGAGTCCAAACATTGTTTTTTTTTTTTTTTGAGAAATAGATAACTTCATTACTTATCCATGGCCAGAAAGCACGTACATCACTTGTTGTCTCATACCAACAGCTCTAGATGGCATAAGCCGCCAAACAAATGACAGGTGACTCTCATTGTAAACAAATGCGCACAATTAGACAAGCGACAAACAAGAGAAAACCGCAACCTAGTGAAAAATACATGACTCAAAGCAACTGAACAACAAGTAAGTTCGCCTAGAGACCTCAATTGGTGTACGAAAATACTAGTAGATTGCAAAAAGCCTCCCACATATGTAAGATCCAACAGGTCACGAGATATGGTTTGATGACACCACATTCGAACTAAGGCCCAAACGACCCAAGATCGATCCTCTCCTTCTTGCCCTTGAATATGGTCAGAGACTACTCTCCCGGTGGCGGAACACCACCAAAATCCGGCAAAACCAGTAGGCAGATCGTTGATTCCTGGGTCCCAAACCCAGATCTTCCATAGATCTCGTGAGTACCCCATCCCACTGATCTGGACCCCTAAGAACACGACATCCAGACTCAGTGCTTGACCAATCCCGTCGCCGTCGTCGATCTGCATCCACAACAACCACAGCATCATGATCTTCCACCAAAGCAGGGCTCCGACTCCCTTCTGCCAAGACTCTGCTGCCATTCTTGTACCTCCATCGAAAATCTTCCAATCCCTATAAGAAGGGAGGCGCCGCTCGAATCGGATCTCGGGTCTCCTCCTCCAACCAAGAAACCATCCCCGCCGGAAGCTGAGCCAATCCAAACAGCATGCAATCCACCCTTCCTTGAAACAAGGAAAGGGCCGATCAACAGCCTGGAGCAAACGAGGATGTGAAGGCGGCAAAGGCTCCATGGAAGCCAAACCATAGGGACGGCGCTAGGGTTTGTCGATGAGGAAGAGGAAAGTACTAGCCGTCACCGGCCTGAGGTTTGCTAGAGCGAGAGAGAGAGTTCTCCTAGGTTTTTTTTTGTACTATACGGATATCAATTCCGTTGGATGGAGTCCAAACATTGTTAGCTGAGGATCTTTAAAATTTATTGGGATCTGAAAAGTGTTTATTGAAGGTCGGTATAGTATTTATTAGAGATCAATAAACTTTTTTTTTTTTTTTTGAGTAAAACATCATATAGATTTTCATTAATATAAAGGTAAGGCTAGAATGACCATTACATATCCTTCCACTACCATCTACCGATAGACAAGAAGTTGTAATAAAGAAACACTACACGTTGATACATAGGATAGGACCATTCATTCGACTGTCATACTCAATAAACGTTTTATCCTTCCGTTTTATGCTTCTGCTACCATCAATAAACGTTTTATTGAATTTACTAGAATCCATAAAATAAAAAGAATTCATATTTTACCAATTTAGGTAGAGCGATGGGGAAAAAATCTCCACTTGTGCGTTTTTAGGTCAAGTACCAGTAGATTTATCTAATATACAAATCTAGAGACTTTTCCGAGTTGATATAGATTTATCATGGTAGATTATAAGATTTTATTTCAATTGTAGTTATAGTTCATTGAATAACTTTCAGTAAATCCTTTGCATCAAGAAACCAGCAACGTTAGGTACTGGTTGTAATTATTGTGAGGACGTTCCAACTGTTATCGACATCTTACAACCCAAAGGCACTAAAGGATGTATAACACAAACATGGAGCATGGAAAAGACATCCCGACCTCCTTCACTCTTGATGCAATCACTCAAAACCATGTCATTCATCTTGTATGGCCTTCTTCAGCTTGCTGCGTTGAGGAGAGGTGTGTTTCTTTGAAGAATCAACTGACTATAACTTATCAGTAACTTTTTTAGAACCCGTAAGGGAAAGCTCGATCACATAATAGAGCGGGCAAAGATAATGTCATTCTTCAAACAATTTAATTATGCAGCACCCCCTTAGGATGGACCTAAGATAAGAGCACCAAAGCAATATTGGAGCCGTCTCCTAATTCTTCTCTTGCAAACTTAAAAAGCGCTTTTAAGTTTTTTAGAAGTAATTTCAAGCAAGCCTCAAGACTACTAATTAGATAATGTAGTTAGATAAGACAGTTTCATTGTCGTTGAGATAAGATAATGATCAAGAGTTGTTTGATCCCTTTAGTCATGGGGATCACCATTGTTTGGTTTATCCTTTTGTGGTTACCTAGAAATAGAATTCAATGAATACAACAAAGAAAACCTTTCCTACCTTCTTCCTTTGGAACACTAAAAGACGTGCGACTATTTTCATCTACTAAGGTTTGCTTCTCTTCAATCTTAGGTAATGCTTGCTTGCTTTTCTCAATCACACTTGCCATGTGATAATCGATTAAAAACAAGAAAGATGAGTCACTTTAGCAATAAGTAACACTGTAACAAACCCTTTTCTTCTGGGTAGATATGTTTTTGTCATTTCCTTACATTTTATAAATCTTGTGATTTTTGTTTTTGCTCATGCACTTTCTAACTTATTCTCTCATCCCATTCATTCATGCAACACCACATCTTTTGCTTTGCAACCCCACCCCCAAATGCAACTTACTCTACTAGTGTGTCGATCATTTTCTCCTGATATCAGTTATTTTCACTCATAAATACACAACAACACATTTTGAATTTAGATTATTTCCTTCATTTTTAATATTCCCTTAAAAGGGGCACACGTAAATTCTTGAAGTATAAACTAAATTTAAAATCGAGTAATGGAATTATGAGCAGAAAAATGCGATAGTGAATTCAATTTGAGGCGATCACTCATCCAGCACTTTGATAACAATGTTTGGTTTGAAGATCCGAATTTATGGTTTTTTTCCTTTAAAATCTTTGAGTCTATTTGCTCATGCACTTACAACACTGGGGAACTTCGGTCTAGTGGAGGGATTACTTATATACTAATACTAGGCGAGATCATTTTAAATGGTGAGATCTGAGATGGTTTAGTAAGCTGTATCACTGACTATTGTGGCATACAGTAAAATCTCTATAAATGAATAATATCGGGTATATGAAAAATTATTACTTTAGAAAGGTTATTATATTATCGATAAATAAATAATTTATTCATTTATCTGTAAATGAATATTTATTACTTTAGAGACAGTTCTATGTTATTCCTAGTTGGGCTCACGCCTAAAACCCTAAGCGCCGCTATGGACGCCAGAAATCCTAAACCTCTCACCAAAACTACCGTCAAGGCTAACGCACGCCCTGCTCGGATTGCTACTCCTTCCATGGATGAAGTTGCGGCCTCGTTTGCGGCATCCTTGGCCCTTGCAACCAATGAGGTTGTAGATCTCTCAAGATCTGCAAACTCTGCGGAACGTCGCGGGAAGCAGTCCTATCTGCTAGCCCGCCCACTTGCAGCCAAACCAACCCCACTACAAGACCTCCGGCGTTTCTTTCGTCGTGTATGGGTGCTTGACAGAGATTTTAAGATTCAAGAGCGAGGAGAAAACCGTTTTGTCATAGCTTTTGACCTCAAACGGGATCGCAACAAGGTTTTACGTGGAGGATCGTGGCGCTTCAACCAAGCCCCGGTCGTGATGCAAGAGTATGATGGGATTGCACCACCGCTCTCGGTGGCCTTGAATGCATTATTTTTCTGGGTACGTATAACTGGTATACCACCACTCTTTAAGGACAAAGAAACTATTAGAGATATTGCTGCTATTGCGGGCAAGGTCTTGGAGTTAGATGATAAAATTTTTGACAATACTGGTAAGATCAGGGTTAGGGTGTCCCGGGAGCTTTCCAAGCCTTTTGATCTGAAAAAGAAAGTCAAACTTGCACCGGGTGTTGAAGCAGAGATCAGTTTCTTCTTTGAAAACCTTGTGGGTAAGTGTAACTATTGTGACTTGATTTTCCATGAGCATGGTGTTTGTCCTGCAGCAGATGGCAGGGCTCTTTCCCGTATGGAGCCAAACCCGGTGCAACGGAAATTGAATATCACGGGCCGTTCTCTGAGTTTTATGCAAAACCGTTTTGAGAATGGCATGTTCAAGTTCCATGGACTTCAAACCCCTATATTACCGTCAGTGGCACGCTCTCTTTTTCACTCAAAAGAGCATGGTGGCCGTAAACCTGTGGTGTTGTGGGGATCGGATAATAGATCGGCCTCCAGCAGGGATGAGGAGAATACCATCTTGGCTTTGGTTCAGGTGGAGACAGCTGCGTCAACTAAGCGTGATTGGCAGCCCTCTGATTATCGCTCCCCAACAAAGCTAAAATTACTCTTGCCTGAGTTGTTTAATTCCTCGGGATGCAATGAGGCTCCCTCCAAGAAACTGAAGATGCCGAAGTTCAGCTCTAAATTTAATGCGAAATCCCTGGGGCTGATTGAAGCTCCGGGTAGCATCCTTGTTCCAAAGTCTGAGGCTGACAGTTCTGGGACCAAAAAGAAACGAGGCAGGCCCTTGGGATCAAAGAACAAAAATCCACCGAAGCCGAAAAATGTTGCTGCTGCACAGGAAGCTTGCTTGGCTTTTTTAACAAAACCTCCTAGCCCTAGTGTTAAGGGCAAGAAGAAAATATATAGTTTTTAGGTTTTTGAACTCTGCCTATTTTCTATGTTTTTATTTGGACTAAATACTGTTTAGTCCTTAAGCTTTTGACCATAAAACACTTCAGTCCCTGACCTTCTAATTTCACACGTTTAGTCCCTGTACTTCAAAATTTCAAACCAATAGGTCCTTGCTGTCTAAAAGTCGCGGCAAAATGTCTATTATGCCCTCAGTTCTTTTTTTTTTAATTAATTAATTATTTTATTTTTTTTGGAAAAGGAATTTTTTTTTCCCTTTTTTGCTTTCGGTTTATTTTTTTATGTTTTTTTTCCTTTCTTTCTTTCTGTTTGAAAAAAAAGAATAAATAAAAAAAAGAAAAAAAAAATTAAAAAAAAAAAGAGAAAGGAATAAATTTATTAAAAAAAAAAAGAACTGAGGGCATAATAGACATTTTGCCGCGACTTTTAGACGGCAAGGACCTATTGGTCTGAAATTTTGAAGTACAGGGACTAAACGTGTGAAATTAGAATGTCAGGGACTGAAGTGTTTTATGGTCAAAAGCTCAAGGACTAAACAGTATTTAGTCCTTTTTATTTCATAGTTTATAGGCTTACTTTTAATAAATGAGCATGGGTGTTCGTTAATGAGTGGTACTAGATATATATACCACTTTTTCTTATTTTCCCTCTGTATTCAAGGCAGTGGAAATGTATGTAATGTACTGCTCTAGCTTGAGACTATAATGAGAAATCGTTGATTTGATTAAAAAAAAAAATGTTATTCCTAGTTGGATTATATTTCTTTTTTGTCTGACTAGTTGAATTATATAACATAGTCTAATTTGATTATGTTGTCTACAGGAGATAATCAAGATCCAAATGATAATTATGTTATACCAAATATTTTTCGAAACAGACATTTCAAGCATTGATAATTTTGAATAACTACCGACTACAAAATGAAAAATTATAACCAATTTGATGCATGCATTGCAATAAATTAAGGATGAAGTAGACATAAGGAAAAAGCAAACGAATTTAAAAACATGAAAACTTAATTTTTTTTGCTAAACTAGAAGCTGCAAAACTCTGCTCTCTCATAGGGTTTAGTTTGCGTCTGTGAGAAAACTTTCAACAAGAATGGCATTTGTTGATGCAATGGCAGCACGACTTGCCTCCTCCTTGCCATTGCGAAAGGTAAATGGCATGTCGACTTATGTCCATCCAAAGGATTATGACAGCCGGAAGTTTTCATGCTTGGAAACCTCCTAACTGCAAGGGAGTACACGCGCCGTTCTTTTATGGGAATGTTTAGGTCAGCGTGGAGGATCAATGGCACACTTTGTGTTGAGGAAGCTGGAGAGGATAATCGTGTTTTGATCTCATTTTCAGACCCGATGGACAGAATTAGGGTTTGGAAGAGAGGACCTTGGGGTTTCAATCAAGCCCCGATTGCCTTGGCGAATTATGATGGGGTGAGCCCGATGATGACAGTACCGCTGTATAAGTCATCATATTGGATGACATTGATGGTAGTTCCTCCGGCCTTCATATTCGAGCGGATCATGCGCCTCATTGGCAGCATGATCGGGGACTTTATGGAGTTTGACCGGGCAGCTTTCCGGACTAGAGTGCTGTGAATGAAGGTTGAGATCGACCATGCAACGCCGCTGTTGCTTAAGCGTCGTTTCTGGGTGGAGGACGACGTCCAGTTTCTAGTTCAGTTCAAGTATGATAAGATGTTTGGGCGGTGTGGACTTCTTATTCACGTCGGATTGCCTTGTTCTGGGCCTGAGTTGATGGAGGAGGTCGAGGGACTAATGGGTATGGTGGAACCTCCTTCTGCCTTGGTAGTGCTGCGTGGAGGACTGGAGACGAGTGCTGCTGCAACTAGGGTTATGTTGCATGGTCAAACCCTAGTATTCTAGGCCTAAGTCCCCCATTCTATTCCAGAAGGTTTCCTACCGCAATTTGTGGTGAACGTGCACCGGGCTCGACAGCAGATGCAGATTAGGGACCTTGAGGAGCCATGCCAGGATGTGCCACCCATCACTGGGTTGTGTCGTCCTCGAGAAAGTGATGAGGTAATTATTTCTCCCAAAAAGCTACGTCTTAGTTTGGCTGTGGGCAAGGTTCGAAAAATCGCTAGGCGCTAGTCGGGCGATGGGCTGGGGAGGAGCGCCCAGGCAGCTAGGCGGGTGCCTAGGCAGCACCTAGGCGGTTTTGTATTTTTTAATTTTAATTTTATTTTTATAGCTTTTATTTATGTAATTAAAAATATATAAACTTATTAAGACTCAAAAAATAATAAAATTGTATCTAGAATATTCAAATTTTAAAAGAATCTTAAATTATGGGCCATTAAAAGAATCCTAACAGACCATTAACTAACACTAGCAGACCTATAATTATAGGCCTTTTAGCTGATGATCGTTTTGTTTTTGTGTAGCCCAATAATCGAGTGGCCTTCATCAAAGCCTATAGAACCCAGCCCGCTTAAGGGCCAATTTGGTCTATTTAACTCAAAATTCCAAGTCAACCCTAATCTATGTAAATGACTACTTCTTCTCCGTCAATTCTCCCACATGGCCGCACACACACCCCCCTCCAGATTTATGTTTCTGCAGCAGCCAAACAACGAAATGGTCTCTCTCTCTCTCCCTTCCCTTTCCCTCTCTCTTTTTCTCTCTCAATTTCTAGCGTGATCATAAACACATAAATTTGTAACTGTGTTCTTGAAATCTGAATAGGGAAAAGGAACTGGTAGCTTTGGCAAGCACCGCAACAATACCCACACTTTCTGTGTCTGATGCCAACGCCGGAGCTTCCATCTCCAGAAGTCGATCTCACTGATGTTGAGTTTAGGTTTCGGGAAAGAAAAAAAGAAAAAAACGCCCAGCCGCCCAGAGCGCCTAGGCGGACACCCAAGCCTCCTAGGCGGCCGCCTAAATCCTATCCGCCTAAGGCTTCAGATTTTCCATTAGTCGCCTCGGTCTCCTGCCGCCCAGCGCCTAGGCGGCCTGGGAGGCCATTTTTTAGAACATTGGCTGTGGGTAAAAAAAACCTAGATTCAGTGATTATAGGTCTTTTTGAAGCGCATGTTGGGGCTCCTGATCAACCAAAGAGAAATCATGGTCATCCTGTAGGAAGCCTCAACAAAGTGCCATATGGTACTACATGTAAGAGTAAAACGGTCAAGAAGGATCATGATCAGAACAAGAAGGACACAAAGAATACCGAGAAGACCAACCTGTTGTCGAGATTGTTAGTTGCTGAAGATGGTACTAACTTCGACCCTAAGGGGAAGGAGTTGGCTCTATTCTAGGTTTTTTTATCAGTAGACATTCTGGATGCAAGTCTTTTTTTAAGTAGGCCTTAATCTCTATATGATTATCTAAGATGTTTCTAGTTGATTTTTGTACCACAATTGCGTGTTGGCAAAGTGGACTAGATGTGATTTTTCCTTAGAATGTGAGGTTTGTCATGCTTAGTTAGGCTTGCTTTCAGCGAGCGTCCCTTAGAAATTCAATGAGTACTTTAGTTTGGCTTAGGTAGGTTTCTAGTTTCTTGTCGACCAATTTACTTATGTAAGTTCTGTTAGACTCTGGCATGTCTTTATGGCTTGATTACTAATGAAATCAATTCCTATTCAAAAAAAAAAAAAAAACAACTATGAAAGGATACTTTGAGAAATAATTAAATTAAGAAAATAGAAAATGTAAAAAGTTACTTAATTAATATGTTTTTGAATATTTTATACTTTTTTTTTTTTTTTTATCAAAAGAGGTCAGCCCATTATATATATTCAGCAAGCAATACAAAAACGAAACACCCCTATGGGGTCGACAGAAAGAATCGTTCCTTAGGGAACCCTAAACACCTATTCTAAAACAAGAATAAGACCCAGGACACCCCCAGTACACCCACATTTTAGGAAATCCACGCACCTTTATTCCAAACAAAGATCAAAATCCTCCGAAGCAAATAGTAAAATGAATCATCAGAGAATATGATCTTGCGACCTGATAAAAAAACTAAAAACTAGGAATGGAAGATGACAAGTCACCTTCCATCCCTTCCAAAGGTAGGCAAACCCAGCAGGCCCACCAGTAAACACCAGACCACAAAGCTTCAGCCCACATGACAATTATGAAGGGCACCCCAAAGATTACTAAGGGCACCCCACCACAGCTAGAAGATTACAGATCGTCGAAGTCATCGACTCCCGCCACCGCCGATGAAGTCCGGCACCATATGGGAATAAAGACACCCCAACCAGGTCTCCCTCGATCCTCCTCCATCACCAGCTTCCGGCCACCGCCACCAAACGCGTCACCACCACCACTAGCAGTGTCGGTACCCTGTCCAACTCCCTAAACTCGAACCCAGAATAACGACGACGCCATATCCTCCAATGCCCCGCCACCGCCATTGAATCGCCGCAACCCCAAGAAAGGATTCTGGTCGAAACCTCGCCGCTCCACTGCTGCAGTCATGGAACGACTCACCAGTCCCATCCCCATCCCCATCCCCAAAGCCAAACCCGGAAACCTCTCACAAGCCAGAGACTCCCCTTTGCTCTCAAAAGCTTTATCTCCAGATCCCACCACCGCCAAAACAAGGAGGAGGCAGAAAAGCACAAACCCATGATCACGACGGAGAGAAACTCTGTCGCCACTACCTTCAATCCGAGCAAAGAAGAGAACGGGGAAAAACCCCACCTTTCTAGTCGGAGATCCGCCGCTAAGGGCCTTTTTGGATAATTTTCTCGACAACCGCAGCCGTCGAGTAACCCTAGCAGAGAGAGAGACGGCTAGGTCAGATGGGAAGAAAACTTAAAAAAAAAAAGATATAACTTATGACACACGTTTTACATTTTATACTTTTCTTTATATGTATTTCACCAATCATTAATATCTTTTGCGATATTTCTTTCATTTATTTCATTAATTATTACTTTTGCGATATTTCTTTCATTTATTTCATTAATATCTAGAAAAATAATTATCTTATACATTTAGCGAGGTTCTTAGTAATATACACTAGTCCCAAGTCGTGACTGGAGAAATTTATTATTTAATTGAGGTTATTAATTTATCGAGATTTTACTGTATGTGACGCACATCTTGCTATGCTAGCACTATAATTTTCTTTATTATTATTATTAAAAAGTTATGCACCTTCCACTCAAAAAAAAAAAAAAAAGTGTCAGATTTATAGTTACATTATCTTTAGGTAAATAGAAACGAGACAACAAACACATTATAAGAAAAACAAATCCAAAAATTACTTGCTAGCATCTAATGGTGCTACGGACTACATAAACTTTTTCAAAGAACAACAATTTCAATCAAACCCTTCTTAAATAATAAATAGAACGTTGCACTTTTGATTGATATAGAGTTCGAGGTTCACGACTTACGTACAGGACAAAAAAATTTATTGGTAAGTTTATCACGTGTTGTGTGCTTATCTATGGAAGAACACATGACACATGACTATCCACAGTTCCACATACAATGAATCATACATGTATAAAAGTATTCAACGAACACAGATGGAAGTAAGCATTAATTTGGCCTTGCAATTAGGTTAAGACGGGTCCAATAATCAATTATGACCGTTAAACAAAAACATTGCTTTGTTTCTGAGGTCCTTGTCACAGCATGTGGACTCAGTCACTCAAATTCGACTATTTCTGTTTCTTCATATATATATATATATATATATATATATTTTCTCTCTTTGGTTCTTCAAGAAAGCGATTTTACAATATAAAAAAGTGATGAAGATACTTAACAAAAAGAAAAAGGTGATGATGATAATAGCAATTTTTAGCAAATATTTAAGGAATGTTAGTGTGGAGTATTAGCAAGTGAGATCATATCATGAGATAAAAGCTTTTAATCTTCATGTTTCTTTGACATTCTCTTATACATAATTTCAAAAAAAAAATCCTAGATGTGGCTTTTGGCGTCTCCATTTTACCTAAGTAATGGGCGTTTATATTAGACCCTAGCCTGCACCCAATTTCAAATTGTTTGACGTTAAGTCGTATGCATATTACTAAAAAATATTGTCTTTAGGGTGATTAAAATTACACTACACCGCGTTTTTAATTCTCATACACACTGTTAATTTATAGTTTACCATATTTGAAGTTGGTATGTAAATGCCTTCTAAGTGATGTCTAATCATATTATGTTTTTAAAGCCACTCATATGCCATCTAAATTCCTTCGTGTGCATGAAAAGACTCACACTAGTCTATGTATTATACAAGGTGAGGATGAAAACACAACTACTACGGAATAGCTGGTGCAATATGATTGGGGCAACCCAAGATTTTCAAGGGACTTACCCAAAAGAAAGGAAAAGATTTTCAAGGGGCAAGATTATTACTTTGAAGATTTCGTGCTTGCCATTTTCCAAATTCCAAAATTCAACTTGCTTCAAGTTCATTGGATCATTGTTAAAGTACAGCGAACTCAGTGCAGTACCCTTTGCATGCACAGACCAAGGTACATCACTTTTGTAAGGCTTTTCACGACAAGGATTGAACAACGAGCAATGAGGTCGTCCATGAACTTCAAAATAAATATTTTGCAATCTTTGAAACGTTATTTTAAGCTTAAGCATGACATCTACAAGCATAAAATTAAGTAAAAATTATTTATCGATAACCTGTGACATGTTAGTAAGTTATAATTACAACATTATAAAGATTATGAGTTCGATTCTCACTGACATATGTAAGGGTGATGTGGTGTAAGGATTAAAAAAAAATATTAAACATTAATCAAAAGCATAATCTCAAAACCTGTCTCGTTTAGCAAAACGTTTATTAAATGTGAAAATCATTTTGCACTATTTGAAAGAGATAGAACAAAAACATGCATGGTAATTCTACATTCATCGAATCATTGTGTTTTTGATACTATATATATCGACCAAATAATTAGAAAACAGATGCAATAACGTAAGAAAAGTTGATAAAGGCCAGGACATAAATGAATGTTGTAGAGAAAGAAATCGAAGATAAGATTCATGAAGCTAGTGGACTAGTCTACAAACTTAACGTACACAACAATTTTCTGGAAACTGGACCACTTCTAGTACTAGCTACTTATTAAGTTAACCTAACTTCACTGGAGTTTTTCTCTTATTCTACATAACTCCAAACAAGAACGTAACCATCAAGGCGCAGGAGAGGCTAACGTGTCACCTTAGGGTTGGGTCTCATCCCTACAAACCCTAGAATGCCATGATTTCTGGGAAGATAGAACTTTGCTTTTCCATTATTATTTCCTGTAATTATTGCTTTCTATTCGTTTCCCTGAAATCAAACTTTTCACTTTCGGGTACAAAGCTTAATTCTGAACTTTTCAAAGTGGTAGTTTTGATTGGAATCGGTCGTGCCAAGTTTTTATAGATATATGGTAATATGGGTGGATAAGGTCTGAGTTTCCAATATACGAAATTAGAAATGGCATAATCGAAAGTAATGGAGAATATGCATCTGGAATCTTGGATTGAACCAAAGGCATCTGCCAAGCTGAAATGGTCTTTGTTTGTTTGATTTCATATGAATCATGACAGTTCCCGTGAAGTTTTTGAACTGTTTGAGGTTGACGTTATATTTTGCAAAAGTTGAAGTAGCTAGATCACAAAACACAGTGATCATTAAAGTAGAGTAGTTATTTCAAAAAAAAAAAAAATGTAGAGCAATGTGTGGCAATGATATGTTTGTGGATAAATGATAAATCAACTAGACAAGAAAACGTTATTCGGACTTATAACGATTCAGTTGAGTTTTCACGGTTTCACCACAATGTATTTTGTTTTTTTATTTTATTTGAGTGTGCAATTATTTAGTTTAGTGACATAAGTGAGTTCGATTCAAGCACAACCGATTATTGTGTAATTAAGCCTTAAACAATGTATTAAGCCCTAAACAAAGTATGAGATCGATGTTTAACATATGAGACTAAATATTGGAGTGGACTAGTAATCATATTCAATCTTTCCGGTAAATGACGGATCAGTGTGGGGATATATTCAATTCAAATTGGCCGGTCAGCCGGTGTTTCGATGAACCGAGGCATTTCGTTCCCATGCCAAAAACTTTGATGGTGGCATAAGTGAAAACTAATTCTAATAATGAAGTTATCGCTTTGATGCACTTAGCAGTGAATCACTCATTTATGTTATGTATGTTACTGTGTTTGTTTTCTAATGTAAAACTTTCCATCTTCACTTCATGATTGGTCTGCATCAAGTTAGACAACCCCAATGATCGATTTCCACATTGGCAAAATGCCACCTATAAGCACCCTGAATCATATCAGAGTATTTGCAATAGCGCTTTCGATTAGGATTTGCCTCAGTCTAACTTACTCCATCTAAGCCTTCGAGTTACATCAGTACATCACCTATGGAGTATTCTAACGGTGAATTCTATAATATCTTTGAGTTGTTATTTTAACCTTCTCCAAGACTCCACCTTAATAAGATTATACCCACCTTTTTTTTTTTTTTTTCTGAATTGTTACTCTGACTATATCCTAGGTTCCTTCTTGACAGACGTGTCATGACCATACCTGTTTACACATATCCCACTGCTAGTTGCATACTTGCATCACAGAGCACCAATAATACCTATTAATTTACTCACTTGAGGCCTTGAGCGATGACAAGTGTGAGTTTTCACGCATAAGACATCGATATTATTAGAGTAAAGCCCAACTCTTTTTTTTTGGTTACAAAAAGGATTTTCCGATGAAAGCCCAACTCTTTTTAATAGATGTTATGTGTCTTTTGCTGTGTAGAATTTTCACATTACCTATTCACATCGAATCATACAACTCCAACAATTGGCAAACTTCGTAGTTGCAAATAAACTTTCTTTTATGTGTTGTATCCAATTGGCCCAACTATACAAAATGCTTCTTTTGCATTGCAGAAATCAAAGCCCAAATATAACATTTGTTTAGAGCCTCTTCTTCCTTCAATGACTCACTTCAGTCCAACTATAAACGAAGCCCCAAAAGACAACCCAACATCTGATAGAGAGAGAGTTGCAGAGTGCAGACACATCCAGAAACGGGTCACACACAGCCCGAAAAGGGCCAGTAACCGCCCGGCGTTTCGGCACTGACACAAGCTTCGCTAAACGGAGACGTGGCCGAACGGCACAGTGAAAAACAAGAGGAATCCGGAGTGACACGTCAAGCAGGTGCCGCTGGAATTGGAGGGAAACAGGAGGAGGTGGGTTGCAGTGTAAGTGTAACTAGCGGGTGGACGAAATGTGTAAGCTACTGTGGTCCGGTGCTGCATGCAACCGCACATCTGGCCGGGAAAAATACAGTGGGCTTTAACAGTCAGTTACGATTTATGAAGGTCGGGACAAACCTTTTATGTCAGCTTTGCAAAAGTTTACAATGGTGCTGGCTCGCATGAAGTTGGAGTCTTTATTCTCTGGTCTGACGAAAATGACCCTGATTAGATCAAGTGAATGTGGCTTCTAATCATCTCCATATATAAAAGATAATGCTCTCGAGTCTCAAAATATCAATTTATCCTAGATATTCTTCCCATTTCCTTCATGTCATCTTTGTTGCATATGCACGGAAGGCAGGTGATATTCAGTATAAAACTGAAATATAAGAGGATTAGTTTGATCAAGGCAATTTAGATATACCACTTAAGAAATGTGATGCAAGTTACACGTAGCTATATTCAGTGCATGTTTTTAATGAAAATATACGTGACTCACGTAACTTGTGATTTTATATATATTAGGTTCGTAGATCTTTATATCGATCACATTAATAGGATCCAAATACTATATCATGTTTTGTCAGTTTTAAAACAAAATCTCATAGTCAACGAAAATACCAAGAATATAAAAATGGGATCTTTTATCGAAACAAAGAAGAAAAAAGCCCCCTTTTTTTTTTGAGAAAAGAAGAAATTCCATTAATTCAAAAGATTACACTGATGGGGATGACATACTCCAACTAGGGAAGAGGACATACTTATACCCCCTACTATAGAACTGGCGGTTACAGATACCATGAGCCGATAAGAGCTCAACTCTAACCACATAAATCGCTCTTTCTTCCGGGCTACAACCGATCAACTTTTTCCAGGAGTCCCGATACATCCTTAGAGCCAACCTCAAGAAAAGACCAATCCCCTTCCACACCATATACCAATACCGCCAGTATACGTGCAGGGACACCTCCCCATTACATTGACAACAAGAAAACATCGGAATTAAAACCGCTAGTCCCTGGAGATGACACCATAACAATGGCACAACCAATAGGGAAGACCACGAAAACCCTCGCTCAAGCTCAATGGAGGAGGGACTTATTAAAACTAACCAAAAACCAAAACATAAAAACCTAATAAAACAAAGTACCATGCTATGTTGAACCACTTCTATCTTCCTTACCATTGACAACAGACCGCCGGCAAACCACCATGAGTGCAACCAAGTAAGCACGCCCCATCGAAGACACCCAAGCCATGTACTCTGCCACGACCAGCTTGGGATCTCAGGCCACCACCATCCTCCTTGGCTGAACTCATTACCGACCCATTGTGCAAATCCATCCCAAATTGATCTGAAACCAATCCGGCCTCCCATCAATTCGAGAATCCCTTTCAAACACTCGATCCTCCACCCAGCCAGACGTAAGCCTCAGAAAAGAGACCAGTGCCATACGATCCATGGCTTGCCGCCGCTAAGATCTGGTCACTGAACACCTTCTCGTCGCTGATAGCCGAGCATCATTCACCAACGTCTGCGCCGCTGCCTGAGATAGACGAAAAAGCATACACAGCCAAGAGCACCTAAAACCAAAGAAAAAGAAGAATCCTAAAGCCCCTGGAACCCGTCCGGCAACACCCACCACTCGTTGACGAGGCAGGAAGCCGCTGTCAACGCGGGAGCGCCGCCGGACAGGCCGGAGCCTCTGTCTTTCCAACCCTAGACCTCTCTCGCCTGTTTTCTCAGAGCAGAAACTCAAAAAACTTTTGTTCTCATCTAATTAAGAAGAAAAAAGCCCCTAATAATTCATTTACTTGTGAATGCAATTAAAGTCCAAAGTAGATTAATATTTGTACATTAACTTGTACAACTACACGTATAACGTAAAGCCTAAGTCTATTAAAAACATGTGAAAATGTTTAGCCCTAAGATTTTAATTGGATCTACAGCTTGTCGATCTCCTACTTTTACTTTACAAGTAATCAATGGTAAGGAATTTGCTAGATCGAGTTGTAGAGTTGTACTTAAAAAACTAATGGTTGATTAAGGTTTCCAGAATAGTGAGGGCATTTTGGACCACAAGAAATTTTTTCGAAAGTGGCAACTCCTCCGGTCCACGTGAACAGATTCTTCATGGCTGTTTCTGTAACCTCCTTATATATTAAAAACCTGAATTCCTCCAATTATAGTAAAAGCCAGATCTTACTCCGAGAAAAAAAAAAAAAAAACCCGAGAAAAGAAGAGGGTTCTGAAACCATCAAGATCGATCAACATCAAAATATTCAGAATCGCGTCTAAGTTCACTTTGTATTCATTATCCTACACTTTGTATTCATTATCCTACATTCTCAGATAGATCATCTCGGGGATTTTCAACCGGAATATCCTCAATCGTCGGCGCTCCGGCCATCATACCCTCCTGCTTCAGTTTATGGTCTCCTTGACAATGTGAAACTGTGAAAGTCGACAAGCCTTCACATTTATCGCTGGCGAAGTTTTGAGGTCCGTACCTTAATTCTTCACATATATTTCTTTTCTGGGTCCAAAGTTTTGTTATGTATTAGCAATATAGCATGATTATGTATTGGCTTTGTTCCTTGCATTTTCTGGACTTGTTTTTATATATAGGAGAAGAAAAAATTGGGAGCCCTGTTTTTGTGAATTAGTGTGGGAGATATATTCCTTTTGTTATTTGTTTTCGTTTTTTGTTCTACAGTCGAACCATAATTCATTTCAAAGAGCTAGAACACAAAAAACAGCAATGGAATATTTTTCCCAAGTTGTTCCCCAAAATAGAGAACATAATACAGAAAAATAAATATTCGTAAAATGATATGTAGTTTTAGATCTTTGAATCATGTAGTAAACTGACCCAACAATAGAAAAAAGAGAATCACTTGGTTTGTAATGGAGGTTTGCTGGGAGAATATTGAAATTTAGAGCGTGTATATTAAAGTCATGGAATGGTTAGTAATTATGTTTTTACTAGTGTTATCGATTGATCCATACTACTACGTAAGAGTAAAGTATTTGGTGTTGACATTTATAGCCTTCTTAAATTAAAATACTTTTGAAACCAATTTACTTAGTAGAGAGGGCAATAGAGTCAAACCAAGATAAACACCCATCACTCCTTGTCTCCTTGACCACTTTCCAGTCACCTAAACCGTGCCGAAGTTCCAGACTCCATCGGGTCGGGTCACTACTCGGGTGTGTGAAGTTTTTTAGTTGCTTTATAAATGAAGTGTGTTTGGAGCTCGGATTTTGGATATTGAAACGCTTGAGATATTGTTATGTACGTGATATGTGACATTGTCCGATATCCATTCACTGCATTCAGAAATAACTTTTGAAGCTTGGAAAAGAATTCAGTACCTATATATGATGTTATATAATTCTATTTCAGGTGTCGATTGTATTTTTATTCTTCTTTTGTTCGAGTTTTTTTTACTCTATTGAGATTTTCTCATGATAGAATCATATAACGCGTTTAAACCCTAAATCATATAACGCGTTTACAGTAACGCGCAACCTCTTTCTACACTTATTTCAATGATTTTCAATCATATATGTTATTCCTTATCAATGATTAAATAATAACAGTTTTAAGACTTAAAAACTCCTTAAAGTAATGGGGTCGACTTTAACTTCCGTTGATCAACTACCTAATCACGATAATTACTAGAAACTATGTAGTAGAAACAAGTATGTCTAAGAATTTTCAAGCAGATCACAACTATATAGTTTGTTGTCTTGAAAAAGATAAACAAAACAATATTAGAAAAACAAGTTAAAGTGCAATTCCTATAAAAATAGATTGGAAGGGCGGATACTCCTAAGGTTTGGTTAGATTTTTGTCGATGGGGCGAGTCGAGGTAAACCATTGAAACTAACAACCAAAACTACCAGAGATTTCGGACCAACCGTTCCTAGAACAAAGACAGCTAATCCTAGCCCCATGTATGAGATTTATGATTGCTTCATGTTGAAGAATATTGTGGCCAACGAAATTTAGATGCAAGAAACTGGAAGAATCGATTTAATTATTTTTACATATATATTGGTTGCAAGTTGCAACAACTATACCCTATAATAGAAGCAATCAATGCAAATACTATGACTGAAATTTTTAGGTGCACCGAATTATTTGAAATCCATGTTGTTTTAATAATTAGTAATTATCACGATTTATGTAGAATAATTATTGTGAAGGAAAATTAGTTCTAATAACTGACTAGCTAGTTGGAAGTTTGTTTCCTTAATTGCTTTCAATATGCTGATTTAGTTTATTATAAACAATTTTGAGTTTGCATTTAATCAAGCCTATTCTAAGCAAGTGACACTTTATTTCCAAAGAAAAAATTGACAACTACCTCACCTGTTTAAACGCTCAATTGTAAACAAGAAACATCTCATAAAACTTATAGAAGCATTCCTTATAGAAAAGTAGGCTTGTAACATCTTAATTAAACCCGAACTAACTCCTTCCGGGTTGGAGCATTGTACAACAATGAAAGGTCCTTGATTGAAATTGTTAGATTTACCAAATGAAGGCTTGTTTTAGGCATAAAGTTACATGGAATTTCTCGACAATATGGTCCAAAGAAATGTGGTCATCTCTTAACAAATATGCCTTGTAAGTTATTATTGGTCAAACCCTAAAATTTAAAATGCGTACGCTACATTGGATATTTACGATAAAATCATAGTTAAAAGCATATTATTATCATCTACGATTGAGATCTCAATTTGTTAATATTAATAAAACCCTAGGAGAGCTTTTTTCTCTCAACCCTAGCTGTAGCCTCCAAGACTACACCCTTGCTTCTTCACTTCTTGTCTTCAATCCTATGGCTTCCCTTGAAGCTGTGACCGCGAGTTTTGTTGCATCCTCTGCTATAGCAGAGGGTGATGGTGCTCTTGATCTTAGCAAGATTGGGGGTGGCCCTGTTCATTGTTCTTCCCAAGCTTTGCTCCTCGTGAAATCTCTGATACGCCGACTTGTTGACCCATCTACTTTCAACCTTCACACTTGGGTGGTCGACAAGGCTAGGGTTTCCAAGTTCAAAAGAAGGTGGGTGTGTGGCTCCTTTGCGTCTCACTTACCCTACTACTGATGTTGTTCAAGAGGGTAGCCCTATAGATAAGGGCAACGGGAAGCTCTAAGCTTTCTATTTCTTGGTACCTAGCATGTGTCGCTTCAAGTCTGTTGCTATTTAAGTTTAGTTTCTCTAATTGTACACTAATTGAGGTCTTTAGGCGATTAGGGTTACTCTAGCAAGAATTTAGGTAGTGTTGGATTTGCCCTCATATGGCTAGGTCTTTTATCGTGCTCACTTTGTTCACAGTGAGGGTTACCTGTCATGTGCTTGGTAGCTTAGACCATCTAGGTTTTCATTTAGTGTAAGACAACATATGATATACGTGCCTTCGGGCCATTGATAAGTTAATGAAATTATTTTTCTCAAAAAAAGAAAAAGAAAAAAAAAGCATCTATAGTGGTGATGGATTCATGATGTTCTCGAATATATTACTATGTATTGATTTGTCCAGAATCATAGCAATGTTTTTGTCCAAATAGCATGTTTAATGACTTTAAAACCATAATGATTAATGGAATATTTATAGCCTTGTGAACAAAATGGTAATTTCCAAATGTCTTCGTTGTAAACAAGGAGGAGGTAGTTGATTACAGTGTGCTTATATAAGCCATTACCACAGCCTAGTACAATTTCAAGAAATTGGTCGAATAGCCAATCTGACTGAAGAGTTAGACATTGTTCGCTAACCTAGTTTGATCCTCATCTTCCAGGGCGAGTTATAATACTATAATATCCATTGCAAAAGTTGAAGCTTCTCTACCAAGAGCTTAGCTGATATTCGCTTGCACTCTGTTACAACCATGGCCTGCACTTCATTATCTATACCTAGCTCTCCGGCTTCAACGAGGACTATAGACGTCTTCAAGGAGCAGAGTGGTCTTCGTCGATCGCAATCCAGCAAAGACCTTTACAGACGTGCAAATATTCGGAGGTCTTATTCCGATAACCATCTTTGCTACTGCATTAGGCCTATTCATGCTGCGTCAGCCCAACCAAAACTAAAGAACAGCCGGTCCATGGGGTTTTTCCCCTTTCAATTCTCGAGCTCCATTCTCCCAAACTCGGTTAGATCATTTTTGTTTGATGCAGACACGAGTAAGCATATGAGCACGGCAGAGAGGGAAATGGAAATGATCGATAACTCTAGGGAGAGCGGTGAAGAAGAAGAAGATCATGAGATAAAGAGAGCCAATTGGGTGGAGAGGCTTGTGGAGATCAGAAGAAAATGGAGTAATAGGCAGCAAAAAGAAGTTGGGGATGAAGACAGTGTTTGTCACGAAGGTGATGGTGATTGTGAATGTGGAGAGGGTGGTTGTTTAGTGGATTACAGTACAGATGAAGATGATGGAGAGATAACTTCAGAAAGTTTCCGAAGGTTTTTGGTCAAGGTACCATGGTCTGATACCAAACAATTTTCTCAGCTAGCCTTCTTGAGCAACCTGGCATATGTAATAGCATTGATAAAGGTATGTCAATGTCTTTGTTCAGCATAGTTCATATATCATACACTTCGATTCAAAAGTCGAGTGTCTCAACAATGTGAAATAAATCCCTAGTATTATTGCCCGTGCAGGCCGATGATTTGAAGAGACATTACGGCCTACAGTTTGTAACATCTTCATTAGTAAAGAAAGCAGAGGAAGAGGAACTCAAAGAAGGAATTGATCAGGACTCTACTCGTGTACCTGTAACTGACGAGGAATCCACTTCAGAGGCAGCTGCAGACTCTGAGCAGAAGCATTCAATCCATCCATCTGTTGCTTACGAAATTGCTGCCTCAGCGGCATCTTATGTTCGCTCGCGTGACATGGATGGTGGTGATGTAGAGAATTCATTCAGAAGTGGAGACCAACAACAACAACGAGAGGAAGGAGGGAGCTCCCCCCGAAATTATAAGTCGGAGGTAGCTGTTTCCTTAACAGCATCAACGATGACAGTCGTGGTTGCAGCAGGGGAAAAACAAAAGCAAGAAACAGCACAAGACCTTCGGTCACCCCAATCTGCACCTTGTGAATGGTTTGTTTGTGATGACAACAGTACATATACTCGCTGCTTTGTGATTCAGGTAATTTCTTACCCCTTCATCCAGATGGTACTCTAATCCGACACAAGAGATGTTGTTCAATCATAACTAAGCAAATTGTTCATGACTTGCAGGGTTCGGACTCCCTTGCGTCCTGGCAGGCAAACCTCTTCTTTGAACCTACAAAATTTGAGGTAAGCATAAGATACGTACATAACTACTTACTGGTTGTTGTCTTGGAAGAAAATGAGAAACCGCTGAACGAACCTTATAATCTTGTACAGGGAACAAATGTACTTGTTCACAGAGGAATCTATGAAGCAGCAAAGGGGATGTACGAGCAATTCATGCCACAGATAATCGAGCACTTGGATAGATATGGGGAGCGTGCAAAGTTTCAGTTCACTGGTCATTCTCTTGGAGGAAGCCTCTCTCTTCTAGTCCACTTGATGTTACTGACCAGGAACTTTGTCAAGCCCTCCACTCTTCGGCCAGTTGTGACATTTGGCTCACCATTTGTGTTTTGTGGAGGCCAGAAAATACTAGACGACCTGGGTGTGGATGAGAACCAAATCCATTGCGTGATGATGCATAGAGATATTGTCCCAAGAGCCTTCTCCTGCAACTACCCTAACCATGTGGCTACGCTCCTCAAGCGTTTAAATGGTTCATTTCGATCACACCCTTGTCTGATAAAAAACGTAAGTGTCACTATGAAAATTAATGTTATATGTCACTAGATTATGGCATGATCAACTCTGTTTTTTTTTTTTTTTTTTTTTTGAGAAATGATCAACTCTGTTTCTAAATTCAAAGTTTGGCCAAGTTTAATAATTCATTTCTTCCATTGCCTGTCTTTTTATGCAGAAAATTTTGTACTCTCCTATGGGTAAAATATTCATTCTGCAACCTGATGAAAACTCATCTCCGCCGCACCCTCTTCTCCCCATTGGGAGTGCCCTCTATGCTTTGGACAAGACTCAACATGGGTACTCTTCAAGCGTCCTTAGAACCTTCTTAAATTCCCCGCATCCACTAGAAACCCTAAGCGATCCTACAGCTTATGGTTCGGAAGGTACAATCCTACGGGATCATGACTCGAGCAACTATCTGAAGGCTGTGAATGGTGTCCTTAGGCTACACACAAGAAAGGTTGTTCGTATAGCTAGGAAACAGAGGAATGTCTTGTGGCCGCTACTTACTTCACCATCCCCACACACATGGAACGATGAAAATAATCTGGAGAGCGGCAGATCGGTGACGAAGGAGATTCTCACAGGAGTTTAAGACCATTCTTTTGGGGGAATCTGTACATGCATTTAGAGTATGTTCATAAAAAGTAGAGGAATAATTCGTTCTCTTAGTTCAAAGTACATCTCTTACCCCCTGAACTCTGTATCGATGTTGCCATCATCGACTAATAACACAGCATAAAATGTAAAATCTTTAACACAACTAGCACAAGGCTCAAAGGCAACCACCCGAATGTACAAGAATGAACAGTTACTTGAACAATTTCTTATTGTAAAGGTAGATATATTCTTTCAGCTGATGATGCAATTTTGTGTGGATGATTCTAGGGACAAGTTATAGAATCATTCTCTTACCAATAAACCAAGAATAACCACGCGATTCACTTTATCATCTTATTGGTTTCTTAACCGTTTCTATCTGAAACAGAGTAGAATAAGCACAAACATGGTTTCAGGATTCAGACTCTACCACCAGCAAAAAAAAAAAAAAATTGCTGAATTATGTTCATAAGTGTTGAAGAGAGTTCAATTTTTGTTATCAATTAGAATAAGCACAAATACAATTTCAGAATTTTTAACCACAATATGAGAAATCTAACTTGTAATAACAACTAACAATGAAAGTACTAGATGGAACAAGTATAAAGAAAAACTTTATGTATATGAATTTATCCAAAGAAAATACGATTCATAACACGGAGATTTGCTAACGCAGTGTAAACCTCTCCACTGAGGAAACTTCACTGCGTGGCTTTTAACGTAATCAACACGAAAAGATAATCCAATATGAATCACTAGAGTTTACAGAATACAAGTAGTGTTGTTCATAACAAACACTTTCACTTAGCAACACATGCTAACTTGTTTTACAACTGTTCTAACTCCTAATACAACATTCTAGACAATCTATCTTCAACCTTCCTTGCTCTCAAATGAATCACTGATCTTGAGAGTAAATATGAACGATTATGCAATGGAATACATGAAACAAGTAAAGAGGGTTTTTCAGAAACTGATATGAACAAAACAAGTAGTTCAAAAGAGAACAATTTTATGCATCAAAAACCCACCATTTGACTTCAGTTTCGAAACCTTTTATAAGGGAGAAAAACTCCCCCTCAATCAAATCTTGTCTTAATTATCAATTAAGATAAATATAGGAAGGTTTAAAACTGCAATCGAATCTTTCCTAACCAAGATCAATTAATATCTCAAATTGATATGCATGTTAAAAAAACTCTTTAATGCAGATGAGAATATTGAATCAATCTAACCTATGCATATCAATTTAAAATCATGCAAAATGATAATACCATATTAAACTCAAGATCAGTGAATCAATTCTGCTTGATCTTCTCATTATGATCCGATTATGTGATCTTCTTCTTTGTTTCCTTGAACCACCGGGAAGATAGGAGAATCATTCTCCAAGTCTATCTGCATCATTTGTTTTCCTTGTGACAATGAGAAATCATGTATTGAATGGTAATAGTCCAATATGCTTACAAACAATAATAATAAACTGAACACTGTCTTCAATAAACGATGCACTTCAGGGCAAAGAGATTAACAAGTAAAAATCGGAGCTTTTATTTACCCTCATCAGCAGCCATGCCTTCTTTTCCCTCTCTTAAAAACAGCATCGAATGGGATGAATGAACCATTAGTCGGCTTATGGCAAACAAAGCACTTCTTCTTCTTTTGATCATGCTGATAATGAAAAACAAAAATAAGGTTAGAATTTTTTTTTAAAGCTATTATCTTTTGGATTCATAAAATTTAAAACAGAAACTGAGAATGATGCACTAAGAAATTGGATCCTAATTACCTTTAGTGCACAACGCAAACAGAAGTGGTGTTTGCATTTAGTTACAACATGAACAACAAAAGGTTTCTTGCAGATGGAACATGCATGCTCATTGTCAACTTCTTCTTCTTCTTCTGCTTCAGTTTGCTCCGAATCACGAAACTCATCGAGACCTAATCTTCTCTTCCTTTCTTCATCCCTCTCCTTCTCCAACTGCCAACCAGACTCGTAGTCCCCACGATCATGTGAAAATTTGCAACTTCCTCCATACCCACAAAAACCAGTTTGTTTGTAATCCTTACAAATGTCTAGCTGATAATCTATTCTTATAGAAGTATTAATGTAAGCAGAAGCCCTCCGAGGCCCATTAGCGCCTCCTGTTTTGCTCTTCTTGGGGGTTTCTGTTTGAGTTGGCTCGACCTGGTTCCGCTTTCGAATGTTTTGCTCCATATATGCCATCAATGGCGTCGCGAAGAAAACTATGGAAGGGAGAGTGAGACCTAGATATACTAACAAAAAGTTTAACACCTGAAGTACCAACCTCGTTCAAACCAAAACGGCAAAATCTGTTTAGCTAAAGCTAAAAACCTTGAGGTCGACTTGTGTCTTTGAAGCCCTAAAATCTACAGGAAGACAACGTCCTATTTGAAGAAGCTCGTGTGCAAATATAGGATTGAACAAGATGGACGAACTGTAGGTCAAGTGGAGTCCATGTCATGAGAATTGAACAAGCCCAAAAGTGAACGGGTTAACTAAATGGAAACTTTTCTAAACTTTTATAAAGGTCACTTCTAAATAGTGAGATGTTCTAAAAACCTCACTCACATCAGTCACATGTGAATAAGGAAGTCTTGATCACGTCTAAGAAGATTCGCCTCTGGTTATGTACTTATGAGGAAACTTCAAAGAAAAATTCTCGTGAGGTTTATTGAGTTTCCAAACAACGACCATCGTATATAAGTTTTATCTCTATTTTCCGATGTTTCTACGGTCTAAAACATTTTTAAGAGTGAATTTATGATCTTTTTGTTTATAGTGAACCATGATCAATCGTGGTGAGGAGACTCCTACAGTGATGAAAGTAAGAGATTTACTTTGGATTCAACAAATAGTGATGAAGTTTTTGGGTGAGTCCAATATTTGAGGCCTCTGCTGGCCCAGCACTGTAATTTTAATTTCCCAAATTTATATTTTAACAGCTTTATTTTTTGTTTGGTCTTTTTCAATCTCTCTTTTTCTTCTCCAATAAATTTTTCCATTTGAAAAACCCCTCACAAATGCACCCCAACCTGACAACCCCCTCCTCCTCTTTCAGCAAAGAAAAAGCAAAAAAATACCTGACAAACCTCCTCCAATCCAAATTCTATAGGTCTGTTTGTTTTAACCAAAAACCTAATTTTGATCAAGTCTGAACCACCGCCCCGCCCTTTCAATCTCCCTGCCCACATTTCTTTTTTGGTCCCTCTTCTTCTACCTCCTCAGCCCCCTTCTTTCTTTATTCTGATTCGTCGACACTTCCGTACTATTTGGGATTCCACTGTTCCTTCTAGGGTTCTTATAACCCTCTTCCCTCTTTCTCACCAATCTCCCAATCACACCCTCCTTTCATTCTTTTAGGGTTTCGTCCCGTTCGGATTGTGGATTCGATTTTGATTGTATTTATAATCAAGTTTAGATTTTTTTAATTTTTTAATTTTTAATTTTTAATTTTAGGTACTGGGTAGGATTCAATTTTTGGGTTTCCTGAAATACCCGATATATCTGCTAGTTTTTATTAGCAAAATACTGTCTTGCAAGTTTTGAATAGAAGATAACAAATCCTCTCTATCTGGGTTTGTTCGTTAAGGCCGAAGTTTCCTTTTATTGGAGGAGAAGGAGTCTACCTTGAGAGGCTTGTTGTAATTGTTTTGGGTTTTTTTTGATTGGGGAAAAGTACACAGCTTTCGGATTTTTGTTTTTCTAAGGAAGAGGGGAGTTATTTTTAGTGTGGAAGTGAAGGGAAAAGTTAAGCTTGCATGGGCGAACATGAAGGGTGGGCACAGCCAGCAAGTGGGCTATTGCCGAATGGCCTATTGCCCAATGAAGCCGCGTCCGTGATGCGAGTGCTGGATTCCGAGCGATGGACCAAGGCGGAGGAGAGAACTGCAGAGCTTATTGCCTGCATTCAGCCCAATCCACCCTCAGAAGAGCGCCGAAATGCCGTTGCCGATTATGTGCAGCGGCTTATCATGAAGTGCTTCCCATGCCAGGTTTGACATGTTTACACACTATTATTGTTGTTTCTGGTAGAATGCTAGTTTAGATAGATAGGGTGGAAAATGCATTATAAAGTTGTCATCTTTGCTGAATAAGTGTTGGTTTAACATTAGCTATGAAGCATTTCATTGCAATAGTCTTTGCAAGCATAAGGGTGAGAGAATAAGTGTAGTAGCTTAAGGCAATGAGAACTGAGAGGGGACCCGATAACTTACATACCCTTATAGGAATTCTGAGACTTGACCCTTGGGAAATGGAATAGCATGAGATGATAAGAGAGAGCTTCTTATACGATGAACATCCTTCTCTTTTTATTCTCCTCTCCTTCAAGAAGACAATATGCCTTTCTGACAGTAAGTAGCGGTTGCATCACCAGGAAACAATTGAAAGTTGGATCTTGAAATGTGGGTGTGGTTTTTAACCGTAGGCAGCTTGAGAGGAAAGAGAAGAAGAAATATTAAGCTCTGGCTCATGGAACATCTGAATGGAAAAGAAAGGTTGATTAGGCCAGATCATTAGGAATTACATTCGCCTATAATGAGTTCTGTTTCTAACATTTTTGAATCCCTACTGCATCTCTATGCATGAATCAAACTCTTACTTAGCGTTGCCTCCGGTTTTTCCTCTATTGTCTCCCTTGTCTTATATGGCCTCGACTTTACCATTCCCCGTCTTTCTTAGAATTCAACTAATGTATTCAACATTGGTTAATCTCTTCATGCTTTTCATATTGGCAAAGTTGGACTTCATGATACTGCTATGAAAAATTGCTTGCTAACCTTTTCTTTTTCTTTTTTTCCTTGGGAAAAAAAATTTCCTGTTAACTTGGTCCATAGGTTCATATTTTTCCTCTTTCATAGTAGTATTATAATTAGTAATATGGTTATGATTGTGTGCAGGTGTTCACTTTTGGGTCTGTGCCCCTCAAGACTTATTTGCCTGATGGAGATATTGACCTCACAGCCTTCAGCAAGACTCAAAGTTTGAAAGACTCATGGGCACATCAGGTTCGTGATATGCTGGAGAATGAGGAGAAGAATGAGAATGCTGAATTTCGTGTCAAAGAGGTTCAATACATTCAAGCTGAAGTAGGTTCCTCCTAGTAGCATCTACCTTTTTATGTATTATATGCTTTATTTTATAAATATTGTTGTTTTTTCCATGTTGAGAAAGAATTCTTTTTATTTTCTTATTCTTTTGGCCCTGTTCATCATTAGTACAATACTTGATTCTTTCTATATCTTGGGTTTACGTGTTGGATCACAAGCATTAATACTTCTCTTTGTATATCTACAGGTAAAGATAATCAAGTGCCTTGTGGAAAACATTGTAGTAGACATATCCTTTAATCAGCTGGGAGGCTTGTGCACCCTTTGTTTCCTTGAGGAGGTGAATGGTGCATTCAAAAATAAAATCCTTGTTAAATGCATCTATGCCGTAACTAATTGTCTTGTTTGCTTCTGCAGGTCGATCATCTCATAAATCAGAATCATTTGTTCAAGCGTAGTATTATACTGATAAAGGCCTGGTGTTATTATGAGAGCCGAATACTGGGCGCTCACCATGGACTTATCTCCACCTACGCTTTGGAAACATTGGTTTTATACATTTTTCATGTTTTCAACAACTCCTTTGCTGGACCACTTGAGGTGGCTATCATTACCTTTGCGGATTATATTTGCATTATTCTTTGTGGATGCTTCTGAATGGTTTTCTTTGCTATGCAGGTCTTGTATCGCTTTCTAGAGTTCTTTAGTAAGTTTGACTGGGAGAACTTTTGTGTTAGCTTATGGGGTCCTGTGCCCATTAGTTCTCTTCCAGATGTAACTGGTATTGATAATTTGCTTGAAATTTTTATTTAAAATTTTCACCGTGAATTACCCAATTTTCTTGTTTGTTTTATGTTTTCCAGCTTAATTTGTTATTGTTTATGGTGCAGCTGAACCTCCTCGAAAAGATGGTGGAGAGTTACTACTAAGCAAATTGTTTCTTGATGCGTGTAGCACAGTGTATGCTGTCTTCCCTGGCGGTCAAGAAAATCAGGGTCAAGCTTTTGTTTCCAAACATTTTAATGTTATTGATCCTTTGAGAATCAACAACAACCTTGGACGTAGTGTTAGTAAAGGTACATAATTTGGAAACTATATGCTTTTGGATCGGTGCTTGTAACACATTTTCCGTCAATTGTGGTTTATTTATGTTTCTGGCCGGTTTCGCCTTTGATTTAGAGTGGAAAGTATGTTGCTTAGTTGATTAGTGGTACTTTAATTTGACTGGCTTTGTGGGAAACAGCTTATGGGAGGAAAAAAAGAGAGGCTGTTCTACTTGAAATAGCAGTGTTAGAATTAGTTAGATGATATTCTATTTGTATAAGGAAAAGGGGACAGTGTTGCAGATTGTTATATATAAGAAAATAGGGACAATAATAAGGGATACCCAACTATTAACTTTGTGTATACATAATCTTAATTGGTCAGTGCTTAAATGTTTATTGCTCAATGTGATAATATTGTTTTAAGGTGGAACTGTGCTAATGTTATTGTCTATCTGTTGGTCATTTACACCTTCTTGTAAGGTATAAACTGTGTTCATATTGTTGGTGTTGATATATGGTGCACTGTGTATGCGTTTTGCAGGTAACTTCTTTAGGATACGCAGTGCATTTGCATTTGGGGCTAAAAGGCTGGCCAGGTTGCTTGATTGTTCAAAGGAGGATCTATGTTTCGAAGTAAATCAGTTTTTTCTCAACACTTGGGATAGACATGGAAGTGGTCATCGACCTGATGCACCATGTAATGATCTTAGGCGCTTGCGACTTTCAAATGCAGACCACTTACATGGGTCTGAGAATTGCAGGAACAACTTAGGCGGCAAAAAAAACGAAAGTTCCTCTGGTCGAGATACTCAAGGTGAGGGAAAACATGGTTCACTTGGTGTTTCCTCTCAGCATGGTAGTTATCCTATAGAAAACATATCACGGAACAGTGTTTTTTCTAGTGTAACTGATGGTCAAAGCCAAAAGAATCATGTGAACATGAACATGGGGAGGGCCTCTGATCAGATTAGAAAGGAAATCAATCCTGACCTGGGTGCGCATGTGGATAAAGGTCAGAGAAAACCGGATAGCTTGGTTAATGACCTTCACGGGAGGTTTCTTTTTGCAAGGACACGCTCTAGTCCTGAGCTTACTGATACATACAGTGAAGTTCCCTCTCAAGGTCGGCGGAATAAGGCACCAGAGAGTGGGAAAAGCCAAACTTATTCCACGAGGTTGGATAATAGCAGGAGGAAGAACCTTGAGGCTGATAGTTTAGCAAGCCACAGAATTAGATCTTCAGCTGATGATCCTTCATCTGCTAACCATATTTCATCCCATCAAAGCCTTGATGTTGTGGTTGATTCAAATAATAGCTACCAGGATGAATCTGGTTCGAGTACTGTTGCTGACGATTTTCCGTCTATTTCGGGGACACAAGGGATGCACCAAGAGGAGCAAGATCTTGTTAACATGATGGCATCGTCTGCAGCTCATGGTTTCAATGGACAGGTTCATCTTCCCCTGAATTTGGGTTCCGGTCATTTACCATTTCCAATCCCACCTTCTGTTCTTGCTTCGATGGGATATGGTCAGAGGAATATGGGTGGCATGTTTCCCACAAATTTTCCCTTGATGGAGAGTCCTTGGGGAGCAAATATGCATTTTCCGCAAGGTGTTGTCCCGTCACCTTTAACTCATTATTTCCCTGGCATGGGGTTGACATCAAATCCTGAAGAATCGGTGGAACCTGGTAATGAAGATTTTGGTTCTGTGGAGATGAACTCAAGTGAAGCTGATCAAGATTTCTGGCACAACCAGGAGAGGGGATCTACTAGTGGATTTGATCATGATAATGGAGGTTTGGAAATGCTTGAGGCAGATGATAGGCAACAGTCAACCTCAGCTGGTTATAACTCCCATCCTTCATCTCGGATAGGCGCTGCTGTAAGTTCTATGCGAGTTCAACAAAAGTCGCCTAAAGAAAGCCGAGATTCAATGAGGGAAGATCATGTTGATGATTTTCAGTATCAAGATAACCGAGGAAATGAGGTATACTTTGATGACCGAGTGAGTTCTAGGTCGTTGTCGGCCAATTATACTAGTTCTGCAAGAAGCAAGACCTCCTCTGAGAGTTCTTGGGAAGGATCATCAGCAAAAGTGTCAAAGTCAACAAGGGAAAAACGGGGCAGAAAAGCTGCTCTGTCAACAGCTCCATCTACCTCATATGGGAAAGGTAAGAGTGTGTCTGAACATTCTTCTACTCAGGCAGATGATGAAAACAAAGATTGGAATCTGCCAACAACTTTAGGTGCTGAAATGGTAGAAAGAAGCACACTATCTCAACCTGTTGCTTCCTCGCATGTTCCAAGACATCAAATGCCTGGTTTTGAACCATCTCAAACAAGTGGATCAGATTCGCTGATGCCTTTCCCAGTTGTCTTAGGGCCTGGCTCACGACAGAGAGCTACAAATGATTCTGGTGCTACCTACACATTTTATCCTACGGGACCTCCAGTTCCATTTGTTACAATGCTACCATATTACAATTTCCCAGCCGAGGCAGGAACATCAGATGTATCAAGCCAATTCAGTAGGGAAGATGGACCTGAAAGTGATTCTGGTCAGAACTTTGATCCAGCTGAAGGAATTGGTCAACCTGAGTTAAGAATTTCTAACTCCATGGGAAGGGTTGCTCCTATTGAGCCTTCTGAGTATAAATCTGACATCCTCCACAGTGACTTTGCCAGCCATTATCAGAATTTGCAGTATGGACGGTTATGCCAAAATCCTCGGCATTCTCCACCTATGGTCTATCCTTCACCTGTTATGGTGCCCCCAGCCTACTTGCAAGGGCGATTTCCTTGGGATGGTCCTGGGAGACCTCTCTCAGCCAATATGAATCTCATCACTCAGCTTATGAATTATGGCCCTCGTGTTGTTCCTGTTGCTGCACCTCACCAGTCTGTTTCTAGCAGACCTGCTAGTGTGTATCAACGCTATGTCGATGAGATTCCAAGATACCGCAGTGGGACAGGGACCTACCTTCCAAATCCTGTAAGATAATATGTTCCTGTTCCTTTGGCTTATTATCTTGAATTTTTTTTTTTTTTTATTACAATTATTATTCTTATTCTTATTTTTAGTATTGTTGGAGGGGAATTGTTTTGATTTAATTGCAAGGTCCTTTTCGTTGTTTATTCAAGTATGTTGCACCTAGACTGGTGTGGTTTATGAATAGTTAGGCTTTGGTTGAAGCATGATGTAGAAAAGGAGTTTTGCCATACCAAAACTGTATTAGGTGATAATAGATCCTGCTGTAGTTTTTAGTTTATACTTATCTCTAATTTTTTTCTTTTAAATTACTGTAGAAGGTTTCTGTAAGGGACCGGCATACTTCAAGTGCAAGAAGGGGGAGTTACAATTATGACAGAAATGACCACCATGGTGATAGAGAAGGGAACTGGAATGCCAACTCAAAGTCACGAGCTTCTGCACGCAACCACAGTCGCAGCCAAGCTGAGAAGTCAAATTCAAGAGTAGACCGTATGGCAGCTAGTGAGAGCCGTGCTGAGAGGCCATGGAGCTCACATAGACATGACTCATTCCCTTCATATCAATCTCAAAACGGTCCTATCCGCTCAAGCACTACTCAGAGTGTTTCCACTAATGTGGCGTATGGCATGTATCCACTACCAGGCATGAATCCTGGTGGGGTGTCATCAAATGGACCTACCATTCCCCCTCTTGTCATGCTATATCCTTATGATCATAATGCTGGGTATGGGCCACCACCTGCCGAACAGCTGGAGTTTGGTTCTCTTGGACCAGTGGGTTTCTCAGGTTTGAATGAAGTTTCACAGTTAAATGAGGGAAGTCGGATGGGTGGAGTATTCGAGGAACAAAGATTTCATGGTGGCTCAACTCAACGATCGTCACCTGATCAGCCTTCCTCACCACATATCCAAAGGTAGTTTGTTTGGGATTCTTTTTATCTTTTTTTCTTTTGTCTTGGTGATGGCAATGGTGGATTCGAGATTTCTTTCTTATGGCCAAGTCCTGGAAGATTTCATTCAGACTCGCTCTAGTTATTTTTTACTTCATTGGGATTGTCTTGTGATGCTTTTAATTATGTTAACAGGGGAGTTTGATTACTTTGCCAGAGCAGTGGCTGCAAGGAATTATCAGGATGGAAAATGAGGATCTTCCGCGCGTAGCATATTTAGATCAGGGAGGGTAATGGTGATGGAAGAAACTACAATGAGAACTGCTCCCATTATCAAGCGTTCTTGTTCTCACCACCCCATTCTCAGAAAGGAAGAGTTAAAATTCCATTCGATGATTCTTAATATCTTATCACACTATGCCTGCTTGGAGCTTTTATGTACACTGGGAAGTAGTTTACTTGCTCCCTTTTCTTTCTGGTTAACCACTTGCTCCATTTCAAGAATGCAATATTGGTGGTGGCACGTCGTGATGATGATGTTGATGTTGATGATGATGATAATGATGATGATGATGCTTGTGCTGGTGAAGGGGAGAGCAGGACTCGGCGGCACAGATTCGGATTTAGTTTAGGACTTGTAACACTACTAAACTAGAAACTTGCTTTAGGTTCAAAATTTAGGATTTTACTGTCCGTCGCGTCTTTCACAGAGATTATTAGGGTTTTCATTCAGAATGTGTACCAGTGCCCTTTTACGTACTGTTGTTTAAGATTTTACAGTGTAGCAATAACTTCACAATAGATAAAAATTGGGTCATGTTCGATTACCTTGATTTTTTTGTTCTTCATCCTTTTGTTGAAATTGAAAGTCATTCCTTTTGTCAAGGAAGATAATATCCAGTCATGCTGCACCAACTCTTTCTATGATTCAAAAAATAAAAAGAAACTACTACTATATGCAGGATTTGTGAAACATACTTGCGAGAATTAGACCTCCAGAAAATAGAGACCCAACAGAGACATTTAAACTTCAGGATCTGAAACCCAAGCTACATGCCCTTCTCTGTCTCTTAACCATAGTTCAAAGTTTAAACGATCAATTATAAACCCTATCATAGACTAATCTCCATAGAAAAAGAAAAAGAGATAAATAAGTAACCAATCTGTAAATTATTAGGGGAATGAATTGAATTCATAGATTATAAATCTTTACAATCAAAATTCAACTCCTCCTCCACATGAGGAGAGGGTTCCAACAAATAAACAGAATCACAACCAAGTAGTAAGCTTCATGAGCTGGTAGATGATCTCCCTGTGTTGGAGTTTGGCAACATTCAATTGGGTGAGAAGGAATCGAAGATCTTCCACCAAGAATATCTGTTTTGGTAGAGCTTCACCTCTAGAGTTAACCTCAATAACCATGCACCTCCAAACAATCAGACTTGATAACAAGAGGGAAGAATCATGCTCCAACGCAACCTGTGCTCCATATAAACATGCCTCCAGCTCAGCACGTTTTGAGGAGAGAAGATTCATTCGAGAAATGCAAAATCCTACCAACAAAACCTCCATTCTCATCCCTAAAAACTCCACCTAATCCCGCCCCTGCACTAGGGTAATCAAATGCCGCATCAATGTTCAACTTTAGGTTACCTGAAGAAGGTGACTCTCATGCCTTTTGATTTCTATTCTTCCAAATATCCCAAAGAAGCATACACACACAAGCAAAGGATTGTTTGGAAATCAAACCTAATAGACCTGAGAGCCTATTGATCTGGTAGCACAGGGATGGATCTAAATTAAACCATTGACCTGGACGCTGAATGGAAAATTCAGTCTAATTCAACTTGAACACAGCTCAAAATTATAGATTTGATAATTCAATATATAACAAAATAAAATCTCTTTGATCAACTGAACAATTCTCATTATTAGATAAATAATGGGAACAGTACTAGTACATCAAAGACTATAAAACAAAACAAAACAAAAAATGATCCCAGCAGGACAAAACTCAAATTTTATCAACATCAGCATCCTCAAACTCTATGTAACCATCGCCATTGTTGTCGTCGTCGTCATCATTGCCGCCCTCATTCGGCCTGAAACTGTCATTCAACTCCCCATAAGCCTTGAGCAACCGTGCCTCGTCGGGCATGTACTTGTGGATGACATCAGCCTTGCCATCCTGGTAGTCCCTTAGCCCGACGAGGAGAATATCGCCGGCGGCGATCCAGACCTTCTTGTGTAGCTTGCCGGAGATGTGGCAGAGGCGGGCGACGCCGTCGTGGCACTTGGCTTCCAATCGGCCGTTGCCTAACATGCGTGTGACCTGCGCGTATTCCTGGCCGTCCTCTTTGAAGAGGAGCTCGCGCTTCTCGTCGTCGGCTTCGTTCTTCCCCCTCTTCCGGTTCTTGCCTCCCTTTCCTTTGTTTTTCGGCATATTGTTTTGTTTTTCTTCTACTTCTTCTTCCTCTTGGTCTTAACTTCTTATATATATATATATAGGGTTTTCTTGTTCTCCAAGTAAGAAAAGGAAATCTAGAGCCGTGAGGAATCAGGATTAAATATCATTGATTGTTGCTTGGGGAGCAAGCTTTCCCTAATTAGATTTTGATTAAACATTAATGGGCTTTACTCCCTATAACTTATCCGCAAAGACCGCTAACGAGGTGCTAATATCGCCTAATCCTCTATTTTAATTTAAAAAAAAAAAAAAAATCCGACGATTGTGGTTTCAATTTCATCCTGATGGAGAATCTCAATGTAGTTTCGACGAGAGAGTGTGCAATTCACGGACTACATAGTCCATAGAGAGAGAACGCTAAGATCGAATCAAAACAAAAAATGAAATCACAATGATGAAAATCAAACTATAAATCAAGCTAAACAGAGTGCAGAGAGATGACCTCAATGACCGATTAGAGATCGAGTGTGCAATTCACGGACTACATCGTGTAGAGAGAGAGAGCGCTGAGATCGAGATCGTGCTTCCACAAAACAAACATATTAAATGGTAGATAGAAAAAAAGAGATAGCTCAGGAGTATAGCATAAAAAGAAGATGATGATTTTGGGCCCTAAAGTGGTCTTACGTGTGCAAAAAAAAAAAAAAAAAAAAAGAAAAAAAAAAAAAGAAAAGAGGTGGCCTTATGACTAATCAAAGTCTTAAAATGACATTTATTTGTAATTTTTTATAATTAGAATTTATGTTTTGATTCGCTAATGAATAAGAAACAGTTACAATGGAATAGACTGATGCATGATAATCCATTTATACTAAGATTTTACCTTTTATAGGAAGAGGAATTCATTACTATGGTACAAAATTAATTTGCAAGACAGTATTGGTAGTCTGTTTCGCTCAACTTTTGTTTCAATAGCATACTCCAAATTCCTATATTATGATTTATGAGAATGCCAGAAATCTTATCGATCCCTTGTCTTCTTTTGGCCAGAGTGAAAGAAAACAAGCAGAAGCAAAGTAAAGAGCTAGACACACAATTACAAATTTGGAAGACCATGCCAGAAATCTCTTCCATGTGAGGGTAAAATTTGGAAGTTTTCAACAATAACAAATCGCGTTCCGCTTAATAATAAAAGACTATCTAACCAACTGCCAAATATGCTGCTATAAGCTTATTTGGAACGCAGTCCAGGGACATTCTTAAGACCCATCTTACCAAGGACAAGCTTGGCAGTGGCTGGAGGGTTGTCCAGCCCCATGCTTCGGCTAAACTCATTTGCAAGCTCCACAAGCCTACGCTTATCACGCCCTATTTTCTTATTTGAATTGTAATACCCAAGCCACGCTTGGTATGCTGCTTCTTTGTTCTTCATGTCCACTTGGGATAGAGCTCGTGCCACCTTTTAAGATAAAGCGCGCACCAGTATACTTAAGCAACTCAAAACCATATGCTTCAAGGAAGATGGAAAAAAGACCTGGAAGATGACTCTCATACCTTTCATTTCTATTCCAAATATCCCCAAAGAAGCATACACAGAGAAGCAAAGAATTTTGTTTGGAAATCAAACCTAATAGACCTGAGAGCCATTCTGAAACATTGGATTGATCTGGTAGCATAGGGATGGATTTAAATTAATCCATTGACCTGGACGCTGAATGGAAAATTCAGTCTAGTTAAACTTAAACGCAGCTCAAAATTATAAAATCTATATTCATTAAGAAAGGCAGACTTCTTTGATGAACTGAACAATTCTCATTATTAGATATATTTCAACATTACTAGCACTTCAAACATTATATAACAACAAAAATATGATCCCAGCACTCCAGCAGGACAAAACTCAAATTGTATCAACATCAGCATCCTCAAACTCTATGTAACCATCGCCAGAGTTGTCGTCATCATGGTCGCCGCTCTCATTGGGCCTGAAACTGTCATTCAACTTCCCATTAGCCTTGAGCAACCGGGCCTCGTCGGGCATGTACTTATAGATGACATCAGCCTTGCCATCCTGGAAGTCTCTTAGCCCAACGAGGAGAATATCGCCAGCCGCGATCCAGACCTTCTTGTGTAGCTTGCCGGAGATGTGGCAGAGGCAGGCCACGCCGTCCTGGCACTTGGCTTCCAATCGGCCGTTGCCTAACATGCGTATGACCTGCGCGTATTCCTGGCCCTCCTGTTTCAAGAGGAGCTCACGCTTCTCGTCATCGGCTTCGTTCTTCCCCCTCTTGTGGTTCTTGCCTCCCTTTCCTTTGTTCTTCGGCATCTTGTTTCTCTTTCTTCTACTTCTTCTCTTCTTCTTGGTCTTCTTTTGTTGTGTTTTTCTTGGTATTTGTTCTCTTCTTCTTATGTTCTTGTTCTCCTAGTAAAAAAAGGAAATCAAGAGCCGAAAGGGACAACGATTAAACATCATTGGTTTGTTGCTTGGGGAGCAAGCTAGCTTTCCCAATTTATCGTACGATTGTGGTTGATTGGGTCGAGACTCTCCAATATAGTTTGATAATGAACAACATAAATTGTTTTTTGAAGTTTTGATCCGCTAATGAATAAAACCCATTTACAATGTAATAGACTGATGCATAATAATCTATTTCATACTAGGGTTTTACCTTTAATAGGAAGAGGAATTCATTACTATGGTACAAAATTAATTTGCAAAACTAACCGCTACACAAAGCAACCAATCATCTCCGCAAAGGTGGCAGTCTGTTTTGCTGAACTTTGGTTTCATTTGACGCTTTCATCCATGCATAGCATACTCCAAATTTCTATATTATGAGAATGCCAGAAATCTTCGTTTTCATCCCTCGTCTTCTTTTGGCCAGAGTGAAAGAAAACAAGAAGCAAAGGAAAAGTAGAATTCATGCAAAAAGCTAGAAACACAATAGCAGGAAAATAACTGAAGGACTCAACAAGGAAGACTAGAAAACTCCTCTATGTGATGGTAAAATTTGGAAGTTTCCAACAATTACATGTCGTGTTCCGTTAATAAAAAAAGACAAGTCTCATCGACTGCCAAATATGCTGCTATCAGCTTATTTGGAACGCAGTCCAGGGACATTCTTAAGACCCATTTTACCAAGAACAAGCTTGGCAATGGCTGGAGGGTTGTCCAATCCCATGCTTCGGCTAAACTCATTCACAAGCTCCACAAGCCTATGCTTATCACGCCCTATTTTCTTATTAGAATTGTAATACCCCAGCCACGCTTGGTATGCTGCTTCTTTGTTCTTCATGTCCACTTGGGATAGAGCTCGTGCTACCTGTTAAGATAAAGCAACTTGAGCAACTCAAAACCATATGCTTCAAGGAAGATGGAGAAAAGACCTGGAAGAGAGGGGGGGGGGGGGGGATGGGGGTTAGGAAACCCACCTTCTTGGTCGTATCTGGATCAACTAAAGGTACAGGAGCCTTGGTCATTGGCAAATCTTTAATAGTGGATAAGAAAAATTCCTCCCAAGGAGCCAGTAGCAATATTCCTTGCCCTTCTTTGCCTTTACGGCCAGTTCTACCAAGTCGGTGAATATACTGTTGTCTATCAGCTGGAATGCCCACCTGTGATTGCAACAAGATGGGGGAGGAGGATAAGGGAACTTGGATTAGAATCAATGACAGGTGAAGTTGGAAAAGATATGTATTCTATAAAGCATGAACGGGGCAAAGACTCCAAATCCTGATAAAATAAAGACATCTTGTAGAGTAGTTCTGGGTTAAATGAACTGCATACTCCATACATATACATTCATCATTCCAATGCCTCACAAGCATGCTTCTAACAAGCTAGAGATGAACTGCATAGTCCTAAATATTCCATGCACAAAACAATGGCAAAGGACCATGAACTGAAGTCACTAAGCTAATAATTGACATTTTATACCTGTATGACTAGAGTAACATCTGGATAATCAACCCCTCGTGCGGATACATCAGAAGTCACAAGGATAAGACCCTTTGATTTCCGAAATTCATCGGAAACCCTAGTTCTATAACTCTGTGGCTTTCTGGAGTGGATTTCTCTAACATTCAAGTTCAGCTCACCAAGAAGGTCAGCGACCAGTCGTGTGACCATTGCAGTAGTGCAGAATACGAGAACCTATGCAAAAATGAGAGTCCAATATTATAGATGAAGATTGAAATAATAGTGGTGATGTTCACATCAATGCTCTCCAAAGAAAATCCATTATAGAAGTGATCGATTCAATTGATACTAATGCAAGCATCCACAATTCTTCTACAAAAAAATTGAATATACCAACAACCTACTAACCTAGGCTGTGTGGTACTACAATACATACCTTATAGTCAGGATCGTCAGCAATGTGCTCTTTAAGAAGACTATATACAAAGGAAAAGTGTTTGTCCAAAGGAGCAACCAAATGGGTTTGTCTGACCTGAAATCATCAACATTTTTAGAATACAAACCTCAACAATACATACAATTATTAAGTTGTCTGTTGTCAGTATTAGTTATAATATACACATATACATGTCATTCAAGATCCTACCTGCGCATGTGTCTCTTCACTGCCTTCCTGAACCGTGTTAATAAATTCATGATCTCTTTTCAAAGCGATGTGACAGATTTGACGGACCTACAATCAGGGATGATATCATGTCACATATACTGTAATGAATATGTAGGTTCTTTTTAAATTTTTCCAAAAAAATAAGGTGTGAAAGAAACCTCTTCTGGAACGGTGGCAGAGAACAGTAGTGTCTGTCGCTGTTTTGGAACAGCTGCTATAATCCTTTCAATGTCTTTACGGAACCCCATATCCAGTAGATGATCAGCTTCATCAAGAATGAGGACTTTGACACCCATCAGCCTAGTTGCGAAACCTGCGGTATTCTCAATGTGATCTTTGAGCCTTCCCGGTGTAGCGACAAGAATCTATTAGTTATAAATGTGACAAATCAGATATAGATAACATCATGTGATTATGTTGGCATGAGTTTTCATTTTTGTCCTTAACTGCATCCTATTTATGGTAGACATGCAGCAAAGAGCGAGTATCAAACTAGCTGGGCATTCAGTAAAAGATTATTTTATAGTGGTGATTTAAGTATATGGAATACCTGTTATGTCAGAAAATAGGACAACTACCTTAATTCGACATTTACTCCCTATACCTTAATTCAACCTTCGCTCCTAGTACCTTAATTCCACTTGATATATCCAATCAACTAACTTAGTAAACCATTCACTCCTAACCAATCCATGAGATTCTACTGCTTTAACAATGTCTAATAAAACATCAACTCAATTGATCTTTGACTAGTTAAGTGATCAGGGGAATGAAACAGGACAATACAGCAATTGACAAAGTCCTCCAGAAAAGATAGAGATGTTACCTGGCAAGGGTTTGCTTGCATGCGTTTCTGTTCTAGAGCAAGTCTTGTACCTCCTATCACAACTTGAACACCAATAGAAGGATGATACTTCAACAATTTATTGGCTTCTGCTGCAGCTTGACTCGCCAGCTCTCGGGTTGGGCATATTACAAGTACAGAAATTGGGGGTCTCTTATGATCGCGTCCAATAGGAGGTGAGTTTACAACAACTTCAATTGATGGAAGCTGAAACAAAGAATTTCAGCATTTAGTAGGATGTAAAGAAACTCCTGTAATCACATCTATTGGTAAATAAATGCCATATGATGGATAAACTAGAGAAGCATCGAATTTACAAAGTTCATTTTTACTTTTTAAAACTTATTCAGACAGAGAAACATAAATAAGGTGTCATACCAGGAATGCAACAGTTTTTCCAGTTCCGGTTTTAGCCTTGGCTAGAACATCCTTGCCTACAAAACATAATTAATCAGGAAAAAAGCACTTCCATAACATGAACACACGCAGATCAATCAATTTTAACAACAGATAAGAACAGACATTCTATAGGGGACACAGATTATTCTCTAATTTATGGTCATTACAGATTAAGCAATGGAATTGATGGTTGTTGTTTTAAAACTAGTCCTCTTGAAAATCCACTATTCAAAAGAAAACAGTACCCTAATTGTAACGATCATGAATAGTTCCGTAAAGAGCAAACCTTTGAGTATGATGGGAAGAGTAGCCTCTTGTACCACAGTCATGTTCTCATATCCTGCATCCTTGATTCCCTTCAAGGACAGTGGTGAGACCGAACACTGATCAAACCTGCAAGCATTGCAGAAAAATTTAGCCAATCAAGCAACTTGAAACGAATCCCATCACATAAAATGTCGATGCAAGCATACCTTGACTCGCTCAAATAAGAGTCAGAGTCTCCCGCTGAACTTTTCGGCACAGCCTTCTGAGTCACCACTTCCTTATCCGAACCAAACAATGCAGCTGCACTCTTATTTTTCAATCCTTCATACTCATCATCCTCATCCGCAGCAGCACTATCACTATCTTCCTCGGTAAGCAAATCCCCAATACCAACACCAAGCTCATTCACCTCCTCATCCTCATCACTATCATCCACCACAAGCATTTCCTTTTCCTTCCTCGAATCTCTCCCACCCTTCCTCAACCCCTCGCCGCCTCGTCTGAAACCCGAATCCACCTCTCTCCCTCCTCTCTTACTCAAAGAACTCGAACTCGCATTCGAATTCCCTCTGAAATTCGGACCTCTCCTCCCCGGAAACTCATCTTCCTTCTTCACAGCATTGTCCCCGAATTTGTTATCAAACCTTCTATCCATCCGTGGATTTCTAGTAAATGCCGACGGATTCGAGCTCGGAAATCGTCTCCGATTCGACTCACCAAACCGGTCATTCGAGCTCGAACTGCTTCTCGCCGGAAACGACCTACCTTCTCTGTCATCATCATCCCTTTTACTCATCCGAGAACTTCCCGGAAACGACCGACTCGGATTCCGAAACCCTCCCCGAGTTCTCGACTCACAAAACTCGTCGGCGCCGCTATCTCTCCTGCTCCGCTTCGCCGGATACGGCTCTCTATCGCCGCCCCTATCTCTAACCCTACTACCTCTCCGACCACCACCGTCCGATTCCTCTCCCCGGCCACCGCGGGTCGGGTCGGTCCTCAACTCGCTGACCCAGTCACTCAGCTCCGCCTCGTCGTCGACCAGGCTCTTGGATCCCCCGACCGCCGCCTTCCGCTCGTAGCCGCGCGAGAATTGGGAGCCCGACCCGGTTCGTGGGGTCCGGAAGGCGCGGGTGGAGAACGTGCGGTGGGAGCCGAGGGCGAGGTACCTGAGGCGGAGCGGGAAGACCCGGGAGAAAGCGGGTACGGGTCGAGGAGCGGAAATGGAGGGTCCGAATTTCATGGAGAGGAAGCGGGTTACTGGGAGAGAAGGGTTGTTGAGGAGGAGCTTAACGGGCATAATAGTGGACGAAAGCGACGTCGTTTTCATGGAGAAGGTGAGACTTGAGAGAGGAGTCTGGAGTCCCCAAAATGGGGATTTTTAGGGTTTAAGAGTTTTGAGGAGACGGAGGTGAAGGGATTTATAGAGATAGGGTTTAAGCTCCCCAGCATTTCTTTCTTATCCCGCCAACTGGGATTGTGGGTTGACCCGTTGGGCCGGATTTATTCATAGTTTACTGGCCCAACCCAAACAGATCACCACCTCGATTTTAACTTTTGCTGCTATGTGGTTACACAAAGTTTGATCTCATGTGGGCCGTTACTAATCGGGTCAATATAGATAGATCATAGATGGATAGTGTTCTCAACTTAACCACTTATTAAAAGTAAGATTTTTTTTTTTTTTTTTTTTGAGTAAAAATGTCATCCCAATATTGTATTTCAGCAAGCAGTACCAACACGACACACCCCTAGAGGCCGTCAGAAAGAGCCGTATTACAGAGTACCCTAAGAACCTATTCTCAATACAGAATAAGAAACCAGTATACCCCCAGTACACCCACCTTTTAAGATTACGCACCTTTATTCTAACAAAAACCTAACGCTCCGAAGCGAGTAAAAGATCAACAGAGCAAATTAGATCTTTGCGACCTATTCTCTCAAAAAAAGAAACTTGACCTAACCTCCTTTGATAAAAAAGAAGGCAGACCCAATACTAAAACTAAAAAGAAAAACAAAATAACAAAGGAGGCCCAACCTCCCACTTGAGGCCCAGAATTCCCAACCATTGGAAACCCTAGCCTGCACAGAACCTCCACCGATAGCAACATGACCGCCGGCGCTACTACTACCATCGCCGATCCCATAGCTCCCAGCCAATTGACCAGACCAGCCACCACATCGCCGCCATCCTCAGCGACCCGGAAAGCATCGACAAACACTACCCAAGCCAGATCCAATCCACCCGGTTCGAACGACGTGGGTAGAAACATGAAACAACCAACAGACTCGCTCTCACTCCTTCCACCATCAACGAGCCATCCAGAAAAAGCCACAACGCTGCCAGACTTGAAATCATGCCGCACCGCCGTCGCAGCCGCCAGCAGAGCACCACCACCGAGATATCCCCCCCCCCCCCCCCGCCATAAGGCAAAGGCGCCTCCAATCAACAGAAGATGAGCAGATGCAGCAAACTCAGCGACTCGATGAAGACGAAGCTCACCGCCGTCCCCGGAAGAGCGATCAGAGAGAAGAGAAAATCCCACCTTTCCAATCGTAGGTATACCGCCGGCCCTCGGGTTAGATAGCCGCAAGCGGACATTCTCGCGTGAGAGAGTCAGAGAGAAAAACATGTTTTTAAGATTTTATTCAAAATACATCAATATAATTAATGGTAAACACTAATTCTTTTCTACTTGATGGAGTAGGAGTGTCCCTCTGGTACTTGATGAATTAGTTTCTACTTCTTGTACAAGCCTGTTCTATCAAAAAAAATTGTCATCCTTTTTATTAAAAAAAAAAAAAACAGCAAAAAACTACTTATAATAACTAGTATAAATTATAAAAATTCTATATTGCTATTTCAAATTTTCAATAGAAAGTTATTTCACTTAAATGTATTTTTATTGATTTTGTCAAGAAAATAAAACCCTAAATTTGAACTGTAATCGCAAAATTTTGTTGTTGCGTATTTTTTGTTTGTTTTTAAACACGAGATTTGATGAAACGATGTATCACTAAGGTCGTGAATTAGATATACAAAACATCTTTTCTTGCTATTGGAAGGAAAAAAAAAAGGTGTAGTAGTTTTGAGTTTGTAGTTAACACGAACGCAGGTCCGGAGTCTCAGCTGGTTTAGTGAGGTATGCGAGGCCTCCACCTGTCAAATACAATACACAAGCATCAAGAGGGAGACAATGCGAACGATCTTCATGCTCTGATGCCTAAGTCAGTAAATGTATTAATATTGGCAGAGTGTTAGGTAATAATAAGTGTGTAGGAGAGAGAGAGAGAGAGAGAGAGAGAGAGAGAGAGAGAGAGAGAGAGAGAGAGAGAGAGAGAGAGAGAGAGAGAGAGAGAGAGAGAGATTTTATAGGGGATTAGCCTCAGCCTTGTTTTCAATGTGGAACTGAAATGCATCAGTTTCCTTTCCCCAAGCACACGTATTTCACTTGGAAGTTGGGGCTAGCAATCATCTTCCTTTAGTGTTTGACTTGAAGGGAGTTGGTCTGCCGAAACAGCAAAGGTCTACTAGGAGGTTTTTATTTGAAAGCTTTTGGGTCAAAGATGATCAATGTGGGTCTATTGTGAAGGATGCATGGGGAGTAATGGAATCTGAAACTCTATCTTCAAAGTTACGGTTCTGTGCAGAGAGGTTACAAGAGTGGAATCAGAAGGTTGTGGGTCATATTCCAAGGAAGATTGCAGCGTTGAAAGCTGAGTTGCAGCGCTATCCAATTGATGTGTCCTCTGATGCAGAGAAAAGTCAACGTAGGGCTATAAGATATGAGCTGGAAAAATATGCCGAATATGAGGAGTCTCTTTGGAAGCAGAAATCCCGTGTTCAATGGTTGCAAGAGGGAGACAAGAACACGAAGTTCTTCCATGCTATGGCCAAGGGACGTGGTCAACAGAATAAAATCCAAGGTGTATTTGATGAAGATGGAGTTTGGTGTGAAGACCTGGAAACAATTCAAAATGCTTTTGTTTCTTATTTCTCTAATTTGTATACAGCAGAAGGGTGTAATAATGTGAGTTTGGTGCTAGATACCATTCCGAAGAAAGTTACAGATGAAGTGAATGGCAAGCTGTTACAGAAATTTGAGAGATGGGAAATAGAGGTGGCCTTGAAACACATGGGTGCAACAAAGTCTCCAGGACTGGATGGTATGTCGGTGTTATTCTTTAAATCTTACTGGGAGGTAGTGGGAGATGTTGTTTGTGATTTCTGTTTGGGTGTATTAAATGACGGGAAGGACTTGGCTGATTTTAATCATACTCTCATATCACTTATTCCAAAAATTTCGTCTCCGAAGCAGGTGACAGAGTTTCGACCTATAAGCCTTTGTTCCACAGTGTATAAGTTAATTTCTAAAACCATTGCAAATAGATTGAAGAAGCATCTGCCAGATATCATCTCTAGTACTCAAAGTGCTTTTGTTCCCGGTCGAAACATCCAGGACAATGTCATTGCAGCCTTTGAAACTGTCCATAGCATTCGTGTTCAGAAGACAACTACAGAGCCAAAGATGGTGCTTAAATTAGATATTAGCAAAGCATATGATCGGGTAGAGTGGATTTTTCTTGAAGAGGTAATGAAGAAGTTGGGGTTTGCGGATCAGTGGGTGAGTTTAATAATGAAGTGTGTTCAGTCGGTATCTTTTTCTATCCTATGGAAAGGTCAACCGGTTGGACACTTTAACCCCACAAGAGGCATTCGGCAAGGTGATCCTCTTTCTCCATATCTTTTTCTTCTTGTATCTGAAGGTTTATCAGGTCTTCTTCATCAAGCAGACGAGAGGGGTTGGATTCACGGGGTGAAAGTGACTCCTTCTGCACCATCCATTTCTCATCTCTTGTTTGCAGATGACAGTTTATTATTTGTGAATGCAACCACCCAGGATTGTGTTTCCTTGAAGCAGTGCTTGTTACTTTATGAGAGTGCTGCAGGGCAGCGTATCAACTTTCAAAAATCGACACTGTCTTTTGGTCCTAATGTTTATGATCAGGTGAGAATGGAGATACAAGAAATTCTAAGTGTCCCGGTGGTGGATTTTCATGAGAAGTATTTAGGCCTCCCTGTTTGGACCCAAAATAAACATTTTGGCCTGACAAGGCACGTCTTGGAGAAATTGAGCAAATGTCAGTGGCTCAAGCTATATATTATCGACAAATTCGAAATATATATTTAGATGCTAAATAAAGCCTATTATGGAAGCATGGAAGCATGTAAACATGAAAAGTCAACTTTAGCACATTTTCCTACTTCGGCTAGGAGAAACCGAGCTAAACAAGGAAGGAGGGGCTGCAGACTAACCAAATGAAATTGAAATGAGCTAAAACTGTCCAGATCAAATCTAGACATCCCAAGGATCATTTCTTATGAAGAGTGCCAGAGATATTTTAGAGTGGAAGGCATTCAAACAATCAGTCCAATTTTCTACAGAAGCAAAACTGGAAAACTGGACCTGTAAGAGGTCCAGCAGCATTTCCAGCCCAACCGCATGGAATAAAGCTCTGAAAATTTGTCAGGATGATCTACACTCATAGTGGAACATTTTTTATGAAGAAGTCGAAAGCTCATTCGGAAGTCTTGTTGGAGAAATAATTGAAGGAATAAAGAGGCAGAAACTGACCTAAAACCAGCTCAATATTCACATGTTCATGTTTCCTACCCACATGAAGAAAGCTAGATGCTTTTCTTCTTTTCCTTGGATATATTTTTCATGACAATCTCTTTAATAGATCATCATCACTTCTATGTTTCTACACCTTCATGCTTTGCTTTCATTTCATCATTTCTCTATCTTTTCCATATTTTACAAATCACTTTCATACTCCACTTTCATTATTTTTCTTCCACTCATCATTTCACTCTTCTTTTTCTTCCCTATATAAACACATTCTCCTCTCATTCTAAAACACACATTCACATTCAACAACAACATCTCTAAGATGATCTAAGTTCTCTCTAGAGCAAACCTCTCTAAGAGTAACTCCTCTCCTTCTCTTTCTCTTACCGGTGATCACACTCCTAGTCCTAGTCTTCTCAGAAGCCGACTTTCAGTGCCACCAAATCCTCTGTCAACGTGCTTCGGTCCTAGTCTCCTTGGGAGCCGACGGTAGTGCCGCAACCACAACGGTTACAGAACCAGCCAAGCAAGGGTAACGCCCTAGCAACCCAGCCAAGCTAAAGTCACGCTTTAGCAAGATCTCAATACTTCCCGGTGATTTCGCTCTGCTCAATCTGCAATATTGAGTATCGATTGTGTGAACAAGAAGAAACTACAGCAAAGTCCTCACCACGAGGCACAAAGAATCCCGCGACGAGGTTGGTGCTCTCCTCGTCTACAATCGCTTGATAGAAGTCAGGTCAAGGGACACCCCCGACGACCGCACCCGAACGGTGCTGGCACGCCCGCGCAAGAAAAGAGACTGTTGACCAGCTGCAACAAAATTGGAGCCAAACACTCCCAACGACGATAGGTAGGAACAAGAAAGATGTTTTCCGGAAGATGAATGAAAGATTGGATTTTCATTTACAGGGTTGGCAAGGGAAGTTCCTCTCAAAAGCGGGTAAGCTTGTTTTAATTAAAGCAGTGGCTCAAGCTATTCCCACTTATTCTATGAGTGTGTTCCAATTGCCAGTTGGTGTGTGCAAGAAATTTCAATCGAAAGTTAGTCAATTTTGGTGGGGTAAAAGTGGTGGAGCTAGAGGAATTCATTGGTGTAGTTGGGAGAGGTTGTGTAACAAGAAGGAGGATGGTGGGTTAGGCTTCCGGGACCTAAGGGCTTTTAATCAATCCATGCTTGCTAAGACAGTTTGGCGAATCTTCTGGGGTAGACCTTCTTTGGTTAGTACGCTTCTGCAAGCAAAATATTTTCCAAATACGAGTTTTCTGAATGCTTCCTTAGGGACAACGCCTTCGGCAGTTTGGAGAGGATTATTATGGGGGAAACAAGTTCTTGATCATGGAACGAGATGGCGAATTGGAAATGGGAAAAGTGTTAGTATTAAAGGCGATCGTTGGCTACCCTCCCCAACAGGTTTTAAAGTCGTATCTCCTCTTAATATTTCGGTGGATTTAAAGGTGGAAAGTTTGTTTACTGAGTCTGGAGCTTGGAACGTTCCTTTATTAAAATCAATCTTTCTTTTTTTTTTTTTTTTTTTGAAAGGAAAAATCAATCTTTCTTGCACATGAGGTTGACATGATTTTAAGTATGCCTATGGGTTTGAGATCCGTTCCAGACAAGTTGGTATGGCACTTTACAACAAATGGCAGCTTTAGTGTAAAGACAGGGTACTGGGTGGCCCGGGGTTTGCAAGCTAAGAATGGTAATAGTGTGGCTGGGAGCAGTTCTTCTACTCTTCCAGATATATGGAAAAAGGTTTGGAGCCTATTTGTCCCACACAAGATTAAATTATTGCTTTGGAGGGCCATTCAAAATTTTTTGCCATGTGGTCATAATCTACAAAAAAGAAGAATTACACCAGATGCAAGTTGTTGGCAATGCGGTGCTCCTTGTGAAACTCCTATTCATGTTTTTTGGGATTGTCCTATGGCTAGAAGAGTGTGGAATCTGACCTTCTTGAGTGAAGTTTGTAATACGTGGAAGGAGCCCTCCTTCTTGGATTTAATTTCACATGTGCAAAAGGTTGCTGTAAGAAGTGACATGGAGTTCTTTGGATTAATGGTGTGGTGGCTTTGGAGAAATAGAAATCTGCATAGGCATGGAGAAAAGACTTTGAGATCAGAGGATTTGGTGCTAGCTGATGGGGAGTGGCAGATGCAGTATTGCAATGCCAATATCAAGAATTCGGATCATGTTTTGCCTAATTCGGTGGTACAGAGGGAGACTGCGAGTTGGGAACCTCCAGGTATGGGATGTCTCAAATTAAATTTTGACGGCGCTACCAATGTCAGAAATGGTGTAAGTGGAATTGGAGCTGTTTTCCGGGATCATTTGGGCAAGCTTAAAGGTGCCTTGGCAGTTCCTCAGGTCGGTAACCTTCCCCCAAGAGCAGTGGAGTCTTTAGCGATGCTTCATGGTCTAAGGTTTGCTTTGCATGTTGGGTTTAATAAATTGGAAGTGGAGGGAGATGCTTTAACAGTTTTCAATGCTTTAAATATTAGTAGTGATGACCTAAGTTTGGAAGGTCATATTTTAGATGAAGTTAGACAGTTACTTAAGTCTTTTGTTAGTTGTAGTTGGCGGTTTGTAAGGCGAGATTGTAACAAGGTTGCACATCGCCTTGCAAAAGAAGCCTTGAAGTTGAGTCACCCTTTATTATGTTTGGAGTCGGGGCCTAGTTGGCTCTACCAGTGTGTCAGTATGGACTTCGAGTGTGAAATCTAATGTGGGCATAGTTTTCTTCTGAAAGCTTTTGCTCCCAATCTCATTGTAATCTTCGTTTATTAATGAAGTTCATCTTTTGATCAAAAAAAAAGAAATGCATCAGTTTTGAGCATTCTACCCTCTATGGCATTTGTTGTGACTGGGCCTGAGTCTGGCTCAAGTGAAAGTCTGGCTTCTGGTGTTCCCGTAGGTAGGTCACACCCGCGAGAACTTGGCATAACCGGAGATACCTCCAAGCCATAACTGATTATGCTGGGCAATGTGGTGTATGTACAAGATGTGTTCAATGGGAAATAAACAAATGCACGAGAATTATTCAATTTGTTTCTAATAAATTCGGTGAGCGCGTGTGCACTTGCCGATTTCGCAACCCTATTTGTGCAATTGAATTGACGGTTCACACTTCACAATCACCCAATTAAGAGCAAACCTCACAAGTACATGGCATGGGTAACAAACAATTAGGTGCTGGGCTCCATTAATTATTCGGATTGAGACGAGCGGGTTGAGAGAAACATTGCCAAAGACAAAGGTCTCCAAATTGTGAAGAAGAAAGGTTGATGATCGACCTGGTGAAGATGATATGAAGTGGTCCTTGCCTCCAATAATTTCTCAATAGGTTCGAAAGAAACTTTGGGGCCCTAATGCTAATTCATATGGGTCCAAAATCCAAACTAGAAACCAAACTAATTGATCAGAGAGGTTTCTGAAGTTGTTGCATACTAAGAAATTGGATTTAGACGTCTTGATTATTGTTATCAGCTGCCTTCAGCCTGAAACAGATATATATAAGGTTTTCGATATTAATGCTACCACATTGTAGGTCATGAATCATTCACAAAGTTTGTGATACCTCTCCTTATATTATTGAAAGTGTATGTGGAGAATCTACTCGGACAATTATTTCACAGTCATCATGACTGCATCGAGAGTCATTCGATTAGGGGGAAAACAACATACAAATGGAATGAAACCAAAATATTATGCGATCAAACACCCACTATAATTCAGCATAGTAGAAAATCTCGATTCTATTTACACTATAGTTGACAGTCACATTTTCTTCTTTCTTTTGTATATAAAATCCATTGAATTCTTATTGTAATTTATTATTAAACTACTACGTCACATGGGGGGTAACTAGTTTTCACGTTAGAAAATTGTCAAGTCATGTACCATATATATCTACATCGCAAAATGTAGCCAATTCTCACATCAAAAATTGGCTGAGTTAACGCATCTTTTTGAAACCCTAGCTTAAGAAATCAAGTTTGAGAACCATAAATCAGGCATAACAACAAGTGTAACTCACGTTAGCCACTACTAATTGGCTCAACACCGATAGTGTTCTCAATTTAACCACCTATTAAGAATAAAATTTTATTCAAAATGCATCAATACAATTAGTAGTAAATACTAATATAACCTCGCCTGTCGATATGTATTTTCCTTTATCATTGATATTTGAGTTTCATACCTCAGATTTGTCTCAAAGTGAGGTTCTCTGTCCAATCGGACTGGTATTATCGAAGCTGGATGACACCGACGGAGTTTGGTGAAAACGAATGTGGTGTGGCCAGAAGCGGTGGTGTTGCCAGAATCGAATAACTTGAACCATACTTTTGGAATAGTACTCAGTAGTCACCGCAACTTTTATTTAAAAAAAAAAAACAATAGAAGAGTCCAAAGATATTCCCAAAACTTAATCATGATAAGGCACATAATGCAACAATATATATATATTGACACTCATGTGAAAACATTTTGGGTTACATCCTTAATCGAGGATAAGGAAGAAAAACTAGAGGATAGTGAGAGGGAAGTCCATTGACAAGATTGCAAGAGCAGACGTATATAGAAGGAATTCGATGTAGAGGTAACCTTCTGTGACTTTTCCCTAAACACTACGGTTCACGTAAATCCATTGACAAGAAAACAAATTTTGTTGTTGTTAGAATGAACGGAGATTAAACTCTTAATCCAGCTTAATTCTAATACAATTTGACACTTTCGCTCACTGACAAAACAAAAAGATGTAATACTTGTTGGTATGCTCATAAACAGTTGATTTGAACCTAAATTATCTGTAGCGATTAGCCAATAAAGCAAAGCTACATGCAATGATTGCAATATATCAATTGATTAGTTGGTGGAAATAATGAGAGATTAGGCATAAGGTGTTAATTAGCTGTAATTTTTATGGCCTGAAATTGGTAGGTAAATGGAGCTCGTACTAGTTGGTCGGCCATATATAAATGTTAGTTTTTTGTGACTTTGGAGTATGATGTTATTGTTGCTTTCTTTCATGAGATAGATTTAAGGCAAGACAAAGATCAGAGTGTAATGAAAGCAACTCTGATTTGTAAATACTAAACTATGATTACTGTCACATGATTATTGTTTTAATTTTGACTTTTTATTTTAATTAATGTCATATAATTCATTTCACATTATTTTATTAAATGAATAATTTTTTTTTTTTGAATAAATTAAATGAATAATTAATATACAACAATTAGTTTATTGTGAGTCGAACTCACAGCCTTCCATTTACAATGAGACCAAATTGTACTGAACAATTCATTTCACATTCAGAATCATAACAATTTATAAGACTTGAGTCGAAATTATGACCTCTTGCTATAAATATGAGAGAGTTATGTAACTATACCAAATGGTCGTATTTTAAAGTTTAGTTTAAAATTGTTGCGAGGTTACTAGGCACGGAAACTTTGTTTGTGCAAACCTCGGAGGGCTCGGCTAATTTGTGGTGGGGATGGGGATGCAGAGACAATCCACTTGTGGCTTAAGAGAGTAATGTGGTTAAGTAGAGTGAAATATGGTTAAGTGATTGATTGTGAATTATTTTGTTTATTGGCTAACCCAATTTGAGAGTAACTATGTATTTCGTCTATTTCTTGAACTAAAATGAACCCACATTAGAAGCATATCAAAACACTTATTTACAAAAATAGTAATGCATAATTCCCATTTTCTCAATAATTCAGAGCTCTTAGCCACCTCATTTTTGAGGAAAAATTAGTTCAAGTAGGCCAAATGTCTCCTATCCTAGGCTCCTAGCCCCTCATCTCCACTTCCCAGATCTAATTTTTCTCTACCTTAGTCAATAATTAAGAAAATGACTCTAATTTAAAGAACTTTTGCTTAAATTCCAATAGCACTATTCACCCAAAATTAACTTTAAAGTAAAGCCCACACCCTGTCTTTTAATCCCAGTTCTGTCCCCGAATTCATCCAATAAATTTGCCAAATATAATTGAACTGTGAAATCAGAAGGGGTAAATTCCTTCTATAGTACATGAGGTATGACAAATTGGACAATTTGATACCTAGCCTTCAGAAGAGGACAATTTGATACCTGAACTTAGGCTTCGTTTGACCTTTTAGTACTTTTGTTAATTTTTCTGTCAAATATAAGGTTAAAATTGGCATTTAGAATCTATTTATAAAAATAAAATAAAAAGACATGAGTTTTGTGGGTTAATGACCATCAACCTTGGTGTTTGGCTCCAATTTTGTTGCAGCTGGTCAACAGTCTCTTTTCTGCGCGGGCGTGCCAGCACCGTTCGGGTGCGGTCGTCGGGGGTGTCTCTTGACCTGACTTCTATCAAGCGATTGTAGACGAGGAGAGCACCAACCTCGTCGTGGGATTCTTTGTGCCTCGTGGTGAGGACTTTGCTGAAGTTTCTTCTTGTTCACAAGTCGATACTCAATATTGCAGATTGAGCAGAGCGAAATCACCGGGAAGTATTGAGATCTTGCTAAAGCGTGACTTTAGCTTGGCTGGGTTGCTAGGGCGTTACCCTTGCTTGGCTGGTTCTGTAACCGTTGTGGTCGTGGCACTACCGTCGGCTCCCGAGGAGACTAGGACCGAAGCACGTTGACAGAGGGTTTGGTGGCACTGAAAGTCGGCTTCTGAGAAGACTAGGACTAGGAGTGTTGTTTGGACCCAAAATAAGCATTTTGGTTTGACAAAGCGTGTCTTGGAGAAATTGAGCCAATATCAGTGGCTCACATATATATTTTCGATAAGTTCAAAAATATATTATTAAGAGGCTAAATAAGGCCTACCAACATGGAAATGAAAAGTCAACTATAGCACATTTTCCTACTTCGGTTAGGAGAAACCGAGCTAAACAAGGAAGGAGGGTTGGCAGACTGACCAAATGAACTCGAAATAAGCTGAAACTCTGCAGATCCATTCTAGACATCCCATTGATCATTTCTTATGAAGAGTGCCAAAGCTCGTTCGGAGTAGAAAACCTTCAAACAAACAGTCCAATTTTCTGCAGAAGCAAAACTTGGAAACTGGACCTGTAAGAGGTCCAGCAGCATTTCCGGCCCAACCACATGGAAATAAATTCTGAAATTTTACCACAATAATCTACATTCATGGTGGATCATTTCATATGAAGAAATCGAAGGTTGAATCTGAGTTCTTAGTGGAGATAAAAATTGAGGGATAAGGGAGCAGAAAATGACTTAAACCTAACAAATTCCATTAAGTGTTTAAGTATTCAAACCTAACATTCCATTAATGTTTAAGTGCTAAAACCTAACCCATTATGAGTTGTTTAAGGCCAAATAGTGTTGCTTGGTAGCCTATAAATAGAGGCTACAACATAGAACAATTCAAACACTCATTCATACATCAAAACATCTTTAAGATGATCTAAGTTCTCTCTAGAGCAAACCTCTCTAAGAGCAACTCCTTTCCTTCCCTTTCTCTTATCGGTGATCACACTCCTAGTCCTAGTCTTCTCAGAATCCGACTTTCAGTGCCACCAAACCCTCTGTCAACGTGCTTCGGTCCTAGTCTCCTCGGGAGCCGACGGTAGTGCCGCGACCACAACGGTTACAGAACCAGCCAAGCAAGGGTAACGCCCTAGCAACCCAGCCAAGCTAAAGTCACGCTTTAGTAAGTACCAAACCCTCTGTCAACGTGCTTCGGTCCTAGTCTCCTCGGGAGCTGACGGTAGTGCCGCGACCACAACGGTTACAGAACCAGCCAAGCAAGGGTAACGCCCTCGCAAACCAGCTAAGCTAAAGTCACGCTTTAGCAAGTTCTCCCCATTTCCCGGTGATTTTCGCTCTGCTCGATCTACGACGTCGAGTATCGATTGTGTGAACAAGAAGAAACTCAACAAAAGTCCTCACCACGAGGCATAAAGAATCCCGCGACGAGGTTGGTGCTCTCCTCGTCTACAATCGCTTGATAGAAGTTAGGTCAAGGGACACCCCCAACGACCGCACCCGAACGGTGCTGGCACGCCCGCGCATAAAAGAGACTGTTGACCAGCTGCAACAAAATTGGAGCCAAACAAGTGTGATCACCGATAAGAGAAAGAGAAGGAGAGGAGTTGCTCTTAGAGAGGTTGCTCTAGAGAGAACTTAGATCATCTTAGAGATGTTGTTGAATTGTGTTGTTCTTTTGATACTTGTTGTAGCCTCTATATATAGGCTACCAAGCAACACTATTTGGCCTTAAACAATTCATAATGGGTTAGGTTTTAGCACTTAAACATTAATGGAATGTTAGGTTTAAGCACTTAAAACACTAATGGAATGTTAGGTTTAAGCACTTACTGCTCCAATTTTGCTGCAGCTATATCTCCACCAAGAACTTAAAATGGGCCTTCGACCTCTTCACATCAAATGATCCACAATGAGTGTAGATCATTGTGGCAAATTTTCAGAGCTTTCTTCAATGTGGTTGGGCCGGAAACGCTGCTGGACCTCTTACAGGTCTAGTTTTCCAGTTTTGCTTCTGCAGAAAATTGGACTGATTGTTTGAAGGCCTTCCACTCAAAACTAGCTCTGGCACTCTTCATAAGAAATGATCCTTGGTCTGTCTAGAATGGATCTGCAGAGTTTCAGCTCATTTAGAGTTCATTTGGTCAGGCGGCCGCTCCTTCTGTTTAGCTCGGTTTCTCCTAGCCGAAGTAGGAAAATGTGCTAAAGTTGACTTTTCATGCTTCCATAGTAGGCTTTATTTAGCCTCTAAATATATATTTCGAACTTGTCGACAATATATAGCTTGAGCCACTGACTTTGGCTCAATTTCTCCAAGACGTGCCTTGTCAGGCAAAAATGCTCATTTTGGGTCCAAACACCTGGGTCTTCATCATTTTTTGGGTCATTTGAAGTAAATAAATATGAATTAATGCTTTTGGGTTATGTTGAAGATGACATAATTGAATTTTATGTTTAAAAAATTTAGTCGTCGTGATTTGAACACCCACAATACTACTTTCGGTGGAATAGACATAGCTCGGTGGAGTAAGTCTCGTGGGTGTTCAAATCACGACGACTGTATTTCTTACACATAAAATTTGATTATTTCATCTTCAACATAATCCAAAAACATTAATTCGTACTCATAAAATGATGAAGAATGACTATTAACGCACAAAATTCATGTTTTTTTTATTTTGTTTTTATACATATATTCAAAATGTAAATTTTATCCTTATATTTGATTGAAAAATTAACAGAAATACCAAAAATGTCAAAGGGAGCCTAAGTTCATGTATAAAATTGTCTTCTTTGAAGACTAGATACCAAAGCATTAAATTGACCATACCTCAGTTACCATAAAGGAAATTTACCCAATCATAAATAAAAATCAACTTCTCCTTCCTTTTTCCGTGAATTAATTTGCCTTGTTTTCACTCTAGTACTGTGATGATTCTGGAATGTGGTCCTCGCCCCCCATTTGAACAATAATATCTTGAACATCGATCTAGTTACAAATGACAATGAGGAATCAGCTTTCATACAAATGGGATTGGAAAAATCTCATTTGGTTTGGACCACTATAATACTAGTGAGCCCACTGATTATTTTGATAATATATATGCTAAAAATTACGTTCTCATTATAGGTCATTGCATATATGAATACGAGTGAAACAAACAACAATCGACAACTTGAATTTTGGATCTTGGATAGAATTGCATATTTGCATTATATCACTATTGTCGTTGTTGTTCTTCTATACATACCATCTTAGTCAGATTTACACAACACAAAAGGCCAAAAATTTAGCTCTCTTTCTTGAAGGAGGCTTTTATAATGTGTACTTAGCATGACACCATATTTTTCTTTTATTATTGAGATTTGTAGTTTCCATAAATGCTCTACTAATGTGACGTTCATATATGACAATGAAATGTCATAAACGTTGGGTAGAACATCGAAGTATTTCATTGTTTAATAAGTGGTTATCGCATTGAGGACCCTAATGTACATAAATCTGCTAATGATAATGAGAATACAAACTGAAAGGAAATAAAATTAATATCATGGTAATAAAAATTGAAATCAAGCTCGAGTGATGGGATTGGAAATTGGGTATCTAATAGGGTTTATGTTTGAATCCAAAATCGACCTAATCAAGGTCTCTGCCCATCTTCCAAGGCTGATGGTATGGGAAGTAGATTTTACAGTTGGAGACCAATGTCATTAACTAGGTTTTGAACCCTGTGATTGCATATTGTGCTCGATCGGAATTTGGTCAAATGGATTTGCGCCTCAAGTCCAAGGTTCAGAACCAAGAACCCAAGATTTGGACTTGGTTCCATCAAAACACTTGAACTATACCAAACCACATTGTCTTACCATTAAACTACATCTGTCAATTTAAAATATTTGAACTTAGTGTCGGTTTGTGTTTTCAAGAACCAAAGGGCTTAGTTTCATGGTTCGTTACACTAGAACTGAGTTGGTTTTAGTATTAGTCCAAGAGGCGAGGAAATGAAGGAGAGACTTGAAAATTAGGTTAAGACTAAATTAAATCATGGCTTCGATTCAAATATAACCAAAAAAACAAAAACACCAAAATCGAGTCACCGCAAAAGAAAAAAAAAATATATATATACATATTGTGTTTTTTTTTTTTCTTGTCTAATGTAGAGATTTGTTGTTAAAGGTAAAATAGAAATCATACTACAAACAAAAAAAAAAGAAAGAATATGAACAAATAAAAAAATGTCGTACCCTTTCAGAAAAAGAAAAATTTGTTGTGCACAAATCGGGGAAGGGTCTCATGAATCATGACAAGTGCCTTCATCACAAACACCTCGTGACCCGTGCCCCCAATTACGTGTCTACTTTTAATTTAGCAAAAATTTAATTAATTTCCGTACACTTACTCCCCACACCCCACTGCAGTAATTAAACTTTATTTCCCTTTCGAGAAAGTTTCGCTTTCTCGAAATAATTAATTTCCCTGCAAAAAAAAAAAAAAAAAAAAAGAAAGTCCAAATTGTATAAAACGCCAATTTGGGACAAGATTTTTCCTTCTCTCTTTTTTTTTTCTTCCTCTTATTGTTTTGTCTTTGCAAGTCTCTCTCTGCTTCCTCCAATAATGTCATAGCAACCCTTCACCCATTTCCCAATTGTTCCAGTCCCTGAACTAAAAACTCAAACTGGGTCTGTCTCTAATTCTGATTTGAGCTCCAAAGCTTCTTGCTTTCTCTGCAAAGATTGAAGCTTTTTTCGTTTCTGGGTCATGTGTTTTGGTAATTTGTTGACTTGATAGAGCAACTGGGTTTTGTTAATTCGTCGAAATTAAAGTGTTGGTTGGTTGGTTGGTTCTGTGTTCTTGGAGATTCAGATTCTGGGTTGGTGAGGTAATATAGTATATGCTAGATCTTTACCTTTTTAATCTTTTATACCAACTTTTTAAATTCCTTGACAGTGTCTCTCTCATATTTTTAAAAAGTTTGATTCTTTCTGAAGCTGTTCATTGGTTTATTGACTGATTCTACTCTTTTATTTTACTGGTTGGGCTTGTGTGTAATGTGTAAAGTAGCAGATTAGTGGACTTGACTTAGATCTGATTGATTTTTTTTCACAAATAAAATTCAAATAAGTTCTGGAGTCTGTGGAGTTTCTCAGCTACTATGAAGCTATTGTAATTCTCATATAACATTAGGCACTCGGAAATTTGTGGTAACAAAGCTGGTTTTGGTTGTTTGGAAGTATGACAAGGAAAGGAACTGCCAATTGAAGTTTGGATGCTCTTTCTCTTGCTCTTAAACCTAAAAACTCCAAGGAATTTCGGAATATTGTTGGATCCAAAATGCATCTATCCATTTGCGGTGTTGTTAGTGTCATCGAAGATACAAAGCTAGTTAAGCATCCAGTAGTGTGGTAAAAAAGATGGCAAATATGAAAAAAGAGTGAAATGAGTGTATTTAGGTAGGCAACCATTGCTAATGGAGCTGTTATGATCTGCACTGTATATTTTAAATTTGTGTTTTTAATGCAATGTTTTGAGGGATGGGAAAAGAAGTATCAACTGTATCTGACATGAATTTCAACCTTTTATGGTGTATGCATCTCTCTCTCTGATTTTGAATGCGGTTGTTCTGTATGTTCAAGCTCTGGCCAATCTTTTCAGACCAATATTGTAGATAAAAAACATCACAGTGACTTACCATATTTCACCGTTATTGATTTGCACTGAGCCCATTAAGGAAAACATCGGATGCTTGTTTAAAGCCAAAAGATATGATATTTGTATTCATTTAACAATCTGAATGCTTCCAGTTTGGAATAGATCTTATTTAGTGAGATCTTGCTTCCGTGTGTTTTAACTCTATTGTTATATTTATGCTTTCGCTGTGAACTGTTCATGGATTTGTTGACTGTATTAAAATGGTTTAGCTCTACTGATTTTAAGAAGTTGATTTCCCATTCCAGGTAAAACTGCCACAAGTCATCGTTGTTATTTATTTGTGCAAAAGTATTTACTGTCAGTGACCACAGCCTTAGCTTGAGGAATACCAGAGCCATACTAAAGAGATGTGGTCCCTTGCATTCAGCTGAAATGAAGACGTTACAGGTGCCACTTTACAATTTTTAACATAGGGGTCGTGATATCTAGCTTGTTTTGTGCACATATTGCTTTTCACTAAATTGAATACTCCTATTTTGGGTTCCACAGAGTGGGCAAGAAATACAATCTTCAAACCAAGCTATACATGATACACAAGGTGACCAAGTGAAAAACCAAACAAATGAGGCTCCTGGAACTGATTCAGCTTCAATATCATCTTCAGGCAATGACAACAAGAAAGTATCACGCCAAGATATTGAACTTGTAAGGCCACCAAATCAAACTATTCTTGCAACCTTTTCTTTTTCTACATTTGTTATTCTATTATGTTTTACCGTGTTCTGAATATTGTTCTCGAATGAGTTAGACTAATACATTTTCCATCTTTGTGATGGTATGCTCTCCAAAATGAATTTTTGTAGGTCCAGAATCTAATAGAGCGGTGTTTACAATTATATATGAATAGAGAAGAGGTGGTTAAGACTCTCTTGACTCGCGCAAGAATAGATCCTGGATTTACCACTTTGGGTAGGTAACTTCAGATTACAATTTAAAATATGTGTAACCTGACTACTCTAATTACATATCTTAAGCTCTTAAACCAAGAATTGGTTGATTATGAAAACCATGATCCTGGTGTATGTGTTTTCCATTAGTTATATAATTAAAATTAATCCATATTTTTTATTTAGTTTTTTGGTTGCCTTTGTCACTTTTAGCATAGGATCCACTGATCCACAACTGAAATGATGTGGGACCGGGCAGTTCATGGTTATATATGTACTAGACATGTTACTACAGCTATACATGACATTTTCTCCTATAATGAGGATTTGATGAATTAAATATCTTAAGAAGCTACATGATATTTTTCGTTTTAAACGTAATATATGCACCAAGATCATCTTTCTTTTCTTGTTTCAGTATGGCAGAAGTTGGAAGAAGAAAATGCTGACTTTTTCAGGGCCTATTACATAAGGCTAAAATTGAAGAAACAAATCATCCTGTTTAATCATCTACTGGAGCATCACTGTCATCTGTCGAAGTATCATCCCATGCATCCAAAGGTTCCTTTGGCACCTATACAGAATGGGATTCATCCCATGCCTGGTAAGTTTTCAGCTTACAGCAACATGGAGGTGTAAGAGAAAGATTTAATCCTATTTTGATAGTAGTAGGTCTATATATCCTCATTTCTCCTTTGGTGGATGCACGAGGATCATAATTGGGTTCCTTAATGGTAACAGAACTATGGTCATTTGGAACTTTGGGTGAATTCTTGATTGACGTTAATGAGGAGGGTAAAACATGATGCTTGATAAAGATTAAGCTAAAGAATATTACTTTTGAAAATATCGTGGTTACAGATGTATATAAGCCTGGGAGTATGTGATTGATATGTATTATGGTTTATATGATGATTTCCATTTGTATTCACTGCCGCTTGTTTGCAGTGCAGTTAACAACTTACCTATGGGATACCCTGTCCTTCAGCAACCTCCAATGCGGGCAGCAGGTCAACCCCATCTTGATTCCATGGGAATATCTAACTGTCATGTAGTTAATGGAGTTCCCGCACCGAGCAATTTCCATCCAATTCGGATGAATTCTGGGAATGAGTGAGAATCTGTCCTTTGCCTCATTCTCTGTTTAATTACCAGTTAACATGCCAGTTAATATTTTAGCGAAAAAGAAAAAAAGAAAAAAAAGTTTTGTTCCGCCCCTGTTCGCATTGTAAAAGGAAGTATATTGGTTCAAAGTCCAAACATGTGTATTGGATGACTGTGGCTTCTAATCTGCACCTATATCAGGTTTTGTTCAATAGAATTTTTGCTAATGGAAACTGTTTTTCTCCTTTTTGAAGTATGGTGATGGACTGCAGTAGTTCTGATGTGGTTCCTGTAATTCCACCAAACAGCAACATGTCATCCATGTCCGAAATTCCTGTAAGTCCTACATCAGTTGCATCCAGTGGTCATTTCCCTTTCACTGCATCAGAAATATCAGGAATGGGAGTAGACACATCGGCACTTGATACAACATTTACATCTGATGTGGCAAGTAATGGGTTGCAGCTTGGACCCGATGGTGGGGGTGGCAGATCACTGGATCAGATCCAGTGGAATTTCAGCCTATCAGATCTTACAGCAGATTTGTCCAACTTAGGAGGTAAGTTTATTTGAACCACTTATAACCGTCTCTAAGCGTGTAAGCTACCTTTAGAAATTGTGGACAATTTATGTATCAAAATACTTATAGTAGAGCTGTATTCAAAGACATGAATCCAAAATACCTTTAGAAATTGTGGACAATTTATGTATCAAAATACTTATAGTAGAGCTGTATTCAAAGACATGAATGCAAACCAGGAGCGAAAAGAAAAGAAACTGTACAAACTGTTGAAAGCCAGACGCTATTCATTTTGACACAGTTGATTTATCAAACATATAGGAGGAAACATACATGCTTAATTTACAGACTTGTGCAAGATTTTCCATAAAGTTTTCTTGCATGTACATTCTATAATCATTGAAGCAAAAATTGAATATGTACGAGTTCGTGAAATGCTGTTATGGCAGTAAAACTTTTGGTACTTCTAAAGCTGTTGAAAGGCTGCTTACATGCGTGGCCAAATATAGTTAGATCCAAGCATGAACAAAGAAATAGAGTAGCTGTTGTATAATGCATGTCTCACGCTTTCTTTGATGTTTGCCGGGATATCTTTTGCAGATTTAGGAGCCTTGGGAAACTATCCTGGCTCCCCCTTTCTGCCTTCTGATTCTGAAATTCTACTCGACTCTCCCGAGCAAGAGGATATAGGTAATGGAAATTGCCTCTTTTCATTAGTTTTACTGATTTGTGAGATGTGGTTGGAGGTTCAAACATGCCTAAGATTGATTGTTCCCTTAATTTCCCTTGTTAGCAATTGAACCATGCATGGTATATCTTGGTTATCAGTTACTAATCACTTTACCTTGCTTTAGCAGAGGAATTCTTTGTCGATTCTGTCCCCGAGCCACCTTGCTCTCAATCAGATGAGGAGAAACCCTAGATAAAGGTGGGGAAAGTCCCGTTACACTTGAAATTGATAGGAAGGAATATCACTCCATTAGAGTTTGTCATCCACTCACTAAAAGACACTTCAGGGTTCTATTATCAGCAGGTTTCAACATTTCTAGTTAGCTAGTCTGATCTGTATTAGCATACAGATAGGAAATTCCTTATAATCGACTAGTATTTGTAATTTTTCTTTCCAGAAACTTAATTATCGGCGAAAGTTGAGGAATAATTCAGTTGGTTGTCATGTATTTGGATAAATTGGTATGATTAATGCTACTTCAAGCATTATCATCCACCTCTTGCCAAGTTCTCTCTTTGCCATATGAACTTATTACTTAACATTCATCTAACATACGAAGTAACAGGCTGATTTTTTTTATCTCAGTTTTTTAATTATAACGGTTTCTTGGATTGTAAGTTAACGGAGATTTCACACATTTGAAGGGGACTAGCATATATTCATTGCCAAACTTTCAATTGATAAATCTTTTTATTTTTATTTTTTGAGAATAATAGTTAACCATTTTATTAATAATAAACATAAGAAAAATTACAACTTAAATATGTAGAAACTACATCAAAATATAAAATAATAAGGGAAATACTAGATGCAATAAAGCATCGGAAATAAAACTTAACAAAGGTACGAAGGGATGCAATTAAGCATTTGATGACGCCTAGAATAGAGTTCGGGCTGTGTAAAACGGTTCCAATAGTATGGCCGATCATGCTTCCACGCATATAAATACGTTTAATAGAGGGTAACCTTCTATCAAGATAACCGCCGGTAGTGTGACCGACCATGCCCACCCCACGCAAAATAATACGTCGAGTAGAGAGCAATCTTCTACCTAAGTTGCCGCAATTCCAATTCCAAAGTATAGTAGGAAACAGCGTCCCAAAAAGTCTCCTGGGTCCCAAATGCGGATCCAAACAGAATATAAGGCCAAACAAAGGCCCATCTTGAATGGCCCAACCAAAAAGAAGCCCAGAACTAGTTGGGCACCCGAAACCTCTATGGGCACCCAAACCTGCCCTAACCTCCCCTGTTCCACCATCCCTTGCCGGAGAAACCCAGAGCGAGTTCCGGCCGCTCGAAATGCACCGCCACCTACCCCACCAGCCTTGGAGCGGTTCCCACGAAGAACCAGAGGAAGGTTGTTTCTCAGCCCGACCCAACCCCCTTTGATCAAAGCTGCAGGGTAGCGAACATCAAAGCCAAACCCAGATTCCAGCCGCCACATGGATCTCGGCCCCGACAGTTGCAACATCGCCCGACGTCGGAGAACCCGATCCCTCCAGCACGACTCCACCCACCTCCACCAGATGTAGCGCAGGTCCAGCCGAAAGCCCAGGCACTGCTCCACTCCGATTGCCGGTCTAATGCACAACTGGATCAACAACCGGCCCATCACGAGCCCTTCACTCGCCCCCAGTCCAGATCCGCACACTGTCGACTTGAGCCGTGCCCGAGATGGCCGAAGACGTCCGACTCTCGGATCTGTCCTGCCCGAGATTTTCCAGTCACCAACAATCCCCAATCCAAAAGGACGATGAACCGATAGCGACCTCAAGGCCCAGATCGAACCAATCTGAGGAGGAATGAACGAAGTCGCTACAACACAGGTAGAGGACCTCGACGTCTTGGAGGGTAACAGATAAAAGGGGGAGACGGCCTGGACCGTACTCGATGGCTGCGACACCAGGGGAAGTGCCGGAAATTTGCTCATGGAGGAAGTTGCAGAAACGCATACCCAAGGGTGGCGTTCTCTCAAACCCTAGGGTTTATCATACTGTGTAATGAATTTCAATTGATAAATCTAGAAGATTGCTCCTTTTTGACACCCGTCATGAATAATTGTATAAAATTTCACCTACTTGGTTCATTTTCAACGTACGACGTGACAAACTTTAATACAAATGAGTGTAATAACATATTTTCAAGAATAAAAGCCTCCTGGTCCTGGTCCTAATTTCACATTCCATTACATTATTGATTCATATTTGCCTAATTGGACTAATTCTTTCCCCTCTGTTTAAACAACTTATAGTTGTTCCAAGACAAACTTGCCTCCTGAACTGTTTTGTTGACCTAATTTACAAGGACTCTGTCTTTAGATATTAGTTAATTGAATCAAGACATTTCAACTAATTAGTACAGATGAAAGTCCTCCAAGTACTGAATTGTTGCCGGCTATACGTATTTGCTGATTAAGCATAATCTTAACCCTGTTTTTGTTTAATTAGACATAATCACATCGGGCTAATGTGGTTTACTGCTAATAGGTTCGTGATACAGATATTGTACCAAACTTGGAAAAGCTTGCTCTCTTTTTTCTATTAGGATTTGGAACCTAATAACGTAACTAGCAGGCTCATTTCTATGCTCGGTTATTTTTATTTATGAAGAATGTTGCAAGGGATATACAACTTGAACCTCAAGCTGCAATAAAATTTTTATATTAACCATCTTATAAAAAATCTTAAATAATAGTAAGAGTAAGTCCATCCGTTGGGTCATCAAGCTAGTCACTTACTATTCACTGTTTTTTATGTTTATTTCCACCATCTGGGTCACGGGCATAGTTTTCAAACTGACCTGGTGACCTTTGGGTCACTTTCATGACCTGCAAACTGACTCGATGAACCAGGTCAGTTTGGAAACTGTGCTCGTGACCCAGAGGGTGAAAATAAACACTAAAAAGTAATGAATAGTAACTGACCCGGTGACCCAACGGGTGAACTTACTCTAAGTGTCTTTTATAAAAAATAAAGGAGCTTCTATTCATACTTCCCATATTAACATTTGGACCTCCCAACTTTTTTGAAACTTTAAAAATCCTATTTTGCCCTAAATCCAATAAAAAAATCTCAAATATCATTCGCATCCAATACCAGCGATTAGACGCCTCTCTCAAAAACCCTAAACACGTTCCATCTCTCTCTCTCTTCCCCATTATGTGATGATAGTAAGGTAATTGAAGAATTTGACAAAGAAGATTGCAAATATTTTTCTCAAGTACTAAAGCTGGAACTATACAAACACAGGATAATACCTCTAACATACTAGATTTTGACAAGTCAAAGAGTCTAATGTAAAGGTGAATCGTGATATCAATCAAAAGGTAGATCATAATTATACAATAGTGATTATCTCTCACTCTCCATCTGCATCTGCTTTGACAATTATCAGTCTTTTCTTCTATAGTAATACAAACTCTAGAATATGGTTGGAATTCACACAGAAAATGCAAACTTTCTATATGTAAATTGAATTAGATTTCTGAGAGATGACAAGAATTTAAGGGCTATAAGAACTAAAACTATCTCCAAACATTTGAAGAAACTTTCTGAAGGTAATTGAGATACATGTTCCCACATCAGATGAATCTCAATATGATTTTAAATACTATTGCTATGTGAGTGTCCCATGGACTAATGTAACGTCTAGTAATAGGTTTGCTTTCTTCTCATAATTGACAGGTTCCGTCGCTGGTTGCTGGAGGCGTCGATGAAAGAGGTACACGAGTGGTGTGAAATAAGGGTAAAACTGGAAACTTTAGGGTTAATTTTGGAGAGAAGGTCTAAATGCTAAAATAGGAGGTATAAATAGAAGCTCCCTAAAACATAAAAAGAAAAATACTGCATTTCCTTTTAAGTGAGGTTGATGTATGTTGTGACTTGTGAGATCACAAAAGATGAGTCATAAATTCATAATTGATGGAGCTGTACGTGGTTTGCATTTAAAGGAGACACAATGAGGCAGGCTAGCTTTTATGTGAAATCATCATGAGAAATTCTTACATAGGACAAACGTACCACGTGGCGGTGGGACAGTTCAATTAAAACTCATAAAATTTTAAATGTGTTCCGAAACTATTAGTACTAGTTAAAATGAAATACCCAAAACATCTCCTTGCATGTTAACTGATTGAACAACCCTACCAGCCACGTGGTACGTTTGTCCTACGTAAGAATCTCTCATCATTGAGGAGGTTTCGTGGTCACTTGATTATTGAACTTGTATGGTTGTATGATACCAACACCCCAAAATTTCATCTGTCGTTCTTGACAAAGATGGATGACCTTATTGCTGATTTGCTGGGAGGTCTTTTTCGATCCGCTGCTTTCTGAAGCCATTGCCCTTTGAGGAAAGTGGATGCTTTAAGGCATAAAGGGTTAACTTGGAAAGTGTAGGTTATGAGAGCTTGATACAATCTGCAGTTGCACAAGGGTTTCGGACATCAAATGACAGGGAAGGAGCGATCTATTCGGACTTGAAACTTCTTCTAACAAATTAAGTAGGGAGAGATACAATTAGATCGAAGGATAGTTATTGAATGTGTGATACTACTTAGTTACAAAGATTTTATCGTATGATCAAAAAAATAAGAGCCTTATAAGATGACAAACTTACACTCAATACTTAAAATTTAAGAAATATAAAAATTGTTTCGTTAAAATTTTACAACAGCGAAGATTCTCATATTTTCTTTAGACTCTATCTAATCAACAAGTAGCATAAGGTAAGTTTAAAGCCGCCTTAACAATGAATAGCTATTACAAGACCAATGTTTTGATCACATGCAAAGCAAGCTAATTAATCATAATAAAAGCAAAGCTTATTCTTACAAAACAAGATGTTAGATATCTCAAATTGTCACACACTAATTTCTTTATTCCATTTGCCTAATTAGATTACTGTTACAGAAACATCACAGTCAGATTTTCCAACCTAATACCCAAAATATAACCCCCACAAAGCCACAAGTTACAAAAGAAAACGGTATACCATCAGTAGCTTCTTGGAGACAACCTCAAGGTGGCTGTGTCTTGACTGACTTTTCTAATGCGTGGACTCTGTCTATCTACCCCTCTTCCCTCTTATATACTCCCTTTAAAACTCTCCCATATAAACTGCCATTTAGAACCAACCTTCTCTCCCCCACGAAATTTCTCTCTGTGCCTTTTGCTCAGAAAACGATATTTCTCATCCTTGATCATCGAGTTTCAGGCCCTATTAGTACTTTTTCGCTGCAACTTCCATCTTGGTTTTGTTTGGAGGTTGGAACTTGGTGAAGAGATCAAAGAGTCTTGCTCTTTGTTGACTTGGGTTTTTATGCAAAGGTAAAGTGAGGAAGTTAACTTGGGGAAGGGGTTGAATTTTCTGGTTTCTGAACCTGCATGCAACTTTTCTGGGTTGTCTTTGATTTTGTGAATGAATGAGATTGGAGTTTGGTGCTGATTAGGACACTTGGCTGCTTATCTTGGATTGTTCATCCCTGGTTTGCTGGTTATCCTCCCACCTTTGAATTAGTCAATATTTATACTCTAATTTTAATTGTATAATATCTACTATCCCTAAAGTTCAAGTCTAGATTATTATGGTGTAATTGCTAATTCACTTTTTTTTATCCTCATTAATGGGATGGTTAAAAAGTAGAATGAAAGTATGCATGTTAACCTAAACGATTTACATGTGGAAGGATTGACTTGGGTCAACGAGAAAGTTGACATTGTAATTGACTTTCATTGCAAGATTATTGATTAATAGTCATGCTTGTCACTCTTGCATTGGAGATTTGATATATTACCAATAATTCAGTTCTTATTAGGCAAATTTTCAATATTCAAGTTGGAATCTTGCAGGGCCTGGATTGTAGCTCTTCCAAGAAGTAAATAAAGCAAATCAGAAGATCCTGATATGAATCTAAAGGGGACCAAGTTTGTAAGGTTAGTTGGTTCAAGCCTGAGTGATAATAATTTACTTCAATGTTGCTCTTAATTACTACTTCTGTTTGCTTTTAACTACTTATGCTGGATACCCCGCTGGATTTGTTAGATGATTTTAGTTTCACTTACTAAACAGTCCACGCACTGAGCAAGTTGATTCTGTACTTATCTAGCTATTTGCTAACACTTGGTTTGTGCTGCATGGTATGTTTGATGTTCTATCCAGGTTTGATGATTGGCATTCAGAGAGATCTTCAAGTTCTGAGAGGGAATTTTCGACTGATGATGGACGAAATCCAAGAAGAGCTAGACCATCTGTGAATGCAGTATTGAGTAGTATTTGGAGAGGATTCGATAGGGGTTCAGATAGGTTTAAAAGCTTCAAAAAACCATTAAGTCCCACTTCTGTAGGTAAGCAGCCAGCAAAGGAGTCAGGCCCTTGGAAGAACATTCTCGACCCTCAGGGATCAGTTCTTCAGAGTTGGAATAAGATATTTGTGATATCCTGTGTCATAGCTGTGTCATTGGACCCATTGTTTCTTTATACTTTAGTGGTTGATGGCAATAATAAATGCCTTGGTTTGGACAGAAGGCTGCAGATCATTGCTTGCGTTCTTCGTTCATTCACCGATGTTTTCCATATACTTCATATTATTTTTCAGTTCCGCACTGGGTTTATTGCCCCATCTTCTAGAGTATTCGGAAGGGGTGAGCTAAATGATGACCCTGTGGCCATTGCAAAAAGATATTTGTTTTCATACTTCATTATAGATGTTCTAGCTATTCTTCCTCTGCCACAGGTAACAATGAATTCTTCTAAGTATTTCAAAGCTCTAGAAAGTATGTTCATGGTGGTAATATTTTGTTCTCTTAATTTGTTCAGGTTGTAGTTTTTTTCGTAGTCCCTATGATAGAACGCCCAGTTCCAATGGCCGCAAAGAACTTATTGACAATTGTGATCGTTTGCCAATATGTGCCAAGACTTATACGAATCTGTCCACTATACAAAGAAGTTACAGCAACTTCTGGCTTCCTGACTGAAACAGCGTGGGCGGCAGCTGCATTCAATCTTTTGCTCTACATGTTAGCCAGCCATGTAAGTTTGATTTGATATCTTTCAACACCATCCTATAAATCCTTTTAGTTTTTCTGATCTGATGATAGATGCTATATACCAGTTAGTTGGAGCATTATGGTACTTGTTCTCCGTAGAACGAGAGTATTGGTGCTGGCGTGATCATTGTGGAAATGATGTACATTGTAAGCGGTACCTGTACTGTGGCCATGGCAGGGAAACTAACACGACAATTGTTAACATGTTAAAAGATTCTTGCCGTCTTACCAACCCTGAGGACATTACAAATTCATCTGTGTTCAACTTTGGAATATTTTTCGAGGCTCTGGAGTCTGGTGTGATGGAGACGACAGATTTTCCAAAGAAATTTTTCTACTGCTTCTGGTGGGGTCTGCGCAGCCTTAGGTTTGTAATCATAACTTTTAACTCTACTCTTAAGTTTAGTAGTCAAGCTTTCTTCCTTGAGATTGCATGCAGATGTACATAACAAGGTTTAACTTGGAGCCGTTTTGCAGTTCTCTAGGTCAAAACCTCAAAACAAGCACTTTTGTTTGGGAGATACTCTTTGCAGTCTTTATTTCTATCTTCGGACTGGTGCTATTTTCATTGCTTATTGGAAATATGCAGGTAATACTTGAATCTCAGTGACTGTCTTGACAACATATGCTGTGACCACATTTTATAAGATCATTACAGTTGTGCTGAGCTTTGTGCTCCATGCATGCCATCTAAACTAACTGATGAGGACTTGGAGAGTGTTTTTGACCAAAAACCAGACTATGGATTCTGTAAATTGAATTAATAACCTTGGACTACAATGACATTTGTGTCAAATCAATCTCTTAGTAGTGTTGCTGTATGACACATGTTAAATGATTATGTTCTTCGAGTTTGCTAAGAGCTGGACTGAGTTAGTGAAAAATGCTAAAACCTCATTTCGTGTGATGTTACAGAAATTTCCTCATTTCGTGTGATGTTACAGAAATTTCTGCAGTCAACTACTCTGAGAGTTGAAGAAATGAGAGTGAAAAGGCGAGATGCAGAACAGTGGATGTCCCACCGAATGCTCCCTGAGAAACTGAAGGAAAGGATCAGACGCTATGATCAGTATAAATGGCAAGAAACAAGAGGTGTTGAGGAAGATACTCTAGTTCGTAACCTTCCTAAAGACTTGAGGAAGGACATAAAACGCCATCTTTGCTTGGCTCTTGTTAAGAGAGTGAGTGTTTTCACTAAAAGTTCCTTCATCATTATTTGTCCAAGTATTAGCAGGTATTTTCATTGCTTTGATTTTCCTTAGGTGCCAATGTTCGAGAAAATGGATGACCGACTGATGGATGCCCTGTGTGATCATCTCAAGCCAGTTCTTTTCACAGACAACAGCTTCATCATCCGAGAGGGTGACCCAGTTGATGAGATGCTATTTGTTATGCGTGGAAACTTGGCAACTATGACTACTAATGGTGGAAGAACTGGCTTCTTTAACTGTGCTGATCTTAAGGCCGGTGACTTCTGTGGAGAAGAGCTTCTTACATGGGCATTGGATCCAAAATCCACTTCCAATCTTCCTAGCTCAACTCGAACAGTGGAAGCTAGAACTGAGGTTGAAGCATTTGCTCTCAGGGCTGATGATTTGAAGTTTGTCGCCTCCCAGTTTCGGCGCCTGCACAGCAGGCAGGTCCAACATGCTTTCAGGCAAGGCTCTAAACCATGGTTTTGCATTTTTAAGCAAAAATAACCCATTGTACAATCTGAACGAAAAAAAAAACCCTCACAACATTAGCTTATGTTCAAATATGAAATAGAAGTAGCATCCTCCTTTTTTTCTTTTTTGTCATCTGTTATTCTTAAAGTAGAGTACTTCTGATGACTTGATAGGTAAAACCTCAGAACTTGTTATATTGAATCAAAGCGGTATCGGGATTGAAAATATCGTTCTTCTTGACAGCTTCAATCTTGATTTTGTAGTAATGCTAGCCTAAATGTCTACTTTCAGGTTTTACTCCATGCAGTGGAGGACATGGGCAGCCTGTTTCATACAAGCAGCTTGGCGCCGGCACTGCAAGAGAAAGCTTGAGAAGTCATTACGTGAAGCAGAAGACAAGCTGCATGATGCTTTTGCAAGAGATGCCGGAACCTCACCAGGCCTTGTTGCCACTGTATATGCATCAAGGTTTGCAGCCAATGCACTACGCGCCTTGCGACAGAAGGGTGTGCGTGACACTAGACCTTTACCAGCATTGATGCCACTGCTACCTCAGAAGCCCACTGAGCCTGATTTTACTGCAGAACATCAGGAGTGACTTCATCCTCATGGAGTGTGATAACCATCTCAATTTTGTATCTATATACAAGGTCCTTTCTTAGAGGTTTCCTGTGTACAATATCTTAGTAACTCTGTGATCCATTGAGGATTCTTCGTATATACTTACCATTTTTTGTTCTCTTTTGATCCAAGGAGGGTCAATGTGTATACATCTTCATACATGACATTATAATATGTAAATTTCTATGTAAAAAGTATTTTCCTTTTGTAAATTGGTAAAATCCAGATGCTCAATATACTTCCCTTTTTGGTATTAACAGCTACCTTACACCACTATATAGTTCACGATTAACACAATTATCAATATGCTTTTTTCAAGTAGGATCACTGTCACACCTTCTAGAGCTGTTCTACTTTTTACAGTGTGAAAATCATGTAAGATCCACTCCAGATATGAGCTGAATAAATAGTTTAATCTATAGCATATTTCCTAAACCAAAAACAGAGAATTTTTCTCCGAGGTTTATGCACCTTTGTATTTGAAAAGAGGTACAGAAAACCAAGTTTAATGTCAATACAGATAGAAACAGATCATAATGTACTAACTACGAAGTTGTTCTATCAAAAGGGAATCCACTGTTAACTGACTTATTCGCCGTCTAGTCCTAAATTATAACCAACTGATTAGCACATTATTATTGTGCCAAAGTCCTTTGCTTCAGAAAGCGGGGTCCGTGCACCATGGAAATATGGAATGGGTTCAGGTAGATCTTTGACTAATTTTGTTTCTTTTTCCCCTTGACATGCTTCTCTAGACTTTTGAGTCTCTGCTTGAGAATTGAAGACGACGATATGCTTCTGTCAGAAACCTTCGATGTCTCTGTGCGTAATGAAGGTTCGGATTCAATAGTAGTGTCTTTTTTAACTGCTTCAAACAAAGAAAATGGAGGCTGTGATGCAGTAGGAGGTGGCTCAGGAATTTCAGGAAGATTAAGTAAACTCTTCACCTCTGGACGCCTAATTGCTGCAGGAAGATAATATAGTCCGTCAGCTTGAAATGTTTTAGAAAAGATTAGATCAAACAATACCAGAGCTGAAAGAACCCAAGGTTTTGTTGGTTTATCTAACATATTACAATTTTTCTATCATGCCCCAAGCAATGTCTATATGGCTTGTGTACTTTAGTAACTTTCCTCCAGTAAAAAGTTTTTTACTTGACAGAAAGAAAAATGAGAAAAAAAAATCCTATGCGATCACTGTTTGGTGAGATGCTAAACCTCAGGCAATGTGCATTCCATGCACACAGGTTTCCTTCTTGAAGCAGCATTGCCAACTAGATTCCAAGAAAACCATGAATGGTCAAACAGTATGCCAATCACATTTGAACATCTCATCAATGCAAACAAATACCTTGCTTCAATAGTTCAATTCATAGTGTGGTTCAAAAAAATGACATACCAATTGAAGCTCATGATTTTTAGGAAAAACTCACCTAATCCATATGTAAGAGAGAAGATGTTGGAGGTGAGCCAATAACAGAACAGTGCCTGAAAAGGAGTCAAACAGTGAAATAAAGGATTCTGCTGCAGTTCCTAACAAATCCTATTTCCCCCCATGAACATTGAATTCAGAAAATTCACTTACCTTGGGGAAGCTCATCATAACTGGAACTGCAATGACAGCTAGGATTCTAGAATAGGTTTTCATAGTTTGGGCAACAGGATTTCCTTCCAGACCTTCCTGCATGTTGCACTGTGGATGAAACAGTGGAAATCACATAATTAAGCACTCTTTAGAAACCATTATAGAAATAAGACAAAAGAAATGGTATCAGCAAAAACTATAAGTGGTATTGACTCACAATCAATTGATGCTTACTTCACCATATGCCAAACACGTATTAAATACCATACTTTGCAAGATAAATCAATAAAAGAAAAGCCCTACCTCAACTGTGATCCAGAATGTCATTGCTGTCAGAATTGGAAGGATCAGCATGCTATCTGGAGTAGTGAGATCAGTAAACCAGAGAGCTCCACCATTTTGAAAAGACGGAACTTTCTCAGCCATGTTTCTAATCTACAATAATAAGTGTTACAAAATTTGAAATTCACAAATTCAAGAATAAGAGATGTATCAAATCTTAAATGGAACTAACAGATGCTATAAATTTGACAGGCTCATATCTTACAGCAAGAAAGAAGCTGATGAAAATAGGACCTTGAATGAATAATCCTTTCAATTGAGAAAATGGAGTGACTCCGTATCTGCAGAATTTTATGCAGTTTCATAGTTAACGACTTAAATGCCTGGGCATGCACACAAGATGGCTGCATGAGGATAGGAACTGAAATGAACTGTAGCTAAGAAATCTATATCTAAACTCAAAGTTTGAAATAAGTCATAACATTTATTAAATAAAAAATGATAGCCAAGTATAGCTGACAAACAAGCAGCTATAAAACGTAAAAAATTGACTTCAGAAGTGATTCAATCAGACTGAAAAACACTTACTCATGGAACAATGCCATCATCCGTTTCTGACCTTCTCTTAAAACCTCAGGATCTGCTTCCTAACAAATAAAATGTGTTCAAAGTTTCAAACCCTGAAAATGAAGCTTTTTGCAAACTGTATAACATCCACTATATCATCTGAGACAATTAAACTTGGGAATGAAATCGACAACAATGGCAATCCGCTGAAAGAAGCAAACATGCTATGATGGATTCTGATGAGTTTCATCATATAGACTAACACGCTCCCACATTGTTCGTTGTTCGCCCATACCCACTTTCTCACACCCCCCCCCCCCAAACATCCCAACCACCCCGCCCCTTACACATGAAAATGAAAAAAAAAAAAAAAAAAAAGATTATTCATACCATATTTTGCATCTCTTGTTTCAACTGCTCTAAACGAGGCCTCATCAACTGCAATATGAAACACAAATTAAGGTAAACACAGTGAGGCACGTATAAAATGTTCTGTCCTTCCAAACCAACTGAGGAAGCTATATAAAACAATAAAAAAGCTAAGACTGCATAGATCAAATGACATATAAGAGGGAGAGTTGACAAAACATGACTGTCATAGAATTGGTTAAAAAAAAAAGGCACAGAGAGAGAGAGAGAGAGAGAGAGAGAGAGTCTGGAGTATCTATGACAACCATTTTGAACTCAAGCATACGGGAACTTCATTGATGTAATTCTAGTTTTCCACAAGAGATTCCCACATGCACGAAGACCCACATACAGAAATCCACTGACTATAAGGAAATGAACAACTTACATTGAGCTTTGTAGTAGCCCTGAGTTGATCAATAAGAAGAGGAATTGTAGCCACTCGAATCAAAATAGTTGTTAAAGCTATTGATGCCCACCTGGAAAAACAATTAATTACTTCTGAGGATAACCAAGAGTAAGTGGTCTCTCACTTCCAGACAAGTCAAGTATTACAAACCATTGATGCTTTGGCAATTGCAAAGGTTTTCAAATATGCATGGCATACATTTAAAAATACAGAGTTCTTTTTGAACAATTATTATAGAAACATAGCTGTAAATCAAATTAGTGACATAAATTTTGTACCTCTATTTATTTATCTTCCCTTTACGTTTCTTAATTTTCACTTGCCTAGATTTGAGCAAAAAAAAAAATCAACTGAATGTAAAGAATGGTTATTTATATTAACCTTCCTCCAAAACACTATGGATTTCATCTTCATGTGCTCAGTTTGATCATTTATTTAGTCTACTGAATTTCAATATCGTGATTTCAAATTTTCCCTTACATAATGACATTTCCTAGAATTGGTCAAACTGTGAAGTGAATGTGTAATGCCACACCAACAGAAAAACAAACACGTACTGAGAGTTTGAAAACCATTCACCTAGAACATATATACCATATAATAAAAATATTTTTCAGTGAAATAAAATAGGTACTATATGCACATAGAAACACAGCTCATTCAACAAATAAATATTCCGGCACCAAATTGCAAAACATCACATCCATATAAAATGTCTCAGTATGAACTATAAACAACATCTAAAAATTTACTTAAAGCATCAGAAACAGACAAATAAACATCACAGAGAACAACCAAGAGAATCCCTCTAAAATCGATTCACTTACCAATTCAATCCGGTAAGAGAATGAACGAAATCGATCAAGTATTGTAGGCCAGCAACAGGCAAGAAAGAATCTGCTGCAGCAACAGCCACTTCACTCACAGCCGGTCCTTGGGAGGTAACTACTTCCACAGTCTTATCTGTAATAACCTCTGCAACATATCCAATGTCATCCATCTTATCAGACCCATCACCAATTGTGGTTGACATATGCCTATAATGAAAGGATCCAAGGCCCATTTTCCAAGCCAATGATGAGCATGTCCTCCCTCTACTTTGAGAACCAAAGCTAAATCCAACTGTCGAGTTGTAAGATCCACTTGGCAAAATACTCTTTATGTTGGGTTGAGTGCTTGAACTCGGTGAATGTGATTTAGTATCCTCATTGTTATCATGAAGGACGTGACTCAATGAAGGATGGAAACGTCTCGTGGCAAGGGTAGCCGTGGTGGAGACAGCACGTCTACATGCCATTTCAGGTGCCTAAGTTCTGCTGAAAGAAGTAGATATGTTTACATTATAAACAGGCATTACATGTTTAACACAGAACAACAACAAGGCAAAACAATATGATCATTACACTCGCACCATTGCCTGCAACTTTTAGGCTTTACATTCATAACCCACTATGGTTTACACCCAGTAGGAGAAAAGAAATATTACATTCCTAAGTTCCTATTGGTTCTTGGGTCTTCAATAATACTGAAATATAATGGGATACAAAATCCGTAATCTTTTCTCAATCAACCAAAAGAACATGTTCATAGATTCCATGAAAAAGCTTCACAACTTGGGATTAAGGCTTTTTGGGGTTGAGCCAAGTTAAGTTTTACATATAATGAATGACTAACCAAGCCCCAATGAATATAACCCAATTTAGATTATGAACCAAAGCATCAAACTTTATTGGGTTTAACATTGAAGTCGAAAACAATGAAACCAATGAGTAATAAGCATAAAAGGTTTAGACTTTGCGTCGTTTTACTATGTTTTCTTAGCAGCCCAACAGAAACTAAGAAGAGAGCAAGAGAAAGCATTCACCTTTATGACTCTTCTTCTCTCCCGGACGCAAGAGACTGAAACTCCATCACAACTCGGAGCAACACTGCTTCATTTTCATAATATTCGCAGTAAGCCCTGGGAGGCTTAGTCTCAAACGCCATGTCGTATAATCAGAATAACTTTTTTAACCTCCACATTATTTACCGTCCAGTAAACATGTTATTTAACCCCAATCCCACGGCAAATGGTCATCTAACGTCACCCCAATTACAAGCACTGATATGCACATTATGCTGTTTTGCACATTTCTTGAGCTGAATTGGGTTGTTTTCCGATTTCCTTTACGAGTATTGAGATCTCTTGACGACATTTTGAAAGTTTTAGGCTTTTAACTAATCATTGTACTGGTGTTTTCAATTTCTGTACTTTTTTAGTTAAACTTATCTTGTTACTTTGTTTTGGTCATTGATAGTTAAAACGTTACAAACACACACAGATATTATCAAATAAAACAGGAAATAAATATAAGTAATTTCAATTACTACACTCTTTTCATACGTAACTAGTATTATTCATGGCTGAATAGTACATTATGTGGGAAATAAGCACTATTATTTATTTCATACTCCTCTCATTAATTGGGGATTACGGTCTTGCTATAGCATACAGGAATCATGCTTCAATAACCCATTAGAGCAAACCTGCATAGCAAAAAACTAAAGTTTAGTACCTCCAAACTTCAATGTGTGCTCAAGAATGACATTAACTTGTACCATATAAGGTGATAGTTGATGTATTAATTAGTAATAAGATATCTCGAGTGTGTTTTAATTACTTGGAGCAGTCGGTGTTTTGATCGATGGGAGGAAGGTTGAGCTTCAGGCCACATTTCTTGGGAACAAGAGAGACTCTAGATGGCTCATAGTCTCCAATCTTGGACAAGGCGTCCTTGAGGCACAGGCATATGTCTTTCTTGTCTTGGTTGGAATGGACATTGTTGCTCAGGTCCTTAGCACCATTGCAACAAGCCTGAGATAGCTCGTCAGTTGTACCCTTCACAAAAGTGAGACAAGGGGCCATCTCCTGGGCTATGACGGGGCATGAAGGCGCAGAATGTGCAGCCGAAACGAAGAAGAGAATGGCTAAGAATGCAATCAAGCGAGCCATGGATGCAATTCTAAGTATTAGGTGGTGAGTTGGGACTTGGAAGCAAGAAGTTTGATGAAAATCCTTGGTTGAATTGTATTACTTTAAAGACTGGAAGGGAGTATATATAGATGCTAGTTTCAGTTTTAGAGGTTTAGAGTGCTCTCTAGCTATTGTCATGCTAGTTTCATTGGAAGTAATCAGTTCCTATTTCCACGCCGGAACTTCTTTCAAGTTTTCATTACGTGAATAAATTGAAAAGAGCCAATTTCCTACGTAATCACATATTACAATTCACATCTCGTGTCCAAAATTGTTATAATCTACCACTATTTTGCTCATACACTTTGAAGGTTATAAAATACTTGCAGAATTAAAAGTCTGAGTAAAAGCAAGCTGGAAAAACCCAATTCCAAAAATCTGGATCCCAATCTCCATTCTGTACTCAAATTGCTCAAGTTATTTTCTGTTTTAAGATTTAATAGTTAGGCATTGGATAGTTAGAAAAAGAGAAGAAAAAAGGGAAACCTAATTTCAGATATGAACAAATATTGAGACAAAATATATGAACAAAGGAATCAGATCCTTTTCGTGTGATCAAATAATTCATAACTGCCGTGTCCCGTATCCTTGATCACAGAAAATGACACTTACTAACGGCCAAGTCCTATTTGAAATGAAAACCAAGTGTTTTATGTCACAATGAAAGGATTACAGTCTTGGACACTACAGGTGATCTAAAAGGCTTGACAGCATTAACACTAATACCACCTCTCCGGCAAAAGTATTTGACAGTATTAACACTAATACCACCTCTCCGGCAAAGTATTTTCTAATTTAAATTGTGAATAGAAGTATAGAACACTTTTGCCGACGTGCAAAACTATTTCCTGATTAAAACTGTGAATGTAAGACTTCAGCATTTCGTCGGTAAAAATATTTCCTAATTAAATTATGAAGACAAATAAAATTATGAATGCAACACTTCCACACCAACTTAAAGTCCATGCAAAGAAAGTAATTGCACAAGAAAACAGCAATCTTTTGCTCCAATACTTCGATTATTTCCATTAAGTACTACAATACAATATAAATAATGATTTAAACTGCACAAGACTAAACTATGTGTTGCTATATACATGTTACAAGCTGTATATTCGATATCTATGTCATGGGTGATGAGTTTCGGAACTCCAACTTGGAGTCGTTACCACGTCTTGTGTACAAAGAGCTCACACCTGGAACTTCAGAATGTGAAGACACAAGTGCAGAAAGAGGCTGGAAGTTTGTATTCCCAACAAACCAATACAGAGCCCATTTCAAATTGCAGAGGGTGTACTTGAGTGCCTTGGTCCAATTCTCCTGCTTATTGAAGCTCTGAGTGATAGAATAGTTTTCCACCTTATCATTCTCAATTCTGCAAAAGAAAAAAGTGCATAAAATTTGTGAGTATCAAGACAGAAGTCTCTGTGTCTCCGTGGACATTAACAATTATAGATGACATTAAATATGCAGTTAACTTGCAGAAGAAAACTAGCCAACCAATTTATGAAACTGAGGGGGGGTGGGAGATAAACTATCTTCGCATATGCAAATACCACTATCATTTTGAAAAAAAAAAAAGAGAGAAAAAAAAAAGGAAACGAAGGAAACACATCAAATGTTTAGAACATGATATAAGATACCATATGATCATATATACAGACTGCGAAACTTACTTGTAGGGCAATTTAAAACATTTTTCAGGTGGTATGTTGTTTTCTTGGTCCTTGGAATTTGCAAACTCAGCAAACTCCTTAAGGCATGTCAAGAACAGTGTCATTGCTTTGTCATAACGAGTGCTCCAAAACAAGTTCACTGGACCAAACCTGATAAATACTCCAATCAATTAAAATCCAACAAAATGTAGAAAAATGATATTAAAAACAGGATAGCAAACCAAATCTAAATATCAATTCCGGTACACTTCTACGCGTAAAGAAGAAAGACATATAAACATTGGTGACGAACTTATAACATCTAATCAAGCCACTCATAAAAATTTACCATACGGAATTTACATCTGAAATCAGAAAGATAATGGGAATAGACTACACTTACAATTCATAAGTATTGTTGTTGCTGTCCATAATCCGAGGGTAGCTACCCATAGGAAGTATTTTAATTCGATATCTAGAAGGTAATGAATTAAGGTCATTTCAATAAAAATCACCAAGAAGTCAATTTCACAAGAGCTTAATAAACAAATTTGATGAGTCTCATGAAAAGGATACTGAAATTTTGGCCGGAAGTATTGACACATCGTATGGAGGAGAAGGCAGGCTTGACCCCAGGCAGCATTTATCTCATCCCATTCGACCTATTTATTCATAAACAGTAAACATCAATATCCCTTCCCAGAACAATATAAGGGAAAATTCAATTCACTGGTTGTATGAAAATTCTCAAGGACAAGGAATGCATGCTTTGCTTTCTAACCGGAATTTTAGGAAGTCGTCCAAGCCGAAAATTGTTAATGGTTCCAAATTCTCCATCATGCCAGATAGGAAAGGCATCATTGAGCACATTAGTTCGTTTCAACAACTCTAAATGTGCCTGCGAAACTTCAATCTTGGCCAAAATTGCATCTCTCTCTTCCTGTCAATCAAAAAATTTCTATTTAGACACAAAAGGAGTATGCTAACAAGGCACCAAGAATAAATGTTCTCCTCCAACTTCCTTGCACTTAGTTCCAAGAAAAGTTAAGTACAGATATCAACCATCCATAAAAACTCAATAAAAATATCCGACTAGGGGTGCCAAATAAAAGTTGAATGTTTGCCAACTTCACTCACTTGGTCCATGAACATATCCATTCTACAATCGTAATATCCATATCAAAGAAAACAACACGCGCAACTCTTATGATGACCATAGTACATAGGTTAGAAACCAATCCCGGGAGTAACAAAAACCACATTAGGAAGGCTATTATTGGTATAAAGTTCAATGCAAACAAACTTTTAAAACCATATTACATTACCAAAAGACAATATGACAGAATCAACAAAAATTCAGAAACAAATATACTGGAGAATTGTACTTTCTAGACAACCAAAGTGCAACCGCCAAAAAAGCAGACAAGCAATAGAGAAAATTATTCCACACACCTGATTTGAAATCAATTGAAACTGGAAAGTGTTGAACTCGTGCCAGTACCTGTTAAAAGTTAGGTTCAAGCAAAGTCACTAATCAAGTCTTTCAAAGGTCTTTATATATAAGTCAACCATAAGAGATGAATTTTGAAACACAATGATGGACACTTGATATTCATCAGGAAACTTCAACCAACAGCATTAGGAAATGAAAATTACCGCTCCTCTAATTCCTTAAATCGCCCAGATTTTAAGTCAAGTTCCTTCAGTTCAGCATTAACTTCTGCATTCTGTTTCTCCATTTCTGCAATTGCTGCTTCGAGTTTTCTCTCTTCTTCCTCAATCTGAAAGAGAATCCATAGAGGATCAGATAAAGTGTTGATCAAAAGTGAAAAACAGGAATGCTAGTAGAAAAACAGGACACACAGTGATTTATGCATAAACAGCGTATTCCAAGTAAGCACCTTTAGCTTTTCCTTGAGAAAATCAGCCTCACTAAGAACTTCCCTTGTTTCACCCTCCAACCGTTTAAGACATGACTCATATGCCGTAATGTCTCTATTCACATCTTCCACCTCCTTGTCAAGTTTATCAGACAATACCTTCATGCATTCAAGGCATAAAGGTTGCTCAACCTGAAAATGTTAACAGAAAATACATATCATAACTGACAGTTCAAAAACAATTTCTGCCACCACCATAGCAGTACACAATCAATGGAGACTAATAAATCACTTGAAACTTTTGCACTGTGATACATACTTGTGTTTGTGTGGTGGCAATTTCAAATGCCCGTTTCAGGAGAGTTATAGTCGAGTGAAACCCAGAATTGTTAGGTTGTAAAGGACCATTCGGACCTCCATCTGGTGACGGCGATTGGGCCCCACCACCATCCACCGAGGACTCAGATTTATAAACAACCACAAAGGACTCATCCATCGCCTTCCCAGCCTGGCTTGCATTGCCCGCTCCACCACGAGGACGAGGAGGGACTCCCTGTGCTGGAGGTCTTTGCTTCGGTAACAAAACAAACGAATTGTCCATCTTCGATGCCAACACACTGCTTGCCCCATGCATCGAAGAGCCCTGCATGCCTGCATGTGTCCATCAGCAAACCAACTGATTAAAAAACACCGGAAAAAACACATAACAGCATCAGTCTTATTCAAAAAGTTATTAGCTTTCACTTCTCAACATTCAGCCACCATCAAATCCTTAACTTGGTTGCCATTCTACCACTACATTCAAATAATATAACCTATTTAGATTCAATCCAAGTTCCAACCCAGCTCTCATTCTAACTAAGCTTTCACAGAAAAAGGGTTGCAAACTAAATCAATCAAAATGCGTAAAAGGGTCTCGATCAAAACAGATGAGCTAGCAATAAAAACTACGTAGCCCAATTTTTCGATCAAAAGCTTCAATTTTTCGATCAAAAGCTTAAGACTTTATGGTTTTTCTCATCCTGAAACCAAAATTCAGAACCCAAAAGAGCAATAGTTCAACTCAAACTCCATTTCAAATCTATAAAACCACATAATCTCCACCAATCAAGAAACTAGCAAAACCCAAAATGGGATTCAAGAATTCGAAGCAAGAACACAAACACACATGCAGGACTAACCAGAACGAGAGAAATCGGTGAAGAATTTGTCGGCGTAGGAATCGGCGCCGACGATGCAAAGGTTGTGGCGACAATTCTGGCAGACCCATCGGGGCACACTCGGATCCACCGGAAAGCTCCGACCCTTTTCACCCATCTGAAAAAAAACTAACTTTTATATATTTGGGTCTGTTTTGAACTGTGGAATTGGTATTAAGAGACAAAAGTTTCTAGTTGTTAAGGAACACAGGAGACTTAGTGTTCTGGGCTGGAAGCTCAACCAAGGACACAACCCCCCAGTCGGGTTTTGTTTTTGTTCTTTCGTTTGATAAAGCAAACACCAGTTGGGTTTTTTTTTTTTTTTTTTTTTTTTTTTTTTTGAGAATATCAGTTGGTTTTGTTTGTTTGCTTCCGAGGTTGAAATCTCTATTTTACCGTTTCCTCCCTTCTCAATTAGTAGTAATTGTCCTTGACCCAAAACACTAAAATTAAATAAAATTATCCCACTTACCCCAATAACAGATTTTTATTCTCATCCATCCAATTTAACATAAAAAGATAATTTTACCCTCAGTCTAATTAATAAATTATAAATTACTTTTTACCCTCAGCCTAATTAATAAATTATAAATTATGCCACTCTCCTCTCTCTCCAGCACGACTGACTCACACTCTCTCTCCCTCTCTCCTCTTCTCTCTCTCTCTCCGGTGAAGGACTGAGCAGCATGAATCTTGCTCTCTCTCCGGTGAAGGATTGGGCCGGCGACATTAGAGTGGGTTTCGCAGCCGGTGAAGTCCGATCCAGCCACATTGGAGCTGGTTTCGACCGTTTCGTAGCCGGTGTAGTCCGATCCCAGTCACCGCAAAGCCGACTGCGGCGTTTCGATCGACGAGCAGCATCACCACCACCTCAGGCCAGAGATCGGCGTTTCCCTCTTTTAAGTCTGCGACTCCGGCGTTGAAGTCAGCGACTACGCTTGCAGTCTCGTCGGCGCGGGTGTTCAGGCCGGTGGTTTGAGCAGTTGAAGGTGCTACGATCACTTTGGTAGCAAACCTGCAAACGGTTGCTACAGTTGAAGGTGAGAGAGATAAAGAAAGATAGTGGGTGCCCAGATCATTTTCTGGGTGCCCGATCAATTTTTTTTTTTTTTTTTTTGAAGTATTGGGACAGAAAAAGAGGGAAAAAAAAGTTTTAAATGTCTATTGAGAGGCAATAGAAGTCTATTGGGGGGCAGTAAACGTTTTGAATTGATGTAATCTCCTCGTTTTTTTTCTTTAATCAAAGTTTTATTTGTCTAATTTTAAGAAATAAATGGGTATTAGGGGGCAATAGACATCTATTGGGGGGCAATTGACGCCTATTTGGGGGCAATAGACACCTATTTGGGGGCAATACAGGTTTATTCAGAGGACAATAAACCTCTCCAACCTCATATGATATCTATAACAACCTCTTTGGAAACTTCCGGCGAGGTTTCATAAACCTCTATTGCCCCCCAATAGACGTCTATTGGGGGGCAATAGACATTAGGGGCAAAAAAACCTTTCCGGTGAGATTTTCAGCAAAATCCAGTGGGCGGCGGCCGATGACTGGAATCCGGCGAAAGTTGGCTTGATTCTGGCGGCCGGTGACCGAGCTCCGCGCGAAGTCTCCTATGGTTTCTCTCTCTCTCTCTAAGTTTCAAAGGGGTGAGGGTAAAATGGTATTAAAAAAAATTAAAAAATAAAAAATAAATCTTAATGGGGTATTAGGGAAGACCTCCTTAGAGTGTTTTGGGTAAGAGGGAATTAAAAAAATTTAATGGGGTAAGTGGGAAAAAAATCTCTAAAAATGGGGTAAATGGACAAAAACCCTACTATTTAACGGTTATATTGGATGACATATTTACCCTCACACCACCCGACTGCTTGGCGCCGCCTCTAACTTCGGCCGAGCCACCCCACTTCGGATAACAATAGTTATTCGCTGCCAATTACTTACGGTTGTGCCACCCGCTCTTATAGGATATGATAAATTGTAGAATTTAGGTGTTAGGTTATTTGACTACATAGTTACTTTATGTGTTGACCAAATAATGGGTATAATCTCAGTTATGTGAAAATGTTGAAGAAATATAACTAGAATATGGTTGAAGTCAATTGGCTCACAACAAAGTAGCTTATTTGATTGGCAGGTTCATTTTTTTAAATGGTGTATTGAATCAAATATGTCAGGTAGAGATATTGATATACTTTCATTTTTGATATACATCTATAATCTATAATATTATTATTAAGAGAAGAGGGTTTGTTAACCAAAATTTAAAATTTTGATAGAAATAACTCTAGAAAATTTAAAATTAATTAAATCACAAGAACAATTAATTATGACATTTATAAAATATATATTGATTAAAAAAAAACTCACAACCCATTTTCTCTCACATTGTCTCTTCTCTGTAATAATTGTTTTTTTTTTTTTTCAGAAAAAAAAAAATACTTGCACATACAGAGCATATGTGCAGAGAAAAACTAATTTCATTTAAAAATAGTATGTGTGAAATGTTTAGTAACACAAAAGTTAACAACATGTTTTTTTTTATTTTTTTTTTAGGAGAAACAACATGTTTCCATATGATATTTTGCAACTATTAACTAATCAAATGATTATCATTGGTATTTACCCGAAACGAACTTTATCCGACATGATATGATATTTTGCACTAAAGAAATAACAGAGGGACGAAACCGTATTTACATCGACAAAGGATTCGACCCGGAATTTAATCCATAAAACTATATAAAGTTATAAACAGCAATTGCGACTTTTTTTCCCGAATATAAAATCCAAAACCTCCAAATCAAATCTGGTTCTCTCTCTTTCTCCTTCTCAAACCTCAAACCCTAGCAAAGTTCTCCGATCTTCATCAATGGCGGACACCACCGCGAACCCAACCACATACAATCTCTTCGTAAACCTCTTGGAAGGCAAAACCCTAAACCTAAAATTCACGACCCCCAACGTCTCCGCCGCCTCCATCAAGCACCGCCTCTACGAAATCACCAAAATACCCCTCCGCCACCAGCGCCTCCTCACCGGGACGCGCCACCTCGGCGACGGCGGCGACTCCGTACTCTCCTGCTCCGACGCGCCGCACCACTTCCCGACGGTCCACCTGCTGCTGAGGCTCGTCGGGGGGAAGGGCGGGTTCGGGTCGCTCCTCCGTGGCGCGGCGACGAAGGCGGGGCAGAAGAAAACGAGCAACTTCGACGCGTGTCGGGATATGAGTGGGCGGAGGCTGAGGCATGTGAATGCGGAGAATAGGCTGCAGGAGTGGAGGGCGTTGGAGGAGCAGAGGAAGATGGAGAAGAAGGGGGAGCAGTTTCTGAAGAGCCTGGCGAAGAAGGGCAAGAAGGGAACGGGGGACGCCGCGACGGAGAAGTATGTGAAGAAGTATAGGGAGGAGTCGGCCAGGTGCGTTTCGGAGGTGTTGGATTCGGTGAAGGAGGCCATGAGTGGGAAGAGGAAGGGTAAGGCTGTGGTGAAGAATGCCCAGCCCAAGTCGAAAAGGATGAAAATTTGGTAAGCTTTTTTTGCAACTTTTGTTTATTTATTTATGTGTTTATTTCGTGTTGATTTATGTGCATTTTGTGGTATGTAAATTAGTGATAGGAAGTTGGTTTTGTCAAGGATAGTTATTTGTTGCTTAATGATATGTATGATAGGGAGTTTAGAAAGTAAAGTTGAATAATGTGATGGGGAACTGAAGATATATGTGGCTAGTTTTTGTGGATTTGTGATATTGATCAGAAATATAAAGGTATGAAGATAACCAATGGAACTATTAGGTTCATGCATGAAAGTTTAATCTCAACTTGGTTAAGCGAGAAGGTTATTTGAGGTTTAGAGTAATGCAGGTGGCAGTTTCAAATCTTGAGCAATGGAGAACCTCTGTTGTAGAAATATTAAATTCCTTTGATTTCTATAACATTCTGGCAACTCTGTAATCTCTGTGAATTAAGTTTGTTGGTATTGATATCTGAATTCTTTTCTTTTGGCTTTTGTCAGGATGGGAAGAAATGATAGTGATACAGAGGAAGATGACAGTGATAATGAGATGGAGAAATCAACCATATCAAATAATGGGAATAGCTCAGATTTGAATAAGGAAGCTGAGGGCAGTTTGGATTCAGTGACTGGTGGGAAACAAGATGGTGAGACCTCAGGTAGAGGCGCATGTGAGAGTGGCTCTGAGGAAGAGAAAGAGATGGTTGTTCATACTGTTCAAGAATCTATTCATACTGAGAAAAATGGCATGGTTGAACCAGTGATTCAGGATGAGAAGATAGCTATACCTTGTTCAGCTCCTGATGCTGTTCTGGGAGTTGAAGCAATGCTAGATGAAAAGATGGATTCCAATGGAACTGAGATGGGAAATATGGAAGAATTAGTTAGTCAACCTCAGAAGATTTCTAAGTCAGATGATGGGCAAGGAGTTGAAAGTACATCGATTGTATCCAAAGCCAATGGTTCTTCAGAGTCCAGTCCAGTTGTTCAGGAAGAAACAGTTGCTAATGAGAAAACTGAAGAGATGGAGAAGCCGCTAAATTTTGATGAGTTCAGTTCAGCAGCAGAAATGGAGGTATGTTTGTTGAAACTACTTTATCATGTCATTTTTTGGGTGATTTAGTCCATTTGCATGCTTCCTCTGGATCAAATCCCTATTGAGCAGTATTTACTTTTTTAGTCCACCTCGAACACGAATCAGATTATCTGCTTAGTTGAAAGCAAAATAAAATCCCGGATGCTTTTTATATACCTGTCTATAGCTTTTGTCATCACAGCTTTCACCATCATTTCTTCTGTTGTGCTTATACTGCTATCACTTAAAATCTTCAATAAGCATTTTTAACTCATTTTGGACCCTCATTGTGGCAGGTTCTTGGCGCGGAAAGGTTGAAATCGGAATTGCAAGCTCGTGGGTTAAAATGTGGGGGTACTTTGCGAGAGCGTGCTGCCAGGCTTTTTATGCTTAAATCTACCCCTATAGAGAAGATTCCAAAGAAGCTGCTCGCAAAGAAATGAGTACGTGGTGTGCTTCATTTAACCCTTTTATAAGGTTACTTCATGTAGCAAGTTTCTCCTTCAATGTATGAATAGTGGCTGAAGTGTGTAACTGTGTATATTTGAATCTGTAAGGTTCCCAGTTGTTGACTATGTACTACTTTTGTGTACCATGATCCTTGACAATTTGACTGAAGCAATAATATGATGCAATCTTCATTTTTGTACTTTAATGTGTCATCAGCGGTATCTTAAGCTATTTTATTATATTTTATTATATTTTATTGTTTTAACATTTATGCTCCAGGAAAACTGAAAATGAATGAAGTGGACATGTTTACAAAGTATAAGCCTAAGCCTACCTCAGTATAAACACATAAACCCAAAATTGAGTGAACGGTCTTCTAAAGCTTGGACTCACAAAATTTTAACCATTATATACAGTAAAGAGGGAATAACTACATGAAATAAGATAATAAAAGACATCAGACCCCATCTGAGTTGACATGAGCTGGGGAGGGGGAGTTTCGACAAACTGGACATGTACCGTTCAATCGCAGCCACTCATCAACACATTCAGCATGGAAGCAGTGTTTACACTCTGGGATGCATCTTACCGTGTCTTTGGTGAGATACTCTGATAAGCATATAGTGCAAGTGGTGTCGTTGGGTCCTGGAAGCCGCCGGCTTTCACCAAGAACTAGCTTTTGATAGGATTCAATGGTGGTCTGATCCAGACCATTCATTACTATTGTGGATTGTTGTTCAGGTTCTGCTGCAACTGCAGTGGGGTTCCGCTGTGCAGTGCGACCAGGACTGATCCCACTCCTGTCCTTGATGCATGCAAAGCAAGCGATCCCAATCGCCATTGTGAGCGCTGGTACCGCGATGGAGACACAAATAATCCTGAAAACTTGGAAACCGTCGCCTGATCTGCCTGGAATCTGAAGCCATTAGTGCCGGAAACAACCACTTTGTTCTGCAGATATGTAGGATCACAGTCCACTGACTGGTGCACATAATTTCAATTTATCGAATGTAGAATGAGATAGTATGTAGACAAGGGGGAGAATTGGGGAAGAGTCCATGGCTTTTGAGTTCAGCTAGATCAAGGCAAACGCCATAGAATTCGAGGTAGAAAACCACTCATATTATATAGTACTGTTGAAAAATGCAAGAGAAAGCAACAATATTATAGTTTTGCTTTTTCCTTCCCTTTTTTCCCATCATTACTAGTTCATCTTCTTCATCTATTCTCCATTTAAAAAACAAAAAAGTACTGAAAAAAGATTACAGTGGAGTAATTATTGAATTTTGATCTCTGGTCGCTTCCCCAGCAAGAAATGTAGTGGAACTTTTTTAATAAGATAAAGAGGGAAAGCGTGTTTAAGAAGGGAGAATGAACTTCTTCAAATCATGTCGGCTGCAGATAGTTGACATGGTTTTCATTTGTCAATGGTTTTGCTAATTAATCTAATGCAATACCGTATACTATAACAATACCGTATTTTATAAGCTTTTATACTCTAAAAGCCATTACATTGAACCAGAACGGCTACACAAGATTCATATGTCATCTGTGTTATAATTTTTAGGGTTTTGATCTGTGAAGAAACAGTCATTTTATAAGCCCAACCCCCAAGGAATTATGTCTATAACTTCAAATCTCACAAATTTTTGGTCAAAAACTGATGTGGTAGGTGACACGACGATAGTTGACCGACTAAGATGTGAACAAATGAAACACTACTGCATCAATTGGGATCCAAAAATTCGATGGGAAATTGTAGGAGGGCAAGTATTTGAATTAGAAAACTGGGAAATGATGATCAAAGAAACAAGTAGTACCTTTAGAATTGTAGAAGCAACCAAGTACTTGGCTAGTGTTGCTCTCAAAGCCACAAATGCCACCTTCACTTTCACAAGGAGTACAACCAGGCTCATACCATGTCAAACTAAGGTCTGAATCAAAGTTGGTTGAGAATCCATCCTCAGACTCAACTATCCCAGAAACCGGAACTGGCATTGTAGCGATGATCTTGCACACCTCAGACATTGAATTTGCGAGGCTGATGGAAGGGGTTGCCAAGACTGAGGTTGTGGAGTTACTGAAGCAACCAATGGGGGTGAACTTTGACTCTGTGAATGAAGCAGGGCAGCTGAGGAAGGTGTAGTTCTGATAAAAAGCAGCAACAAAAGGAGAGCCTGAAAGGTTGAGGGTTAGAAGCCTTTTTGGAAGGCAACTACTAGGGTCATAGAGTTGAATCTCTTGTGTGACATAATCGATTGCTCGGACAAAAAATTCTCCCGAGTTTGGAAGTCTCAGGACTGTTATGCCCTGTGTATTGCAGGTTAGGTCGAAACCTGGGTAAGAACAGTTTTTGGGTTGATAGCCTTGTAGCCCGAAAGGGAACCGGATCACCTGCTTTCCTTTGCCACACATGGAGGCTGGACAGTCGTCTAATTCTAGTGCATAGAAATGAGGAAATAGGAAGAGAAGGAGAAAGAGGATATCTGAGATGTCCATTTTGTTTCAAAGTATCTGGAACCAGAATGGTAAGGTATATAGCTAGTACATATATAATATGTGTAGCTGGTTTGTATGAGATGAGAAGTTGATTAAAGTAATGAAAAATTGTGAAAGTCAAAAGTTTGTAGTGTAATGCTTGCTCGCTCAAGCCCACAGAAGAGCAATCACTAATATATGGTAATGATTACTTATTATCATGATAATTTGCTTTGTAAGATTTACCAATTAGAATATGTTTTGGAGGGCAAAGGTCAGAGTATACATGTGGTATTGGTTGCACTTGTTTATGTCAAATTGAAAGAGAGCTTATAGGTGAGATCAACAACTAAACCCACTTCTATTCTCAAGGCTTGTTCAACTACAAAGTGAAGTGCATAATAAAATTAGGAAAGTCTTTTGAGGGAGTATTCATTACCAGAACTGTTCATCATCTACCCAAAAATAACTGTTGGAATCTGCACCAGTAAACGATTTCATTCAGTTTCGGAATCCACGCCTGTACATGAGTAAATTAGTAATGGCCAACTGTTGCTCAAAACTGATGTTAAGTTATTATTCATAAGTTACTGAGAATCCAAGCATACAGCATACAAACTTAAGAGGCTTGTTCATCAGCTGTGAAAGCTCGATCACACAAAATTTTTTATTCCGAGATGATTCTGCAGCTATTCATGTATACTTGTGTTGTGCACCATTTGCTAATTTCATGCATGTAGAGACATGTATTTGATGTAACCATGCGCAGCAGCTACTGATGTATTTATAATTTCGACTGGGAAGAACAAACTATCTGAGTCTGTAAGATCGCTATCCCCTTTAAAGGGAGCAATAGTAAAACTGTAAAACTAGTAACTGACTTGATGCATATATACCCCATAAGGGTTATACTTTTACTTCTCTGAAAAATTTCTGTCTATCAGATTATCGAAAGGCTTCTAAATTTCCTTTTGGCTAAGATTAGTCGACTAGTGGGACTCTACAGAAGCTGCTGCGAGATTCGAATAGATACAACTTCTCCTCCAGCTCCAGCTCTCATCACATGGTATTTGACTTGCAGGCCTGGTATCAAAAAGTAGACAAAATTATGGAAAAGTTTGGAAACAAAATAAATAGTCTTTCATAGGCTTCCTAAGATGCAGAGAGTTACACCACGGAAAAGAGGACTTGTAGAGTTTGGTTTTTCGTTTTCTTTATAATACCTTCATTTCTCTGCAGATTTGTGTTGACAGCAACTGCATGCATTGTGATCACAGCCTTGGGTTGCCAGTCATTCGGTTTCCCGACCCATGACTTGAGGTTGAAGACTGCTGCAGTGTCATTCGGAAATTAGACCAGATCAGCAGGTATGTTCATCAAACAGATGTAACTAAAGTTCTGGCTAATAGTAATTGACATGGAAGCAAGGCAATGAAAACAATTCTTACTAACTCGAAGTTGCTTCAAGTATTTCACCTTATTGACTGACTTGTTCAAAAGATAGTTGATGGGCATTTTACTTAAAGAAGTAAAAGTGGTAACTAGAGAAACAACTCCCTATCAAGACTAATTAAACATTTTCGCCTCTGTACGTTTAGGGCGTTTAGTAGAAAAGCAAAGTTGATTAATTTTCGGTGTTGTAAAAAGGTAGTGCAGATAGCTTCTAATTTACCTGAAGTTGAAGAGTCTTTGAGGTGTTTGACATCGAAAATAGCTCCAGAAGCACCCTCAACATGCTTTTTGACATCCTGAATTCCAATAAGTTCATATTCCCAGCTACCATCCTGGTATCCCTCACTCAAGAACAGTTCAATATGCCTTGCATCCAATGTTTGCATTGTTCCTGTGGATATTTGCAAGCTCTCTCAGTTATGTAGTCGATGAGCATAATAATGAAACATACACATAAACCAAGTTGCCCTTCTTGATATCATTTTAGCAGTCTGGTTTTTAATTAACAGAAGAGAAGACAGTGCATTGGTGAAGAGTGATAATGTGCAATAGCACATTGTGAGCTTTGAAGAAAAAAATGAAGCATGATTGAACTCTTAAATAATAAGTAATAACTAAGCAGATGAGTTACAGTGGCCTTTAAGGAATGCACATTGTGAGGAGTGATACTTCAAGCATATAACAACAACTTCTAATCTCAGGTATCAAGCACAGTATATTAAGTAGCAAGAAGACTTTGTTTCTTCTTACCATCACAAGTGTTGAGCTCGCAGACAGGGCATCGAACAAGCTGGAGATCTGTGAAAATTCATTTCAGTTCAAAATTGAAGTTATCAAATTGCATATATAACAAACAGTTCATACTCTTGATTAGTTCAAAATGAAAATGCTAGGATTAATTGACTCTAGTTGAAGTTACCTGCAATCCATATCCCAGGTTTCACAATATTGTTCAACACACAACTGCCGCTCGTCTCCAACATTTTCTGAATGCTATCTTCCTTGGGGAATTTCGGTGGGGTGCTCAGCCTTTCTGTTAGGAGTACTGAAGAAGATTCCAGGAAAAATGCACCGATCCGCATCCAGTCTGATTCATTCAAGAGTCAAGACACAACAGGGAAGAAGCCATTAGTCTAGTTTGGCACTCATTAGGCATAATCCAATGAGATAGATTAACCAGCTGAAAAGTGAAACTAGTTTTACACAGCTAACATCCATAAATTCCATTAATCGCTGATTTTCTTGGAAGTTAAGTCAGATATAAACAAAGTTCTTGCACATCAAAACTGAGTAGCTACTCAAATTTAAATGGTAAGGACCTTACAAAAATGTATAAATCACACAAAAGTTTTGAACCAGAACCAAAAATGGGAAAATGGGACACTCACCTATATGCTTCTCCGGCTGGCGGAACATGTAAGAATGACTCCCATCTGCAAAAACCCCCCAACACCATTAGCAATCACAAACACTTGATCAGACCGTTATCTAATTGACACGTCACACGTTAGGGAGATCCTGCGGTCCTTACTGAAAGCGGAAATGTAGAGCTTCTTCCAATCAAACGCCGCCGGGTGGCGAGGAGCAGGGACCTGAAGATCACGCAAGCACAAGTACCTCCATATGCTCCCGTCCTCGACCAGCGCGTGGAACCAACGACATGTCGCAGCGAGCATCACCAGTGACTTTCCGTCCAGAAACTTTGCGATCTCCGTCCAAACGTCCTGCTCGTAACTGTTCAAGTCCAACGAACTCAGATAATTAGTTAGGCTCTGTTTGGTTACTGCTGAATTGAACTCTTTAATTTTTACATCTTTTTTCTGTTTAAATTCTCGGAAACCAAACGGCACAGACGAAAGAGCTTTTTGCTAGATTTAGACTCAACTAATTCAGACCGCCGGAAAAGTAAAATTCAAAGCAGCACAGAGAATTAGTATCATTCATTTTCAAAATCAACAGCAAGTTAGAAATATCGAAATCAAGATCTAAGTTCGAAGAGATGAGTTCACACGCAACGCATGATTCAGCTTCAAATTTCGAACAAACTTTAGCAGATTCAAATCATGCTTCATTTCTCAATTAGCTAAGCTCATCCACAGTAACAAAATCCACATATAGATACAAGGATCAAAATCCAGATCGAGCTCGAAGACATAAAATTCAAACGATTGAGCTTCGAAATTCAAACGAAGTACAGAAAATTCAAATCAAAGCTCCGATTCCTCTGAGCTCCTTCATTTCTCAAGCAAGTTCACACAGATACAAGCTCAAATTCACCGACGCAAATTTCAAATCAAAGCGCAAGTCCATTCACGCACACTCGCAAACACACACAAAATCCAAATCCACGAAATTCAAACCGGTTTTCGAAATTCAAATTCAAATTCACAGAGCGAGAGAGAGAGCGAACCAGGTGAAGGCGGGGCCAGAAGAAGTGAAACGAGGAGAGGTGCAAGAGCAAATCGGCTTGGCTCTTCGCATACGCTTCTGCGTCTTCAGAGGCTGAACGGCTCCGGTTCGCTGCTTTCGCTTCGGCATTTTCTCTCTCTACCTCACACTGCGTCTCTCACTTTCTCTCTCTCTAAAAAATTTGAAACTGAATCGATCACGCTTCTTTGAGGCTTCGCTATTTATACTCGCGCCACCCACACATTCAAAAACATAACTAACTTATAATATTGTTACCGAAAGCTAATTCAAATTTATGGGCTTGCCTATGACTCTCTGCTACAGGCCCATAAAAGTTTTATGCACAAGACCTCCCCTTTATTATTTGTTATTAACTTTTCTTTTCTTTTCTTTTCTTTTTTTGATAATTTCATATATATCTCCGGGGGATTCAAATTTGCTCACAATTTTTATTTTGTGGTGATATCACCACCCTATTAAAATTTGTCACATCATATAGAATTAATTAAATATTTAAAATATAATTTTTTAATAAAACATCATGATTAACTATAATTATGTTTCATAACACATGTCAGTTTTATATATATATATATATATATATATATATATATATATATATATATATTTTTTTTTTTTTTTTGAAATAAGGATGTCAGTTTTATATTAAGTGGTGATATTACCACCAAAGTATTAGTGGTAAGCAAATTTGAATCCTATTCCGGGAAAACCTTTAAACCTAGAAAATTAACAAACTCGACAACTAAACTGAAGTACTAAACCAAAGAATAACCGAGGAAGATTTTACAGAGTGATTAAGCCCTACGGGTGAATTTCCATCTCTAAATAATGCCTTCTAGCAGTATGAGGCCAATACCGCTTCTTCTACATTTAAATTTCCGAAAGAATACCACTTCGACTCTCACATAACACCTTTATTTCGGGGGTGCAAATGTAAGACAAGCGGCATTGGCACATCTTATATATATGGTTTTGCTCTTTTATTCATCTTCTTGTTATTTTTAGATCTATAAATCTTTGCAAAGTTTGAGTTTCTAGTCTTGAAAACCATTTTGAATATTGCCAAGAACTTTAATTAACATTTGGATGCCAGAGATCAAACTTTGGGGTGTTTAGAAGTCCTTGAATTTTTCTTGAATCATACTTCGTTATGAAAGAGCTTGATGGATCAAAAAATTGGGTGCTTGAGATATATGTACAAACTGAAATTAGTAGATCAATTGGCTTGGGAACAATTACAATTACAGTATGGAGATTATAAAACAATCTGTCAAATTCTTTTACTTACAGAGAAACAAAAGCAAAAAGGCCACCAGCCAAATAGCTAGGTGATAATGATATTACATTTTATTCTAATATGGTTACAACACGAATTGCCCTAGATAAATTGAAAAGAATTACAAGCTCAAGGAGAAAAGTTTTCCTTTCTTTTCTGTAACAGGGGGAACGGGTTTCCTCAATGGTTAGAAGTGGTCAGAGTTCTGTGCAGAGATGATATGGGAGCACCAAAAAATGTATGAACTGTGAACTGTGAACTGTGAACTAACACAAGAATTTCCTACAGTTGGGAGCTTTACATAGACAGGGAACTCTCACCTCGTCACATTCATCCGGCTCAAACAAGTAATCGTACCTGTTAAACAAAAATTAAGGAGAAACTTGTAACCTTTCTCAACCAAATATACTTATATACATCATTTTTAAATGCGTTGATGCAAAACCCAAAGAAAATACCAGAAAACTTACGTTAGTTCTTCACCGGCCGAAACACTAGTCTTGGCAATGAGAACTATTCGGTTCTCCTCACCCACACTCATGATCCTTGAATAGCAATTGGGCGTGCACTGCAGGACGTGCAACAAAATTTTAGCATCATGATATGTAATTCAGAACTTCCAATAGACCAACTTGAGTTTAGCAAATCCAATAAATTGACTCTTTGAATGGTCAACTTTAATTATATCCATGAGTAAACAAAAGCTCAAAGTCATTAATTAATGGAACTAACCGAATGGTTAATTAACCGTGCTATATTTCCTCTATATGTAGCATCAATTACTACTTCCTCGCTGATCTTGAAAAGCTGCAAAAAAAGGTAGTTCATACACTTTAAATCACATTCCAATGACATAAACTGAAGGCCGAGAGGGGAGGGTGCTTTGGCTGTAAATTGAATCAATAACATGTTAGGAGCCGCAACCCTAACATAACAAATTGTCCAACTCAACACTAGAGATCCTCAAGTTGTGTAATAGAGAGATGGTGCTTAAATTAAGATAGAACTAATTCTTTTTTTTTTTTTTTTGGGCTGAAAGACGGAACTAGTTCTAATGGTTCAAAAGTCAATTTTGATCTGGCACATGGATAAACTTCCCATAAATGTATAAAGCACCATTAATTTCATGGGACAAATCCTCATCTACAGGAGTGTTCTCATTTTGTGCCAAGACTAATAAGTTTCAAAACAATTGATAAGAAGTACTGCACAAAAAAATGATTACATGTGAAATTTTTAAGCTCCCCATCATTTTTTCCCACATGTAATTGGAATGCTAAGTAGTCTTGATTCCAGCAGTTGCTGGCTAATATATGTTCATAAGCTACTCCCAAGATAAGGTATACTGCATACATAGAAACATAGGAGTATACTGAAAATCGACTTACATAGCAATCTTTGCCTTGTAGCCTGTACCGTGCTTCCCTAAGATCTGCAACACTACGTCTTACCCGCTCACCACGATACTCAACAACCTGGAAACAAGCATAGTTAACATTAAAAAGATCACATGAAACAGAACATTTTGGTTGCTGAAAATCAACTTTCATAATCAAAGAAAATGGCTTGGAGTTATTCACCAAAAGATTTTAAATATGCATTAAGGAATTCACACTTTCCTATCAATCAGATGACAACGAATATTCCCTAAGCGGTTAACACAAAGAAAGAAATCTATATGAAGTCATAGTTACATACATATACATATTTGAATTACAAGTTCATTCAATAACTACAGTATTAAGTAACAATTGAGTACCATTTCTCCTTCTTGAATATTCCTACGTGCAAATAGTCCCCATCCATGTATTCCAGATTTACCAAAACAAACCCGGTGATTTTCAGTTTTCTGAAATAAAGACAAGAACAAATGTTAATGACTTCTGCACATAAAACAAAAATGTCAAGAGTCTATCAAGTAAGCAACCACAGCAAATGAAGAGATGTGACTTGCCTGCAAGTGGTAAAGCCGATCCTTGAAGGAAGAAAAAATTTTAGAATCTTCTACTTCCTAATAAAAGGAAACAGATATAATTAGTCCATCACACCAACCAACCAAGGAAAACAAAAGATGATATATATAGATATTTTGTCTATAAAAAAATGTCAACATTTATATTATAAAGTGAAGAAAATGTAAAAGTCAATAAGGACAAGAGTATTACTATAAATGTGCTCAAGCTATTCACTGAGTCTAATGAATGATGTGTTGGTCCCCTTGGTCGATGAAAAATTGGTAGCCGCTCACCTCCCTGGTAGAGAATAATGAAACATAAAAACACAATTAATAACTCGACTAGAAACAATAATGAACAAGTAAACTACTTAAAAGAAATTCAAGAGGAAATATGACAGCTATGCATAGTATGCTAACACAAGTTACCTTAAAATTTGATCTTTTAATAGCACGGCATCTTGCAGCAGAGAGTGGTTCTAACTCATCAGACTCTGAGGTTGAAGGTTCTGGAACTTCAGTCCTCTTTGATGAGACCACCCTCGAACCCCTGAAGAACCCTTTCTCGTTTTGAAGCAAGCTTCTGGCAGCAAAAACCCCCGAAGGAGTACGAACAACGACAACAGCATCTGGATTAGGGGTCCTGAAACAAAGGTTATGAATATATATGAGCCACAGGAAAATGCAACCTTAAACAAATGCTCCCACTGGGAGGACTTATAGCAGTAGGGACCATATGAAAAATACAGTACGGTCCTAACCTGTGCACAGCACAATATATCATCTTCGTTGTTACTTGTTTCCCATTCTTCTCTTGGCAGTGCAACTGAAAGTTGAAGATGCAATATAATCAAATCACCAACATTGTTCACAAATTATTCCTAAGAATTGAAAGAAAAGTGCAAACAATAAAACAACAAGAGAAAATTATGACAAGATTAGTCTAATAAAAGATGCAAATGTATATGTATATGTCAGTTGAGATTAAAGGACTAATGCATAAGTTGTAGTTACTGACTCAAGTGGAAAGGGCGTTCATAAAGTAAAACAACAATGAAATCTTACTTCCATGTTGTAGCCTGCTCTTGATGCACAGGTTGCATGAAAATGAGTGGCACATTTGCAACATGTGGTGCAGGAACCATGAGTCTGCGTACAAATTACGCAACGCTGTTCCAAAAGAGAAGGTGAACTGAATTAGAGAGGTTACAAGTTTGTACCATCACCAAATAAGCAACTAATGAACTCTTTCCTAACTGGTGAAGGAAACCAAAACCCTAACTGGTGGAGAAAACCAAAAAAAAAAAAAAGTCCCAGCATAACATCACCCCCTTTGGTTAAGAATAAGAAAACAAAGTAATTGAAGTGTCCAAAAGTATCACCCAGAGTATTAAATTACCTTCATAAAAGTAGTGGGTGGGATTCTAAGGATTCCAACAGCAGGTTCCATCTTCTCATGATTCAAGAAACCTACTTCGGGACGAAACCAAGCACAAGAGACATGAACCCACAAGGTGTCAACATCAGTGGGCTTCAAAGCACCTCCTGAAGAAACCAATTTTGAATTAGCAAACAAGAAAACAGTCAACCTTACTGAAGATATAAGATAGCATTATGGTGCACATTTCATGCTCTAGGTAGATAATTCAGTTTCGTTTATAAGAAACAAAACTCAGTGACCATCATTGGAACTATTCAAACATATGCATGACTATTAATGATTCGCAGAAGTCAAAAGAATATCCGCTTAAGCTTCCAAAAGAGGATGAAAGAAATATAGATAGTAAGCACTAGTAACACTAGAATCATCAATGGCATGAAAATGAATAGTCAAATGAGAAAGAACTCTGAAATTGCAAAATATTAATTTTGCAGTCAAACATAAATAATTTTATTAGAAATTACAGTAGTATCATAAAAAAAAACTCATAATGCAAGTATATAAATCAATATGAAATCACTAAAGTCCACTCAAGACACTGGATGATGGCAAAAATACCTTTTACAGGACAGAGACAACATTCTTTAATGACATCAGGTGTTTCACATGCTCTACAAACCCATGAAGTAAAATCCTGGACATCTTTTGCACCATAGCATTCTTGGTGCACAGCTATTTGACACCTGGACAAAGTAACAAAAATTATATAAAACTCTTAGTCTTGCATCAGAAACAAAAATAAAACAATTATCTAAAAATTTAAACTTGGCACAAAGATGCAACAAAAGATGGAGACAGGCACCTGTTGCATATGATCATTTTGTTATCTTCCCAATCTTCAACCCATCTACAAACTGCACATCTTTCACTTGTCCACTTTGCATTAACTGGCTCATACTTTTCTGTTGCAACAAAGATACAAGTGAGTCTCTCACTATAAAAAAAAATTATCAACCAAAAACCTCCTTGCCACTTAAGCAAAAGGCTCAGCCGCCTCTGCGACACTGACACAGAGACACAGAGACACAGACGGACAAGTAGATCAGCCAACATGTAAACAATTAGGCATGTGTTTCACCTTGTAAGGAATCAAGTAGTCGCTGCTTATCTAATTTGAGAGGCTGTAAGCCATGTTCATTATACTCTGCAATCTGAAACATATTCAAGATTAGTGAGAAACTGTCTAGAATCAATATAGTGCAGAACTAAAGTTAAAAGGAAAGATTATCTTTTTTGACCAAAATGAAAATGAGCCATCAATCTCTTCTCAGAATTACAACAAAAATATTGCTGATTACCAAAACCATAGTGTAGATAAGATACAAGATATTGTACAAACCCATTGTTCCAGTGTTAGCATTGTGGCCTTCACTTTCACACTATGCTTCCATTTTTTTGCTCTACAACCTGTGTGCCTTTCCCATTCACCAAGGCTCTGCATCTTTGACTTATCACAGGGTCCACACTTACAAGCAACCCTGCAACATAAAATAATCAGAAGCAGCTTGCAAATCCTCCAAATATGACTTTACAGTACAGTTGAAATTGACTTGAATTAGGAAGGCAAAATACCAAATGACTTTAATTCAAAAAGGTACAAAAATGCTTAGAGAAATTAATCTCAATATAACACTTCAATTTCAGAAGATAAGCGCTTACATATGAAGGTTTGGTACATAAGTTCCTTCCATGCCATTACAAACCACAGTTACCTCAGACACAGTTACGCCAGTCACAGATTTCCGGCCAGAACTGTTTCAAAAATTGCCACATCAATCAGTAAGTTAATGAAAATTAAAAGAAAATTTAAAAACGAACTAAATCAGTATAATCTAATGAAATGACATGCCTGTGTTTTCGCTGACACTGTAACTCATCTAACATTTCACCTTTGGCCTTATTTTTGCAATCAGGACAATAGTAATCAATGTGCTCTGGGTCCTGAACAACAGGGCAATTCAGTAATGCTTCACTACTTAACCAAATTAGGTAAAAGAAACATAGGAGAAACGGAAACGTATTGTCAAATTAAGCATGGAAGGTATACCTTGAAAACTTTACTGGAAATTTTGTCACACTCAGCATGCACCCAAACATTACAGCCATCACAGCATACCTGAGACAGATAATTGAAATGAACAAATTCCCAAAATTTTCAACTACAAAACTATAGTAATGAATGATATTGATCATGAGGACATCAGATTGATCACAATGAAAAAGATTGCAGATTACTGACCCAATCTCCACCATCTGAATGGTGCCATATCTTCTTACATATGCCACAATATTGTCTTGATTTTTTCAACTACATAAAATGATAGAGAGCATCATTAGAAACCTCCAATTATGTACGGAAATGTTTGACTTAAAAGTTGATAAAACTCCAACATGAGGCAAGTTTGAACCTTGGCACAATGTTTACATAAAACTTGGGTTTCAGAACCTGAGCCCTTCACTTTTTTCATAGCTTTAGATGGAGTGATCAAACCACAGCAATCACAAGGTCTTGTGTCCTTCTGATATGCTTCCTGCACAATAAATTCATTGGATGAACTCTCATTCCAGAGACAACCAGACTTTGCTACAATAATAGCAAAAGATTATAATTCATATAACATGGAAACAAAATTTACACAAAAAGAAAAAATTGCAGAAACCTGCGTTAAGGATTATAATCTCTGCAAGAAAGAAAGAAAGAAAAAAAAAACTAACAAGCAAAAAGAGTTATTTGGGTCCTTTTGCTATAAAATGCACATCCACCTAAAAAGATAGACAAGTACTTCCAAGTTTTATCTGGGGATTAGCAAAATAATGTGTCCAACTTCACAACAAAACTAGAAGTTCCAGATCATATTTCTCAAAGAGGACTAATGTTGAGACAAGAAAATATTCCCAGAAAAGAACTTGCCTGATTCAGATTCTGACTGTAATATGCCTGATCTTGATAAAAATCTGTGGCCTCTTGGATTTCAGGGGCATTTGCCTCTGAATCAGTAGTTTTACAAGCTGCGTAAATAAAGCCATTTTCTGCTAACACCGCCTCCTCTATTGCCATCTGGAGCTCGCTTGGTTTACTCCTGTACAACTGGGTCTGTCCTCGAAATCTGAAGAAGCCAAAACTCTGGACTGTTCAAAGACTTTATCTTTAAAGAACAAACAAGCAAAATACAGCTCAGGATTAAATAGCTACACACCTCTCAAGGAACTGCTTGAACGGATATATCATTCCCTGCTTCACCCACCCATAATCCTGTTCATTTAAACCAGACACTGTAAGCAAATCTATTGTACCCACAAAAATAAACACAGAGTATCAACAGTAAAAAAATATTTACCCTTTGTGTTCCATTCTTTGAGAACCCAAAGAACATGACACAGATAGCGTTAGGAATACAGCAGCTCAACACTGCTTCTGGAGCTTGCAATATGGGGTCGATAACCACCGCCGGCCAAACTGGGTAGCTCCTCCCACACTTAGCCCAAACAATATCACCCAAAGCAAAGTCCTGCGGCTTATACACTTCTTTCTTCTTTGCACAATCGGGTTTGCTAACTTTCTCCTTGCCGCCGAAACTAAGCCCAGCTCCATATTCCTCACTTCTTTCCTCTGGCAAAGAATTTCTCCCCTGTTTCGAGGCTATCGAATTTTTCAAACCCATATACTGTCTGTAACCAATATCATCATAATAATCCACTTCTTCTTGCTCTACCTTCCCACAATATTGGAACTTCTTAAACTTCTTAAACCCATTGATATCCTCCTTACGCTTTTTAACAAAACCCAATTTCTCAATCCCTTCTCTGTCCTCCGCTGCTAAAACATCACATTCTTCTTCTTCAAAAACCGTATATGTATCTACATATTTCGCTTGCTTTTTCTCACCTGAACCGTTAAACCTCGAAGACGGCACTTGCGGCCGTCCTCGAGCTGACCTCCTCAACTTCTCGGACCTCCGATTCATTTCTCGCCGCTTACTCAACCGCTGCAAATTCGACTCCACCACCTCGACCGCAGCCGAAAACGACTCGTCGTATCCCGACGAACCGGAGCCGCTGCTCAAATCCTCCCCCTCGCCATTGCCAACTGAGCAGTACCCATTCGCTTTCCGCCTCTTCGGATTCGCCGAATACGCATAGGCTTTAGCTTCCGCCTCCTCCAGCTTACACCGTTTCAAATTCGGCATTTCAAATCTCGACGGCCGCTTAATTATCATATTCCAACCTCCCAATTTCAACGAACCCTAATTTCACATTGAACCCCAAACCAAACCTCCCACGCAAAACCTCCTCAATCGAATCCAAAAAAAAAAACGCTTCCGAATTCAGTAACCGTCGCCGGAAACACAACAAGACCCCCCGGAAATGACCGTAGAGCCCCAAATTCGGATTCGGAAACCCTAAACCGATGCAAACGAAACCAAAAACCGCCGATTCAAACTCCGACTTTCCGTTCCTCCGATAACCAAAAGCTCCGACTCCGAAAACGAACTCGAAATTCCGACCTCAGAGTCGTCGCTTATTATAAAATCGGCTACGAATCTCCAACGGAAATTCAAAAAAAAAAAAAAAAAAAAATCTCAGGGTTTTCTATCTGGGCTGCGTTTGTCACAGGGAGAAAGAGAGAGAATTCTATTTTGCCCAAATCCAAATCCCACAACTACGTAGATTGTAATATTTTTTTTTTATTTAGAAAAGTTAAGGTAAAAAAAATATATATATTATTCTTTTACCTTAATAAAGGATTTTAAAAATAATTTCGTTCCGGGGCCACGTGGCCATTTGCCTCCAAAATTTGGGAAGGAGGGAGATTGCGAAATTTTCGTGATGTGAAAGCGCGAACTGAAATTTTAGTTGGGAAGAAGAGGTAGGACGGAGTTTCTGTGCTACCTGGTGTAGGGGAATTAGACTTGGACTACAAGCATGGGCCCTCAGACTCTCAGAGAATCTAGAATGAGTTGACTATTTGACTTGAAGAGTTGGAGGTGCGCTTTTTGTACAGAGGATTTAGGGTTAGGATTGTACAGAGTGTGGTCCACCTGATGTTATATCAACGGTTGGGGTGGAAACTTGGTGATCACACAGGGAGAAACTCACAAAAGCGTGTTTGAGCTGAATCTTTTTACCAGGTTTACGCATCCGAGTTACATTTTTGGAAGTCCCTCCTACACAAAGTAGGATTTGCAAGTTTGAACTCAATTTGGTTTTACAAATCCTTCTAGGAAAAGATCTACTTCTCTAATATGCTAAAGAATTGGAAACCTTTTCAGTGCCCAACTAGGCTAAAAGACACTCTATATATAGGGAGAGGGTGACTACGATATCTTCATTCATTCAATACTCGATAACTTTCTCTTAAATATTTCAGTCACATATACATTTTCTTTGTCATTTTCCTCGCAAAGATGGTGCACACAGATGCTAGGTTCGTGGTTGGTGTGGTTGGGAATGTCATCTCTGGCGGCCTTTTCCTCTCCCCAATTCCTACGTTCATACAAATATGGAGAAAAAAAGATGTGGAAGCTTTCGATCCAAGACCTTACCTTACAACAGTGTTAAACTGTTTGTTCTGGTGTTACTACGGATTGCCATTTGTTAACCCAAATAGCATTTTAGTTGTCACTATTAATGGAATTGGGCTATCTATAGAGCTCATATATCTTGTCATATTCTTCTATTATGCCGCAGCAAAAGGACGAAAGAGGGTTGCTACATACTTTATATGTGAACTTATTTTATTTGGGGCTTTGGTGGCTGCAACTATGTTGGCAATACCTGAGCATAAGATGGCAATGAATCGACCTTTGAGGGCTGTCGTAGTTGGTGTGATCTGTGATTTTTTCAATGTCCTCATGTATGGCTCTCCTTTGTTCAACGTGCGAGATGTCATTAAAACTAAGAGTGTGAAATATATGCCATTCACTCTCCTAGTGGCCAACTTCCTGAATGGTTGTTGCTGGACATCCTATGCTCTCATTGGAAAAGTGGACTACTTCATTTTGATTAGCAACGGTCTCGGCGCAATTTTTGGGGCATTTCAATTGATAGTTTATGCAAGATACTACAAAACTACACCAAAAGATGAAGACCTCTTTGGCAAGACTACTAATGAAGTGCAACTCTGTACTAATGTCTAATTATCGCATAGGCCTTTAGTGTAATTTTCATATTCTACAAGTACTATTTAGCTTTTTTTATTTTTTATTTTTTTTTATTTTTTCTTTTTGGGATCAATTTAGTAGTTTTGATCAAGTATGTATAAAATTTGCTTCTCAGTCAAGGAATTGAGTTGCATTGATATTGAGAATTTCAGGCTTTTTCAAAGATGTTAAAAAAAACGCAGCATCATATTAGAAGAGAGAATAAATTCAAGAACATTTATTTTAAATATTTTTGATATTGAGTATCTACAATAAATCAAATGGAATACTAAAAATTAGATAGAAAAAATTCCAAAATTTCCAATCCTACAGCCAAATGACACAATATATTCTCAATTAAAACACTACTTTTTCATTAATCACTTGTCAAGTTAGAAATTGAAATTACAAAATGAACAACGGTATAATTAGAGGGATGAATATCCAAGCAGGGAAGGAACTGAGAGTTGGAGCAGCAGCATTGCTTGGAGTTGACAATGGTACGGCCACTATTACAACTCCCAAACAGTGCGTATAAACACTGTTGTAAAACCTGTGCAGCAACCACAACTAAAGCCATCCCAGATTGTGAAGTACACAGATAACACCCGTGTAAAAACTTGAACATCATTTGAGTCGTGGTGGCTGAAGGAGGCTTTTGGTTGTTTCCTCATTCTTACATTGTTGGGATTTGTAGGGCTTTCAGGATATTTCTTTACATTTAAACTGGTTTTGAGATCAACGGAAGAGCAGTTGCTATTTAAAGTGTGCCTTGCAAGGATTGAAGTTGATGCTGATTGCTGAGGTTAGGATTTTGATTGGATATATATCCTTATATCGTATATGGTCGAGATGTCCAAGACAGTAGATGTCGTCGCAGCCTCATTGCATGTCATGGACTGATAAAGATGGTAGAGAGCGTGTATGGATTAATTTCTGGCTCTGAGGACCGCTTGGGCCGGAAAGGAATGGTAATGTGGAATATGGCAAAAGACAAGATGGATGAGCACTGGGGACTAACAAGTATGGTTCTCTTTAGGGTAATCCTCTTACTTGGTATTAGCTAGAGAGGCCAAAGAAGTAAAACATGTGTTGATTTTCAGTGAGCAATACAGGGTACCGATACAAGTTGAAGGGTACTACATTTGGCACGGAGCAGCGAGTAGTGATAAAAACAATATTTTGAGTCACCTCAAACACAATCAATGCGTTTACATTCTATGTCTAATTGTCTATATATTGAATGTTAAGTTCTGGACAAGGGGGTGATCATGTTCATGAGTTTAAGTATTCAAAGATTTGCTAACATGGATTGAGCTGGTCAGAGTTGTTAAATTGAAAACGATGTCACTTTGTTTGGCTTACGAGGCAGAATTATCAATCCAAATTGCAGCTAGAGTGATATGGTGTACTGCAATGTGTTAGCTAAGTTTACAGTAAATCACAATGCATTGAAATCTCTCTGTCCATGTCAAGGAGTAATATATTGATAGGACAAGGATTGCAAAAAACCATTGGAAATCCGGCGGACTTGGTGATATCTGGGTTTCTCTGAGTCATGGGGATCAGTTGGTGATATATGGGTTTCATTGCTAAGTTGTGAAGTTAGCAATGAAACAAAGGGTGTCCAAACTTGTAGAGGCTAGGCCAACTTTATACAGGTTATTATTATTATTTTATGTTTGAATGAACTGCAAGGAGATGATGGTCACTTAGCTAATGTACGTACGGTATTAGAACTCGATTTGATGGTAATTGAGGATTCTTGTGGTTGGTTAAACGATTTCTGTTTTAATCCTCTTATTCCATCAGCTTTTATTCCTCAGCAAACAAAAGAAAAACCCTGCAAAAATGAATGTTCTTTGGTCACCTAATGACTTAAGTCGCTGTGAATTGAATCGAAAGTCATTCTAAACTTGCTTTTAGTGGTATTTTAATTTTATTGGTATTAAATCCAAAAGTACGTATGTGACCGTGAATTTCTTTGTAGCCACTCGTGATATATATATATATATATATGATGTTAAAATTGTAGAATGTTTGAGCATAAAGTTGTGTTAAATGAAATTCCAGTTATTGCAAGGAAGAATTGACATTCCATTCCCTTTACAAAAACCACTGTAATACCTTAACTATGTAGTAGGCCTTTTGTTGGTAAAAAGTCTAAATTGTTTACTTAACCTAGAGCTTTTAACTTATTTTCTGTGTCCTATGATCCTAACGTACTCAATCGGAATTGCATTTTACTTTTGTGATGTGTACGTTGCTAAGTTTTTGTGGTTTTGGTCACTTGGTAAAGGCTTTTGATGATACTAGTGTTTTAAGTATATACTCTATGGATGCTAGTACTTTGTATCTGTTTACCGCTTTTGATGATACTAGTGTTTACCGCTCACAATGCTTGCCATTTTCCTTGATCAGTTGACAGCTTCTTCTGTGTATTTGTCTCTTTTATGTACTTAGCCATTCTTGAAGTGAAAAACTGCATGAATGTTTGTTTCTACTGCAATCAAGATTATGTTTGTGTTGGCCTGCACAGTTAATCACCCTTGTTTCCAATTAGAAGTTGTTTTGTGCATCCAGATTCTACTCCTGCATCATATGCAAAAGCATGTCTTACAAATACGAATGAGGGCGTGCGCGTTATTTGCTTCGAACCAGCTTGATTCATTAATTTAATTAGTGTGAAATAAACATTTGAACCGAGCATGCAATGCTTGCTTTGTCGATCTTGCTTCTTAATGGTGAACTCGCTCCGAATGTTACCTCTTTCCTGCTACATGTTTTGTTCTCTTCAATCAACTCTGTCGAAAGGCTTTCAATGTTGTGCCGGTACCTGTTGGCTCAAGTCTTATATCATCTCGAGTTGTCTTGCTGAGACTTTTTTTTTTTTTTTTTAATAAAAGTCCCTCCTACACAAAGTAGGATTTGCAAGTTTGAACTCAATTTGGTTTTACAAATCCTTCTAGGAAAAGATCTACTTCTCTAATATGCTAAAGAATTGGAAACCTTTTCAGTGCCCAACTAGGCTAAAAGACACTCTATATATAGGGAGAGGGTGACTACGATATCTTCATTCATTCAATACTCGATAACTTTCTCTTAAATATTTCAGTCACATATACATTTTCTTTGTCATTTTCCTCGCAAAGATGGTGCACACAGATGCTAGGTTCGTGGTTGGTGTGGTTGGGAATGTCATCTCTGGCGGCCTTTTCCTCTCCCCAATTCCTACGTTCATACAAATATGGAGAAAAAAAGATGTGGAAGCTTTCGATCCAAGACCTTACCTTACAACAGTGTTAAACTGTTTGTTCTGGTGTTACTACGGATTGCCATTTGTTAACCCAAATAGCATTTTAGTTGTCACTATTAATGGAATTGGGCTATCTATAGAGCTCATATATCTTGTCATATTCTTCTATTATGCCGCAGCAAAAGGACGAAAGAGGGTTGCTACATACTTTATATGTGAACTTATTTTATTTGGGGCTTTGGTGGCTGCAACTATGTTGGCAATACCTGAGCATAAGATGGCAATGAATCGACCTTTGAGGGCTGTCGTAGTTGGTGTGATCTGTGATTTTTTCAATGTCCTCATGTATGGCTCTCCTTTGTTCAACGTGCGAGATGTCATTAAAACTAAGAGTGTGAAATATATGCCATTCACTCTCCTAGTGGCCAACTTCCTGAATGGTTGTTGCTGGACATCCTATGCTCTCATTGGAAAAGTGGACTACTTCATTTTGATTAGCAACGGTCTCGGCGCAATTTTTGGGGCATTTCAATTGATAGTTTATGCAAGATACTACAAAACTACACCAAAAGATGAAGACCTCTTTGGCAAGACTACTAATGAAGTGCAACTCTGTACTAATGTCTAATTATCGCATAGGCCTTTAGTGTAATTTTCATATTCTACAAGTACTATTTAGCTTTTTTTATTTTTTATTTTTTTTTATTTTTTCTTTTTGGGATCAATTTAGTAGTTTTTATCAAGTATGTATAAAATTTGCTTCTGCAGTCAAGGAATTGAGTTGCATTGATATTAAGAATTTCAGGCTTTGTTTGATGAATGTTTTTTTCATGTATTTTGCTTATACGTTGAACGACAATGTGAGTAATGAATCTCTGATAATTGCTTTCAATGAGATTGTATGATTGCACAATTGCTTGATGAATGATTGTGTCTATCTCCCTGTTGCAAGTTTGATTGTCAAGTTTTTGTATTCCAAGAAAAAGAGAGTTCCTAGTAAACACTTGTTTATGAGTTTCTGTTTTTGAATATCAACTTGAGTCTTTTTTATTTTTCATATTGCATACAGCAAAGAATTTTGGAAAACTTTTGTTGATTGTGAAGATACTAAAACTGGAACATTGCATAGTGTGTGTTTAGATAATGATTGTATCATCCATAGATGGACTCTCACAGGACGTAGAAGCACTGTTGTAAAACCCGTGCAGCAACCGCAACTAACGCCCTCCCAGATTGTCAAGTACACATAAACAACCAGTGTAGAAACTTTTAAGATCATTTGAATCGTGGTAGCTGAAGGAGGCTTTCTATTGTTTCCTCATTCTTGCATTGTTGGGATTTGTAGGGCTTTCAGGATATTTCTTTACCGTACCTTTAAACTGGTTTTGAGATCAACGACAGAGCAGTTGCTATTTAAAGGGTGCCTTGCAAGGATTGAAGTTGATGCTGAGGTTAGGATTTTGATTGGATATATATCCTTATATCGTATGTGGTCGAGATGTCCAAAACAGTAAACGTTGTCGCGGCCTCACAATGTATGACCGCATGTAGAGAGCATGTATATATGGATTAATTTCTGGCTCTGTGGACCGGCTGGGAAAGGAACGGTAATGGGGAATATTGTGGCAAAAAGACAAGATGGATGAGCACTACTGGGGACTAATAAGTATGGTTCTCTTGATGAAATCCTCTTACTTGGTTTTAGCTAGAGAGGCTAAAGAAGTAAAACATGTGTTGATTTTGAGAGAGCAATACAGGGTACCTGTACAAGTTGAAGGGTACTACATTTGGCACAGAGCAGCAAGCAGTGATAAAAACGTACAATATTTTGAGTGACCTCAAACACAATCGATGCGTTTACTTTCTATGTCTAATTGTCTATATATTGAATGTTAAGTTCTGGACAATGGGGATGATCATCTTCATGAATTTAAGTGTTCAAATATTTGCTAACATCTTTGAGCTGGTCAGAGTTGTTAAAATTAAAAACAATATCATTTTGTTTGGCTTACCGGGCAGAATTATTAATCAAAATTGCAGCTAGAGTGATATGGTGTATTGCAATGTGTTAGCTTAATTTACAGAAAATCACAATGCATTGAAATCTCTGTCAATATCAAATAGGAATTAATAGGAAGGATTGCACAAAACCTTTGGAAATGCGGCGGACTTGGTGATATCTGGGTTTCTCTGTGAGTCATGGGGTTCAGTTGCTATGTTGTGAAGTTAGCAGTGAAACAAAGGGTATCCAAACTTGTAGAGGCGAACTTTATACAGGTTATTGTTGTTTCATGTTTGAATGAACTGCAAGGAGATGATGCATATATGGTCTCTTGGCTAAAGTACAGTATTAATAAAACTCGATCTGGATAATAATTAAGGATCCTTGTGGTTGGTTAAACCATTTCAATTTTAATCCTCTTATTCCATCAGCTTTGATTCCTCAGCAAACAAAAGAAAAAACTTTGCAAAATGGGTTGCTAGATCAAGTGTCTTAGAAAAAGGAGGCATGTTAAGCATTTTTGTTAGTTCAATAAAGCTCAATGACCGTAGCTCCAATCATGCACAATTGAGGTTTGAAATATTACATTTTCTGTGTTGGATAAGATGGCATGTTAAGCATTACTAAAAACACAATGAGCGTGTTTAGCTAGCTATAATCATAATCATGCACAATTGAGGTTTGGAATGAGAATATATTACAATTTCCATGTTGTATGAGTAGGTTAGGCAAATGTATACAACAAGAATACAATGCAAAACAAAACTCCTTAATCTACTTGATTTTCTTAATCTTCTTGAGGATTTGTGCGAGAGAGGTCGTGTAGGGCTGATCAAAAGAGAGGTATTGTGATCCTGGGCTTCTCTGCTTTTCAGACTCGGCCGAAATAGTAACAAAGCATAATATTAGTGGATCAATTGAAAATTTATAGGAAACCTTTATTAAACTTTTTCATTTTAGTTTCCTCTAATATCTTAATCATGGGTTAGGTTAAGTGCGACGGAAATGAAACCATGAAATATAAAATTAAAAACTCCAAAGAAGTTGATGAAAGTTGAAGGTACATGTCACACTAAAAAAGAGCAATCTTCCTTAAAAATGTTATTCCCGTTAAATAAATTATGCATGAACTCTAAATAAAGTCGCATTATCTACACGAGAGTCGCATTATCATATAATTAGTATGAGATCTCATTCTCACACATGTCCTATCAAAATGTAGAGAAATTGATTGTCCAAAACCAAATAAGATCTCCAATTGACGTACATACCCTTGAGCATATTCTTATACCAAAGCAAAGAAGCTAATCTGTACACCTTTTAGGCATTTGCATGCCAAAAGTTATTTAGTAGTCCAAAATTACCACACGCCACACTTCCTTGATTCGAGATAATTTGATTAATTCATGTAATTTTGCTTTGTTAGTGATTATTCCCTTTTTTTTTTTTTTTTTTTTTTTTTTTTTTTTTTAACATGCACGTGTTAGTGTCGTACCACAAATCCTATCCTTGGTCCTGACCATATAGTAATTACTTTTTGCACACTGATTTGTCACCTGTTAAAACGCAAATTTAAACTCCGCTGATTCTAGATTCGACATTAATATTTCGGCATTGTGGGGTCTCGTCAGATTGGATATTTCACGGGTCACATCTTGGGCCTCACCTTTTTCGTTTGGGCTTCAAGATCAACCTAGGTCAAGCAGACCAAAAACGAAGTCGTTTCGAGCCGGGAGCCGGCCCTATATATCCCAACCACCACTCTCCCAACCTCCTCCAGTCTCAGCTGCCCGTGTGTTTCCCAGCTTCAAGCTCTCAACTTTACCTAGGTACTCCATTTCCCTCATCCCAAATTCTTAAACTTTCCCCAAATTTCTTAAGCAGAATCAATTTTACTGTCATGGGTGTCAGATGGATATGATGTTGAAATAGTAAAAGGTTTGAGCAAGAACTTGTGTATATGGCGGAAGAAAACAAAAGATTTGAAATCTGAAGAGGGCCCTAGTTCTTGTTAAAGCTTTTGCATTGTGACTTTCGCAACCTCTTCTAAATCAAAAAAAACCACGCTGGGGTTTGGTTAAAGCCTGAGCCTCGGTGAACTGGGTCGTATGAAAAGGCGTGGGTTGCATTCTAATATTGAATGGCAATCTAGACTGCTCCCAACATTTTTTTGGTGTAGCTTAATTGATACACCATCTGCCATCACAGTTCTTGCCTTGATCAAAAATCTTTGTGCTGATCCATCTCCATCTCCATGATTTGATAGTCATTGTTTTGTTATGCTATTGCCATTGTGATTTTTTGTTATTGTTTGTTGCTGTAGGTTATGCATAGTTGTTTTTTGTAGTGGATTGGGAAGTTAACTGAACATTTTGGTGTGGTGAGTGCTAGTGATATAGAAGCGTACTAATGATGAGCAAGGTTTGAGTGAATGTTGGTTAGCATTCAGCTATGAATACGTGTAATTCCGTAGATGGTTTTGTTGAAAAGGGAATCTAATTTCCAGTCCTCGCTTTTGTCGTAGTTTGGAGAGAAATTTTACAAGAAAGCAAGAACTGGAAATTTGATTCCCCGTAAGGAAATTGGGTACAGTATTCACAGGCATTTATCTTTGAATGAATCATTGTGTGAGCTAATTACTTTCCTTATTATGGTAGGCTTTTTGGTTCCTAAAGAAGTCTATGAAGCCGGAAACTTTTAGGCTAAGTTCCTGTGGTTTTGGTCACTTTGTAGTGGCTATTGATATACTAGTGTTACAAGTTTCAACTGTACTTTTTAGACACCAGCAATTCGTTTTTATGAGCGATAAAGGATGTTTGGCATTGCTTTTCACCTTAGGGTCACTTTGTTGTGTAAATCTGCTTTGCGCTTATACGTTTATGCTTTTGCTTTATTTATAATTCCTTGTATTTTTGATACAATTCTTGCATCTTTCTTTGCACATTATTTGTTGTCTTCATTCATGCATTGTCGCATCTCTTCTTTGTACTCCTTTTATACAAATTAATTATTTAAGGCATATTGAATAAGTAGATTTAATGTATCAATGTATCATAATTTCATTTAAATTACAAATAATAACTTGAGTTTTTATTTATGGTTATTTTCTGTATCTGTTTGTTTGATGTGCCTAGCCATTCTTTTGTTTGTATGTGTATGTGTATGTGTATGTGTATGTGTATGTGTGAGCATTCACTACTGGTAGCAAGAATGTCCACATCCCCCCCTGAAAAGTTAATAGCTCACTTTTCCAGTTTGAAGAGAAGACTGCATGTATGTATATCTCTGCTTCTACTGCAAGCAAGATTCTATTTGTGTCACCCTGAACAGTTAATGCCCACGCGTTCCAGTTCACAGTTTTGATTTGTGCTAAAGCATGTCTTACAAAAGATATTTTCAGTAGAACTAAATCACTTGAGGAGATAGTTGTACCTAGAGTGTAATGCTTTAGTACTTAAGGAGATAAAATGGTTAGTTCTTAGAGACATTGTTAACTTTGTTGGTTGCTTCTTATGGTGAACTCCCTGTCAATTGGTTGGAGCTGTTCAAGTTTCCGAAACATAGATTACTAATTGCCAGTATTAAACAGCGCTGTGTATACTTTTTGCTTACACTGTGTTACCTGTCTCCTGGTACATGTATTCTCTCTAATTGACTCCATCAGCGGCTTTGGTAGCCACCAAACGCCTCAAATTATCTTTGTTCGATTTGTCTGAACAAGAAATAAAAATATTCAATAATTATCTATTCAAACTCGGTTCATTGTTTCGTCGCATAGAATTCATTTTTAAGTGTGTAACTTAAGAGTTGGGCAAGCTCTAAAGTGGACTTCTTACAGTCATGGTTACTGAAGAAAAAAAAGACCCTTTCAAAGGGGTGGCTTGGAAAGCTGTTGGTAGTGATATGCAGAAGAACCCTGTGATAAACCGGGTGTAAAGAAGCAGCTTCCCAAAAAGATCAGGCAGATTCCAGAATGCTATTTTCTTCCTTGTAGATCCCTGCTCTATAATATTACCTTTTCTGGAGCATGTATTGCTGGTGGAATTGGTGCGGGAATGCTGGTGGAGATGTGGATCAACAAGAAAGTTAGAGAGGATGGAGGCGTACTATGGGTGTTTGACAAATAAAGCTTGTAATGGCATTGCATTAGGAATTTTTAACGCGGCATAGGCTGTATAGACATCGAAACTTGGCTAATGTTTGGTTTTGACAATAAATTTGCTTATTTTGTTGCGAATGACAATGCTTAAATCCCCCTGTGTGTGTGTGTGTTACTTTCTTAATAACCAAGAATCACATAGGTTGCAGGAAACCAGGAAAGCATTTAAATTTGGGCTTTGTTTAGTAATAGTATCCAACCTCAGTTTGGATGGCATTTAAGACTTCTTTTAGTTGGTTCATGAAATTATCAATTCTCATTTAGTTTGAAGTGCATTCTTAACTTATTTTCAGATTAATGGTTTTCTTACTGCTTATTTGGTGGTTGCAGGTATGCTGCCAGTATTGAATGTGAATTGACATCTGCTCTCTTCAAACATGTCATTATCACGGGTTTGTAGAAGAGCCGTTCCCCTGTTCAAGAGCGCACAGCATTTACCTCTTGAGTCTAGATGCATACCCAATTATAATTTAAATGGCGGTAGTACTGTATACCAGAGGCATTTTGGCCATGATAATAGGTGGCGCCCCAAGTTAAGCTCATTTAACAAATGTGGTCAGCATCAACCCTTTGCTGCTCAATCTCTGTTGAGAATCCAGCGACTCTATTCTACTCAGGCTTCCACACAAGAGAAATCACGCAAGATGCTAGTGTACCTTACGGGTTTGGTTTTTGCAATGGTTGCAGCCAGTTATGCAGCAGTTCCTCTCTACAGAAGATTCTGCCAAGCTACTGGGTATGGTGGCACTATCCAACGCCGTGAGAGTGTTGAACAGAAGATTGCCCGACATGCTAAGGACGGCACGGTCACCACAAGAGAGATTGTGGTGCAATTCAATGCTGATGTGGCCGATGGAATGCAATGGAAGTTCACACCTACCCAAAGAGAGGTAAGGGTCAAACCTGGTGAAAGTGCACTTGCTTTTTATACCGCTGAAAATCGAAGTTCAACTCCAATAGTTGGTGTCTCTACATACAATGTTACCCCAATGAAGGCTGCAGTTTACTTCAATAAAATACAGTGCTTTTGCTTTGAGGAACAGCGCCTTCTTCCTGGGGAGCAGATTGATATGCCTGTGTTCTTTTATATCGACCCTGAGTTTGAAACAGATCCGAGAATGGATGGTATCAATAACATAATTTTGTCCTATACCTTTTTCAAAGTTTCGGAGGAATAAAGTTTCTTAACTATAAAGTTTCTTAACTACCTTCATACTATTGTGAAGATGATTCTCATAAGATTGTTGTTAGCAACTGAACATACAGCATCAAGCAAGAAAGAGGGCAGTAGATATACATATGCATCAATGTCTTTGTGGTATATTCTACATTCTTTTCTTACTTCTATTTTTTCTCTTTGGCAGATTAATCATTTCAATTTTGCCAGCCCCTTAGACCTGATGGATTTTGAAAATATTTGACAAATCCAACGGACTAAAGATGACTGGCTACATTCTTTTGTTACTTCTATTTTCGTTCTTTGGCAGATTAATCATTGTGATCAACTTATTCAGCTGTGGTTTTTCCTCAACGACAAGAAAAACCTCACAATAATCGGATGCTTAAATCAACTTTATCTCTTGGAAAATTAGGCTAGGCGTTACTTGTTGGTTCATAAAGCTCACTACAAGAATGAGTGTGTTTGGTTCCTATCAGGATCATGAAAATGCCACTCCCACATTTTAGCATCCTTGACTCCCTGGTTTGGCTTAAACCCTACCGTTTGGGACACTCCATTGGTTTCTTCCATCAAAACCTTACCCTTTTCTCATTGGCTTGCCTCGACCAATCTCACTTCTCCAATCTCCATATAAATTCAAAATACACTCGTTCTCACCTATAAACACAGCTCTTTTTGCTCTGTAATTGCAAAAATAGCTTAAACAAATTAGACTAATTAGTTGTCAGATGCTTAGAAAGAAAAGAACTTGTACTATAATCTAAAGCTCTAAAACAGTGTGTCCTTTTTCCTAATTTTATAAGATTAGTGCGTACACAATCTAATACCGCCCCACTAATAATCGTGTTTAAGTGGCTGCGAGAGTGGCTAAACCCTGATAGTAGTGGCCAGTAAGTTGACCTAATGTTAACAATTCCTTTTTCCTTTATATAGTTAGTTGCTGTTACATACATGCATGCATCACCATTTCCACTTAGGTTGAATAATTGAAGTGATGACAAGATGTAACAAGCAAATTCTGTTTTCTTCTTTCTTTCAACTAAAGCAACATATAGAATTATAGATATGTACGATGTGATATATGTATATATGCACGTGTACGGCAGCAGAGAATCAGTTCTGTGTTTCCCGTCCACAATGTTAAAGGTCTAAGGGTAAAGTATTTTCAGTTGCTACTATTTGCAGATTTATTTATGGTTATATTCAAGTAACTAGCGGATTGAAAACGCGTATTATGCATAATACCATTCAAGATCTTTGCATTTTGAAATGTTTTGGAGGTCCAATACAGGTTGCATCGTGCCCCTAGAGTGACAGAGGTTATCGACACCTCCTATTAATTGGTTGGGTCAAGATTAATTCTGATGGAGTTGGAAGCATAATGAGGGGGTTGGAGGTTATGAAGCTATTTTTATGGATTATATGTGATATTTTCTTAGAGCTTTTGCTTCTAGTCTTGATATCTCTAGTTCCATTGCGGCGAAGTGATGGTTGTAATGAAGGCAATTGAGCTGGTGTAGGTTCGTGACTGAAAGCACATATGGCTAGAAGTCTGACTCTTTTCTTATTCTTGATTTTATTAAATCTCCTTTGATGGTTCCTTGGCAAACTTCGTGTTAGATGACTTAATTACTTTTATTTCTCAACTGACTTTTCGTGTTTCCCATATTTTTCACGAGAGAAATAAGGTAGCCGATGCTTTGGCGAATTATTGCACGACTTCTAATATGGTGTGGTGTGACGCCTCTTCATTTTTTATCTTATCGTATTGTAATAGTGACCAATTAGTTATTTCTCAATTTCGGTTTCGATAACTTGTTTTTTTTTCGTTGCCTTTGTAGGGAGGTTTGGTTTGGTCACTCTCCTTTTTTATGAGATAAAGGATTCATGAATTAAAATGACCCTGATCATAGGTTGGAATACAAGAGGCGACTACTCCATAAATTGATGCTAAAACACAATCACTTCGCCTCGTAGACACTCTATCACACGCCGGAATTTGTGATTGTGATACGCTGGAGTTTGGTCCCCATCCTAAGTTGCTTTTTCTTCCTTTAATAAACTGCAAAAGATAGGAGCTGCTGCTACTCTATCTAGCCTTAGAATTGGCTAGGCTGGCCCTAGCAAAGAACGACTCAATTTTTACACAATCCTACATAATTTTGACCTTACGAGTTAAGAGACTATTTCCAACTAAGCCTTGTCAATTCAGGGTCTTAATTAATAAGTTGAGCTTATTTCAAAATGAAACATGACTAACCATGTGATATGGTTTGCTAGTTTCACTACGTAAGTGATTGATAGGTATGAAGAAAAGAGATCAAGAAATTTGGTTAATTAGTTTACAATTTTTTGTGATAATATTGAGTTTTGCTGGAAAATCAAGTACCATGGAAAAAATGAAGAAAATTTCAATCGGAAGAAGATAGGAGCTGGCGAAGCGTGTCAGGCAATGCAACAACTAACTACAGAACAATTGTTTTTCATGTGTGGGTCACCAAACTATTTGTTTTATCTGCAGAATATGTGTTGATCGTTTATTTTCTTTTTATCGTTTTAAGTTTAACTGATGATGATGTTCTTTTTTAAGATAAACATGAAAAAATAGTTATTTGATATTCTAGCTAATTTTATAGTGATCCGAAATATTAAATTTATTAATACATACGAATTATTATATTGATTCAATACAAACTTAAATACATTGCATGCGAAGTTTCACTACTTTGAAGTATTATAAAACATTCAGACAGACTTGGAGAGACAGTGATTACACAGCCGCCTCACCCAGTATATTTTTATAGGCTAATAGGCGAGAGCCTAATCATGCGGTTCCGATCTCCGCCAAATGTTTTTTTTTTATATATATTCTTCATTTTGTTGAGAATTTTGATCAAAATCATCAATTTCATTCATCTCAAGCCAAAATGGCACGGATACATACCTTCTCTTGTCATACCTAGGACAAGTTTAGGACGTGGTATGTTAGCACCACTCATTAGACAACAAGTGCTCACTTATTCATAAGCGAGCCTAATAACTATGAAAAGTAACACATAGAAATTAGGCGAAGTTCAGAATTGAGATGAAGTTTGATTAATTTAATAATAATAAATATTAATTTTAAAAAATTCAGATGTATGAGTCAAGTAATGTACGAAAACATCATTCTCAGAGAGAGTAAAATGTATGCTGGTGGAGTGGTGGTTTATCTATCCACATGCTACACGACTATTTGTATATTCATACAAATCTAGATCTGCAAATTGCAATACTCTCAACAAAATATAGATTCAATTTGCCAGTATACTTTTATTTTATTTTATTTTCTTTATATGAGCATGTGGAAAACATATACTTCAAAAGAGTAATATAAGATTGATTTGGCTCATCACTTCCAAGCATTTCCATAATCCCATTACATAGCTTATTTTCAAACTTTGATTAAGCTTCATGATTAATGGAAAAAGAACATGGGATGGGTGAAGTACAGTGAGACCCTTTTGGGGTCAATTGCCCTGCAATTAATATACCTATTTCTTCAATCTTCAAGTCAATGGGGAGTAAGGCCTCGTTTGGTTGCCGGAAAAGAAATTGGTTCCTTGGTCTTTCCCATGAGCATGAGAAAATAAATTTCCCACTAGTTTCCTACCAATGTTTAGGAACACCGGGAAAATAATCGCAAAATATATTTTACTTCCTTTCCAATGTTTGGTTTGTGCATGAATAGAAAAGTAGGTAACATCAATTTTCCAATAATATCCTTATTATCAAAACATAAACAATTCAAGATTCAATTTTTTTTGGATAATTTGGTAATAACAACCATTAAAATAATATTTAGAGTATGTAATTAATGTGCAATTAATGCAGGGAAAGTATGAGGGAAAATGAATCTCATGAGGTGTGGGAGGATCTATTTTCCTGGGAGAGGATTCAGTGCACCGACATAAATGGATGATTATATTATATTAAATACACTCTTAGGTTATTAATAAAAATATTAATTATAAATATCAAGGGTTGAGATCATCTTATAAGTGTTGGATCATTTGCACCGTCGGCGCATAACATAATTTCCACCCCCCCTATTTTCCCTTCATGCAGGAAAGTTGTTCATTTCCTTGGGTGTGCCAAACACAGGAAATGATCAACTTTCCTGTCCCAACCTTTCCATTCCGCGAACCAAACGAGGCCTAAAGATGACACATATTTGATGAAATGTTTATAAATAAGTTAAGAGCATTAATTTTAGATGATAAAATTTATGACATTAGGCAATTAAAAACAAGTTGAACTGAACTTAATTTTGAAATGTAACTGACTGTTAAATGAGTTTCCCGATATTATCCGCATATCTCGCCAATTATCTATACAATTTGTTGGTCAAATTTAGGGATGGCAAAAATCCTCATTGGGTAGGGTACCCATCGGGTATTCGACCCTAACGGGGAGAAATTCGGGGGAAATCGGGTAACGGGGATGGAGATCCCCAGTATTCGAATTCTGAAATCGGGTACGGGGCGGGGATGATATTTTGATCCCCATCCCCATACCCACCCAATAAGAATTATCTGAATTATATATATATATATATATATATATTTTTGATATTATTTATAAATAAATATTTATGTAAACTTCATCTTTTGTCAATATTTAAATTCTATTAATAAATATGTTAAAAAAGAAGAAGATTATTTTTATAAAAGATCTTTATCAACATATCAATTTTCCTTGATTGAAATAAGAAATTTATTTTATTTTGATGTTTGATTTTAACTTCATATTTTACAATCCATAATTATTTGTATAAATTTTTATATAATAAATTAGTAATATTATTAACAGGGATTGAGGCGGATACGGGGACCTAATCCCCAATGAGGACGGAGACGGGGAATCCCCGGTATCTTATTACGGGGATTGGGGCGGGTAAGGGAGAATGAAGTCAAGCACATTTAATCCCCTTACCCTACCCTCCTCATTGCCATCCCTAGTCAAATTCCTTATTCAGTGTAATTTGCCATCATATTGGGTTCTCAATTGCGACCACTCGTTTTGAGTAGCCAAACTGACAACAAAACCATATTGACACGGATAATGCACTTCAAAACGGCCGTAATTTGTGCTAGTTTGTCACCCCTAGCAGTAGCTTTACCGTTTACCCAATGGGACAAAGCAATAGGGCGAGCGAACTAGATCTGCCCTCCAAATTCCAAAATGTCACTAAGGATCGATATCTGGAGTGATTCATTCATTTTCATTTTCATTAGCAAGAAAAATTTATTGATAATAAATAATGGCTACTCAATGGCCTGTGATGTATAAATCCCAGAGCTGATATTGGCAACAGCCAATAAGATGCCCTAATGTCTACAAAGACCTTCAAAAGTTATTTTGCTCCTTCCAATGTTAACAAAATGCACCAAAATCTGAGTCCCATGCACATCCTGGTTCTGTTTGCTTGGCTAGAAGAAACATTGATAAAAGCACCACCATCTTTTGGACTCTAGCTGGAGTGGGATCTGTGAAGAAGAACTCAAGCCAGAAAATAGAACTATTCCTTCTTCTTCTCTCCTGAAAGTCTGAAACATTCGCTGAAACAGCATCGATCGATCACCACCTTTTTCATTTTCATTGGAGCAAACACACAGTGTACTAGCTAGAAAAATGTAATTTTGGGTTTCTGGGTGGGTCTCAGAGTTCTCAGAGCTAGAAGAAGAGTTAAGGTTTGGTACTTAGAGCTGATTTAATGCTTCTGGGTTCTGCCAACTAATAAGGAAAGTCCAACCATCACAGCCTTTCTGAGCTTCTCATCAACCATTCCTAGCCTATGGTACCAAAGAGGTCAAGTTATTTACAGTGTGTGTATATATCATCCTATGTCCAAGTGGACCCATTAGTCAGTGGGGCCTTCCACAAAATTTTTTCTCTCATACCTTATGTACCCTAGTGCAAGCAGAAGCATTATCAAAACCCAAATTTATATTCTGATTAAAAATCCATGGAATTTAGAAGAAAAATAAAAATTGCATCCTACTTTCCCAAAGCAGAATGATAATTACTCAGCATAAGCCAGAAAAAACTGGCATAAAAGGCCAAATGTTTGCTTCTGACTGTTAAATCTCAACCCTTCCTTCCTTATCACACCCATCTCTCTCTATATCTCTTCCCCCCTCTCTTCCTTCTATTTTTGCCCTTCTTCCTCTTCATTGTTATATTGCCTTGCTTCCCCATTATCCAAACTCTCTGAAGCTCACACAACTCATAGAAACCTAGAGAGGCCTTACCTTCATTCATATCCTTCTCCACAATTAGCTTATAAGCTATGGTTTTCTATATGGTTGGTACAGCTCAGTAGCTCATACCTATTTATTGCTCTCTGCTTCTCGTATCTTTCAACTCATTGATATAGTGCAATAAAGACTTGCTCTGTTCTCTCTTGCAATAGTTTTCAGACACTTAGGTAATCATTACTATAACTCCACAGTCTTGCAATGAATACTCTGTTTCCATTTTTCAGAGGCTCTGTACGTGGCCTCTGCTATGTTTACTGCTTTCTTTTCCATTTCCTCTTCAATTCAGCTATTTTATCTTGAGGATATGGATTGCTAGTGTGTGGTGGTACTGGGTTTTATGACTTTTATCCTACTGAACTTTTGCTTAAAGTAGAAGCACTTTTTCAATACGGCTCGTGTTCTAAAAACCTTATCTTTCTCCTTGGGTACTGTATTCTTGCTAATTAAGATTGATTACACTATAACAGTTTCAGGTAGCTAACTATTTGGGAGTGTAATAAGCATCTTCAAGCTTAAGCTCATTTCAAACAAGAAAGCTGAAAATGGCACCCAGAAACAGTCGTGGAAAGGGCAAAGGTGGAGAGAAGAAGAAGAAGGAAGAGAAGGGTATCAATTAGCTTCTCTTCAAATTGTTTATTTACCACCAAGTTTGATTCTTTAATAAAAAAATTAATTAAACTAATTGTGTTGCTATTTTTTAATCACTATGCAGTTCTTCCTGTTGTGATGGACATCACTGTGAACCTTCCAGATGAAAGCAGTGTTGTTTTGAAGGTGATTGATAATTAGTGTTAATTTTAAGAGTACTCTTTGTTTTATTGCTTTTATTTCACATGGGCAATTTTTATTTTTTTGCTGGGTTCTGCCGACGTGGTTGATTTGGGCTACATGGTGTCTTGATTATTCTATGCCCAAAGACAGCATGTAGTCTCAAAATTAGTTCTTTGGTAGGTTTGGTTCATGTGGTTAACTCCAAAGCCCAAACTTTAGACACCACCAACTTCCATGATGGAATCTAGAAAAGCCTCTTGCAAAGCACTAGATGTAATATGCTTTTCTTGTCCTTATTTTTCTTGCTTATGGCAAGTTTACGTTAGCAAATTAACTGTCGTATATTCTGATTCTCAAAGGACAAAAGTTTCTGTTGCAATACTTATTACCACTCCTCGTATCTCTTTTGCTGATAACTTTTGGATTTTTGAGCATATTGGTGGAATAACTGTTGAATTTTAGCAGGGAATATCGACGGACAGGATCATCGACGTTCGCCAACTATTATCAGTCAACACAGAAACTTGTAACATCACCAATTTTTCACTATCCCATGAGGTAGTTTCCACAACCCACATTGTCATTATTATCTTTCCTCACAATTCCAAATTTTCATTTGTGTGGAATCCAGAAAGGTGGAGTTATAATTATCCATGATTCGATTGGAGCAAATTGAACGTCATACAAGACATTTCATTGCCAAAAAAGTCTTCTATCTAACCATTAAAATCGTCCGACCCACCAATCACGTTAGAAAAAATTAAAGTTTTCTTTCTAAATATCACCAACAATTCATTCGATATTATATAAAATACTTTTGCAACTCTACTCCAATTATATATGTGTTGACATGTGATTCGTCAGACTCTTAAATAGTAGTAGTTCGACCGCCTGACTCAAGATCTTCTTATCTTCGCACTCGGCGTGTATTCCATCACCGAATCTAAAAGAATTCAAATTTTTTTTTTGGCTGTTTTAATATTCCTCGTGACATGTGGCTCAACGGTTAGCAGAATAAAAGCAACGTCCCATTTTCTATGACTCTACCAAAATATTAAAGTCAAACGACCATAAAATCATTGTCGTTCATTGCAGGTAAGAGGGAAACGTTTAAAAGATACGGTGGACGTCTCCGCACTCAAGCCATGCGTCATCACCTTGGTCGAAGGTAAATGCTCTAACCCAATACGGCACCGTTTTGGCTTTCTTCTACTTCATCCTCCTTGATAATTGATAAAGCTCACTGTTCAAATTTTTCTCAGAGGACTATGATGAAGAGCGCGCCACCGCGCACGTGCGGCGCGTGCTGGACATCGTGGCCTGCACGACGAGCTTTGGCGCGTCACCGACGCCTCCGCCGACTCCAGCGAAGGACCAAAGCCTCAAGCCCGACGCCTCGTCCGCAGTCCTCTCCGGTAAAAATTCGCAGGATAATAAGACCGCCAAGAAATCCACCGCCGCCAAGCCTCAAGGCTCTGCCGGAGCCGATAAGCGTGACGTGGCGGTCGACTCGGACGCCGAGCTGAGCCACTCTTGCCTCAAGCTCGGTTCCTTCTACGACTTCTTCTCTCTCGCTCATCTCACTCCCCCTCTGCAATGTAAGCCCTTCTCTCTCTCTCTCTCTCTCTCTCTCTCTCTCTCTCTCTCTCAGAGACTGAGGGATAGTATTGTAATTTTGCTTAATCTGAGTGCCATTGGTGTGATTGTTGCAGTTATCCGAAGGGTGACGAAACGACATGTCGATGAGATTTCCGGCGATGATCACCTGTTTTCTCTTGAAGTAAGACCTTCTTCTACAATGGCATCTTTCACACTAAGAATTGATTTATTAGGTTTGAAATTTTGAAGGTTGAAAATTGATGTTATATGGTGGAAATGGTCAGGTGAAGCTTTGCAATGGGAAGGTGGTTCTGGTTGAAGCTTGCAGAAAGGGATTCTATAGTGTAGGGAAGCAGCGCATTCTGTGTCACAACCTCGTCGATTTGCTACGCCAGCTTAGTAGAGCTTTTGACAATGTTAGTTTGCCTAGTTATGCTTTCATAATGTGAAATGTGAGATGTTTGTCAGCTTTGTATTGATTATGTGCATGTTTATCTTGTTTTTTAGGCTTACGATGATCTGCTGAAAGCATTTTTGGAACGTAATAAGGTACACTACTGTTGTGCTTTATTTCGTGTGTTGGTTTTTGTTGCGGTGTTACTTGTGTGTTTTGTGATTAATTAGTTTTCTTTGGTTGTTTGCAGTTTGGGAATCTTCCCTATGGCTTTCGAGCAAACACATGGCTTGTACCGCCTATTGCAGGGCAGTCGCCTTCAGGTTTCCCTGCTCTTCCTGTGGAGGATGAAGCTTGGGGAGGAAATGGAGGGGGTCTAGGAAGGGATGGGCAATTTGATCTGATTCCTTGGGCTAATGAGTTTTGGTATATTGCATCTATGCCTTGCAAGACGGCGGAGGAGAGGCAGGTTCGAGATAGGAAGGCATTCCTTCTTCACAGCCTATTTGTTGACGTTTCCATTTTTAGAGCCATTAAGGCTGTGCAGCATGTGATGGCAAAGCCGGAATTAACATGTTCAGCTGCAAACAGTGAGGTTCTTTATACTGAGAGAGTAGGGGACCTGAATGTGATAGTAACAAAGGATGTTAACAATGCGAGCTGTAAGGTAGATACTAAAATTGATGGAATTCAGGCAACTGGAGTGGATAAAAAGAATCTAGCACAACGAAACCTTCTTAAAGGGATCACTGCTGACGAGAACACCGCTGCACATGTGAGTTATTGTATGGAATATTGTCGTTGATCAGTCCTACTCTCTTACAGTATGAGATTCCTTTTTTTTATTTTTTATTTTATTTTTATCTCGGTTCATTTATGATAAGTCTTCATTAACATATGGGTGCAGGATGTCACCACTCTAGGTGTTGTCAATGTCCGATATTGTGGTCACATTGCAGTTGTGAAAGTTGAGGGCAAAGAAACTAAGAAAGTCGGTTCTCCATCCCAAAGCATTGACCTCCTTGATCAACCTGAAGGTGGTGCCAATGCCCTTAATATCAACAGGTACTCATTAATGTGTGATTATGTAAAGCTATCAACCATCTGTCATGGGGTTTTGTTAAATGAACCTAACTAGTGCCTTGATCCTTGCAGTTTGAGATTACTACTTCACACTACTACACCTTCAGAGCAGAATAAACTGGCATCACATGGGCAAGGTCTGGAACATGAAGAGCTTTCTGCTTCCTGCGCTTTTGTTGAGAAGCTATTAGAAGAAAGTCTTGCTAAGCTTGACAAAGAGGAGCTAGATTCTGATAGTTTTGTGAGATGGGAACTAGGAGCTTGCTGGATACAACACTTGCAAGACCAAAAAAATACAGACAAGGATAAGAAACCATTGGGTGGGAAGGCTAAGAATGAGATGAAGGTCGAGGGACTTGGGACACCTCTTAAATCCCTTAAGAACACGAAGAAGAAATCAGATGGAGCCAATATTAAAGTGCAGTCTGATAGCTCAAAGTCGCATGCAGATGGTGTTGTGGGAGAAGTAGAAAATGCTATAGGTTCTGTGGAATCAAAGTTTGAAACCAGTGCTAAAGAAAATGAGCTTGTGCTGACAGAGATGCTCTCTGACGCAGCCTTTGCTCGACTAAAAGAATCAGAAACTGGACTTCATTGCAAGGTAATACATAGTAGGTGTCACTAGAGGCTGTACGGCATTTATTTATTTGTTTAATACCTATTGCTTGTTGCATGTATAAAGTTAATGTTCCTTGTGCTTGACAGTCTCTGCAAGAACTGATCGACTTATCTCAGAAGTATTACTCTGAAGTTGCTCTTCCAAAACTGGTAATGAAAAAATATTATTTGATTTATATTTCTTCTCTCCCTGTATGTAAGTATTATTATGAAGACTCATGTTTCTAGAATTTATCGTAAAATGCAGGTAGCCGATTTTGGTTCATTGGAACTTTCACCAGTTGATGGTCGAACTTTAACTGATTTCATGCATACTAGAGGTCTTCGGATGCGTTCTCTGGGGCAAGTTGTAAGTTTCTTTCTAAGTTATGGTTTTTACTTTACATGTCTTATAGATATACACCCCAGTAACTTCTTCCTGTGTCCTCAAAATTGTTGTATATGGTCTATTTCTTTTGAACTTTGAAACGTAGTTCTTGTAATATCCCATTTTTCAGGAGGTTCTTTTGATTTATGTTGCTTTGATAGTTTGATATATGTTATAAATCAAAAAAAAAAAAAAAACAAAGAGAATGATAGTTTCTCCGGCTTGCTCAGTACCACTTTTATTATGCATTTGTGACTGTTGGACAATGTTAAAACTTAACAAGCTTCCAATGTTTTTAAACATTAAACTATAAAAGTTAATTCTGCTCGTTTCACTTATAAATACCATTAACTTGCACTACCTCTCACATCCAAACTGGAATTCTCCAAAAATTTGAATATGTTTAGAGGATATGTAGAATGCTTCTTAGCGGGTTTGATATTGAATGACAATTGCTTTTTGTTGTCTTTAGGTCAAGCTATCGGAGAAGCTATCACATGTGCAGTCCCTTTGCATTCATGAGATGATAGTGCGAGCTTTTAAGCACATACTTCAGGCAGTGATTGCTGCTGTTAATAACACTGAGAAAATGGCTGCCTCGATTGCTGCTGCATTGAATCTTATGTTGGGGGCTCCAGAAAATGAAGAATTCAATAAGTCTTTCAATGTGCATTCCCTTGTGTGGAGATGGCTGGAAGTATTCTTGCGAAAGAGATATGGATGGGATGTTAGCAGCTTCAACTACAATGATGTGAGGAGATTTGCGATTCTACGTGGCCTGTGTCATAAGGTATATAGCATTAGTCAATGGATGGTAGATTCTAGATGGCCTGCATATATTAACATTGTCTAAGAAATTCACTTTATAAATCTATAAGGCTCATACTTGCAATCATGAATTTGCATTAAGCATTCTCTTTCCTGGCTTCCTTTTTCTTTGAATGCAGTGATCTCTATAATATCATTGTATACGAGGGTTAAGTTATACAAATATAATATTTTTGTGTCTCATTTAATTTCAGGATACTTGTACATAAAGATATTATTTATTGTGTAATTAATAACAAGAATTTGCGTATGGACTAAAATCAGAACACTGACATTCTGTTCTCTCTTTCCTGATTTTAGGTGGGCATTGAGATGGTTCCACGAGATTTTGATATGGAGTCTCCAAATCCATTTCAGAGTTCTGATATTGTCAGCTTAGTTCCAGTACATAAGGTGATGACTGGACATCAAATATTAGAATCATCTTTTTCTTTTCCACTTGAGTTTAAGTTTTGAGTGGGTTCATCTTTTTTAATATTACTGTGTCTTCTGTTTCTTTCCAGCAAGCTGCATGCTCTTCGGCAGATGGTAGGCAACTATTGGAGTCATCAAAAACAGCCTTAGATAAGGGAAAACTTGAAGATGCAGTTGCATATGGCACTAAGGTATGTGGTGCTCGAACAGTTTCTACTTCATTTGTTTATTAGTATTCTAGTTGCTGACTGACTATACTTTTTTGGCATTTGTAGGCTCTTGCAAAGCTGGTAGCAGTTTGTGGTCCATACCATCGAATGACAGCAGGAGCTTACAGCCTCCTTGCTGTAGTTTTATATCACACTGGAGATTTTAATCAGGTCTGTTGTTATCCCTTTTGTTTTGGTATTCCTGGAACATGCCTGACACCAAAAATGTTACCTTTCTTGATCAGTCTCTGTCCCTTAACCAACAATCGTTAGGGGATTGGAAACATGTGATATACTTTCATATTTTTATTGTTAAAGGCTGGGAGCAGCTTGTGCTTCTAATATGAAAAGAGCATCATGTTTCCCTTTCTCTTACTATTGTTTCATGCCAAGATGACCAACTATTTGTTAAAATCACAGGCTACAATTTATCAGCAAAAGGCTCTGGATATCAATGAGAGAGAATTAGGGCTTGACCATCCAGACACCATGAAGAGTTATGGGGATCTTGCTGTGTTCTATTACAGACTTCAACATACAGAGCTTGCTCTCAAGTATGGTCTTTTGCTTGTTTAAAGTGTTCTTTTCATATGGAATGTCTTAAAACTTATATGGGGAATCGTTTTTTGACTGCCAATTGGTTGCTTTGAATAAGTCACAATCTTATTGGTTCAAGCTCATGTTTTTGTATGGCACATCTCTTTGGACCCTAAAATTTGTTCATTTCTACATGACTAGATTTTGACATCATGATTCCTTCAACATATGGAACTGTCCAACTGGGTATTTGGCAATAACCAATTTTGTCTTGCTTTGCCAAAGTATCTCAATTATACAAAGAAAAACATAACAGGAGAGAGAAAGTCATAAGACTCATATCTGCATAGTGCATAGCATATAGTCACTGATATTTATGTTTTTCTGTCTTACTTTTCCCATGAGTAAAAGCTTACAATTGTTCCTTTTTTCTGATTCAGATATGTGAAACGTGCTCTGTATCTCTTGCATCTCACATGTGGACCATCTCATCCAAACACTGCTGCAACATACATCAACGTGGCTATGATGGAAGAAGGCCTGGGAAATGTACATGTTGCCCTCAGATATCTACACAAGGCTTTGAAGTGTAATCAGAAGTTACTTGGCCCAGATCATATTCAGGTTTCCTTTTGTTTGTTTATTTATTTATTTTGTAATATATATTTTTATATATAATTTAGGCTGAAGCTAGAATTTTCTTTATTCAGATTATTGGTGATATGTTCTTAAAGATTCTATTTGATGCCCAGATGGAACATCTGAGTAGCAATAGTTGCAACACTGTGTAGTTGTGTTAACCTGGAGTCTTGGTTGTTTTTCGTTGTGGATGGGAATAGGAATTATGGAAAGGATTTCATAGATGGGCTAGAAGATTGTTTCAAATGAATATTTCAATCATATATAGAAAATTTGATTTTGGTTTTTCTTTTCCTTTATTCCCCATTGCATTTCCATGCCAGTTATAGTAATGGTGAACAACTTGATTGTTAGGAGTTTCTCTTAGGTGGTAGTAAAGTCATTACTTCTAACTCTAACCATCTCCCAATAACAAAGTCTTTTTAACTAGCAGTATATTATAGGTCAGATGCTAGTCACTAGGCAGTTACTGGAAAAAATGAGGACTTGGTTGTAACAAGTAAACCACCTGTGAAACATTGTGCCATTTTGCATATGTGCTTACAGATGTGCTACCATATTATTTATTTTATATATTAATTTTTTTATTTGCTTATTTACTTGAGAATTAAGTCATCTGAAAGTTAAAATCTCTCCAGACAGCGGCTAGTTACCATGCTATTGCAATTGCACTCTCATTGATGGAAGCGTACCCTTTAAGTGTTCAGCATGAGCAGACAACATTGCAAATTCTGCGTGCAAAGCTTGGACCAGATGATCTACGTACACAAGTATCTCTCTCATCTAGTCATACGTTTTTTATTTAGTTTTATTCAAGTATCATCTTCTCCAATGGTTGATCTTTACCATTTATATTTGAGATATTTGGTAAATACCTTCTTATCTTGATTAAATTATTATTATTATTATTATTATTTTTCTTGAAGTTAAACACTAAAAGTTTTGAGCATATCGTGCAGGATGCTGCTGCCTGGCTTGAGTACTTTGAGTCCAAGGCTTTTGAACAGCAAGAAGCTGCAAGAAATGGGACTCGAAAACCAGATGCATCTATAGCCAGCAAAGGCCACTTAAGGTTTGTTAGCAAGAACTGATATAATGGAACTTCGTTTAATACTCAAGTTGATATAATTTACTTTCTACTTTTCCGCACCATTGGAATCATCAGCTATCCATCTACCTAAATTTGATTGACGTGAAACAAAGACATGGATTGAATCTAATAATGGATCACTAAAATGGACTTTTCTCTAATTAAACATATCCTGCACTGAAACTTTTTCTTATTAGTACATATCTTTCTTAATACTTTTTGGTTTTCACAAAATTGGCAGCGTATCAGATTTGCTTGACTACATCAATCCCACTCATGATGCTAAAGGGAGAGATGCGGCAATGAAGAGGAAAACCTACATAACAAAGGTACGTTGGAGCCTTGACCATGTTCATGTTTGGTTTTGTTTGCCAATTTTATACACATCCTTAATGTAAATGGAATCTGGGATAAACTTAAATCAGTTTCTTGTTACCAATGTGTCCAATAGAAGATGAAATCTGCAAATTGGTCCAGACGTATTGGTTACTATGAAACTGATAGAAATGTTTCTCAAAATGGATCAATAAAATACTTTGATGGCAAGCTATATTTGACAGCCTCTCAGATTTGGAAAGGAAGACAGTCAATAGTCCAGTTGTGGGCGTTATGGAAACTTCTTTTTTGGTCTTGAAAACATTATGGAAATACCTCATCCTGCATTGGAATATTATTTGTTGTAATGCAACTTGTTAAGCTATTTCAATTTACTGTGCAGTTGAAGGAAAAATCCTATCAAACTATCAGCTCAGCAAGTTCTGACGAATCTTCAAAAGAAACCACAAAAGAGGTTTCAGACGAAGAAACACATACACTTGAACCAAGAGAAAGAACAGATCCCATCCAAGAAAACATCCCGGCTTCAGTTGAACCCCAGCATGTTGTAGAAGAGATTCCTGAGGAAAATTCAAACATGAGCTCTTCTGAAACACATGTTGAAGGGGAAGATGACTGGCATCCAGTTCAAAGGCCTAGATCAGCGGGTTCATATGGGCGGCGTGTAAAGCAGCGGCGGGCAGCTATTGGGAAGGTTTATAGTTACCAGAAGAAATATGTAGACGCTGATATGGATTACCCTTCAGTGAAGAATACTAACCAAAACAGTAGGTATTACCTTCTAAAGAAAAGGCCAACATCTCATGGAAGTTATACAGAAAATCAGATTGCGAATCCCTCCCAAGGTACTAAATTTGGACGGAGAATGGTAAAAGCTGTAGCATACAGAGTCAAGTCTATGCCTTTGTCTACCAAAGTTGTTGCAGCAGAAAGTTTGAGTTCCTCATCAGAAGTCAGTCCAAATGTTTCACCACATGGGATTGGTCCAGTTAAAGGTTCTATAGTCAGTCTTGGAAAATCTCCTTCATACAAGGAAGTAGCATTGGCTCCACCAGGTAGTATTGCTAAAATGCAAACTGTTTTCCCTCAGAGTGGCATTCCAGATAACCATGAGCATGGTATCCAAAGACAAGAAGAGAAAATAATTGAAATCAAAGGAGATTCCAAACCAAAGGCTGTAGTTGAAACTATACTTGAAGAAAAGAAGGATCCTGTATTGGTTTCCACAGATGTGTTACGAGAGAAAACTGGACCTGTTGAGAAGAAAGAAGATACTAATTCACCTGAAGTGAAGGAAGATAAAAATTCACTGATATTCGGGACCGTGGATGAACTTGGATCCAGTGCTGTTAAGTTTCAAGAGGCAGCAGTTGATAACGTATTAGTAGATGGACTGCCAAAATCCATTGATTCTGCCAAGGAGGGACTCTGTGAGAACAATCCATCTGGCACTTCTGAATTGCATGATTCCAACTCCACTTTGCAAGGAGTAGATGATTTGGAGGCATCCTCGCTTGTTACTTCAGCTGATACTCGGGGATTGCCAAATAAGAAGTTGTCTGCATCGGCAGCTCCATTCAATCCCTCACCATCCACTCGTGCTGCTCCGGTTCCCATGAACATTGCTATACCTTCTGGTGCGGGTTCTGTCCCAACCATTGCACCTTGGCCAGTAAACCTGAATATTCACCCAGGGGCAGCTACTGTCTTACCCACAGTTAATCCCATGTGCTCCTCTCCTCATCATCCATACCCTTCTCCCCCTGCTACCCCGAATATCATACAGCCATTGCCATTTATGTTCCCTCCTCCTTACAGTCAACCCCAAGTTGTACGAACCAGTACCTTTCCTGTGACTAGTGCATTTCATCCAAATCATTACACATGGCAGTGCAATGTGAATCCTAATGTATCCGAGTTTGTACCTACAACAGTTTGGCATGGTTGCCATCCAATGGAATTCTCTGCCCCAGCACCTGTTGTTGAGCCAATTTCTGATCCCTCTCCCTTGGAGTCAAAAATTCAGAATGATGATTCTGCTCCAGTTCTGCCAGTGGACATTGATAATGTGGGGGAAACTAAGAAAGAAGCGGACATTCTAACATCAGAGGCAACTTGTAATCCAATTGAAAGTGTCAAGGAAGTTGGTCCAGATCTTTGTGGGGTTGAGAATGCTCAGAACGAACCATGTGACAGCCCAAATGGAAAAGTTGGAAGTAGCGCTGAAAGGACGACTGATGGAGAGAAAACCTTCAGCATTTTGATAAGGGGCAGAAGAAACCGAAAGCAGACTCTGAGAATGCCAGTAAGTTTGCTCAGTCGACCATATGGCTCACAGTCATTCAAAGTCATATATAACAGGGTGGTCAGGGGGAATGATGCGTCCAAACCCATCAGCTTTTCATCTAGTGAAAACTGCACAGCTACTGCTACATAAACCCTAATTTGTTTCTGTTACCAATCGGGTATAGCAGACCCTCGTCGATTATATGCAGAAGGGACAGGATTCACTTGATCCCTTGGCTCTTACATTCACAACCTTGCGATATTCTACTTATACATGGTTGGCGTAAAAGAGTTCAGGTTAGTGCTCTGAGGCTCTGACTAAGCCTTGTTGTAGCAATTTATTCTCATTGAGTTGTTTATAGTAAATTTAAATGGCAAAACGTATGTATAGCTTACTTTAATTTTTCCTGATCAAATGTATATTCTCTGTCTGAACTGTTATGTGCAGGTTACAGTAGGAAGCTCACTTTTGTTGGAACTTCCATGGGGAGAGTTTATGGGGTGAAAATTTTGGTTCATCACATAGTAAGAAAATTTTGTTATTCTGGATGTCGGAACCACAGCGCATTTGAAACTGATATTATTTTGATTTTTAATTTGGATCAATTGTACATGACTTGATTATTCTTTGTCACCATTCCTTCTCTCATTTTAGACGAGTATTAACACTAGTTTCAGTGAATCATTTTTCTGTTGCACTTACAATGATGTTGTGATTCTTGTTAAATCATTGCCAGTTAAAGTTCAGATTAAACGTTTGGTTGTTCCTACAGAATTAAACGTTTAGTTCTTCTTCATAAAGGCTTCCGGAAAATCCAAGTGGAAGGAGATTCTTTGATCTTTATCGAGTGTTTCAACTGTCTGTTTTCCACTCTTAGAATCAAAATAGTCGTTCTAGGCATACAGTGGTCGAGTGCCCGGTGCCCCCTTTGAAGGGAAACATACTTTTCAAGCACAAATCGAGGAGAGAAGAAAGAAAAGAACGGACATTGAAGCACAATTGCAAATTGGAGCTCTGGTGACAAGTCCAGCAAACCACCACAAATCGCAGTGCACCATTGCCAGCCACCGCCCCTGTCGGCTCTACCACATCACCACCTTTACCTCAGTTGCTTATTCAGGTCCAAGACTTGGTTGACCTTTTCCCTTTATGCCATCCATTACATCAATTTCACTACTTTTCCACATCTGACTAAACCTAACCATTCGGTTTTTTTTCAGCCACTGCACTTTAAGCATATTGGAACCCAGGATAAAAATGGAACTTTGGTTTGTATCAAATTAACAAAAGAAGTATCTGCCTAGGGAAACAGGGGACAGCCAAAATGAATAAAGAAGCTCAAATGCTCAATCCATACAACCTTTCATGACATCTAAAGACAAATGTTAGCTTCAGGAACACAACATCCAGCTATGCAGTCAACCACCAAGTATCCACATACAGTTAGTTCACCCAAAAAAAAAAAAAAAAAAAAGAAGAAGATTGAAATGCTGTGCAGTAGTGCAGTACAACTCTTTGACTTGGCCTTTTTCACAGTGGTGAAGATAGCAAGTTGAAATTTGTCTTAGATGCCAAGCCTGGAATCATTTCTCATCCTTCTTTGTACTATAAAGGAATAACTGAAATCTACACTGAAATTTGGCAGAGAACGTTTCGAGGAGTGTGAAATATGTCGCCTATGGAACCGGATTCATTTGGAAGTTTGGAGGCATATTCTTATTTTCTGTCCTCCTCATCCTTGCCAAAACTTCTAAAACAATGACTGCGATAAGAATTCCGCTGAGAAAAAATCCATAACTAATCTTCCATTCAATGCCTGCAGCTCCAATGTTGATCCCCAGAACTATGTTCACAGCTGCAAAGAAGATTGCAAACCTTCCAAACCAGTGGTGGTACCAATTCCAGTACTTTCTAATCTTGGCATCCTTGCCTGGTCTTAGAAAGAATGCCAATATCTGGAAATCCAAAGGTAAAAAACACAAAATGATCAGCTTAGTGGTCAAGGAATAACAGTAACAACACTATACAAGAAGTGGATATAAGTGTGAGGAACAAACCTGAAGGATAATAAGCACAAGAACAAAGATTCCAATTGCTCTATGTGTTTGGAAATTGGCGTCTATTTTATTATAGAGTTTTTGTCCAAGTACCACTGCTGCAAGGCCAATGACAAATCCCACAAATTGAATAATTGAATGGAGATAGTACCACAAGGGGTCCTTGTGCTTGAAGTATCTTGGGACAATTGCCCCCAAAGGAATGATTATACCCCATCCAAATATGGCCAATATTCCATGGTTCTTCTTCATCTGGCCAAAATCACTAGGTGCCTCAGATGCAGAACCTGTAAAGCTTTTACGCTTAGAGAACAAACCAACAATGTATATCCAGTATTGTACTGCTTATAAGAATGCATTTGCATGTTTCTGATCGAATAGAGAGAATTAAAGCTAATTGGTAATGGTTGGAGAGGCTGGAATTGCATGTATCTTTAGAATTCCCAATGCAGGATTCTAGATCTCCAACATGTTCCATCATGTGTGACCACACATTGGGCCATGCAGATTTAGAATTATTTAGAACATCCAACCCAAAACTATTCTCAGTGAGTGAAAGAAGCTGAAGATCTCATCATATATAATGCAAGGAAATTGGAAGTAAATTAACAAAAATGAGCTAGTGTCAAAGAGCACAATAGCCTACAAGGAGATGAACAAAACCTGCAGAGAAGTCGAACTTGATGGTGGTTTTATCGGTGTGTTTTGTTAAGTGGTTGTTGTGCTTGGGGTAACCGCTTCCAACGGCCAAGATAAGAGGTTGCCGAGAAAGATGAGCTAGGAATTTCAACTGGAATGCCAAGTAAATCCTAGGGCCATGAAGCACAACAGTAGCAGGAATACCAGTAAGTGGCAATTCACCTTTGTCTGGTATAACTTGCGAAGACTTTGAACCTTGCAAATAGTATTGCTTAATTCTTGCATGGCCTTTTCTATTAACCCATCCCACTATGGCACTTGAACCAACCATCAATCCATCTCTGGAAAATCCCATTCCTACCCACCCAGTGGTGTACACAGCAGATAATATAATGTTCATTACATGATCTTCAGTTTGGGTGTACTGCAACAAAAAAATGATTAACTTATAGATTAATTAAACATAACAAGAAAAAGAAGTGAAGGTTGTATAATTGAAAAAAGACATACCCTCAAAACAAAAGTGTTCCAAATAGGCCTGCAGACTATATCAGATGAATTACCATATGGTGGTGGCATGAAACTAGCCAGATCATTATTAACACAAATCTCTGATACTCCACCAGACCCATCTATAGTATTACCACCCTGGACATTACTATCATCACCACCCAAAACAAAAACCTTGGCCTCCAAGAAAAGGAGAAGAGCACATAACCTCAAAACCAAGAGCCAAGTCCCCGAATTCGCCATTTCAAAAACCTGAAATTTTGAAATGAGATCTTAGGCTTAGAACAAGAGGTGGCACAGATCATGAACAAAGTGGGTTGTGATTTGTGAAAGAGAAGGCATATTCAGGAGGTTGAGAGGTTTTAGTCTCTTGGGCTTGAAGTAATATTGGGATATGGTTGGTGGTGGTGGGGTTTGTTCGTAGTGGTTGCTGATGGATAATAATTTCCCGCCAATTCTTACAAACTAACCCCCAACAATGTATGAACTGTTTTCAATTAACTCTTCTATATTATTAGGAGGGAATGAGGGATATCATCATCTTGGAAAACATGATAAAATTTCAATATATATTAGGAAATTTTTCTACAACAACCTAAAAAAAAAAAGGAATAATTTGAGGGCCATGTAATGATAAATATATAGATGAGTGATGAAGCTTTGAAGTTGACTTGTTGTGTATTACAAGATACCATAATGAAGTCTTGTACTTAACAGCTTAGCTCAAACAGAAGGAAGAAGAATCTATAGTAAATTAATTGGAAAATGTAACCATCCAACCCTTTACATTAGAGTGATAGCGATCTCATATCTTTAAATCTTGATTGGTTCAAAAACACCATTAGTATGACCCAAGAGAAAAAGAAAGGAGAACAACACTCTCTTATGGAGAATGAAAGGTAATTGAAGTACTGTAGCAGCCAGATTTTTTTTTTTGAAGGGAAAGACGACAAACTATATTAATTGAAACTGAGGAGTACATGGAGCGATGCAAACGCATCGAAAGAAAAATAATAAAACATAACAAGATACACAATCGCATCTATAATGAAGAAAAAACAATAAAACATAGCAAGATGCACAAACATTTATCACACTTCACACAATGATTATTGATGAGTTTCTAAGCAATACACAGAGTTAGAGACTTGATACACGTCATGTAGTAAAAATGATAGACAATAATAGTTGATCGGCATGTTTCCAAGCCAGGCAGGGCCAGCTGAAATTCAGGCAAAGTTTGGTTTCAAAGAATCAACAGATTGAAGCAACAAACATGAAGGCTGTGTTGCGGTCTCAAGATTCAGCATTTCAATTTATTAGGCCGGCTTCCTGAATCCTGATTCACCCCATTCTGCTTGATAAAAAAGTTATTCTTGTGACCATCAAATGTGACCTTCCTCTCACAACATGTGTGCAGATTAGAGTAATCAGATGCAACCATTACTAATCATTTCTCCTCCTTGCTAGCTCGGCTGCTGCTAGAATTTCCACATTCTAACAGCTTAAGTTTTGGGGATCAGTGGTAAACCAATCAATAAACTTTATCATGGTGTCAGAGAAAGAAATACTAAGTTCAAATCCTTGTCATTGCCTCCATTATCCTACCCGCCTATCTTTTTCAGAACAATGGGAAGTGAACGAACTTTAAATGCAACATTGACACCAAAACAAAGCATGGAAGTGATTTAGCCACGAATCCTAAAGATATGTTCCTCACCACTCTTCTCATCAACCTTGACAAGCCATTTGCTCTTATTACCATTCCTCTTCTTGAAACCACCCCTTTTTTCTGCTTCATTCGAAACTCTTCCACCACCCCAATCTTCCTTTCCGATCATGGTGACCTGCATACCTTTTCCAATGGGATGCTTCATCGACCTCACGACAACCCTCTCCTCCTTCACTCCCTTCACATGTCCTTCGAATCCTTTTCTTTCACCAACCAAGTTAGTAGCCACAACCACTGATTTTCTCGGATTAACATCCAGCAACTTCATCAACCCTGCGTACTCATCATTCTTGCAATCAACCAGAGAGAAATCAATGTTCTCGTAATTCGTCAATAGCTCAAAAGGGTCACCGGTCTTGAATTCTACCAAGTCTTTTAGGCCGGAGTCTTTGATCACTTTCTTTGATTCAGCTAGATCTGGCTCCGGAAGGATGCAAACCAATTTGCCTCCGGTGTGTTTTGCAGCAGCTGCTAAGGCAATTGTAGATGGGGAAGCACTTGATGTCACCTCCACTATGAGCTTGGCTTTCATGCCTGCTGCCAAGGCTGACACGAATTCATTGCTCCCTGGCTCTTGTGTTAACTTCACTGAGTCACATTGTCTTCTGCGATCATTGCACTGAAGATAAATGAAATTGGAGTTGGCAAGTGTGATTAATAATCTTATAATTAATATGGTTCATGATACTCCAAATGCATGAAAATGTTCTCGTTGTTGTAGTATACATGAATCATATTGTAGTATATATGAGTCATAGTATAAATGTCTATATCATGTATAAATAGGCACTTGAGTGTATAGATAAGGTACTTGAGTGTATAATATAGGTATAGAGACTTGTGTGACAAGCTTTATGACAAAGGGCAACAAGCATGGCAATTATCATCATCACAGCTACCATGATTGAGCTGCAGCTGTAAATCAAGTTGATACCAAGCTTGAGATTATCTTTGAGCTTTCACACTTGTAATGTATTCCTATAAATACCCTCTTGTATGAGATGAATAAACACACATGAATCTCCATTCTCTCTGCAATATTACTCTCTCTACATTCCTGTTAATTTACGTTTTTCCTCAAACACGTTATCAGCACGAAATTGCTCTAGAATTAGAATCGAAATTGACAAGAGTAGAGGAAGTTCATAATCCAATCAAAGTCATTTTTCCAAACCTACAAAAAACCTCCAAACCCTAGCAAATATCAAAGCCCCTGATTCAAGAAGCTCAGAACCGGCCTCAGAATCTCAAGAACCGGCCGGAAACTACCTGAACCGGCCACCGGAAAATTTGGAGTGCTGCCGGACCGCTGCCGAGACCTGCCGAGCAGCTGCGCAGAAGCTGCAGAGAAGCCCTGCCGAGATCTGCCGAGAAGCTGCCGAGCGAGTCCTGCCGAGAAGCTGCCGAGCGCATCTGCCGAGACCTGCCGAGCAGCTGCGTAGAAGCTGTCGACAGCACCTGCCGAGAGCTGCCGAAAGAATCTGCCGAGCTGCTGCCGAAGACCTGCCGAGCAGCTGCCGAGCTGCTGCCGAGCAGCTGTCGACACATCTGTCGACAGATCTGTCGGGCACTTTTCCGGCGACTTTCGGGACACTTTTCCGGCGACTTTCCGGACACTTTTCCGGCGACTTTTCGGACAATTTTCTCGATTTTTTCCAGCGACTTTTAAGTCACCTCCGACAACCTTTTCCGGACAAATTTTCCGGCGACACTATTTCAAGGTATTTCTTATTAAAAGTTCCTGTTTTTTGAGTTTGTATTACTTTTCTCTTCTTTTCAGGGACTTGTAATCAAAAAGGCGGAATTATAGAAATTCACGCTAAACGAACTAAGAGCGTTCGTAATCTATGAACTAAGAGTGTTCATAATATTCGGACTAAGAGCGTCCGCAAGCATCGATTTTTGAACTAAAAGCGGAATCGTGGGGATTCACGCTAAACGAACTAAGAGCGTTCGTAATCAATGAACTAAGAGTGTTCATAATATTCGGACTAAGAGCGTCCGCAAACATCATTGTTTTGGTCTAATCCAAATATTCTTGGAAATTGATTTCTTGGTAGCATAGCTCGGAAATCTTATTATTTTAGTTTTCGTGGAAGTTTAAACTCCGAAACTAATATATCTTCTCTTCTTATTTTTCAGAATGTCGAATGAACCTAGACTCGACTTTTCAATACTTGACTCAACAGGCTCGGAATACCATGGCTGGGTAACCGACGTTGAGAACCATCTCACTGCGAGAGGGATATTACCCATAATCCAGGCACCTAACGAGGGTCTTGTGTTCCAACGAACACCCACAAAGCACGCACAAGCTATTATCTTGATGCGACGCCATATGGATAAAGCACTCAGATTGGAATACATGTCAATCAAAGATGCAAGAGACCTATGGGCAGCGCTAGAAGAGCGCTTTGGTAATATCCAAGATTCCCTCCTCCCTGACTTGAAGGTTCAGTGGAACAATATACGATTCTCAGACTTCAAGTCTGTTGCTGAATACAATTCAGAAGCTCTTCGCCTAAAGGCCATGCTGAAGTTCTGTGAAAAACCTCTCACAGAAGAAGAGCTAATTGAGAAAACTCTCTCCACCTTCCCCGTCCAAGCAATTATACTATCAAAGCAGCATCGCACTGAATTTAATGCTGGACGACTTACAAGGTTCAATGAGCTCATCAATATTTTGTCAGTAGCTGAGAAGCACGACAACATCCTTGTAAAGAATTATAATCCAAGGCCCATTGAAACCAAGAGCGTTCGTGAGGCGAATTATAATGCACCCAAAAGAGGGCGCAAGGAGCGGTACCCTAATAACAGGGGACATGAAGGACATATGGGTCCATATAACCGCCCCAATAAAGAAGGAAACCGCAACTTTAGAGCGGACACACGTGGTGGCAATTCCACACGTAGGAGAGGTGGATATGGCAACACCATGGGCCGTCGAGGTAGCACCATGGGCCGTGGAGGTCGCACCATGAGACATGGTGGTAACAACAACCCTCCTAGGCAATATCCACAACGTGCACAACCTGCACCTCAAATGGAGGGATATAACCACAATGACATGTGTCATCGATGTGGATCAATTGAGCATTGGTTCAAGCAATGCCATGCAAGTACCCAACTAGCTGCAAGCTACAAGGAGTATAGGCAATTGAGAGAGCAAGAAACCAATCTTGCTGAAGATGAAGATATAAATCTTGCTGAAGGTAAAGATATCAATCTTGCTGAAGATGAAGATGGTGAAGATATCACTCTCACCACTGAGGACTTCAAAGCTGCAGATAAAGAGCACGAGGATGCCGCAGACTTTGATTAGAATAGTCCTTTCTATTTTCCAAGAATGGCAAATGTGCCTTAGTCAAATGACAATTGTATTAAAACTTTTTCTCATGTGGCGCATCCAATGTAGTATGATGTCTAGGAAAGTAATTGAGATCGGGGTACTTAAGCGAGCCTCGCTCCACCAACATCTCTCTACTTTCCTGGTCATATTCATTGGAGTTACCAAACGGATTGAGTAACTACAATTTGTCTAAAGTTTGATTTTATTATGGAATAGACTTTGGAAAACTTTGATGTAATCATTGATTATTTTCCTTATTAATAAAGTGTCGCATTATTATTCAATGTCATGGACATGTGTTAAATTCCGAACTTTATATAAAGAGCCAATAGTTTTCATGTGGAAACACATTGTGAGAATGGACAAGAATTCCTTTGCATTACCTCTAATAACTACGGACATAAACGAGTATTAGAGAAACTTATGTGTCACTCTAGTGGGTTGTATGCAACCACTATTCGAGCCATTGAATCAAACCATGTCATAAGAGATGACTTATGGGATTCTGACACATATAGGCTTTGGCAAGAACGTTTGAGATATCCAGGTTGTGATATGATGCTCCGTATATTAAAGACTTCACACGGACATCCATTCTTCACAACGAAAAGAAGTACGAACCAAAGATTGGTCCAAAGAGTTACTTCTAAAAGATATCATTCGTTTTGCAAAGCTTGCTATTTTAGCAAAAATAGGATTGAGACCATCCTATGCAAAGGACACTAAAGAAAATATGCCATTCTTGCAAAGAATTCAAGGTGATATTTGTGGACCTATTCAACCAACTTGCGGACGTTTAAATATCTCATGATGTTGGTTGACACGCAAACACACTAATCACGTGTTGTGCCATTGTCCATCTATAAAAGCTGCTTATGCTATACTCATAGCACATATAATATGACAACGGGCTCACTTCCCGGATCATCCTATTTAGTCATTTGGATTTTGACTATGCTAGTGAGTATACATCGAAGATTTTCGATGGTTATTGCAAAGGGAGTGATGTTGGACATCACATTCCCATATACACACCTAAATGGTCTCATGGAAATAACTACGATGGTAGTTCAGACATTGGCAATGCGCACCAATCTCTTTATATCCGCTTAGGGTGATGCAATATCGCATACAACTATGCTAATTCCTCTATGACCTACCGCCACTCAATGTATCCCTGCGTTACAGCTAGTGACTGGGTACAAATATTTTGTACTTACGCACATTCGAGTGAGTCATTTATGTGCCAATGTGAGCCATTTATGTGCCAATTGCGCCGCCACAGCGCCTATGGTAGGTCCTTAAAAACAAGTGAGCAACTTAGTTGGAATTGAGACTCCAACAATCGTCCACCACTTAATGCCCTTGAAAGGCGATCTCTTTCCCGTTTGATTTACGGATGTCACTTTGATGAGACAGTCTTCCCGTCGTTAGGGGGAGATAAGAACACGAATGTTCAGCAGGAACGACAGGAATTGTCGTGGTCTGTCCCCACTATGTCTCATCTCGATCCCTATTAAAGTGACGAGATCACACACATTTGCTGCAAAAATGCCTGCAAGGAAGGATGTCCCTACAAAAGGACGTAGCGCCACCCTACACAGAGGTAGGCAAGGCGCTAACGCCATAGAAAGTGGCACTCTGGCGTTACAGGCCATGGCCCCAGCTAGGATGCGTGGGAAGCCCGTGGATTCGAAGGATATTTTGGCATCCTTAGATCATCGACACTCAACATCCGTCTCATGAGTATCTTCTGGATTATGGTTATCGTTGGGGGACGCCTCAACGTCAGAACCTATTCCTGAGAATATAGAGCTTTATGAAAATTACACTAGTGTACATGAGACGTGGAATAGAAACTCCATCATAATTGATGATGTAGATGCGCATTTTGATGCGCATGAGTTTGTTGAGATTGATGATATCGAACCACGCTCCGTTGAAGCATGAATACCAACGTAGAGAAATTTAGCCTAAATGGAAAGATGCGATCCAGATTAAACGAAAAGGAAGGTCTTTGAGCCAGTGATGCCAACACCTCCTTACATAAAACCTATTGATTAATGGGTCTTCGTTAGAAAGCGTGTTGAGAAAACGAGATGGCAATCTCGCCTTATGGCGCAAGGCTTCTCACAAAACGCCCTGGAATTGACTACGATGAGACATATTCTCACGTAATGGATGACATTACATCCACTACCCTGTCAGTTTGGTAGTTTCCAAATAACTGAACATGCAGCTTATAAATGTGGTCACTACGTATCTCTATGGGGATCTAGATACGGAATATACATGAAAGTTCATAGTGAAACTTTATTTACCCAAATCAAGTGGCTCTAGACCACGGAGCGCGTTTGCAATAGAATTGAAACGCTCACTAAAGTGACTACTTGATTGGGAAGGGATATGCCCTTGCGTTTCCATAACAAGTTTCGGATTCTATCACGGTTTTCATGTTAAACATGATCTTCATTAGAAGCCCTCAAAGAGTTAAGGGAAACCGTTGAACACTTGAAATCCGAGTTTGAGATGAAGGATTTTTGGGGAAACACGATTAAGCCTCGGTTTTTGAACTTGAGCACCGTGTTGATAGATGCTTAGGCATTTTGACAAGGTCAAGCCTTCAAGCACCCCATGATCATTCGTAGTCTTGATCCTGAAAAGGATCCTCTTCGTCTGAATGGATGATCGGACGAAGATGTGCTAGAGAGGCTGAAGTGCCTTACTCAAGTACAATAAAGCGCATTATTGTACTTAGCTCAATGCACAAGACTGGACATCTCACTTTGCCATAAACTTGTTAGCTAAAGGTATAGCTCTGCGCCAACGCAATGCCATTAGATTGGTATAAAAAGATATCTTTCGATAACTTGAGATGTACGATCGATATGGGCTTATTCTATCCCTACAAAGAAATGATGGAATCAGACCCATCACACACCAGAAACGCCGCCAAATGCTGGCCTGCGTTTTCTATTCCTACCCCAAAACGACAGAAGTGTTTTGGAAAGTTTTGCTGATATTTGGTATCTGTTGACCCATACAAAGGCCTTCCCAGACTGGTAAAGTGTTCACCATGGGTAAGACCGCGATACCTTGAAGGTCTACAGAATAGACCTTAGTCGCTATATCCTCGAACAATGCAGAGATTATTGCTCTTCACGAAGTAGTTCGTGAATGTATATGGACTGGATCCATAGTTACGCATGTTCGAACAGTTGTGGTTTGAAGTCTACCACAGATGAGCCTACAAGCATTTAAGATAATGCTGCTTGTTTTGAAACAAATGAAGCAAGGCTGCATCAAAAGCGACAACATCAAGCATAAAATCAGCAACAACAGACTCTCCTAAAAGATCAAACAGAGGGGGAGATGTCTACATATATTGTCTCGAAACGTGAAGAGTGTGTTGTGCTCTTTTTTCCCTTTCGACCGAGGTTATTTTTGTCCCATAGGGTTTTTATTACTCGACAAGGTTTTTAATGAGGCAACGAGAGAAACACCACGTTTGGGAGACACAAGGAGGAGTAACTAAATCAGGGGGAGTATCCAGAAACATACTCCACACTCAACGCGCGTTGTGCTCTTTTTCTCCTTCGACCAAGATTGTTTTTTCCCACAGGGTTTTATTACTTGGCAAGGTTTTTAACGAGGCAATTTCGAAGCGCACGGCCTAGACAATGCTATTAAACATGAAATATCCAAGGGGGAGTGTTGTAGTATACATGAATCATATTGTAGTATATATGAGTCATAGTATAAATGTCTATATCATGTATAAATAGGCACTTGAGTGTATAGATAAGGTACTTGAGTGTATAATATAGGTATAGAGACTTGTGTGACAAGCTTTATGCCAAAGGGCAACAAGCATGGCAAGTATCATCATCACAGCTACCATGATTGAGCTGCAGCTGTAAATCAAGTTGATACCAAGCTTGAGATTATCTTTGAGCTTTCACACTTGTAATGTATTCCTATAAATACCCTCTTGTATGAGATGAATAAACACACATGAATCTCCATTCTCTCTGCAATATTACTCTCTCTACATTCCTGTTAATTTACGTTTTTCCTCAAACACTCGTCCTACTTTTAGCTTGATATGTTGTTAGATCGTCAATTCAGACGATTATTAAGTTTTACTCCGAATGTATGATCCGGATTAAGTTCTGGCAATATAACATGTCCAAAAAAATGGCATTATAAGAATTTCATGCAAAGGGTGTTGTTTTGTCATACAATTCTATGCACCTATTTTAGAACATGACTAACCCAAATGACCACTTAAATCAATCATGTGTTATGATCCTTCAGTCAGAAACAGGATATGATGAGTGGTCAATAACCGCATTATGCGAGATGGGTGTCTGCTCATGCCTGGCTACGACAATTAGGCACCCCCATCTTAACCATCTGATCCCAAATAAAAGAAAATTCATGTGTAACATTCTAACAGATTATATATATTGACGAAATACGACACAAAGACGAAAGAGGGAATGAAAATGTACCAGTTTGATGGTGTCAAAGTAAGCTTTTGTTGCAGATGCTGCAGACCATTCCATCCTCATAGCCCCCATGGCCATAATATGAATACAAACTGTGCCAAATTCCAAAAACCTGCCACTAATGATCGAAGATGCAAACGAAACTTGGGGTGCAAGCAATCAAGGGCAGGGAATTAGAACTTTTGATTGTTCTTGGATTTAGGCCAAGCTAGAATAAGAACAATGAAGTATAGTCCTGGTTTATTGTTAGTGCTCGACTGGGATCGATAGATATATATAGTTCTCTCCTTATTTCTTGCTTTGACTTGTTTTGGTAACCAAATAAGGAGTGAGCACCGTTCTGTATGATTGGAGTTCATTAATAACGCGTTGATGAAACCGTGTTATATAACTAACTCAGATAATTTTCCCCAAAAAAGGGAAACTTACTGTTTAAAACCTCAGTCAAACTCATTGTTTTTGTTTGACCGTAGTTAAACTCACCCATTGAAGTTTCTTTAGGTTGTTATAGCTCACCTCTAGAAGTTTCTACCATCGGTTTACTTGTAATTAGGACCGACTATGCTATAGGCAACCCATATCCCAGAACGGTGCTCACTCCCCTGGAACTTATGCACAGCCACAAGTCAATGCGGGATATGGGATCCAATTTAATGGGGGATTTACTCAACTCAACAGTAACTTCATTCAACTCAAATTTCGTAACACGGCTATAAATAATAGCCAAGCCCTTTCAGTTGTAATTGTAGCATTTCTACATAAATTCTAGTCTAATCCTAACCCAAATTAAACAATTATCGAGGTTTCCTCCTCAATGCGCTAATGATCCGTATTGCCTCCACCACCAGACGCCACAATTTGTTCCCTCTTTATCTTTCTAATCTATCTAACTCTTATGAAATGCAGATAGCTAGGATTCATCTCCAACTCTTATTTAAAACCTTTGTGCTTGATTGCCAGAGGCGCCAAGGCACGTCAAAGCATCAAAGCATGTGGCAACTTAGTTAACTAGGGTTGCCATTAGACTAATAACTTTTGGTGTAGAAATAGTGACAGAAGGTTATATGTCCTGTGCTGTGAAGCGAAGGTAATGACCTTTTGTAAAAATAGAGTATGCATGTATCAGAGCTTAAGTGTAAGGTGAACCAACAAACAAGAAAGGATTTTCGACCACTATTGAAAGACCAAGAAGATGTGAGCAGAGCCTGTTCTCAAGTTAAGAGGCTTAGTGCATTGACCCAGCTGATTGTGCTATTTCCATTATGTGTGCACTTGGCTATGTAAGCAACATAGTTAGCTACTTGCACAGTAAATGTAAGCAGCATAGGCAAAAGTATCATTTGCCACAACCTATTTACATGAATTGCATGTGATATTTATATACTCATCTTCTCACCAGAGTTGTAGATATGCCATTTAATTTGTATGCCTGCTTAGTCCATCTTGCATTTATATTCTCACATGCAGTTAACTTAGGATTTTTAAGTGTATCGTTTCTTCTATATTTTGGCTGACATTCCTGTGTTTTAGTGCTTTCTCTTTTTCTTTTTCTTTTTCAGCAAAACCTTTACTTCGATACATTTAGTCATTTCAAATTTTACATAGTTCCTTGTGTTCTGTTTTCAGGGATGCACAATGGGGGAGAATGGGATATAGCAGTGGACTGGATTAAGAGGGATCTACAATTAGCTGATAGTATGAGTCTATGAGATGAGTTTGTTAATATGATAGTCTTAACCATGTCGAAACAGCTGCCTTCTTTGTCTTAGATGATAAACCAAAGTTAAATTGTTGTTTACCTCGGTAGCCAATTGTTGCAACACTATTCTGGCACAGTCCTTAAACATAAATCATATATATCTAGACTGATTATTTTGGCCATTATGCCTTAGAAAAATGAATAATCCTAGATGAACAACTTTTTTGGGTATTACATGCATCCCACCTTATATAACAGTTTTTTTTTTATTTTTTTTTATTGTTCAATCACACGGTGTCCTCAAAGGCTTTCTAGGCTCAGAGACTAATCCGTGCTCGGGGGATCTTGTCAAACGCTTCCTCCCCCCTGGCCACCAAGAATATATTGGCATGGGATTTAACTCTAATAAGCGTCGGCGGGATTCGAACCCGAGTATGGGGGTTCCACACCTGGAGGCTCTTACCAACTCGACCACCTTATATAACAGTTGATATAGCACAAAGCCTAACATAATTGAGAATTATATCATATGTTTTGCCATAACTGCCAAATTAAGGTGAGATGTAGGTGATACTCAAAAAATTAATTCATCGAAACAGTTAAAGATAGTGGGGTAAAGCTATGGTATGTTAACATTTCTCATACATCAACTATTTTTACCACTTTATGGACTCATGTTACCACTTTGAGGACTAATATTACTATTTTGAGGACTCATATGGTAAACTAAGAAAATTTACCACTTTAAGGACTCATGTTACCACTTTGAGGACTAATATTACTATTTTGAGGACTCATGTGGTAACTAAGAAAATTTACCACTTTAAGGACTCATGTTACCACTTTGAGGACTAATATTACTATTTTGAGGACTCAAATTACCACTTTTAAGGCAATTGTATGCATGTCATACGTTAACATTTTGTAGAATTTTCCAAAGATAGTGATGTGCTTGTTGTTGTAAAGATTTTGATATAGATATCGGCCCCCACCTGAATTATGGTTGCAATGGCGGCGCGTGCCGTCTCTTATGGCCTTATGTTTTTGGCTGGTTTTGAAAAGCATAGAAGCATGATTATTTGTCTGATATTCTTCAATTCATCCGATATTCTTAAGTTCATTTGATTATTTGTCTGATAGTTAACTATTCGATACCTCATGCAGCCACAAACCATTCTCCATCACTTTTGATATGAAGGATGTTAGCACTAGTAATCAAGATCGAGTTGGTAGATGTACAACAACACTTCCATCCACAGATATTGTAGAACAACACCTCCATCGATCTCTGATAATCTTTTAAGTGTATGTTACATCTCTGCTACATTAAGTTCTTATGCTATTTTTTTCATTTTTGATTCCGTTAATTGCAGCTTAAAGAAAACACAAAGTATGGGATAGCAGGATGTGAGCAGCATTGAAGATAATTAGCATTTTGCATAGTTTTCACTTTATCATTTTTTTTTTTTTTGAGAAGAAACGTGAACACTTTCATTACTCCGGCCAACAAAGTTACAAAGGAACCCGCCACGTGTGTGGCCCCGATAAAATGAGTACCTAAACGTAACCTTGTACTGACAAACACATCACGCTCTAACGGTAGGGAAAGAGAGAAGAGAAATACTCAAAAAAATGCCTCAGATGGACCCTAAACCCTCCCTACCGAGCTCCGTTTCATTATCATTATCATTTTAATTTGGATACTCTTTTGATGTACTGGAACCAAGTGATAAAACAAATATGATGATTTCATAATGAAACTAATAGTATTGTGTCTCCATTGTGATATGTGGAAATAAAAAGATAATTGATTTATGAATTTAATCAGAAATTAATTTTTTTTTTTTAAAATATGAAAATCTTTTCTGTAGTTGAGTCGAGGTTTTTTCTGTCAGTCAGTCATTTTCAGGGGCGGACCCATTCCAAGGCCTGAAGGGGTCTAGACCCCCCTAGATGTTTTGGTAAATCTCAATTAACTAGCTAATTAGGCTTTGAGATATTTAAAACTGAGCTTAATTCAAGCATTGGACCCCCCCCCCTCTGTCCCGAAAATTTCTCATAAATCATAACTAATCAAAGTTCAAAACAGAAATAAATAATATTAAGAAACTAAATTAGTTAGTTTTTTTTTTGGAATAGGATTTGATGGCTTTGATAACTAAATTAGTTAGTTTACTAATTACTATTTATTTGGTAAATTATATACTTTATCATTCACCCAACAATAAGATTTATTACTGTACCCAAAAAATAATTATACTACTCTTTTTTCAATTAAGACAAATGAAGTCTGATATGCATGACTAATTTTTGGATAAATTATAAGGGAATTAATTTTCTGAGAAAAAACGTAAACTACTGAATGAATAATAGTTATAATGTGCATTAGTCTATATACAACAGGGATCCGAGCAAACATTTTAGAAGGTTTCTGTGCAAACACATCTGACAATATTTCTTCTAATATTTTTCAAAAACAAAAATATACGTAACGGCTTGGACCCCCCCAAGATTTAAATCCTGGTTCTGCCCCTGGTCATTTTGGAGTTCTAGTGTGAAGTCCAGTGGCCATTTCTGTGTAAGAGATGTTGCCCAAAACTCATTGTAACTAGTTCATTATTAATGAAGTTTCTTCTTGATAAAAAAAAAAAATATATGAAAATCTTTTTCTATGACAGTTGAAAAATGCCATAGAAGAATCTTAACATGGCGTCTAGGAAACGTCATTGAAATACTTTTGATGACATTTTACAAACGTCTTTAAAAGATTTTTCATGACGTTTTTGAAATGTCATTGTAAAGATTAGGAAAAGACGGCACCAGTAGAGACGACGTCCATTATGGCGTTTGAAAAACGTCATTGAATCTATTTCATGACGTTTTTTTTTTTAAATCATAATAACTAATTATCATTAATATAACAATGTCAGAATCACTAATTATCATTAATATAACAATGTCATAATCGAGGATCAAGCCTCATATTTTTGACTTAGAGAATCATAATAAGTAAAAGGGCTAAAGTCTGTTTAGTCCCTGTACTATGACTCTCTCATCGTTTCAGTCCCTGACATTCCAATTTAATCTGAAAAGTCCCTGAGGTCTCAATTTCCGTCTAATAGGTCATTTCCGCGGGAAATTAGGAATTGACCTTGGGTGAAATGTCCAATATACCCCTCAGTTATTATTATTATTTTTTTCCTTTTTAATTTATTTTTTTCCTTTTTAATTTCTTTTTTTTCTTTTTTCTTTTTCCTTTTTAATTTCTTTTTTCATTTTTCCTTTTTTTATTTTTATTTTTTTCCTTTTTCCATTTTAATTTCTTTTTTTTTCTTTTTTCTTTTTCCTTTTTAATTTCTTTTTTTCTTTTTCCTTTTTAATTTCTTTTTTCCTTTTTAATTTCATTTTTTTTTTCTTTTTGGAGTTTGATCGGAATGGGATTGGTGGGTTGAGGAAGTAGAAAGTAGGCAAAACGAAAAAGAAAAAAGAACTTAAAAAGGAAAAAAAATTAAAAAGGAAAAATAAAAAAGGAAAAAAAGAAATTAAAAAGCAAAAAAGAAATGAAAAAGAAAAAAGAAAAAAGGAAAAACAGAAATTAAAAAGGAAAAAAAGAAATTAAAAGGAAAAAAAAAAGAAATTAAAAAGGAAAAATGAAAAAAAAGGAAAAAAGAAATTAAAAAGGAAAAAGAAAAAAATGAAAAAAAGAAATTAAAAAGGAAAAAGAAAAAAGAAAAAAGAAAAAAAAAAGAAATTAAAATGGAAAAAGGAAACAAATAAAAATAAAAAAAGGAATAATGAAAAATGAAATTAAAAAGGAAAAAGAAAAAAGAAAAAAGAAAAAAAAAATAAATTTGATCGGAATGAGATTGGTGGGTTGAGGAAGTAGAAAGTAGGCAAAACGAAAAAGAAAAAAGAACTTAAAAAGGAAAAAAAATTAAAAAGGAAAAAAAGAAATTAAAAAGAAAAAAGAAAAAAGGAAAAAAAGAAATTAAAAAGGAAAAAAAGAATTAAAAAGGAAAAATGAAAAAAAAAATTAAAAAGGGAAAAGAAAAAAATGAAAAAAAGAAATTAAAAAGGAAAAAGAAAAAAGAAAAAAAAAGAAATTAAAATGGAAAAAGGAAAAAAATAAAAATAAAAAAAGGAAAAATGAAAAATGAAATTAAAAAGGAAAAAGAAAAAAGAAAAAAAAAGAAATTAAAAAGGAAAAAGAAAAAAAGGAAAAAAATAAATTAAAAAGGAAAAAAAAGAAAAAAGAAATAACTGAGGGGTATATTGGACATTTCAACCAAGGCAAATTCCTAATTTCCTGCGGAAAGGACATATTAGACGGAAATTGAGACCTCAGAGACTTTTCAGATTAAATTGGAATGTGAGGGACTGAAACGATGAGAGATGCATAGTACATGGACTAAACAGACTTTAGCCCTAAATAAAAACAGAGTCATGCCAACTAATGATCATCTCTGCAGGGAACTTCTCGATTTCTTGTTCCAGCATCATTCATGGCCTCACAGGTGGCACTGTGGAGGGTGGCTGTGGGGCAAGCTTCTCCAACGCTGAAACGACCCTTTCCATGTCCTCCAGACCCGTCGTCAGCTTCACGACCGTGTAGATTCCAAAGGCAAAGGATCCGACCATGTTGAAACCAGGCTCGTTCTCCCTACACATCTTGTTGAAACGGCCCCATGCCTGTAACATTGCAAGGCGCCATGCCGGTGACATTTGCAACTAATGATCTTGAGTAGTTGAGTGAAGAGGAGAAGAAAAAGAAGGTTAGGCTCTTGTGCGGCAGTGGAGAAAATAGAGATTTCATGACGTTTTTCAAACATCATAAAAAGTGTTCTATGTACTAGTGTATGCAATCACTTAAAACAGCAATGGTAGGGAAATAGGATAGCAACTAACCTCTCACAAGTCACATACATCTGCTTCAGCAGGTTCAAATGCTTTGCATCCTTGTGCTTGTTGCGTGCAGTTGTGGATGAGAATTCGGAGCTTGGATTACAGATGTTGCACATGTAAACAGACACCTTCAAGCGCTTCTCAAGCTTGCCATCATCGAAACTAGGCTGGTGGAAATGGCGGTCGTTCAGATGTGCCTTGAAAAGACGATTAGAGGAGAAGTTGATGCGGCATGTTGCGCACTGCAACTCCACCGTATCAATGTAATCCGGGAATCGATTACAGAAGACCTAGGTCAAAATCAACAGAAATCGAGGTGAGAAGCAGTACCTTGAGCTTCTTGCCGCTCAGATCAGAAAAACAGATCCTTCTCGGAGCCATTCGGACACACACACACACACACACACACACACACACACACTCTCTCTCTCTCTCTCTCTCTCTCTCTCTCTCTCTCACTCTCTCGGACTCTGAGTTCTCTCTCAGTCTCAGGGGACTTAAAAGTTAAAACCCGAGAATAAAACCAGAGAAAATTTATGGCACGTTTACTTACTTGGAACGGAAAATAATCATGAATCAGAGACAACTAAAATTGGAGAAGAAAGGAATCAGTATTGATTCCGAATGAGTTGATTCCTAAACCCATCTCTCACCTTTGTAATCAAATTCCTGAGTATTCAGGAATCGATTCCTTATAAAGAGGTGGGACCTACACTCATTCCGATTTCTTCATGTGTTAGTAAACGCAAGAATATTTTTACCCGGAATCATTCCGATTCCTTTATGTGTTAGTAAATGCAGGAATATTTTTACCCCGTAATCATCCATTCCCATTCCAAGTAAGTAAACGTGCCCTTAGAGCATCTCCAATGGTTTAGTCGACAAAATGCCTATGTCAAATTTGAATTTGAAGGTTGAGGTGGCAATTGTCAATTTTGACATACTTCTACTCTAGCAGATAGGTCTAATTTAAATATTTTTTTATTATTTTTTTCAAAATATTTTATAACAAAGAGAAAAACGTTTTCTCTTTCTTCTCTATCTTCTTCTTCTTCTGTTTCTCATTTCCTTTTCGTCTTCTGCAGCTTTTTTCCTTTTGTTTAAATCTCCCCATTTCTTTCTCTCCCTTTCTTTGAAGAAACAATAACACATGAATTCCCATAACTTCCAAAGGTCTAAAATCCTCAATTCCTCCAAAATATAATTACAAAGTTGTCCCATGAAACCTCCATATCTCCCAAACAGAGATGGTTAGATGGCCACATACTCTCAATGACTCAATCTCCATTTCTTTCCCTCTTTATTCCTCAAAATCGATCTCCCAACTCACCTTAATTTATACATACATCATCCTTTGGTTTTACATATATACACAACCTCCGTTGCGCCCCGCCGTCGGCGAAGAATGGCGACCTTTGCTACTCCCAAACTGCTCGTCTTGGATGACAAGGTTTGATGCCCAGCTCAGCGAAGACCCACTGAAGAACGGTGGTGATGCCAAAATTGTAGATCTACTGATTTTTTGCTTTTGGTCTAGGTAGGAAGAAGAGAGAGTAGAGGCGGAGAAAAGTGGGAGAACGAGAGAGAAACAATAAAAAACGAAAAGACAGTTTCATTTGGGTCTGTCAAATTTGACAGTTTGAAACCAAATTGTCATCCACGATGGCAATGACATATGGGTTGGAGGGTACTCTCATGTGTCATTGGGCTTCCAGGTGGCAATGACATATGGGTTGGAGGGTACTCACATGTGTCATAATGACTAATCCGTTCGATATGGTCTTTTTTGTTTGAAGTGAGACGACGGATAAACTATTGTGAAAATTCCCGCGCAATACACAAGACAGGTCGTTTGTGTTTTCTATTTTATTCTCATATCCCTTAGACTCAAGAGGCCTGAAAACAAATGAGAGAGAGAGAGAGGTTTTGGGTTGATGGGTTGCGCTGCCGCCTACGGCCGCCTACCCAACCTGGCTCAGGCTAGCCGGTAAAGGTTTTCGTCTCTGAAATGGGTTTTACTTTTAGGGGATTTGCAAGTCTCTCAGATTTGGGTTTCATAAGGCAACTCACCTCTCACATATGCTTGAGCAGATTTAAGTGCTTGGTGTCCTTATGCTTGTTGCGAGCAGCTGTGGATGCGAATTTTGTGCTTGGGCTACAGATGTTGCAGAGGTAGACGGACAACTTCAAACGCTTCTCAAGCTTTCCATCGTCAAAACCAGGCTCGTCCAAATGGAGGTCGTTCAGGTGTGCCTTGAAGAGACCATCAGACTTGAAATTTAACTTGCATGTGGCGCACTGGAACTCCATTGTATCAATCGAATCTGGGAAACGGTTGTAGAAACCTAGGTGAATCGCACCCAAATTAACAACAAATAGCTACAAAATCAAGAGAGAAATCGAGGTGAGAAGCGCGCGGTACCTTGAGCTTATTGCGGCTCAGATCAGAAAACGAGATCCTTCTCGGAGCCATGGATTCGGACGCTCTCTCTCTTCGACTCTTTCTCGGACTCTCTCTCTCTTCGCTCTTTTTGACTCTCTCGGACTCTGAGTTTCTCTCTATCACAGTCTCAGTGGACTTAAAACCCGAGAAAATTTAGGGGTTTGAAGTGATACGACGGATAAACTATTGTGAAAATTCCCGCGCAATACACACGACACGTCGTTTTTGTTTTCTTCTATTTTATTCTCTCATATATATCCGGCAGAAATATCACTTCGGTCATCGAACTATGTTTCGTTCGACACTTTGGTCATCCAACTTTTAAAAATTTCACTTTAGTCACTCAACTATATCATTGTATATCACTTTGGTCTCTCTGTTTATTTTCTCCGTTTAAATATGGCAATTGAACCTCACACGCCTAATAAACAAGGCTATATTTGTCAATCCAGTTAAAAAAGAGTTGAGTGTTGGAGATTGCAAGTCAAACGTATACTTTACTCTCTCTCTCTCTCTATCTCTCTCGATCTCGATCTCTATGTTTATCAGATTTCAAGCCACAAAGAAAAAGAAGCAGAGAGGAGGAAGAACTAGTAGAGAGAAGGTCCATGGTTATGGTTTCCTTCATGGTTTATGGGTTCTTTGTTCATGATTAAAAGGTCTGGAACATTTGGAAATTGAAATTTGGGGATTTTGATTGGAATTTTGGGTTACTTATTTGGTGGTGGGTGATGGGGATTGAATATTGATGATGAATATGGGTTTGGTGGTAGTGTGATTTTGAGTTTGTTGAATTTTTTACCCATAATCTGGGTTCTTCACCTTTTGAATCTATTTAGAATTTTTAAGGCTCAATTTGGATTTGGATTCGGGAAGACCACTCTATGGAAGCAAAAAATTGGAAGGGAGACGAAGAGAAGAGTAACTAAACTTGGGGACTTTGCATATCTCAATCATTTGATGAAGAATCTCATCTAATTGAATTCCTATGTATATGGTACTCTTTACTTCTTCCAGCAAAAACAAATCATTTGATTTCAAGTTGAGACTCAACTGAAAGTGAAATTAGCAATTCCTCTCAACACCAACTTCTTATCCTATTTGTGAGTATCATCTTATCCTTTTCAATGTCATCACCAAGATGTGCATTCTCATCCTCGTATGCAATTAACAGGCAAATGATTATCGAACTGGCCAGGCCAACGTAAATGATGCGTCTGGTTTTACTGACATGGATGAAGTTTTATGTTTAAACGGGAAAAATTGGATCAAGTTACAAAAATGGCAGGCAAAACTTTTCATCTCCTAAATACCCTTGAAGTTAATAGAGAAAACGGAGAAAACAGACGGAAGTGACCAAGTGATATACGGTGATATAGTTGAGTGACCAAAGTGAAGTTTTTAAAAGTTGGATGACCAAAGTGTCAAACGAAACATAGTTCGATGACCAAAGTGATATTTCTGCCTATATATCCCTCAGAGGCTTTGGGTTGATGATGGGTTGCGCTGCCGCCTACCCAACCCGGCTCTAGCTAGCCGGCAAAGGTTTTCGTCGGTGAAATGGGTTTTACTTTTAGGGGATTTGCAAGTAAGTCTCTCAGATTTGGGTTTCATAGGGTAACAAATTTTACTCCAATTACTTTTACTTTCTTCCAGTTAGGTCATGGGTTGTTGATTCTTCATGTCACACTCTATGCTATGATTGATGTAAATGAAAGCTACCATCAACTTTAATTAGTTTCTCATATTGTTAATTTCATCAAATATCAAAGTATTGCCTACTTTTCCCCAATTTTGGGTGCATCAAAGGCTACTTAATTGAGGTGTGTCCTAAAATGGAACTTTGTATGTAGATGATTGAAGAGAAAAGTATAACTGTACCATTCATTTACTTTCATGAAGAAATGATGAATTTTTTTACTAAGCTTGCTCACCACTTGATATAAGCCTATATGACTAGATTTTGGCATCATGATTCCTTCAACATATGGAACTGTTGAACTGGGTATTTGGTATTAACCGGTCTTGTCTTGCTTTGCGAAAGTATCTCAATTATACAAAGAAAAACTTAACAGAGGGAGAAACCGTAGTTATAAGACTCATATCTGCAAAGTGCATAGCATGTTTATTCACTGATATTTATGTTTTTCTGATTTACTTTTCCCATGAGTAAAAGCTTGCAGTTGTTCCCTTTCTCTGATTCAGATGTGTAAAACATGATCTGCATCTCACTTGTGGACCATCTCATCCAAACACTGCTGCAACATACATCAATGTGGCTATGGTGGAAGAAGGCCAGGGAACTGTACACGTCGCCCTCAGATATCTACACAAGGCTCTCTAGTTTAATCAGAAGTTACTCTGCCCAGACCATATTCAGGTTTCCTTTTGTTTGTCTATATTTTTGTTTTCTTTTTAATATTTATATTTATATATACTTTACGCTGAAGCTATAATATTGTTCATTCCAATTATTAATGACATGTTCTTAAAGCTTCTATTTGATGCCCAGATGGAATATCTGAATAGGATTGGTTATAACATTGTATAGTTGTGTTAACCTAGAGTTTGTTTATTTTGCTTTGTGGATGGGAATAGTAATTATGGAAATGTTTTATAGACGGGCAAGAAGGTTGTTTCAAATGAATATTTCAATCGCATATAGAAACTTTGATTCTGGTTTTTCTTTTCCATGCCGGTTATAGTAATGGTGAATAACCTGATTTGTAGGAGTTTTCTCTGAGGTGCATGGTAGTAAAGTCATTACTTCTAACTATAACCATCTTCCATTGCATAAGTCTTTTAACTAGCAGAATATTATAGGTCAGATGCTAGATCACTATGCAGTTACCGGAAAAACTGAGGACTTAAGTTGTATCAAGTAATCCACCTGTGAAACATTGTGCCATTTTGCTATATGTGCTTACAGTTGTACTACCATATTATTTATTTTGCATATTAATTTTTTATATTTGCTTATTCATTTGATCGAGAATTAAACCATCTGAAAGTTAAATCTCTCCAGACAGCGGCTAGTTACCACACTATTGCAATTACACTCTCATTGATGGAACCATACCCTTTAAGTGGTCAGCATGAGCAGACAACATTGCAAGATCTGGGAGCAAAGCTTGGACCATATGATCTACGTACACAAGTATCTCGAGCTCTCATCTAGTTATAAGTTTTTTATTTACTTTTATCCAAGTATTATCTTCGCCGATGGCTGATCTTTGCTGTTTCTTTTCGAGACATTTGGGCATCCCAACTATAGAGTGTCAAAAGAGAAAAACTTCTATGATTGACCTTCTTATCCTGATCAAAGTCTTTTCTTTTTTGGTTCTTGAACTTAAACACTAAAACTTTTCAGTACATCTTGCAGGATGCTGCTGCCTGGCTTGAGTACCTCGAGTCCAAGGCTTTTGAACAGCAAGAAGCTGCAAGAAATGGGACTCGGAAACCAGGTGCATCCATAGCCAGCAAAGGCCACTTAAGGTTTGTTAGCAAGAACTGATATAATGGAACTTCGTTTAATCACACAAGTTCATATACTCGACTTTCTACTTTTCCACACCATTGGATTGATCAGCTATCATCCACCTAAGTTGTTAATTGACGAGACAAATACATGGATTGAATCTAATATTTATTGACCAGTATGATGGACTTTTATCTAATTAATACATATCTTGCACTGAAATCTTTTCTTATGAATACATGGCTTAATACTTTTTTGTTTTCACAGAATTGGCAGTGTACCAGATTTGCAGATAAACCACGAAACAAAATCGGGCGTTCTAAAGAAGATTGTGGAAATGGGAACAAAACCAAATAGTGGATCCAAACAGATCGAGCTGATTTTCTTTAACGATGACACAGAAGTTTGCTAGCTCACGATGCCTTGACAAAAAAGCTAACCCACTAACGTCACTCTTACATAATGGTAATGCAGGAAGAATTGGTAATCATGAATCAAAAGAGTGTCACTGCTACTCTATTACTAAATTCTATCTCCCATCATCCTAAGGAATTGAGAAATCACTTGATTGCCCCAACTTACTACTTGGACCAAGCAACTGCATCAATCTCTGCCTGAGCACTTCTGTACAGCTCTAGCCTCTTTGCAAGGCTGGTACGACGCTGCATGACTGCTGGATCCTCATCCAACATCTTAGACAACTGTCTTGTCTGCAAAATAGTTATGAAAGTACATGTCAGTTAGCATTGATCAACTCAGCAGTTACGTTCTTTTTCATCTCTCTGTGTATTCAACTCACCTCTTTTGAACCCAGCTCAGCAAAAAAATGATCGAGTAAGCTGCGTTTGGCTTCTCGTACTTGACAGTAGACAATAGACTTTGGAATAGCAATCCTTAAACTTGAGCACACCATGTTCACATAGTTTAACACATTGCTTCCTGTTTGTTTCAAGAGACAAAGACGGAGAAAGTGAATGAAGCCGCTGACATAAACTCCTTAACAATACTGTTACACATCATTTGTACTCAAATTAGCTGTGAAGTGAACTAGATTGAGGCAGCAACTAGTATATTTCATTTTGAAATTGTATCTCTTTAAGTGGAGGTTCTAATATCAGTAGAATTTAAATCAAGTATAAAGGGGTTGTTAAATTGATGAGATTAAGGAGATGATTGAGGTGGTTTAACATGTACTTCAAGTTATAGCTACTTACCAACCCGCCGGAGGTAGGAATCGTTATATCTGTCGAAAAGTGAGTGTGTTGGATTTCCCCCCTTTTCAATATCCTGAGGAAGCTTGCGGAAAAATTCAACAGTGAGGTAACCACACTCCATATCAACTAGCTGCATAGTTGCTTTCTTGCTCTCTTCTTTCATCCTATCCAGCGATTCAAATGCTGCATTCCCAACTTCCACTCTTAAAGTGGGATACTGCTTTAATTCCTACACACCACAGGAAAACCATCCCATTAAAAATAAGAGATTAAACAAATTTAGGATATAATGAATAACTAATAGCTATCCTCTTAGATAAATTCAGTATATTCAGGAACATACTGAGGTTGCATTGATAGACTTCTGAGCCAGCTCCTTCAATATGGCATGAACCTGAAATCACGAGGAAAGAATATCAGGCAAAATGATTTGAAGCAGACACAGAGTGCATTTTATGACGTTATTCCAGCAGCAGCAGTAACAACAGTGGAAGCTCTAAGAAAAAAAAGGTTTGTGCAGAATAAAGATACAGTAGTCAATACTCTTATTCTTTTTAGAAAAACAATTCAAGGAAGTGGACATCACATGCTGCACTATTGCCTCAGGTTAAAACTAATTCGGCACATAAAAAAAGTTAATTCACAGCTTTGAAATCTTTATAATTATGGGAAAGATTTTCCCCCGGTTGAAATGCCTAGGCAGATAACAGGTGAATCTATGAAGCATACAGCATCAACAGCCGCCTCTGCAGGACCTTTGATGCATACTAATGAAGATTCAATGAGGCGACGGTATCCTTGTTCAGGAGCAATTAAATGAGGTTGATATCCATCTGCCTCAGTAATTAGCTTTCGAATGTTTTCCATTGAAAGATACTTGTCAAATTGCAATCTCTTCAAAGCAGCTGGAAATTGATTGTCAAACACACCATAAACTTTATCACCACCAGAGCGCCTGGAGACATAGAATGTTATCTTAAACCCAAGGTTAAATATTGAAATCAACATGCGGTGAAAACAAAATTTCACAATTTCACATGAGGCAACTACAGAAGAATACATACACGCCATCAAGATGTTCTTTGAATATCTGATCGAAAGTACGAGAGATTTCCATGATTACATACAACTTTCCCTGCATGTGAAAGAATGATCAAATTGACAATACAATGAAAACATCAAACAGCAACAATTCTCTGAGTGTTTTTTGGATACATCAATTGGCATGGAAAAAGGAAAAGGATCCATGAGTTAAAAGGTGCTATGTGCCTGTTTAACTTACACCAGTATCAGAAGCAATGGGCTTCCCAAGTCGGCTTAGTTCTGCCTCTAGCTCACCAATAGTTTTGCTGATAAGAGACTGAAGGCCTGGAATTCGGGACTTGATGACAACTTCCAAATGCTGAAAATTTGTTCATATTTGGTGCCACGTAAGAATCTTTTGGTGAAGCAAAAAACAAAAGTCAGCACCATTGCCAACCTTATATTGAAAGAAAGCACATGATCATATCTTTCAGTTTCTTCACAGAAAGTATAATCTTAAAGAGTAGTTGTGCATGAAACTTCTACAGCTAGTGGAAAAGAAGTAATACACTAAGGAGAACAAACCTACATACCTTAGACAGCACCCTTCCTAAATGCTCAGATCCCATCTTACTCGCAAGATGCTTGTACTCGGGGCTATTAGCAAAATATTCACGCTCCCTGCGCCTAGCAGCAATCATATCAACACTCTTGTTTATATCAGCTTGGGAGCGATTCACAACACCAATCCAAGGGAACTGAAGTCTATATGATCTTCCTTCCAAAATCTAGAAAGTAAAGTAAAGAGATTGATTAAAAATGAGAAACTCCAAAGATGGCAGCCAAAATGATACTGTAAGGAGAATATCGAGTATAACAGATGATGATAGCCAAAAGAGATTCAGTGTTTAACTGCAATGTCATCCCAAAAGCAGCTCGCAGTTGACAATAAAATTTACTTAGGTTTCAAGTCATCCAAAGGAACTAAACTGTTTCATTTGCAAGCAATGCACATCACAAGACCTAAGATCCATTGAATGCAATAATTAAGCTAATACCAAGGGTGAAGGGTGTAAAGCTACCAACAACTTTGATCTATCTAACAAGTCAAGCAACAGTGAAATCAAACCGAGAATTGAAAACTTCAAAAAGAGAGGAAAAAACAAGCATCATTCATAATCCAATAATACCTATAATATAATTGACTCATAACAGAATACCTGTACAACACTCTCAAAATGAAACAAAAAAGTGCCACCCAAGTCATTAAATTAATTAATTCCACATCCTTTAAAAGCAACCAGTATTTCTCTTCCCCCCTCTCCTTATGGCTATGAAATTGCATTCAAAATCGCAATTCTTTCTGGAAGAGAAAATTAAGCTAAAAGAAAATCACCGAAGCTAACTTACATCAACTGCATTTGTACCCTGGTCCATAAGATCAATCTTTGTGAGAACTCCAAATGTCCTCTCACCTGATCATTTGGTATACAAACAACTTAAAGTCAATGTGCACAAATGGAAGACTTGTCGTAATAAGAGCAGTTTGCGACTCTTAAATAACATACACACTATTATTTGAAAAAAAGCGTGTAACGTCCTTCTGTTTTTGTGACATAAAATGAAACCATATCCTGTGCAATGCCCTGCTTTGCTGCCCAAATTCTCGTTATGTGCACAAGTTATAAGATTAGAACTCACTCTGACTTTTCTTTTTACCAAGGTCAAGGACAAATGTGATGTAGTGGGAAATATGTATAAAACCAATAAAAATGAGAACCGCCAGAACTAAGATTACAGTAGTAACTAGTAATCACCTTTCACCGTTTCACGTAATACTTCTTTATGCAAATAACTGTTTTAGAAATTATCCCCAGCATTAGCAATTTAATTTAACCATTAGAAACGGCTACAACATTCTCCAACTCTGTAGTATTCAGCTTGCTTTCACCTCACCGCTGAAGATAACCTTTTACTTCCTCGATAGTTTTTACCTTCCAATTTACAACTTTTCAGATTCCTTAACTGCTCCCTATTATCTTGTTTTTGTAATCTGTTAATCTGAGTAGGTATATTACTCCACCCACCATATTCTTTTAGCTACCACATATCTGAAAATCTAGCATATTGTCTATAAGAACATTGTTCATAATCTTACCTTTGGGATCTACTTCACGAGAGATCTTAATTGCATCAGACGTAGCAAGATCTTGGTTGGCAGGGGAAATAGCCAGGATGATACAGTTGGGCTGCAAGAGAAGCCATATAGTAAGGGACAAACGATCACTTGAAGATAAGTGACAAGCCAGGCAGCTGCTTATGTTACATTGTACATTTTTACTGTAAAAATCTATCACCTGTCAGTCGCCTTAACATGTAGAGTTTCTCTACCGTTCATTTTAACTTTTGGTCTAACTTCTTTTTATCTCCATCTTTCCCATTAGCATGTTTATCATACATATGAAACACCAAACTCGCACAAAATCACATAGGAATCTAATCAACATCATTCATTATTATGAAATCTCATAACCTAGTTTCTTGTAGATATTCTCAACCGTTTGCTTAAATTACCTTCTCAATGAAGCCCCTAACCATGTTCTCAATGTCCTGCACTATGCTATCTGCCTGACCCTCTACAAGACCACCAAATTAACACAACGTCAGTTTAATTCCTGTAAGGTGCCCATAGAGCTTGACAATGATAGTGTTTGCAAAGGTCTTAAGGAATGTAACTCACCTACAGCTACCTTTGTGAGTCCAGGAAGATCTATTAGTGTCAAGTTCACAACTGCCAAGTGCAAGCAAATCATAAAAACGAAAAAAAAAAAACAGATAAAATTATAGCATTGTGAAAGTACTTGAAATAATGAACTCTAGGCACAAGCAACAACCACAAAAAAATTGTGCAATTACCATATAATGTAAACAGTCATCTCCAATGTTGTGGTCTAAAATAGCTCATGATCTAAAATTTTAGATCTACTGAAAGTACTATTCATCCAAATAGCAATGTCCATAATTTACAAATCTCGAATCTAAATTTTTAGTACTGAAAGTCCTATTCATCCAATTACATAAACATGTGATCCTATATGCCGGATTTGTTAAGTTATTCAAGTCAGCACAATCCTAGGAAAAATTGCACAATATGAGCAACAATTCTATCTCACCATTAGGGGAGTAGATGCTAAGATGGATAGGCACACTCGAAATCGCCTTGGTCCGGCCGGTCTCTCTATCAGTCTCATCAGATATCTCCTGTCTAACAGCAGCTATACATTGAAAACAATATCAACATCTACAAGTAAAACGCAAACTGCAAGTCTGAAACAATTTGCAATAGCAAGAAAAAAAGAAGAAGATAGAGAAATGTACCAAAATCAGTGAACCTCTTCCTCGGGAGGTGCATAAACTCGGCGTATTCTCTTCCCTCGTCGATCTTATGCAGCTGCAACACAAGCGGACGCCGAGTCACAATTCCTGCACGCAATGTGTTCGATTGGAATCCGAGCTAGAAATGAAAACGAAAACAGAAACCGACGTCGTTTTTTATGAGAGCGTGAAATGATTACCGGAGCCGCGAGGTAGGAAGTCTTTGCCGACAATGCTCTCCAGCACCGACGACTTACCGGAGCTCTACGAAAGCAAAAGAAAAACTCGGCGATTAGAATTGAACGAGGAAAATGTGAGATTGAGACGGCGGTGGAGGATCGGAGATCGAATACCTGGCCTCCGACGACGGCGATGGCGGGGAGGGAGTCCCAGAGAGTCGGCATTGCGCTCTCTTCGCCGTGATCGCCGAGGGCTGTGCATGCTCTCTGTATTTTGTTCACGAGCGAGATCAGATTCTCCATCGGACGGACGAGTCGGATCGGCGAGTTGAGTTGAGTCGGTTTGGAATCGTTCGGAGGTGAGAGAGAGAGAAAGAAAGAGAGAGAGAGAGAGAGAGAGGGAGAGGGAGATAACAGAAATTTGGGGAGGTTGGCGAAGGAAGCGACGGAGTTTCAGTTTGGTACGAAAACTTTTGAAAACTTCGTAAGCTTGTTGTGGATAATTGACCCGGGCCCAATGTTGGCGCTCAATTATTCGGGTCGGGTTAACCCGGGTTTAGTGTTTTGATTTGGGCCAGCTAGGGAGTAATTTTAGTAACCATCCCCGTTATGTTAAGTCCAGTTATGGCACCGTTAAACACTTAAACACACCCAACAGATGTAAAAAACACACCAAAAAAGATGTAAAGACTTAAGACTTGTGCCAACTTTCATCAAAACATCTTGGACTGAAAATTTTAATCATCAAAGTTCGTATTTCTTTCACAATGTTCGAACTCAAGAGTTACTCAAAAAATGAACCCCTTTAATGCAAAATTTATCTATAAAGTTGAGCTTTACTTTCATGCCATTACTTTTATATGATGGGTGCATTAATTTTGAGACAAATGATACTTAAATGAAAGAGTTGATAGACAATGCAATTGTCATATCTTAATTACCTAAGGTTTTAGTGCACCGACGTGCAGTTACACCGACATAAATGAATGGTTAGATTATATTAAATACACTCTTAGATTATTAATAAAAAATATCAAATGTTAAGATCATCTCATAAGTGTTGGGTTATTTGCACCGTCGGTGCATAGAACAATTTCCACCTAAATAGATAGTCTTAATGAATAAGTTACAAATTTTTAATCTCGTCATAAATACTATGTTGCATATTTGTAGAGATTGAAGTTTTGTATTCGAATCCCTTAATGTCAATATTACAAGAAAAAAAAACAGCCGTATTGTGCTAGTGGACGAAGAAGTGCGGGAAAATACGCATCTCAATTCCTCTAAAGAATCCAAAAGGTTGTAGAATAAGGCACTCGGAGCCTCTAGCATATTCCTTGCTCAATCAGTTGCTCCATATCAAGTCCGTTAAAGTAACGCCAAAGGGGTTTTGTCTCTCTGAAATGCTGACTGAAACTCGAAGCTTCTCATGGACTCCATCACAACAACAAAGCACCCATTCAGCTCCTTCATTCTCAGCCCCTTAAACCCACACACCAAACCCTCCTTCACAGCAAATTTCTCCCATTTCAAGAAGCTCAGGAAGTCTTTGGTTTGTTTCTCGCACAGGCCTAGTTCTAATTCAAATCCCAGAAACCCAAGATGGCCAAAGCCCTTGTCTTTTCGCAGGTTTCCCTTAAACCCTATCTGGGTTTTGGTCCCGGTCCTCCAGAGCATCAGGGTTTTAGCTTCTTCAAGGACCCAGAAATGGGCTTCTTTTGTACAGGCTTATACAGACTCAGGGAGGCTTGTACATGAAAAAAGCAACGATTTTTTGCACAACAGTGGGATTGGGTTAGCTTTGTTAAGCGTGACCACAGATGCCAAGGTGAAGATTAGTCCTTTCGTGGCTCAACTGGCTGCGAATCCGACCTTTGTTTCGGGGATGTTTGCTTGGTTTATGGCACAGTCGATCAAAGTGGTGTTGAATTTCTTTGTGGAGAGGAAGTGGGATTTGAGGATATTGTATGCTTCTGGAGGCATGCCTTCGTCTCATTCGGCTTTGTGCACTGCTTTGACGACATCTGTGGCGCTTTGTCATGGTGTTGCGGACTCATTGTTTCCGGTTTGTTTGGGGTTTAGCCTCATTGTTATGTATGATGCTATTGGGGTTAGGAGACATGCTGGTATGCAAGCTGAGGTAAGAAGCAATTTTCTGTCTTTATTTGCGTTCTGCTTTATCTGTTTGGTTTTGGTGTTGCTGATGTTCATAACATTTTGATTTATTACTGTGCTTTATCTCTTGTTTTGGTTGGTCAGTAAAGTATCTGTGGGTTGGTATTCTGATAATCTAGATGATGAAGTTGGATTTATTCGGTTGAAGTTGCTATAAAAAGCCAATGACAGTTTCGGTTTGGTTTGGGGTAAATGGTATGGAATATGACTGTTGTTGTATAAGCCGAATATATTCTGTTTGTAGTCTGCACCTTGCATTTGAAGAATAGTATTTGGGGCTCTGATATACCTATTTCAGTAGTTAGAAGACTTGGGGTGATAGGTTCAGTCTTTTAAAGGTGGGGTTCGGATTTGTATGGATGTCTTTGATTTTCATCCCTGTTTAGTGTTAGGGTATACCCTGCTTTGGAATTTCAGCTTTGTTTGATGTTCAATGAGGTATTGTTGTGGCTTTCTTGGCAGATTGTTGTTATGATTGATTAGTGTAATACTGTCTTATGTAATCTCTGGAGTCCTGCAACACCGGTATACTGTAATTCTATGAAAGAATATGAGATGGATGTGCGATAGTTGGGGTAAGTTCTAGGAACTTGATGAAAAGTAACTACATAATAGGAACTATTTTCAATGAAAATTTGGAAGGTGGACAGACTCACAAGGACTATCGTGATTGAAGGTTTAGGGATGTAATCACCTTGATCCAAATTATTGGGTTTTGAAGCTAACGATATTGCAGTAATTTGGTGGCTATACATCCCGTTCTATCATCCCTCTATATTTATTCAATAATGTCTTGCTTGTGAAAGAGAGTGAGCTATTTCATGAAATGGCAGCTCCAAAGCACAATGTGATCATTTATCTTTTCATTTGCTTCTTTTCTTCTTTAACCTGTTAATGTAAGGTTACAGCTTTGTCTGTGATACGGTCACAATTTCAGTTATTTTAAGCAGTATTCTTCTGACCTGTGGCACTCATCATGTTTTTCTGCACTTTTTGGAACGTCAGAAAACATAGAGTTTGGTTTTATTTGGGAGAGTATTAGAATTCCCGCTTCACATTCCCACTTTCCGCTGTTGGTGCCTCTTCTATTCACTTCGTTCGCTGGATTCTGAACTGATACAGCTTGTAGATGCTCTTTGAACAACCCATCTAATAACTCAGGAAATACTTGCTCTGTTTTGACTTTTGTGAACTTCAACATAGAAAAGAGAATTTAAGGTGATATCAATCCCAGCGTTTCTATAATTGACAGGAAACTCTAACTGCATTGCAGTCTTCTCTATTGATTTCCTTCTCATCCCATTCCCAAGTTGATTGTGATCCATTCTAAATATCTTAATATGTATGCATGCAGGCGTCTTGTAACTTCTGCAACTCTGTATTCTTTACAGTCTCCTGCTCATTTTGTAGTTCTAGTATGTTTTAGTTGCATTCTCCACTTTTCTGTTTTGTTCTTTACTCCTCTGTGATTCACAGAGCACCAGTTGTTTCTCTGTCTCTGTGATTTGCCAAATGTTGAATTTTGATTCGCTTCTAAAGACTTGCTACTGCTTTGACACAGGTGCTGAATGTAGTCGTAGAGTACTTATTCCAAGGGCATCCAATCAACCAAAAGAAGCTCAAGGAACTCCTTGGTCACACCCCCTCCCAGGTTCTTGCTGGAGCTGTCCTCGGCATTGTGGTCGCATGTGTTTGTTGCCAGGGTAGCTTGGTTGCTGCTTGAACGAACTTCTGATACGTTGCTGTTGATTTTGGTCACATTGTGTTGACACACACCATTACATCATTGACATGTCTAGGTTCTACTGTAAGATCAAGTCTGAATGGGAAAAAAAAAATTTGATACCAAATGCTCTTTTGTTCATTTGCAAGTTCGCAACTGATTGGGAAATGTATATACACTTCAGTTTAGGAATGAAACAAAGCCCCAAGACCTTTTGGCACTTTAGCCAAATTGAATATCCATCCCAATCCCAAATTAAGGATGAATATTCCCATACCATCGAGTATTTATAGTCTTTTTTTTTTTTTGGCAGGAATACTTATAGCCTTATTTGAACAGATGAATGATCAAATACAGGTTCTTGTTGTGGGTTTAAGAAAAAAAATATATAAGAAAGAACACCTTGTTCTTGTGGGAATTGTACTTGCTCCTAACCAATTTGGAAATTGGTTTTATACTTTTATCAAGAGTTCTGACTCATAATTGCACAACCAGGACGAATGCTCAGCAGACTACTCCTTTAACTGGTTATCACAGTCCCTATATATTTGTATCTCCTCTAGCCAAATGTCATACTCGTAGAGATAACCCTAAGAAGCCCGAGAGATAATCAAAGCCAAAATGTGTAAATGTGGCATGGAATTCATGGCATCTAGGCCACAAGAACTGAATGGATTGCACCAGAGAAAGTGATGTGAGTAATTTCAGATGCCTCTGCCTGCTTGAGTGGAAACTTGATTGTTTGCTTAAATTGTATGGGACACCAATCACTGGAGAAGTTGAAGAGAAGAGGAAATCTGCCATTGGAAACTTCTTGTGGCCTAAGTAGGCTGTTCTTCTAGAAAATAGAGGGCAAAGTCCCTTAAAACTTTAAAAAGTGTCTAATTAATCCATGTTAATTTGCACACTGAAATATGTTGTTCAAATCCACGGTGAGTCCGTGAGTGCAAGGAGACGAATCAAATTAGCACTCTATCAGAAGTCAGAACAACTGGACGGTCCATAATCATCCAAACAGCGCAATAGAACAAGTGAACAACTCCGTATTGCATTCAATAATATCATTTCAACTTTTTTCTTGGTAGGTTTTCAGGTCTGGAGTCCTTGTTTGGTATATGTTAAAATTCTTACCTTACAATTATGTCATGGTTTTATCATTGATCAAAAGGCTAAAAACCTTTTTAAGAAGTCAAAAGGTTAAAACTTAATCTCCAAGAATTCTAGAGTACGTGTTCTCCCAACAAACAAAATGGAATATACCAGGTGGAACTCCCACCATTCCCTTTCTTTTTGCCCAAGACTTTCACTATTTCGATTCTAGTAATTGGCATGTTTTCCTTTTCTCATTAATTAAATGTTGTGCAACTGGACAAAGCTCCCACCACTCAATCCTTTTCTCATTAACACCATTCCTTTCCTATACTGTTTGGCTTTCACAGCCTATAAATACCTCCTCAAACCATGTTTTGCACTTGCAGAGTTACAGAGAGAACTAGAGAAGCAAAGGAGTTAGCTAGATCAACAAGAAAATCAGTATGAGCGGAGGCGGCATGGAAGCGGTGTCCTCTAGGCCACAAGAGGCGAATGGCCAGCACAAGCGAGAGAGGTGTGGTGGCTATTTTCAGATGCCTCTGCACTATCCAAGGTACAAAAAATCGGACTACGAGATCATGCCGGAATGGAAGCTGGATTGTCTGCTCAAACAGTATGGACTTCAAGTCACTGGAGATGTTGAGCAGAAGAGGAAGTTTGCTATGGGAACTTTCTTGTGGTCTAACTAGCTAGGCCCTTCGCTATTGTTCTTGTAGCTAGTATGAGAGATAATACTTTGTTAATCGTTCTTCACTTCCTCTAGCATAATAGTTGATTTGTTGCTGATGTCTACCTAGCTAGCTAGTTAATCTTTATGTGATGTTTAGTAGTGATGTCTGGGTTTTGCTGAGCTTGGTATGTGTATTTTGTTCAAGAAATAAACTTGATTCTTAGTTACATTCATCTTCTTAAGTTCTATGGTCTTTTGGGCTTCAGAAAATCTATGCCAGTTCTGGCAAAAAATTGACCTTCTTGTGGTGAGAAAATTTGATCAGTAAAGGAAACATGGGTTACAAGGGCGTGCTTACCGTAATCGTTTTAAGGAAAAAATAATTTCTTGAAGAAATAGGGAAAATGACCTGTAGATTAGCAACTATTCAATGGCATATCTACAGATGAAAATATAAATGTTGGATCCACACCAATACCAGCAATCACAGTCCTTACCGAGGTTGGTATTAATTTTTCATTACTCGAACATTTCCTTTCTCCCCCATTCCTTCTCTCCGATTCTGGGTTTATTAAGACTTGATCATTCTCTTGAGTCGCGCGCTTCATTTGAGTTTTGATTCTAGGTACTTAAAAATTATGTTATCTTTACGTACATAATTTGTTATCGACGTGCCTTATCAAGTAGTTTGTAGTAGCTTTCATTCTACTAGGAAAATGCAAGTTTTGGAAAGATATTTCGTATCTGTTTGCAGACAAGATTACCTTGTAGCCATTGTTACCATCAAAAACTTTTGTACTTGGTTGTCAAACAATGAAGCAGAAGTACACCTCGCAGTTGTCGATGTAACAATGATGTATGTATCAACTTTTCTTTAAAAATATTCAATGTTTGCCGCAGTTGTCGATGTAACAATAAACTGCGGCAAACATTGAATATTTTTAAAGAAAAGTTGATACATACATCATTGTTACATCGACAACTGCGAGGTGTACTTCTGCTTCATTGTTTTATGCTTCAGGTAACCGAAGAGCACAACTTAAGTAGTTGAATTTGTATTGACATTGAATATTTAACTTTGAATTGTTTCAATTTTCTATTGTTAGATTTGGGTGACAAAATGCATATTGTGGATCATATTTTGACAAGTGTTATGCAATTGAGATATTCCATCAAAACAAAGTAAACTCAGCCAAATTTTTTAGAATAATTTTTCTTGCCAGCATAAGGTAAATTTAGCACACCTCAAATTTAATTCCTGGTTCCGTGCCTGGTAACAATGATGTATGTATCAATTTTTCTTAAAAAATATTCAATGCAAACAAGTAGTTCAGAAAGTAAACCACCACAGGTGGTCGAGTTGGTAAGAGCCTCCAGGTGTGGAACCCCCACACCCGGGTTCGAATCCCGCCGACGCTTATTGGAGTTAAATCCCAATATATTCTTGGTGGCCAGGGGGGAGGAAGCGTTTTGACAAGATCTCCCAAGCACGGATTAGTCTCTGGGCCTAGGAAGCCTTTAAGGACACCGTGTGATTGACCAAAAAAAAAAGTTCAGAAAGTATCTACTTCAAACTATAAAGTTACTATCTTTTCAAAAAAAAAAAAACTATAAATTTACTAAGTGCAAAAGTAACAAACTGCGATAAAAGAGTCTCAAACCTAAAAAAGAGAGTTTCCCTCTCGACCCTAGCAAACCCTAGATCAACTCTTCCGATCTTTCTTCAGATGACAATCTCTGTCGTCTTTCCTCCATGTTGTCATTCAAGATCCTCATTTGGAATTGCAGGGGCCTCAACAACACTGAGACACAAGATGCAGCGCAACCCCGACCTAGTATTATCTTCCTTTCTGAAACGCTAGCTTCACCGACCTTCTTTCTGATGTCAGGCGAAATTTGGGATTCGATGGCGTCATCTGTTCCCGTTGCAGTGACGATTGTCGTGGTCTCGGTCTTTTCTGGCGCAATGAAATCCCAGTGCGACTCCGGAATTATTCCTCTAATCATATTGATGTTGAAGTTGGTACTATTGGTTTAGAAGGAGTTTTTCGATTTACAGGGGTGTATGGAGTAGTTATTACTGTAGATCGTATGGCTACCTGGAACCTTCTGCGAACCCTAGTTGCCCAGGTTAACATGCCTTGGATTGTAGTAGGGGACTTCAATGAGATTCTCTGCCTTGCAAACAAGTCTAGTGGTCTACCAAGGAATGCAGCTCAGATGAACCGGTTCCGGCAGGCCTTAATGGACTGTGATATGATGGATATGGGATTCGTTGGTTCACGATATACTTAGTCCAATCGATTCACCAAAGAGAGGCTTGATCGGGCTTGTTAGAACGTTCATTGGAGGGAATTATATTCCTTTTCTAAAGTTATTACGTTGCCCTTGAGCAGATCAGATCACTGTCCTCTTCTCATCGAAGTGAATCCAGAACCGGTCTCTTCATTTAGGACCCCAAAGCGGTTCCGCTTTGAAGAGATGTGGTTGCAGCATACTGATTGTGATAATGAGATTGAACAAGGTTGGATGCTTCCAGTAACCGGTGATCTCATGGATCAAGTTGGTAGGAAAATCAAGCATACTGATGATCTTTTACAACGTTGGCATTCTAGTGTATTCCAATAGAGTCAAACTGAGATGAAGCTCATCCAGGGAAAACTAGATGATCTTATGAGGAAGGATTATGAGGCAACTCACTTTGAGGAACAAAAGGCACTATAGTTTAGATTGAATGAGGTACTCTCTCTTAACGAGGCTTATTGGCGTCAACGATCCCGAATTCAATGGTTACGAGAAGGAGATCGTAATACCTCTTTCTTTCATAGAAGAGCGTCTAATCGGCAATGTCGGAATAGAGTGAAGGGTTTGGTTAATGACCTTAGGCAGTGGACAGCTCAACCTAATGAGGTGGTTGACATTCTTATTAATTACTATGATAATATCTTTTGATCGGAGCATGTGGATAGTGAGGCCCTGGCTCTTATCATTGACTCTATGCAAACCAAAGTTACTGATGAGATGAATGCTGATCTCTTAGCTCCTTATACAGATTTTGAAATAAAGAAGGCGTTATTCCAAATGCATCCTTAAAAATCTCCCAATCCTGATGGTATGTCTCCTTGTTTTTTTTCAGAAATTCTGGAATGTTGTTGGACATGATGTTTGCATGGCTATTAGAGCAGTGCTTCTTACAAGTCAGGTTGCACAGGAATCTAATTTCACTCATTTGACGCTTATTCCGAAAATCAAAGAGCTAAAATTGCCATCTTATTTAAGACCCATTGCACTATGCAATGTTGTGTACAAGATTGCCTCTAAGGTTTTGGCTAATAGGTTGAAAAGAATCCTTCCTCAGATTGTCTCTCCACTCTAAAGTGCCTTTGTTCCCGGAAGACTCATCTCAGATAATATTTTAGTGGCTACAGAAGTAGCACACTTCATGAAGCAACTTAGAAGGCAGTCTGAGGGCTTCTTCTCCCTGAAACTTGATATCTCAAAAGCCTATGATAGGTTAGAATGGCAGTATGTGGAAGTAGTTTTACTCAAACTTGGATTTTGTAGAAGATGGGTGGATCTTGTGCTAGCTACTGTTAAATCTGTCAGTTATTCTATTCTTATGAATGGCAACCCAACGGGCTTCATTTTACCAACACGAGGTATTCGACAAGGTGACCCTTTGTCACCTTACCTCTTTATTTTGTGCGCGGAAGGTCTTTCCTCATTAATTTCTTCTTCTGTTCAGAATGACACTATCAAAAGCTTACTATTGTCGCCAACTGCTCCTGTAATTCATCACTTACTCTTTGCGGATGATAGCTTTCTTTTCGGGGAAGCTTCTGTTAGAGAATATCAAGGTTTCAAGAACTTGTTATCTATCTATGCTCGGGCTTCTGGACAGATGATCAATTTGCAAAAGTCCAGCGTTGTTTTTAGTGGTAATGTCAGCTGAGAAGTTAGAAATCATCTTCTTCTATTCTTGGTGTGACATGCGTCAAGGAACATGGTTTGTACTTGGAACTTCCCATTCATGTAGGTCACAATAAGAAGGCTATTTTTGCTTATCTGAAAGAAAGACTTACCAAAAAGCTAATCAGTTGGCAATCCAGGAACCTTAGTGCAGGTGGTAAGGAGTTATTAATAAAAGTTGTGGCTCAAACTCTACCTAATTATGTTATGAACTGCTACTTACTACCCAAGTCTTTATGCAATGACCTTCAACAACTTTGTTCTCAATTTTTTTGGGGAAGTACAGATGAGAAGAGGAAGATACATTGGCGGTCTTGGGAAAGGATGTGTGTCCCTAAAGATGTTGGTGGCATGGGATTTAAACATCTGTATGCTTATAATTTGGCTATGCTAGATAAACAAGGTTGGCGGCTCCTCTCAAAGCCATATTCACTAGTTGCACGGGTCTTTAAAGCTGTGTCTCACCCTTAGGGCTCTTTTCTTACTGCAGACATGGGTGATAGATCATCTTATTCTTGGAGAAGTATAATGGCAGCTTGACCGGTGTTACAACCTGGTTTATTTTGGAGGATTGGTAATGGTAGGTCGGTGAAGATTTGGGAGGATGATTGGATATCTAATGTATCGTCTCATTCCTTGGAGAAACCGGCAGATACGGTGTTTGAATTGGTCTCCAATTTGATTAACTTTCAAGACTATACCTGGGATATCCCTACTGTTCATGCTTGCTTTGATCCTGATGTTGCTTCCCAAGTTTTGGCTATTCCATTAAGCAGACAAGTGGGGAATGATAGAGCTGCATGGAAACTGGATAAACGTGGTTTCTTTTCGGTCAAGTCAGCCGCCATTGCTCGTGACTTTTCTATTGGTAATGTGTTTGCTTCAACTTCCCTTGGTGATCCTTATGCACAGCTTTGGAATGCTTTGTGGAAAGCCCACATCTGATTGACAGAAAGCCAATAAACGGTGGATGGCCCCTATGGATGGCCCTTTGAAATTGAATGTGGATGGTGCTTTTGTACCCAATGTACAATTTGGAGGTACATGTGGAGTTCTCCGCAATGCTCAAGGTCAGTTTCTTACTGCCTTTTCGCGTCGAATGAACTTTGTAAGCTCTCCATTACATGCCGAGTTGTTGGCCTTAAGGAATGGTTTAGAACTACTGCAAGTTATGGATGTTACTAACGCTATGGTGGAGACTGACTGCTTGTTGGCTGTACAAGCCATTAACTCAGAGAGTTGTGATTTATCTCCTTAGCGAGCCATGGTAGATGATATTAAAAGTCTGCTGGACTCTAGTGTTGATATGTGTATTACTTTTGCTCCTAGACAAGTTAATGTTGTAGCTCATAAGAGCAAGTTCACCGGGCATCCTATTGCCCGGGCACCACGTCAAAAGCAGCAAAAATGGTGACCCAGCTGACTATTCATGATTCCACCGGGCTTGGGGCAAAACCACAGTGGGAGGCCCAGGTCACGAACTCGGGGAGGAGGGTGACTGAGCCCGTGACCCAGGATGCCAGCCTGGCCCAAAAGGAAGCAGCTCAGGGAGACGCGCCGTGGGGAGGGGGGGGGGGAGTGAGCTTCAGTTTCTTGTCTCTAGTGGCGACAAAAGCAACAGGCGCGTTGCTTTCGTGTTTTTGTCGTTTTGTGACTGCAGCCGGCGACGTGGCTTGTAGCCGTTGGAGTCCATGTGCAGATTTGAATGCAACGGTCCACAGATCTGGACCGTTGCTTATGATTATGAAATGGATCTGACGGCTGGAGATTGCAGAGGTTAAAAAAAAAAAAAAATACCGTTAGATTACAACGGTAACAAAAAAAAATTAAACCAAAATTTTCTATAAATACCTTACCTCCTATTTTACTTCTCACACCAAAAAAATCATCTTTCTTCCTCAAAATTTTTTGTTCCTTCTCCTCATAGCTTTCATACTCTACAATTTTTTGATTCCAATATGAGTGTACGAGGCAATATGATTGTCCAACTCGTAGGAGATCCAAGTATTGACGGGACACGTTGGTAGACTATTGAAGACATTCAATTGTGCAACTCTTGGAGGGCTGTTAGCCAAGATCCGGCAATCGGTACGGATCGAAGAAAAGATGATCTATGGATAGAGGTACGCCAACACTATGCCGAACATTGGGATGGATATGTCCGAACATTGCAAGCTTTTCAAGGGAGGTGGAAAACCTTGAAAGTCGAACTTTATGCTTGGCATTGTGCGTTAAGGCAAGCGAAATTGTGGTACAAGAGTGGTGCGAATATGATTGATGAGGTATGAATTTGTAGTGTAACACGAATATTAATTTTTATGATTCTTTTAGTGTATATTAAAATTTAATTAGTTGATACATCTTACTTTAAATTATTAGTTGAAATATTTTGTTGATAACTATACTTTAAATTATTAGTTGATATATTAAAATTTAGTTGATAATTATACTTCAAATTAGTACTTCATAATCATACTTTAGACTTCATTTTATTTAAATTATACATTATACTCACCTTATATTTAAATAGTTGATACATTGTACCTCGTTTATATTTGTACTAATAGATTTATACATTTTTGTTTAAATTAAATAGGTACGTCAAGCACAAGATTTGTGGAGAGCTGCGATGACCAAATCGAAAGGAAAACAAAAAAAAGGTGATTTCATTAGTTTAGAATGTTACGAGATTGTTAAGGGGTTTCAACAATTTGATGACATTCCAAACCATTCCTCTTCGGCTGGAGGAACCTCCAGGGGAGGAACTGAACGGATGCACACACAACAATCCGTTCCTGATTCTCATGTCCAGTTGGACATAGATGCAGATGAGGTAAACGCCGATGCAACTCCCAATCCTTCGGTGAGGCCTCAAGGAAAGAAGGCTGCCAAAGAAGCTCTTCGGAAAGGAAAGAAAGCATCTAATGATTCCAGTCCTCTGACAGCAGCTGTGGAGACTATAGCAACCAACCAAACATCAATGCTGTCTGCCAAGGAGAAACGTGATGAGGAATATGCTCGACATCTCCGTGACCAACAACAACGAGATTATATACGCTTGCAATTGGATATTCAAGAGAGGGAATTCAAAAATCAAGAGAGGGAAGAGCGTATTATGGAGATGGACACAAGTAAGATGACGCCAACCAAAAAGAATTACTGGCAAAGAAAACAAAAAAAAATTGCGGAGAAAGAAGCTGAAGATGCAACCCGTGGATCTGGCTTCCCACAACCACCATTCACCGGTGGATATTATCCACAACCTCCTTTCCCCGGTGGCTATCCACAACCTCCTTTCCCCGGTGGGTATTATCCACAATCTCCTTTCCCCGGTGGCTTCCCACAACCACCATTCACCAGTGGTGTCCCTTCCCCACCTTTCTCTTCGGGTGAATCCACCAACCCCAACCATATGGATGACCCCACAAACACAAATTGGATTCCTAATGAAGATGAGGATTAGGAAAATTAGGGAGTTATATATTTTAAATAATTGTATTGTTATGATTCCAATGCTTGGTTTTTCACTTATGTAATATTAGATTGATGAAATGAAAATTTATTTGAATAATACCCTTACAAATGAAAAGCTAAATGAAACCACACAAACATAATTAAAAACATAAAAACGAAAGTAGAAACCACACAAACATAATTAAAAACATAAAAACTAAAGTAGACTTTGCCAAACATAATTAAAAACATAAAAACTAATAGAAAACACACACAAATAGCAGATCTAGATACTCCTATTGCCTTGAAATTCCCAAAAGTGTTGAATGAGGTCTTCCTGAAGGTTGGAGTGACTTTGCTCAGATCTAATTTGTTGGTAGCGGTCCATGAATCCGTTCATATGATGAGCATCTCTACCAACAGGATCAAAGTCTCTACCGGTTGGTCCCTCCCATACCTCAGCAATCCTGGGCCTCATATTGTTATCCTCCTCATCATCGGACTCCAACTCATCATCGCTGTCTTCAGGTCGTTCATTTTCGACAATCATGTTGTGTAATATAATACACGTCAACATAATGTATCGAATGTCCTCTTTATGCCACCCACGAGCAGCTCCTCTAACAATGCCAAACCGTGACTGTAATATACCAAAACATCTCTCTACATCTTTCCTATACCCCTCTTGAGCCTTTGCAAACTCGATTTCCTTGGGGCGTGTAGGATTTCGAACAGTTTTCAAGAAAGTCGCCCATCGAGGATAAATACCGTCGGCGAGATAGTACCCTAGATTGTGAGCTCTGTTGTTAACTTGGAATTGGATCAGAGGTGCTCTACCGGCGGTAAGCTCATCAAACAACGGAGACTTTGCCAAGACGTTCAGGTCGTTGCATGCCCCGGGCATTCCAAAGAATGCGTGCCAAATCCAGGTGTCGTAAGATGCGACTGCTTCCAGGATGATAGTGGGGATCTGTTTCCTACCACTATATTCTCCAGCCCAACCTGTCGGACAATTCTTCCATTGCCAATGCATACAGTCGATGCTCCCAATCATTCCTGGAAAACCTCTCCTCTCAGCTTTGGCAAGAAGTCGTCTGAGGTCGGCTGCAGTAGGAGCGCGGAGGTATTCTGCTGAGTAAAGATCAACAATTCCTCGTGTAAAGTGCTGAAGGGCTGCGACGGAGGTGGATTTCGCCATCCGACAATACTCAGCACATTGATCTGCCCCTGCACCGTAAGCAAGCATTCGCAAGGCAGCTGTCATCTTCTGCTCCGGAAGCAGTCCGACTTTGCCGGTAGCATCTGACCTTTGAACAAAGTAACGATCATACTGGCAAAGGTCAGTAGATATACGCATGAAGAGATTGAGACTCATCCTGTAACGTGTTCGGAAATCCGGATCTTTGAACACTGGCCGGTCGACAAAGTAGTCGGCCAACATACCTTTGCCCCTTTCTTCTCTAAATCGTTCCTCATTTGGTGCACGACCCGGATGAGAACCGCGTCCTCGGTGTTGGTTTCCAGATTCTTCTGCGACTGCAGCCATGACAATGGCGTTGGTGGCCATCATCTCTTCATCATCTTCATCCTGAGACCGTCGAATTTGATCCCACAAATTGTTCATTGCAACGAGGGAAATTTAGGAAATATGTAATGCTAGAGATATGAAAAGGGTGAAGCTTTGTTAAGCTCGGATGGTGTGTGTATGTAGTGAAAACATCATGTCTATATAATGAAATTTTTCACACATAAAAGTGTCGGTGGGTTATCACTCACTCATTTCAAAAAATTTGTCATTGGTGTGCATGTGATGAAAGTGTCGGTGAATTTTTAAATTTTTTCACACTTTTCAAAAACTTGTCGGTGGTGTCGGTGGACAAAATTGTCGGTGGAGTTAAACAAAATTTCACACTTTTCAAAAACTTTGTCGGTGGTGTACATGATAAAAGTGTCGGTGGAGTTTTAAATATTTTCACACTGATCAAAAACTTATTCGGTGGTGTATATGTGATAAAAGTGTCGGTGGAGTTAAAAAAAAAAAAGTGTGTCGGTGGACATATAATTTGTCTACCAATAAAATTTTCTTTGATTGCATTTTCAAATTGTTTATCAATACTATTTATTTACATCATACATTTCTCATTTTCCAAAAAAAAATTAATAAAATATTCGATGAACAGTAACTGACTGGTGACCCTGACCCAACGGGTGGAAGCAAAGATCCAGTGGCAGTGAATAGTTTCCTGCCCTGGTGCCCTGGTGACCTGGTGACCGTGACCTGGTGACCCAACGGGTGAACTTGCTCTAAGTTGGCAGGCCTTAGCTTTGAATCAGATGTTCAACTTGAGTGGTTTGTAACGCTCCAGATTTGATACTGGATGCCCTTATGTATGACGCTACTCGTACCTAGTAATAAAACTTCTTTCTTCTTTCAAAAAAAAAAAAAAAAAAAAAAAACAAACTGTGATAAAAGATAATACTCGAAATTTTGTAAAATGCGGTGCATAAAAAAAATGGGTCTTGCTAAATGAACCCAGCAAATATCTAAGTGTACCCAGCATTTAAAAATTATTTTTGTATTTCCAATTTTACCCCAATTTGTTGAAAAATGTCTACGCCACACACAGCCACCTCAACTCCTTACCTGAGACTTGAATCCCCATCATTTCTCTTAGATTTTCGACAAACATTGGTTGAAATTCACACACTTTTAGCGACTTTGTTCTTTTCTTTGATCTTTCAAAGACCTGCAAATTTTATGGACAGATCATTATAAATGTTCATGGGCGTTGAGGGTACCAATGGTTTGGTATTGAGGAACTGGGTTTCTTGGATAATTGTGTTTCTTCCATCGTTGACGTGTTCTTTGTAGATGACGATCAGTGTATGCGCGCGCAGAGAGAGAGAGAGAGAGAGAGAGAGAGAGAGAGAGAGAGAGAGAGAGAGAGAGAGAGAGAGAGAGAGAGAGAGAGGATGATGAGTTGAAGTTGGTCGATCGGCGGAAGTTAGTAAGCACCATGAGCGAGTGCTGGGTAAAGTTGGAAATTAATGAGTACATTTTCACAGCTGGGTATACTAAGAAATTTGCTGGGTACATTTAGCAAGACCCAAAAAAGGGTACCATTTCGAGTGGAAGCACTATTATGTACAGAAGTTCTCCTAGGTAGTACAAGAAGTTCGACGTTGTCAAAGGAAAAGAAACTCACAAATCGTCGTCTTGATCTACATAACAAAACTTCTGCTTCCACGTACATTGCCTCTCAAGTGCTTCAAGGTCCGATTTGAATGGTGGATGACCCCTAATAAAACAGAGCATGAAGCTTGTATCACCCGGAGAGGACGGACTTCTCGAAGTTGCTGTTTGGGTGATGAACATAAAATTACTGGTCTCGCTTCATCAATCTCTATCCCATTGAACAATCCAATCACAGATAGACATATTTGGGACAACTTCGAGAAGAAACAGATTCAGTAACTCGACACCCTTGGTAGACCAGGGAATACCATGTTGAGCAACAATGTAACGAAGAGATTTGAGTTGCCTATATATAAGCAGTAAATTCCTCCCAACAAAGTTACAAAACTCATTCTGTCCATCTGAAACTTCATGTATATATCTTCCAAGGAATCGAAAGGCTAGTATCACTTTATTCTCCTTCTTAGCTGCAACTTGGATGCCGGGCCAGATGCTTAAATTAAAGATCTTCGATCTTTATCGAAATGAGGAAGGGCACCTCTTCGACCATTAGACTTTTTGATAGGCTTGAAACTATCATCTAAAGTCTAAACATTCGTCATGCACAGTAGTATTGAGAGAGGCTTAGCGTCATTGAACATATCTTCTCCTAAATAATCCATGTTGATCAAGAGACTTGGGAGAGCCTAGGAGAGTGAAGCTCTGAGCCCCAGCCATAGTATTGGTTCCATTTACATTTTGATGTTTGCGGCATTGGTTCCTTCATCTTTTGAATGTGTCCTCTTCAACACTAAATCTCTCCACACATGACGGAGGTGCAATTTCTGGATTTCATGCACTGCCATAACTGGTTATCATTTTTATGATTGTCATCTACAACTATCTCAAGGCTTTTTAGAGTGTTATTTTGTGATCACTTTTTAGCATCCCTCGAGCGAGCACTATACCAAGTCGAGCCAACTTGAAGATCATGCGGTCAACAATATATCTAGGCAACAGCCATTCAATTGGACGAGTGTTGACTTGCCGGCGGCGACCGGACATATGCAAGTTCTGGACACAAGCACCGGATTAGGTATGATTCGGAGACAAGGGGACCCTTGTAGCCATTGTAACCATCAAAAGCTTTGGTACTAGAAGTCAGACAATGACGCACAAGTGCCTCGCATTAATCGTCAATGTAACAATGATGTATGTAAGAAATAAGGTAAGTGGGGGTGAATATGTTAGATGGGTTCTATGTTATACCTTGTCAGCCCCGCCGCCGCATCTCTCTCTCTCTCTCTCTCTCTCTCTCATCTTAATCTTGATGTATGCTTTCTAATTTCTATATTGACTCCTTGACGGAAACCTTCCGCTGTTGCCATGTGGGCGCCCACTGGTCTTTCATCTTTTTTAAATTGAGTGCATCTTAAAAGATAGACACTAATGGGAAATTCGATCTGCAAGTAACCCGGTGCATAGGGTGCCAGCTACAAAAATAGTGACGTCAGTTCTAAAACTAGAGACGTGATATAATTGGCTAATTGCTATCATCTTATTCAATCTAATGGTGTGTATTTCAAAATTAAAATCAAACAAAAACTAACCGAAACATTAACGTACGGAATAAACTGTAAAGTTAAAGATTATTCTCGCTTTCTCCGTTTATTTTCTCTTCAATCTAATTTTGGCAATCCATCTCTTTCTCAATGATGCAGAACAGATGGCAGCCCAATTTGAAGAACAGTTGGATCGTGCTAAAGGAGAAAACGAAAAGTGACTAGTAGACGCGAAACAGCTCCACGGAGTCCGTTTGGGACGCACCTTACCTTTCCGGAAAGGGAATCGCGCCAGAAATCAAACTCGTCGCTTTGCCACGACCTGTGACCTTTTTTCGGGCTTTCGGGGTCGTTTAGGGCCTCAAAACTGCATTTTTCTAAAGGTTTTCCTAGCTATTTTCGGGTTGTTTTTGTTTTTACCCATGGGCTTTAGGGTTTCATTGTTAGTCGCCCTAGGGTTTATTTTCTTATAAATAAGCCGCCTTAAGGCTGTAGAACGCATCTTTTATCTTATTATCAATAAAATTGAGATTATTCTTTTTTTTATCTCTGGTGGACTCCAGAACCCTTTTGCTTAGGTTTATTGCTGGTAAACCTAGTTATCAATCCGTCTGCGTCACTCAATAAGAGAAACCCAAAAACACGTGGTGAGAAAGAGAAAGAGCACTCATTTTATTGATTTTAGAGGGAGGCAAAGAAAATATTCTTGGTGGAAGGCGATTCAAAAACACTCATTAATGCTCTCAACCATTGTACCCATGTGACTTGGCATATTAAGGCCCCGTTTGGGATTGCTTCGCTTTTTAAAAAATCAGTTTTTGTTCAAAATTTTAGATTTTATTATGTTTGGTAAATAAATAAAAAGTAGCTTTAATGGAAAGTTATAGGTCACTGGCAGCAGATTTTAGAAGCAGCCTAGAGGTTGCTTTTAGAAGCTGCTGTAGATAAAAACATACTCTGCAGTTGTTTTATATATTAACAGCACTTTTAAAAATATTATTTACCAAACACGAAACTGTTTTAATTCACAGCTGATTATTCTCACAACACAGCAGCAGCAGTTATTTTTAAAAGTCACAGCAATCCCAAACTAGCCCTAAGTTTGTTGTTCAAGACATTTGGCTTCTTGCATCTCGTTTTGCTTCGGTCTCATTTTCCCATATTTGGAGAGAGGCTAACTTCTTAGCTGATAGTCTAGCTTCTTTAGGTCATTCTCTTTCGGCCCCTTCTTTTTGGTTTCAGTAGCTTTCTCAGTTTCTCTAAATTCCTCGAGCTCCACCTTTCAGTTTGGAGGTGGGTGTGCTCGAGGCTTTTCGTTGTAGGTTTTTTTACCAAAAAAAAAAAAAAAAACTCTCTTTAAATTTTTTTGCCATCAACAATTTCGAGAGGGTATATTACGCTCCTACGAAAGATGCCAGAGCCAAAAATTACATTCGGTAAAAGTCCTTACAAAATAAAAGACGTGTAGAGAATTGAAATTTTAGACATTATAAACAGGAATCTCACTTACATTTTCTACCGACATATCCACTAAAATTGGGACAGCCAATACGGATGGATACGAGATACCTAATAGCCTCAGAGTATGGTCCCATTCCACACAAATGATGAAGCCTTGGTCAGAAGTCATTCGTTGACCAAGGACTTAATAACTTGTTTCCTTTTTTGAACGTAGTAGCTGTCTACACCTTTTCTCTCCACCTTTCAAGAAAAATAAGAGATAAAATTTACCAGAAAAATTTGCAGGAAGAGGAACAAAGCCAATGGGTTGCGCAAGCTCAAACAAAGCCAGAGTCAAAGCTGGCCCAAGTGCCAATTTAGAGCTCAATCCGGCTATTCTTGCTTGTAAGACACCCTGTGAGTTTATCGACCACCTTGTATATATGCCAGATTATATTTTGTTGATTTTTGTCATAGTGTGAGGTATATAGATTTGATTGTTGTTTTGTGTTTGGGAATTGGCAGTTTCTGTGAGTGAGGTAGAGTCTTTGTATGAGCTATATAAGAAACTAAGCAGCTCTGTAGTTCAAGATGGGCTTATACACAAGGTCTGTGCTTTCTCCTAGTTCTATTCTAATTTTACTCCTTGAATTAGTTTATAACTTTATAATATGTGTGTATAAACATATGAATTATGTATTGAAAACTTGATTGCTGAACTGGTTTGAGGTTTGTTTGATCAATAGGAAGAGTTGCAGCTTGCGCTTTTCCAAAACAGCAGTAAGCAGAACCTCTTTTTCGACAGGGTATGTGGTCTTGATTTCTTCTCAACTTGCTTGAGATGACTGCCTGATTTTGCTTTTTCATTTAAATATTGAAATACTAGATGTCCGGGTTGAAGTGAATTTTCAATGTATCTTTGCTAGCCTTAGAAATGAAGAGGTCATACATAATAATGTTGGATAGACTAGGATGTATAAGCTGCGATTTTAGTATCTGTAGTCGCATATCGGATGATATGATTAACATCGATCCCACATAGGCAAGGAGTGTTATACTGAACAAATTGGAATAGTTTTGTTAAGATTCTCATTTTCCTAAAGTTTCTCTATGTTATGCAATGGTTGGGCAGATATTTGATCTTTTCGATGTCAGTAACAATGGGCGTATTGAGTTTGAAGAGTTTGTTCATACATTGAGTGTTTTCCACCCAAGAACTCCTGATGAAGTCAAAATTACATGTAAGAACCAGACTCGTGATAGTAAATCCTATATTGGCCATTTCCTTGAGTTGAAAGTTTCTATGTTTCCAAATGATACTGTACTTTTGACTCATCCGGATACTAAAATGGGTATATTTTCATGGCAGATGCTTTTAAGTTATATGATTTGAGGCACACTGGTTACATCGAGCGTGAGGAGGTGAGTCCATTGGATTCTTACTTTTTGTTCCTGGTTGTTCATTGAGTTACCCCTGTGCACTACTGGTTTTCTAGCAAAGCCAGCAGCTTATGATGTTCATATGCATTCATAAAGTAGGCTATTGTGAGAAATGGGTTGAATATAGATAGGTCGCATAGAATATTCATGATTGTGAATTTGTGATGGTCAAATTCATTCGGCTCTGTAGAGATTTCATGTCTAGAATTGTAATATGCAAGCCATAATGATGTTTTGTGTATTTGTAGGAACAAGTTTTCATGCAGAAATCTATCTCTAACTGATGGCACTCATATAGCAGTAATATTGTAGATCAGCACCTCAGATTATGGTCTTCTTTGATCTAACTTTGATTTCATGATTGCATTCATTAGCCCTATGGTGGCTATTGTCATGATTGCACCTCAAATATCCTTTCCTGTTACTTTGTCATTTGAATGACACTAACAACCACATGAAACCCCTTTATATTGAAAACAGTTGAAGGAGATGGTGATGGCTCTTCTGAACGAATCTGATCTGATTCTTTCAGATGATATTGTTGAAATGATTGTAAATAAGGTATGAGTTCTGAAATGACTACATAGCTCTTTGATGATTGCCTTCCATCATTTCTGGTCTCCGTGATCACACTTTCTTGTATGTACTTGAACAGACATTCATGGAAGCAGATGGAAAAGCAGACGGTAGGATTGATGAAGAAGAGTGGAAGGAATACGTAGCAAAAAACCCTTCTCTACTGAAAAACATGACTCTTCCATACTTGATGTGTGTCCTAACCTCTAAGTCTACTTTCTGAGTAAACCTTATATGGCATTTGAAATTTTCTTTCACAATGAAACCATGCAGCAATCATTAGAAATTCTCAAATTAGAGATGCTGTAATACACTCTTTCCCATAACTTCTCATACCGGGGACTAGTTGAACATGATTAGAATTCAGATTCACTGCACACTTTTAGATTTTGGAGAAGTTCTGAATCATAGGCTTCATTTTATCTTTAGCAGTTGTTTTTGCTCAGAACTAACATTCACGAATTGGATGCACTTTTCTCAGGGACATATCTCTAGCATTTCCCAGCTTTGTGCTGAATACTCAAGCAGAAGAATCTCAACTGTAGCACAGAACTAGACATAAAGCCAGAACTGTTCTCTACATGCAGGAAGATAAAGAACATGGAGAATCATGCAAAGGGGAAAAGAAAATCCTGTGTCCTATTGGATACTTACCCGCAGTACCTCTGGACTTTACCTTCTTCGCAAGTGTCTGAGACCGATCAGGGCCAGCTCGGAGGATCTCTGAGTTCCCAGTATCCATTAGCAGTGTAGACATTGATCGACTGCTCGACAACTTCTATAATGGGAGCTAGGGTCATGTCTCGGAGGTTCTAAGTCAATTTGTTCAGTCTTCTCATCTTCTTTTTCAAAATTGTTGTTGTAATTCACCGATTTGTAAGTTGTAACCTGGAGCCTTAGATTGTATGATCAAACCAACCAGGGAATGAGGGATGTTCTTAATTATAAAGAGAGCATCATAAGTATTGCATTCCAGTTGAGCTAAATAAGACCAAAAGTTTGTTGGAATATATCCGTATATAAAAAAAATGATTACCTTAGGCTTTTTTTTTTCTTTTTTTTTTCTGAGAATTACAAAATTAGAAAGAAAAAGGTAAGATTAGTCCTCGGGCTGGCCACTTTTATGGAAAATATTTTTGGTAGGGTGACCTCGTCACACAGCACGTCCGCCCACTTAGTCAAAAATTTATATCCAAAACTAATCAGTCTGGTTTTGATCCGTCTAATACCAAAATTTTCTTTAATACTTAAACACTTGCACATGTGTCGAGCTATAATTGGACTGCTGAACAAACTAAATCACCTGACCGCTATATTCTCATGAGATGCTATCAACATTGGCTTTTCTATATGAATTGTACAAGAAACGTAATCTTCTTCTGTCTAGGCCGTTGACTTGATCTATAAAGCAGATACCCCCATAATTTACCAGAAATTTGCAACAAGAAGAAGAAGAAGTGTCATTGATTCATAGGGTATTGGAAACTTGGAATTGAATGGGTAGCTCCAACTCAAAGAAAGCTGGCCCAAGTGCCGAAGTACCATCTGGGTTGGAACCTAGTCCGGCTGTTCTTGCTTCTAAAACTCCCTGTGAGTTTAATCAAACACCTTCTGTTCCAAATATATGAATAATATTTTGCTCATTTTTTGTCATAGTGAAGTGTATAGTTTTAATCAAATGAATGTTTGGGAATGGGCAGTTTCTGTGAGTGAGGTGGAGTCTTTGTATGAGCTATACAAGAAATTAAGCAGCTCTGTAGTTAAAGATGGGCTTATACACAAGGTGTGTGCTTCCTCCTTGTACTGTTCTGTTTTTGTGGGATTGGTTACTAGCTGTCTAACTTAACCATGCAGTCTATAAGACATGCCTCATCAGATGAATTATTTATTGAAAACTTGATTGCTGAACTAATTTTAGGTTTGTGTGATCAATAGGAAGAGCTCCAGCTTGCGCTTTTTCAGAGCAGCAGTAAGCAGAACCTCTTTTTCGACAAGGTATGTGGTCTTAAATTCTTTTCAACTTTCTTGAGATGACTGCTTGATTTTACTTTTTCATGTAAATAGATGAAATACTAGATGTTCAGGTTGAAGTGAATTTTCAGTGCATGTTTGCTAGCCTTAAATTTCATACATAGTAATGTTGAAATTAATACATCCTAGTCTAAGGCTGATTCCAATATCTGCAGTCACATATTGGATAAGACCCCCACATATAGCAAACAGTTTTGTTATACCGAAAATTGCTATAGTTTCATTAAGATTCTGATTATCCTAAAGTTTCTCTATATATGTTGTGCTATCGTTGCAGATATTTGATCTTTTCGATGTCAATAAAAATGAGCATATCGAGTTTGAAGAGTTTGTTCATACATTGAGTGTTTTCCACCCTAAAACTCCTGATGAAGTCAAAATTACATGTAAGATAAATCCTGTATTGGCCATTTCCTTGTGTTTGAAGTTTCCATATTTCCACATGGCACTGTACTTTTGACTCATGTAGATACTAAAATGGATATATTCATGGCAGATGCTTTTAAATTATATGATTTGAGGCACACTGGTTACATCGAGCGTGAGGAGGCAAGTCCACTGTATTCTTACTTTGGTTGTTCATTCAGTTACCCTGGTAGATTTCTGGTTTCCTAGCAAAGCCAGTAACTCATGATGTTCATATTGATTACTTATGTGGCTCTGCATCTAGCATTTGGTAGATCTCATACAATAATTGTCCTAGCTTTACCGTATATTTTTGTTTCATTTCTTCTGGAGCAATCAAAAAGTAGGCTATTGAGAAATCTGATTGAATATAGATAGGTCCAATTGAATTTTCATGATTGTGAACTTTTGATAGTCAAATTCATAATTCGACTTTGTAGAGACCTCATGTCTAGAAATGTATATGCAAGCCATAATGATGTTTTGTGTATTTGTGGTAACAAGTTTTTATGCAAAAATCTATCTCTAACTCATGGCACTCATATAGCAGCAGTAATATTGTAGATCAGCACCTCAGATTCTGGTCGCTTTGATCAAACTTTGATTTCATCATTGCATTCATTAGCCGATGGTTGCTAATGCTATTGTGATCTGATTATAAAAAGCATGAAGTGTAAAAATTTCTGAATAGATATCCTTCCCGGTTATTATTATTATTATTATTATTATTATTATTATTATTATTATTTCCTTTAAATTATATATATGAAGCACACTAACAACCACACAAAATCCCTCTATGTTGAAAACAGTTGAAGGAGATGGTGCTGGCTCTTCTGAACGAATCTGATCTCATTCTTTCAGATGATATTGTTGAAATGATTGTGAATAAGGTATGAGTTCTGAAATGACTGCATTGCTCTTTGCATGATTGCAATACCATCATTTCTGGTCTCGGTGATCACACTTTCTTGTATGTACTTGAACAGACATTCATGGAAGCAGATGGAAAAGCAGACGGTAGGATTGATGAAGAAGAGTGGAAGGAATATGTAGCTAAAAATCCTTCTCTTCTGAAAAACATGACTCTTCCATACTTAATGTATGTCCTAACCCTGGAGTCTACTTCTGAGTAAACCTTATATGGCATTTGAAATTCTACTTAATTTCTTTCGCAAAGAAAGCATGCAGTGATTATTAGAAATTCACAAATTAGATGCTGTAATATACTCTTTCCTATAACTTCTCATACCGGGGACTTGCTGCATGCACATGATTAGAATTCAGATTCACTACAATCTTTCAGATTTGGAGAAGTTTTGAATCATAGGCTTCTTTTTATCTTTAAAACCTGTTTTTGCATGGAATTAACATTTGCGATTTTGATGCACTTTTCTCAGGGACATATCTCTAGCATTTCCCAGCTTTGTGCTGAATACTCAAGCAACTAGACATAATTAAAGCCAGAAGTGTTCTCTGCATGCATGAAGATATAGAATATGGGGAATCATGCACAGGGGAAAAAAATCCGGTGTCCTATTGGTTACTTACCCGCAATGCCTCTGGACTTTGCCTTCTTCGAGTGTCTGAAACCTGATCGCTCGGGTGATCTCTAAGTTCCCCAGCATCCATTTGTAGACATTGATCATTTGATCGACTGCTCGACAACTTCTATAAGAGGAGCTGGGCACCATGTAGATGGAGCTATGGAGGTTCTAAGTAGATGTGTTCAGTCTCCTTAACTTCATTGTCGAAGTTATTGTAGACTTGTAATTCACTGACTGGTAACTTGAAGCTTTATATTGTATGATCAAACCAACCAGGGATGTTCTTAATTATACAGGGAGCATCATAAGTAGTGCATTCCAGTTAAGCTACATAAGACCAAAAGTTGATTGGAATATGCTTTATAAAAAAATTAAAAAAAAGAAAAAGATTATCTTAGGCTTTTTTAAGATTACAAAATTAAAAAGCATAAGGTAAGATTATTCCTAGGGATGGGCTCTTCTATGGCATCGGAAAATATTTTCTATATTTGTCCTTGTCCCGTAATAGGTCCGCCCACCTAATAAGAGCATATCCAATAGTTTTTTTTTATAACATATTTTCTGTATTTTAGAGGAAAATATGTTTTTTTTTTTTTTTTTTGCTCCAAACAGCTTCCTTTATACCACTTCTTGTTCGAGTAGGAAGATTTCGGTTTTTCTCGTTCCTTCTCTTCGGCACGAGATGATAAAGAGAGAGCTTCGTCTATCGATGAACAGCGGATTGACGGAGCTCCGCGAAGTAATTTAATAGCTCGACTGAGACGGTTACGAAGTAAAGGGCCCCCTCGGACCAAGAGACGTGACCGGATGGTATGGGCCTTGCTTGAGTCCTTTCACTCGCCCCCTATTTCTATTTTATACAAAATGAAGAGAGAGAGAATAAATTTACAGCAAACTTTAAAATCAGAGAGAATCATCTTTTAAGGAGTTTTTAGGGGTGCGATCATACCAGCAATAATGTACCGGATCTCATCAGAACTCCGAAGTTAAGCTTGTTTGGGCGAGAGCGGGTATCCCACGTGTACATGCCTCACGGCCACACAGGTTCCACGTCAACGTGTATGACTTGAATATTCGCCATACGTGTGGGGGTGTGTTGAGAATATATAGGTCCTGTGAGAATCCATGACATTTGAGCTATAGTTTCTTGTGAGTTGTAATGGTGGGTTGTACCATTGTCAACTCCAACCAATGCTGCTGCTCCAACTCTCAGTTCCTCCATGCTTGAATTCATCCCTCTAATTATACCGTTGTTCATTTTGTAATTTCAATTTCTAACTTGACAAGTGACTAATGAAAAAGTAGTGTTTCAATTGAGAAAATATTATTGAGAAAATATTGTGTCATTTGGCTGTAGAATTGGAATTTTTGGAATTTTTTCCATCTAATTTTGAGTTTTCAATTTGATTTATTGTAGATACTCAATATCTAAAATAAATGTTCTTGAATTTATTCTCTCTTCTAATATGATGCTGCGTTTTTTTTTAATTTTTTTTTTAACATTGTTGAAAAAGTATGAAATTCCCAATATCAATGCAACTCAATTCCTTGACTGTAGAAGCAAATTTTATACATACTTGATCAAAACTACAAAATTGATCCCAAAAAGATAAAATAAAAAATAAAAAAAGCTAAATAGTACTTGTAAAATATGAAAAATTAAACAAAAGGCCTATAATTTTAAAGCGATTACGATTAGATGGATTTGCAATACTTAGACATTAGTACAAAGTTGCACTTCATTAGTAGTCTTGCCAGAGAGGTCTTCATCTTTTGGTGTAGTTTTGTAGAATATTGCATAAATTATCAATTGAAATGCTCCAAAAATTGCACCGAGACCGTTGCTAATCAAAATGAAGTAGTCCACTTTTCCAATAAGAGCATAGGATGTCCAGCAACAACCATTCAGGAAGTTGGCCACTAGGAGAGTGAATGGCATATATTTCACACTCTTAGTTTTAATAACATCTCGCACGTTGAACAAAGGAGAGCCATACATGAGGACATTGAAAAAATCACAGATCACACCAACTACGACAGCCCTCAAAGGTCGATTCATTGCCATCTTATGCTCAGGTATTGCCAACATAGTTGCAGCCACCAAAGCCCCAAATAAAATAAGTTCACATATAAAGTATGTAGCAACCCTCTTTCGTCCTTTTGCTGTGGCATAATAGAAGAATATGATAAGATATATGAGCTCTATAAATAGCCCAATTCCATTAATAGTGACAACTAAAATGCTATCTGGGTTAACGAATGGCAGTCCATAGTAACACCAGAACAAACAGTTTAACACTGTTGTAAGGTAAGGTCTTGGATCGAAAGCTTCTACATCTTTTTTTCTCCATATTTGTATGAACGTAGGAATTGGGGAGAGGAAAAGGCCGCCAGAGATGACATTCCCAACAACACCGACCACGAACCTAGCATTTGTGTGCACCATCTTTGTGAGGGAAATGACCAAGAAAATGTATATGTGACTGAAATATTTAAGAGAAAGATATCGAGTATTGAATGAATGAATATATTATAGCCACCCTCTCCCTATTTATAGAGTGTCTTTTAGCCTAATTGAGCACTAAAAGGTTTCCAATTTTTTAGCATATTAGAGAAGTAGATCTTTTCCTATAAGGATTTGTTGTAAAACCAAATTGAGTTCAAACTTGCTAATCCTACTTTGTGTAGGAGGGACTTTTATAAAAAATAAAAAAAGTTTATTAGGTTCTGCCCACCTAATAAGAGCATATCCAATATTTTTCTTATAACTTATTTTCTGTATTTTGATTACATTTCCAAATTTAAAAAATACTACCATATTTAATTGTGGGTAATAAATTACAGAGACTGTGATAGTGAAGCTACAGAATAAAAATTATAGAGATTTTAACTTTTTAGTCTATATAATTGAGATTATATAAGAAAACTGTGCAGTCTATACGAAAGATTTCTTTTCTCATCAGATGGTATCAACAGTTGGCTTTTTCTATTTCTAAATTTCTAAAAATTCAAAACTCAGTAAAATCTTTCGGGTCAAAAAGACACAATCCTTTTTACCTGGACAAACTCACCCCAAATCCTTTTATAGGAAACGGTAAAATATCGTCTAGGAATCCCCCTCATCACGTTTACTCGTGGCACCCCCTCATTCGCCAATACACGTAACTCGGAGCTTTTTATTTCCCGTAGTTACTTGGTCACGACTCCACTTGGCAGCTCCTTCCTAGTTCCTACCGCATTGGAAAATGGAAACTATAAATCCAATCCCCTCGTCAAAGTCAGACACCTCCCCAAACTTCTCAGTCGGCTCCACGCGTCTTTCTTTCTTGGTCCTCCTCCTCACTCCATCTCAAAAATCCCCAATTCTTCCAAACCAAACCAAAAAAACCCTAGTCGCTGCTACAACCGAATCGCAATTCAGCCTTGGAGAAGGTTCTCCCTCCTGAGTAAGGATCGATCGCCGTCGCTGTTGATCGGTTAGTGATAATTTGATTTCCGATTGCGATTTTTGATTTAGTGTGGATTTGGGTTCACGATGCGATGAATTCCTAGGGTTTGGTGGATCGGGTAAGTGGTTCCCTTTTGATCGGGGGAAAGGGGGAGTGTTGAAAGTTTGGGGCTTTTTTAGTTTTTAGTGTACAGATTGTAAATTCGAATCTCAGGGTTTGGAGTTGATCACCTGGGTGTTTGAATCTAGGTGGTCAACTTTGGGTTCAATATGGCTGGGTTCTTGTAAATTTTGTGAATATTTAGTTAGGGTTTGGTAGGTTGTTGAATTGATTTGTAGAAAGGTTGTGAATTTGAAAACGATATGTCGTCGGCCGGTGTTGCCGCTCTTTCTCCGGTTCACAGTGAGCCGTTGCTCACTGGTGGTAACTGTCCTGCTATGTCGTGTATGTCGTCGAGTGAATCGATTTTGATATACCTGTCTGTTTCGGGATCGACTACTCCTATGAGTGTGTTGGAATCGGATTCGATTGAGTCTGTGAAGCTTAGGATTCAGACATATAAGGGTTTTGTTGTGAAGAAGCAGAAGCTAGTGTGTGGAGGGAGGGAACTGGCTCGGAGTAATTCGATACTAAGGGAATATGGAGTGTCGGATGGGAATGTGATGCATTTGGTTCTTAGGCTGTCTGATCTTCAGGAGATTAATGTTCGAACTAATTGTGGGAAAGAGCTTACGTTCCATGTGGAGCGTGGGAAAGATGTTGGGTATGTAAAGCAGAAGATTGCGAAGAATAGTAAAGAGTTTGTTGATCTAGAGGAGCAGGAAGTTGTGTTGGATGGGAAGCCACTTGAGGATCAGAAGCTTATTGATGACATATGTAAACAGAATGATGGTGTCTTACATTTGTTGGTTCGGAAGTCTGCAAAACTTCGTGCTAGACCTGTTGAGAAGAACTTTGAGTTGTCTATTGTGGCGTCACATGTGGATGATGGGAAAAAAGAAATAGATGGAGAGAATGTGAAGCAGCAATATGATGCTGATGAGCAAGAGTTTAGCAGAGGTTACAAAGTCGATGAGATGATTGTGCCAAGAAAGCCGCCGGATAGAGAATTTGGGTTGGAGCCTGTCATTAACCCCAAGATTGAATTGCCGTCTGTGATCTGGGATATTGTTTATGAAACAGTTGAAGGACTAGAGAGTGGGAATCACCCAATCAGGTCAATGGAGGGTACAGGAGGAGCATATTTTATGTTGGACTCATCTGGGGAAAAGTATGTGTCTGTGTTTAAGCCAATTGATGAGGAGCCTATGGCTGAGAACAATCCAAGAGGGCTTCCATTGTCATTAGATGGGGAAGGATTGAAAAAGGGGACAAGAGTTGGAGAAGGGGCTTTCAGAGAGGTTGCAGCTTACCTTTTGGATCATCCAAAGGGTGGGCGGCGTATGTTGTATGGTGATGGGAAAGGCTTTGCTGGAGTTCCACCAACATTCATAGTGAGGTGCTTTCATAGAGGATTCAACAACCCAGAAGATGTAATGGTCAAAATTGGTTCCTTACAGAAGTTCATGGAGAATGATGGAAGTTGTGAGGACATGGGCCCTGGTGCGTTCCCAACTGAGGAAGTGCATAAGGTTTCTGTTTTGGACCTGAGATTGGCCAATGCGGACAGACACGCAGGAAATATCTTGCTGAGCAAAGAGGGTGAAGGTGGCCGGTCTATGCTGATTCCCATTGACCACGGTTACTGCTTGCCCGAAAGCGTATGTTCTAAACTCGCTTTATCTTTGCTTTGACTTTCCCTTCTATTCATTTCATTTGCATCTGTTTGTTTTGCATACATGTTCATCTGTTCATTGTCATGATATGGTCCTGTCATGTCTTTTCCCTTCCGTCCAAAATGTGTCCTGGTATGCCAATATGTGTCCTGCATCAATGATTTTTGACTGTGCTTTTGGTTTAGGATTAGTCTTGATAATAGATGATGTGTATTTCATTTCACCCAGTATACTTGAACGTTTATATTTTTCTACCTGTTATATGTTTTGATGTTCCAATAATGTCTATGCTGTTATTGCAGTTTGAAGATGTGACATTCGACTGGCTCTATTGGCCACAAGCACGCAAACCATATGCTGAGGAGGTGGTTGATTACATAAAATCACTGGATGCTGAGGAGGATATTGCCCTTCTGAAGTTCCATGGATGGGAGATGCCACCAAAATGTGCTCGCACACTTCGGATTTCAACCATGCTGCTGAAGAAAGGAGTAGAGAGAGGGCTCACTCCTTTTGACATAGGAAGCATGATGTGCAGAAAAACCTTGAATAAGGAATCCGTGATAGAGGAAATAGTAGAAGAAGCTAACGATTCTGTGCTCCCTGACTCAAGTGAACATGCTTTTCTTGAGACTGTATCCGAAATTATGGATCGCCGTCTTGATGAGATTGCTGGTTCACCTTCCTGATTTCACTGCTGAATTATGTGGATAGGTGTATACAGTTTATAGCTTACATGTGATTAATGGTGCATGTTCCAGTAGATCTCCATTTGGCTCATGCTCCTTGAAGAATTCCATCTCGTTTGTTCATTATAGACTTGATTCTCTTTTGATTGACAAGTTAAGGTCATGACAATTTCGTGTTAAATTCCAATGCTTTGCTTTGTAATAGCAGTTCAGTGTTTCTATTGATGACAAGTTTGATTTGGTACGATCATGATGCTTTTTCTTATTAACTATTAGAGAAAAATTCAAGTACCGTCCCCAAACTATGCTGCCAAGGCCAATTTGATACCCGAACTCTCAAAAGTATCAATGTGATACCCAAAGACCTATATTGGCATCAACGTGATACTTCCGTTAAAAAAATCAAACGACTCCGTTTGTTTGCTGACGTGGCAAGCACGTGGGCAAAAAAAAAAGGACAAAATAGACTTTTTACCCTCTTTTTTTTTTTTAATTCACTTCTTTTTCTTCTTCTTCTTCTTCAACCTGACTCTTCTTCTTCTTCTTCTTCTCTCTCCACCTCCTCTCTCTCCTCTCCTTCTCCACCACCCAAACCATCACTAACCCCACCGTCCGCAAGCTCCAGTCCTTAGACCCAAATTAGTAAGCTACGCCTGCAATTTCCACTCGTCTCACTCAACAACTCGGCGGCCCCAATTTACGCCGACGACGGGTCGTTGATCATCTCGGCACCAGGTTCTTCGACCGGTATCGGGCAGCAGCGCGGGGGGGATCGGTGCAGGCGGTTGAGGCTACCGTGAAGGGGAGTAGGTGAGGCTCCGGTGAAGGGGAGCAGTTGAGACTGGTGCAAGGCGGCGGCGGTGCTGCAATTCGCTGGGTTGGACTGGAGGCCCGTGTGGGCTGGCAGGGACGAAGGACGAGGCCGGTCCGACTGTGTGGGATGGCTGTCTGCAGAGGCCGGTCTAAAGAGGGGGGTCGATCTGGGCAAGAGAAGAAAAAAATCCTAAGAGGGGGGGGGGGGGGGCGGATCTGGGTTCGATTGGGAGCTTCAGCAATTGAAACTTCAGGAGGAGAATGATGGTGTTGAATTCAAGCCATGGTGGGCTGGAACTGAATAAAAGCATGAGCTAAAAAGAGGCAAGCTGAGTTTAGGTGCAGAAGGTATTCGTCAAAATTGAGACACAAACCAAAGCGCATTCATTTCCTCCTATTGTCGTCTTCGATAACTCCCCAAAAACCAGGTCCCTCCCCCATCCTCCTTTATCAATCCCAACCTCCCCCACCTCCCTCGTTATTACCTGTTCTCTCCATATCCTATAACCCATCATCTCTCCCACCCCCCCCCCCCCCCCCACTATAATTTCTCTCCTCTCTCTCTCACCCAGATTCCTTCTAATTGATGAAGCGTGGGTTTTCCATGGCGGAGGAGGGCGATAATAAGATGAAGAAGTTAAAGGTGGAAGAAGAAGAAGGGGAAGACAAGATTGAGCAGCAGCAGCAAGAAGAGGAGGTTGTCATCGTTCAAGGCCCAGGCTTTACGAATCTGGACGAAAATCAATTTTTCTGTACTACAACATTCAGTTCTTTCACCACGACTTGTTTTGGTTTTTCCACATTTGAGCTAAAAAAAACAAAAACAAAAAAAAGGGTAAATTGGTCATTTCACTTTTTTTTGGGACCCACGTGCTTGCCACGTCAGCAAACAAACGGAGTCGTTTGATTTTTTTGACGGAAGTATCACGTTGATGCCAATATAGGTCTTTGGGTATCACATTGATACTTTTGAGAGTTCGGGTATCAAATTGGCCTTGGCAGCATAGTTTAGGGACGGTACCTGAATTTTTCTCTAACTATTACATACACATTTTAGGGTTAATCTGGGAGTGGGTAAGTGCTCATTAGAGCTACAGAACCCCACGGCGAGTATCGTGATAAATGTATTTTGTTACCCATTCTAGGAAATGGAATGCATTGTTATATGTAATTTCACTCTTGAATTGTTCAATTACAAACTTCCTTCATTGAAGTTGGACACGAGTTGCGAGTCTTCACCATAAGTTGTCTCCGCCAAAGCAAAAATGACTACATTAGGCAGAAATGGATCAGTACACAGCTCACATGGGCAAATGGCTTAACCATCATTTACTTGCACAGTGTTAGAGATGCCAAACCAACCCATAAACCGGCTCCGGTAGTTTGTACGGTGGTCCTTATCGCTGACACACAGAATTGCAATCTTGGTTCAGAAGGTAAATCTTTGAATTTTTGACTGAAAATTCAAACTTTGAATCGTAAGATCCCTCATTCTTGTCTCCAAGCTTTGATGAGTTGCATTAAACCTTCCAAGCCTTTTAAAGTTTATACTTTGAATCGTAAGATCCCTCGGCTCATTCTTCTCTCCAAGCTTTGATGAGTGACTTTAAACCTTCTAAGCCTTTTCTTCTCTTAGTGTCTTACGCTTAGTGGGTCTTATCTTCGTCTGTGCCAGCACAATCCTTCACCACTTCGTCTCCATAATTACCTATCGGTTTTGCATAACATGGTTCCTGGAGTGCTTTGATTATAGACTATTAAGTTAGGATCACAAGTTATAAAAGGAGGATTCAAGTTCCTCCTGATTTGCCTTTACCCTAGCACGGCAATAGAGAAGTTGATGGGCATAGGCAATAGGGGAATCTGTGGGCACAGGCAATACAAGAAGAAAAGGCTGTTTGCTTGAACAAAAAGCTCAACCATCTCAAGACCATCCCCTGCATTCTCAAGACATGTGCTCCTACCTTCCTCAACACCGCTGAAAGAGAGGAGCAAGTAAATGAAAGCCTCAAACTCAAATCTTAAAGGTACTGGTAATGGATGAAATTAAACCTCGCAACTGCTATATTAATTCGAGTTATATGTTGAACTCACTCAGTGTAGGAAGGATGTTTCCCTCGAATCTGCAAGTCCTAATGGACCTTTGAGGGTATTGAACTTGCTCAAATAATAATTGTATCTAATTTATGCTTAACTTTTGACAGGACAAAGAAATGTTAGATTAAATGCGCAACTCTGGGTGTGTTGCTCTCTTTAGGGCTGTAACTCTTCCGGATCAGTGTTGGTTTCTTGGATGTCTGCCAGATTGCACTTATTTCACCCATGATTATGAATGTGCAGGTTGTTATTGTACCTAGTGATGATTTTGGTGTTTATACCATTGAATATCAGAGTTTTTACTGATTGACACCATACATGCTGCGACTCTAGTGAAGAATACTGGACTGGAACGACCAATTTGAGTTGTTCCAACTTATAACCTTTTACCTGTAGAGAACTTCTAATCTGGCTTGTTCCAAATCCAACTGGTCTCCATTGCTGAATTAGTCCTTAAGCTTTTTGGCATACATCAAGGTATAAGTAGACATAGCCAGGCACGGAACCAGGAATTAAATTTGAGGTGGGCTAAATTTACCTAATACTAGCAAGAAAAATTATTCTCAAAAATTTGGCAGAGTCTATTTTGTTTTGATGGAATATCTCAATTGCATAGCACTTATCAAAATATCATCCACAAAATGCATTTTGTCACCCAAATTTTTATTCAATGTCAATACAAATTCAACTACTTAAGTTGTGCTCTTCGGTTACCTGAAGCATAAAACTCATCGATAACCGAATTTGAATTAATAGTATCAACAATTTCTCTCTCAATATGCACTGTCATTAAATCTGCAAGAAAATCATCACTCATCTTGCTTCGAAGTCGGTTCTTAATGAGCTTCATGGCTGAAAATGCTCTCTCTGTTGTAGCCGTAGAAACAGGAAGAGTCATCATTAGACGGACTAGTCTCTCAATCAACAAGAATGGTGTCCTTGTGTTAACAAATATGCAAGGAGCACACCCGGGCACCCCACCAGGCCACCACATCCCTCCCCACCACAAGGGAAAATAAATTTAACTTACTCAAAAGCTAAAAAACACCCAATCAAAATTATAATCAACTCAACTCTCAAACAATCAACACAATAAAGAAATTGCCACTATCATGGGCAATTGGGCATTAATAATAGAAATTCAATATATTTTTCTAGGAATCAATAGATTTGATTAATTACATCAAGAAATCTAGAAATACCCAAATTCTAACCTAAATTATATTCTAATTTCGTCAAAAAAAATTCATTATAGAAGAGAAGTTAAAGTGTAATATCTGAACAAGGTTGAGAGATGAGAGCAGATTGTTGAGGAGAGGAGATAGAGTGACTTGGTAGAGACTAGAGAGAGGTGAGAGTCTGACTGTCTGAGCTTGAGAAATTGAGAAACATAGAACTGAGCAGTGGGCAGAGGTGAGGAGGAGAGGACAGAAAAGGGGAGAAAAGAGAAGAAAATGAGAGAATACATTAATTATACTAGTGCCAGCACTCGTTTTCGAGGCAAGAGGCAGTGAAGAAATATGGTCAGATGCATGTACTTTAGTTATCTTTTATATGTGTTTGACTTTTTTTTTTTTTTTAAGGGAAGATATGCTGAGGTCAGATACATATAATCATTTTTTTTCCCCCAAAATACTGGGGTGTGCTGCAGCACACCTCAGCCCACCCCTATGTCCGTGCCTCACATAGCAATTGTCTTACCGGTGCATGTGCTTGTCTCCTGTCATTTTGGGTTTCAAGTCAGATACTAATCAACCCCAATCCGATCTGTTAACCTGAATTATTTCCCCTCTCCCCACAACGCTAAGAATGGAACTTGTTTAACATAGCCATCTGAAATTATTAAATTGAGCTCTCGTTTGGCACACCCAAGAAAATGAACAATGTTCTTGCATGAAGGAAAAATATGGGGGAAAATGGATCCCTCCCACACCCCATGGGATTCATTTTCCCTCATACTTCCCCTGCATTCATTGCACATTAATTGACTACTCTAAATGTTATTTTAATAGTTGTTATTACTAAATTATCTAATAAATTTTTTAATCTTGAATTGTTTATGTTTTGATAATAAAGATATTATTGGAAAATTGATGTTACCTACTTTCCTATTCATGCACAAACCAAACATCGAAAAGGAAAGTAAAATACATTTTCCAATTACTTTCCCAATGTTTCCAAATATTGGTAGGGAAACTAGTGGGAAATTTACTTTTCCATGCTCATGGGAAAGACTAAGGAATCAATTTCTTTTCCGTGAATCATACGAGGCCTAAAATGAATGTATTTGCTGTGGGATAGTTTTTTTTTTTTTTTTAGGTTTGAGCTGTGGCATTCAATTAATTCCCACAACTCACTTAGGAGCCCAAAAGGGTCATTTAACGTTGATAGGCTATTTGTATCCACCTAAATAGATGCACAAAAATGCCTATAACTTAACCCCACAAGAATGTCGAAAATAGTATAGGTAAGTAGGGATCGTTCCCGCAAGAGATTGTGGTCTAATCACTAATCTAAAGACTCAAAACAAAATAAATCCTAAACTGTTCAGTTAGAAAGATCTGATTGGCAGACAACTCTAAACTACTCTAAATGTCACGAAAATTTACAGACAGACTCTAAACATGTTAAACTAACTACTGACAAAGTTTGATAATTTTTGAAGGTGTTTTGGTTGACGAACTAATTAAATAAAAACGAAACACTAAATGACTCCTAAAATAAAAAGACTTGATTCAGGGTTATGAAAATCAAAGATAAAACAAGTTAGAGGAATTGCATCCACCACCAATCAATCAAGTAAACTAATCATGTTCAACCTAATTACATCTATCTATGGATGAAGATGCTCAGGTTAACCCAATGCCTGAATTAACCTATTGTTTTTCCTTACTTGTATGCTAGGTGAGAGACGCTCTACACCTAACCTATTTTCTAAAGTGCAACCTAGGTTGACGCAACTCAAGATTTAACACAAAGAAATCATTACGCAATAGAAAAACGAGACATCACAAGGCATCTTGAGTACGATGCGTCTCAATTAACCTAGGAACCTAATCACTTGCCTTATAGACAATTTACTACTCTAGAACTCTCAACGGAACCCTCGAAGCAAGGCACAGGCAATGATTATTCTTAGCAATAGAACCCTAAACATGCAATCTAAGTTGCGCACCAAAGAAAACATGTAAAGGAATCATCAATGTGAAGATAGAAATTAGGTTCTCATCCAATAAATAAACAAAACTAATTGAAAGTCATAATAAGTTTACAATCATGATTTGGGGCTTCAAGCAGCCCCCTAACTAATAAAAACTAGTTAAACATAGAAGAAAACAAAACAAAGAAGGGGAGGAAGAGAGAAGAAAGGAGAGAAGAGAAGAGAAGCTGCAGATTGATCCCCTTTTATATGCTTAGAGGTTGCCTTCATCTTTCTTGTTGTGTAGGAAATCCAAAACCTAAGAGAATTAGGGTTCACGTGCTTAGGTGGAGTTTTCCTATTGGTTCTTGAACTTGATGACTTATTCCAACCATTCACATCATGCCATTTGTCTATCATAAGTCGGAATATGAAGCAGAAACTCGTCCTCGGGCTTCTTGGTGTGATTTGGGCTTCGGAACATAAATTCCCGTCCAACCTCAGATTCGCGTGCAGTATGACCTTCTTGTACTAAATCGGCCATAAATTCCTCTAGAAAAATGATATTGATGAGCCGTAAAAAGATCTGGAAACTAGACATCCAAGGCTTTCCGTCAATATAAATATCATCCTCTGAATCGTTCTGAGCTGGTCTCAGTGGTCTGTCGAAGTTGACTGATCTGCACAAGCAGATTTGCCGATTTTGCCTTTCAGTCCCTCTTTTACTTCTTTTCTCCTTCTTTGCTCAAAATACCTATAAAATAAGTAAACAACGTAAATAACGAGAAAATACACTAAACTAACAAAGAAAGCATAGAGATTAACGTTATCAATATCGCATAATTATGCTCCTATCAAACGTCCGGGAATGAAACTTTTTAAACCAAACTATCAAAACAAAAAGAATAGGGGAAATGATCATTTACCCAATTTTAGCTTAAAAATTGCCCACTTACCCAAACACTCGAAGAGATTACCACCCACTTACCCAAACACTCTAAGAGATTATTTCCCTAATACCCAATAAGTATTTTTTTTTTTTGTTTTTTTGTTTTTGGGACAATTTTGCCCTCTCCTTCTTTGTCACTTAGTGAGAGAAGTCATTGGAGACCTTGCTGGACTCCGGTGACCAGTGGCCGGCCGGGGACTCCAGTGACGGACTCTTGCGGCCGGTGACCGGAATCCGGCGACCGGTGACCGGAATCAAGAATCCGGCTACCGAACCGGTGACCGGATTCCGGCGTCAGATTTTATTACCCCCCAATAATACCCAGTAATCATATTATTGCCCCCCAATAAACATATTATTGCTCCCCAACAACAAGTTTATTGGGGATCAATAATTAGTGAAAAATGAAGATGTTTTGAATTTTGAAAGCTTTAGGAGGTTTATCCAAATAAATAATCTTATTATTGCCCCAATAAAATTTTTATTGCCCCTCAGTAGTCTTATTATTGCCAACCAAATCATAATTAAAAAAAAAGCAATCACTACTGGCAAAATTTCCTTCCATTCTCAGAGTTCACAGTTTACCACAAAAAATAAAATTTGACCACCCAAAAAATGTTGTGTAGCAAAAAAAAAACACACTAGAAATTGATTTGGGCACCCAATCACCATCTTCGCCGGTCTCTTGCATCAGAAACAGTTCCTCCCAAGTACGACAACACCTGCAAGGGTCTGGGGTTGTGCGGTCGGAGGCGGCTCGGGGGTGCCATGGTCGTGGTGGCGCGGTCGGGCTCTGCTTGGACGAAGCCGATCTGGGTTGGTTTCTTGGATCCGATCTGGAGAACGCGTTGTTTGGCTGGGGTGGTGATCCATAGCGCGGCGGTGGCGAAAGGATGATGAAGGCGGTCTGGCGAAACTAGCGGGGCGATGCAGTCGGCCGGAGGTGGAGAGAGAGAGAGAGAGAGCTGGGGTGGTGATCCATGGCTCGACGGTGGCGGAAGGATGATGAAGGCGATCTGGCGAAACCGGCCGGGCGATAAAGTCGGCGCCGGAGGTGGAGAGAGAGAGAGAGAGAAACTGGAGGTGGAGATCGGGGGGAGGGAGAGAGAGAGTCTGAGAGGAGAGGGATGAGTTTCAATTTAATTAATAAGGGCTAAAATGTCAATAGATGTTAGATTGGGTAAATGGGGTTAAAAAACTCTTAGTGGAGTAAGTGAGCAATTTTTAGGCTAAAATCGGGTAAGTGGTCACGGCGCCAAAAGAATACTTTAGTGAAAAACACATTTGCGATGAATATTCATCGGTAATGATTCTATACACTTTTTTTATGTGATTATAATTGTGCGTTTAATTTTAGTTTCTATACATATTTCCGAGATCCTATATACATATTTCCGAGATCCTATATATAAAATTATAAATAACAGGCTATGGCAAAGGAATTTCTGTGATTTGTTCTAATTGTTACGCTTTTCTTTTTAACTATTATAACCTGCTCATTAGGGCAATGCATATTTTATATGTAACATCTAGATTTTGAACTGTTCAATTACTTATTACATTGAAGTTGAACACAGGAGTGGTATTTTGATTACCCATTCTGGGAAATCCTACTCACATGGTCAAAGCCATCAATTTACTAAGCTTTTCTGCGTGATATCTGTTTGTGGTACTCACAAATCAGAAGTCAGAATTGCAATCTCGGTTCAGGAATCATATCTTTGACTGAAAATTTTCACATGGATTTGAGATCCCTCAATTTCGTCTCTAAGCTTGGATGTTTACCACCATAAACTCCACCCTGGTTTACTTAACTATTTCGCAACCCTTTAAATATTCTCTCAAATCTCTTCAAACCCTCCACTACCACAGCCTCTTCCTTCCTTAGCACAATACTTCACTTCTTCATCTCCAGCAATGACATTTCACCTTGAGCATACTACGTACTCAGTTTTGGGAAAAATGCGATCATTAAGTTAGGATCACAAGTTATAAATTAAAGTAGCTAGGATTCAAGATGATGAATTCCATCCCTTGAGATTTTTCTGGCGAGGCCACGATCCATTCCGAACACCAATGCAAAGTCTCCACAGTCCACTCAGAAGATGATGAATATATATATATATATATATATATATATATATATATATATATATATATATATATATATCAAAGCCGTAAGAGTTGTGTATATTTGATTAGTTAAAACTTCTCAAACCCCAGGTGGCGGATTACCGCCTAGGAGTGGTATTTGAGTCGTATATATATATAAAAGTCCTCAAACCCCAAGTGGCGGATTACCGCCTAAGTGAGGTATTTGAGTTGATATCTTCTATTCTACTTTTTATGCTAAGTGATTATCTATCTGGTTCTAATTCTTAAGTTTGTAAACACCTATTTTATCTTTTCTTTTCCACCTTTAGCCTATACCTTTCTCCAACCAAACAGTAAGTCCAGGTCCAAACAATGAGTCCCGGGTGAGGCATGAGCGGATGCGGCATGAGCGGAGAAGAGAGATGCCTAGTTTAAGGTCGAAAATTAAGGTATTTTAGTCTTCCAAACTTAACATTTTGTCCCAGCCTTTCTAATCACTTCTCCTAATGAGTAGACTATTTAGATCCAACTCAGTTACCTCCAGTTCGTCTAGATCCTCCCTAAATAGGATCCCTGACATAGTTAATGAAGAACAAATTGAATATCGGTCAAATGATAATATAGACATGAATGATTGGAATATACCCAGAGTCCCTAGTAACGAAATTTATAAGAAAAAATGGTCTCTTTCTTCATTCAAAAGTGAACATCATATTAAAACAGTAGAACAAGTCTATGCCCTTAGTAAACAACATGAAACTTGTCAATTATTCAGCCTTGAGTCAATTAAAAAACACAAAAAAGATGGTCACAATTTCCTACATATAGGATTAGTCCAAATTGGCGTTAAGCCATTAACCCGAAAAGGTCTAAATGCCTCTATACTCCTATGCCTCAGAGATGCAAGATTCACCGACTTTAATGATAGTACCCTAGGCATAATTGAGTCAAGCCTATTCAACGGTCCAATCCATTTTGATTGTTACCCAGACTTTACAATTAGTCTTAGTGATCCTCACATCTTAAAATCCTTAACCTTAAATATTAAAACTTCAGGTTACAATGTCCTCGAAGGAACCCAACCATTAGCCTTAATTTATAGAATCCACTATAAAGTCACTGGTACAAACATGAATTTTCAAGCCATAAGTAAAAGCCCAAAAGATCAAACTCTTTTAATTCAAAGTAGTCAAGAAAATGCTAATATTAGAGTTCCACACACAATCAGATGGTCAGATGTTCATCTACCTTCTGAATGGTCTCTTACTAGTGAAAATCAACCTATCAACATACAACATAATTTATCTGACTTAAACTGTATCCAACAATATAATGATGGGACAGTAAGAATCAACTTCCATAATCCTAGAATAAGTCAAAACCTTAGGATTCAAGAATTAGGTCAATCATCAAGACATTCCGAATTAGGTCAATCATCAAGACATTCTTTCACAGCTCCAAGGCATTCTTTTGCAGGATCCATATCTGCTGAAACAATGTCTAGACAAGACTGTGATTTAGATAAAGAAATAAAAAATATTAGAATAAGAGAACTAGAGGAAGAATTACAAAAACTAAAAATTAAAAATATTCGGACTGCCTCACAAGTCAGTTACCCCAGTTATGCAGAAACTCAACCTGCCTTAGATGAGGAACAAACATCTCCCACAGCTACTGATTTTGAAGTCGTTCCTCCCATAAATCCTCAATTAAGTACACTCAGTAGACCTTTTACAATTGATTATCCCAAATTAGATAAAGATCTTGAATCTGAAGAAAATATTCATAGACGAAACCTTTATAGAAAACAATATCCCTTAATCGAACAACGAAAACAATTATTTAAAAATTGGCAAGCTTTTATGCTTGAGACCCAATCTGAAATATTTTTCCTTGATTTCATTGATCAACAAAGCCAAAAAAATATTCAAACCCTCACAAAAGCAAAATGGAAAACACCCACTAACTCAGTTATTTCTTCCAGTCATCCCCCTGTTGAAACTATAGTCATTGATCACCTACAAACACTCATAACTGCATCACCTTTTAAAGTTTCTGGAGATGATCCAGAAAGTAAAAAAACTATTGAACAAAATAATTACACGAATCAAAGCCTAGTCACTATAGGAAGTCAACTAGACAAAATAGAAACAAAAGTAGATAACATTTTTTCAAAAGTAAGCATTATACCCCAACCACGATCAGAAACACCTTTAATCCACTTTAGTGAAATAAATAAACCTAATCTCAAGCCCATCTCCACTGCACAAAAAATTGAACAAATGCTCAAAGAACTCAAAGCTGAACCTAGTAGAATTGCAGTCATCCATACCCACGAATCCTCCTCAGACTCCTCCTCTGATAATGATTCCGATACCATTTCTCAGATAAATCAAACATTTCAAGAACTCCAATTACATAGGATAGTTCACCCAAAGAAACGGCATTTTAAAAATTGGACAGAACGCCCTTTACCATTAGATATTCAACCCACTAATTATCCCAGTAATCAGTTTTCAGTCTCTTCCGATAAAACGTACGAATGGAATATTGATAATTTATCAGAACAAGAAATATTAAACAAATTACATCACATGTCCATGGCAGCCAATAGTTATGTCACCAATCATAATTTCAGCCAGCCTGAAATTATTGATATCCTCTCCACAGGATTCACAGGAATGCTTCATTCCTGGTGGGAGAAACATCTCACTCCTGATTCCAGAGCAGCCATTAAACAAGCAGTTAAACATGACGAAGATGGAATTCCAATCTTTGATGAACACATCGGAATGGGAGTCTCTGATGCTGTCAATACTCTATTTTATACAATTATTCAACATTTCATATGCACACCTAGTCACATTACCTCTAGAATCCATGATCAACTTAGTAATCTCAGATGCCCCACCTTAAGCGATTTTAAATGGTATAAAGATGTTTTTATTTCTAGAGTTATGCTTAGAGATGATAGTAACCAACCCTTTTGGAAAGAAAAATTCATAAATGGTTTACCTAAACTTTTTGCCCACAAAATTAGACAAGTCTTAAGTAATGAAACAGGACACATTAATTATGATACTCTTACATACGGAAACATTATTACCATTATCCAAAAAGAAGGATTAAAAATGTGTATAGATATGAAACTAAACTCTCAAGTCAAATCTGATAAGAAAACAGCCAAATATGAATTAGGGAATTTTTGTGAACAATATGGTCTCCCATCTTTACCTCCTTCCCGACGACATAAAAAGAAAAATAATGAATTTGACTACCATCATACAAGAAGAAAATTTAACCGCAATAAATTTTACTCAAGAAACAAAAATGATTTTGAACCAAACAAATTTTACTCTAAAAACAAATTTCGAAAACCTTGGCCCAGAAAAACAAATCATCATTCAAAAACGCCTTTTGACAAAAGTAAAACCAAATGCTATAAATGTAACAAAACTGGTCACTTTGCAAATACCTGCCCAGTAAAAAATACTATTAAACAATTAAAAATCAGTAAAGAAGAACAGGAAAATCTTATCCGACTTTTGGAATTAAGAAACACTGACTCAGAAAATGAACATAGTGAAAATGATTTTATGCCAATAGAGTCTTCCACCTCATGACTGATTCTGATGAACACTCTTCACCAGATTTCGGGTGCAACGATACTTGTTGCAAAACAATAAATGTTCTTTCTAAACAAGAAGAACAGGAGGAATTATTAATTGATCTAATAGGAAAAATCGATAACCAAGAATTAAAATCAGAATATCTTAAGAAATTGAAAAAATTAATCACACAAGAAAACGTTGTTAATATCCCTCAGGAAAAAATTTGTCTTACTTCAACCTTTGACAAATTTAAAAATAGTAAAAAAGAAATAACAATCCAAGACTTACAACAAGAAATAAAGACAATTAAAACACAAATACAGTCTTTACAAAAAAAAAATTTAGAAATCAGTCATGACAACAAAGAAATCAAACATGACTTAACTATTCTCAAAATAGAACATCAATTCCTTAAATTACAGTATTCTAATGACAACCCTCCTAATAACGATCCACCTAAGCAAAATGATGTGGAAACATCAGAACAAAACACTATCAGTATCATTCGTCAAATCCAACTCAAAAAATGGTATACCACAGTACAACTTAAAATTAATGACTTTCAGTTAGTAACAACAGCGCTTATTGATTCTGGTGCAGATCTCAACTGTATCCAAGAAGGCTTGATACCTTCTAAATACTTTGAAAAAACAAAAGAGTCATTAAGATCAGCTAATGGAACCAAAATGAAGTACGAAATACCTAAAGCACATGTTTGTCAAAATAATGTATGCTTCAAAACACCATTTGTTTTAGTCAAAAATTTAACCGACAAAGTAATTTTAGGACTTCCTTTCATTACTTTAATATATCCTTTTACCACAGAATATGATGGAATTATCACCTATCCTTTTGGTGAACCAGTCAAATTTACCTTCCTATCCAATCCTAAAATCCATACACTAAAAGCTTTCCAAGAAGATTCTATTTCAAAAACACTAAATTGTATTCAAGCAAAATATAAGCAGATCACCTTTCTCAAAGAAGAAATCAATTTCAAAAGAATAGAAACTCAACTACAAGAACCTTTCCTTCAACAAAAAATCAAAACATTCGAAGAAAAAATCATTAACGAATTATGTTCGGATATTCCTACTGCCTTTTGGCATAGGAAAAAACATATTGTCACTCTCCCTTATGTTAAGGGGTTCAATGAAAAAAATATTCCTACCAAAGTCCGTCCAATTCAAATGAATCAAGAAGTCATGGAATTTTGCAAAACAGAAATTAAAGATTTACTTCATAAAAGAATCATCAGACAGAGTAAATCCCCGTGGTCATGTCCTGCCTTCTACGTGCAGAAAAATGCTGATTTAGAAAGAGGAACCCCACGCTTAGTCATCAATTATAAACCTCTCAATACAGTTCTAGAATGGATTCGATATCCTATTCCCAATAAAAGAGATCTCATTAACAGATTAAATAATGCAGTCATTTTCTCCAAATTTGATATGAAATCTGGTTTTTGGCAGATCCAAATTAGTGAAGAAGACAAATACAAAACTGCTTTTGCCACCCCTTTCGGTCATTATGAATGGAATGTCATGCCATTCGGTCTTAAAAATGCCCCCAGTGAATTCCAAAATATTATGAATGACATATTCAATCCATATAGTCATTTTTCCATAGTCTACATTGATGATGTCCTTATTTTCTCACAATCACTCGATCAACATTGGAAACATTTACACCAATTCTTCACCATTATCAAAAACAATGGTCTAGTAGTCTCTGCCTCCAAAATTAAACTCTTTCAAACTAATATTAGATTCTTAGGATTCAATATCCATCATCTCCAAATTCATCCAATAGATCGAGTAATCCAATTTGCTGACAAATTTCCTGATGTCATCTTAGACAAAAATCAATTACAAAGGTTCTTAGGATCATTAAATTATGTGGCAGATTTTTATCAAAATCTAAGGAAAAAATGTAAACCTTGATTTGATAGGTTACAAACCAACCCTCCACCCTGGTCATCAGTTCATACTTCTTTAGTCAAAGAAATTAAAAGTTATGTAAAAACCCTTCCATGTCTTGGCATTCCTCTCGCCAATTGCTTCAAAATTGTAGAAACTGATGCTTCAGAAGTAGGTTATGGATCGAGGTGTCTTAAAACAATAAACCTCTCCTACTCATCCTGAGCAAATTGTTCAATATTATTCTGGAGTCTGGAACCAATCACAACGCAATTACAGTACTATTAAAAAAGAGATTTTATCTATTGTTTTATGTATTAGTAAATTTCAAGATGATTTATTAAATCAAAAATTTTTAGTCAGAGTTGATTGCAAAAGTGCTAAAGACGTTTTAGAAAAAGATGTTCAAAATATTGCCAGTAAACAAATCTTTGCTAGATGGCAAGCAATTTTAAGTATTTTTGATTTTGAAATTGCATTCATTAAAGGCAGTGACAATCACATTCCAGATTTTCTAACCCGAGAATTTCTACAGGGTTCCAAAACATGAAGACCCGATCATCCACTGGGAGAAATCCCTCAAATCCAGTAAATGAAGACCCTTTTTGCCCAACTGCTCCCAAAAACACAGTCAAACCAGAATCATCAACCCCAGTCAAACAAGAGTCATCTTCCAGTTTAGTCCCATATGCTGGACATCCACCCCTACCATTACCACCCAGTAATAGATTCAATACCATTGGTAGCACCCTTGGCACTAATCGTCCCAATTACCAGTCAGCCCTAGTCAACCAATATGACCCATTCAAATCTGACTCCCAAACAAATTACAAAAAAACCTCTCCTTACATTCAGCGAACTGTTCACCATCTTTTTTATGTTGAACCAACCATGAGTCATCTGAAAAATCCAATGTCTTTAGTCAAAGCTTATTACCCTCCTGGTTTTCACTTTTTACCTAGTCACCCTAGCAAGTCATTAAAGTTTTATAGAGATATTCTTTTTGAAACTAAGTCAATCACCATTAAACCTATTCCTGACAAAAAAGACCCAACCAAAATCTTATACCATTCTCTCTACATAGTTCGCATCATTTCTCTTTCTCAATGGGGTGATCCTCCTTTCACCTACCACAAATGCGGAGACCTCTCATTCAATTACTATGATTATGAAGAAGCATGGAATACCATCTTCCTTCATCAAACTGATGATTCCAGTCATTCATGGTTCTTAAATTTTGATTTCAAATTCAACAGACAATTTCCAATGTGGTTCCTCGGATGGTGGAGGGCTCATGGTTGCCCCTTCGATATCCTCCCACAAGAAATCAAGAATGCAGTCACCTGTTTCTCAACAGTCATGAATTTCACAAATTATGACTTGAATTTTCCAGTCGCATTACATTTTATGGCCAAATACAAGCTCCCCTGGATCTTTAAATGGCATTACGAAGTCAAAGAACATGTAGTCTCCAGACACTTCCTAGTCAAATGGTGGGATAATTTCAAAATTGAAAGAATTATCTCCCAATTCAATGAAGAATTTCCAGTCACTCCAGCACAACCTTCTCAGTCAAGATCTCCAGTCACTCCAATGCCTACTCAACTGGCATCCACTTCTCAGTCAAAGCCACAATCCCACAAGTTACCTTCCTCTTCAAAATCCAAGGGGAAAGCAAAATCCGATACATCATCCAAGTCAGAAGAATTGAAAGAGTTAGCCAAGAAACTCTTAGAACAAGCTGCTAACCTCAGTAACGATGAAGATGAAGAAGAAGAAGCCTCTTCCCGCTCCTCATCCTCATCTCGCAGTCATCACAGTCATCCAGACACTCCCGGTAAAACAGCCAGATGGGCTGATTACCAAGATAGTCAAGATCCATATGAAGATTTCGAGTAAAGCCAAATACCAGACAATTCACTATTCATGAATAGTAACTTTGAACAGTACTTTTACTATTCACTCACGAGGCAAAAACACAGCTAATCGTGCTGCTTCCTGTTTTTGGCCTTTTCCTAGTAAAAGCAGATTCCCTGATCCAAATGTCGGGGCGTCAAGTCCTATATAAGGAGCATCCCTCCTTCAGTTAAGAGGAGTTCATTTTTTTTTGCAAGTTCAATTTCACAAGTTCATTTCCTTTCTTTCTCTTTCTCCCTAGTTTTAGCGGAGCAACTCATGTGTTGAGTAGTCTCCGCTTTAGTCATTCCCTTTCCCTTCTGTACTCACTGTAAACCCTTCATGCATTCAAACTAGTAAGTCTATGTTTTGTAATTTAATCTTCAATCTTAGTCAATTCAGTTATCAATTTTAATATTTATGTATTTAATATTTATCAGTTATATGTATATATATATATATATATATTTTGCTGAGAAGCTGAACCACAATGAACCAGTCCAATGCTCAGAAGTACTGTTCTACCTTCCTGACCGCGGGAGCAATGAATGAGCTTCTGTGCAGGGAAGAGTGAAGAAGCAGAGTAAGCAAATCAAAGCTTCGATATCAATTATCAAAGTTTAAACTTTCAGTTAGTGTTACTGATTTTGGAATTGAAGCGGGATATGTGCAAATCAGTGTGTAGCTCATCACAGATTGTGAATGTAAGGTTTCACTCTTAGGATATGGGCATTCAGTAACATAATATAAGGTTTCACGTACTCTTAGGATATGGGCATTCAGTAACATAACATCTAATCTTACTTTCATAAAGTTTATCACAGAGGTGTGGGGTGAGAAGCACCTCCAGTAGTGGGGTGTTCTTCATGTTGGTTATTCCTGAGTTCTCACCCATATCAACTAGTTAATCGATCAGATGGAGTTGTAATTTCAAACACATGTAGCAAATGAGCCGGTGTATGTAATTTGAGTAACTTATAGAGTTATAGTGAAAGAAAGGCTCCAAATGGTGTCAATCCAAAACTTTGGCTCTAACATCACATTTCTTGTGAGTTGTAAGAAACCTAATTAATTCTGATTGGAATAGATAGAAGTCGAGCCAGACATCTGAATCTCACTGAATTAATCTTCGAAAGATATATAAGAAGATGCTTGCCTGCGGTTACACAATAGTTACCTATATTGTGAAGTCTTCTCTGAATTCAACTATTCATGTGGTAATGAGAGAGGTCCTCATTATTTTCGAATATATATGCTATAATGTTAGTGTAGGAAGTGCTTTTGCTGGAAGCACATCTGTTAGAACCACATGAAAATTGTACTAAAAATTCAATGAGAAGTTATTTGTGGCCCAGAAAGCTCTTTTAAAAAACTTGTTTGTGCTAAACGCTACTGAAAGAGGTCTTAATTTATTAGAGCAAGTTCACCCGTTGGGTCACCCTCTATTCACTGCTTTTTAGTGTTTATTTCGACCCTCTGGGTCACCGGCACAGTTTCCAAACTGATCTGGGTCACCGGGTCAGTTTGCAGTAGGGGTGGGTTCTGTTCGGTACCGGAGGTGCTAGCCCAAAACCACCTACCGTACCGGACTAGTTTGGTACATAAAATATTCTCCCATTACCAGCCACAGAAGTTGGTATACCAACATCTCGGTATACCGAGAGACTCGGTTGGTTGGGCCTCCAACCGAGTTTATAGTTAGGCCACAATCCGGCCAGAGCCCAAGAATTGAACCCAAACCTAAGGAGCAAGGAGAATGTTTAGGCCCGCTAGGCAAGGCAAGCCCAGATCTTGCAGAGTCAACCCCAACCCGACACCACCACCTCTGCCATCCCTCCACCGCCGGACAGCCACCAGCGCTGACTCCTCTGCCGGCCCACCACTGTTGGACTAGCATAAGGAAACTATCCCCTAGCCGCCGCAGACCCAATTCACCACCACCCAGTCCGCCGCTTCAGTCGCCGACCCCAAACCAACAACAACAATCCAACCTCTGCTGCTTGTCGAGGCTTGGTCGTCACAACTCCCCCAAACCGACTGCCGAGATCCGTTTCAATCTCCTCCAACCCCAAACCAGCAACAAAGATCCAAATCCCAACCCCTCTAGGTCTGCAAGATCTGAAATCGCCCCCTCAGCGCCCCTAAACTCTCCTTCCTCCTCCCATCTACCATCGTCACCTACGGCCAGAGCCCGTTTGACGACAGCGGGAGTGACAACAACAAAGTTTGAGGGGTGATGAGCTCGGATTCGAGAGAGAGACTGAGGTGAGTGAGGTCTTCGTCTGAGGGAGTTACAGCGAGAGAGTTTTGAGGGCTGGGGACCTCAGGTTCGAGAGAGAGACTGAGGTCTCTGTCTGAGGGAATGAGGGATTAGGGTTTAATGACTTAATCTAACGGTTGTTAGTTAGATTATAAGAAAATCAACGGCTACGATTGATAATATAAGAAATATTTAAAATAAATACATATTATATTAAATATGTGGTACGATACTGTATACCGTATTTCTGTAAAATTCAATACCAGTACCGTACCAGTTACCCCATCTCGGTTCGGTTGTACCGTACCACAACTTCGGTTACCGAAATTGTCGGCTACCGACAAACTTGGTTCGGGACAGATACGGCTGGCTGGTTTGTCTCGGCTGGATTTGCTAGCCCTAGTTTGCAGGTGACGAAAGTGACTCAGAAAGTGATTTTGGTGACCCAGGTCAGTTTGAAAACTGTACTCGTGACCCAGAAGGTGAAAATAAACACTAAAAAATAGTGAATAGTGGGTGACCCGGTAACCCAACGGGTGAACTTGCTCTTACAAAAGAGTGTGTACACTTGCAACAGGACCTTTATGTTTATCATGTTGTGCTAATTAAATTGTGTTAATGGGTTTCCATTAATTTTTATCTTTTAAGATTAAGCTACTAGCTAAGCTAGAAGCATTTAACAAAAGTTTCCAAGTTTAACTATCGCTGTTCTAGTCACAAAACTTATATGTTTACCATTTTGAGAGATACATTGTACGTACCAACTTTTTTTGTTTTAATGAGAGATACAATGAATGTTTTAATTTTTTAAATGGTAAATTACAGTAAAAACACCATAGAAAATACCATTTGAAAACATGTATAGATATGGAATTTTTATTTACCATCTACAGAGATAAGTTGTATGTACGTAGTAGTGTTTTTTTTGTATTGAAAGAGAGACGTATATAAAAATTACCATTTGAAAACAGTAATCTTCCCCTATAAAACTGTGAGGGCTTATAGTTCAAGTAAAGCATTACACCGACAGCGAGAATTCGACTCTCGTCCTGTTTCTCTTCTCTTCACTTCAATGTCTTAAACTTTGTTTGACAAGAAATAGCAAAAATATATAGAAGAACAATGCCCTCACCACTGATATTCTCCCTCATTGCACTCATTTTAGTCATCAACATCCCTCCCTCTATTTCTTCTCCTAAAACACCAGTCAAGGGTTTCGAGGCACGTCTCATTCACAGTGACTCTCCTGAATCTCCGCTCCACAACCCCAAGGCAACGCATGCTGATCTTATCAAATCAGCTCGTTAGAGAACCTTGGCCAGACAAAACTACTTCAAAAGGCTAATGTCTTTTTTTTTTTTTTGGTCCTAAAGGCTAATGTCAAGTAAACCATGGCAGAAATTAATAAGTGCCCCCATTGATTTGGAACTAGGAGACTACATCATGAGGTTCCAAATTGGCACCCCAAAAGTGGATACCTATGCATTCTTCGACACGGCCAACCGTTTGATTTTTTTGCAGTGCATGCCTTGTTAGAAATGCTACAATCAAAGCACACCAATATATGATCCTTCAAACTCACCAAGCTTTGTAGAAGTAAGGTGTAGCTCTCTAGACTGCAACATAACCGCAGATTTTCAATGCCCCGATCCTAATGGTATATGCAAGTACACGATTGCGTATGGAGATGGAAGATCTTCTGATGGAGTCCTTGCTACAGAAACAATCACGCTCGAACATGATGGATCAAGTGGAAGCACTAGCTTACCAAATATGATTTTTGGGTGCGGTCACTCTAATGTAGACCCGAGATCAGGTTACAATCCACCCGGAATTGTGGGACTAAGCAGAGAACCTTCTTCCCTGGTAGGCCAAATTTCGTACCCTCATGTTTCGTATTGCATATCAGCTAATAATGAAGGCAACCATAGCTCTGTTAAGTTCGGCTCTGTAGCAGTCATCACTGAGAATACTGCTCAAACCCCATTGTTAACTGGTCCACTTGGTTTTTACTATGTAAGCCTAGAAGGCATTAGCGTTGATGGTACAATGTTGGACATTCCGAAATCAGTGTTCAATATGACGCCAGAAGGAGAAGGAGGGGTCTTCATGGATACAGGAACAGATCATACTCAGCTGGTACTGCCAGCATTTTATGCAGTCACCAGTAAAATAGAGGATATCTTGTTGGATTTCAAATCCTTACCAGATGTGGATGGCAGGTTCCCAGTGTGTTACAACGATACGAATTTTAGATTGGATTCGACACCAGAAATAGTATTCCAATTTACAGGACTGGAGTTTCCGTTGAGTGCCAATAACACTTGGGATCAGAACTCTCTGGGCTACTATTGTTTGGCTATATTGCCAGTTCCAACAATTGTGGGTCATTCTGTTCTTGGAATGTACCAGCAAAGGAACGTAATTGTTGGATATGACTTCAATAACAACATTGTATCTTTGAAGTACAGCGACAATAACTGCGCCTAAGAGCAAGTTCACCCGTTGGGTCACCAGGTCACCAGGGCAGGACACTATTCACTGCCACTGGACCTTTGCTTCCACCCGTTGGGGTCAGGGTCACCAGTCAATTACTGTTCATCAAATATTTTATTAATTTTAAAAGTGTAAATGAGAATTGTATGAGGTAAATAAATACTATTGATGAAAATTTTGAAGGGTCCTTGACCAAAAGCCCCAAAATTAGCCAAAGTTATCCCACTTACCCCAGCAAGAGATTTTTATTCCAGCATACACAATTTGACGTCAAAAGACCATTTTGTCCTCAACCCATTTAAAGATTTACAACCAAACGCCACACACTCTCTCTCCCCGATCACACTCCATCTCTCTTCTCTCTCTCTCTTCTCTCGAGCCTGTCACGATCTCGGCCAGATCGTCGTCGGCGTGGTCGCCGGTCATCTGAAACTGTAACGTAATCCTTCCGTTGCCAGGCTCTTCGCCCAATCGGAGGCCCGTCCGACTTCGATGCTCCGTCGAGACTCTCTCCGTCGCCAGGCTCTTCGCTCTGAATTTTGGGTCGGATATTGACCCACATCCTCATGGGCGGGCTGTTCCTCATGAAAGCCTTGAATTTGATTTGAGCGTTTTGTTGTTCGCGGTGATTGTTTTGATCGGAACCGGTTGGTCGGTTTTGTTGATAATTGTGATCCCTCTGCAAGTTCTGACCAATTTATTGGCTTCGGTTGTGAGTGATAAGACTAGGCCATTTGTTTGTTGATATCATATGTTGTACTCTGTTTTGGCTTCTTTTTATATTTTAGTATTGAATTTTGTGTGCTTTTTCAAAGGAACGTGTTATAGCTATAGATGAATATGATGCTGCCATTTGGCCTTTGAACTCATTCATCATGTTTACTGTTTAGAGTAACCGTTTCGCCTCATCCTTATTGGAAAAGATGGAATTGGATTTAGAAGGTCGCCTATGCTTTTGATTATACTGTTTTTCATTATCCTTTCTTTTATTTCTTATAAAATGAGGGCAGAAGGCCCAGAAGGAAAGAAAAAAGAAAGGAAAAAAAGATTATATTGGAGGGCAATAGATGTCTATTGGAGGGCAATAGACGTTTTGAATTAATGTAATCTCCTCTTTTTTTTCTTTAATTAAAGTTATATTTGTGTAATTTTAGAAAAATTAGTTCTCATTTCTGTAATTGAAACGTCTATTGGGGGGCAATAGACGTCTATTGGGGGGCAATACATGGCTGATAGTCGTCTATTGGGGGGCAATAGAGGTCTATTGCCCCTCTATTAGGGGGCAATAAATGTCTATTGGGTGCAAAAAAACTTTCCGGTGAGATTTTCAACAAATTCCGGTGGGCGGTAACCGGTGACCGGACTCCGGCGGCCGGTGACTGGAATCCGGCGAACGTTGACCGGATTCCGGCGACCTGTGACCGGACTCCGGCGAAAGTTGACCGGATTCCGGCGACCGGTTACCGAACTCCGGCGAAGTCTCCCATGGTTTCTCTCTCTCTCTAATTAACAAAGGGGTAAGGGTAAAATGGTATTAAAAAAAAATAAAAAACAAAAAAAAAATCTTAATGGGGTATTAGGGAAGACCTCCTTAGAGTGTTTTGGGTAAGAGAGAATTAAAAAAACTTAATGGGGTAAGTGGGAAAAAAATCTCTAAAAATGGGGTAAATAGACAAAAACCCAATTTTGAAAATCCACCGAAAGGAAATTTTTTGGGTAGAAAAAATGATATATCCACCGACGAGTTTTTTTTTTTTTTTAATAACTCCACCGACACTTTTATCACAGGAACAAAAAAAATTTAGGAAGTAAAAAAGATTTTTTTTTCTTTGTGTGAGAGATAAAATAGGAGGTGAGGTATTTATATGAAATTTTATAATTTTTTATTTTTCTTACCTTTGTAATCTACCCGTTGTAATCTAACTGATTTTTTTTTTTCCACCTTCATTCGTCCTTAATTATCCACCGTAGGATCATTTTCACATTCAAAACCAACGCACCAGATCTGTGGACCCTTGGCTTCAAAAACAAAACCAGCCGTCCACTTCATCATGCATTATGCCGCTACCGGACAAAATAGAGGCTCCCACACGCCTGCAAGGTTGTCCCCGCTAGAGGACAAGCAACTGGAATGCAGTTCCTAGCTGAAGCGCGTCTCCCCTCTTCTCTTCTTCTTGGGCCCGCGTGGCAGCCTGGGTCACGGCCTCAGTCACCATGGTGCCCTGGGCCTCCCACTGTGGTCTTGCCCCAGATCCGGTGGAAGGATGAACAGTGGAAAATCCTTGCCCCCAAGCCTCCTTTTGACGTGGTGCCCGGGCATAAGGTTGCCCGGTGAACTTGCTCTAAGACTAAAATAAAGCAGTGGAGTTTTGTGTTTTTGAAATGATCAGTTACTTGTTTGTCATAGCTAGCATAGTGCACTGAGTATCTCTCATTCATTCTTTATATATGCGTTTCAGTTTGGCCAATTACGCACACCCCTAAACCCTCGGGTTAGAGGGCCTCCCACACGATAAGGGTGGGTAGCGAACCACAAATATCCTCAATGAATTAACTTTATTACATAACGGTCCTGTGTATGAGAATATTAGAGTATGAATAACAACTATCACATCTTTTTTTGGTAAACCTATATGTACGAGGAAATTTATTTAAAAAAAGAAAAGACTATAGTCACGTGTTTTGGGGGGGGGCATAAACTTTACCAAAAAAAAAACACAAAAAACAAAGTATAAAAGAAATAACCTCTTCTTTACAAACCAGTCATACAAACAATTAACAGAAGCGGAAATTAGGAAGACCCAACCAATCACGACTACAAACTATCACATTAATAATGTACAAAACATTTGTTTTTAGTTCGGTTAACATTAATATTAATGTAATTCTTTTTTATACTGTTTTAAAAAAAAAAAATTTAAACAAAAGAATGTAGAATATGTATACCACGAAGACATTGATGTATAATGTATCTCTACTGCCCTCTTTCTTGCTTGATGCTATATGTTCAGTCACTAACAACAATCTTATGACATCTTCACAATAGTATGAAGGTAGTTGCCCCGTTTGGGATTGCTTTGCTTTAAAAAAAAAATCAGTTTTTGTCTAAAATTATAGATTTTATTGTGTTTGGTAAATAAATAAAATGCAGCTTTAATTAAAAATTATAGGTCAATGGCAGCAGATTATAGAAGCAACCCAAATGTTACTTTTAGAAGCTGCTTTCTATCAAAACACGCTCTGAAGTTGTTTTATATACTGACAGCACTTTTAAAAGTATTGTTTACCAAACACAAAATTGTTTTAATTCACAGCTGATTATTCTCACAACACAACAGCATCAGTTTTTTTTGTTTTTTTTTTAAAAGTCACAGCAATCCCAAACTAGTCCTTAGAAATTTTATTCCTCCAAAACCTTGAAAAATGTATAGGACAAAATTATGTTATGGATACCATCCATTCTTGGATCTGTTTCAAACTCAGGGTCGATATAAAAGAATACAGGCATATCAATCTGCTCTCCAGGAAGAAGGCGCTGCTCCTCAAAGCAAAAGCACTGTATTTTATTGAAGTAAACTGCAGCCTTCATTGGGGTAACGTTGTATGTAGAGACACCAACTATTGGAGTAGAACTTCGATTTTCAGCGGTATAAAAAGCAAGTGCACTTTCACCAGGTTTGACCCTTACCTCTCTTTGTGTAGGAGTAAACTTGCATTGCATTCCATCAGCCACATCAGCATTGAACTGCACCACAATCTCTCTTGTGGTGACTGTGCATGTCGAGCAATCTTCTGTTCAACACTCTCACGGCGTTGGATAGTGCCACCATACCCAGTAGCTTGGCAGAATCTTCTGTAGAAAGGAACTGCTGCATAACTGGCTGCAACCATTGCAAAAACCAAACCCGTAAAGTACACTAGCGTCTTGCGTGAATTCTCTTGTGTGGAAGCCTGAGTAGAATAGACTCGCTGGATTCTCAACAGAGATTGAGCAGCAAAGGGTTGATGCCGACCACATTTGTTAAATGAGCCTAAGTTGGGGCGCCACCTACTATCATGGCCAAAATGCCTCTGGTATATAGTACTACCGCCATTTAAATTATAATTGGGTATGCATCTGGACTCAAGAGGTCAATGTTGTGTGCTCTTGAATAGGGGAAAGGCTCTTCTACAAATCAGTGATAATGACATGTTTGAAGAGAGAAGATGTCAATTCACATTCAATACTGGCAGCATACCTGGATAAATTGAGAGCTTAAGTTTGGGAAACACGGGCAATGGGTTCTGTACGTTAATGGGGAGGGTATTATTGATATGCTAATAATAACAACACAACTTAACTCTGCAAAAGATAATTGATAATATAGAGTAAGCAAGGATCGTTCAAGTCGGGGATTGAGGATATCTGAATGTTAGAAACGAAATCACACTTATACAAAATAAAAGAGACGCGAACACTTACATATAGGCTAAGTCGTCCAAATTATAAACAAATTAGGAATCCAAGACCAAAACAGATAAGGAAAACAAATCAGAATCAAACAAGAAATCCATATCCAAATAGAAAACAAAATACTAATTAGACACGAACTACGAAACCAAATCTAACAAGGAAGTGTCTTTAATTAAACCAATTTCATTCATGTAGATCAAAGAGTCAAGATAATGTGTTTTTTTTTTAATAAAGGGCGGTGCGGCTACCCTCAGACCTTGATTAAAGAAACTGTCAAATACAAGGGGGGGACATTGAGCCAAAACCCTGATTACAATAAGCATCTAGAGAACATCCTGAAATACTATCATGAGTCTCTACTAACCAAATGTACTCAACAAGGCACCAACTAGCAAAGAGCGCTCTACTGGCGACTCTATTTGCTTTACAGCGGTGACACAACGGAAATATAACTCGATCTGCAACTCGATTACAGCATAGCATAATTTCCATACTCACAGCTTTCCCATCATGTTGCCACTGGAAAATACATCCAGTGGACACTTAGTTTCACCCTGCCACTAGGAGGCAGCGACCATTTGACCAAGCAAGGAACTCGCCGCCTACCTAGAGCAGACACGTTACTGCCACTAGGAGGTTGCGACCATTTGCTAATGCAAGGAACTCGCCGCCTACCTAAAGCAGACAAGACACACCATGTGCATAAACCGGCACGAAGCCCATCTCGTCCTACCAATCTATGGCAGTGACTTATTATAAACAGTAAACAAACATAAATAAACTGACAAACAAAAAGAACATAGCTAGCCCAAGCCGGGCCCTGGGGAGCCCAAGCCCAAGCAACAATCTGAGGAGAATGAGGCCCACCACCTGCCAGCCGGGCCTGGCCCATCTCCACCGCAGCCACCCCTGTCAGGGCCTGCACAGCGCCGCCCTGCCGCCTTCGCCAGAACGCCGTTAACGGTCCGGCATCTCCGACACATCTAGGGCCCCTGTCAATCCAGATCGGAGCCAAGTCTTACAGAAATGCCATCTTCGTTGAACCATGGAGAAACCATCTTCGTTGCCCACGCAGATCGGGATCTGATGATCCCACCCAGATCGGGTTGCTCCCATTGCCCCCCGGCCACATCGCGCCGGATGCCTGACAGCCTGACCGCCTCCGAAACTCCGATCCGTTCTGTCGATTAGGCCACCGAAGAGAGATCCCGTGCCAGTCAACAGTGGCGATCTTCCCCATCCTCATCTCACTAACATCCACCGGAATCTCCCCAAACAGAACGCAGATTGAGGGATCCGGCCACTCTTCCAACTCACGCGGAGTCAACACTTGCCCGTCCGACGACGGCGTAGGGGCACGCCGCCGGACAGGAGGGGAACTCTTGACTTTTTCTCTCAGGAGGGGAAAATGAATTTTATTGTCTGAAACGTATACCAAGATAATGTGTTTATGGAGTAGGTTTCTGTTTCTATCCGTTAACAATTTGCTGGCTTTATTATTCAGGCAATATTGTTATTCGAGTACCCATTGTTATTCTCTAGCCTGTACCAAGTCAAATAATCTAGTATTTGTTCAAATTTACGCAACTAAAAAGTATTGTTTTGTTGCCCTTGTCCATTTTCGTCATTAGACAATGTCTTACCATGTGTGTTACAATTTAATTACCAAACACTTTGATAATGCTTTTAATGATTATATCAATCTAAAAAATACAGTTTTACCAAAAAAAAAATTTCTTTTCTTTTAATTATTTTTAAAAAGAGGATCAAAGGATTTCACTCCTACCCCCATGGTGACTCGAACCCATGACTTCGTACATAGGTAGTGGGTGCTCTAACCACTGAGCTAACACCACTTCGTCCAGTTTTACCAAATGCTCAACTGAGTTTTTTCACAACTGATTATTTTAAAAATTGAGTTTTTTAACAACTAAATATTCTCACCACAATACCAAACTAAGCCTAACTGAAGTAAATGCAGATTTTATTCTCTTGAAAATTTGAAATTGAGTCCTCCACACTATTTGGTACTCTCTCTCTAGTCTACCTTTGATGTTTCAGAAACTAAGATGGAGGGTTCTCTAAAGTTGATCATCGATTGCTTTGTTCGCTTCACGCAAACCTAAAATGTTAACTTGGTGAAAGATGATGCATAAGACCATCTCCAATGGATTAGTCATTTGCCACTTGGAAGCCCAACAGCTATAAATGACACATGAGATTACCCTCCAACCCATATGTCATTGCCACCGTGGATGACAATTTGGTTTCAAACTGTCAAATTTGACAGACCCAAATGAAACTATCTTTTCTTTTTTTATTGTTTATCTCTCGTTCTCCCACTTTCCCCCTCCTCTCTCTCTCTCTCTCTCTTCTTCCTACCCAGACCAAAAGCAAAAACTCAGTAGATCTGCAATTTTGGCATCACCACCGTTCTTCAGTGGGTCTTCGCTGAGCTGGGCATCAAACCTTGTCATCCAAGCCGAGCAATTTGGGAGTAGCAAAGGTCGCCATTTTTCGCGACGGCGGGGCACAATGGAGGTTGTGTATATATGTTAAACCAAAGGATGATGTATGTATAAATTAAGGTGAGGTGGGAGATCGATTTTGAGGAATAAAGAGGGAAAGAAATAGAGATTGAGTCATTGAGAGTATGTGGCTATCTGACCATCTCTGTTTGGGAGATATGGAGGTTTCATGGGACAAGTTTGTAATTATATTTTGGAGGAATTGAGGATTTTAGACCTTTGGAAGTTATGGGAATTCATGTGTTATTGTTTCTTGAGAGAAAAGGAGAGAAAGAAATGGAGAGATTTAAACAGAAGAAAGAAATCTGCAGAAGATGAAGAGGAACTGAGAAACATGAGGAGAAGAAGATAGAGAGGAAAGAGAAAAAGTTTTTCTCTTTGTTATAAAATATTTTAAAAAAATAACAAAATAATATTTAAATTAGACCTATTTGTTGGAGTAGAAGTATGTCAAAATTGACAATTGCCACCTCAACCTTTAAATTCAAATTTGACATAGGCATTTTAACTCAACTATTGGAGATGCTCTAAGGCCATGTTTGGTTGGCGGAAAGGAAACTTTCCTTTCCTTTGGGAAAGTGATTCCTGAGGGGGGGGAGGAACCAATTTCCTCCACTTTTTCCTTAGAAATTATTCTATGCACCGATGGTGTAAATGACCTAACACTTATAAGATGATCTCAACCCTTGATATTTATAATTAATATTTTTATTAATAACCTAAGAGTGTATTTAATATAATCTAACCATCCATTTATGTCGGTGCAAGTGCACGTCGGTGCACTGAATCATTTCCCCTTTTTCCTTTCCTTTGGGAACCACTTTCCCTTCCTTGGCTGTCCCAAACGCAGGAAAGGAAAGTGTTCCTTTCCCAATGCCCAGATTCCACCAACCAAACATGGCCAAAGAGTACCATCCAAAATATCCAATGCCTCCTCGGCTCCTCCAAAAGATGTTTACCAAAACAATATGGGAAAATCGTCCAAACAGTGTCTGAACTTTTCCAGACTATTAATTTTCATACCTATACTTTGAAAAACATAAAAATGGTACCTGACAATTTAAGCCTGACCCAATTTCCGTACCTGGCAACAGTAATATCGTCAAAGGCGTTAACTTTTAAAGGGTAAAAGCGGTACTTCCGAAACAAAAACTTTTTTTTAGAGTTAACCCTCTTCTTCCAGCTGCTTACGAATTCTTTTCTTTCTTTCTCTGATAGATTGATTCACTTCACAAGAAGAAGTGATCTTTAGAGGAAGAAAAAAAGAAGAACGAGAAATTGAGTTTGATGCAGAGCGGGTTTTATAATCAGCAGCATGCGAAGCAAGTCGAAGGAGGTGCGACTGTGAAGGCCAAGATTGGGAAGCTAGAAAAGTTCGTCTCCACCTCATGCGCTGCCAGCGACATCGACGACCCATTCAGATCCATGACGTCAGCCATCGTCTTCCTCTTGAAGTGAATTGTGCTTCATGAAGTCTCATGCTTGACGGTTTCGGCAACATGCTTCAATTTTTCATTGCCTCTTCGTCATTTAAGCCCATTATGTCTGATTTGTTATCATCGTCCTCCTCTTTCGAACATCCCTTGCAATTACAACAAGTGGCTTACAAGGTCGGCGCGGATCTCCCCGGTTCTGTAGGATGTGGTGTTTGGGGCTCCCAAATTGTTTTCGCCGGCAGCTTGAGACCTAGCGTCCCTTACGGCATAGGAGCATCCGGATTAGACTCAGTTGTTTGGCACATGGATGTTTATGGCTTTGAAACGCAGCGACAACCAGAGGACGAGGACAAGGACAATTTAATCAAGAAGATGGTTTCTCTCTAATTCTCTCTCTCTGACCGGAGCTGTGTGGATTAGAGAGAGAATTGTCCTTGCAAGTTACAAGCTTTGATAAATTCATATATATAATGAATGGTATGCTGCTTCTAGTAATTTCTCAATTACTTGTGGAAAAGTTTTGTGATGTAAGACAATAAACATATGATGAATTGGTAACAATGGAAGTCATTTCTGGTAATATATATATGTCTTCTTTGAGAAGATGAAGACGATCGGATTACTTTGCCAGCTAAGGTAAATGCTATCTAGTTTATCCTTATTCATAGTAGCTAACCAGGAACATCCACTGAGAGTGATTTAATTTTGAAATTGTATGAACTGGGTATGCAGAAAATGACTGAAATTAAATTTTACTACTGGAACTTCTGAAAATTATGTAGGTAATACCAAGATATTTCCCTGTATCTGACTTCTTCTTTTCCCTTGGATTTTGTATATTTTTGCTTATCTGATTCTGATTTACGGTTAATGTTAACGATATATAGTTTTTGATTACTGAATGAGTGAAGCAGTGTGGATTGACGTATGCTTATGTGAGTGAATGAAGCAGTGGGGCTGGGATTGTTGCATTGGGAAGAAGAAGAAGAAGAGTGGTGAAGTCGGGTTTGGGCTTTGCGAGCTGGGATTGGTGCTCCGTCCACTGGATTCAAGGCATCGCGAGCTTTGCGGTGTCAATGGTGATGCCACCCGTGCGCTCCTCCATTGATCAATGAAAAGTGCAGAAAACTGACCATGAAATTCAACAGTCCTCTCCTCCACTCTTTGATTCACTGTACTGGAATACGGAATACACGAAGTACCAATTTTACCCTTCAAAAGTTAACGTCGTTGACGATATTACTGTTGCTAGGTACCAGAGCCGGCTCTGCACGCGTGCAACGAGTGCGACAGCACAGGGCCCAAAATTTCAGAGGCCCCAAATATTTTTGTAATGTTTTATGTTTACATATAAATATTGAAAATTAGGGCCCCAACCACCAGTATATATTCTTCTATTCTTTGTGCGTTCACTTTTTCTTTCTTTTTCCTACATGCCGTTCACATGCTTAATTTGCAGCTTTGATTGAGACTTGGAAGGGCCCCATTAATTCTTTAATGTCTCTCTCCTCTCCTCAATTTCATCCGATCCTCTCCTTTTTGTTTTTTCTTCTTTGCGTTCTGTCTCTCTCCCCTCTTCAATTTCATCCGGTCCTCTCCTTTTTATTTTCTTTTCTTTGCGTTCTGTCTCTCTCCCCTCAATTCCATCTTATTCTCATCGACGGATCGGCCTCAGTAGTCAGTAACTCAGTATCTCACCAGTCACTACTCGGCCGTTCAGCTATGATTCTTTGATTTTATTTACAAATAAATTAATGTTTGCTTTAGTATTCCTAATGGTTTGATTTGGTTTTCAATTTGTAAAGGTTGTGGCTGCCTAGCAATTTTTTGGGATTCTGAGAATTGAAAAAATTGGAGAAGGAGCTGTGAGCAAACTTAGAGTCTTATCTCACTCATCTGAGTCTTTGATCTTCAAGGAATCAGGTTCTCTTATTTACATTTATTTGCTTCAATTTTTTGGGAATATTGTTGCATCGTTGTGTTAAAATTTAGAAGTATGCCTCCTAAAAAAAATGTTTATCTGGATATGCAAAACGTTTAAAGAAGAAAAAAGATGCAGACTTGGTTCAATCTTTAAGGGGAAGTCTTGATAGGTTCATTACTAGAGAACCAGAAGGTTTGGGCGAAGATTTAGTTAATGAAGAGGCAGAAGAGCACACTGAGAGGGAAAATAATGTGGAAGAGCACACTAATAGGGAAAATAATGTGGAAGAACACACTGATGGCAATGAAGTTGTAGATGATTTGGATCATGGTGAAAATGAGAATGACGGGTTTGTTCAAGTATTATTGATTGGTTATTTGATTTTATATTGTGATTTTGTTCATATATAAATTTCATGTAAGACTAAAGCTTTGAGGGCCACATTTTAAGTTTTCGCACAGGGCCTCCGTAAAGTTTGAGACGACCCTGCTAGGTACGGAAATTGGGTCAGGCTTAAATCGACAGGTACCATTTTGATGTTTTTCAAAGTATAGGTATGAAAATTAATAGTCTAAAAAAGTTCAGACACTGTTTGGACGATTTTCCCAAACAATATTATAAGTTTATAACAACCAGTCTGACAATAGATGCTATTCTTGAGCCTGTAGATGACAATCAGTGCGATAATGATATTAATTAAAAAGAAATAATATTAGTTTATCTCCAAATTTGTATCGGGCAACACAACCAATGTTTAATTTAAAGCTTCCGGTTTCCACCGTCATCAAGAGGAGATTATCTACCATGCTAGATCTGGTTGGTTTGGCCAAACAGTTTGTTCAATTACACAGACATGACAAAGTCGCAATGAACTAGTGTGCTTAGAATCATCTCACTAGAAGTGAGAGCGTCTCTCTCTAGAAATAGAGACCATCCCCACTACCAACAGTGAAAACCCCCACTACCAACAGTGGACTTCCCGGAATTAACTCCGATCCTCTGCTTAATTGCAACAGCTACGATTCAACCACCAAGTCATATCAATCAACTCCGCCGTATGGCCATCACTCCCGCCCATAACCTCCACTGTGCTAAGATCCCCAGATTCAATGCAACAAACCTTCTTGTCCATTCAATATGCTCCGCCGCACCGTCTTTACTCCCAGGTCAATCCCAACACCCACCGCCATCACCTAACTAGCCAACCACTACTTCCATCCCCAATTTGCAACTCCTTCCATCCTCACCTCCCATACATGCTCTCAAAATCAATACTGATGTAGCCTGGCATTCTGACTCATTATCATGTGGTGTTGCCGCAATTGTACGTAACCATCATGGTCGTGTAATTGCTGGGTCTGTTAAAACCCTTTCCGCTCCTTCTGTGTTGGCAGCTGAGGCTTTTGCAATGAATGAAGGCATGGTCTTGCACTCTCCTTCCCTCATCGGCATGTGGAATTAGCTTCAGATTCTCAATCTCTCATCAAGAGTCTCACTACAAATGCCCCCCCCTGCAGATTGGCAGGCTACTAACATTATAACTCAAGTCCGGTATTTAGCTCAAACCCGGCAAGTCAGCTGGCTTTGGACCAGCAGATCAGCAAATTGTGCAGCAGATCATCTAGCTGCTCTTGCTTGCCGAGGGAAGTGCCCTGTGAACTGACTTTCACACCCGCCTTCTTCTCTTTCTGAAATCTTGTTGTATGATGGGTGCCCTGGCCCTCCTTAATGGCCTCTCCTTTTTGAGGCTTTAAGAGCTTAGTCCTTCTGTTTGTTTCCTTTGTTTTCTGTTTTAATGAAAGTTTTCATTCCCAAAAAGCTTCCGGTTTCCTCTTAGCTCAAATACAATCTTTTGTACCGATTTGCACTTTTATCAACATCAGCTTAACAACTCAATGGTTTTCTGTACTTTATGACAAGCCAATTTATTCTGCTCTATGAGATTATCTTCAAAACAAAGCAATAGGTGAGAGTGTGAGACAGGTACATCTTAGTTTTAAGGCTTTACAAAGCTTGAGGTAGTTGTAAGGTAACTTATGGTCTTGAAAGTTAAAAGTTCATAAGATTTATTGTCAAATAATACAAAGTACAAACTATGAGATTTTATCGCAGCATATAAATCCTTAAGATAACTTAAAAATTACAATATATGATGCGCATGCGCTTCAGTCTTGACAGAGACATATGGTACGTAGTAGAATTCTAAACATTCAAGAACATACATATCATCTAGTCAACATTTTCATAAAGTTTAGGATGTAGGCGTGGGGTGAGAAGGACCTCCAATGGGGTGGTCTTCATGTTTGCTATTCCCAAACTCTCACCCATATCAACTGGTTCATCAGATGAAGTTGTAATTTCAAACCCATGTAGCAAATGAGCCAGTGCAAGTTGAGTAATTTGAAGTGCGAGAGAGATTCCTGGACATACTCGTCTACCACTTCCAAATGGTGTCAATTCAAAACTCTGGCCCCTAACATCAACATTCTTGTGAGTTGTAAGAAACCTTTCTGGTTGGAATAGACAAGGGTCGAACCAGACATTTGGATCGCGATGAATCTTCGAAAGGTTGATAAGAAGACGCGTGCCTGAGCTTACATGATAGTTACCTATTGTGCAGTCTTCTCTGGATTCATGTGGTACTGAGAGAGGTCCAGCAGGGTATAGCCGCAAGGTTTCCTTGACAATGGCTTGGAGATAGGCTAGGTTCTTCACATCTGATTCATTCACTTGCCTTTCCCTACCAACATGATTGTCTAACTCAAGTTGAGCCTTCTTCAGGACTTCAGGATTGTTGAGTAATAAAGAAACAGCCCAAGTTAATGTCACTGTTGTGGTATCTGTCCCCCCAAGAAGAACCGCCTACAAAAGACATACGAAATGTACATGATTTTCAAACATGCAAGGAACACTGAGGTAGATTGAAGTGCTTCCAATAGTTGTTCTTAGAATAATGCTCTTTCAGATAGCAATGGAAAGTGTTTATATATCGCATAAAGCTCTTTTAGTTGTTTTTGCTAAGCAATTACCAGAAGGCTAGGAGCTTCTAGTACTGTTTGTACTACTGGAGAAAATGCACAGAAAGTTGAAGTTCATCATATAATTAAATCTGAAGAGAAAGGAAGTGTAAAATACCAGGCATGTGGCTTTGATAATTGTATCCGCAGTAATTGAACCAGCAAACTCTTCTGTACTATCATCATCAAGGACAGTAAGCATCATATCCATGAAATCATGCTCACAATCATGTTGCAGATAATTAGTACGTCTCTTGTGCTGATGCTCTTCTAACCATTTTTGAAGCGCACCATCCAGTTCTTTAGCCGTCTTCTTCATGGCTTTCTCATAACCTCCCAAGTCCAACAACCTAAGATATGGAACTGCATCTGAGATTACAAATTCACCACCCAATCTAGAAAATTCCCTCAACGCCTTTCGATATCTCTCATTCTCTTCATTCTCTTGCGCTGAGTTAGCCACAAAAAATCGCTTTCCAACAACCATCCTGAACATGACATTTAAAGTTAAGTCTCCAAACCACCTCTTCATGTCCACCAGCACCTTATTTGAGACACCTTTGTTTCGCTCCCACATATCAAATATATGTTTGGTAGACACCTTCACCTCCGATTCAAGGACGTGCTTGAGCAACTCCAACTTGTGGTTGGAGAGGATGTGCAGCGTGGCTATCTTTCGCACCTGGCGCCAGTAAGGTCCGTAAGGGCTAAAACCGAACATGGCATAGTCGTACCCCATAATCTCTGGGCATAAAGCTTTCGGGCGGTTGGCAAAAGCTTTATCATTAGTGGTGAGACACTCTTTAGCCACATCCCAACTGCTTACAATAAGAGCTCGGTGCACCCCAAGCTTGATAGTGAAGACCGGTCCGTACTTGTCAGCCATGTTCCCTAGGATTACGTGGGGCGGTTGAGGTCCTCCTAAGAGGGGAAGGTGGCCGAGTATTGGCCATGCACCGGCGGCTTCTGGGGGTCCTCTATTCTTGGCTGTGTTTTTCTGCAAGTATTTTGTTATCCATACGAAAGAGAAAAGTAAAAGCACAAATGCTAAAATGGTAGTTGGATCACAAATGGAAGATGGAAGCAGAAACTCCATGGGAACTATAGAAACCTGCAAATGCAAGTTATCAAGATTCAAGATTGTGCAAGGATTTATATGCTTAGAGGTATTTCTCATCTACTTTGGTTAGTAGAGATGAGAGTCAAATATGAATTAAAAATAAATGCATGATTCGCTCACGTACATGATTGCAGAAAGTGTGTCCCAGCCTACGAATTCTGGTATATATACAGAAAATTTCAATTGATTTTTATATCTAGATCATGACAATTGATGGGGGATGAGTCATTGCCTTATTGGGACTAGCTGACTACATCAGATGTATGAATGTATGATTGTGAGCCGGGGAGTGCGATGTGTGTCGGCATTATTAATATTTCAGATCATATTATTACCAGTTAGGGTCGTTAATTAATTAGTTTCTTAAAACAGAATCAATTAGTTAGACTACCTGATTAATTAGTTGCTTAATTAGGGGTTAGTTAGAAAAATGGCCTGGCCTACAGCTGTTAGACGATGTGTGTCGGCATTATTAATATTTCAGATCATATTATTACCAGTTAGGGTCGTTAATTAATTAGTTTCTTAAAACAGAATCAAGTAGTTAGACTACCTGATTAATTAGTTGCTTAATTAGGGGTTAGTTACAAAAATGGCCTACAGCTGTTAGACGATGTGTGTCGGCATTATTAATACTAGCCTTCCTCCACACATGCTCTGCATGTGCAAGTAATTTTTTTTTTTTTTTTTAGAAAATAAAAAAGAAAAGATAATGGAAGAAAACAGTTATTGCAGAGAGAAGTTAGTGGGAGAGAAAAGTGGGTACGTTGTGGGATTTATTTTGTTTATTTTTATTAATAAAAATATAATTTGTAATTGTCGTAATGACCCTTGTGATTTAATTAATTCTCAAAGTATTTTAATCTCTTAAGGTCATTTCTGTCAAAATTTTTGATTTTGGCTAACAAAGCCTCTTCTCTTAATAATAGTATAGATTTCAGATCATATTATTACCAGTTAGGGTCGTTAATTAATTAGTTTCTTAAAACAGAATCAATTAGTTAGACTACCTGATTAATTAGAGCAACTCCAACAACTTCCCTGAAATTTCTGTATTATAGAGAAGCAAAAGTCAAAACTTTAGCCTCTTTTTCTTCTCCAACTCCAACATATTATATTCCCTATTTTACAACAATCTCTAAAATCTCCATAATTCTTTCTTAAAATTTTAGAAATTGCTGTAAATTTAGGGAATTTTGTTTTCTCTTTCCTCACTATCCCCATTTTTTGTGGATAGTTATATGAAATCTGTTGGAGTAAAAAATGCTCATTTTTCCCTAAAATAGAGAAAAATCAAAATATAGGGAAACTGTTGGAGTTGCTCTTAGTTACAAAAATGGCCTACAGCTTCGTCTAAGTCGGCATTATTAATATTTCAGATCATATTATTACCAGTTAGGGTTGTTAATTAATTAGTTTCTTAAAACAGAATCAATTAGTTAGACTACCTGATTAATTTTTTTTAGAGAGACTTACCTGATTAATTAGTTGCTTAATTAGGGGTTAGTTACAAAAATGGCCTACAGCTGTTGACGCGTGTCGCTAATAATCTGCGCATGCACCTAGCTCATAGTATAAGACTTTAAGCATCTGTACCCTTCTCTTTTTCCGATTGAATCAAATTAATTAATTAGTTCTCTCTCTATTTTTCTCTGTTTTTCATATAAAGCTTTTCAATGTGTTCATGATTTACTTCACAATAACAGAAGAATCCAATGCAATAACAACAATATGTTCACACAATTCTCCATAGAAACCATTCCATGCCTAGAAATTAATACGTACGGGAAACTAGTTTAATCTTGGAAACCATTCCACAGCCCTTAATCTTGGGAACCATTAGTATTTTGAAAACACCAAACAGAACAATATTGTGCTATAATCAATAGAACAACTTATCTATTAAATCACTATATTAAGAAGGACACAGAAATTGCAAACGCAGTGTAAACCTCTCCACTGAGGAAACTTCACTGCGTGGCTTTTAACGTAGCTAACACGAAAAATCAATCCAATATGAATCAAATGAGTTTACAGTATACAAGTTGTGTTGTTCATAACAAACACATTCACTTAGCAACAAATGCTAACTTGATTTATAACTGATCTAACTTTTGCTTGATTATCAATCTATCAACACTAGTCAATCAACTGATCTTCCTTGCTCTCAACGTCTCACTGATCTTTGAGAATGAATTATGAACGTGATAGAATATGCAAGAGAAACATGGAACAAGGAATGAGAGTTTTCAGAAAATGATTTTAACAAAACCTAATGGTTCAAGAGTGAACAATTTTATGCATGAAAAACTCTAACTACTAGCATCAGTTTCAAAACCTTTTATAAGGGAGGAAAACTCCCCCTCAATCAAATCTTTTCTTTAATCATCAAATAAGATAAATATGGAAAGATATCAAGACTGAAGTCAATACTTCCTATTTATCTGTTATGCATGCAAAAAGTCTTTAATGCAAAATATACCAAATCAATTTATTCGACATGCATATCAATAAAAATCATCTAGGCATGATATGACATGAATACCACTTATACTCAAGATCAGTGAGAGTGATCCTCCTTGATTTCCTCTTGATGATCCGATTTCCTCTTGATGATCCGATCTTGCAGACACCTTTGATTTTCTTTAAGTCTTCGAGCAAGTAGGAGACATACTCTCCTAGTGCTTTGCATCCTTTCTGATTTCCTTGTGGCTTTGGGAAATTCATGTGTTGAATAGGGATAGTCCAATGTGCTTACAATCTCCCCCTTTGGGCATTCCCATTCAACACATGAATTTTCCATCTTTTTACTCTGCATGTTAGTTTTCATAGATAGACACTAATCACTAACCAAAAGTTGCTACTTGGATATAGGAATCAGTTTCCATCCTTTTCCGATCCAAGTTGCCAAGATAAAAATACTTAATAATAATAATAATAAAAAGCATCCCAAAAATATATGTGCTTATGCACTTACAACTCCTAAAGAAAATAACTTTTGTCCATCAAAAATAAAAATGCAGAAGCAGAAATAAATAAAACAAAAGATGAAAATTCTTTTACTTCTCCCCCTTTGAATGGGAAGGCCCGACGAACTCCTCCATAAGCTTGGTGACATGGTCCTGAAACTCCTCGCTGTCCATTGAAGTCGAGCTCTCCTCTGGTGCGACAACCTCCTGTACTACGTTGGATGGACCGGGAGCGTCAAACCAGGGAGGGTGGCGCGGCAAGTTCCGGATGTCCTGTGTGAGGGTGGTCAGGGCATGATGAGTACGAACCAGAAGGGAATGCATGTCGTCCATGTCAGTAGTGAGGCATGCAATTCGCCAGTCAGCCACCAGGATCTGGTTACGGAGACTATCCAGAGAAACAGGAGGAGGAGGAACAGCAGAAGATACACCAGAAGAAGATGGGCGAAGAGGAGGGCTCCGACTGCGTGCACGGTGCATACCGGGATGGAGAATGCCGGCTCTGGCAGCGGCCTGATGGCCTTCCTCTGGAGGAGGCAGACGGCGATGTCCACCAAGTCGAGTAGTTTGCTTGGTGCAAACCATGGTGAGAGACACAGTATTTGGAAAACCCTAGAAACTTAGACAAGCCAAAGTGAAGTCCGAAAGAGAGATCATAGGGTATATATAGAGCAAATCAGTATGGTGAGAGAAAATCAAGAGACATATCGGTTGGAGAAATCGTTTCCAAGAAGAGCAATTATGACAAGATATGTTACCGAGATACACGCATGCAAGTAGCGTCTCCTCCTCAACTTAGGCTTAATCAGTAAAGAAATTTAGTGCAGCCAGATGGCAATAAAGGAAGGAAACGAAGAGGCAAACCAATATCCATAATCAACAATTATATCACACAATATATTCTTCAGCAGAGTATTCAAGCAATTAATGCATTTGTCATAATGAAAAGAGAAAATATAGCATAGTTTAAGCACAGAGAGCACAAATCACTTAGTGAAAGGAACATAGTTCAGAGCACGAAGCATGATGTATTCTATCAACAAAATGAATTGGTACTCATATTCAGACCTTAAGGGGTAAACCTGTGATAAAAGTGAGTATAACCAGTATGTGGGGCTTAGAAACAAGTTTAGTGACAGAGAGAAGGAGTGAAGGAAGAGAACTAAACATGTGAACTAAGCTCATGATATCTCCTTAGAAGGAGTAGGAAACATTGTTCCCAAGCATGTATTTTATTTGAGTCATAGACCTCTTTTATTTAGTGACAATTAGAACTCATGTAACAAGACTCTTCTCAGCAACTCCCAGAACAGATGTTCTTAGGGTACTAAACATAACAAGGATGCTCCATGGAGAGAGTCTCGAGTAGTTGTCTGCATTATTTTATTTTACGTGCAAAGATCACTCACCAGCTCGTTTCTTGCAAACCTTCAAAAGTTCACCACAACTAAGGCCTCATTACTTGGAGAGATGGGATACAATTATCCATTCTCGTTTCTTACAAATCCTAGAAAGTTCACCACAACTAGGACCTAATTACTTTGAGAAGAGGGAATGAATCATTTGAGCATTTTAAGCAGTTCGTCTACTTCACCGAATCTCTTTTGACAGTAAACAAAGAGCATGCCACCACATAGGCTATAAGTGAAAGTTTATATGAGAATTAACTGAATAAGATACTAAACATGAGTACACAATTTTTGTCCAGAATAAGGCATGACAACAATGGACATAACTGAATATATGTACAAGTCACTAATGACAGTGGTCAAGGTACACTAAGATCACAATGTTCTCTCTCAACAGTGGACAGACATTAGAGTGCCTTAATACTTAGAACATATCCCTAATGCATTTCTTAGCATCTCAAACCTAGCAGTGTCAAGAGGCTTAGTGAACAAATCAGCAAGTTGACTTTCAGTGGGCACAAAACTTAACTCAAGTATATTCTGCTCAACCAAATCCCTAATAAAGTGATAGCGAAGATCAATGTGTTTTGTTTGAGAGTGTTGAACATGATTTTTTGTGATGTTGATAGCACTTGTATTGTCACAGAAAATAGACAACTTACCTTGAGAGATGCCATAATCATGAAGCATTTTCTTCATCCAAAGCATTTGTGTGCAGCAACTCCCAGTAGCGACATATTCAGCTTCAGCAGTAGATAGAGAAATGCAATTTTGTTTCTTGCTGTGCCAAGCAACAAGATTGTTCCCAATGATCGAAGAAACAACCTCCAGAAGTGCTTTTTCTATCCTTTAAGTTTCCACCCCAGTCAGCATCAGAATACCCTGCAATTTCTACGTTAGTGTCAAAGGTATAGAAAATGTCACAGTTAATTGTACCTGAGATATATCAGATGATTCTTTTGACAGCTTCCAAGTGTGATTCTTTGGGATTTGCTTGAAATCGAGCACACACTCCCACACTGTATGAAATATCAGGTCTACTGGCAGTTAGATACAGTAAGCTTCCAATCATGCTTCTATAGAGAGTGGAGTCGATTGATTTTCCATTTGGATCCTCGCTCAACTTTGTAGTGGTGCTCATGGGATTGTTGACCACTTTCTTGGATTCAAGACCAAATTTCTTGATGAGATTCTCAGCATATTTGGTTTGAGAGAGAAAGATACCTGCATCAAGTTGCTTCACTTGCAGTCCAAGGAAAAAGGTTAGCTCACCACACATGCTCATTTCAAATTCACTTTTATTTCTGAAAATCCACTTAGTGCCTATTACATTACAGTTTCTAGGTCTTGGTACCAAGTACCACACATCATTCCTAGTGAATTGATTTAATTCTTCCTGCATAGCACTAATCCAATCATCATCTAGTAGAGCTTCCTTAATATTCTTTGGTTCAATTAGGGAAACAAACCCACACTGAGATATGACATTCATCGCTATTTGATTTTCTGTGATAAAGCAAAGTAAAGCATTACCTCGACTTACCTCATCTACACTTACCTGTGGAGCAGTTTGGCTTCTTGTTTTGAGACCATCTGAGATTTGTCCAAGAATATCTTGACGCGAGTGATCTTTTTGGACTTGTTTGAACCCTCTTTTCACTTGAGGAGCTGGCTCGAAGATGTTGTCAGCATTCTCTTCCTGTTCATCAGTAGTTGATGTGTCTCCTGATTCTGATATGAGAGTAGGTGATGTTTCTGTAAAAGTTTCCTCCTGTCTAGTGTAGTAATCATCAATAGACACGTTAATAGATTCCATAACAATCCTAGTTCGTTTGTTATAGACTCTATATGCCCGACTATTAATAGAGTATCCAAGGAAGATACCATCATCACTTCGTGCATCAAATTTTCTGAGTTGCTCTCGATCTCTCAATATGTAGCAAGGGCTTCCGAACACACGAAGGTGGCTTATGTTTGGTTTCTTACCTTTCCACAGCTCATAAGCTGTTTGGTCAGTTCCAGGTCTCAAAAAGACTCTATTGATGGTGTAACATGCAGTACTGATTGCCTCAGCCCAGAAGTTCGAGCTTAGACCAGCAGAATGCAGCATTACCCTTGCCATGTCTAACAGCACTCTATTTTTGCGCTCAACTATTCCATTTTGCTGTGGAGTGATCGGGGCTGAAAACTCATGGGAAACACCTAACTCATGAAAGTAGTTAGCAAAAGCATCATTTTTAAATTCAGTTCCATTATCCGACCTTACTCTTACCAAGCACATGTTTGTGGACTGTTTTTCAATTATCATTCTCTGGTTTAAACCCTTGAATGATTCGAAAGTTTCAGCTTTGTCTTTTAGGAAATTAACCCAAGTGTACCTGGAGAAGTCATCAACTATCACAAGTATGTATTACCTCCAATGCTTTCTGTTTGAGCTGGTCCTATAAGATCCATATGCAGCAGTTCCAATACTCTTGTGGTAGTGGCAGAGTTTATTGTTTTATGAGGAGATCTGGCTTGCTTTCTGGTTTTGCATCCTCCACATATCTTGTTGGTCTTACCACTTAGTGCTGGTAGACCTCTGACACACTGCTTGGTGGATAATTTGAGTAGATCCTGATAGTTTACGTGTCTCAATCTTCTGTGCCATATTTTGAAGGTTTCTTCGGCAGATCTCACAGACAGGCAATCCTGTACATTTAGAGGTTCATTAGATTGAATGTGATAACAATTATCTGAAGATCTCTTACCTCTCATAATATTTTCTCCTTTTTATCAAGAATCACACATCTTTGCTTGTTGAACCAAACATCCTCATAATCATCAGCCAAGTGACTGACACTTATTAGATTGGCAGTTAAACCCTCAACATACAAAACATTTTTTAGATTAGGAATTCTAGGAGTATTGACTGTTCCTCGTGCAAGAATTTTGGCTTTTCTTCCATCACCAAAGGTAACTGAACCAGTAGTGCTTTCATCTTCGAATGAGGTGAACCAAGCTTTATCTCCAGTCATGTGTCTGGAGCAACCACTGTCCACATACCAGAAATCCTTTCGCTTGTCTGCCAATGCAGTGAGTGCTACCAGGCAGGTAGCCTCAATATATGTTGGAGGATTATCTGTACTTACACTTGCCATGAGGCAGATATCATTAATAGAGTCAGTAGAATCAGAGTGATTAGAACGATGATTATTCAAATCCTTTCTAATCCAGACAGGTTTATCTCTATTTTGCATGTTTGCTTTAGTAATCAGGTTAGCCAATTTGTTGATAAGCTCTTTCTGCTCTTTAAGTTCACAATGCAAAGATTTTACAGATAGCTTTTCCTCACCAGATGGAATTGATTTATGTCTCTCATTACATCTCGGTCTGATATGTCCCAGTTTACCACAGTAATGACATGTGGGAATAAAAGACTTAAGCGTTGAGTACCTGTTATGATCAGTTGGAAACCTCTGATTCATCCTTACCTGAGTGACATACTGAGAAGGTTTTGGTTCCTTGTCAACCCTTGTGATAGTGTCCTTGATGACCTGGGTGATTGGATCACTTTTCTCCACTTCTGGATTGGACTCTCTCACAAAATGTGTACCTTTGGAGCTTTCTCCAGAATATCCAAGTCCGAATGTATCATGGTGGGCTTTTCCGGAGCTGAACAACCTAGATGCTGTTGCAGAGCTTATCTCAAACTTTGTGAACTTCTCTTGAGTGGACTTCAGCTCTTCCTGCAATGATTCATTTTCAGTTAGCAGATTTAAGTTTAGAGCATGTTGTCCTTTTACCTCAAGCTCAAGAATCTTGATTTTGTTTTTCAGTTCAGCACATTGTATCTTCCAGGTCTGGGGACTTTTGTCACTTTGTGAGTTCTGCAGCTCTTCTGTGAGTTTGTTTCTTTATTGTTCCCAAGTGTTTTGAGAAGTTCTCCACATAAGCTCCAACTTCTCATTCTTAGCCTTCAGCATCACAATTTCATCTTCCAAACCTGTATTTTTGATTAATGTGGCTTTTGACGCTTTATAGAGTTGTTTGCAGCGGACATTAGTCTCGTCATCTGAGAATTCTTCATCACTTTCAGATTCAAGTGAAAGAGACGACACGAAGGCAACATTTTCGACCTCTTGATGTTCATCATCACTCCATGTCGAGAGGAGGGATTTATTGTTGCTATTTCCATGCTTCCTGTTACCACAATCAGTAGAAATATGGCCATAGCCACCACATTCATAGCATTTTATTTTTCCAGATTTATTTGCTCTAAAATTCCCTTTAACGTTGTTATCATTATTAACAAAATTTTTCTTGGGAGCATTGAAATTTTGAGAGGAGGACTTATTTCTAAGGAATTTATTGAACTCTTTGGTCAGAAGAGCAAGATCAAGTGGTTCATCTTCCTCTTCTTTCCCTTTCACAGCCTTGAATGCCACACCTTTGGATTTCTTTTCAGGTTTTAGTCTTAGTTCATAAGTTTTTAGATTTCCAATGAGTTCATCCAAAGGGTATTCATCAATGTCAAAAGAATCCTCAATACTAGTGACTTTAGAGTGAAACTTTTCTGGTAAGGCTTTAAGAATTTTCTTGACAACCTTATCTTCATCAAAAAGGGCACCTAGACTACGACATTGACCTGTAATCTTTAGAATTCTACCATGGAAGTCATCTACAGTTTCATCATTTCCCATGGTCATAGTTTCATATTCATAGATTAGACCTTGTAGTTTTTGTGCACATACCTTTTTGTTTCCTTCATATGTAGTCTGCAGCAGATCCCAAGCTTGTTTTGCAGTGTCACAGTGACTAATCCTCAGCTTTTCACGTTCAGAGAGAGCAGTGAAAATGCTATTTTTTGCTTTGAAGTCAGCTTGAAGATCACGTACCTCTACGTCAATCCAGTCCTTCCGTGGCTTAGGAATAGAGACTGATGAGCCCTCACCTTTAGCTGGAATTATTGGTGTCTTCCAGCCATTTTCCACAATGTTCCATACATGTTCATCTTGTGCATACAAGTATGATTTCATGTATATCTTCCATTGTGTGTACTTTTCACATCCTCCATCAAACCATGGAGGACTATTAACAGATCCACCAGCAGCCCTATCTCGATATTGTTCCATCGTCCCTGCGATCTACTAGAATATTCTAGAACCCGCTCTGATGCCAAATGAAAACACCAAACAGAACAATATTGTGCTATAATCAATAGAACAACTTATCTATTAAATCACTATATTAAGAAGGACACAGAAATTGCTAATGCAGTGTAAACCTCTCCACTGAGGAAGCTTCACTGCGTGGCTTTTAACGTAGCCAACACGAAAAATCAATCCAATATGAATCAAATAAGTTTACAATATACAAGTTGTGTTGTTCATAACAAACACATTCACTTAGCAACAAATGCTAACTTGATTTATAACTGATCTAACTTTTGCTTGATTATCAATCTATCAACACTAGTCAATCAACTGATCTTCCTTGCTCTCAACGTCTCACTGATCTTTGAGAATGAATTATGAACGTGATAGAATATGCAAGAGAAACATGGAACAAGGAATGAGAGTTTTCAGAAAATGATTTTAACAAAACCTAATGGTTCAAGAGTGAACAATTTTATGCATGAAAAACTCTAACTACTAGCATCAGTTTCGAAACCTTTTATAAGGGAGGAAAACTCCCCCTCAATCAAATCTTTTCTTTAATCATCAAATAAGATAAATATGGAAAGATATCAAGACTGAAGTCAATACTTCCTATTTATCTGTTATGCATGCAAAATATACCAAATCAATTTATTCGACATGCATATCAATAAAAATCATCTAGGCATGATATGCAGTGGCGGAACCAGGATCTGAGACTTGTCTAGGCTAATTAGAAGTACACTAATATTTTTTTTTTTTAGGTGAAATCATGTTTGATTGTTCGGTCCAAATTGAGAATCTTTCAATAGGTTTTTACCCCCGATTGTTCTACTCTTGCTTCACTTGCAGACAATCAGTACATAATTGTATTGGCCTTCAAAATCTAGGAAAATTTATGTTTCCCCTCCTAATTCATCTTGATTCTAGTTCCTACTTACCAATTCCAAAGATTGTACATATATACTCCTTTCAAGAAAAGTCATGAACCTTGCTATGAGCTTTAAACCAGGACTCTCGGTCGAATTGAGGATTATCAGGATTCACAGGGTCGCCATAAAAGAAATCGGGAACCACCACGAAAAATCCAGCTGCATCAACTTTTTCTGCAGATTTCCTTTTTCAAAAGACAATGTGAAGTAGTAAGTAATGGATACAGTGCATTACTGAACTCAAAGTTGTATGGTAAACTTGGAATAAGACCCCAACTGACCATCTTGATACCAAATTTCTCAAAACGAACATACTTACATCATTCAAACATTTACCTTATTCTCATATTTCCAGAGAAAGATTGACCATTTTATTGATTACTAGAGTAGAGAAAAAGAAGGCATGCCATTGAATAAGAAAAAGGAAGGACGAATCACAATGCAGAATAGAAGAAAAGATAACCATACCTTAAACCAAAGAAAAGAATTGATCAGCAAAGAAAAGAAATCAACAACAAACCCATTTAACCCATTAAACCAATGAAGAGAGAATTGATCAGAAACACTATTTCAATCAACAAACCCATTAAACCAATGAAGAGAGAATTGATCAGGAACACTAATTCCATCAACAAACCCATTAAACCAATCAAGAGACTTAGCTAAAAAGAAAAGAAAGACCTTCCGTTTTGGAGCAACTCAGAAAACAAAGCAAGCTTGGATGGGGAAAGCGGGAGAAGATGACTGCAAGTCTGCAATGAAAATCAGTACAGGAAGAAGAACTCGACTCAATATCACGAAGAGAAGAACTGGCTGCATCTCATCGACCTGCTGGCTGTTGCGCCGCTATGCGTCCAAGAGGCTACTAGGCGAGGCTGAGAGTTCGAGGAGGTGAGGGAGACTGTTGTTTTTTTTTTTTTTTTCTCTGGCTGGTATGGGCCGCTGAAGGTAGATATATATCTATATATACTTAGAGGTTTTTAGCCCAAAATATTGTCTAGGCTTGAGCCCATATAGCCTTCTATTTGGTTCCGCCCCTGATGATATGACATGAATACCACTTATACTCAAGATCAGTGAGAGTGATCCTTCTTGATTTCCTCTTGATGATCCGATCTTGCAGACACCTTTGATTTTCTTTAAGTCTTCGAGCAAGTAGGAGACATACTCTCCTAGTGCTTTGCATCCTTTCTGATTTCCTCGTGGCTTTGAGAAATTCATATGTTGAATAGGGATAGTCCAATGTGCTTACATATTTAGATAATTATATGCAAGCCTCACAAATCATATATGTTCGCAACATAAACGAAGCTTTGCATATTAGTAACTGCCATAAATATCGAAAGTCTCTCAAGTTGGCATTTGCTGAGATATTGGCTGCAATCTGCATGCAAAGAAAAAGTTATCGATTGTCCTGCATGTTCTTGCATCGATCATTGCCATGAGAAACCAGCTCATATCGCTATGTCACTGGCAAGGAATCTATATTCATGAATACAATCAACCAAGTCCAACATTAGCTATGAAACCTGTGTACAAATTTGCTACAGTCGTCCCTCTGAACACCCCTGTGCACCAAGGTATGATATAAATTGTAAGACTTCCACCAGTGTTCAGAGCTTCAAAGCACTAGAAGAAGGAAAGTGCAGATATAAGGGAGATAAACCCGAGCAGGCGTGGCACTAGTAGTCTTAGGCCAATAGCATTTTTACACCTCAAGTAATTGCAATATTCTAGGAACAGGGTAGCCCAGCAAAAAGAAAAGGCAAAGAGAATATGCCAATACATAACGAGCTTATCTCTCTATTGGTGAGACATCAGATCTTGTGTTGACTTCAGTCACTTCACATTATTTTGTTCTAGTGAAAACCTGAGCAGAATGTCTGAAATTCTTTTTCTTTCCTCTGGTTAGTGAAGGAATTAAAGGATAAGATTGTTTCCCTTCACTTGTTAATGGACCTCTCTAGCCACGAAATCTATTTATTGAATTTTCATGCAAGAAATTAGCTTGATACAATAATACAAGGGCAAAACACAGGAGCAGTCGGATATAATTCTTCCTTGTTTGGTCGGATGTATACTTCACTAAAAACCCCAAAAGGAGGCTGAGAAAAGCTACTAAAGAAAACCAGGCCAGGATGAGGGGAAAAGATAACAATTATACATATATAAAAGCGAAAATTCTTCCACCCACCCAGGTGGGTGGTCACCCCATGTGCTGTCAAGAGATCTGGCCTCCTTACGCGACTAGCCAATGTAGGCCATTGGATAAGTCGTTAGTTAATAGACGGAGATAGTTGGCCAAAAAACTCTTCAATCAATGCGGTAAAAAACCAATGGATGGGTAAATGAAACACACGATTAAATCGTGTCTCTGTTTTTTCTTCCTTGTTTACGAAGAGGTCACGAAGTTTTGGGCGAATCCAAGCGCGAGCTTCGAAAGAACCCAAGAGAGAGGCTACCTGCATGGTGAAGTGTCTGAGCCCAACCAATGCGGTGATCCTCCTCCACAGTCGCTACGCCGGCCGCAAGGCCTTCATCGTCGAGGGCGTCGACTACACTGCCTCATCGCCGGAATCAAGAAGTAGCCAAACAAGAAACAGATCGTGTTTGATTTAGAGAGCGAAACTGAACTGCAGGAGGAGAAGGCATACCTAATCCGGAGTAATCTCCCACTGCCGCTGCGAAGAATCAAGCTCAATCCCCATGACCCAGTGATTGGTTGTGCTTTTTCCTGAGTAATTGATCTTCTGTGGGCTTTTCTGTTGGACTTTCATCACAAGTCTGCAACCATGAAATATGCATACAAGGTGTTTGATGGAATGCCTGAGAGAAACATTCTGTAAAGATGACGTGTGTAGACTTGGGGGGGGCAGACCTGTAGGTTACAGAGGAGGATTACAATCCTCAACAGAACACACTAGCATTCTCGTGATGATGAAATTTCACAGAGTTTGAAGATAGAGCAGTGGCAGACAAAAATCATTTCGCCAAGAGTAGTGTTCCTTGACTATTGCTTCGCAAATTCACTCTGGGATGTTGCCACAGGTCAACGAATTGGGTACAAGACAAACATAATCTGGACGCCAACAGGTGGCACAAGTGATGAATGCCAATTGCAATGGCAGTATGCATTGGTTCGCACAGAAGGGAATACGGGTGCTGCGTAGCTTTGGGTTGTTTTGGAAGTTCCAGAGGTTCAGAGCCAACTTGTGGCTTTTGCCTACATATATATAAATATATTTGAATGCCTACTTAGTGGCTTCAGCCTTCTAAGAACTTCAAATCAGGCCATCATACTTCTGCAATCTTTCGAAGATAACAAAGAAAATATGGTAGCAGTACTTTCTTTGTATCCAAGAATTAATGGGTCATTGGTAGCGAATGATGGCCCACCTACTATAAATTTTGGAAAGTTTATCTCCTCGTGGTATTGCTCCCCTTAGGGAAGTATAAGTGTTTAAAGGGTTGATGGTTTTGTTTGATGCTGAGATAACGGCGGATCGGGTTAATTTTGTACACAGTACCTACTAATACATTATAAATAGATAGATAATGTCAAATTTATTAATTTCATTTTTTTAGAATAAAATTGAAAATCGATAAATTTAACAAAAAGTTTATCACTACAAGGAAAAATTTAAGGAGTTAAAGTGGAATACATGAGTAAGGTAATATCAAATATTACTACTAATGTAATGTCGAATACATGGGTACATATCACTACTCGAAAAAAAAATTAAGGAATTAAAGAGGAATTATTAGAAATTGAGTATATGGTCTCGGTGATTGTTTAGAGATCTCGGAAATATTTTCTAAATTTTTCTTGATGTAAAATCTCCATTTTATAGGTTCGATAATAAAAGACGCGAAGTGACGAATCCGTGAGAATTTTCTGAATTGGGTATATACAGCCAAGAATTATATTTTGGTCAACGGCTCATGTCAAGCGGTGAGTTTATAGACGGCTCAGATTGCACCGTGTTAATTTCCTTTTCTTTAAATATTTTTATATAATTTTTGAAAATTGTAATAAATAGCTCAAGTTCCGAAAAATTTTCAGAAAATTCTCACGGATTCGTCACGTCACGTCTTTTATTATCGAACCTATAAAATGGAGATTTTACATCAAGAAAAATTTAGAAAATATTTCCGAGATCTCTAAACAATCACCGAGACCATATACTCAATTTCTAATAATTCCTCTTTAATTCCTTTTTTTTTTTTCGAGTAGTGATATGTACGCATTATTTGACAGTAGTAATATTTGATATTACCTTACTCATGTATTCCACCTTAAATTTTTCCTAGTAGTAATAAACTTTTTGTTAAATTTATCGATTTTCAATTTCATTCTTAAAAAATGAAATTAATAAATTTGACATTATCCATCTATTTATAATGTATTAGTACGTCCTGTGTACAAAATTAACCTGATCCGCCGTTATTTCGGCATCAAACAAAACCATCAACCCTTTAAACACTTATACTTCCCTAAGGGAAACAATACCACGAGGTGATAAACTTTCCAAAATTTTTACATTAATTGATATAGCTCAAACCCAGAAGAGTGTGAGAGCTGATAGATAAAAAAAATAAAAAAATTGTGAATAACTGGTTATGGGCATATTAGTTTTATGTGGTATTTATGGTTTAGGGTAGACCTAGTAAATCGAGATCCAAACGATAACGAAAATAGCTGAAATTTTGACGATACACATTTCTTCTTATCATGATAAAATCAGACGGTCGATTTTAATAAAGTTGATTTCCTCCACCTTGTTGCTTGTGAAAGGTTTATATTTTTATACACATAATAAACATGTTAGACCACATTAGTAGGCATATATAAGGATTTTGTGCGATCCAAAAAATCTAAACTAGAAAATCGATAAATGTGACATTACTCATCTATTTATAGCATATCAATAGGTATTATGTAAAAAAAGTAACCCGATCCACTGTCATTTTGACATCAAACAAAGCAGTCAACTCTTTACACACTTACACTTCCATAAGGGGAGGCATACCACGAGAAGATAAATTTCTCGAAAGTTTTACATTGGTTGATATATTTCATGCCCACGAGAGTGTGAGAGCTGGTAGATTGAAGAAAAAAAAATTGCGAATGACCGGTTATAAGCATATTAGTTTTATGTGGTATTTCTGGTTTAAAGTTGACCTAGTAGATCGAGACCCAAACGATGATAAAAATAGCTGAAATTTTGACCATATCCTTTTCTTCTTATCATGATAAAATTTAACGGTCTATTTTAATAAATTCTATTTCCTCTACCTTGTTTCTTGTGAAAGGTTTATATTTTTATACACATAATAAACAAGTTAGACCACATTAGAAGTCATATAAGGATTTTGTGCGATCCAAAAAATCAAAACTAGGAATCGATAAATGTGACATTACCTATCTATTTATAGCGTATCAGTAGGTACTAAGTAAAAAAATTAATCCGATCCACCGTCATTTCGATATCAAACAAAGCGATCAACTCTTTATACACTTATACATCCCTAAGGGGAGCTATACCACGAAGAGATAAACTTCCCGAAAAGTTTTACACTGGTTGATATATCTCATACCTACGAGAGTGTGAGAGCTGACAGATCGAAAAAAGAAATTGCGAATGACTGGTTATGAGCATATTAATTTTATGTAGTATTTATGGTTTAGAGTTGACCTAGTAGATCGAGACCCAAACGATGAAGAAAATGGCTGAAATTTTGACCATAACCATTTCTTCTTATCATGGTAACATCTAACGGTCGATTTTGATCATTTCTATTTACTCCACCAGTCCACCTTGTTGCTCATGGAAGGTTTACTTCTCGATATAACTACTAAACAAGTTAGATCACATTAGTATGCATATAAGGATTTTGTGCAATCCATATAATCAAAATTGGGAATCAAAAAAATGTAATCCACTCATCCAATGGTCGGCTTCTCCAAATTAAGTTTTCACCACGCAATCGCTTTTGAAAGTCATATTCCTATATGTAATGAACAAGTTATATATACAACACTACTAGGCGTATTGATATTATTTTCTAATAACCAAATCAGTTGATAAAGTTTGTTTTCAACTCTTTAGATGTATCCATCGAGTAGTTACATATGTCGTGTGAAATTAATGGCATGGTTGTTGGTGGATACATCATTAATCAACATAATAGTTACAAAACTTACATCGGTTACAAACCTAATAGTGACATCTTAAATTTTTCAAAATTTTTATTGAGGAGAAATCTCAAATTTAAAAGTTTGAAAATAAATTGTGTGATGAGCTCATGGGAATTTTTGGAAACACATAAAATATTTATTATGAATTTATGAAACTTAAAATTATAAAAATTGATTAAAAAAAATATAGAAAAGTGAGGTTGGAGAAATCTCATCCCCTTTTGGTTTTCACTTTGTTTTGTTTTTTGGTTCAATTTATAATAAACTGAATTTATTATCTCAAATTTGGTGGCAATTAGTGACATGAAAATCAAATGGATTTAATTTGAAAAACACATAAACATACACAGCCACCACAAAATTTCTTCACTCTTTCAAAATTGTTCCAGGCCAAAATTTCAAACTTAGTTCGGATGCTTCAAGAAATAAAAAGAAAAGGATTCAAATAAAAAAGCTACCACAGTGTATAACTATAAGTAATGCATCTAAGATGAAATCATGTGTGCATGTGCTATGTTTGATAGAGTTTTAACTGCATATAAGTAATTCTTTATCTACGTGCAGAGTTAAACCCAAAAACTATCAGCTTTAAGTAAATTGCATCACCAAATTGAACAAAGAACTTAGTATTGAATAAAACTCCAAATTATAAATCCAGGAGTAAATACAAAGAATAATCACACCGTAAAGTTATAGTCTTTAGCAGCATTTACCTTGATCCAACCAAACCCAATACCCTTTTACTTAACTAAACCTCCATAATAGCATCTACACAGAATGAAGAACTCAACCTTGATCAAATGGATATCCTCCTTCCTCCTTTTCGATAGGTCCTAGTAGATTAGGCAAATGCAATTCCTCAATAAGCTTCTCCTATTTCAATTGGGCTATTCTGGGCACGGCGAACACAAACACTTCTTCAGGTCAACCATGGTTTCCCACAATAATTGTTCACCATACAACATGCAATTAAATCAATAAACAAACAGATCATATCAAAATTCAGAACATCAATGGAAAAACCCTTGATCAACAACATGCAATTAAATCAATAAACAAACAATAATTCACACACAGAATAGAAGCATTTTAGGGCTCAATGCCAATGTCATCATGCTTTCTCTGCTGTGATTCTTGCTCCATTCTTACTACATTATCAAACTCCAAAATTCAATAAACATAACCCAAACAGTTCCATTATCAAACCCAAACTGTTATATCAGATTATTCCCAATACAAAGAGACAGAAAATGCACAAAAAATGGAAAAGCAGAAATACTAAAAGCAAGAACCTAAGAAGATTGTTCTGGTCCTGAAAGCGCAGCCCCAAAGATCAAATCGCCCAAAACCCAGTAACCCAAATAATGGAATCCTTCACAATTCCAGTGACTCGAACTCACTCGGATTTAATTTTCGCCAACTTGCGATTGTTGCCGACGACTATACCATTGACATAGGATCACACCAGACCGACAGGCTGTCTTATGAGCGATGGCGAAGCCTAGAGGCGGTTCGCTTGAGTTGCTCAACCGCCCATTAGCCCGATGCTCATGACGAAGTAGCCGGAAAGGGGAGGTCCTGATTCCGGGACGGCGTCGACTTCAACAAAAAGAGGGGAATCGGCGGAAGGCACCGAAGTAGCCGGAAAGGGGAGGTCCTGATTCCGGAACGGCGTCGACTTCAAGAAAGAGGAGAATCGGCAGAAGGCACCGATGCTGAGGTTTAATCAGCTTGATTCGATCTCTCCTTCCCAATTTCTGTGTCTCCTCTTCTCATTTGGGTTCTAACCGTTCTATCCGGCTGAAAATACTCTTATTTCTTTTTGTTTTAGGTTATCTCATATATCACGTGCAAGGGTGAGTGTAGTAAAACAAGTTTTACTGCAACCTTGACGTTTTTTTGGCTTAGGATCCTAACAGCGCGTGTATTGCACGCACCGTTGAAGACCCTAGGTGAGCACCCACCTGGGTGGGTAGAAGAAGCTCCGATATAAAAGATGAGTTAACTGTTTATTCGTAGGCAAAAAGACGACTGTACCCTCATTTGGATTTTTTTTACGCCTCTGCCACTGACCTTTTTTTCTTCTTCTTCTTCTCTCTTCTTCCAGAAGTCTCCTAGACCGACTTTTTTGCTCTCTCTTCTCTTCTCCGGGTTTTGCCCTCACTTTTTTTTCTTAACTATGGCTCTGCGATTCAGTCGTTCTTGAATCCTCTCTTTTTTTTGGGTTTTTTTGCTCGACGCAGAGAGAGAAGAGTGCAGAGGAGGAATGGAGAGAAAAGGAGAGTTTGTTTCCGCTGTGCCCAGTTGTTATTGCTGATGAAAAACATCCCCGGAGATTGGGGTTTTGATTGCTGCATCTCTTATGGCGATCTGGAGTTTTCAGCAAAAGAAGAAGGGGGTTTTATTTTCAGCAAAAGCAAACTTCCAGGTAAATTTGGATCATTTAGAGCTTTTACCTTCTTGGGCTTTTCTGAAAAATCGGATGACTCTGACCTTTTGTTCTGGGTAGAAAATATTGGACCGGAGGGTTGCTTTATATTAGAAATAGAAGAAAGTACTTAAAAGTTATCATACATGAAGTGTTTTCGTTAAAGACATGAGTATTTAAAAAAAGCCAGCTTTAGTGATAGTCATTGATTGCTGTATCTGCTGTTTCTAATAGTATGTTGAGTTCATTTTTTATCTAATGGATGGAATTTTCTTCCACTACTTTTGGATTTAATTCCTCTTCAAGGTTATCATTGAATTAGTATTTTGCAATTGTGTAGATCCTTTTCATGAAGTGAAGAGCAAACGTGAAAGAAGGAAAGAAGACAAAGCTTTGACAATGCAATTGTTGGCTGTGGCATGTTTATCCCTTGCAGCCAAAATGGAGGAGATTAATGTCCTTGATTTACAGGTTAGGCATTGGTCTCATTTTAATTTGATTTTTCTATAAGTTTCTGATTTAGTTATTTTGAGTCCTAAAGATTTGAGCTTTCAACCAGTGGCCGAGTCAAATTATGTATTTGAGGCAAGTAGTTACTCCATTCTCATTCATAAGATTGCTTCCTCCTTAAACTCAATGAGGACGAAATCCCACTTAAAGCTTCAATCTTTAGAGCAGTTTAATCAGTTTGAGCAAAACCAATGGTACCCAATTTTCCGTCTTTCTCAATTGTTAGAAATTTTGTAGCACCCAGTTTCCATATATTGCTCTAATATTATAAAATTAGTGGTGAGATAAAGAAATAATTGTTGTACCAATTATGAAAGTAATGCTGATGTTTGTGGTGGGTTGGAATTCAATGCAGGAATTGACTGCTTGGAATTTAAACCTTCAGAGTTTGCAGCAGCAGTGACCATTTCTGTAACGGGAGGAAGCATAGCATTAGATTACACTTAGAATTCAATCTCGGTGCTTATCCAACAAGAATCTCTTGATATTTCTTTGCAGACTTTCTTTATTATATATTGTATGTTGATCATTTTGACAATCATCTAATTGTAGCTTATCAATGGTGATTTGGATGAAGCAAGGAAAGAGCAAAAGTCAAAACTTTGAACATCAAAGACAAGATAATGTTGACTGGCAAGAGACTCCAGTTGCAGGTACATATCATTATTTGACAACCTCCTTTGGTAAAAAAACAATGAAAATAGCCTGTTGATATATACTTTCTTATTTAAAAGTTTATGCTACAATTAAAATTGATTGATTATTTTTCAATAATCATCTTTAGAGATCTAGGTAAAAGAACTTAATAAACTCTGCTAGAGATCGAGGTGTTGCATTTTACTATAGTAAACTTATGCCAAACACTATACAGGTAATGGATGTGAATGAAATCTCATTGCCTCTGCTTCACTTGCTTTTAGTTCGTACTTTCTGGATGGAAATTGCTAGCATGCTGATCTTTTTAAAGCTGTTTTAAGTTTGGCTGTGAACACTGAAACCAGGGTTTGTTTATTGTTTAATTTTTATCACATGTTTCAGTCTTCTCTCTCTCTCTCTCTCTCTCTCTCTCTTTTCTGTGTACTTATTTATAGTTTAGGTTCTTTATATAAATTATCTGCAGGATTGAGTTTGGTTCTGCATATATAAATTCAAAAGATTCCAGTGAATTCAATTTTTATTCTTTGGTTCGTCCATTGTATTATTCATGCATGTACAACATAGTAGAACATCAACATCATCATATGAGAATGATTTCCATGACTTGATGTACATGTATACGACCAAGAGAGGAATAAATGAAAGGAAACAAATGGTCATCTCAGAAGAAGTGAACCAACTGCTATTATGTTGTTGGTACTGACAAAATTACGACTAGAAGTTCCTCATCTGCATTCCCTTGGAGCCTTGAACATAATTTTTTTTTTTTGCTTGGTCTCAACTTTTAATGTTGATTAACTCTTTCTATTCATTGCTTTATAGGTTGGAGCTATTGTTGGACTTGATCAATATGTCAACTACTTCAAAATTCAGTAAGTTCTGGTGATTCCTAAAATATAAGTTTTTTTTTTTTTTTGGACCGACACTATCGTTTTCCCGTTGTTTCCCTTTTTCACTAGAAATTTCATTTATCGCTGAATGCCACTGCATCTGATTCTAAGATTTGTTAGTGACATTGGTATATTTGCGTGCCAATGATCTCACTGAGGACAGAGCCTAGAGTTTTATTCAGTACTAAGGGTCAAATTGCCAATGCATCTTAGTTGACAGAATTCTTAGTTTACAATGCTTTGCATACCAATTACCTTATTGAGGACAAAGCATAGAGAAAAGGCAATACCAAGATATATTGAGCCATCCCCGAAACATATTACTGCCCTCGCAAGCCTTCCTTTGTTATAACTTGAGGTTCACATGGGTTTTAGATCCTTTGCTTAACCAAAATTACACTGAAAGCAGTGCTGCAATTTGAATATGTGCCAAAAGCTTATATCTTGCTGCAATCTCATCATGAATTGATAAGATCCTACTGGTGTTCTAATATTTATATGAAGTTAATATACAAAACATTAAGATAGAAAATCTATTACATTTTGTTTCAATTTGGTTTGATAGAGTAGTAAAGCCTCCCTCAAGATCAGAATGGTGTGGATACCAGTGATTGTGATGGTTCTGTTTGTTTCTTACACCAGCATAATTCAATGCATGGAGAGCTCTCTCATTATCTTTGTTCTTTTAATGCTTAGTTTATGAATTGATTTTCTTGGTGTAAATTCACCTTCGCAATGATTTTGAGAGATAAAATTGTGGCTTATAGTTTGGTGCTTCTAATATGAATGTGTAGATTCTAAACTATAGAGGGCCTGTTTTTGGTTTTTCACTTAAACTTCAATATCTGTATGTTTGCAGGCTGAGGATACAACAGAGGATTAAAAGCGCAGAGCTCAGGATGTTAACCGAGGAGCAAGAAAATGAACTTCTGAACTTTACACCATTCATTCCATTGATGTCTCCCTTGGTGAGTTTCCTCTCTGAACTATTCTGTTTCTATTTTGATGATGCCCGCACTCTGTTATTAGTATTTAACTCGATGCTTAAAACTTTAAGATTGTATACAATGATATGTAATTAGAGAACGACAATTTTTCTATAATGCTTCATTTGGCAACTGATAATCTTTTGTACCAATGGTTCTTATATTGCTTTTTGAAGTTCGGTACTGATTATGAAAAGAACAATTTCAAAAGTATTAAGTAAAAAGTGAAGCAATATAACAAATATTAAGCTAATGATGTCAATAATAATGTCTTTTCCAGTTTCATTGACTGACTTGCTTTCCTGTCAAGTTGTAGTGAAGTTGATCCCATAGTAGCATCCTTCTCCGCAGGAGCAGTTGGACTGATCTCAGCACTGATGATGGTTGAAATAATAAGCAAAACACTGCAGGAGCATCGGAGATGTAAATATTGTCTTGGACCTGGTATAACCTTTATGTTCTCAACCCTTTTGAACTTCGGCCAGTTTATGAATCAAAGTAACAACAGATACTCACTTTCAGTTTTAACTAGAAAAATAAATAAATAGAAATAAACTTTTTCTCCAATGTAAATCTGATTTGACAACACCATAGGAATATTAATCATTTCCATATTCTCATTGCTTCTGCATAAATAGATCTCCTCTAGAAAAGCAGCAACATGGAATTAGTACTACATATATATGTTTTCTAATAAAACAATTGTCCAATAGGATTAGGTTAGAGTCAAATCAAACCTAGATATTATTTATTCTTTTATTAAGTGAACTTTGGTGTTTGCAGCTTATGGCTCATCTTCTGATGCAATGACTATAATCCAACAAAGATCTCCTGTTGTTAAGGTACATTAGAGCGTTTTTACTGTACATTAAAACTGTTTTGCTTTCCTGTAGTAGTGCTCTACTTTTGAATGTTTTGAGGGGATCACATTAATTCTATCATTAAAATGATAATTCTAAGTAGGGGATGATGATTGAATTTGCTAAGAACTCAGTTGATTATGTTACTGCCAGCGCCCAGCGGAAAGAAGCATGTTATTGTGTTTTCAAGCTTAAACTTTCAGGGGTGGCAGAGAATTAATGTACCTCCTTTGTGCTCTATAGCTTTACATGACTTCTTCTGTTAGTAAATATGCAAGCATTCTTTTTTAATATAAGTCGATACTTACTTGCAAAGAGTTGCATTCTTTTGTAATGTGTCAAATGACAAATTTTTCAGTTATTGATTTTAGCTTACGATTGTGATCATTACTACAAATTTGAGAAAAGAAAAACCCGCAGCATCGCATTGTGAGGCCCTGGTATCGAATTGATCCTACAGCCGCAAAGTAAGAGGTACTATTAAGTAATATAGTTGTGACAGCCAATCAGCCCCTAACATTTTGCTAGCTTTTTGTTACACCTACATATTAGAATACTCCTAATATTAATGCTCTATATTAAGAATATCCTGTAGGTAGATTACTAATCCTAGGGTTTTTTAAATAAACATATTCCAGTTTATTGCTTTTATAATTCATGTTTTGTCGTCTCTCACCGGTTATGGATTTGTTGCGTGGCTTCTAGAGAACTGATTGTGGAAGAGAGAGAGAGAGCGAAAGAGAGCCAGAGAGAGGAAGAAGACCTGCGTTTTGGAGGAAGACCTCCATCCATCTGGGTTTGTTTTGAGATCGATCTCAATTATTTAGGGATTGCTGATAGGTTTTCCATTCGATCGAGAGCACCTGGTACTCTTTCTGCAATCTTTGATCCTCCAAAATTTCTATTTGTTTTAGAATTGAAATCAATCTCTATTTGATGTTTGCTTTGATGTTTGATTCTGGGTTCAATTATTTGGGATCGATCCTTCTTTTCTTTTGGGTTCAATCAATGTGATCGCTTTCCTTAAAAAGATTGTGGGAATTGATCATGGGCAATTGGGCAAATAACATGGCAGAGCTAATAGTTTTGTTGGTTTGATAGTTATCATGCTCTGAACCATTTTTAGCAGAGGATTCTGAGTAAGTGGGAGATATTCTAGCTAAAAATGGGTAGCAAAGCGGAAGAAAAATAAAATCGTGAAAAATTGTTGTTTAGTTTGTTCCGCATTAAATCATGGCATAGAAATATTGAATTATTTTGTGTTCGTGATTGATCTGATTACTATTGTATTCAGCTGATTTTAACTATAAATGAAATTTGTCTGCAATCTCTGGCCATTTTACATTTGGTTTAATTTTAGTTGTTTTGCTTTTATGATTTTATAGTTGTTTTGTCTTGCTTTTGCAGATTTTATGCAAAAAAGTATTAGTGCCGTTTATCTGCTGCTGTTCCATTGTCTGTTAGTTAGTATTATCTTGGTTTCCCATTGTCATTCAGGTATAAACTAAAAAGTTTATCAGAGTGTTTGTTTATTGACTTTATGGTGTCTACAACTTCAACTGTTGTTATTTTATGTTTGCAGATTTTGGAACCAGTTTGCAGTCAGATTCCTTGAATCTTTTGGATCCAGGTATAGGTTCTTTGAAAACTATGAACCATCTATGAATTCCTTTGTTTTATTTACATTTCTGCATTTGGAATTTATCCATGATCAATATTTTGTAACTGCTTATTATTCATTTAACATTCACACACTAAAAGATAGCTAGCTTATATCGTTGACGCTGCAATTGCTTAATGATGTATGACCTACAATAGATCAATCAATTTTATCTACTTCGATTAATACTGTTTGTATAGGTGCGGTTTGTGAAATATTTTCATCCCAATCTTGCATATGTGGTTGGTGAATGAAAGTTTGCAGATACACTGATGATATATAGTGAATTATACCTGATGAATGATCATTTTAAAATTTAGTGATGGCTTCAAACATCGCAAAAACAAAAGGCAAAAGATATTTGCAAGTTGATCATACGGAACATCATAATAATCAAGAAATGGGTCGTCGCATCAAATCAAAAAGATGGATGCAAGGTCAGTATGCTTATTTACTGTGTTAGTTTGGGCAAATACTTTTAGCAATATATCGTTACCAATATTGATAACTCCGTTCATAGTATGTGAACCGATGATGATAGAAGCAGATCACGTTCGACAAATCAACAATCGAGTGAATGTAGACGCCAGTAGCATAAATAGACTCCGTAAGTACAGTAATTTATATGATGTTAAAGTGTTCAACTATATATGTATGTATGTGATTTTGAATTGTTTCTTATCTCAACCAATCACGGTAGGACAAGAGGAGGTTGCAGAGATCAGCAATGAAAATGTCAACATATTGCACCGTTGTGACAAACGAATTAGAAGCAACCAACTTAGTGCAACTTTGCTTGCGGATCAGAGATTGTATGCTGACAGAAATTCAAATGCTAGCAGTACAGCTACAATCGGTGAGTACAGCAATTTATACAGTCGTTCCATTTAGTTTTGCACTGTAAAATCTCATGTTCGTAGAACCTCTTGAAATCAAGGTATAACTGTTTGATGCAGCAGTTTTATATTAAATATATAAAAGTTCAAATATATTGATACAACTCTTAACCGATAGCACTTTGAATTTACAAAAAACTTCTGTCTAAATTTTGGTCCACGTGTACTATAAGAAGATCACAATGTAGTGTTTCTACATGTACTATCAGGGAATAACACTATTAATTTTTTTAACAACTTACTTACAAGCTAATGATGCAGAAAATCATGATGGTGAACAAGAAATGCAGCAGATGTCAAGTGATGAAAATTTCAGCACTGTTTTTGATCTAGATAGGGATGATCAAATCAAATCAAGAACATCAAAAAGAAGGAAACAAGGTGAGTAAACATTATCAAGCTTACCATCTGATTTGTATTCACAAATTTAAAGTAATTAATATTATTGACATTGTGTATACAGTATCTCGATCAGCAATGGTGACAGAGAATCAAGTTGCAGAAACCATTAATCAAAACGTTAGCATATTGGAAAACCATGACAGGCTGGAGGTTGCCCAGATTATAGGTATACCTATAATCATCATAGATGTGTTCTTGCAGCAAGTAAGCTGCAATAACGAGACATATTGATTTTATTTTGCAGATTTGGGGAACAGTTTGCAGTTAGATTCGTTAACTGTTATTGATCCAGGTAAACAAATTTTTGAGGCTATGCATTACAACTGTACAGCTTACTGATTGTATTTTTTTTTTTGTTTTGTTTTTTTTTTTTTGTTTGATGAGAACTGATTGTATTTGGTTTGTAATTATATTTTTGCAAACCTGCTGGCTCTATCTGAATTTTTGGTTTGTTTGATGAGAACTGATCAGTAACATGTACCTAAAATGATTCACATTGACATAAGTGAGATCAAAAAAGATAAAGTAGTGTACCTAAGTAGATGGTTGGATTTTTCCTAACCTGAATCTGCAGGTACTATTAGCTTTGACTATGATAGAGTCAAAACCATGAGAATTTGAAATCTTATCTATCACATCAAATATATATTACATAACCCGTTTCGTTTTGCATTCAATCTTATGATATCCTCTGTTTTCTTGATTTGCAATTTGTTCTAATTCACTCTTCTTGCAGGTTTTGCTTATCACTGGTGGAGATCAGTTTTTCTGTTAACAGTCGGTGCTTTTTTTACAATCAGGTTATCTTCTTTTCCTTTTACTTTTCATTTCATGGTTATTCTCACTTTCCTTTTCTCATTGATGTAAAAAACTCTAACTCTTTTTCTTTATCAGCTCAATTCAGAGACACAACTGTTTAAATGTAGCTAACCCACATATTTGAAATTATGATCCGTCAAACACTTATTGATGATCGCACACACATAAGCCAGCAGTACATATCTGCATAACAACTTTAGCACAAATTGATGATCGACTTGAAAAATAGCACATAGATATATGGCTAAAGATATAGCTGCATGTATCTAAACAATCAATTTTACAACTGTCCTACATTCTTGCATGCTTAGTTTAGCCTAACTTCCAAAATTGAATTATTCTTCATAATAATAGCATTACAAGATAGTCTGTTTCGTTAGCTCTATTCTTCATAATAATATACAATCTTTTCTATAGATAAGCATCTAAGCATTCTTTCTTTGTACTATAAGAGTCTGTTTAATGTGTATTGATCTGATTTGGTATTTCAAAGAGTTACTAAGAATCCTCATTCTATATCAAATAGTTCTTCAGAGCAACTTTTCAGTGTCTCTCTTTGTATATCAAATGAGTGCTTGGCTGGGATGTTATTTTTGGCTTATATGTACTGCTGGCTTATGTGTGTGTGATCAGTTTCGATATAGCAGATTTGTTCAACAAAAGTTGGGAGGGCTATCTGCCTAATTGTGTGTTGATATGAAAAGATGCAGGCTGATTTATCATTTGCGGATGAAGCATGACCAGCGTTTCACAGTTTACCAATAGAGCAGCGCAGAGGTACTCTTCTCACAGCATCAAAAGTTTTCTACATGAGGTTTTAATATGAGGGGATTGATATGATGTTTTTGTAGTAATTTGTTATTATATTTGAAAGGACATGATAGAGGACTGGTTAAGATCTGCTATTGTTTATTTTGTTTAAGTGAAGAATTTTATATGATATTTTGTTATGTCTGATCACAGGGGTGATCAATTAACAAACTAGCCTGTTTGTTCAATTTTATAGACATGTTGATATTCAAAAGACACCTCTTTGGTCAAAATTATAGACATGTTCACATTGATCAGGTTACCCTGTTTTAAAACATTAGTCGAGTCTGTAGACATGTTCACATTGATTGAAGTACCCTGTGTTGAAACATTGTCTCCAACATTCTTTCTATATCTATAGGCTATTCTGCAACTTTGGTAATTGCTACAAGCATGGAAATTTACTGAACTCGCATTTGGTTTCGCAGCCATCAAACTCTTAGATAGAATTTTAGCCTTTTCGGACATCCATCACTATTTCATAGGATATTCTTCTTTTCTGCTGGTGGAGCTACAGGTGATGTCACAGCTCTACAGGTGATGTAACAGCTCTACAGGTGATGTAACAGCTCTACAGGTGATGTAACAGCTCTTCTACAGAAAGTAATAAAGAGCTTAATAAATGGTAAATTAAAATTCTGACAAGAATGAGATATTCTCTCACTTTCTGTTTTCATTGCAGATTAACATTCACTTCAAGATGTTTCCATTTGAACAGGGTATGGAATTAGATATGTATTGCCTTTCTTTTGTTCAAGTATGTTACATCTCATTATAAGCTGCACCTCAAGTTTCTTTTGTTTCAGTATGTTATGTCTCATTAATTTATCCTTTTTTCCAGCTCTGATACTGTTACTAGATTTACTGCCCTTCGTCTGTCAACCATCTAGACAATTTTACCTCCTTTGTAGGTAATAGTCCTTGAAAACTTTGTCTTCCATCTATTTCCTCCTTGAGATATACCTGCACCCTTTTATGTTAATTCCTTTCTCTATTCCTTTTCAGGTAATTCAAACTTGGAACTGTCCATGGGGTCAAAGCTTTGAAGTTAGTTTCGATATTATAATCTTAGGAAAAAAAAAAACTCGATATAAATAGTTGAAACACCTATCAATCGCATTGCTCATGGTCAACGCACAGAAGCATTAGTTTTGTATGGAAGTAAATAATTTGCTACTCTGGGCCAAAGTATGTCCCCTAATTTCATCCCTATCATATCACTACAATCTCATACAAAAAATATAATTTCATTTAATCTCCTATGAACTAACTACAACAACTTTGATATTGTAGACAAGATTTCACTATCAAGCACAGGAAACAGTTTCTACTTTCTAAATCCTGAAATTCCAGAAGGATATCGAGCGGCGTCTCTGTAAAGGCATTCCTAGCTTTCCCAAGCGATGAAGTCGTGGTAAGTAAACGTCCCTTTTTTACATAATATGATCAAGCATTAAGTATCTTATCCAAAACAATAGAACCTAACAACAAACAATTTTATTTTAAAAGTATTTTGCCGAGATACTTTACACCTAAGTTTCATATGTTGCCCTTATCTGCATCCTAAGTTCAAATATTGAAATATTCTCTTATGTATGTCGGAATTTACACTTAGAAACTCTATTGATTTGTATTAAAATCTTATGATTTACAGTAACAGCCCGTCACAACCAACATTAGCTGCAGAAGAATCACCTTGAAGGACCTATGTGAACATTTTGTTTGAACTACAAATGTAGCTATTTTTGTTGACACTAACCAGTTTCGTATAGCGAAACAGCTTTGGTTAGGAGATCAATTTCGTAACCAGATTAAGATACCATATTCTACGGTATTTCCACTTTTGTAAAATTACTGTAGAATATTCCGTAAACTATGAATGCAAAAATTTGACGAGGAAAAAAAACCCGCGGCGTCGCGCGGGCATACATTTCCTAGTATTATTAATTTCTTGGAGTGAATGAGTCCGAGTAAAGATAACAATATCTAAACAAAAAGCTTAGAGATTATTCACAAATTAAGTAATATGTTGAAATAAATATCTGAAGCACAGCAAGACTAAAGGACTAGCCTTTCCCGGCTCCCACACTGACCCTTTCTGCCCAGGACTTGTAGATGGTTAAATCATGCTGGCTCAAGATAGAAGTGACTATGAATGAGGAAGCCGGATCATGTTATGATACACCGTGACTGAAATCTTGTTCAGCTAGAGCAATCAGGGTCAAGAGCAAGCTGGACTGTAGTTCAACTACATGCTTGGGTGAGACACAATGCAAATGAATTAGGCACCAAGCTGTAGCAGGTTTCCAGAGTCCAAGATAGGAGAAAAAACAGGTGCAACTTAAAGCACCCGCTATATAAGAACCGGTGTCATGTAAATGGCTTGCACCTAGTCATGGTAACTTTGATTGCTTGTACAAATTTTTGTCCAGCGTATGTGCAGCCACAGTAGGGACGTCTAAGAACACTGATTATTGTCATCTCTTGGAGTATCTATAATGTATATTCGAATATTACCTTTCTTTCTGTTTAGGCTTCTTCAGCATCTGCTTTGATCTTTTCCTGTAATCAAGACAGAAGACATAAAAATTTGCCTGCTTCGGAAACGGAAGTGCTTTTTTTACAATACCCAGTTAAGTAATGCATGGAAAGTACTCCACTAGTATAAAGAAACTACCTCTTAGCGGGCTTGCCACTGAAACCAGTTACATCCTTCATCATCTTTTTTGGTTTTTTTCTGTAATCAACACAACCAAGATGCACAAAATGTCACCACTTTGTAGGCTGCATGCCATGCAAGTAAGTAGTCTTTTGAAACAACTTCAAGATAATTAAGATATTACCTCCTAATAGGTTTACCGCTGAAACCAAAAACACCTTTCATCAATGAGCTTACATCCATAGAGCGCTCCTGCATGATTTTGTCATGGTATATTTTGCCCCCAATCTCAGTGATCTGTTCCTCCACTTCTTCCAAAGTTTGATCCACGTGGAGTTGAAGCTCCCCTTTCCTAATTACAGTAACACCAAAGCCATTTGCCTTGGCATCTCGAAAAACATCCTGGAAGGGGGTTAAGTGGACAGTTATGTATACATTTCAACAGATAAAGAAAAAATAGACAAAAATATAAATATAAAAATAAAAAATAAAACAACAGGAAATCTTACTCCCATCATCTACATAACTAGTACAGAAAGGAACAATTGACCCTACTCTCAGAAAAGTGATTCAATTTGAGACTGGAAAACATATTGAAGTCAAAAAGCATCAAAACTTGAGTTTCTTGACATATAGGGAAAACTTGCATATGGCAATTTGCAACAAGTCAGCATTAAAACAAATTAATTACCTTAGGTGGCTGGGGAACAACAAATGCGTGGCCATTCCCAAGCATTTCCATTTGAGCTTGGATGATATAACAAAGGTTTTTGCAGTCATGAGTGTCCTCAAAACCAATGATATGATACGGCTTCGGTTCCAATTCAAGATCTGCAGCCATCTCCAATGAATAAAATCCTATTCTTTGTTCTTCATTATCATCTGTGTACAACTCGATGCACTGGAAAACAGAGAGAGAACAAACCATTTACTGAGTATCTTTCTTATAATCTGGGAATATATACATACAAAACTTAAAATCAAGTGGTTAATTAGACTATTCGATATTGAAAGTGAATTAAACCACCTAGAATTTATACCATGCTAGACAACCATTAGACTCCACAAATTTCAAGTATGAGGAAACGAGCTAACAGAGCACAAAACTCAAAATGCATATCTGGCTTACCAACACATAAGGAAGATCTAACCACCACAAATAATCTTCTTCCTTCACTTCTGCATATTCACGGTATTTGCTCACTACAGCTTGTGGTCCAAACAATTCCATCTCTCTCTTAAGCTTGCTAAGTTTCTTTTCCATGAACTCCTTACTTTTTTCAGGCATGTTGATCATAAACTCAGCAGCTTCCTGTATTTCTTTTTCAGTGATCCACCGATCCAAATCCTTCCCCATGTCCTTCATGGTGGTTTTTATTTCTGGGTCTGTCTCTGCATTGTAGGATTCCACAAATCCCTGGGACCATTTCTTTGTGTGTTGCCAAAATTCCTTCCCTGATTTTTTACCAGCTCTAACAGAACCGTCACTAGCTTCTATAACCGTCTTTGAATCTGTTTTATTCGTCTTCCTAGGGCCATTGGCTGATGAGGAATTTGGAATATTCTCATTGGATTGGGCTATTGACTTCTCAAAAAAGTTCTCATCTTTCTTGACGGGATGTGAAATCCCTGCATTTTCAGAAAAAATTGCCTTCCGCTGCTCTTGAAAATAATTTAAGAACTCAGGACTCTTCTCGATAGGAGGACCTTTCCAGCGTGGTATAATTTTTACTGGTGGGTCATGTATGCTGATACCATCTACATGTAAACAAAAATTTCTATCAGTACCAGCACTTAGAATTCTGAACCCGTGTTTACATATATACATTTAAAGAAATTATGTCTCATTGCTTGGTAAAGCTTAAACCTCAGCTACCAAATTCCTTGCCAAAGGAGCAAGAGTATGTTAGCTCATAACTGGCCTAACAGGCAGTACTGGCATCTAGTTATTTAAGGAACCAGTCTAGCAAACAATTACTAAGAATGAGAAAACTAACATCAGAACAGACTTTCTTGTACTGGTGGTCATAATATTTAATGATTTCAGCATATTGATAATTATACACAATTAAATGAATCCTTTTGTATTCAAAAAATTACGAACAACAACAAAAATAGAAATACCTATATGCTCCTCAGTTCCAAAAAGTGGATCAATAGCTAATTGAGCAAAACAATTAATTACCTGCCCCATAATCGAGATTTTCAATGTTTGAGTGGAGCCACCCATGCAGTTTCGACAGCTTTTGATTCTCTTTCTCAACTTTCTTCTCAAGACCCTTGAAGAATGCAACCTTATCTTCAGCATCCATCATATAAAACGGATCCTGCCCTCCCAGCTCATTTTCTCGGACTTGCAAAACAATTTCCCTAAGACTGTCATCATTCATCCATTCCAGTTCACTTTCATCATCCTTATTAGATCCAAGATCTGGTATATTGGTACTTGATTCTTGATCTTCGTTTTTTCTTGAAACCATGTAATTATCTCTAAAACCAACTCCAATCTTCAAAACTATGGGCTCAAATTCACTAAAATTTTCCTCTATCCAATTCTCTTGTTTCTGAGATGGTTCTGTCAATGAAATACTACCATTACCTTCATGATCTAATGAAGCTTGGCGCCTTTGAACTTCATCAACAATGTCTCCCTCCTCTCCTTCATCACTTTCTTCAGGTTTATCAATCATTATATCATCAAATTTCTTTTCCTTTGGACTACAATCTTTGGAAGCATTTTTGGCAGGTGGAGAATCTGATGTTCCAATTAGAATCTCATACATGAATCCATTGTTGGCCATATCCCCTACCTGGTTCTCATTTTTATCCCTTTGTAGCCTTGAAAGAGCATCACTTCCTAGAACAGGTTCAATCTGGCGCTCTTCATTTTTGTCACGTTTCTTAGAAAGATACTCCCTAGCTTCTTTCACTGACCTTATGACCCTTGGTTTTACTTGAACAGAACCATTCTTGGCCTTTTTTGTATCAACTAAAGGGGCATCATCTGCCAAGTCTAGATTCTCTTCACTATATTTCTGGTGTTTAGTGCTTTGCATATCATCTGAAATTTCTCCATATAAAGTACTAGAAGATTGAATATCCTCATCCTCATCAGAGTCCAACTTACTAAAATCTGCAGTATTATTATCACTACCCATAGCTTGTCTGCAATCTCCGTCCAAAAGGTTAGTTAGAGTATTCGCCCCTTCTTCTGTATGCTGTTCAACAACTTTGGTTTCATCAGAAAACTCATCATTCACAGGCTGAGTTTCTTTCTTATCATTACCAACCAAGGAATGTTCCATTTGCTCAACTTCACGTGCTTTCCTGGCCATATTTTTTATCTCCTGCACTTTAAGATCAAATTCTGATGACTTACTGGTCATGGAATTTGAAGAATCTTGTAAAGCCAGCTTACCATTTGACGACTTTGCGCTCACAATAGTGTTCATAAGTTCTTTCCTATCTAAATTAGGCTTTTCAAAAGAATCCAGTGGCACTTCTGATGATTCTTGAACAACTTCCACTTCCAGGCTGCCCTTTTCTAACACCTCTTTCGCCTGTCTTGCTTTCATCTTTCTCATCATCATTTCCTTCTCCAATTCCGTGTATTTCTCTTCTTTATTTCCAGAACCAAACAACTTCTTCAATGCCCACAACGCAATCAAAACATACACCATCATTCTCCCAACTCTAGATAGCTTTGGCAAGAAGTCCGGTTGGAGAGTAAAACCCTGAATTGTCTTCACAAAACCCGACTCCTCACCCTGAACAACAAACTTGGCTACTGAACTATTCCTCGGAATCACATTTGCCCCACTCTCCATCTCCCTAGCTAAACTCTCTGCCTGCAAAATCTTCAAGTTCACCTCCGGCGATCCCTCTAATCCCCGCCTCTCAATTCGGCTTCTCCTCAAGATCTCATCCTCATTAACCAAAACCCTTTCCACATTACCATCAGAACCTTGATAAATTGTAAAAATCTGGCCAGAACCAATCCCCCAGTACTCACTATCTCTCTTATACTGTTCAATCCAACTCTCCAATTTTCTCAACAAAACAGATTCACCAAAACCTTTTCGACTCGACTCCTTGAATTCACTAACTTCAGCTACACTATCATTACTAAACTCACCCTCTTTCACCTTATCATCAGCAACCCAATTACTAAACTCACTCTCTCTTACATTATCATAGTTCAATTTACTCTCAGAATCATCAAAATTGCTATTCAAAAGCTGAAAATCAGAACTTGGGTTTAAAGGAACAGAATTCTGGTTCACCTTTCGGTCTTCAATGAGCTTCTTCCTCAGCGAGTTTCTGCGGCTCGTGGGTCGACCAAATTGTGCGAAAGCTTGAAACTTTGTGCTATTGCATGAAGGCAAATAGATTGAAAATGATGGGTTTTTGCTGGGTTTTCTGTATCTAAATGTGCTCTTCGGGTTCCAAGACTTATTGGGAAACCTGGTAAGGAAAGGTGGAGTGAAAGAGAGACTGTTGGGGTTGGTTGGGGTTGAAGAATACAGAAGCTCCATGGATGAAGATAGAGAGGTTACATAGAGGTTTGCCCAGACTTTGGAGAGGTTTTAGGCTTTAAAAATTGACCCTAGCCGGTTAGCCCCCGACTGTCTCCAACTGGTCGAGGGCCACATTTGTTCTTTTCTAATCAAATTTATAGTTTTATTTAACTATTATATAAATATAGTTTTATTTCTCAATACGTGGAAAAATTAAAATAAAAATATCTTTAATTTTTACTCGGAGATACTGAAATCAATGGCATACCTATTAGGTTTTGATCATTTAGGGTTAGTGTTTCATACCTATTGTAGAGAGATGTCAAGTAAGGTTTAGGTGACAAGGGGATTGGACTGTTGTCGATGGTGGTGAGGGTTTGCGGCTTTTGTTCTTGGTTTTAAGAATTGGACTGGTGCCGATAGCTTGAAAACTGCTGAACCTAAGTGGTTAACATAAAAAGTTTCGAGGTAAGCATGATCTAGAAAGTTTCATAGGACTGATTTCGTAGGAGTTTATAAATGATGGAATTTACAACTCCATCAATTAAAATTCCATTAATTGCAAATTCTATTGTTTGGTTAATCTATTTAGGATTTAGAATGTGTAATAAAAGTTTAAAACAAATAAAAAAATCAAATGAAAAAAGCCTTGTTTTGAAAATAAATAAAGAACTAAAAATTTAATACCACGAATGAATTCAAATTTCAAAATGACATTTATTTTGGTGGAAATTGAAGTGAAGAATTCGGGCAATGAATTCCTTAGTTTTTTATTTTTTCACAAAAAAATTTCAAATTTCAAATATGAGAATGTCAAATGAGGGAATCGATCAGTTTCTATAAATTATGAAGTCCTCACTTTTAATTAAATTCTATCATCTTTTCCCTCATCCAAACACACCGAGTCTTAAATGGTGAATCATACTGTACATTTCTTATCAATATTTTGATTGACATAGCAAAGCCAAAGTTGCTAGAGACAAGCTCTCAAACTCTAAGCAAAGCTAGGTACTAAATCAACTAAGACGCCATGGTGCTCTAAATTAACTGTCAAAGTATAACTTGATTCCTAAAAGTGGTCTTGCACTTTTGGCATTTTGATAATTCGTGTTGACTGTTATGAAAAAAACAAAGAGCTAGTTCGTGTTGACTAATGACAGAGAACAGTCTTCTTAAGTTATAATATTTGATATGGTCTAACATGACACTTCTATATTTTGTTTCCTAGAACATCCACTTGATTCTATATTAGCAAGATATGTATATATATGCATCATATATATATGTCAGACGAATATATAAAATAAGAAGGGGGGGGGAGGGGGGGGTGTTGGGGGGGAAGGAGTAATATTTCCTCACAGTAACACGTTGAGGCAAATGGACTGGGATCAATTTGATATATAGGGTTCTGTAATCAATTTAGAGCACTTTTGCAATTTACTTTGGGATTGCCCACTTTCTTTGGATAGAAGTAACTCATTTTAAATATCTCAATATTCCATGAATGCTAATAAACTTGAAATATAACAAAGGCTGATTCTATTGTTTTCTGAATTTCCACCCCACAATTCCAGAAAGATGGTGAAGTTTGGTAGTAGGTGCTTGTTTGGCAATGCCAAATTTGTCATTGGGGGACTCGTCATTCTTTTCCACTGCATTACTTTGCGATGATGAGTATTAACTTTCCGTGGCGACACAAGGCTCATATTGATCCTGAAACTCATCCTATGACAAGTGAAGATATATAGCAGTTCAATTGTGACGAGATAGAAGCTATATGGTAGGATGCATGTTGCGCGGATCAAATGCTACAGGTTATACAATACAAGGTACTAATTGTTGAAATTCATGGTAAGGTTGATAAAAGCTAAAGAAATCCAGAAAGAAAAGCTATAGGAGCTACTGAGAATGAAGAAGAAGAAGAACGAGAGAGAGAAAGGGAAAAACTGATATTGAATATTGACTTGTGGTGGTAATTTGTTTACAAAGATGACTCTCTAACAGTAAAGGATAAGTCCCTATTTATACTAACTTGATGTTGACCTTGACTTTGACCTATACTCTTAACACTAATTAATTAGAAAATTTTGCATGCATACCTTAAGAAACGGAGAGATGAAGTGATTAGGAGGTGGCCACTGAACTGTGGAAGCTGAGTCTCTTGCTTTATCCACTCTCAGTTTCTCCAGTACTAAATTTACTTGCTCTTTCACTGTTTATCTCTTTCATTGGCCAAAAGCCCAAAACCCAGCTTTATGATCTAAAAAATCCTTACAATAATGAAATAATTGTCATGAATATCTGGTTCACTTTCCAAGCAATCCGGAACCTCTCAATCCAAGGAATGGCGGGAAAGGGGTTGTGATTTCTCTGGTGCGACCTGTCATTCAAGCTACCATTTTCCATGTATTCATAAAGTAGGTATGATCAGGGCATGCACCAAGAAGGAGAATAGCTGTGTTCCCTCCGCCACTGGTCATATAGCAATATAGCATCCTTTCCTCCCCCAACATTCAGAGATTAGGATTTTGATCATGAATGGTTTCATTTTACTTTGCTTTTGTCTTAAGATGTTTTGGTTGATAATTGTAAGAGCTTTAATTCGCTGCCTTGGCAGGGAAGGACAATATATGGCATCGAAATGAGAGTATGAACCAACGGATCCACATCTGTGCCTAAAAAAAAACAGAATGTACGAGTTAATTTATACGTAGTAAGCACCATCACTGACATGGTACATCATCATATTACTGCAATGATTGCAATACATGAATATATAGCCTCATGTATTAGACACCCCAAACACAAACAAATAAGAAATAGAAGCAATAAATCTACCTCAAGGGACTCCATGAATGTCATCCATTAGGCATAGCAAGAGGAGGAACTCCAAACTCATTTTAACCAAGATCAGGCAGTGGCTCCAATCAGCAATGTGATTTGCAGACAAATTCTTCTCTGTAGATGTTGCCGATCGAGAACACATGAATCAAACTTCTTCATTTACATGCAAGTACTAACAAGAGTAGCAAGAGGATGACAGCTAGTATTGCTGACATGATTGATGAGATGGACAATTACAGCAGAATCCATCTGAATCAAGATATGAGACACACAGCAAGGGTAAGACTGTATGAGCTAGCGATGCTAGAGCAGAGACCACATACATTTCTAAATTTCTAATATCGATATGATTATCTGATTAATTTGCTTTACAAGGGTACAATGTATATGTCGATAATGGAAGATGTTAATTAATACTAATACTGCACTCATGCATGTTAATTATATGTGTCATCCTCTCTGTGTAATGACCGATCATATCTATACAGGTTTTGGTGTAGTTATGGTACATCCATAGTCATAATCTTCATCTAAAATTTCATAACTAATTACAACAACTTCATCACTGAATTATTTTTACAATAATTAATGTAAAAATAGATAATCTTTGTTTTAGATATAGTAACTACTTCATGTACAACTTGTTATTACTGCTTTTTGAACTAATTTACAAATGTTACCACAATGTGTTATCATATAGGTAAACCACCACGCATGTTCTCACTGGTGTAAAGAAGTTCTCCCTTGCGTAATTAAAGTAATATATTGTGTAATATCCATCGTCAAAGTTGTAATTACTTTCAGTCGATGTAATTTACCACAAACTACAATAATTGATATAAAAACGATAGTTTTTGTTCAAATTGTAGTAATTACTCCATCTACAACCTATGTACTAGTTTATGGACAATTTAACAAGTGTGACAACAAATTTGTTGTCAGAGTGGTAAATCTTTATGTTTTTGTCATTAATGAAATGATTACTTCAATAATCATGCATTTTACCACAATCCACGTCAATTGATGTAAAAACTGTAATTTTTGTTCTATTTGTAGTAATTACTCCACCTAACTAAGAGCATCTTTAGCAGACTCTCTATTTTAGCTCCTTAGCTATTTTGGAGAGCATGTTTAGCTTTTTATCTATTTTAGCAACTGCACCAGACTCCTAAGTGGCTCTCTATTATAACTTTTAGCTATCTCGCTCCTAAATATAGAGAGCGAGATGAGACTCTCTATAATTTGAAACATTCCTTTTAAGTTATTTTATGTAATTTATAAATACATTTAAACTCTTTAATCATCATTTAAAAAATAATATAAATTCAAAATTAGCTAAAATAGAGAGCATTGATACAGACGTATTTCTAAAGTGGCTAGCCAAAATGACTTTCTAGCTATTTTAGCTAAAATTTAACTAAAATATGGCTATCATTGCTAAAGATGCTCTAATGTACTAGTTTATGGACAATTTAACAAGTCTGACAACAAATTTGTTGTCACAGTGGTAAATGTTTATGTTTTTATCATTAATGAAATGATTACTACAATGACCATACATTTTACCACAACCCCAACAATTGATGTACAAGTGATAATTTTTGTTCTATTTGAAATAATTACTTCAAAAACTACATCATTTACAAGATTATCAATCATTTTACAATTCCGATAACATTTGTGTTGTGAACATGGTAAAATTAATATTAGACCAAAAGATATGTAAGTACTCAGTATTGTAAGGAGGTTCTCCATTTGATAATCAATGTTCTCCATTTGATAAAAGTTGTCCAACTATGATATTTACATCTTTGACCACTCAATTACAATAACCACAATAAGTCTGGTTATAAGTCGTAATTTTAGTTCTACTAGATGTAATTTATTATTTTGACAATATTTGTTACATGTTTCTGAACAATATTACATATCAAGATAGAATGTGTTGTTGAGGTCAAAAAACGTGAAGTCAAAGTAGGGGAGGCTCCGGTTTTCTTGGAGCAACCTCGGTTTATGAAACCTAGGATTTCGTGTTGCTGGCGGTGGTGCAGCTTCGCTCCCCAGACCAGGCAAGGCTGCGGCGCTCTCCCGGGTGGTGTACGACGACGGTGCGACAGCGGTGTGGATTTTGGTCTGGATCGTGCGGTCTGGGCTCGTTCCAAGCTTTGGTTCAGCGGCGGCGGGTTTGTTCCGAGTTTGTTCCAATCGGGGCTCTCTGGGTTGGTGCAGATCGGGATCTGAGCAGTCGATCGTGGTGGTGCTCCTGTGTAGGGTTCGGTGGTTCAGTCTGTTGAGGCTTTGGTCGCGGCGGTGACGCGAGCTCGTGCGGCTTCGAGAGCGGGTGCAATTCAGTCGGGTACCAGGTTCCGTTGATCGTTTTTTGAAGTAGGCTTTCGGCCCGGTCTTTAGGCGACCCATCGATGGTGGAGGAGAGATGGAGGCCGTCAGAATGGTGAACGGCGGGGCTGCCTTCTTTGACGGTTGGTCTGGTCCGGCTGGTGTGAGGAAGTTGGATTTGGTAGTGGGCTTGGACCTCTACCTTACTGGGTTGTGGTTGCAGCCTGGTGATCTGGGCCTTGGCCCAGTTCTCCTCTTCCTTCTCACTTAGTTGGGCTGGATTGGGCTTTTGTGGAGGTAGTCATTTTTTCTAGCCTTATTTCTGTCTTCTGGATGTTACCGTGCTCTGTGTTGTTGTGTTGCGACGTACACCATTTGGGTCTTAGGCTTCAAGATGCTCAGGATAGTGGTTCCATCTTAAGATAGGGTAGGGTTAGGAAAGTTTTTTTATTTGCTTTTCTTTTCTGCAGTTCCTTTAGGTTTTTGTTTTGTTGGCTAGAAATAATCTGGCTGCTTTTGGCAGTTAGTTCTGGCTGCTTTGCGCAGTTTGTATTGTGCTTGTACTTGTACTATGAGTGGTTTCTTGAAACCCTCTAGCTTGACGCTGTGACGTCGTAATATATTGGAACCTGATTCCATTTCCCTCAAAAAAAAAAAAAAAAAAAAAAAAGATAGAATGTGTTGTTAATATGGTAAATTTTATTTTAAAAAATGACTTGTGTCAACATTTAAGTGGATAACCTGTTAACCAGTTCAACAGGTTTTCACTGCATTAATTTATTAAAAAATAGAAAAATAAGGATATGACATACATCAAGGTATCCTAGACGACCCCTCCTCTACAAAAGACAATGGATATGTATCATACCCTAATAATATACTGAAACTCTAGAAACCAGGACCTGGCAGGCGACTAGCTAGAAGCCCTAAGACGGAGTCAGAAAGAACGAAATTAAAGTAAGAGCACACCTCTTCTGGAACCTTTTCTGTTAGGTCATTGAATTTGCTGCCTTTACAGAAGTCAAGCCCATAAGTACGTATTGCAGCGCGCGGATGCCCAGAGGAAGCATTTTTCGTAATTTCAGCTTCTCGAACCTTTTGCTAGTCATGCTGGGGAGGTCTAATATTGGACACAGGTGTTTGTTGACAACGCTCTGCTCTCCCATCCTGGTTGATCGGCTTCTCTTCAGAAGCTGCAGAGCTCTTTGATTCAGTTTTGTTTGTTTGTTTTTTTTTTTTAGCAAGTCGATTTTCTTGAGGACGTACCATGGCCAGGCACTTCCCTCTTCCTAAGATATGTCTCCTATGTATAATACAAAGGAATCCCCACAACCACGCCTGCTAGCTCTGATTAATTGGTCCGTTTGACTAATAACGTAGCACGACGGCACGAAAGTAGTTTCTCGACAAAGCGTGTATTTTACTTCAATTCTTTCACATTTTTTTTTCATCTTTTCTATGGCTTAACGATCACCAGTGGAGAATATTATCTTGAACTAGAGAATGATGCCCAAGAACTGCTAGAAATGAAGCCGAGGACAATATTTGCATGTCCTGTGGATTTGCGTCTTAGTATAGTAATTCTTACAACACCACCAATGATTTATTACAATCTAGAGAGTAACTAGTCAATAGAATTACCATGTCAAGACGCAAATTCACCCCAACAAAACTAAATATAGTATAGATGTGCAGCCACACATTGCATTAACGTGGTAATTGAAGTGCTAAGAGCACAGTCCTTAGTTACATGGGGCAAAATTCAGAAACCAAATTCTCCTCTTCGTCGACATGTATCATAGCAAACTTTGACACTTATAAAGGCATTACCGAACTTACCTTAAAATATATCAAACCAACTGGCAAGAATAAAAAAGAAATTTGTATATCACACGTTTATAACGTGTGGAATTCATTACTTTTGTCGGCGAGTCTCACTCAAATCACAATCAACCACCCATGTGAGCAGTAATTGACCTATACAACGCATTGATCTGTGTGTATAACTGTATATATATGCATGAAGAGCGAAGACTCGTTTGTATATTTATTACTTTGCTTCACGTTATTTCTCTTGTTTCTGTTAAATTCTCTCATGGAGGAAGAAAGTCAGCTACCCAAATGGGAAGGCAAAACGTCAGCTGAGCTGAAAGGCCCGGCAGCAGAAGAAGTTTGGCCTCTCTTGGCAGATTTCTGCAACATACATAAGTGGTTCCAAAGTCTTGAGACCAGTTATCATGTGGAGGGAGTCCCCGGCCAACCTGGCCTGGTTCGCTACTGCGGGCACCGTGACCATGATGATGACGAAGATGATCAGACGTTGGACACGATCAAGTTCTCAGCTAAAGAGAAGCTACTGATGATCGATCCAGTCAGGCGGTGTTTGAGCTACGAGATACTTGACAACAACTGGGGGCTCAAGTCATATGTTGCAACCATGCAAGTATTGGATCTGGATGGGAATAACGACCAAAGCCGCCGCGGGTGCAAGATTGAGTGGTCGTTTGTTTGTGATCCGATTGAGGGATGGAGGTTTGGAGATTACGTATCTCTTCTCGACTCTTGTCTGCTATCCATGGCAAAAAAGATGGAGCATGATGCCTTTCCATCTACTACTAGCTAGCTAGCTTTTGTATTTATGGGTGGATGTTGAACTAAGGATATATATAATCTGGTTGTTTGGTATTGTAGTCATTTTTTGTTTTTGTTTTGAGAAGAAGGTATTGTAATCATTTGAATTTTTACAAATGAGCTAAGAGATCGATTTAGATCTATGTGTATTCAAATTAAGAGTTCAATCGCATGTAAGAATTAACATGGACTTATCGATCAATGTTCACTATGGATCACAACAAGTTAGCTACCTTATTTGCAGTATACGTAATTAGACAATGTTTTAATTATTCAAATCTGTGACCTCTTTATGTATAATCACTAGTGAATACGGTATATATTGTTGATTACTTAATTATATAGTAATCCTAAATGTACATGAAATAGTTTGACAAAAGCCTACATCAATTAGGACAAATGGGAGGTACCTAGTCCTTGATGCCTATAAAAGTCTTAGATCTCTGCTCTATCAATCATCACGCTATTCATAAGCTTTACCCTATAAAAGTTTTCATACAGGATTGGATAGAGGAGAAGATATATCATGATTAATTCAAGTTGGTATACATGATTTATATTTTGTTTATCTCAGTGTTAATGCTTATGATAATCAATCTTAATTATGTTTTATGTTCTTAGATTGAGTACAATCTTATTTTAGTTTTACATAGCATAATTGTTTGTTTTGAGTCACATTCTTATAAAATCACTTCATGGAAACTTTAGGATTTTATGGAATTACAGAAGAAAAGAGAGGGGATTTTATTAGGATCATTTTAGAGATAATTCCATTTTTCACAGAACTAAAATGAGTACTCTCCTTTTAGAATTTTGGAAAAACTTCATTGCATAGTGAGGCTTTGGCCCTGCGTCTGTACAGTGCATAGTGAATCTCACGATCGACTTAATTAGGGTAACACACAAACTCATTTATCAGACTTTTTGAACAAAAATAAAATCATCATAGACTCCATTACTTTATTTTATGCACAATGTGATTACATACTCCTTGTTACAAGTTAATTTAGGCGAAACTTTTTTTACCCGGATGAGATACCACAACATGTGATCGACTTCTTCAATAATTCATTGCAAGGACTTTTGTATTAGAAAAAAACGAAAATGAATTCTTCAACACCCTACACACACGGTTTTGCAGGTGCGTGCAAGGTAGTTACAACTTCAAATTTTATTATTAAATTCTACACGTTATACACATGGAAAATGTTCAATGTATTGGTTTCCATATCTTGTCAATTCTTTTGTATGAATCGACGAAGTGACGTTGGATAGTACTGCATTACATGTAGCATCGCGAGCCGCAAAAAAATTATCCTTTTGGGCGAGTGATACGTGTACATGATATATTCACCAAAATACAGAAGATTCCAAAATAAATATGTCCACACAATTCTCCTTAGAAACTCAAACTTGGGAACTAGGTATATTAATTCCATTTGTATGTACATCGCTCATATATCTTATAGCTACAGATACAGGGTGTTTTATATAGGGGTAAACCTATGGTATGTTAACATTTCTCATACATCAACTATTTTTACCCCTTTAAGGACTCATGTTACTACTTTGAGGACTAATATTACTATTTTGAGGACTCATATGGTAAACTAAGAAAATTTGCCACTTTAAGGACTCATGTTACCACTTTGAGGACTAATATTACTATTTTGAGGACTCATGTGGTAACTAAGAAAATTTACCACTTTAAGGACTCATGTTACTACTTTAAGGACTAATATTACTATTTTTAGGACTCATTTTACCACTTTTAAGGCAATTGTATGCATGTCATACGTTAACACATTGTAGAATTTTCCTTTATATAGTACTTTGAAGTTCGGACATTGAACTACTTATTGATGGAACATACTGTGAATAATTTATAGTCTAACCGTTTTTAATTTCGGAATTTTAATACTCTGAAACACAATTAAATTTTTATTTTTTTTATTTTTAACATGCCATAGAACTTTTGATAGATTGGTATGTTTGCTGCCTTGTTTGAATCTATGGAGCGAAGGTTGAGCCAGATAGCTAGATAGAGGTAATCCTAGTCCTAGATTTTTATTTTTTGAATATGCCATAAAACGTACTTTTCATAAATTTTGAATATGCCTAGCTTGTTTGAATGGATTATGCCCCACCGAGAAGAAGCCCATTCAACAAATAAAGGTCATAGAGGATTCAATCAACTCACCCCACAAGAACAAAGAACTTTCTTCCAAATATGTAGCGAGAAAGAGCAGGCAAAGAAAAGATGATTGATATTCTCTAGAAACAAACCACAAAGAGGGCAGAGAGGACTGATATGAGGTGAATAAACAATGACTTTGTCGAGAATAGCAAGCTTACCATGGACAACCAACCAAAGGATAAAACTGGGTCTTGGTATATTATTTTTAACCAGATAAGCTTTGCCCAGTCAACAGAAGGATAATGATACTAAAAGTGATCCAGCGCTAAAGCTGTAGAGAATTTTCCAGTTGTAGAGGCTAACCACATAAAGCAATCCTTGCAACTAGAATTGGGATAGATACCTTCTAGATTCTTTACAACTTCAAGAAAGGCAGAACTGTACGAAATAGGCCAGCACTAGGCCTGACATTTAAACCCATAACCCGCAAACCCGCACGATATCCGCAAGCTAAAAACCCGCACAAACCCGCCCGTTTATTAATACGGGCTAAAAAAAACCTAGCAAATTAACGGGCTTTGCGTGCTAAACCCGTTGGAACCCGTTAACTCAAAACCCTTCCCAAAAACTCATTTCTAGCAAACTTTTAGGATTTTTAATTTTTTTAAATTTGATTTACTCTCAAACTTTATCTTATTCTAGCAAGCATTACCAAACGAGGCATTAATTGTAAAAATACGCGATGCTATGGTCTACTCCCGCGTGTGTATGTATGTAGATCTTCAACTTTGAATTAGTAATCTTCTTGGAGGACTGCTTTATATACAGCACCTTATGACTATCTTCAGATCTAATACTACTTTGACTATGACAAATAGTTATTGCAGAGCCAATAGTTACCTTTTGAATGTTGGAATCTCCCTTTTCTGTTTGAATGGTAATTAATTGTATATTCTTGTTTCGTTCTTATAGGCAACTTGATTGCCTTTCAATGTCAAAAAAGCTACTTGCAGTGCCTTGTGATGTAGTGATGTTGTTGTCAAAAAAATTATATACATAAGTCTTAACTGGTTCTAGTTGCTTTAATAAAAAGTAAAAAAAAAAAAAAAAAGTTTACGGGTCTTAATGGGTTCCAACGGATAACCCGCAAACCCGCCGGGTTTAACCCACGAAACCCGTTAAGCTAACTGGTTCTTACCGGGTCTGCCCGTTAAGCTAATTGATTCTTATCGGGTCGGCCCGTTAAGAACCCGCACGTTGCCAGGCTTAGCCAGCACCAAGACTTACCCCTTACAAAATAGCCAACCACTATTAGAAGGAATACCAGAGTTAATAATAGCATCAGGCCCCAACCTGGGAAGCAAGGGGACTCAAGAGTGCCAATGATCATGCAAAAAATAAGTGGACTTGCCAAGAGCCTGGATATTCTTGGGATAATGATCACTTACCCACTTTCTACCAAAATACTTCTCATACACCCTACTAACTTATTTTTATCCGCTTTCACACAAAACTTTTTCCTTTTTCTTCCCAACTTTTCAATTCACTTAAAATTATACCATTAGTACCCTTTTTACCTTTCACCATCTTTTTATTACTGTGAATGGTATTTTTAAACTCTAAATTTATTGACGGAGCGTGGTGGGCTCAGACCTTGAAGTTATTTGTTTAGATATCAATTATATTGGAGAGGAAAGATCCCACATTGGAAAAGTGGCAAATAAAATATAAATTCTAAGTGGGTGGCTCTTACCCAATTGAACCGAGACCTTTTGTGATTAAAACCACCCATTAGGTGTTGAGTTTTAATCACAAAAGGCCTCGGTTCAATTGGGTAAGAGCCACCCACTTAGAAGTTGGGACAGTATCGGTACAATGGTGGGCCACGGGCCACGCTTGCCGCTATTTAACATGGTATCAGAGCGGGTCCCTCTCCAATTATATCTCCAGTTATCATGGGCCCGAATTTGAGTTCCTTATATTGCCATCGGAAAATTCCGATTGGATTGTTACCAAGTGTCCGATGTGGGCCTTGGATTGTTATATTGGCCAAGTCTCCAATATGAGACTTATGTCCTAATTTCCAATGTGGGAATTGGATTGTTAATAAATTTCACGTGCAGATCTAGAGTTAGGTTGCGCGTGAGAGGGCGTGTTGGAGAGGAAAGATCCCACATTGGAAAAGTGACAAATAAAATATAACTTATAAGTGGGTAGCTCTTACCCAATTGTGCCGAGGCCTTTTGTGATTAAAACCCAACAGCTAATGGGTGGTTAAGTTGGGACAGTATCGGTACAATGGTGGGCCACGGGCCACGCTTGTCGCTGTTTAACAAATTACAACTGAAATTCATCCTCTATATTCAAAGGTAAAAATTTAATTTTCACCATTCATAATTTCAGTCATTTCAAGGCTAGACTTATTAGCAATTTGCAAAGAAACTAGTAAAGAATTAGCAGAAGAAAGAGAAAAGTTGAGAAAGCTACAAGATTTTAGATCTAGACTCAGGAGAGAAACCCCAGGTTATTGGATTCTATGAAACATTTACTGAAGGGTAAGAAAAAGCTTCCAGTAAAATCTAAGAAATCTAATGGGTTCAAACCATTAGAAAGACCTTAGAAGAATCCTATTCCAAACATGATTTTTCTAGAACCAACAACAAGTTTGACTAGTGTCAAATATGAAGAACCAAAACACTTGGTAGCAAGAGATGTTAAAATGATGAGAATCTTTGGGAAAAAGAAAGGAGTACAACTCCTAAATGTAGAAGAATTTGAATACAATGAAATAGAACAAGAGGTGAAAAGCTCTTCAATTCCGAAATTAGATTTCAAACAAATCTATAAAAGAGGAAAATTTAAATTGATGGATAGCCACTATTTCAAATTAATGGAATTTACAACTCCATCTACAACAGAGAAACAGATCTCTTAATGATCACTCCTCAAGAAGTTGTTAGAGCCAAAGCAAAGAATTATCAATTTATGCATATGGGAGCAGTCCAAGTTGGCATAAAATTTCATGCATGAGAAGGCATAAACTGTTCAGTTCTATGTGTCTTACAAGACAATAGACTAACAGATTTTCAAGCTAGAGTATTGGGAAATCTTGAAGCATCTTTTTGCAATCAAGTGGCATATTTCAACTGTTTTCCAAATTTCTCAACCAGCTTGAAAGATGCTGCTCACTGTTTAAGACTGAGAGTCAAAACAGATGGCATAACAATGAAAGAAAATATGCAAGAACTTGCAATAGTATACAGAATATACTATAAATTGATGAGTACCACATGCAGTAGAGCCTAAAACAAGGATATCAAATATTCCAGGTCTCACTACTGGATTCCTCATCAGTTAAAAGAACCATTCGCAACAAATTCATAAGGTTACTTAGAATGAAGTGACTTTTCCTATCGAATGGAAATTATCTGGTCCAAAGAAACCACCAGAAAGTGCTAAAGCAGCAATTTATGAAAGTAGAAAGACTGGAGATATCAGTCTAAAGTTCGTTGATCACAAAAAATGTGATGTATGTCCTGAAAATATCAGGATAAATAGAAATTTTAGAAGATGCAGCAGTACTAGCGGCACTAAATTTGTTATAGAAGAACCAACATATCCTATTACAGAAGAGGAACTAGAAGCTTATCTAAATAGATCAGTAAATATGCTTAGAGCAGAAAAGCTCTATGAACTCTATGATGAAGTAGAATCTTGCAAAGATACAACTCGGTTAGAGCAACTAATTGAAGAAATAAAAAATTTCAAAGTAGGAAAGGTAAGAAAAGTCCTTCCCTATCAAGATATAGAAATGAAAAAAGGAGACAGCTAGCTCCAATTCCAAAACTTTCATTACTAGAGAAAAGGGAAAACTGAAACTCTCTATACAGAAAGCCCCTACAGGTAAACAACAAGAAATAAATTCTCAAAGATTTGTCCAGAGGATAATCTGGCTAGAGTACCAATTACAAATTATGGTATATGGCTGAATCTTGACAAAGCTCTAGATAAAAGAAAAGCTATTGATCAATGGGTGGATGGGTAAAGGTATAGTATGTTAACATTTCTCATACATCAACTATTTTTACCACTTTAAGGACTCATGTTACCACTTTGAGGACTAATATTACTATTTTGAGGACTCATATGGTAAACTAAGAAAATTTACCACTTTAAGGACTTATGTTACCACTTTGAGGACTAATATTACTATTTTGAGGACTCATGTGGTAACTAAGAAAATTTATCACTTTAAGGACTCATGTTACCACTTTGAGGACTAATATTACTATTTTGAGGACTCAAATTACCACTTTTAAGGCAATTGTATGCATGTCATACGTTAACATTTTGTAGAATTTTCCATGGGTGGATAGCCTCATGATGGTTGCAGCTCTCACCCTTGGAAAATTTGAAGCACCAGATCTTCAGGTGTATTTTGAAACTACTCTTACTGGAGTAGCCAAAAAATATTACTTCTCTTTCAAAGAAACTGAAAGAGGAAAAGACTGGTTAGAACATATCAAAAACTCAAAATTCCCATATGATTTTGCAGTACCACTATATGATCAGTTCTGTGGAGATCTCAAACATAAGTGAAAAGGCTAGAGAAACAGCCAAATCAAACATTTATGCTCTCAAGATTTGCGACACGCGATATTTTGAAGAATATCTAAATGAATTTCAAGAATACTATTGTACAATAGGTGAGCTAGAAAACACTAATCTAGTGAACTTGTTACACAGAAAACTTTCTAAACCATGGAGAACAACTATGAGAGAAAGTATAACTGAAAAACCAATTGAAAGATTTTCAGTAGGAGGAATTGTCGACAGAATCAGGCAATTACTAAAAGAACAATGCAAAGCAAATCTTAGACCCAAAATGGCCAAAAAGCAGCTCAAAGGAGTTGAAAACTTCTGTTATGGAATACTGGATATGCCCACCAACTGGGGATGTCATGAATCTAAGTTTCACAAGAAAAGAAAAGAAAAATATTACTAAAAAAGGTTCAGAAAAAGTGAACACAAAAAGAATTGGAAGTTTAAGAAAAGCTCTAACTTCAAGAAACAAGATATAGATCCAAAAAAGAAATTCTTCAAAAAAAAAAAATAATCATCAAAACAATCATCAGAAGAAACCAGGAAAGAAAGAATACAGATGTTGGTTATGTAAAGCTGAAGGACATTATGCTAATGAATGTCCAGAAAAAAAAAAAAATAAAAAAGATCTACAAAAGCTCTATTTGAAGATTATGAACTTATAGTAGAAAAATCAAATATGAAAGGCTACGAGGTAGCTGATGATAGGTTAGTTTACTCTGTCTGGTCTGAAGAAGAAGAATCTCATCTAATTCTGAAAATCATTCTGAAATAGAATACTTAGAATCAAGATAGATGAATATTCTTAAAGTAAAAAATTGGGAAGAAAGTAAGAAAGAAGAAATAATGTCTTCACAAAGGCAACATTTATACAGTTTAGACAACCTATGGGTCGACACAAAATTAGCAATAGGGTATCTAGATTTCGCATTTAGAGTAGGTTCATAGTGTTTCGGGGGCTGACCACGGGTTGACCGGGTAGGCAAACTTCTGGTTGGGAGGCCATCTGACACAGACGAAGGAACACTATTTGACACAGAAGAACTATGAGTCAAAGAAGGGTTAGAAAATACTTCGAGTGACGATTGAGCAGGAGAGACCACGACTAAAGGAGAAGGGGAGACTGGAGAATTGTTCAAAACAATGTTTGCAGCATCGAGAACTGCAGGTGCGTTCAAAATAGGATCAGCGGCAATAGAAATAGAATGAGAAACGGGTCCTCCGACCTATTGGTTAGATTTATCCGGTCGACTGGGTAAAATCTCACGGTCGATCCGACCAGTTGGTAAACCGTGACCGCTCAAATCCTATTCTTCCCTGAGTTTACTTTCTACATGGGGCGACCGATCGGTGGAATCAATTCAACCGGTCGGTGAACTTCTATTTTCTCCTGGTTCAAGTGCTAAACCGAGTGACCGGTCGGTGGATTTGGTGCGACCGGTCGGTAAGCTGCTGTTCGTGTTCGCGTCTTCTACTGAATTAAACGATTGGTCGGTGGAGTTGGGCTGACCAGTCGGTGGCCCACTATCTTCTTTTCTAGTTCTGTGCCAAAAAAACTCTAGCCTTAAGGATTCAGATTCTAGTCTTCCATCTTGCTCACTGAACAAATCTTCATAATAACAGGACCCCTCCCCCTACCGAGGAGTCACATGAGGTAAAAAAATAACATGCATCTTTACTGAACGTAACATCCATGGTGACATAAAATTTTTAGGACTAAGGGTGATAACATTTGTAGCCTTTCTGATGAGAACCATACCCCACAAACACGCACTTAAGGGTTCTAGCATCCAATTTTGACCTTTGATTCTTATACAGATGGACATAAGTAACATAACCAAAGACACGAGCAGGAAGAGTGTTTGATGATGGAATAGAGACGTATTTAGACAAGACATCAAGCGGAACACGACCTTGAAGAGGGGCTGATGGGAGATGATTGATCAGATGAGACGCACACAACACAACCTCTCCCCAAAGGTACTTAGGCATGTTAGCACTCAGGAGGACAGACCGAGCTATGTCCAGGAGATGGCAATTTTTCCGTTCAGACACCCCATTTTGCTCAGGTGTGTGGACACGAAGTTTGGTGTATTATGCCATAGTGTTGGAAATACTCATGAAAAGAATGGTTAAGAAACTCACCCCTATTATCAGAACGAAAGATTTTAACACGAGCATCATATTGAGTACAAATAAGATTATGGAATGCTGTAAAAGCAGAAAAAACAGAATCTTTGGACTTAAGCAACACCGCTCAAGATAATCGAATAAAATCATCAATGAATAACACAAAATATCACATTCCAGAAAGGGTAGAATGTTTAGAAGGACCCCATAAATAGGCATACTAGAATGAAAACTCAAAGGATAACTAGACCTATAACTCTTAGCCAAAGCACAAGTTTCACAATGCAAGCTAGACTCACTAACTCCCAGAAACAATGAAGGATGGACTTCTTCATAACTCCAAAAGATGGATGACCCAAACGTCTGTGCCATAACCATAGCTCACTCAATCGGTCAGAACTCAATGTCAGGGCCAAGGGCTGTTCTGGTGCTTGTGTTGGCTCTGCGTACATGCAATCCAAGTGAAACAGTCTCCCTCTCAGGTCTCCCTTGCCAATGATCACCCTGGTGCACAAATTTTGAAAAATAACATACATTGGGTAAAAGGTTACAGAGCACTTATTTTGTGAATTCAACTGGGATACAGACAAAAGGTGATGAGACAACGAGGGTACATAAAGCACATCCTGCAATACAATGGATGGTGTAACCTGAACAGACCCAATACCTAAGACAGGAAAAGATGCACCATTTGCATTAGAAATATAGGATATAGATGGGGATGACATAGACTAAAGAATGACTTATCATAGGTCATATGGTCAGACGCACCAGAATCAATTATCCACGTATCACTACCAGTAAATTCAGAAACATGTAAAGCAACACCAATTTTACCTCGACTTTCCTTAGTCAAGGAAACATTACCTTTGAGGGGTCTTGCCCTTTCAATGTTGGAGAAGTCAGGTTCTGGTACCAATTGGACTGCTGCTTTGCCTCTTTAACCACCACCACGTCCTTCACGTCCTCCAGTATCATTGCCTTCTCTCCAACCAGAGTTGTTGTAATTGAACCTTCGCAGCTTAGGGCATTGATTCTTGAAATGGCTAACTTCCTTGCAATAGTTGCAAGTCATTTGGTTATAATTCTGATTTTGCTGATATCCCTGGTTCCGTGGTTGATACTGGTTCTGAGAGGGAACTAGGGTCGAGTTCCCAATCTAAGGTTAAGGTGGAGGTCTAGCATGTATTGCTAAACTAGAAATTTCAGTATGAAGGCTCTGAGCAGCAGCCTTATTACCTTCATCTCTTCGGATATAGGCAAAAGCTTGTTCCAATGTAGGTGGAGTTGCAAGACGCAATAAGCCAATAACTCATTCTTTTCCCCTTCAAAGTGAGGATCCAGGCCACCAAGAAAAATATGGACACACATCTTGTCCTGCTCAGTCCGATAGAAATTGATATCAGCTTCACAAGTCATAGGATTAAGGTTTCTCTGATCAAGCTCTTGCCAAATTGTCCTCAAATTCGCATAAAAAGTTGCAACAGGTTGTCCACTCTGAGTTGTTTTGAAAGCTTTGGCATTCAATTCATGAACACGAGCAAAGTCACTCTCATCATAATATGTAGCAGCAACAGAATCCCAAATTGCTTTGGGAGAATCATAGTTAGCAAATAATCTCATTACCTCCAGAGTCATAGCCTTGAGAATAATTCCCATCACATTAGTAATTTTCGTATCCCATTCATCGACTTTTGGTCCTGCAGTAGGTCTTGCTGCGCTACCGGTAACATAATTCCACTTTCCAATCCCATGAATATGGATCTTCATGAGTCTGCAAAAACTGATAATTGGTACCATCGAGCTTGACACCAAAACTCGAGTTATCTGTGACATTCTGAACAATTACGACCTCACGGGCCACAGAACTCGTCTCTCCAGACTCCAGAGATTCTCCACTATTCCCGTCGGTGATCTTCAAATCCACCATCTTCTTTCTTCTTCAAATATTCAGATTAACAACCAAAGGAGCCAACAAAAAAACACAAAGCACAAGGGAAGCAACGATCGAACAAAAGAACCAACAAAACAAAAGGATCAGCTTAGCAACCAGTGAACAGAAAAAACAAAAGAACCACAGCAACCAAAAGATCGAATCTGCAGCGGAAAAAACACAACTGAGTCCGAATGGATCTCGACTCTGATACCAAGTCAAAAGGAACCAAGAGATTGGGAATTTCTTAATTGTATTCACCTTATCCAAGAATGGAGTAAATATACAAGATACACAAAGACCTATTAGGAAACTAATTACAACAGAATATTCCTAATAGTAATAAAATATTCACAATCCCAATACTACTCAGCATGACTCACGCCAACGAACTTATTTTCATTACATAAGAACAAAAAGAAAGCAGGAAAATTAAAATGAAAATGACAACTTCTTCGAATGAACATGTTGTCACCAATAATTTCATTTTTGCATGTAGTTAGTTTGATTCCATTTTTATGGTACTTGTTTTAATTAGGGGCCGTGACCACTTACCCAATTTTAGACTAAAAATTACCCACTTACTCCACTAAGAGTTTTTTAACCCCATTTACCCAATCTAACAGTGTTTGACAGTATTGCTCTCATACTCCCTCTATCTCTCTCTCTCGATTCCCCTTCTCCTCCCAGACTCCATCTCTATCTCTCTCTCTCTCTCTCACATTCTCTGTGCCATGGCTGCTCCGGCGCCCCACCTCCGGCTTCGGGCCAACACCTCCATCAAGTCAACACCGCCAGGTCCCCCAAGCCAGCCCCAAGATCGGAGCACTGCATCCGGATTCGAATTGAACCTCCGAGTGCCGCCGTCACCAAAAACAGACTCTCTCTCTCTCTCTCTCAAACCAGACTCTCTCTGCCATGGCTGCTCCGGCGCCCCACCTTCAGCTTCGGGCCAACAACTCGATCGATCCACCTCCGGCGTCGCCGTCACCCAAACCACAGATCCAACGATCCAAGGCCCATTGCAACAACTCAGCCCCAACGCCGATCCGACTCCGATCCCAGCCCGAATCGACTCCGCTCCAACGTCGCCGTCACCCTAAAACACGCCCCGACCACTCCTGCATCGGCCTCACACTCCGGTGGGTGCCCACAGATTTTTTTTTTTTTTTTGGTATCCTGAGATTTTTTTATTTTTTATTTTTGTATCTGTAATGTATTCATTTTGGTTCACTTGAGGGCAATAATATGATTATTGGAGGGTAATAATATGATTATTGGGGCAATAATATGATTATTAGGAGACAATAATATGAGTATTGGGGGGCAATAATATGATTACTGGGGGGCAATAATATGATCAATTGTGCCTATAGTGTATTCATTTTGGTTTTGGGAGTTTATACAATTCACTGGACGGCAATAATATGATTTTTGGGAGGCAATAATATGAGTATTGGGGGGCAATAATATGATTACTGGGGGGCAATAATATGGTTACTGGGTATTATTAGGGGGCAATAAATTCAGACACCGGAATCCCGACACCAGTCCGGTAGCCGGATTACGGATTTCGGTGACTGGTCGCCGGATTCCGGTCATCGGTTGCCGGATTCCGGTCACTGGTCGCCGGATTCCCATCACCGGAGTCGGCGGCCGGCCACTGGTCGCCGAAGTCCGGCAAGGTGGAGGATGACTTCTCCCTCTAAGTGAGAAAGAAGGAGAGGGCAAAAAAGTCCCAAAAATAAATAAAAAAGAATTAATTGGGTATTAGGGAAATAATCTCTTAGAGTGTTTTGGGTAAACGGGGTTAAAAAATTGTTAGTGGAGCAAGTGGGCAATTTTTAAGCTGAAATTGGGTAAATGATCATTTCCCCTTTTAATTATATAAGAAAAAAAGGAACATTAAAATAAAAAATGACAACTTCTTCGGAACATGTTGTCACCAATATTTTCCCTTTTTGTTTTTCTGATGTAATTAAATATGTACTATATAAATGGAATCAAACTAGCTACATGCAAAATATTTCTGATCAGTGTTCTAAAACTCGGCCGCCTAAGCGACGCCTAGGCGCTGGGCGGCGGCTCTTCGACTCGAGTAATGGAAAATCGGAGCTGTTGGGCGGGCTGGAGTTGGGCGGCCGCCTAGGCAGTTTTATGCTGGTCTAGGCGGATCTGGGCGGACTTAGAGGGCTAGGCGGATCTGGGCGGTTTGGGTTTAGAAAAATGAATTTTTTTTTTCCAGAATCACGAATTCGATCTTCTCTATTCTCAATGAGATCAGATTGTACTTGAGTGAATGAGATATGCTTTCAAATTTCCAACCCAGAGTGAAATCGTGAGATAGAGAGGGAGAGGAGAGAGAGAGAGAGAGAGATTCATGATTTCGATCCAGCTGTTAGAGAATGGAGATAAAGAGGGAGAAGCCTTCAAGGTCAACCCGGCAGCTTCTATGAGGAAGGTGGCGCAAAGGAGGCTCGAGAGCTTGTTAAGGAAGGCGGCAAGGGCTGACGAAGGGGGAGGTCGAGATTGGTCCGGCGAAAAAAGGAGGGGAGGAGAGCAGGAGGAATAGAGAGAACCTTTTTTTTTTTTTTGTCTTTCACGTATTCTCTTCTTTTTGACGGAGAATAGATAGTAAATGAATTGGTCTTCCACTCTTCCCTATGTTCCCCTCTTTAATTCATTGATTATATTTGAGTCATGCAGACACTGGAATCTTGGAATAAAATATATTTATAGAATATCTTATTATTCTTTTTTATAAGTTATAATAAATCTTCATATATTCATTTAAAGTTTATATATACTCTTATATATATATTTTTATATGATATAAAAATAAATTATAAATTAAAAAAATTAAAAACCACCTAGGCGCCTGGGCGCTAGTCCCTTGACCACCGCCCGACTAGCGCCTAGCAATTTTTAGAACCTTTATATATACTCTTATATATATTTTTATATGATATAAAAATAAATTAAAAATTAAAAAAACTAAAAACCGCCTAGGCGCCTGGGCGCTAATCCCTTGACCACCGCCCGACTAGCGCCTAGCGATTTTTGGAACATTGTTTCTGATGTAATTAAAAACAAACAGGAAAAAAAAAAATTGACAGCTTCTTCGAATGAATATGTTGTCACCAATAATATTCTTAGTTTCATTTTTCTAATTTGAAGTTTGAAGAAAAACAAATAGACACCTATGGGGGCTCTTTGTGGTAAAATTCAAAGTAGAGAGGCTGCAGTATACTTTTTTGTTGAAAGATGTCAAATGGAAGAAAACTCGCTTGTTATAGCACATAATTTTGAAGGATTTTGAAGCGCGGCAGAGTTTAAATTGATACCATTTGAATTGAAAGTGGCAGATAAAGATGTTCACAAACCTTTCTTGCACTTCAAGTTACTGAACTTACAATGGCTCATTTGCCACTTGGGTTTGAAATTACGTACAACTAAGGATGACATTTGTACCCATTGGGTATTACCCGCTGGGTATTACCCACCCAATAATAATTCGCGGGTAATACCCAATGGGTAATACCCATCAAATAATTAGCGGGTGTGGGTATTTACCCACTCATTTCTAAATGGGTAAAACCCATACCCACCCATTTACCCATTTTTTTAGAATAAGAAAATTATAAAAATGCCCCATATGTTGGTTGAAAAATAATAGTTCTCAATTAAAAAAAAAATTTGGGTGTGGTCTACAATTTTATATGGGTATTTGGGTAAAATTTGGGTACCCACGGGTATACCCATAACCCACCCATTTTTATACGGGTATTTTGTAATTACCCATACCCATACCCATACCCATAAACTATGGGTATTACCCATTAAAAGATACCCAAAAGGAATAATTACCCGCGGGTACCCGTACCCATGGGTTTTAATGCCATCCCTACGTACAACTGCATCTGAGGATCTAGTTGATATGGGTGAGAGTTGAATTTCCACCCTATTGCAGGACCTTCTCACCCCACGCCTACATCCTAAACTTTATGAAATTGTTAACTAGATGACATTTTTTTGTGTTTTTTTATTTTTCAAATAAATAGAGGATTAGACAATGTTAGCTTCTTTGCAGTAACTAATTTGGAATGTGTAAGGCCTTACATGCCATTTTCAAATTCTTAGCATTGGGCATGTATTCTAATTTTTTAAGTCATCTTTTTCCATATCTTCTAACAAAGCCTATTCGATCCACTGATGGTGAATGTTCATCAATGGGCCAACCACTATTGAAATTAGTTATTTTAAGGGGAGTGAAATTTGCACTCCCCAAATTACAAACCACACTCCCTTCATAATATTTTAATATTTTCTCAATCAGATTTTCATGAATTTCCAAGTTTACCCCTCCTATCTCCCAAATCTGGTTTTCATGCCCACCTTACTATTTCTCTCCTCTCCTTCCAAACCCAGAAACACAATGAAATGCATCTCAGGAGCAAATCAACTCCCGTCTCCCTCATACCTTCGTTGAATTTTCATTGATTAAATTTGGTCAACGGTGGAGATGCAAGGTTAATGAGTAAAAGTCTATAATAGTTAATGGAAGGAGGATTTTCATAGATGATAATGGTTGCCATTCCAAAGAAGCTTCAGAAGAGTCCCAAATTGCTAGCCATGTCCGGAGACTCACCAGAAACTCAAGCTCTCTAAGAACTCATCTTTTCCCTGAACATAAACCCTATCCCCTTACCCATCACAATCATCTGGGCCCTCCCAAATCTGAATCCCAAGTTCCCCATTTGGGTCCTATAAGCGTTGACAAGGTGGAATTGTCGTTGCCAATTTTCCCCAGTTTTCCATTCGGGTACTGCTTGAATCTGATTTCCAAAATTGGGTCGGAGCAATATGGACTGTGCGAGGCCGATGGGGTTGAATCTGATGATGCAGGGACGATTTGGGATGACAGCGTGAAGAAGAAAATGAAGAGGAAGATGAACAAGCATAGGTTGAGGAAGCTGTGGAAAAGTCTTCATCGCAAGACCTGAGCTTGATGTCGCAAGAAGTTTTTGAACTCTTAATTTCATTATTCGAGTTCTACTACTTTGACAAGTATGATGCAAATTAATTCCAAATATAATTCCACTCAACAGCCATCTTGATTTAGGTTATAAAGCATGAGAATTGTTGAGTTTTGAAGGAAAAACTAACTCCAGAAGACGTATGAATTGATAGGGACAAAAATATGTTTAGGAGGGATAAATTTGAAAATTCATGAAAATCTGATTGAGAAAATATTAAAATATTATGAATGGAGTGTGGTTTGTAATTTAGGGAGTGCAAATTTCACTACCCTTTAATTATCTATATGCTTTAGAGATACCTCTCATCTGATTTGGTTTGGTACAGATGAGAATCAAATATGAATTAAAAAGAAATGCATGATTCACGCATGACGCACCTACATACTTTCAAAACGAGTGTCCTACAACTTCATATTATAGTGTATGTAGACAAAATTTTAATTGACTTCATATCTACACCGCATTACATGTATTAATTATTGTAAGCCGTGGAGTGCGATTTCAACGGGTCAGTAGCTAGTCCCATCTTGATATAGACTGGTACGGCAGATTTAGGACAAATAGATTTGAATTGAATGCAGTGCATCAAATATAAGGACAACTGAGACAAAATATGCATCGTTAAAGGAGTTGAATGCATGACATCAAAGATCCAAGACAATAAAGATAAGATACGCATAACCGAGAATTCAACCTTAAATTTATACTCTACCTTTCTTGTTTGATTAGTTGATTTAGACCGGTACTTACCACTATATATTTAGGTGTACAATGGGGTGTAAGAAATATATATGAAGCAAATATCATAATCTTGAATCTTGATATTTATTGGTACTTGTAGGTTTCTATTCCCATGGAGTTTCTGCTTCCATCTTCCATTTGTGATCCAACTACCATCTTAGCATTTTTACTATTTCTTTTCTCTTCCGTATGGATATCAAAATACTTGCAGAAAAACACAGCAAAGAACAAAGGACCCCCAGAAGTGGCTGGTGCATGGCCAATACTTGGCCACCTTCCCCTCTTAAGAGGGCCTCAACCGCCCCACATAATCCTAGCGAACATGGCTGACAAGTACGGACCGCTCTTCACTATCAAGCTTGGTGTGCACCGAGCTCTTATTGTAAGCAGTTGGGATGTGGCTAAAGAGTGTTTCACCACTAATGATAAAGCTTTTGTCAACCGCCCGAAAGCTTTAAGCCCGGAGATTTTGGGGTACGACTATGCCATGTTCGGTTTTAGCCCTTACGGACCTTACTGGCGCCAGGTGCGAAAGATAGCCACGCTGCACATCCTCTCCAACCACAAGTTGGAGTTGCTCAAGCACGTCCGGGAAACGGAGGTGAAGGTGTCTACGAAACATATATTTGATATGTGGGAGCGAAACAAAGGTGTCTCAAATAAGGTGCTGGTGGACATGAAGAGGTGGTTTACAGACTTAACTTTAAATGTCATGTTCAAGATGGTTGTTGGAAAGCGACTTCTTGGGGCTACCATGGCGCAAGAGAAGGAAAAGAACGAAAGCTTTCGAAAGGTGTTGAGGGATTTTTTTATATTAACTGGTGAATTTGTTATCTCAGATGCAGTTCCATATCTTCGGTGGTTGGATTTGGGAGGTTATGAGAAGGCCATGAAGAAGACGGCTAAAGAACTCGATGGTGCGGCTCAAAAATGGTTAGAAGAGCATAAGCACAGGAGAAGTACTAATTCTGTGGATGATTGTGAGCCTGACTTCATGGATATGATGCTTACTGTCCTTGATGATGATAGTATAGAAGAGTTTGCTGGTTCAATTACTGCTGATCATGATACAATTAACAAAGCTACATGCCTGGTATATATACCGATGAACCTTTCACTTCAAATTAATTATATGATGAACTTCAACTTCCTATATATACATTATCTCCTATAATATATATACAGTACTTAAAGCTCAAAATCATTCTGTTTGGATTAAAGTGTTTTTGTTATATGACCGTTTGAGATTAGTTCATTAGGACTGTTTTTATTATATTGTTTTCTTATTTGTAATCGGTTTTGTTCGAAGTAAATAGAGTTTCTATAGTTTTTTTTTTTAAATAAAAATTTCAAGTGTACGTGTGCTATGTGTGCTTTAAGTTGAAGTGTTTCTAACATGTCAAGTGCTTGAAAATTCACACAAAAGAAAAAAAAAAAAATTGATTTTAACCTTGTTTTGCCAAACGCTGCCGAAAGTCTTTTTTATAGTCTGGAGGAGATTTCCCCAAATTTAGAACCAATTCCAAAAAGTCTTACAAGAGCTTTCTGCGATATAAAATTACTTTCATAAAAATTTTGAGAAGGAAAAGAAGCAGTTCTTTAGTGCTTCTAAATGCAATTACAGGAAGCACTTAAATCTTAAGAACATGCAATGTATATGTACTTGTCACAAATACTTCCAGCAAAAGAATTTCCTACATTACTATTTCTTACATACATGTTTGAAAATCATGTACATTTCGTATGTCCTTTGTAGGCGGTTCTTCTAGGAGGGACAGAAACCTCATCAGTGACATTAATCTGGGCTCTTTCATTATTGCTCAACAATCCTAAAGTCCTGAAGAAGGCTCAACTTGAGTTAGACAACCATGTTGGTAGGGAAAGGCAAGTGAATGAATCAGATGTGAAGAATCTAGTCTACCTCCAAGCCATTATCAAGGAAACCTTGCGGCTATACCCTGCTGCACCTCTCTCAGTACCACATGAATCCAGCGAAGACTGCACAATAGGTAACTATCATGTAAGCTCAGGCACGCGTCTTCTTATCAACCTTTCAAAGCTTCAGCGCGATCCAAATGTCTGGCTCGATCCTTGTCTATTCCAACCAGAAAGGTTTCTTACAACTCACAAGAATGTTGATATTAGGGGCCAGAGTTTTGAATTTATACCATTTGGAAGTGGTAGACGAATATGTCCAGGAATCTCTCTCGCACTTCACGTTACTCAACTTGCACTGGCTCATTTGCTGCATGGGTTTGAAATTGCAACTCCATCTGATGAACCAGTTGACATGGGTGAGAGTTCAGGAATAACAAACATGAAGACCAGCCCACTGGAGGTCCTTCTCACCCCACGCCTACATCCTAAACTTTATGAAAATGTTGACTAGCTGACATGTATGTTCTTGAATGTTTAGAATAGTACTTTCACTGGCTCATTAATTGGGTTTCAAATTCTACTACTATTATGGAATATAAAAAACCCTCCGAGGAGGGGAAGCTCTAGTTTCTCTCTCACCTTCATCTTCACCAGACTCACTTTCGCCTTCACCTTCTTCCCTTCCCTACCCTTTCTAGTGCTAGCTCTAGCTCTGCCCCCCGCGGTGGCACGTATGGTTTTGATTTCCTTTCCTTCCAAAATCCATTCCTCCAAATCTTCCCAATCTTTCAATTTCAGATTACCCATCCCCTCCAACCCACTGTTCTTCCCTTTTCTTCATATTTCCCACCGTTTCTCTTGCTTCTCATGTCCTTTCCATCAATACTTTCTTTTATTTTTCTCTCATCTTCCTCTTTTTCTCAAATCTCTGAATTTTCATGGTTAAGATGCACATCCTCCTCACCCACCAGAATCAACTTAAACAAATGTTTGCCGGTCCTTCGGAGTTCCGATTTTGGCATCGTATCGCTTGTCTAACATCGACTCTTTGGCATATCCTCTGCTGCTGATGATGATCTTGATCTTACTTTCTTTGTTCTTTTCTCTTTGGTTACTTTATAGCCTTGCATATATTTGTCTGGCTTTCTGATGTCGGTCCCTGAGGATGTTTTGTATGGATTAGAGATTTGGGTTATGAAGATCTTTGAATGAGTTCTGTGCTGAGTTTCTCGCGCGGGGCTAATTTGATTGGTTTCCAAGTTTTCACTGCCCGATCCGGTGACGATTCTATATATGTCACGATTGGTTTGGCTGGTGGCGGCGATGTCACTATGTCATTCCTCTTCTGATGGATATGCTCCTTTACTGAAGCTTGCAGTGATAGTTGGGCTTGTTTGTGTTTGTTTGTTGGGTTTGTTTTTTTTTTTTTTTTGTCTTGGGCCCATTTTGGGTCCTCAGTTTGTAATTTACCTTTGTTGAATAAAACATTTTCTTCTGTCGCTAAAAAAAAAAAAATTCTACTAAATTATTTTATATGCTGCAATAAAATCTTATAGTTTTTTTTTTTTTTGATCAATTAGGAACTCATTCATCATCAATAAAGAACTATATCAAGGAGTATATAGTAACCTCATTAAACCTTACAACAAGCCATAGGGAAGAGTACCGCACTTCATATTGACTTAGATCACTAACTAGAACTGGACTTAGCCAATCTGGAATCATTCTCCACCAATAAGTAGGGAAAGACATAGAAAGGCCAGCTCTTGCCACACAATGGGCAGCCTTATTACACTCTCTGGGTACATTACCCCAACTACAAGACGGCCGGAAAGTGACTCAAAAGTACCTTTGCTTCATCAACTAATGCTCCATGTGGACTGAGATCCTCCTGTGATGAGTTAAGAGCCGTGAAGATTGAAGGTGATGCCCAAAACTCTTATAGTTTGTATTTTATTTGTTTGGCAAATATAGTTTGTATTATTTGACAATAATATCTTATCAACTTTTAATTTTTAAGACAACTACACCGGTTTGCAGCTCATGTGGGCTTCTCCAACCTTGAGGTTGAAGGTGATGTTCTCTCTGTCATCAACACTTTGCATGATAGTTCGGATGATTTAAGTTTTGAAGGTCACATCATTGATGAAGTTAAGTCTTTAGTCAAGTCTTTTCCTTTTTGTAGTAGTCATTTTGTGAAACGGGAAGGCAATAAAGTTGCCCACCGGTTAGCAAAAGAGGCGTTAAAAATTAGTCAGCCTTTGCTTTGTTTGGAGTCAGGGCCTTCTTGGCTTCATCAGTCTGTCATCATGGATTTCGAGTGCGAAGTCTAGTTGGGTCAATTATCTTGTCATGGTTGCCATGTTGGTGAACTGTTACAGATTGTTGTTTCCACAACCCGTTGTAATCTTTTCATTATTAATGAAGTTCCTTTTGATCAAAAAAAAAAAAAAAAAGACAACTATACCGAGTAATTTAAGACTATAAGTACCTAGAGATAAGCATCCTTAAAAGAGTATCCAACAACTTGGAAGTGTCACCACCTACATAAGATTACCAGTACTTATTACTATCTCCAAGCTTTGTAAAGCCTTGAAACTAAGATTTACCTGTCTCACCTGCTTTGTTTTGAAGATAATCTCATAGAGCATAATAAATTGGCCTCTCATAAACTTTAGAAAATCATTTAGTTGTTAAGCTGATGTTAATAACAGTGTAAATCGTGACAAAATATTGTATTTCAGTTAAGAGGAAACTGGAAGCTTTAATACGGGGAGCAATGAATTTTTATTGGGGTCTATAAATCTCTAGAAACTGTTAAAATTAAGAACATTTTCATTTTTCACTGATTATTGATCCTCAATAAAAGTTTTATTGCCCAATAAATTTTATTGGGGGGCAATAAAACTTTTATTGAGGGCAATAAAAGTCTATGAGATCTGCGACGACCTCTTTGGCGATCTCCAGCGAAGTCTCCTATGACTTCTCTCTTCCATTTTCTCTCTCTATGTGACAAAGGAGTGAGGGAAAATTAGTCTAAAAAAAACTTAATTGGGTATTAGGGAACAATTTATAAGAGTTATTACTTATTATGGGCAAGTGGGAAAAAAAATAAGTGAGTGGTGTAAGAGGGAAAAACTTCCCTAGAATTAGTGTAAAGTGACATTTCCCCATGTAATTAATCCTAAAAATTGTTAAGATTGAATTGAATTCATGACGTCAAAGATCAATATAGACAATGGAGATAAGATATGCATGACTAAAGAGACAACTGCCTTAAATTTCTACTCTATCTTTGTTGCTTGATTTAGACTGGTACCTACCGGTCTACATGTTTAGGTACAATGGGGTGTAAGAAATATATATGAAGCAAGCACGATCTTGAATCTTGATATCATGGTATTTATTGGTTTCTATTCCCATGGAGTTTCTGCTTCCATCTTCCATTTCTGCTCTAACTACCTTCTTAGCATTAGTGCTTTTTCTTTTCTCTTTTGTATGGATATCAAAATACTCGCAGAAAAACACAGCAAAAAGTAGAGGTCCCCCGGAAGCGGCTGGTGCATGGCCAATACTCGGCCATCTTCCCCTCTTAGGAGGGCCTCAACCGCCCCACATAACCCTAGGGAACATGGCTGACAAGTACGGACCGCTCTTCACCATCAAGCTTGGTGTGCACCGAGCTCTTGTTGTTAGCAGTTGGGATGTGGCTAAAGAATGTCTCACCACTAATGATAAAGCTTTTGCCAACCGCCCGAAAGCTTTATACTCAGAGATTATGGGGTACGACTATGCCATGTTCGGTCTTGGCCCTTACGGACCTTACTGGCGCCAGGTGCGAAAGATAACCACGCTGCACATCCTCTCCAACCACAAGTTGGAGTTGCTCAAGCACGTCCGAGAATCGGAGGTGAAGGTCTCTACGAAACATATATTTGATATGTGGGAGCGAAACAAAGGTGTCTCAAATAAGGTGCTGGTGGACTTGAAGAGGTGGTTTGCAGACTTAACTTTAAATGTCATGTTCAGGATGGTTATTGGAAAGCGACTTCTTGGGGCTACCACGGCGCAAGAGAAGGAAGAGAACGAAAGCTTTCAAAAGGGGTTGAGGGAGTTTTTTATATTTGGTGGTCAATTTGTAATCTCAGATGCAGTTCCATATCTTAGGTGGTTGGATTTGGGAGGTTATGAGAAGGCCATGAAGAAGACGGCTAAAGAACTCGATGGTGCGGCTCAAAAATGGTTAGAAGAGCATAAGCACAAGAGAAATACTAATTCTGTGCAACATAATTGTGAGCCTGACTTCATGGATATGATGCTTTCTGTCCATGATGATGATAGCACAGAAGAGTTTGCTGGTTCAATTACTGCTGATACAATTAACAAAGCTACATGCCTGGTATATAGACCTATGAAATTCTTTCTCTTCAAATTAATTATATGATGAACTTCAACTTCCCATACAGCGTCTCCTATAATGTATACACAGTACTAAAAGCTCAAACTCTTTCTGTTTGGATTGGTGTGATTTTGTTATGTAGCCGTTTGAGATTACTTATTCACTAGGACTGTTCTTATTATTTTGTTTTCTTATTTGTAATCGGTTTTGTTTGAAGAAACTAGAGGTTTTTTTTTTTTTTTTTTTTTTTTTTTTTTTTTTTTTTTAAATAAAAATTTCAAGTGTGTGCTTTAACTTGAAGTGTTTCTATTCTCAGAAATCACATGTCAAGTACTTGAAAATTCACAACAACAAAAAAAGCTTCTTTAAGTCTATAACTCAAAGCATTGATTTTAACCTTGTTTTGCCAAACGTTGCCAAAAGTCCTTTTTATAGTCAGAAGGCGATTTCCCCAATTTTAGAAGCAATTCCAAGTAGTCTTACTAGAGCTTTCTGCGATATAAAATTACAAAAAAAAATTGAAAAGGAAAAGAAGCAGTTCTTTAGTGCTTCTAATTTCTAAATGCAATTACAGGAAGCAGTTAAATTTTAAGAATTTCCTACATTATAGGTTTGAAAATGCAATGTATATGTACTTGTAACAAATACTTCCAGCAAAAGAATTTCCTACATTATAGGTTTGAAAATCAGGTACATTTCGTATGTCCTTTGTAGGCGGTTCTTCTAGCAGGGACAGACACCTCCTCAGTGACATTAACCTGGGCTCTTTGTTTATTACTCAACAATCCTGAAGTCCTGAAGAAGGCTCAACTTGAGTTGGACAGCCATGTTGGTAGGGAAAGGCAAGTGAATGAATCAGATGTGAAGAACCTAGTCTATCTCCAAGCCATTATCAAGGAAACATTGCGGCTATACCCTGCTGCACCTCTCTTATTACCACATGAATCCAGAGAAGACTGCACAATAGGTAACTATCACGTAAGCTCAGGCACGCGTCTTCTTATCAACCTTTCAAAGCTTCAGCGCGATCCAAATGTCTGGCTCGATCCTTGTCTATTCCATCCAGAAAGGTTTCTTACAACTCACAAGAATGTTGATGTTAGGGGCCAGAGTTTTGAATTTATACCATTTGGAAGTGGTAGACGAATATGTCCAGGAATCTCTCTCGCACTTCACGTTACTCAACTTGCACTGGCTCATTTGATACATGGGTTTGAAATTGCAACTCCATCTGATGAACCAGTTGATATAGGTGAGAGTTCAGGACTAACAAACATGAAGACCACCCCACTGGAGGTCCTTCTCAACCCACGCCTACATCCTAAACTTTATGAAAATGTTGACTAGCTGACATGTATGTTCTTGAATGTTTAGAATAGTGGTTGCACTGGCTCATTTGCTGCATGGATTTCAATTCTACTACTATATGTCTCTGTCACTGAAACGCAACATATATTTTAATTTTCAAGTCTAACTTATCCCGCCATTTCCTCTTAATGTTTTATATGCTGCAATAAAATCTTATAGCTAGTTTGTATTTTTTTTGGCAAATATAATTTGTATTATTTGACAATAATATCTGATCAACTTTTAACTTTTAAGACAACTATACAGAGTAGTTTAAGACTATATGTAACCCGGACTTATGAGATATAAGCTATACTTAAAGAGTATCCAATAATTTGGAAGTGTCACCACATAAGATTACCTCTTATTAACATGTAGTCTTTGATAAAGTAATCTGGGGTTCACATCCAAAACCAATTGGCAATGGATGGAGTGGCCCAAACCCTTATAAACTCATAGGCAAGGTCCAATTTTTCCCATGTGGGATGTATATATTCTCAACACGCCCCCCGCACGTGTGGCGAATTTTCAAGCCATACACGTGGACAACTTTGGGTGACGTGGAGCCCGTGTGGCCGTGAGGCATGCACACGTGGGCAACCCGCTCTAATACCCTGATAAAGTAATATGGGGTTCACATCCAAAACCAATTGGCAATGGATGGAGTGGCCCAATTCCTTATAAACCCATAGGCAAGGTCCCATTTTTCCCATGTGGGATGTATATATTCTCAACACCATGATGAAGTAATCTGGGGTTTACATTCAAAACCAATTGGCAATGGATGGAGTGGCCCAAACCCTTATAAACCCATAGGCAAGGTCCCATTTTTCCCATGTGGGATGTATATATTCTCAACACGCCCCCGCACGTGTGGCGAATTTTCAAGCCATACACGTGGACAACTTTGGGTGACGTGGAGCCCGTGTGGCCGTTAGACATGCACACGTGGGTAACCTGGCTCTGATACCATGATGAAGTAATCTGAGGTTCACATCCAAAACCAATTGGCAATGGTTCTCTATGAAGCTTAAGCCATCACTTCCAATTTGGTATCCAACTACAGTATAGAATCTTGATCGAGAATGAAACATGGCTTGAAGTGATGAATTCCAAAGTTGCTGCAATGATGCTTGGCCACCCATGTTTGCTATTTGATTCATCAAGTTTCTCATCATGACCAGTTCTTCACACAAAGGCACATTATTATTCAAGTACTTAAATCGAAAGAACAGCTTCTCTGCGGCACCAGAAATCGGGGACGGGGCATCTAGAAGCATTTTGTACAATAACTAGATCAAAGTGATAACAATCCTCAGCTCCAATGGAGCTCGAGGAATCAAAGAGATTGAAGATAAGATGATGAAGCAGTTATACAAAAGATGGTAGCTGGAAGAGTAATCGATCGGATTAAGAACGAGAAGGTTCAGAAAAGGCCATGATGATGAACAGTGCTAGCTAAAAAAAAACCACATCGTTCTTTAACTGTGTCCACACAATTTTTCCATATAAATTAACTTGAACGCTAGTTTGATTCTAGTTGTGCTTCATATATCTTATAACTATAGATTGGCGGTGCATATATGCTGCCTCATTTGTGTTAGGGTGAGTCAGCTTATCCTATTTAGAATATTCGTATTCTATTAGAAATGTACTTATTGTATTTAATTAGGAATGTAGTTATTATTTTAATTGTAATTAGTACTTATCTAGTCAATATATGTAACCTCCTTGTGAAAAGGATAAAATTATTATTCTCCAGTAAAAGAACATTAAGTAGAATATTATAGCAAACTAGATAGATAATCTTAAAAAAAATAAAGGAAAACTCTCTGCGCTAGGGTTTCTCTCTAGGGTTGGAAGTTTTGGCATAGCCGTTGCATGATGGTGGAGGAGGTTTCAGCTCATATGGCTGCTGCGCTCGTGATCAAGGATAATGGCAGGGTGTCTTTTGGGGTTGCAGGTTTGTCCGCAATTTCTAACCACTCTTATGCCATCGGGAGATTGCTCTCTCAAAAGAAGAGTTTTGATCCACATCCTTTCATGGCTACCATGGCCACTGTTTGGGGCTTGAAGCAGTGGCTCTCAATCCGAAATGAGGGTGATCGCTTCATTCTGCGCTTCAACAAATCTGAAGACCGAGACGAGATCTTATTTGGAGGACCATGGTTTTATGGTCAGTCTATGTTTGCCTTGGCGGAGTATGACGACTATGATGAGGTGGAGACGGTGCCTATCCATGTGATCCCGGTCTGGGTGGAAGTGTTTGGCCTTTCTCCTATTTTGATGACTACCGAAGCTGTCTCTATGATTGGGGCTTCCTTGGGCCAGGTTCTACAGTTGGACAAATAAAATATCCAGCGCGGGTTGAAGGCTACGGTTCATATCTGTCATTCGATCACAAACCCGGTGAAGCAAGCCTACCCTCCTATGCTGTACGAGTTCGGTATCGGTACGAATGTGGTGTTTGCTAGGGATACGTTCAGGTATGAGAAGATGGTTGGCTTTTGCAGGATCTGTGGCTTATTAGAACACCCAGTAACCGGTTGCGGAGGGCCGCCAGACATGTCTGGTACAGAGCCTAGAGCTGTGGGGCAGCGGCAAACTTGGCTGATGGAGGGAGGAGTCTCAAACCCTAGATCTACCCTACTTCCTGCCTTTGGCGCACTCGGGGCTTCTTCGTCGTTGGGGTTGCTAACTCAGGCTGCTGTCAAACCGCCTTCAAGCGGTAGTGCTTCGACTGCCACCGTCAGGGCCTCTTCGACGGGTCTGGTACTTTCGGCTGCTGGTAAGCCCACCTTGGAATAGCAACCTTCTCCAGCGGTGATTCCGGTGGCTCCTCCCCCTCTCCAGCAGCCTGTGGAGAAACCTATGGTCTATGGGACAAAGCGCACAGTTGAGACCAGAGAACTGATGACATACAGCAAGAAAGACCGAGCGGTGGTTCCGGTTCCTATTACCGAGCAGGTGAGTATTGGTTTTGTTCCAGAACTGGTTCTGCCTCACCATGCTGGTATCCTGATCGTCTCCCCCCCAAGAAACGGAAAGTGTGACGTCCTCTTAGTGCCAAGAATAAACCTAGAGTGGAGGAGATCTATCCTTGGAAGATTGGGATTGCTTCAAAGAAAGTTAAGAAGCGTCAGTTTCATTCTGCCAAAAAAGCTTTGGTGATGGAAGAAGACACAGGGTTGGAGGCTCCAGTGGATGAAGGTGCTGTGGAGGAGATTTCTCCTGTGGTGACAGTCGATTCTGAGAAGGTCGCGGTGGTGGAGGCGACCGCCGTGGAGGAGGCTACTCCTATGAGTCTGGTTACTGTGAGGCCTGGGGATGCCCCCTCTGCGTAGGGTGGTCCTGGGCTTCATCGAATAAGTTGGGGTTTTTATTTTCTTTGTTGTCCCAACATTGTCTAGGTTTGGTTCTTTGGTCCTATTACCATAGTGGTTTCACTTGGTTGCTCTAGGGTAAACTACATGGCTTGATATTGATGTGGCCCTCTCGGGGGTAGGTCATGTTGTGTAATCACTTGTATTCAAATATATGAAGGCTTGACGTCCTCTTTCAAAAAAAAAAAAAAGTAGAATATTATAGCACACTACACCAAAAACCTCAACATACTACACTTTTTGCACAACGAAAAAAAAAAAAGTGTTGTGTGATGAAGAAAAGTGAATCAGACAAAATGTTTAGTAAACCTACGTTGTATAAGGTGGTTTAAATTCTAAAGTTTTTGTTTAGAAGGCCATTGCACAACGATTACAAGAATAATCTGTTGTGTGAATCAAAAAAAAAAATTGCGGCAGATTTCCCTCCTAGATGGACTCAAATTTGGCTCCAAATTGTACCCTAGATGCCACTAAATTGTACACCAGTTTAGTTATTTGTGTTGTAGGAGTATACTTGCAAATCATCATACAATGGTTTTTAATATGCCGTTGTGCAAGTAAGTGGCAGAATTTGGAGAAGTCTCCAAAATGACATTCATTCCCCCCCAAAACAAGCAAATTTGGCTTCAATGGTTTGTCGTGCTTGCAACTTCCTACAACATAAAGAACTATTTCTGTTGTGTGAATGAGAAATGCCTAGCCTAAGCGCCAAAACTGGCATTTCGATTGCACAAGCTGGAAATTTTCATCTTTTGTTTCATCAGCTATGTAGCAATTCAGACAACGTAAATGTATTTGTACGTTGTCTGAGTAACTACCAAAAAAATAAGAAAACAAAGCTATTGCTTAATGCCTTGCACAACTGGGGCACATTTAAACAAAGTTAGTGCCTTGGCTTTTTTTCATAACCTCTCGATCTCTTCTCTCAAGATGCCCGACACTCACAGCTCCCCATCTCTCTCGCGAAATCTCTGTACTCTTCGTCGCTGAACTCTCACGTTCTACTCTCTCTCTCTCTTCAGATCGCTCCTCTCCCTGTCTCACTCTCAGTCTTCTCTGGCTCTCTTCTTCATCCAACTCTCTTCTTTACCCAGAAATCATAGTCTTCCTCTCTCTTCCATTTTGAAATCCCAAATAGGGAAACCCCCAATCTCAGATTCCTCGAAATCAACCAAATCTCTATTGGTCGAACCCTCAATCTGAAACCCAAATTTCATTGACCTAACTCTCGTCTCCTCAATTAGCTGGATTTACACCACACAGCCATGGGCCAAGAACTTGAAGAACAAGCAGCGCCGCCGGTCATCCTCCGATGGCAAGATTTGGGTGAGTTGCCGAAAAACGAGCTTATTAATAAGGCTCCTGAAGACAATACCCCTCCTCGTGGTATGTAATTTCTGTTTTGATTTTAGGGTTTTCGAGCATTATATGTCATACTGGAGCGATCGTTTGATTTTGTACCTAATATTTATCTTGGGTGATTATCTAACAGGGAAAGAGAGAGAGAGAGAGCTTGCTCTCTGACCCGGACACAGCGCGACCCGGCCAGCGACCAATCGGAACTTCCACGTCCGGCCACCGATAGACGACGGACGACCACCATCTTCTTAGTCTTGCCGTCGCCAACAGCCTCCTATCCTTGGATTGTCCATGCACTGAACGAAGAAGGAAACCCGAGGACGAGAAGCCCGAACATTCACCGGCAACCTCTGCAATTTCCGGCCACCGATTAAGCTTCATCTGGTATGGAAACTCATCTTCATGCCATTCTCTACGTGTTAGGCTAATTGGTTTTCAAAATTGATGGAGTTTTGTCGACTTGGTTTCTGGGTTAGCTCGGGTTCGACGCCGGCGACTTCTCCGACGAGTCTGGGCTTGGTTTCTGGTTCGACTGCTTCCCTGGACGAGGCCTGACCTTGAGTGGGAGTTGAACTTCGAAGATTTCTGGGTTGTAGCACGAGGCATCATCAACTCATCACCAACCCAGTCTCGGCAGCAAGCTTTGGAAAACGAAGTTTCTGTTACAATACCAGAAATTAGCAAAGGTAAACCCATGACTTGTGATAATCAAGTTTGATGTTTTGATCCTACTGTTATGGATGTTGGTTGTTCGGTGTTTTCGTTGATTGCCTTGATAGATTTTTACTACTTATTGCAATGCAAAGGAGTGGCATTCATGGATTTCTCATACTGTACTTGTTTCACAACAGAGATCATTCTTTCAATTTTACTCTTAGGTCTAAAATCATCAACGGTCTGAGTTGAAAGAGAGGGTACGTATGGTCTGAAGTCACCTCCTTTCTACAGCAGGTTGACCAAAATGTGAAGTTCATAATCTTAATGTGAGTTCATTATTCCTCAGGTGATGTGTTATGAAAAGTTGAATAGGAAAAAGATTATTATCTTCTGCCTTACATTTTCTATTTTTTGGGTGATTGTTAGATTTAGCTTTGTCAAGAACTTGTTTAAAATTTTGTAGTGCCCCTCTCTCATTATTTCTCTATAAGTTGGATGGACAAGTCCAGTGATGAGAATCTATTTGCTAATGCTGTGTGACACAGGACTAATTTGATGAGTACTTGGACAATTATGGACTGTTTGAAAATGAGAGTGATTGGGATTTCATAATCAAAAATTGATGTATAGACTACTAAGATACCTGAGGAAAAGAATCAAAATGTTAGTCATTTCCTTAAATTTTGATTCTGCTAGTCCATGCAACTTCTAAATTGATATGTGACCCCTAAGTTCTAGTGACTTGGTTCTATTGGCATTTGACTCATCTCAGTCTGCAAGTTGCATTTAAGGGTGCAGAAATTAGTCCTGAAATCTAACTCTTTTTTTTTATAACCTGTTTCTGATTTGACCATGATATTAATAGCATATGAATCTACTAGACTTTATTATGAAAATTTGTGTCTATTAGCTGATGCTAGGACAAAGGTTCTCTTGGCTTATCAATTATCATCTTAGGAGCGTCGTTGACCATTATTTTATGCTAAACTTATCTTTGATCCCTGCTATGATTTATTTCCTTACTTGACCCAATATTGGTGGGACTCAGGCTCTTTTGGGTCCTGCTTTCTTTTGTGTCCATACACTTGCTGCTTGTTTGTGTTATTATTGAGTCATCCGTTGATGCATTTGATATGCCTACCTATAGACTCCCCTTTGATTCTTTCTTCTTGATTTTCTTATACCTTCCATTTTGTGTGTTTGATTATAAGTATTTTCCCAAGTCAATCCACTTTATTTGTCAGTTTGTGTGTCACCTATAGAGAAATCTTTATCCTCCAAAAGGTCATGTAAGATACTTTGGACAAATGGTGAATTAGTTGAATTTATAAAGATTCTTCACCTGTGTCTAAAGCAAGATATATACCTATTCCTCCAGCTCATGCTTTACAAAGAAGTTTTGAAGCCAAAAGTTAAACGAAAAGGATACCAGTGATTAGAATGTCCATGCACTTCTCTCATAGACTGTTGCAGTTGGTTGGAATTGGGTTTCTGCTATAATCACTCCCTCCAAACACAAAGTTATCTTAGTATAGTGTCTTCAGTTTTATCTTTGTATGTGTGGGGTGTGTAATCATATGCAATTGTGCATTGTGTGCACTCTGGAGCATAAGCATAATCCTCGTCTACAGATGTGTATGTAAAGAACAGTACAAGTTTAATTATAGGGCTTAATCAGTATTTCTTTTTTCTTTTTTTGAAATTGTATGTGTCTTAATGTTTTTGTTGTGTTTTATTTTGATATTTGTTTATTCATTTATATTTTCTGGTCTATTCTTTTGATATTATCAGATAGAAGCAATAGTGCAAGAAGCTGCTCAAGGAACCATATCTAGCAGTGATGCTCTTAATCTACGATTAGAGAATCAGGTGTGAAAATTTTTGCTCACTAACTCTAATTTCCAGCAAGCTTTGTCTTTACATTGCATTAACTTTTGTATAAAAGCTTAAGTTGATAAAGTAGGTCTTGTTTTTTCAAAAAAGTGAGGACGAAATAGATAGGAAATTATTTGCCTTCCTGGCTGCCTGTTTTCCAGTTTTACAAACACAAAATAGGAGAAGTATATTTAAGATGACTGTAGTTAGTTGAGCAGGGACTTATCCAATAAGGAAGTTCTCAAAGTGGATTATTGGTGGTTTAGATATTTATAAAAAGCTCTTGATAGAAACTAAACGCTAGAACTCTAGGTATATATCCACCTTCTGCTCAACTGCGAACTTGTATGGGTGTCAGATGTGGTCTCCCTCATTCCGAAAGAAAAAAGGGTTGATTTGGCCTCCTTAGCTAATTACTCTGATCAAGTTAGCCTGAGTGATTAGATATAATATGGTGTCTGACATGTATATAACGTATGAGACCAAACAAAAGGCAGCACACAACCCAACAACTGTGTCTTTGATTCAGGACTAGTAGACTCGTAACCCAAATATAATGTAAAAAGGTCTTGTTTATCCGAACTAAGATTAATATAATGTGCCACTCTCTAAGATTAATGAGGCTGCAGAACTAAAGAAAGGCCAAAAATAAACCTGAATTTGAGACTAAGGAATCAGAGTAAAATCAAAGGGATGCACTATTTAATACGCAAAGGTTATTAATCTTGTACATGCATGCTTGATAACTCTGGTGGTCTTTCTTTAGGTTAACAGTGGTACATCATCACAATCACAAGGAGGTTCACTTCCTATCCCTACTGCATTGAAGAACTTTTCAATGTCCCAGAAGGAAAAAACTCTTGATGAATTTGTACGGGATAAATGGCTTTCCTTCACTGCACATTTTCTATGTTGGACTTGGTGTCAGATCCTTCCTTGATCTGCGAAGTTGGTTTCGCAATAATGATGTTCCTTCATGCAAAGTGTGCAACGAAGCTGGCGTGAAGGTTGTCTCTTGCTTTGTCTCACAATTGTTCAATTCATAATTTGTGATTTTCGACTGCTCTAAATTAAATAATTGAAGTTACAGCCTTGCTCTTATGCTTCTTTCTTCCTTCCTAACCATTTTAATTCCAGGATAATTATTACTAGCGCAACTTGCCAATAGTTTGCTGATGCTGTCGTATATGACAATTTGCTGGTGTATTATGTCTGACAGGCAGTGTTATGCCAGAAAGAGGGTTGTTTGGTTCGAATTCATCAGTACTGCCTAGGAAAACTGTTTGCTAAGAAAAAGGTATATTATATTGATAGGGCAGTAGATTTTGCACTCCACATTTAAATAGATCTTAACATTGCCGAACTCTTCACTGATATTGATTAGCTTATTGACTCCCCTATTGATTTACTTATATGGTAGTAAAGAACAAAAGAACAAAAGAGCCTAGTGCTTAATCAATCTGCTTGATGAATTTCAGGGTGAAAGAGTTTGTCCAAGTTGTGGTACTCAATGGCAATATACAGGACCAAAAGCAGAACCTGTAGAAGATGATGAGCCAGATTGCGCTACTCAGAGCCAACCACCTGTGGAACCCAAGAGAAAGAAGCTGAGAACAAGCCGAATTGGTGATGTCCCAAGTAGATGGGCATGCACTAGAATGCTTTTCTTGTGTAAAATGTTGGTTTCAATGATTGGGAAATGCACCCATTTTGCTTTTGAAGTTTAAAGTAATGGTTATATGAATCATTTGATGGTTTGCAATGTTTGTATTTGATAGAGTACTGTTCATTTCGTAAATAGACCAAATGAATGCACAATCTAATTCAGGAATGGAATGTTCAAATGATCACACAACAGACCAAATTAGCTAATGATCACTGCCTGTTGTCTGAATGACCAAAAATGGGAGAAAAACACATTGTAATCAATATATCACACATCGGTTTTTAACGAATCAGTGTCTTCTGATTAATACTCAGACAACAGAATTAATTGAACTCTGTTGTCTTAATAGCTAATCACACAACAGAATTAATTGAACTTTGTTGTCCTACAAGTTAATCACACAACAGAAGCAATTGAACTCTGTTGTCCTAAATTTAATCACACAACAGATATAGTCTAAGAACTGAAGTTTGAAGAGCAATCAGACAACAGACAAAATAAAAAAATGTTGTCTGACATGATTAACATACAACGGTTGCAAACTGGCACTGTTGTCTGAAGACGCCCCTAAACTGCTGCGCAGCTGCGCGCTTGGCATCTGCCGAGCCATCTGCCGAGCTATCAAACAACAATTATAACACATACCTGTTGTCTGTGTGTTTATCACACAACTGTGTTCCACCGTTGTCTGATTTTTCATCAGACAACGGCTCACTCTACAACGGTTATACATCAAATCACACAACGGTCTTTTGCCGTTGTCTGATAACAAAATTGGTGTAGTGGCACTTTCCACTTTCCAGGTTTTAATTACCGTCTTATTTGGCAAACGAACTAGCGTGATGCTCTATCTCCTACCATAAACTAGGTACATTCTTGCTTCTTGTGGCATGCATATGACTGATTAAGATATCAGATGATTAATTAAGATTTGTCTCTACCTTAAATTTCTACTCTACATATTAGGCTTGTCAATTTTCGAATTTTCGAATTTTTGAAATTACTCCTCTATAATTGAAAACTAAAGAGAATTGAATGCTTGACGTACATCAAAGTTATCAGACACTTGAGATAAGATATATATGCATGGCACAGTCTACCTCAAATTTCTACTCCATCCATATTAGGGTTGTCAATTTTCCAAAGGATCCCATGAGCTCCATAATTTCCTATTACACATGTAGCTGATAAAGTAATCTGGGGTTCACATCCAAAACCAATTGGCAATAGATGGAGTGGCCCAAATCCTTATAAACTCATAGACAATGTCGCATTTTTGCCATGTGAGATGTATATATTCTCAACACGCCCCCTCACGTGTGGCGAATTTTCAAGCCATACACATGGACAACTTTGGGTGACATGGAGCCCATGTGGCTGTGAGGCATGCACACGTGGGATAACCTACTCTGAGGATTTGCATTTGCTCACCATCTTTGGTTAGGTGGTGATACCATCGCCACGTGCTTCACAAAATAACCGTGGTTAACATTCTAGAATTAGATTAATAAATTAATAATATTTATGATTAATAAAAAATTACTCTCTCTCTTCCTTCCCAATTCTCAAAAACAGTTCTTCTCCTCCAGTAATTTTCATCTTCCTCCCAGCAAACCCAGTTGCGCAACTCACCAAACAATACCAGCAAACACGATCAATTGCAGACCCCCTTACTATCTTCTTCTACCCCTTACTATCTTGTTCTACTATATTTATAATTTTCATGGAGTATATATGACAAGTCTAAAACAAACAAACAAAAACCTAAAAATCCCAAATTAAGTGGCACCCAAAACAATATTGAGAAATTAAAGCTTTATGGATTGTGGATAGCCAATTTCGATTTGTTCGTCGAGGAAATCTTGTTGGAAGAGGTTGGGTATAGATTATATTAGGAATTTAGAAATATTGAAATAATTTGTAAAACTCAAATCAAATCCCAAAACTGAGATTTCTGGATGTTTATATTGAATTGGTTTGATGAGAGAAGGAAGAGAGTACTTTCTTAGGTGAGAGAAAAAAATCCCGAAATTCAAACTATAGTTCATTTGCATAGCCTTTTAAACAAGATTCTCACCATGAAAACCAACCAAAGAGATCAAATTTGGCAACCCACAATCCATACCACATCAATTTTTCTCAGACTTCTGGGTAAATTGCAATTTGAGTTCTTTGGATTTATCTTGGAAATCTTCATAAAAGTAAAATAAAAACCCAAAACACATAAATAAGAATAGAAGAAGATTGTAAGATGCTTTGCAAATTGGATTCATGGGATTAAATAGTGTTTTGGATCTTCATCGTTGTGGTGTTGGAAAGAAGATCAAAGAACTAGGGATGAGAGAGAGAGAGAGAGAGGGGTTGGGTATAGATTAAAATAAATATAAAGTTTAATTGTTAACCATAGTTAGTGTATCAGACACACGTGGCGAATTCTCTTTGGATGGTGATATCACCACATACAATGGGGTGGTGAGCAAATTCGAATCTCCCGCTCTGATACCATGATAAAGTAATCTGGGGTTCACATCCAAAATCAATTGGCAATGTATGGAGTGACCCAAACCCTTATAAACTCATAGGCAAGATCCTATTTTTCCCACGTGGGATGTATATATTCTCAACAAGTAGCTAGCTACCTATTGGTAAAGCGAAAATGAAACTTTTAGATGCATGAAAATGTCGTAGTCCGTACACAGCAAGATGACCACCACAGTAGCATCAGTAATGAGGATGCACATAGGCAATCCTTACCCAAAGGAATAATTTGAAATTCTTCGATCCCCACAAGAGGAGACAACTCATGCACCTAATCAATAATACAAGAAACCAGTTTTGTTGTTATGTCAGCTCCAGACTTCACTCAGACAACACACTTCAATTGTGATCTATTGTCTAGTAGTAGCTAGGTCTTCATCAATTATTGTTTAAATAGCATCCTACTGTACATGAACACACACTATAGGAAAAAAGATTGTTTACAGCGTGCAAAATATTTTTTTTTTTAATAGGGTTGATTTTATTAATAATCAAGCCATGAAAAACATGCCAGAGTCTAATAGAATGTACACTTACATAAGAAATTCCGGGACAAACCGGATAACCTATCTAAGTACTCATTAAAATTCAAATGGACTCTCGCTGAACAAAAAACCTAATCTAGGAAGGATAATCTCGGCTTCCAAGGAAGAAATATTCATCTAGTCTAATTTGCCAGACATGCAATTGTGGTACAAATATCAACTAGAAACGTCTTAGAAAAGCATATAAAGAGTACCCCTGCTTCAAAGATTCGAGTCCAGAATGTCTTGTCTTGTTGAAACCCTAAGCATGTACCTCCTCCTTCCCCTTGGGGTCGGAGGTGGTACCTGCCTTAGGCTCTTCAGCATCCAACAACCTCGGCATCAGGTTGGTCTTCTTGCTGCCCAATACTCCATCTTGAGACTTAGGGTTTATCGTAAAATGACTTTTTACATTGTGAAAAAAAAGACCTTTGAAGACCGCATTGTAAATGATATTTTTAATTTACGACGTACGTGCAGAAATTTATGGCGTTGAAATAAGCTGAATTTACGACATGCAATGCACCCCGTAAATGATAAATTTACAGGTCGCTTTGCACGCAGTAAATGTCATTCTGATTTAATATATATATATATATATATATATATATATATATATATATATATATATATATTAAAATAAAAAATATCAAGAAAATATACAAGAGTTATTACTTTTTCCTTCTATGTTTTCAAACTGTCAAATTTCTTCTGTCCGCACTCGATCTGAACGCAAGGTCAGTAGCTAGTCCTGTCTTGATTTAGACTGGTACAGTGGTACCTACCAGCTAGCTGTCTATATATTTAGGTTTACAATGAGGGTGTAAGAAATTACATGAAGCAAAGCACAATCTTGATCGAATCTTAATATCTTGGTATTTGAGGGTTTCTATTCCCATGGAGTTTCTGCTTCCATCTTCTATATGTGACCCAACTACCATCTTAGCATTTTTTCTCTTTCTGTTCTCTTTCGTATGGATATCAAAATACTTGCAGAAAAGAGAACCCCCGAAAGCGGCTGGTGCATGGCCAATACTCGGCCACCTTCCCCTCTTAGGAGGGCCTCAACCGCCCCACATAACCCTAGGGAACATGGCTTACAAGTACGGACCGCTCTTCACTATCAAGCTTGGTGTGCACCGAGCTCTTGTTGTAAGCAGTTGGGATGTGGCTAAAGAATGTCTCACCACTAATGATAAAGCTTTTGCCAACCGCCCGAAAGCTTTAGGCCCGGAGATTATGGGGTACGACTATGCCATGGTCGGTTTTAGCCCTTACGGACCATACTGGCGCCAGGTGCGAAAGATAACCACGCTGCACATCCTCTCCAACCACAAGTTGGAGTTGCTCAAGCACGTCCGAGAATCGGAGGTGAAGATCTCTACCAAACATATATTTGATATGTGGGAGCGAAACAAAGGTGTCTCGAATAAGGTGCTGGTAGACATGAAGAGGTGGTTTGGAGACCTTACTTCAAAGGTCATGTTCAGGATGGTTGTTGGAAAGCAATTTCGAATTGGGGCTAACTTGGCGCAAGAGAATGAAGAGAATGAAAGCTTTCGAAAGGCGTTGAGGGAATTTCTTAGACTGGTTGGCGAATTTGTAATCTCAGATGCAGTTCCATTTCTTAGGTGGTTGGATTTGGGAGGTTATGAGAAAGCCATGAAGAAGACAGCTAAAGAACTCGATGATGCGCTTCAAAAATGGTTAGAAGAGCATAAGCACAAGAGAAGTACTAATTCTTTGCAACATGATTGTGAGCGTGACTTCATGGATATGATGCTTACCGTCCTTGATGATGATAGTAGAGAAGAGTTTGCTGGTTCAATTACTGCTGATACAATTAACAAAGCTACATGCCTGGTATATACCGATGAACCTTTCTCTTCAAATTAATTATATGATAGACACACACACGGTACTAAAAAGCGGCTTTAGTGTAGCAATTTTTCTGTTTGGATTGGAGTGATTTTGTTATGTAGGTGATCACTTTTTTTAAAACTGTTTTTGTACGTTACGTAATTTTCTTACTAGTAATCGGTTTTGTTTAAAGAAAATAGGGTTTTTTTTTTTTAATAAAATTTCAAGACCGTGTGCTTTAAACTTGAAATACTTCGATTCTTTTAGGAAGCACAGGTCAAGTGCCTGAAAATTCACAAACAAACAAAAAATCAATAAATAAAATCAATAAATGAACAAAAGCAAAATGCTTCTATAAGTCTATATAACTCCAAACATTAATTTTAACCCTGAGAGCGATTTCCCAAATTTTAGAAGCTTTCTGCAATATAAAATTACTTACAAAAAAGAAATTAAAAAGGAGCTTTCAAAAAAAAAAAGGGAGCTTCTATTCATACCTCCAAAATTGGCATTTGGACCTCCCAACTTAATAGACCTCCAACTTACTTTTATAGATAACCAACTTGCTATCTAGACCTCCCTAATTTTCCCACAACGCCCATTGTCCAATAAAATCAATAAAAACTTCTTCTTTTACGTTCTATTCATACATCTAAAATCAGTAATCGAACCTCATTCAATTTTTGAAGATTTCACAATCCTATTTTACCTTCATACAAGCTGCACAAAAAAAATAAAAATAAAAATAAAATCTCCAATTGGTAGTTAATACAGTATTTTTCATAAAATCAATTGAATATAGAAGCACATTGGTATACTGCTATCTAAGATGTTTAGATATTACTCCCAATTCTCAAAATTTTTAATTAAACTGATTTTTTGGATACAAAGTTTTCATCACTTAATTATGATTTACGTACAGTTGGTACAGATGCCCGTACTGAAAGTGGTCATGGTGTTCCAAAGCCGGTCCAACATAATGCTCCTTAGCTTGGAGAGAGACACATATTTACTAATTGCTTCGAGTTGTAAAAAAAGCGCAAGCAGCAATATAATAGGCAATGCAAAGCTTAGAATTTTGCGAATTGCCTCATCAAAACATACTGTTTGTAAAGGTAAGAAGAGACTTTTTTTTTTGTCTGTGAGATGTGACCTATTAGTTATCTAGGATAACCGATATCGTGGATGTCACAGTTTCAGACCTCACTGACATCATGGGAGGGGTGGGGTGGGGTTAACAAAAATTATTAAAAAAACAAGTTTTTTTCCCCCCCTCTTTTGTGTCCTTATTGGTAATTTAGCATGAGTTGACAAAGTCAACTATAATTTGGAAAAAGAGAGAGGTACAGATACCAATTTTGGAGGTATGAATAGAAGCTCCCAAAAAAAAATTAAAAAAGAAAACAAGCAGTTTTTCAGTGCTTCTAAGTGCAATTACAGGAAGCTCTTTAATCTTAAGAACAATGTATATGCACTTGTAACAAACACTTCCAGCAAAAGAATTTCCTACATTAGTGTTCCTTATATGTTTGAAAATCATGTACATTTCATATGTCCATTGTAGGCAATGCTTCTAGGAGGGACAGATAATTCAACAGTGATATTAACCTAGGCTCTTTCTTTATTACTCAATAATCCTGAAGTCTTGAAGAAGGCTCAACTTGAGTTAGACAACCATGTTGGTCGGGAAAGGCAAGTGAATGAATCAGATGTGAAGAACCTAGTCTATCTCCAAGCCATTATTAAGGAAACGTTGCGGCTATACCCTGCTGTACCTCTCTCAGTACCACATGAATCCAGAGAAGACTGCATAATAGGTAATTATCATGTAAGCTCAGGCACGCGTCTTCTTATCAACCTTTCGAAGATTCATCGCGATCCAAATGTCTGGCTCGACCCTTGTCTATTCCAACCAGAAAGGTTTCTTACAACTCACAAGAATGTTGATGTTAGGGGCCAGAGTTTTGAATTGATACCATTTGGAAGTGGTAGACGAATATGTCCAGGAATCTCTCTAGCACTTCAAGTTACTCAACTTACACTGGCTCATTTGCTTCATGGGTTTGAAATTACAGCCCCATCTGATGAACCAGTTGACATGGGTGAAAGTTCAGGAATAACAAACATGAAGATAACCCCACTCGAGGTCCTTCTCACCCCACGCCTACATCCTAAACTTTATGAAAATGTTGACTAGATGACTTGTGTAAGTTCTTCAATGTTAAGAATTCTACTACTGTGTTTCTGTCAAGACTGAAGCGCAACATATATTGTAATTCAAATAATCTTATCCCATTGTCTCTTAAGGATTTATACGATGCAATAAAATCTTATAATTTGTATCATTTGACAATAATACCTTATTATAGTTATTGTTTTAACTTTAATTAAGCCACCTATACAGAGTAGTAGTTTAAGATTACATGTAGTACTCTTAAACTGAGTGCTTCTACTTTCAAGACCATAAGTTACCTTACTACTCCCTCCAAGCCACCTATTCAGAGTAGTTGAGTGCTTCTACTTTCAAGACCATAATTACTACCTCCAAGCTTTGTAAAGCTAGCCTTAAAACTAAGATCTTCCGTCTCACCTACTGCTTTGTTTTGAAGATAATCTCATAGAGCAGATTAAATTGGCTTGTCATAAACTATAGAAAACCATTGAGTTGTTAAGCTACTCATAAAACAGTGTAAATCAAGACAAAAGATTGTATTTCAGCTAAAAGGAAACTGGAAGCTTTAATATACTACATTTGGAAAGTGAATGTAAGATCAAATATGGACATAACACATATCATCATAAAGTAATTGATGATTAGCTTAATATCAATCCTAGTTTAACATGGATACAAACAGTGAATCAATACTAGTGACTTAATGAAGTAGTGTATCAATTCATTAAGGATAGTAATCCATTGCTTAGTCTACAAGAAAGGCTACAAGTTGTGATACATTAGGAATCTAACAGTGAAACCTAAACCGACAAGGAATGCTTTAATGGGAAGCTTCTTGAGGTTTAAGTCTCATATATATACAGATGAATTGGTCCCTGATTACTACCACGACTATTGCATAAGTTCTATCCATTGAGAAGCAAGTTGGTAAGTAACAGAAGACCACATTCAGTGATCGAGTTAAGCAGTTGCATAAGATGGAATCCATGACTGTTATTGATGAAGGTAAGCCTTAATCCTTTTGTGATTGTTGTGCATATGTTGTGAGCATGTAATTATGGTTTTACAATTGGTATCAGAGCATAGGCTCACGAATATGAAAAATCGTTTTAGGGTTTTGCAAAACAAACATAAATTTTTTTAAGGTTTTTTGCTTTACGGGTCAAGTAACTGATCAGGTTACTGACCAAGTCATTGGTCATGTAACTGATCAGGTACCTGACCAAGTAAGTAACTGACCAGGTAACTGACCAAGTAACTGGTCAGGTACCTGATCAAGGTAAGTTACTTAAGTCGACTGCTGCATCTGGTTAATTATAAAATTCACGCTTCCGCTATGATTTTTAGCAGCAAATTGGGGAAAAAGCAAAAACAGGTTTTTCTGTGAGATTGATTTCGATTCATAGCATGATAATTGAATTTTTGATTGTGCCCAAGAATCCTAGTTGCATTCCCGGCGTGCGTTAGGCTAGAGTAGATGGTGACCGGATGAAATTTACAATTTCTTGATTGTTCTGTGGTTTCTTGGAATCGAATCAATTTTGGTTATGCTTGAATATGCATGTTGAATTGATTGATGATATGGTATTGTATCTGTGATTGTGTAAAATTGTATGAAGAACAGAAATCTCCCAGATTTTGTTTACACGTTGTTAAAGTTGACAGATACAAGAGCTTAATTTTCTTACAATGATGAATCTGGATAGAATGTAAAGTAAAAGAGCTCATATGTTTTGTGGTTTTCTGTTGGCATAAGTGATTATGATGCACAAAGTATCCTTCATTGATGTTGGCAGAAAACATTGATCAGGTACGTGTAACTGGTCAAGTAACTGACCAAGTAACTGTACCTGACCGAGTAACAAAACTGAAATTGTGTTTTGTGTTTTAAAACTATGCTTCAGTTTTATCTTCCAAAGAAGTGGTTAAGTATGGTTTTAGAATACAAAACAGCAGTATGTATGCTTGATGAAAATAAATACGGATACTTAGAAAGTTTTCTTCTGTCTAAAGATGTGGATAAATTTCTTTGGATAACTTGTTTTCATTGAACATGGCATATTGATAAATAACTCCAGGATGTTATGCTTCTGCTCAAAAGTGTTGCTTAACATTGTTTTTTGTTATGGACTGACATGAATGCAAGTATGGTTTGTTTAGGTTTTCTGTATGTTCTTGTTTCTGATTGCTTAAAGCTAAATAAAACACAGAAAACTTAAAGTTATTTTCTTTACAAAATTGAGAACTCACATGAATTTTGTTTTGCTCCTTAGGTAACTCTTACATGAACTTGAACAGTGTCTTGATGTTAACTGGAACAAACTATAGAGCTTGGCTAGACTCTGTAGAAAACTACATGGGAATGCATGAAAACATAGACTATTGCTTCACTGAGGACAAACCTGAAGAGTTAACTGAAAAGAGCACTAAGAAGGAAACTGATCTTTACAAGAAGTGGCATAGATCCAATAGAATGGCTAAAAACCTCATTCGAACCTCTATGTCTAAGACTGTCAGGGGAAGTATTGAAGAGCCTGAGCTAGCATCAGATTTTCTGGAACACATAGGTGCTAAGTTTAAAGAAAGTGAAAAAGCAGAAGCAGCTAGGCTGACTAAAGAGTTTCATGATTTGAAGTACATGGGTTCAGGGGGAGTTAGAGAGCATATTATGAAGATGATCAATATAAATGGCAGACTCAGAGAGCTCTTGATGGGGGTTAGGGATGAGCAAGTAGTGCATTATGCACTACATTCCTTGCCTAACAGTTTTAGTCATCTTAGGACCAGTTACAACTCTCAAAAGGGAAACTGGACTCTTGATGAACTTATATCCATCTGTGTGGATGAGGAATCTAGGATCAAGGAAGAAAAGGAACCTGCTACAACCATTAACCTCATTGAGAAGCCTAAAAGGAAAAAGCCCCAGAATAAGCTCAAGCCTACCAAAGCCATAACTAAGAGTTCAACAGCTGTAGTGGCCAAGGAAAACAGGCCATTCAGGTTCAAGTGCTACTTTTGCAAAAGAGTAGGACACATGAAAAAGGACTGCACTGGCTATAAGAACTGGTTAGCCAAAAAGGGTAAGATTTTTTCTAATACAGTTTTTTCCTTAGAAATTAATCTTATAAATGTTGAACCACAGTCTTGGTGGATATATTCAGGCTCACCTATTCATATTACTAATTCTTTGCAGGGATTCATAAGGAGGAGAATCCCAAAAAGTGATGAAGTGAACCTGTGTGTAGGCAATGACATGAGAGTGGCAGTCAAGGCTATTGGAACCTTAAAGCTCGATTAAGGATTAGGAAAATTATTAGTTCTGGACAATGTTTTTTATGTACCTTCCATGAGAAGGAATTTGGTTTCAGTTTCTCTTTTAGTAAAATCTGGTTGTAGACTTGTTATGGATAGTAATGGAATTCTTATTTCTAAAAATTCTGTTCAAATTGGTTCTGGTGTTATTATGAATGATTATTTACAGTTAAATTGTTCAATGGCTCAACAAGAAATTTTACTTGTTGAAAATAACACAAACAATACTAGCACTTTAACAGGTGTTAAAAGAACCAAACTAAATGAAAATTCTGCATTTTTATGGCATAGAAGACTCGGCCATGTTTCAAAAGAGAGACTGAAAATTTTGGTGAAAAACAACATCCTAAATGAACTTGATTTTTCTGATCTAACAGACTGTGTTGAATGCTTTAAGGGAAAAATAACTAATACTAGAAAGAAGACTGCATATAGAAGCCAAAATTTATTAGAACTCATACACACTGATATATGTGGACCATTTAGGCATCAAACTATCTGTGGGAATGTGTATTTTATCACATTCATTGATGACTTTTCTAGATACAGTTATGTTTATCTACTTTCAGAAAAGGCACAAGCATTGAAAGCTTTTCAAATCTTTAAGTCTGAGGTAGAAAATCAACTAGAAAAGAAAATCAAAACAGTAAGATCAGATAGAGGGGGTGAGTTCTATGGCAAGTACACTGAATCCGGCCAACAAAAGGGTCCATTTGCCTTGTTTTTGCAAGACAATGGAATTAAAGCTCAATATACAACACCCTATAACCCACAACAGAATGGTGTTGCAGAGAGAAAGAATAGGACTCTTTTGAACATGGTTAGATGTATGATGTGTACAACATGTTTGCCTAAATTTCTGTGGGGTGAGGCTTTAAAAACTGCAAATTATATTTGCAACAGAACACCTAGCAAAGCTATAGAAAAGACTGCTTTTGAGCTTTGGTGTGGCAGGAAACCTAGTCTTCACCACTACCATGTTTGGGGATGTCATGCAGAAGCTAGGATTTATAATCCAAGCTTGAATAAACTTGATCCTAAGACAGTTAGTTGCTATTTTATAGGTTATCCAGATAAATCTAAAGGCTATAAATTATATTCTGCTTATCATTCACCTAGAATTTTTGAAACACATCAAGTAAAGTTTCTAAGTGAAAAAGTTTACAATACAAACCTTGAGGATTTATCCTCAGATTTTGAGGAAATTGTGTCGGATGAGAATATAAGTGTAGCATTGCCTTTAGAACAAGAAGTAACTGATCAAGTAACTGACCAAGTAACTGATCACGTACCTATAACTAGTCAAGCAACTGACCATGTCACTGACCAAGTAACTGTCACTGGACAAGTCACTGACCATGTAACTGGTCAAGTATCTGACCAAGTCACTGATCGAGTACATGTAGACCATGTAACTGGTCAAGTACCTGTAACTAGTCATGTCACTGACCAAGTAACTGGTCAAGTACCTGTCACTGGTCATGTCACTGACCAAGTAACTGTCACTGGTCAAGTAACTGACCACGTAACTGACAATCCTCAGCCTAGAAGATCACAGAGAGCAAGAAAACCAACTTATGGGGGGGGGGGGGGGGAAGAGAGTAACTACATTATTTATCTGCAAGAAGCAGAAATTGAAATGGACTGTGCAGAGGACAATGATCCAACTACATTTAATCAAGCCATTGAAAGTAGTGAATCTCATCAATGGCAGCTAGCAATGGAAGCAGAAATTAATTCCATGAGTCAAAATGCAGTTTGGGAATTAGTTAAACCTGACCCTAATCAGAAACCTATAGGTTGTAAATGGGTTTTCAAAACCAAAAGAGATGCAAATGGCAATGTAGAGAGACATAAAGCAAGATTAGTTGCCAAGGGTTTTACACAGAAGGAGGGCATTGATTTTACTGAGACTTTTTCTCCAGCTTCTACAAAAGACTCGTTTAGGATAATCATGGCTTTAGTGGCTCATTTTGATATGGAGCTACACCAAATGGATGTTAAGACAGCCTTTTTGAATGGTGAACTAGATGAAGTGATTTATATGAAGCAGCCAGAAGGTTTTGTGCAAGCTGGAAGTGAAAACTTAGTATGCAGGTTAAGAAAATCAATTTATGGCCTTAAACAAGCTTCTAGACAGTGGTACAAGAAATTTGATTCTGTGATTTCTACTTTTGGATTTACAGAAAATCTTGTGGATGAGTGTGTTTATTTGAAGACAGTTGGGAACAATTTTATTTTTCTGGTACTCTATGTGGATGATATACTTTTGGCTAGCAGTAACATTAAATTGCTTAAAGATACCAATAGTTTTCTGTCAATGAATTTTGACATGAAAGACTTAGGAGAAGCATCCTATGTACTAGGTATTGAGATTAAAAGAGATACGGCACAGAGACTACTTGGTTTGTCTCAACAGAATTATGTTACCAAAATTCTAAAGAGATTTGGTATGGAGAAGTGTGCAGCTAGAAAAGTCCCCATGTCCAAAGGAGATAAGCTAACTAAGAAGCAAAGTCCCAAAAGTGATGTTGAGAAAGAAAATATGGAGTCAAAGCCTTATGCTAGACTTGTAGGAAGTCTCATGTATGCACAAGTCTGCACTAGGCCAGACTTGTCTTTTGCAGTAGGGATTTTATCGAGATTCCAGTCTAATCCAGGCCATGAACATTGGGTAGCTGGGAAGAAAGTGTTGAGATACCTGCAGAAAACTAAAAGTCATATGCTAGTTTATAGGCAAGTGGAGGATCTGAAACTTGTTGGATTTTCAGATTCTGATTTCGCAGGGAATTATCCAGACTCCAAGAAGTCAACTTGTGGATACATGTACATGCTAGCAGGAGGTGCAGTTGCTTGGAAAACCATGAAGCAAACTCTAGTTTCAACCTCCACCATGCAAGCTGAATTTATTGCAGTATATGAAACTGTGTGTGAAGGACTTTGGATCAGGAATTTCTTGATGCAGACCAAAGTGTTAAGTCACATTGTGGCAGACACACTTGTGATTTATTGCGATAATGAAGCAGCAGTTTTCTTTAGCAAGAACAGTAAAAGATCAAATAATTCTAAGCATATTGATTTAAAGTATTACAGTGTTAGAGAAAGGGTTAAGCATGGTGAGATAGCTGTTTTGAGCATTGACACGAATTCACAGCTAGAAGACCCCTTCACCAAGGCCTTGTCAGTAGCAGCATTCCAGAAGCATACAGCCAGCATTGGAGTTTTAGCTAATCTAGATGCTTAGGTTCAGTAGAGAGTTAATCCAGTTGGAGCAATTTAAATTTCTAAGGTTTTTGAGTTCTTGTATTTTTAGTTGTGATCCTTTGACTATATTTATCACAACTTATTTGTAATGACAGATTTTATTATTAATAAATTTTGAGGTATTTTCAGATTTTGGTTATTGCTGCAGTTTTTTGTTAAATGTTCTGAAAATTATCGATTTTGTATTTAAAGTTATACTTGCTATCAGATGGCTTAAATCATGTGAAGCATGATGATAAGGTTCAAGCAATATTTTTAAGCCATCAGTGTTCAGTGAATTTGCTTGAGTTTCTGGTTTTAGAAACATAAAGTAGGACCTAATATATGTTTACTTGTTGATACACATTAACATATATTGTATCACTTCTGGTTGAACATATGTGGATTGCAGAAGCTTGTGTTAGTGGTTTTGAAACTCTGCATTTTTGTTAAAATGTATACTGTTTCTTACTCAACATAAGTAACTGTGATCTGACCATGTTGGAATGGATTTTCGATTTGAGTTTGTTATCTGGCGCGCACTTCAATAAGTTAAGTAGGTTTTGATGTTCTCTGGTGCAAATCATCGAGCATGATATGTGTGAGTCCAAGGGGGAGATTGTAAGATCAAATATGGACATAACACATATCATCATAAAGTAATTGATGATTAGCTTAATATCAATCCTAGTTTAACATGGATACAAACAGTGAATCAATACTAGTGACTTAATGAAGTAGTGTATCAATTCATTAAGGATAGTAATCCATTGCTTAGTCTACAAGAAAGGCTACAAGTTGTGATACATTAGGAATCTAACAGTGAAACCTAAACCGACAAGGAATGCTTTAATGGGAAGCTTCTTGAGGTTTAAGTCTCATATATATACAGATGAATTGGTCCCTGATTACTACCACGACTATTGCATAAGTTCTGTCCATTGAGAAGCAAGTTGGTAAGTAACAGAAGACCACATTCAGTGATCGAGTTAAGTAGTTGCATAAGATGGAATCCATGACTGTTATTGCTGAAGGTAAGCCTTAATCCTTTTGTGATTGTTGTGCATATGTTGTGAGCATGTAATTATGGTTTTACAGTGAAGCCTCCAGAATTGAAACTTCATAAATAGAGAAAGAATCCTTTAGCATCTACATTCACTAATAACATTAATATAATGTTTTAGCACACGAGTGAAAAGGATAATCGAGAACTAACTACAGAGAGGTATGATGCAGGCACCGCCTTCTGGGTTCAGCTCTTTCCTATCCCCACCAGAGAAGAAAAGCGCCATGTTGCGCTGTATTATGAGGCCATCATGGCTGTCTATAGAAATTGATATTCCCCTTGATTAATTTAAGCTATTACATTCTATGTATTATATAGCTGTGAGTATTTGACAGTTACAAGTATTACATTAACAACAGCATCAAAACTGATGCATAATTCTAGGAAACGTTAAATCAGCAGTAGACAAACTATCTAATCAATGGAGGAGATTCTGGGAGTGATTGAAGGAGGAGAATGAGTCTGTTTAACAGCCCCCCTCAAACTTGGCGGTGCTGGACTGACAAGTTTGCCGGAAAAGAGAAGACGGTGAGACTGTTCGGGTCTTTGGCTGTTCTTGTTTCCCTTATCTCGGTCCTTATGTCTCTAATAAACTCTCTAGTCGTAGTCTTGAATGTGTTTTTCTGGGTTACAGCCCTCACCATAAAGGTTACCGTTGTCTTGATCCCCGCTCTGATACCATGTAGAAATTGATATTCCCCTTGATTAATTTAAGCTATTACATTCTATGTATGATATAGCTGTGAGTATTTGACAGTTGCAAGTATTACATTAACAACAGGATCAAAACTGATGCATAATTCTAGGAAACGTTAAATCAGCAGTAGACAAACTATCTAATCAATGGAGGAGATTCTGGGAGTGATTGAAGGAGGAGAATGAGTCAGTTTAACAGCCCCCCTCAAACTTGACGGTGCTGGACTGACAAGTTTGCCGGAAAAGAGAAGATGGCCAGACTGTTCGGGTCTTTGGCTGTTCTTGTTTCCCTTATCTCGGTCCTTATGTCTCTAATAAACTCTCTAGTCGTAGTCTTGAATGTGTTTTTCTGGGTTACAGCCCTCACCATAAAGGTTACCGTTGTCTTGATCCCCGCTCTGATACCATGTAGAAATTGATATTCCCCTTGATTAATTTAAGCTATTACATTCTATGTATAGCTGTGAGTATTTGACAGTTACAAGTATTACATTAACAACAGGATCAAAACTGATGCATAATTCTAGGAAACGTTAAATCAGCAGTAGACAAACTATCTAATCAATGGAGGGAATTCTGGGAGTGATTGAAGGAGGAGAATGAGTCTGTTTAACACTGTCCCTAACCTTCTTGTGGCTATCCCTTATGCTTCTTGGATTTCCTTCACATATGATCTTTCGGCCATTTCCTCCAACCTCAAGGCTGTAGGTGTAGTTCCGAGCTTCTGTTTCATCCCCCATGAAACGTAGAAATGCCATGTAAACAGGAGCCATACCGAGCTGGAATGCTTCAAAATGGAGACAGAAGTACTGACCAAAGCAGTGGAAAACCTAACAAGGTTGAAAAATAAAACGATTACTTCTCTATCTTGTAAATCAACCCATGATTTTTCTAGTCTTATATACTATCAAGGGGGATCCCATGACTCCTATATTCCCAGGCTTCGTCGGGAAAAATTGAACAAATCCGCTAAAGGTTACTTAAATGTTTAATAATGCAATTAGGATTTCTTAATCGAAGCAACCTAATAATGGATCAAATCCTAACAATAGAATTAACTAGCTCATCTTCAATATCTTAGTAACCAAATAAGCATTGAAAAGGGTTGCATTCACATGTACTTCCTGATCACTATTTCATCAAAAGCAAAAATTTTAAAGACACACATATGAGGAAGTACATGCATACTTACAGTTAACATCCATGTGGCATTTTCTACTTTGCGGGGATTAGACTTAACGTAACGATGGTTAAAAGTACATCCACAATGCATGTCCACCTTGTGGTCATCCCGTAGATGAGCAACAAGGAATGGAATATCCCCAACAACAGAGCAGTCTGATCCAGCATAAGGACAGTTGTATGGTCTGAAGTTACAGACAGCCTCATGTTTCAGTTTACTATAATATGGGAATATCTCCGGGCACCCAAGCGAGCAGTACTTGCAAGGCAGTTCAAGTGATTCAGCTACCTTCTCCAGTGCTAAACACCTTATGTCACCAAGCTCCTGTCTACAAGTTGGGCACCGATTATGCACTCTTGTTTTACAGGTGGAACAAAGGGTATGCCCGTTATGGCACTGCAGAAACAAAATTTCAGAGTTAAACACCATAAAGCTCCATCACTCTTAAAAGAATTTCACAAGCAGCTTCATAGTTTTAGAACAATCCCCTTGCTTGCCATCAACAATAAATCTTACGGTAGTGATTGACTGAGTATCTCTTGATTCAAATAACAATGAAATGAAACAAGATGAAAGGTAAAGAACTCCATTTGCCAGAGTAGAGAAAGTGTTGCTCATCCAAACTAAAGAACGCTTCTACATCTGGAACTCATAAACTCACATTTCTGAGTATATATCACAACACTTGGTTTTAAAAATGCATCATATGTATTACACCTTCAAAAATATGTTATTGCAACCTATACATCAAAGAGTTGTAATATGTTATTACAATATATTGCATGAGAGAGAATTTACACCTCTCCTGTCCTCAAAGTAAATGAAAAAGATTACACAAATTCAAGAACGCAACCAATTAAATTTTAGGAGCGCCAAAATGATTTATGAATGAATGATATGAGCAGAATGCACCCAATTCAAACACAAGAGCTTTTCAGAAATAAGCCATCCATATACAATACCCAACAATTTGGAACTGTCACGACATTAACCTGCTTCACGTTACACAATCTCTGGGGACTTCAAAAACTCCTATTGTTGGTAATCCCCTTCCAAATCAACTGACCAATAAAAGCCTCAACAACGTAATCACCAACCCCAAGTTTCTCTACACATACAATGTATTCGAATAAATTTCGTGAAACTTTGCACTCTGCTTGCTAGACTGTTACTATGAACTCCAAAACACACTTCAAGTTCAAATCTTTGATGATCACATAACTACATAATAAAACTACGCCGAATTAAAACATTCTTGTTGAGTGTTCTGGCTAAACCAATATACAGTTCTAATTAACAAGAACCAATGTAGTTTTCTAACAAGTTTCAGGCACTCATACTATCTTCTACTCTATTCCACCTCCACCCCACCCCATTTTCCAAAATCAAATCCCTCCCTGTTCAATTCAATCAACATATTTCACCCATAGAGTTCAAAACCCACAAAACTAATCTTCACCAACCTGTCAAATACATATCATCACAACCACATTGCACAAAACAAGACAAGCAAAACAACCCAAATGGCAAAAAACAAAAATGAACCCAATAACCAAAACCCAGTAAAGCACAAACCTGATGGATTGGAGGGTACATTGAATTTGTGCAAACAGGGCATTCAAGAGGCTCATGAACACCGGTGGTTCCCGGAATGTTATTGCCATTGTTGTGAGGCTTTGGAACTGTAAATAACTAGCGAGGACGGCCGTGGATCTCATCGTCGTCCATCAAATCCGACGGTGGAACAATCTCCATGTTTTCTGGGTCCATTTTCATACAGGGGAAACCAAAACCATACCCCCCCTCCCTCCTTTTGAAACGAAAACCCAAAAAGTTCAAACCTTTGGGAAAATGTGCACGATATGATTGTTCACTCTAAAGAAAAAAATCCAATCTTTGGATTCTGGGTTCTTCAGAAACGTGATTGCAACAAAGAATTGATGAAAAAAAAAATCATGTTCAAAACAATTTATCATACGAATTCCTTCTCGAACCGACAGATTGGGCCTCATAACATCTTTGGGACTGATCAGAACAATGTCTCCAAGATAAAGGTGGTTTGTAGGTATATAAACACAGCAGAGTTCTTCTCCTACACTCCTTCGATTAAGAATAACTGTATTAGGATAAAGCCCAATACATATTCTCCGATTCTTGGGTGCCTTATGTGAAAGCTTTGTAGGAAGAACGGAGAATTTACAGAGAAAAAGAGATTCTATTAATGAAACGCTCAGATTACATGAGGAAAATGAGAGAGAGTGATGTAGGTACTTATACTATGAGCTAGGTGTACAGATTAATGACACGTGGCAAACAGCTGTAGGCCACTTATGTAACTAACCACACACAGAGCCTAATTAAGCAAACTAATCATGTAGCTAGTTTCTCCAATTATAAGAGCTGCAGCTGGTTGATAATGCTAACACCCCCCTCAGCTTGATGATTGGATACAATCTTCAAGCTGACACAGAGACATAGATGTTGAGGTATGTTGAGGTGAGCACATATAGGCTTTTGGTGAAGATATTTAACCAGGTGCTTCAACCAGGAGAATTAAGTTCCATGGAAGAACAGGTTCTTGGTTGAGCAGCAATGGAAGCAGACTTGGGTTGAGAGAAGTTGTGTGACTGTTGTTTATATCTGCAAAGTTTGGCAATGTGTCTAGACCTCCTGCATATTTGGCATTCCACAGATGAGTTCAAAGCAATATTCTGAGGTTGAGAGTTTCTATGGTGACAACTTTGTGCAGAGTGTCCATGTTTTTCACATATTTGACACACAACCGAGTTTGAGCAGCCTTGACTAAGGTGAAAATTTTGATTGTTGTTGAAATAGTCACTATTTTGAGAAGAGATATTAGTTTGCTGCTTTATAAACCCTCCATTGTGGCATTGTGCTGAAAACCATTGTTGTGCTGCACCTGCTGAGAACTGTGATAACTACCTTGATTTGGATCCTTTGAGTAAGGCTCATAGTTAGCATCTTTTGAGTTGAAATTTCCATTGCTAATTCCATTGCCCTGAGACCTTTGCATTCCTTCATTTTGTGCAACAAAACTAGTAGGTTGAGAGAAACAACCATAAACATTTTGCTGTGTGGTACTATTGTATGATGCAGAAGGATGTGAAAAACTAGGCTGCTGCCATAATCTTGAAGTTTGAGGAAACCAGTCATTGTGCACTTGTGATATTCCACCATAGGTTGCATGACAAGGAGTGAATGTAGAGGGAGTTACAAGCTGCAATAAGAAACTATTGGTTTGCATTTGAGGCATATGAGCACCAAATCGTTGAAGACCACCATTGTTGTGAGCAAAGAAATCAGTAGGTTGGGTGAGACAAGTATTTGCACTTAGTTGAGAAAATCTAAGATATGATGGCTGCAAATAACCAACAAGTGTGGGAGCACAAGGTGATAAAGCATTTGTCATGTATAGAGGCTGAGGTCCAGGACTAGCAACAAATTGTGAAGGACTAGAAAATTGATGTACAAAGCCTCCTTGAGACACATTGTTCAGCACAATATTTGCAACACATAGAGAATCCATTTTAGGAATAGATGCAGTGGCAGAATAGATTCCATTAAACACATCAGTATGAGCATGAGGAGCATCAGTCATCTTATTCCTTGAATTAGACATGGAATGCACAGTATATCCAATAGAAGAGGCAACACTACTTGTAGGCATCATAGGATTAGCAGCAGATTTGGCATTTGTAATAAGAGTTGGTGCAGGAGCATACTTTCTGAAACTATCACCTTGTGCTACAATTTCATTCTTGGAAGGCAAGGATATAGGCCTGTGAGCTTCTTCAAGTTCAGCTTCAGCAATGAGCAAAAGAGACCTCAACGTAATCTTGTATTGAAATAGGGTTATGCTTAGCCTTGATTATAGTTTTCATGGTAGTATAGTCTGATGGCAAACCAAGAAGAACAGAGACAATAATGTCTTCATCAGTCATATGAACTCCTACATTAGCCAACTGATCACAAGCTATCTTCACCCGATCCCAGTACTTGTCAATAGAATTTGAACCTTTTTGAAGTTTGTAAAAGTTGGTCTTTAATTTCTCTTTGTTAAACCATGAAGTAGAAGCAAATCTCTCCTTGAGCAAACACCAAAGTTCTCTAGAAATATTACTTCCAACAACAAAAGAGAGGACATCACTGGATAGAGTAGCAGCAAGCACAGTCATAATAGCATAATCATTTTGTTTCCAAGTAAGATACTCTGTTGCCATCTCAGATGAGACACCACCTTCTTCTATCATCATGTATTGTGAAGGACAAGGAAACGATCCATCGATATATTTCATTAGGCCACAACCTTTTAACATTGTTTCTAACAAGAATTTCCATGTGACATAGTTACAGCCATCCAAGCGGACTGAAATCAAATTGCAGAAATTGGATAGAAAACAGTTGCTCAAGTCAAAGTTGTTATTCATAATGGTAGGTAACACAGAATGATGTATTGAATGAATATAGACAGAGGCCACGCTTAAGTTCCACCACTAATAAACTCCAATGTGTATTTGATGAACAAGATCAATCTCTAAACTTGTAATGGTTTAAGCAGCTAGCAGAAGCAGTAGGTAGAGCTGAGAGCTTGAATCCAATTGTAGCCAAAAAATGATCCAGATTCTATATATAGCAAGAAGGAACAAGTAAACTTCAAGAGGTATCCGAATGTGAACAGGAAGGATCCAAGAGCATGAACAAGAATAATTCTGAGAACAAGAACAATTCCGAGTATGAACACAAACAATTATCACTTGCTGAAAAGAATAAATCTGAAAATCTGAGTCTTGAACTTCTTGCACCCCAGTTAGGGTTTCAATTCTCTTTCAACTTGCAACAATCACTATGAATCATTATGAATCTTGTACTAAAACTGTAGCATAATACTTCAAACACGAATCCGAGGCTTCAAAACCAAAAATTTATCAACAAATTTCAAATTTCATAATTCCAGATTTAGAAAAGGAACTTATCTCAAACTTGAATCTTTCTCTAATATAGCTGAATCAAAAACCAAAAACGAGTAGAAATGAGCAATAGCTTGCTGAACCTCAAGCAGCTAGGCCTCCAATATCGAGTTCCGATCCCGATCGAACCTGGCTTTGATACCATGAAAGCTTTGTAGGAAGAACAGAGAATTTACAGAGAAAAAGAGATTCTATTAATGAAAGGCTCAGATTACAAGAGGAAAATGAGAGAGAGTGATGTAGGTACTTATACTATGAGTTAGGTGTACAGATTAATGACACGTGGCAAACAGCTGTAGGCCACTTATGTAACTAACCACACACAGAGACTAATTAAGCAAACTAATCATGTAGCTAGTTTCTCCAATTATAAGAGCTGCAGCTGGTTGATAATGCTAAGATTATGATAGCCACTTCCATGAACGCCTTAGACGTCTGATCTGCAAAAGTGATGTCAAATGGGTCTAAGTTTCAAAATCTAGAAGCTCAGACAGTGAGACAACGATGTACGATAGTTTACATATACGTGGTGATATTGCTGTACTAATTTGCTTTGAGGCAGTATATATATAGCTTATAAGCGGCATTTTCTTAATAAACCACTCCTATACGTTAGAACTGAAGTTCCTAACCGTGGTTGCATGAAAACACCAACTAAGAAGATGAAGATGACAGAGGTGGCAAATCCAAGACCTGCAGATTGAAATCAGTCGCATCGAAAAAATGATAAGAAGAGATCTGGTATATTGATTTTTGAACCATAAGAACCTCCAGGAGAAGCACCAAATGAAGACCCTTGACCATGACAACAACGAAATGAGGAATTTAGGCCTTGTTGGCCTCCATAAGAATAAACACCACCTTGTTGTGCACTAGAAGATCCTCCACTATCTCTCCATGAAAAGTTGGGGTGATTTTACCACCCTGGATTCCTTGGTCAGTTTGGGAAACTACCAACCGCTTTAGCATTGTCATCAACAAAATCCGGATAGCTAGGGGCAAAATGACACTAGTAGTGTGTGTAGGCAACTCGTAAAGTAAACATAGTGATGAAGGCATAGAGGCGGCCTTTACATGATGTGTAGGTGAACATGCTCTTGAGCTTGAAGAAGTAGATTAAGCTTCCTATAATCCGCACCAGAGCTCTCTTGGGCAACCCGTGTCTCATGAGTCTCTTGGGGTCATAATATGGATCTTTCCTCAACCTCATAATATGGATCTGCCAGCAAAGAATACTGGGAGCTCTTCCTGGGCCTCCCGCTGTACAATGGCACAGCTTACCGCTGATGGAGATACCGCTAGGTAGATGTATAATATCTCACCCTATACAGGAATGGAAAGAAGTGGGACTGCTGCCAAGTACTCCTTCAAGCTTTGGAACGCCTCCTCACAGTCTAGGGTCCAGTCAATTACCTTCTTGTGGGTCCTCTTTAGAACCTTGAAGAATGGGAGACATATGTCGGTGAGCCTGGAGATGAACCGAGAAAGGGCAGTTAGCTTGCCCTGGAGGCTCTGAACGTGGATCTTCCACACAGAAGACTTCATGTTGAGGATGGCTTATATCTTGTCAGGGTTGGCCTCTATGCCCCGTTCACTGACGATGTAGCCCAGAAATTTGCTAGCGGTGACGCCAAAGAAACATTTTTCTTGCTTGAGGCGCATACCATAGGCCAAAAGAATGGCGAATATAATTCAGAGGTTTGCTACGTGTCCGCTGGCCTTGATGCTCTTGACCAACATGTCGTCCACGTAGACTTCTATTATTTTCCCAAGGTGCTCCGCGAACATGGCGTTCATCAACCGCTGGTATGTTGCCCCGACGTTCTTTAAACCGAAAGGCATGACATTATAACAGTATAGGCCCTTGTCGGTTGTGAAAGTGGTGCATTCCTGGTCGCCGGGGTGCATCTTGATCTGGTTGTATCCTGAGAAGGCGTCCATCATACTGAGCAACTCGTGTCCCGTTGTAGCGTCAACCAGTTGGTCGATGCGTGGTAGCGGGAAGCTATCCTTGGGACATGCCTTGTTGAGACCCTTGAAGTCTACACACATCCGCCACTTTCCGCTAGGTTTCTTAACCATGACCAGGTTGGAAATCCACTGAGGATAATTGACTTGGCGGATGAACCCAATGCCCCGGAGCTTGGCGACTTCTTCCCCTATTGCACGATATCTCTCCTCATCAAAGGCCCTTCGCCGCTGCTTGACAGGATAAAAGGATGGTTTGATGCTCAGCTTGTGCGTGATGATCTCAGGGGAGATGCCTGGCATATCAGCGTAGGACCATGCAAAAACAGCGACGTTGTCTCGTAGAAACTGGGTGAGTTCTGCCGTTATCTCTGGGTTAGCTGAGCGCCGATGTAGACCGTCCGCTCAGGGTGCTCGTCGGAAATGCTGATAACCCTCAAGGATGTCTCCGGGTTGACAAGCTCTTTTTTTACATATTTCTCCTCGTCATCCCTAGGATCTTCAAAAATATCTGTCAATGGTGCATGGTTTCCCACCTTTAAGATCTCATGGCGGCGTGTCGACCGCGCCACAGTACGTTGTTGAATAACATTCCCGTGCCAGTTGTTTACTTCCCTTCACGCAGCCTGTCCCATTGGGTGTAGGGAACTTCATGAGAAGCATGTATCCGGCTATGATGCACTTTAGCTTGTTGAGCGCCAGTCGACCGATGATGGCATTATACGAACTGAAGCAGTCGACGACGATGAACTCTGTATGTATCTTTGCTGTGCATGGACTAACGCTGATAACTAGTCACATGTAGTCAGAACCGAGTGGTTGTGTGACGTCACCGGAGAAGCTGAGCAGCGACTCATGATCCTGGAGTAATTTTTTATTCCGCTGGAGTTGGTTGTAGTAGCCATTAAAGATGACATTGATAGCGGATCCGTTGTCAACCAAGACCCTTCCCACGAACCATTTATCGAGCATGGCGTCAATCAAGAATGGATCGTCGTGGGGTAGATACACTCTGTGCTCTTCTTCCTCCGAGAAGGTAATGGGTTCCCAACCAGACTTTGGGAGTTTAGCGGATCTCTCATAACGGATGTTGCAAATTTCTTTGGGGTGGTTAGCACGTGCATAGCTCTTTCTTGCCCTATGAGACATGTTGGCGATCGGAGTACCGCCGTCGATGGTGTTGATGCGACGCATGGGCTCGATGTTGGCGACCACCGGTGGTGGTTGACGTACCTTAAATTGTTCCAACTTACCATCACGATACAAAGTTTCAATAGCCGTTTTGAGAGCGTTGCGGTTGTTGGTGTTGTGACCGCTGTCTTCGTGGTATTTACACCACTTGCCAGTATTTCTTGGTTTTCCCACCCTTGGGTACTTTCTTGGGAGTGGCGGTGGGATCTGGTATTTGCACTGGTCGTATATCTCTTCATACGAGGATGTGAGGACTGTAAACACTGCGTACCGCTGGGAGGACTCCGTCTGTTTGCTACGGTTATCCCCATGAGATGAGCGGTTGCCCTTGTGGTAATGCTGGTCCTTTTACCGCTTGTTCTGGTAGCTGTCTTGTTGCCACTCTCTCTTCTTATCAGTTGGCGGCGTAGCAGGGGTTTTGTTAGCGGTCTCCTGATTGCTGGAGGAGGGTTGAGTGGACTTTGCTGGCGTTGGCGGTGAGGGTGGGGTTTCTCCATATGTGATGAATTCTGCCTATGCATGGATGACGGTTTTGCTCATGACATGGTCATACGTAGCATTTGGATGATTGTAGTTGAGATGATAGAGAAATGGTCCCTTTAGGAGTCCTTGCTTGAAGGCTGCTAGTGCCATTGTTTTATCCAGATCACGGCATTGAGACGCCGCCACTCGCCACCTGGTGAAAAATGTCTTCAGTGTTTCCTCTGCACCCTGTTTAACGTTGAACAGCTGACTTGTGTTGTGATGTCCGGCGGCCAACAGGATGAACCGAGAAAGAAAAGCGTTTGATAGTGCGTGGAATGAGTCGATGGATCCCGGTGGGCAATCAAAGAACCAACTCATTGCCTCACTATCCAACGTTTCGCTGAACAAGTGGCAAAGGGTTGCGTCATCAAATCCTTTGTTGTTGGTTACCTTCTTGAAAGTGTCCATGTGTACGAAGGGGTCCGTCATTCCACTGTATTGTGGCATCTTTGGTGTTTTTACATGTGCTGGCTGGACGGCATGCAGGATCCTGGTGGTGAATGGTCCTGGTCTGGACGCAAAGAGCGGATTTGGAGTTGGTGCTGGGGCGCCTGCCTCTGCCCGGATTAGCCTCTGTTCAAGTTGCTACATCCTTTCCAGGATTAAGGCTGTTGCGTCGCCAGTGGGCCCCTAGCTGTGCCAGCTCCCGCCTGAGGGCAGGTGGATTACCTTCAGTTCTAGCCCTAGCTGCAGAGCGGTTGGTGTGCGGTTGTGACTCCGCTTCCTGCTCCAACATTAGTTGGGGTAGGGGAGGTGGGCCCATTCCCAATAGCTCTGGTGGGTTCAGCGGTACCTGCATCTGTATGACTGGTGCGGGTACCAGCCTGCCGGCGTTGGGTCGACTACGCCTGGTGCTTTGCGATTGTTCGCTCTATGCTGGGTTAGCGTTTGCCTCCAGCTCCTTCTTCAGTTCGTCGAATTTTGACATCAGCATGGCCACCTGCTTTTGAGCCTCGGCCTTCTCTCTATGCTCTTGTTCGCGCTCCCTGTTTACCTTGTGGAGGTCCGCCAATGCCAGCTTATACATAGAGGCGAGGTCCTAGCCTGGTGGGCAACTGCTGCCAGGTCGGGTCTCCGCTGTAGTTTGAGTCAGCGGGACCTGGGGAGTAACCTGAGGTTCCACGTTAGGGTTGACCGGTGTGTTGAATAGTGCACGGTTGACGTTAACCGCTGGGTTAACGTTAGTCGCGGGGTTGTTGGGGTAGAGGTTGGCAGATTGGTCCGCTTGCTCTTCAATGTTTCCCCCGCTACCGTTAGTCATGGTGATTGTTGTGGTGGGATGGCCTTTCGTTCAATGGTTCCCATAGACGGCGCCAATGTTAATGTCTAAGATTGGGCGGTAGCCTAATCTTGGTTAACGCGGGTCCGGTGGACGGACCGCTACTTGTGGTGTTCTCAGAGCTTCCGCTATCTGTCACGTGAAATACAAAGGGCGTCAGAGGGAGACCGCGCTGGGCGGTCTTCTCTTCTCTGATGCCTAAGTTAGTCAATGTATTTATGTTGACAAGATAACAGTAGGTAAGTAGTAAATGCGTCATTAATGAGGAGAGAGGAGTGAGCCTTTTATAGGTGGGGAAGAGGCTGACATCTTCCTTGTTTTCGATGTGGGACTGATATGCTTCAGTTCCCAATTTGTGGAGCTTCTGGTGCTGTTTAGGCGCAGCGCGTCAGCGGTGATCTGGGGGTGAGCCAGGGCTCAGGCGGTAGCCTGCTTGGCTGTGTTTCCGTAGGTCATACCGTTGGTGGTAGTTGGTACCGCTGGCGGTAGCATGAGCGTAGCTCATTATGCTTGGCAAATGCTCATGCAGGTACAAAAGGAAAACAAACTTAAACAAAAAGCAATCGAACCAAAACCGAAAGCAATTCTCAAACAAAGAAACTGATGCTCTACCGAAATTGTCAAACGGATGCTCTCATGGTCAAAATCAAAGAAGCAAGCAAGTCTCCCTACCGATTCCATCCAGAGACGAGATCAGACGACGTCCTCAGCGGCATTAGTCAGCTTCCTCAGTCGAAGTTCTACGATGTGAGAACTGAGAGAGAGAGGTAAAGGTCGAGAGAGATGAGGCAGAGTGGAAGACTCGAAATGAGAGGCTGACCAAGTAAGCTAGGGTCTTCTCTCATTGAGAGTAATCAGGTGCATCAGAGATATGTGTAATCTATTTTGCACCAATAACAATTCGACAACCATTTAAAAATAATATTAATTTAAATAAATATTAAATATGCGGGCGGTCTGGTTTTTTCAGGAAAGCTGAACCTAGTCCCGAACCAAAAAAATCCGGTATGGAGTGGTCAAGTCAATTTTTAACCCATGTTTCATCCCATTCCGTCCCCAACCGGTTTTGGCCCTCCGGTTCGGTTTCTGCCCGCCCCTAGTAAGTTTTCAAGTCATCTTATCCCATATCTTCTAACAGAGCGTAAATCAAAGTTCCAAAGTCCCAATGTAACGCCCCAAACTGCACCTCACCAGCTTGAGCACGTCACAGTGCCGCGAGACCCCGAAACATAAACCGAAGGTTCGATTTACATTCCAGAACCCCGCAAGGCATTTTATTAAATAATTTTTTTTTTGTAAACCGCACAGCGAAAACGTCTAAAATAATATTGAGGTGAAAACTTGAAAACTTTTATTTCAAATATTTGTTCGTCTAGAGCTTAAGTCAACAAGGAGTCAAGAAATAATCGACATCTCCGAGTATTGAATTTAGAATAAATGGTAAATGATCAATCAACTACTTCTGAGATAACACTAAACAATCATTAAACTTCGGAACCTGTTCCCATTACAACCATTTACCGAAGTTGACTCTGCAAACCCGCTCCGTCCGTCAATCCCGTCACCAGTGCACAGTACCTGCATCCACACTGTTGTAGGGGTGAGCTTTCGTCCTCGCTGCTCAACAGGGGCTTCACCCCGGCTATATTTGAAAACCTTTAAATAAACTTTTGTGGCGCCAGTATAAAAACATATGTAAATGCATTTTCTTTAAGAACGACAACTTAAATGATTTTCCGATATAAAATACGATGCATGAACTTCAAGTAAATACGGGCCCAAAACAATACCTGATGGCCGGTCCCATAGACCAACTACACGACCTTACCTCAAATCAATTCATAACCAGGTAAGCGTAGCGAGAGCGTCCGCTACCTAGCTACACACACGGAATCGGGTCGTCATTACGATCGCGCACCGTCCGACCGGTGTAGCTAACCCTCCAGAGGTTTTGGGGATCGAACCCAAGGAAGTCAGAGCCACCCTTCGCTCTCAAGACATCAACGATATCTCTCACGGAATGGTTAGTATGCATTGCATTTAAACATAACCATACCATATAATTTAACATGCATCATGCTTCACTTTATATAAAACGGGAAAACTACTAACCGAGAAAGGCCCCGAATCCCCTACCTGGATTCCGAAGTCGTCCGAAATTCACGAACCTTCCGTTCCTCGGGTAACTGGAGTCCTAGATTCCGACATAATAATCGTTAATAATCCGTTAAACCATTATTTATAATCTCGACGATTATCTAATCGTCCAACCAACTTTTCCTGATCAAGTTGACCAATGTTTGACCAATATTGACTAAGCTTGACAAACTCAATAATTAGCCCAAATACCGAACATTTCACTAACTTAAAATTGGAATACTGACCAATTTATATGTCTTTTAACATTTAATTTTTGTTTTTCTTCACAATCACGTCACATAGTAATTTCATTGAATTTACTATGGACACCCAACAACTTTCCAATTCACATGAAGTGTGTCCAAAACTACTAAGGACACCCAACAACTTTCCAATTCACATGAAGTGTGTCCAAAACTACTAAGGACACCCACTTAACTATGCATTTGTACCAAAACCCAAAACTAGTACCATCGACAATTTCATTCATCAACCAAAATCATTGCAAACCAAATCACTACTTCAATTTCGATTAATAACCATTTTCTTAATCTTTACACTTTCACCTCCCCAATAACTTCTCCCTATTCTTTACTTTCAAACCAAAACTCCATGCATAACAACACCCATCCGGCAACAGCAACCAAAATTCTCCAAGGCTAAAGATAGATAACGTAGCGTAGCTCACCTAGGCTAAATTCCCGGAATTTCGACGATGAACAAACGGAGGAGCCAGAGTACACCAACCCAGCAGCTTCGAACATCCAGCTATAGTCGAGGTTGACACGTCTACAGGTGCAGGCAAGACGGAAAACGAACCCAGAAGAGCTAGAACAGCCGCCGGCGTCGAAAATCATGGCGGAGCCGAAACCAACCCAAAATCGAAAATCATTAAACTCGACCAAATCCAAAAACTAATTATACCCAGACGTATAACTCGACGAGAGGAGTACGTTTCATACCTCAGACGACCTAAACGATGCCGGAGTCGCCGGAAAAGTCGAGGAACACCGGAAAAGCTTTAAGCTTCCAAGCTTCGAACCTCCCTCCACGGTCTGTGCATGGACGATCCTTGGCCATAGGTGCATCGGCGTCGTCGAGACGAAGCAAACGCCGGTGGTCCGCCGCCGTGATATGACCGGAAGGGGAAGTTCCGTTCGGGTCGTCGGGTCGCGTCGCGGGTCAGAGGGAGCTTGATGCTTCTGGAACAATCTGATGCGTTGGTCTGATGGAAGGTCTATATATAGTCCCCCTTAATAAATCTTGGACGGTCCAGATTAAGCGGTGGGTAAATGAATGGATCAGATTGAACCAGATAATTTCCATTTTCCTTAAATAATTGTTTATAATCCCAAAACTTCTAAAATTCATAAAAATTAGCTTGGGTATCCGAAAAATTCTCCGAAAATTCCCACGGACTCGTCGTGTCGTGTATTTTATTATCGAGTCCAAAAATAACATATTCAATCTTGTGAAAAATTCGGATGAATATTCCCGAGTATTTAAATAACCACCGAGATCGAAAATTTAATTCCTTAAACGATCTCACTAAACCTTTGAATTTTTTCCGGGGCTCACACCCAACCATAAATTTAAAGATTACAAACCAAAGTTAAAGTCCCAAACATCATGTTCAAAGTACCAAACAACTATTTAAAGTTATTACAAACCAAATTAAAGGCAATTTACTTGAATGAAACTAGGGAAAAAAAAAAACTTGGAAGTAGAGACAGCTTATTCCAGCAGCGCAACAACCTATCACAGCAAGCTGTTGGGAGTTTGTGATGCTCCACTTCCCTAACAATGAAATCAAACACATAATTTAGCAGAAATGAAACATAGTTTGTGATGCTCAACTATTTTGTTGTACTAGTAGCTCAATATTAGTAAACAATCAATTATCAAACACTCATTGTCAAACAATTATCAAACACCCATTATCAAACAGTCATTATCAATCAATTATCCGACACTCATTGTCAAAATCGACGAAGCAAAAGCAAGTAAGAAGCAGAAGCAAGTAAAGGAAAACAAACTGAAACCAAAAGCAATCGAACCAAAACCAAAAGCAATTCTCAAACAAAGAAACTGATGCTCTACCGAAATTGTCAAACTGTTGCTCTCATGGTCAAAATCAAAGAAGCAAGCAAGTCTCCCTACCGATTCCATCCAGAGACGAGATCAGACGACGTCCTCGGCGGCGTTAGTTAGCGTCCTCGGTCGGAGTTCTACGTTGTGAGAAGTGAGAGAGAGAGGTGAAGGTCGAGAGAGATGAGGCAGAGTGGAAGACTCGAAATGAGAGGCTGACCATGTAAGCTAGGGTTTTCTGTCATTGATAGTAATCAGGTGCATCAGAGAGAATGTGTAATATGTTTTGCACCAATAATAACAATTCGACCACCATTTAAAAATAATATTAATTTAAATAAATATTAAATATGCGGGCGGTCCGGTTTTTTCCGGAAAGCTAAACCCAGTCCCGAACCAGAAAAATCCAGTCTGTAGTGGTCAAGTCAATTTTTCACCCTTGTTTCATCCCATTCGGTCCCCGACCGGTTTTGGCCTTCCGGTTCGGTTTATGCCGGCCCCTTGTAATTTTTCAAGTCATCTTATCCCATATCTTCTAACAGAGCGTAAATCAAAGTTCCAAAGTCCCAACCATAAATTTAAAGATTACAAACCAAAGTTAAAGTCCCAAACATCATGTTCAAAGTACCAAACAGCAATTTAAAGTTATGACAAACCAAATTAAAGGCAGTTTACTTGAATGAAACTAGGGAAAAAAAAAAAAAAAAACTTGGAAGTAGGGACAGCTTGTTCCAGCAGCGCAACAACCTGTCACAGCAAGCTGTTGGGAGTTTGTGATGCTCCACTTCCCTGACAATGAAATCAAACACATAATTTAGCAGAAGTGAAACATAGTTTGTGATCGATGCTCAACTATTCTGTTGTACTAGTAGCTCAATAACTGTTTGCTCAAAAATCGTCTCGGCCACGTGTCACCGGGCCGAGGGCTTCTTTTGCTTACACGTGTCCTTCTGGAGTGGTGGTGACGTGTGTGCGGGCGTGCCAACTCGCGGCTGGTAAGCCAAGCGAGGTTTTGTTATAGATTGTAGATCTTTGCGCCGATCTGACTTCCAATCAGTTGATTGTGGGCCGAGGAAGGATCAATCTCGGCCGCAGGGTTCTCTCTGCCTTGAATGCAAGGACTTTAGCACGGATCGGCTTTACCTAGCCGGAATGTTCGTGCTGTGCAACTCGGTGAGTGAACGTGAAAGTGCGAGTGACAATTGATAGGTCTATGGGATGCAGATACTCACAAGTCACGGTAAAAATAAAATCAAAGTATAAATTATTACCCTGATGCCTTGATTCTATACGGGTATGAACAAAGAAACGCATGAATGCTAGAAAACTTGTTTACTAGATCCAAACGTTCTGGTGATTTTCTTAATGAGTGCAGGAATGTAAAGGTGCATCAAATAAAATGCAAGCAGATAAATAACAAGAATGTAAACCAACCGCGGGAAATAAAGTGCAGCAAAGTAACAAGCAAAAAGATAAATTGCTGGAATGTAAAGAACAACAATAAAAAGTGCAGAAAAGATAAATACCAGTAAAGAAAGCAATAAGATAAACACGTAAAGATTGATAAGTGTTGCTGAATTGTTGAAATTGAAGGAATTGTGTCCTAAAACAATCATTTTGATGTAATTATTATTGTAATTATTATTAATCAAAAGGGCAAGTTTATTGTTCATTGCTTATATTTAATATTTGATTGAACAAGGTCCAAGGAATATGAGTTAAAGAGAAAGTAATCTAAAGAGTTAGATGTGTGAGACCTTTACTCTTTCACACTCTTATCCTAAAAGGTTCCTAGTCATAGGATTATCACTTGAACATTGATAATCCGGAAAGACTAGCACATACTATGTATGCTCAATATGGAGGATGATATGTCTCTTGTCATTTGTGTAGAGACACTAATACAAATATGTGGGTGCTCTTAACTTAAAGGGTACACTGAACGCGATCATTAGAGTTCTTGTATGGAGTCTTACTTACATGTCAAACTTGAACTCTAAATTGCAATAATACAAATTAGTCCTTTGACCTGAGACACCATAGTTGTCTTATGAGTGAATGGATTATCTCTTGATGATGCAATAATATTGTGTTCCTTAATGGATATAATAGATGCATTCATTGGTATAATCAATTCGGTCATGGAGACATGTGAGTGTACAACAAGGAATCTCTATCCTTAAGTAAATAAGGTGTATGTTCAAAGATGTGATTCAATGAGTCTTTGGCCAAAGCATTGAATGAGATTTAAAAAGGAGTTTTTTAATCACATTCTAAGAATCACATAAGAATGAAAATCACATTAGGGGATTGACATATCAATTCCATACCCCGATGATGTGATTTAGAACATCGTGTTAGAGAAGGACCGTATTGTATTGTAATTCCAATTGAATAGGTTCTTTGTCATTCTACATTAACTAGGGTAGTCATGATATGTTGCAAGACGTCACTCATGACTTGTGAAGTCCCCGAGGATTAATAAACATTTATAATCCTAATAACAAGGGAGAATCAAAAATGGAGTTTTTGATTCGTAAACAAAATAGAATGGTTTCTATAAACTTCACTGCCTTGTTAATTAGAACCTAAGAGATCGCACACCATATAAGTGGATCCTTGAGATTGTATATGAAGAAGATTAAACAAGAGTTGGTTATGACCAAATAATTAATTAGATTTATTATTTGGACATAATTAGGTTTTTCGGGTAAAACCGAACCTATTAGGCCTAAACGATTGTCGGGCTTTTCGTGTGGACTTGGGCTTCACTAAATGAGATTTAAATGAAAGCCCAAGACACATTTTTAGTGCCCAATAACAAGTATGGACCAGCCAAAATATTGGCTTTATAAAAGTCAATATTTTCTTTTAGTAATTGGAGTTATTTCCTATTATATAAAAGTGAAAGCATGGACAAAGAGAATAAGTGTGTCTCCACATTATTATTTTCAGATTAGAGAGAGAGAAAGAGTGTTCTCTCTTGGTCCATTTTTCAGAAATTAAAGGAAAGAAGAACACTTGCATAATTTCTTCTTTTCTTTCATCTTTCTTCATCTCTTGATTCACTTGGTGAAGATCCTTAGAGGCCATATATTTTTGTGGCTTTACTTGTTACATCAAGGAGGAGATTACAAGCACAAGAAGGAGTACAAGAAGGAGTTCTTAATTCAAGGTGCTTCAAGGTGGAGGAAACACACACAAGGAGAGATCAAGGAGAGGAACTTTGGTGGTTCACTTGGATCGGATTAAAATCACGCTCCAAGGGTGAGTAGAACATAAACTCCCTCTTTGTTCTTCCTTAGTATGCATGCTATGTTTATATACATATCACAATAAGCCAAGATCATGGGTTAAAGGAATGGATTTTATGTTTAGTTAGTAGTTTAATTGTTAAACTAATTCCGCACTAATTAAAAAGTTTTGAAATCCATCCATTCCTTCAGAAATATATTGAGATAAAATTTGTGTAATCGCGTAGAGCGTTTGGTCGAGGACCTTTAACAAAGATGTCTATGGCCCCTTTTATAGTACAGAATAAAGATAACAAAACTAATACGTACAATCTCAGCTCTTAATTGTTGAGACTGGATTGATAACAAATTGAATTCTAAGAATAAAATTCCTTTGATGTGCATAATTGACAATCAACCATCATGATTCTTCAATGATTATTTTGTAACGGCCACACTCAGTACTGTAATGTCTCTGAACGTAACATTTGGCATTCAGTAGCTCATAATGTCTTGCCAAACCCGCCATCAGCGTCCCTAACTAACTGAAATGGGCATTTGCTAGAACCATCTCAGCCGCAAGTAAACCAGACCTCAGCTGAGGTAAAGTGAGCCGGACCTCGGCTGAGGTGAAGTGAAGTGAGCCGTACCTCGGCTGAAGTGAAGCTGGGCCTCGGCTGAGGTGAAGTGAGCCGGACCTCAGTTGAAGTGAGCCGTACCTCGGCTGAAGTGAAGCTGGGCCTCGGCTGAGGTGAAGTGAGCCGGATCTTAGCTGAAGTGAGCCGTACCTCGGCTGAAGTGAAGCTGGGCCTCGGCTAAATATTTATTGTATCACGGCTCACTATGTCCCAGACCTGCTTCATGTAGGACCCGACTTAACGCCACGTAGGCCTTGCTAAATTTAGGTTCAAACAAAGCCCCCCCAGTCCCTTGAGCTTCGGCTTCAATGCCGAGTGGTTAAGGGATTGTAGGATTACCGATGTACTTTGGTTTGGCAAGGGCCTACTTTTCTAACTCATCTGCTCCAAACTACACCATGCCATGTCTGGTACGCTTCCATTCTTTGTAAGTAACTCAACTGGGCTGCCACCAGCTCGGCCTTAATTGACCGTAAGTTTGACTTCAATTATTGTTCCTCGGCCCAGCTTGACCGTGAAATTTTTTTTTTTCTGAACCTCGGCTTCAAAAATAGCTAGCCGAGTTAAAATAATTAATAGATCTCGGCTTCATGACTCTATTCAAAGGTAAATACTTCTATGAAATTTGGCTTTATAAAAGCTAACTGAGTCAAAACACAAATAATTTATGGAGCTCGGCTTTATGAAGTCTAGCCGAACGCTAGCCGAACTCTCCTTTTCTTCTATAACTCGGCTTCAGATCAAGCCGTGGCTTTCTTTTTTAAGGTAGCTAGGCCTCAATAATTCTAGCCGAATCGCTCCCCTTTTTTTATTATAAATTTCGGCCTTAGAGTTTGCCGAGGCGCCGAGCATTCCATAACGAATAATTCTTGTCTTCCAAGGAAACGTGCATTATGCTACTTTCCTTCCCTTGAATTAATTGAATTAATTCAAACCCATGTCAAGTGATATCATAAACTTCCTTTTGCCCTATCGCACCTTTAATTACATGGAATGGCTGCCAACATTCTTAAAACATGTGGCTGCCATTATTCAGCTGAACCAAGAATTAAATAATCAAATATTTAATTAATTGATTCATGCCAACCGTAATTATGGCATAGCTCCCATATTCACCTTCAATTATAGAATGGCTGCCATCACGGATCCAATTAATTCCATGAATTAAATGATTATATATTCAATCAATTGATTAGTCATTCTCAGAGCACTCTTCACCTTTCATTAGATACCCATTCCAATTAAATAAGGAATCCTAAAAGGGTGTGCATCGAATTCCATAATGAAGAAGGATTACTTTAGATTTCTTTCCCCTGTACCTGGACTTCTTTTTGAACAAGGATTCTACAAAAGCCGAGCCTCTGTTACATCTTATCCCTCATAAAAAATTTCAGCAGCTTGCAGTGACTTCTCCAATTTTCCTCATGGACGACGCAGTAAAAGAAGAGGCTATAGAATTTTCAGCGAAATACAACCAAGCTCTATCGTCAATGAAGGATGTGGTGCATGAAGGAGTAATTCATGAATTATCAGGGGATGCTCCACCATCCTGTTATTTGGGTCCTCACTTTCCGGGAGGCATGCCGCAAGTAATCTCACAAGTTCTTGATGAGTACCAAACGGACACCTCGTGGCATTTTTCTGAACGTGATTGGTCTTCGTGGCGTGCCGGGAAGCCGCGAGGTTGGCCAAGTCTTACAGACGAGTGGAAAGCATGGGTTCCAAGGATGGAGCATTACTTCGGCGACCTTTGGAAAGAAATTGGTATTTTCCATGCCATCAAACTCACGGAACAAGACATAGTGGCAGAAAAACCCATGTTAGCGGCAGCACTATGTTTTTGGGCCTCTGCTACTAATACCATGAATCTGCCATTAGGCTACATGAGTCCTACAATTTTAGACATATGTACCATCACCGGCCTTTTACCCATTGGCATTGAAATTAGTGCGAACCACAGTCTTCCAACAGCTTTTATGGATAGCTTTCTTCCTCCCAAATATGATGATAAAGAAGAACAAATGGATGCTACAAACAAATCGAAGAGGCAACGCAACTACAGCACTTTGTATAACACATATGGTGTGGTCGACTCAAAAGAATCTTCAGAAAGACAACCGGTCAAAGAGTATGAACACGCGGCTTTCTTGTTCTACTGGTTGTGCAAGTACATATTTTGTTGCAAGTCAGGACAGTGCCCTCGTGACTATGCAGCAATAGCCGAGGCCCTAGCTTCTGGTAGCAAACTAGCCCTTGGCCCATTTGTTCTTGCTCATCTTTATAGATGTTTACACCGTATTGTGACTGACCGCATGAATCCTAATGTTGGCGGTCCGCTTTGGATGTTCCAACTGTGGCTACGAGCTTATTTTCCTCAGTTGTCTGCTGCTCGGCCTGAATACAACCATGATGTTATGTACGGCCGATAACTTACAGCTACACCTTCATCTCACATGTCTTTTGAAGACTGCTTTAAGATGCTCTACACACTTAGAAGCTTAGAGAGCTTCTCTGTTTGCTATTCTCAATGGCATCCAGCCTCCACTGCACTTGGTTTGAATGAATCATCAGAAGTTCTTAGTGAAGTTCAATTAAGAGAAACTTGGGCCAGCTTTTTAATTTCACGGGATCTGCATTATGGGCTTGCAACCTCCAGCAAATACAAACCAGGTGTTGAGGTTTACCTCCCCAACTACTTCGCTCGTCAGTTTGGGTTTATGCAAAGCTGCCCCGTCCCATATCAACATTCTGAAAATCTTTTGAGTTCATGGCGCCGAAAGTTCAGATCAAAGAGCATGTGCATCCCGGTTTCAAAACGCTTCCGTCAACACTTCAACCGTTTTAAGATGAAAATATTTCAACCAAGCAGCAGACCAACTCCTCCTTTTTCTATCTGGTGGTCAAGCTACTCTTCAAAATTTGTCAATGCAGATCTGATAGACCTATTCACGACACGAATGTTAAAAGGTATCTCCAATGGTCCGCAGTATAGGTGAGCTCAGAAAAGGGGACGAACAGATGAAGATGTGGATAGCCCGAATGACCGAGATGGAAAGAATCACTCGGCCTCAAAGAAACGAAATACCATTCTTATTACTGAAATATCTCCTTCCAACTCTGGTGATAGCAACCACACAGTAGAATTATTCCTCGTTGATAATGAAGCTGCCAATGAGACTTGGGTGGAAGGTGAAGACACCATGTCAATTGAAGCTTCTGCTGAATCCCTACCCAAGGATGATGAGGTATTTTCCTCTTACCCTTGTCTCACGGTTTTTTTTTTTTTTTTACATGGCTCTAAATAATCTGTTGGCAGGAACAATCTTTTGAGCCAAATCAATCATCATATTATCATGAACCTTCTTCATTCGAGATTGTAGAGGAGACAACAAGCTTCCAACATCAACAAACTAATCAGGTAATTTGCTAGATTTGGAATTTAAACAAACCTGGTATTTCATTAGTTTGGCGTGATTGCACCCACACTCATTTTTTTTTCTTTCTTTGTTTAGGTCATTCCAACAACTCATCTTCTATCCGCAGATACCTTAGCTTTGCTAGACAAGCTCACCCATCAACAAACTAACCATGAACAAGAGATGGATGACAATGACCAAATAGCAGTTGCGGCCAAGTTTGTAGAGGATCTTTGTCATACTGAGCTTGTAGGCGTGGTCAGTGATAACCTCTACGGCCGTTTCAAGGAGGAGCTGAATGTTTTGATTTCAGCGCACTATTTTAGTCATGAAAAGACACGAAAAATTGAAGAACACCTTGAGATTATGGATGCTAGCATTCCTGTCTACATCACTGCTCTTAAAAAGTGGGACACTGGCCGAAGACTTGAAAGAAATTATGAAGATATTGTTGCCCGACAAAGTCCTCGAGCTGCACAGCTAATAGAGTTGCGCCATAGTTATGACAAAGACGTTCAAGAATTAGCCGAGTTGGAGAAACGTGTGACTGCAGTTCTCGACCGTATGACCCAGACAATAGCTACTATCCAACAGCAATCTAGTGAACATCACCGCGAGCTTGAAATCTTCTCGAGGCATGGGAAAGCCACTCAAGAATTCTTGGCCAAGAAAGAAGACATTGACAGTGTGCTGACCAAGACTAGTATTGACTGGAACGCATGGAGGAAGATTCTTCTTTGATTAACTCGGTTCAAGCACCAACTAATTGGCCGTTTTAATTCGGCTGTGTCTTCCTCTTTTTTTTTTTTTTTTTTTTTATGTTGTAGCCGTGCATTAGGTAAGTTTAATAACTTGTGAACTAATTTGCTTCACCCCAACCGTGCTTTTCGATTGGGTGTATATCTGATTCTCGGCTAGGTTAGCCGAACCTCGGCTAATTCACATTCATTAGAACTCTTAAATTACTGCAATTACTTCTTCTATGATCAACCGAACCTCGGCTAGGATAGACTTAATTGACCATCCCATATCCGATTCTCGGCTAGGATTAGCCGAACCTCGGCTAATTCACATTTATTAGAACTCTTAAATTACTGCAAATCCACGGAGGACTGTCAAATTAACTTTTGACGACCCACCATTGAGCCGAACCTTGATTAAGATCAACGATACCTCGGCTAGGACAGACTTAATTGACCAGCCCGATTCTGAGCTAGGATTAGCCGAACCTCGGCTAAAACAATCTAAATTAAGTTATTGACTAAACCAGATTCAATCCTGGACAAATTCAACTGATCCATCGCTAAGCCTCAGCTAGAACCTTAGCTAAATTATCAACCAACCTGTCTTGTCCCACGTATTGCCAGATACATCATGTTGTTTCTTATCCCCCCCCAAGTGAGACGACTATTTGCACAGTCGGATCACTTTAAAATCATTTTGATTCCTAGATCGTCGGCCACCGTGTGCATAGCTTCCGAGATAAATACTGATCCACGGTCGGCCGTAATCGTCTCTGGAACTCCAAATCTATGCACTATCTCCTGCTTAACGAAACATATCTCTGTATGTTTGAGCGACATTCAATAGGCTCTTTAAACTCTTGTTGCTTTCAAGCTTACTCCTTCACGGCCATTTAAACACGGTCCATTAAATTATGGACATTCAGCTGCGGTCCTTTGCTAGCCACGACATTTGATAGCCGCGGCTATTCAACCATTGATTTCATGAGATGTAGCCCCCCCCCCCCCAAGTGAGTCGACTATTGATTGTCTAAGCATCAAGTCGAATCACTTAACTTGTTACTAATGTTCTGACATCTCCCATGCAGTAGGATAATACTTCTTCAAGTGCTGGCCATTGATAGGCATGTAATGGAGCTCGCCATCAAGGTCCCAAAGATGATACCTCCATTACCAAGGATTCGATCCACTGCGAATGGTCCTTCCCACTTGGGTGACCATTTTCCGTATTTTGGATCTTTTGCGGTCTCAGGGAGGACCGCTTTCCAAACCAAGTCATCTTGAGCGAAGGTCTTGCCTCGAACCCGTTTGTCATAAGCCCTTGCCATTGCACGTTTTTGAGCTTCAATCCTGTTGTAGGCATCCAATCTAGCTTGGTCCAGTTCTTCCAGTTCTTGTAGCATTGCTTGAGTATAGTCACCAGTAGTTAGACTATTTTGTTCTGCTACTCGTAGGGCTTGGATTTGCATTTCCACTGGAAGCATGGCATCATGGCCATATGTCAAAGCAAATGGTGTTGTACTAGTTGCTGCCCGCTTGGAGGTTCGAAGAGCCCATAACATCTCGGACAAAATGTTATGCCAATCGCGCGGTTTGTCTGTTATCATTCGCTTTAGTACGTTAATCACCACCTTGTTAGAAGCTTCTGCCTGGCCATTTGCTTTGGGGTAATAGGGGGTAGAATGAATCATTTGTATTCCCAAATCTTTGGCAGTACTATGCACAGCATCAGAGATAAAGACGGATCCACGATCCGCAACAATTGTTTCTGGAACGCCAAACCGATGTACAATCTCTTGTTTAATGAAGGTAATCACTGTTTCACTTGAGATAGAAGTGTACGGCTTGGCCTCAACCCATTTTGTGAAGAAATCTGTCGCGACAAGGATCCACACATGTTGCTTGGATGATGGGGGATGAATTTTTCCAATTATATCCATGGCCCAACTACGGAACGGCCACGGTTTAACAATAGGATGCAATAAATCAGCCGGTACTCGTTGACGTGAACCATGGATTTGACATTGTTTGCAGCCACGAGCAAATTCAATGCAATCTTTCATTATAGTCGGCCAATAGTAACCATGTCTACGAATTAACCAACGCATTTTAATCCCTGCTTGATGAGCTCCACAAATACCCTGATGAACTTCACGCAGAACTTTAAGAGCATCTTGTCCCCCGACGCACAAAAGAAGCAAGTCATCACCACTTTTGCGATACAGCTGATCCTTGTAGAGTATGAAGTTCGCGGCTAAATATTTGATCTTACGATCATGTGTACCTTCAGGATTGTCATGAAACCGAATTATGGGATATCTCCAATCAGATGGATCCACAGTAATTACAAAAATTTCCACGGGTACGCCACGATCTTGCAAGGCAGGCATCGTTCTCCTCAGAACCTTTACAGTTCGACTAGTCTCAGTTTTTCCCAACTTCATACCAGAAGCGAGTTGTGCCATTTCGTTGGCATCAGAGTTGTCCTTTCGTGGTATATGGACAAAAGAAATCCTATCAAAAGCCTCGGCAAGCTGGTCTGCTAATGCATAATAAGGTAACAAAGACCAACTTGTACATTTGAATTCCTTAACTAGCTGATTAATAACCAACTGTGAGTCCCCAAGTATGAGAACACGACGAGCTCCCATCTCTTGTAACATCTCCATTCCAATGATCAAGGCCTCATATTCAGCTTGATTGTTAGTACAGGAAAAATCCAGTTGAAAGGCAAATTGGAACACTTCTCCTTCAGGAGATTCAATCATAACTCCAGCTCCGGCTGAAGTCTCTGTACTGGAACCATCAAAATGCATTGTCCAAAAGTTGTTTTGCATAAGCTTTGTGTCAATGGTTCCAATTTCAACGTCTTCTGTTAGTTCCATTTCTGTGGACGGATGGTGAGCTAAAAAGTCGGCCAATGCTTGTCCCTTAACTGATTTTTGCGCCACGTATTTAAAAGTAAACTCTGAAAGAGCCATAGTCCATTTGCCAATACGGCCGCGGATGATTGGCCGAGTAAGCATGTATTTAATCAAATCTGTCTTTGATATAATCTGGACTATTGACGGCAACATGTAATGTCGTAGCTTTATGGCTGAAAAGTACAATGCTAAACACAACTTTTCAACAGGGGTGTACCTTTCCTCTACAGGCGTCAAAATTCGACTCAGGTAGTATACAGCTCGTTCCTTCCCTTTATCGTTATCTTGGGCTAAGAAGCTACCAATTGAATACTCAGCCGCGGCTAAGTATAACTTTAACGGCCGGCCTCTAACTGGAGGTACCAACACTGGTGGGTTTGCAAGGTAGTGCTTAATGACGTCCAATGCGCGCTGATGCTCCTCCTTCCAAACAAATTGTTCCTCATTCCTTAACCGTAACAGAGATGAAAATGGTTGGATCTTTCCTGCTGAATTTGCTATAAATCGTCTCAAAAAGTTAACTTTGCCCAAAAAAGATTGTAACTCCTTCTTATTTGTCGGAGATGGTGCACTGATGATAGATTTTGCTTTATTCTTGTCCACCTCAATCCCCAATTTATGCACAAGAAAACCCAAGAAATTTCCAGCTAAAACTCTGAAAATACATTTTTGTGGGTTCATTTTGAGTTTATGAGCTCGCATCCTCTCGAATGCTTGTCTTAAATCAGCAATGTGGTTCACTTTCTTGCCAGACTTGACGACGACATCATCTATGTATACTTCTACTGTCCGACCAATAAGATCATGGAAGATCATGTTCATGGCCCGTTGGTATGTAGCCCCAGCATTTTTAAGGCCGAATGGCATAACAACCCACTTATATGTTCCAAGTGCACCGGGGCATCTGAAAGCTGTCTTGTGCACATCCTCTTCAGCTACAAAGATTTGATTGTACCCAGCATGGCCGTCCATGAAAGATAAAATTTCATGGCGTGCTGCTCCATCTACAAGAAGATCAGCCATGGGCATGGGATATTCATCCTTAGGAGTAGCCGCATTCAGATCTCGAAAGTCAATGCACACTCTAATTTTGCCATTCTTCTTTTTAACTGGCACAACATTAGATATCCATTCCACATACCTAGCAGTACGAATAAAGCCAGCATAAAGCAATCGTTCTATCTCATTTTTTATTTCTAGCTGCACCTCGGCGGAAAATCGCCGAGGTGGCTGTTTATGTGGTTTACAATCATTATACAAAGGTAGTTTATGCTCTACAACGCTCCGGTCTAAACCAGGCATTTCATGATAATCCCAAGCAAAACAATCTTTATATTCCCTAAGTAAAGCTACTAGCTCTTCCTTAAACTCACGGGAAAGCAGCTTGCTTATGAAGAGCGGCTTCGGATCTTCGGGAGTACCAAGATTGATTTCTTCTCTAGGATCTTCTACCTCTGCTGGAGTATCCTCTAACTCGGCCGGAGCAGGGGCGAGCTGTTCCATTTGGATCTCATCTTCATGTTTACCTTCAGACAAAAACTCTACTAAGTTAATGGCCGCACCCAAATGGGCGGCCCTCTCGTGCCAATAGGCCAGCAGATTGCTCATGGAATTCTCAACTGCGGCCATCTTCTCATCTTCTTTTTTGGTGTTACTCATTAAGGACTGAATCAAAAAGCTTAGCCAAGGCAGGACGCTCCGAGTCTTCCAAAACAGTCTCGGCGCCAAGTGAAATCATCCTGCGCATGGTAACACCAGTAATTTTGCCCGTGTGGTCTTCCCTCCGGATCTCAGATGGGCCAACCTGTTCATCATAGTATGCAGCCTCTACGACATTAGCCGTGGCCTTGAATGGCTTATCATCAGCCCTCACTATCTCAATCTCATCTTCATTCCAGAATATAAGCATTTGGTGAAGAGTGGATGGGATGCACATGTGTTTGTGGATCCAATCGCGGCCCAATATAGCATTGTAGGTGGTATCAGCGTTAATCACATAGAAGCCAGTAATGATGCTTTTGCTCCCAACCTTAATCTCCAGTGGAATCACTCCCATAGTCTTCTTTTTGCTACCAGAAAAATCATACACCGCCAGATCAGCAGGTAGAATATCTTTCTCTCCTTTCTTCAACTTTGAAACTACGGTCACCGGAATAACATTAACCGCAGCACCACCATCAACTAGGACTTTAGACACTGGATATCCTTCAAAACATGCAGTGATATACAATGGTTTGATGTGCTTGACCATGTCCTGAGTTGGTTTGGAGAACTGAGCATGAGATGGCTCTTCAATAAGAACTTTTGGTAAAACTGTATCCTCAACATCCCCTTCCATTGACTGTGGCTGGTCAGGTTGCGCTAAAAAATCCATGGGGAGAACATAAACCATGCTTACTGCGGCCTCTCCTCCGTCGTCAGCTGACAATGTCATTACCTGATTCAGCGATGATGACGCTACAACTCCTTCATCCACCTCACCTCCTTTACAGTGGCCGGTGAGGTCTTCATCATGGTCGCGGCTATTGAAGCTTCTGCCGCGGCCAGTAAGGTCTTCATCATGGCTAATGAAGTCTTCTGTAAAGCTAATATCAGTTGGCTTCTCAAACTCTGGCTCTTCTTCTACCTCAATCATTGGCTGCTCATCTTCAATATGGAATTTTCCATCAGTCGGTACTTGGTCGGCTTTTCCATCGCACACAAAAGAACTGGTTTGTTGATGAGTGTCATTGCAGTCTATGTCCATGTTTGCTAGTTCCTCTTCCAACTCAAAATCAGAATCTCCCTTGCCCAGCTCCGCAGCATATTCAAGTTCTCGTTGGCGAATGCGTTCTTCCATCTTCACCAACAACTTCCTCTCTTGTGGAGTTACTCCATATGTACTGATAACCGAATACATTTTATGGTACTCCTTGAGATACTTGAGATCTCGCTGGGATACTGGTAAGTCAACAGTGTCCGCCACCAACTCCACACCATCTAATTGTGCCTGATATAAAATCTTCAATCCTGCACTTGATGTACTTTGCACCATCAAAGGCTCAAGCCCTGGGTTTTCTGTTAAAGCCTTCAGAGTATCAAGTTCTTCCCACGTCGGCCCATACAAAGCTAAAGCCGAATGTGTCCTGTGGTACTCCTTCATGGTAGTCCAACTCTTCGAAGAAAAAGGAGGTAGCTTGTTTCTCAGGACTTCAACTTTTAACTTCCCAACTTGAGAGTTCCCCTTGACTCTTGGGGGTAGCTTGTCAGATGCAGTTGCTGGAGCTTTCTCTGTAGCAGCAGGAACATAAATGGTTCCTTTCTTCTCATCCTCTGCAAGTAGCTCTGGGGTTGTTGTTGACATAGAAGTGGATCCTGAATCAAATTTCCTTGTTTGATGACGACTACCATGCAGCTTTTGTCGATTCTCTCTCTCTCGCCATCCACGTAACCTTTGTGTGTTGCTTCTATCCTCAAATTGCTTTTGTGCCTCTTGATCTTTTCTTGCTGTACATACCTCCAATAATATGGAGTATTTACTACGTCACTAAGCATAAGTAACACCCACTTTGGGACATCCACAAGACATGGCAAGGCCCAACCGAGACATACATCGTATAGCCCTATGTTCAGGCTACGCGGCGGTATCCGGAAGTCACAAATCCGCCACCGGGAAGCCACCTTTCCGCCCTTGCCAAGATGCCACCACAACATAGCTTTCTACATGCTTCTAGGCTTTCTAGACTAGAAATATGTGGAAACTTGTCCCACATCGAAGAATAGGTAGAGGAAGAGCATTCCTTCACTTATAAAAGGAATGCCTCCTCCCACAACTCAACACATTCGATTACATACTTTGTAATCTTGTTAGGCCGCAAGGCTCGACACACTAGTATAGCTTTCAAGTGGACGTAGTCTCCCGCTCATGCGGAGGCGAACCACTATACATCTTGTGTCAATCTCTCTCTCTCTTTATTTATAGCTAACTAGAGATCCCTACGGATCACTAACGTTAACATTGGCGCCGTCTGTGGGAAGCCAACACAGTGGCTTCGTCACCTACCGTGGGCTAAGTCTGCTTAGCGGAGCTTGAAGAAATTCCTTCCTTCTTTGAGTTCATGTTTGAATTAATGTTTCTTGGCGGCAACTAGAGCAGAGTGCAGAAATTTGCACCTTGAGGGCTGGTCAACACGTGGTCAACGCCCAGCGGAGTTAGTCAACGCCCATGGAGTGGTCAAAACTTGCAGAAACTGCTCAAAACACCAACATTGGGGCGGTCAATGCTTGGTCAACGCCCGACATGCTTGGTCAACGCCCAGCGGGGTCGGTCAACGCCCATCAAGGTTTGGTCAACGCCACAAAAAAAAAAAAGGGAGCTGCATCACTGCTCTGGGCACCCAGAAAATTTCTCTGGGCACCCATCTCCTTTGTTTTCAAATTTTTCCCGCCAGCAGTAGCAACCAACCACACCTGCAACTCCTCCGCTCCGCCCAGCTTCGCCGCTGAGAGCTCCTCCGCCCAACTTGCATCTCCGCCGCACTTGGTTCATCCGCCGAGCTCCAGACCCGCCTCAGCGTCTCCGGCGGTAGATCACCGCCGACCTTGCACCGCCGACCTTCCATCAAGCGGCTTCCAAGCTCCAATCATGGCGGACAACCATCGAACCGGGTCCCCGCTGAGCTCCAAGCCACCGCCGAGCTCCAAACGTCGCAGGAGGCCACCGCCGGACTTCTTCCCCCGCTGAGCTCGGATCCTCCGCCAACCTCCGGGTCACCGCTGAGCTCTTCCGCCGACCATCTCCGCCGGACTCGAGCTCGGACTCCGCTCCGCTGAACTCGAGCTCAGAGCTTCCGCTCTGTTTTGCAGCTCCGCCGAACCCGAGTTCCGCCGAACCCCGGGCCTGCTGCTAGTTTCCGCCGGACTTCATCCCCCGCTGGAAATCACCGGCGGCACACCACCGCCCACTGGACCAGATTCCCCCGCTGCGCTTCACCTTCGCTATGCCAGTAGCCATGGCCAGCGGATCCGTTCCGCCCGACTTCGCCACTCTTGAGCATCAGCGGCATCTTCTTCCGCTGACCAAAACCTCCACCGCTTGCCAAAGCCTCCGCCAGCCGCTACCGCCGGTCAAAGCACCACGAGTTTCCCTCCGCCACGCTTCATCGGCGGACTCGCTAGGCTCACCATCGAACTTCCCTCCGCCAAACTTCTTCAGCGGCACCGCTAGCCATTCAACCATCCTCCGGCCACTAGCCGCCATCAATGGCCACAGCTCCGCTGAGCACCAACTGCTATGCATGAGCTCCGCACCTGTCCGCTAGCGAGACCTCCGCCAGCCACCAACTGAACTTGACAGGTCTTGCTTTTCGCTGCGAACACTTCTTTGGGCAAATGACCACAACCGACCTTCTATCTCACCTTCATATTTGAGCCGGCCATGGCCACTTACAGCTATCTGGTTGACGCGCCCATTTTGCTGCTCCACCAAAAGCTAAGTTCTCCGAATTCCCGCTCGTCTTCTTGAACTAGCTCAATGCCTACTTATATAATTAATGGCCTAGTACACTATCTGTCAAGTGCACATGCTAACATGTGCTATGCTACCCATGCTCTTATCTAGGCTCAGTATGCCATGATCACACCGTAGTTCAATTTTCATCTTTCTGCTTCTCATAATTCAACCCTTCATCTACACATACTTATAAATGTCCATGTACTTCATGCCATGCATATATGTGAAACAATATTATCACTATGATCGCCACCGTGACATCCTCAAATATGTGTACGATAACTCTTAATGCAAATATTTAATCAAATTTTATTCCTTGGTCGGTTCATCATATGGACAAAAGTGCTAATCATCTACCTTATCTTATGTTGACGAGGCACAAGCACCGTTTCGATCAACGAGATCATTAGCCTTCTACTAAGGAACTTTCGCCGGAGCAATGGAGCGTCATGCTTGGACAACTCCAACATGATTTGGGTACTTAGATCATTTCCAACTCCAACTCGCTCCAAATCGGCATAAGATAAGTAACTACATCTTATCTCTTCCGCTCTTTCAATTAGAGCTATTGCCATGTCTATACATGTCTCCATGACCCTTAAGCATGCCTACGACATGTTCTTGGCCACTTTACTACTTGTACATGCTTGCTCTATGTGTTTGTCATTTTTTCATGCAAATACATACTTTACACATCCACGGTCTACGACCAAAACCGCCAAACGGTCAGGCAACGCCTCATAATAGCCATTGATCCGGCAGCAAAGGGACTAGTTAACACAGCCTACGGCAGCCATTGATCCGGCAGTTAACCCCGACGCTTGGGTACCAAAGATTGGGATCGCTTCCCAACACCCTCTGCTCCGTGCAGCTCCCCCTCAACAAACATGGCTGGGGAGTCGGGGACTCTCTAGCGGGGCCTAGCAGGGGCCCACCCCATTGAGCTTCCGCTCACGAGCTTCCCGCTCATGCCTTCCCGGCACCCCATTGAGCTTCCGCTCACGAGCTTCCCGCTCATGCCTTCCCGGCACCCCATTGAGCTTCCGCTCACGAGCTTCCCGCTCATGCCTTCCCGGCAACCCATTGAGCTTCCGCTCATCCCCCTTGAGCTTCCCGCTCATGCCTTCCTGGCAATCCTCGAGCTTCCCGCTCACGCCTTCCCAGCATTCCCAATCTTCACATTCATGTCTACTCGACACACCACACGTTAATGGAACATGGAATTCTTCTACCATTTGTCGCTCCCGACAAATTGAATTCTTTTCGCGTTCCATTAATACGAGCGACAACCAAACCAACACAAGCGTTCACGTACTCATCATTTACACGTTACAAACGCTTATCTTCGCAGCGCTCATACAACTTACATTTATCATATGCAATCCATATGCTCACACGGCCATACGCGCTCTCGAGTTTGTACGTCATAATCGATCGTACTCGGCGCCATTCGCGTGTATACATCAACATGTATCACGCACCCCATACGTTTATATATGCCAACCCATATCGATGCAACTCACATTTGTTGCCCAATGCAACGAGCATTCTACATATATCTTGTCTTTGATTGTACAGGTTAACGAGTCCCTTCTTGCTTACGGAGTTCGGGGACTTGTAGGGGCTCCGTACCGCCCGGTTACTTATGCTTGATGACTTCATGATTTGAACTCCCCAACCAAGAAGCTCCTCTTACTTGGGGACTTCGGGGACTTGTACATACCTCCAATAATATGGAGTATTTACTACGTCACTAAGCATAAGTAACACCCACTTTGGGACATCCACAAGACATGGCAAGGCCCAACCGAGACATACATCGTATAGCCCTATGTTCAGGCTACGCGGCGGTATCCGGAAGTCACAAATCCGCCACCGGGAAGCCACCTTTCCGCCCTTGCCAAGATGCCACCACAACATAGCTTTCTACATGCTTCTAGGCTTTCTAGACTAGAAATATGTGGAAACTTGTCCCACATCGAAGAATAGGTAGAGGAAGAGCATTCCTTCACTTATAAAAGGAATGCCTCCTCCCACAACTCAACACATTCGATTACATACTTTGTAATCTTGTTAAGCCGCAAGGCTCGACACACTAGTATAGCTTTCAAGTGGACGTAGTCTCCCGCTCATGCGGAGGCGAACCACTATACATCTTGTGTCAATCTCTCTCTCTCTTTATTTATAGCTAACTAGAGATCCCTACGGATCACTAACGTTAACACTTGCCAATGCCAAACTTCTAGCCAAAGCAAGCTCCCGTTGCTGCCGACGTTTCTGGGTTTTGGATAAAGGCTCAATGCGGTGATCTCTAGACACTCTGCCGTACCACCTATTGTCATGGGTGACCGGAGGCTTGTATGTCCGTGGCCTCTTTTCATCGTATCCCCAGGTGCCTCCATTATTCGGAGTAGAATTCCTGCCGGCCCAACTAGTGTGGCTAGTACGGTCATACACCACAGGAGATTTTCCCTTCTCTCGATCAGTCTGACCATACTTTATTGGATAACCTTCCTTCTTGCTGCTGTCATAAGGAAGGTGATCATAATAAAGCCTTCTACGGACAGGCTTTGACTCAATCTTTGCGGCTACTGGTCTCTCTCTCTTAGCGTGCTCTTATCCACGCCTTCTATAATAACTTGGTTCTGCGGCCGAAGATATTCTCTGACCGCCTTGCACTTGTGACTGAGACTTTTGAGAAACCCCTTGATCAAGCAGCTTACCCTTCTCCCTGACTCTATTGTTGTCATGAGTCTTTGGTTGCAGAATTTTATCAAGACCAACCTCCTTCTGGCACCTTCCGCATAGCACTGCGGCCACTGTAACTTGAGCAGTTGTTAATTTAGAAGGAGAAAGCTTGATTGATCCCACCATTACTCCTTCAGCCATAGAGAGGTCCTTCTGTTTTGCACTCACGTCGGCTGCCATGGGAATCCCAGCACTAATCATATTCACTTTGGCAGCCGGGAAAGGGTCGCTGTCTACTTTCATTGTAGAACTTGACTTGTCAGGGAACTTGAGCTTTCCCTGATCGATTAAGTCCTGCACAACATCACGAAAGATAACACAGTTATTAGTCGAATGCTTCCAGGAATTATGAAACTTACAAAACATTCTTCCTTTCATTTGTTCAACAGATGGCAAAACATGTCCAGCAGATAATTTCATTAATTTCGCGGCTAAAAGTTGATCGAAAATCAAATCAGCCTTGCGAATGTCAAATGAATACGTGCGTGGTGGAGATTTATAAGTGTCGTGTAGTGAATGTGCAACTGACTCCGTTTTCTCTAAAGCCTTGCATACAAAAGGCCGATTCACAGTAAGCTCGGCCGAATTAATTTCGGCCATATCTTCGTCGCTACTCCACTCTTCAATATGGGCCGCGCCAACGGCTTGACTAGTGTAGTATGTGCCTTTTGAAGCAAGCCTTTTCTGCACTTCTTCTCTCAAAATTGCATCGTATCTTATGACTCTGGATTCAAGTTCATAAAGATCTCTGAATGTCAAACCTTCGAACTTTTTCCTGAACTCGAAGCCAAGTCCTGCCAATGCCATCTCTACAAACTCGGATTCTGATAACTGCGCTTTGCATCTGGCTCTTAGGAGTTTAAATCTCCCTATATACTCTTGAGCGGTCTCATTGGTCGTCTGAAATGATTTAGCCAACTCAGCTACTGGTATGTTCTGCTCTGCCTTGTGGAATCGGTCATGGAAAGCTCGCTCAAGATCCCTCCAATTCTGGATAGAATTAGGTGGTAGGTTCACAAACCACGAAAAGGCTGGACCGGTAAGAGAATTGACGAACAACTGCATGCGGTTCTCTTCACTATTTGCCTCACCACACTGTGAAATAAACCGCCCGATGTGTTCAACCGTGGACTGATAAGCATCCCCAGAAAATAAATGGAAAGCGGGAACACGGTATCGATGCGGTAAGGGAACTTGATCGATATGAGGTGGATACGGCTTCGTATAAGTAGGTCTATCTACCCGCTGGCGCAGATCACCCACCATGCCCTCCACCAGATTCTGAACTTCAGTAAAGAGAACAGGTCTATTATTATCACCATGCCATGGCTGCATTGGGTGTTGCGGGTTTTGGATAGGTTGCCATCGTATTCCATGCTCCGTGTGTTGTGGTGGATTGTGATGCAGGGGAACTTGTTGGCCATATCCTTGATTTGCCGCTTGGTTCAGCCAAGGCTGCGGACCAGTAGCTTGTTGTTGAGCATATACGTGTTGATTGAGGGGTTGAACATGTCTCGCAACATTATTCTGGTTGAGGGCTTGATGAGCTAGGTGGTTCTGATTATTCTGGTTGAGGGCTTGATGAGCTAGGTGGTTCTGAGGCCGTGGAATTTGGAATACATGATTCTGGTTGCCTGTATTTTGCCCTAAGTGTCCACTAGGCAAAGCTTGTTGAGTTGACACTTGTTGAACTAATTGTTGTCGCGGCTCTAAGAAAGACTGTTGTTGACCTAGAGAATGAACAGTCGCGGCTGGTCTCATCGGCAATGGTACAGCCTGTCCAGTTGGAGGTGGTACTTGTTGTAATTGACTGCTTTGACCTTGCTCTAAAGACCAATTTCTATTGCCTTCATTCTGACTGCTCTGCGACACCTGTGTTCCTGTTCCAGTCTGAAACCAACGTAGCCACGCATTCATCATATCAGACTGGACTCCCATGCTGCGGTTGAGTTGCCCAAAACTACTTTCAAGACTGCGGTCAAGCCGAGTGAAACAATTTTCAAGACTTCGGCCCAACCGGCTAATGCCGTCTTCAACGTTATCAAGATCATGGTTAAGACTCTGCCAAGATACATCAGCCGCAGTGGTTGCAAGTGCGCTTGTAGGTACTAGTTCATACAATGGATTAAATCCTGATGGCCACGGAGTTTGTCCTGTACCAACCGTTGCAGACGCATTAAGCGGATCATACAATGGATTATAGCCTGGAGAGAACCCCCAAGGGAACGATCCAATACTGGCTGTAGCTGCTGGCACACTGACTGACTCATAAGGAGGGGTATACCCTGGTGGTAGGCCCCATGGATAAGTTACGGGATCATACGGTCGAGTACCAGCCGCAGTTGTAAAATCAACTCGATTTGTTGTCCCTGAGGTTTGGACGATATGTGACTGCGGCTGCTGACTGAAAGATGGATGACTTGCTATAGTGGAGGCTGACACTACCGTGGCGGTCGTCGCGACTGATGATGCAGGATGTGCCTTGACTCCACTCGTAGAGATCCCACTTGACATGGAAGCTGATGGTTGAACTGACGTCATTGGGAGACTTGACATGGGCACAATGAGATCTCTAGAAGTAGCTGATCTATTTGGACAAAAAGAAGAGGTATGGCCTTGTTGCCTACACCTGTAACAACGATTCCCTCGAGACTTGGCGTAGGGATCAGGTAACATTCACCGAGTGTTGTCCCACTAGGCGTGCCAAAAGATGTTTGCTCAAAAATCGTCTCGGCCACGTGTCACCGGGCCGAGGGCTTCTTTTGCTTACACGTGTCCTTCTGGAGTGGTGGTGACGTGTGTGCGGGCGTGCCAACTCGCGGCTGGTAAGCCAAGCGAGGTTTTGTTATAGATTGTAGATCTTTGCGCCGATCTAACTTCCAATCAGTTGATTGTGGGCCGAGGAAGGATCAATCTCGGCCGCAGGGTTCTCTCTGCCTTGAATGCAAGGACTTTAGCATGGATCGGCTTTACCTAGCCGGAATGTTCGTGCTGTGCAACTCGGTGAGTGAACGTGAAAGTGCGAGTGACAATTGATAGGTCTATGGGATGCAGATACTCACAAGTCACGGTAAAAATAAAATCAAAGTATAAATTATTACACTGATGCCTTGATTCTATACGGGTATGAACAAAGAAACGCATGAATGCTAGAAAACTTGTTTACTAGATCCAAACGTTCTGGTGATTTTCTTAATGAGTACAGGAATGTAAAGGTGCATCAAATAAAATGCAAGCAGATAAATAACAAGAATGTAAACCAACCGCGGGAAATAAAGTGCAGCAAAGTAACAAGCAAAAAGATAAATTGCTGGAATGTAAAGAACAACAATAAAAAGTGCAGAAAAGATAAATACCAGTAAAGAAAGCAATAAGATAAACACGTAAAGATTGATAAGTGTTGCTGAATTGTTGAAATATATTGAGATAAAATTTGTGTAATCGCGTAGAGCGTTTGGTCGAGGACCTTTAACAAAGATGTCTATGGCCCCTTTTATAGTACAGAATAAAGATAACAAAACTAATACGTACAATCTCATCTCTTAATTGTTGAGACTGGATTGATTACAAATTGAATTCTAAGAATAAAATTCCTTTGATGTGCATAATTGACAATCAACCATCATGATTCTTCAATGATTATTTTGTAACGGCCACACTCAGTACTGTAATGTCTCTGAACGTAACATTTGGCATTCAGTAGCTCATAATGTCTTGCCAAACCCGCCATCAGCGTCCCTAACTAACTGAAATGGGAATTTGCTAGAACCATCTCAGCCGCAAGTAAACCAGACCTCAGCTGAGGTAAAGTGAGCCGGACCTCGGCTGAGGTGAAGTGAAGTGAGCCGTACCTCGGCTGAAGTGAAGCTGGGCCTCGGCTAAATATTTATTGTATCACGGCTCACTATGTCCCAGACCTGCTTCATGTAGGACCCGACTTAACGCCACGTAGGCCTTGCTAAATTTAGGTTCAAACAATAACAATAAACAATCAAACAATCAATTATCAAACACTCATTGTCAAACAATTATCAAACACCCATTATCAAACAGTCATTATCAATCAATTATCCAACACTCATTGTCAAAATCGACGAAGCAAAAGCAAGTAAGAAGCAGAAGCAAGTAAAAGAAAACAAACTGAAACCAAAAGCAATCGAACCAAAACCAAAAGCAATTCTCAAACAAAGAAACTGATGCTCTACCGAAATTGTCAAACTGTTGCTCTCATGGTCAAAATCAAAGAAGCAAGCAAGTCTCCCTACCGAAACAGAAACAGAAATTCAAAATCGAAGCAAGCAAGTCTCCCTACTGATTCCATCCAGAGACGAGATCAGACGACATCCTCGGCGGCGTTAGTCAGCGTCCTCGGTCGGCGTTCGACGTTGTGAGAAGTGAGAGAGAAAGGTGAAGGTCGAGAGAGATGAGGCAGAGTGGAAGACTCGAAATGAGAGGCTGGCTAAGTCAGCTAGGGTTCTCTCTCTTTGAGAGTAATTAGGTGCATCAGAGAGTATGTGTAACCTGTTTTGCACCAATGACAATTCAACAACTGTTAATGCTCAAAGTCTGGCGGTAGCCAAGCCTTCGTTTAACGCGGGTCCGGCGGGCGGACCGCTACTCTGTATACTTGGTGATTCCTGCTGGTTGCCAAATGAAAGACAGGGCGTCAGAGGGAGACCGCGTTGGGCGGTCTTCACTTCTCCGATGCCTAAGTCAGTTGATGCATATAGGCAATACAATAATAAATGAGTAGTTAATGCGTCCGTAATGAAGGGAGAAGAGAGGACCTTTTATAGGTGAGGAGAGGTCTAATCTTCTCCTTGTTTTCGATGTGGGACTGATATGCTTCAGTTTCCCAGTTCCGGTAGCTTCTGATGCCGTCTTGGCAGAGTGCGTGGCAGCGCGTCAGCGTTGATCCCGGGGAACGCTTGTGCTCAGGCCGTGGCCTGCCTATCTGTGAGTTACTCCTTTGACGGTAGTTGGTATCTCTAGCGGTACGATGAGTGTGTCTGATTATAGCTAATTATGCTTTGCAACGTACATGTAGGTACAACAACCATTTAAAAATAATATTAATTTAAATAAATATTAAATATGCGGGCTGTCCGGTTTATTCGGGTCGGTTCACAAGCTGAACCTGGTCTGGTGCGGTCAAGTCACTTTTTCACCCTTGTTTCATCCGTTTTGGTCCCCGAGCTGGTTACGCCGGTTTTGGCCCTCCGGTTCAGTTTCTGCCCGCCCCTTGTAATTTTTCAAGTCATCTTATCCCATATCTTCTAACAGAGTGTATTCAATCCACTGATGGTGAATGTTCATTAATGGGCCAACCAGGACTGAAACTAGTTATTGTAATTATCTATATGCTTAGAGATACCTCTCATCTGATTTGGTTTGTATATATGAGAATCAAATATGAATTAAAAAGAAGTGCATGATTCACGCACCTACCTACTTTCAAAAGGAGTGTCCTACAACTTCATATTTTAGTATATAGACAAAATTTTAATTGCTTTAATATCTACACCGCATTATATGTAGGGCTGTCAATTCCGACACAACCCGATAACACGACTCGAAACCCGCACGAAATAAAGTGGGATGAACCCACACGATTAAAAAGCGGGTCGGCCGCGGGTCAACCTGTCAACACGAAGTGAACCAATATAACCCGATTATGCTATACTTCTTCTTGAAATTTTGGACATTGGGAGTATTTGATCCTAGGATTGGACAATTTGAAATATTTTGCTTCATCATTATTGGATTTAATTATTTATGAATTATATATAATTATTTATATTCTTCGACTTATGGAGTTTTCAGTGAATTTAATCAATTTATGCATTTTTTTAGTTAAATGGATAGCAGTGTTAACCCTTAAATGGGTCATTTACTCCGACACGAAATGACCTATTTATTAAATGGGTTAAGCGGGTTGAAAACAGGTAACCCATTTAATAAATAGATTGGGTTTGGGTTTAAATTTTCGACACGATTATTAAATGAGTTGGATTTGAGTTTGTCTCTTGTGACACGACATATACCTTGACCTGACACGAACCCAACCCGACACGACCCATTGATAGCCCTAATTACATGTATTAATTATTGTAAGCCGTGGAGTGCGATTTCAACGGGTCAGTAGCTAGTCCCATCTTGATATAGATTGGTATGTCATATTTAGGACAAATAGGGGTGAATTGAATGCAGTGCATCAAATATAAGGACAACTGAGATAAAATATGCATCGTTAAAGGAGTAATTCTACCTTAATTGAATGCATGACATCAAAGATTCAAGACAATAATGATAAGATATGCATGGACGAGAATTTTACCTTAAATTTATGGATTTTTGTCCATTTACTCTAATTCTAGAGAATTTTTTTTTTTCCACTTACCTCATTAAGTTTTTTAAATTCTCCCTTACCCATGAAAACTCTAATAAGGTCTTCCCTAATACCTAATTATGTTTTTTTTTATACTATTTAATACTCACCGCTTTGTTACATAGAGAGAGAGAGAGAGAGAGAGAGAGCGAGAATGAAAGAGAGAGAAGTCATATGAGACTTGGCCGAAGTCCCGTCACCAATCGCCGAAATCCAGTTACCGGCCGCCACCTACCGGACTTCTTTGAAGACCTCGCCGGAGGTCCCCAAAGAGGTCGCTGGAAAGGTTTATTGTCCCCTGATAGACCTTTATTGGAGGGCAATAGAGGTTTATGAAACCTCGCCGAAAGTCTCTAAAGTGGTTGTCAGAGATCTCATATGGGGCTGAAGAGGTTTATTGACCCTCTGAATAAACCTGTATTGTCCCCCAAATAGACAGTATTACCTCCCAATAGAACTTTCAGTCGTAGGAATGAGAACTAATCTCCGTAAAATTAGACAAATAAAACGTTGATTAAGGAAAAAAAAGAGGAGATTACATCAAATCAAAACATTTATTGCCCCCCAATAGACATTTAACAGAACTCTATTACCCCCCAATAAACCTTTATTGCCCCCAAATATGGATATTAATACTCGATTTCTATGTTGCACACTCAATTACTTTTTTGTTCTTCTAAAAAAAATGACTTTTTTGTTGTTTAATAAAACCTGCAATATTTGAAAGAAAAAAAATTTGATTAGGGCACCCAGAAAATGCTCTGGGCATCCATCTCTTCCCACACGGCCACAATCTCCTCCTTCATCTCCCTTCTGTTGCCAAAGATCTTCTCCATAACCGGCCACGCCGGTTGGCAAAGTTCGACCGTCTGTGAACGTCGTGGATTAGCCAGTCGATCTAGTACGAGCCCTGGCTAAGAGATAGAGTAGCTTGATCTGGTACGAGCTGCCATACAAGAGGCGAAGTGCCGGGTCGGGCGGGGCGGGGCGATTGGATTCGTCCTCCGGTTCTCAGCTGCCATGGCCAAGGACCAAAATATCTAGTTTCAAGGAAATATCGATGATCCCGGAATCAGAAATTTCGAGGATATATCGATTTCGGTAAATAATCAAGAAAAATGATGGAAATTTGAAGAAAAACATGGAAATTTTAAGTGAAATTTTAGATATGTTTATTTTATCAATTGTCTACTATATATAGAAAGAAAACCTTGAATAAACATTGTTATATAGTAATTTGTAATAATTTAAGATGAAACGATAAATGCTTAATCGCCGATAACTCTGGAAATTTTTAAAATAAACATCTAATTTTTTTTTTATGGCTGGAAACCCAATGGGAGACTAGGCCATCACGCCTTATATACATTCTTTGCACTACAACAATTCAAGGCTTTTACTGCGCAAAATTTACGGCGTGCAATTTTTTGTGCCGTAAATGTTACTCTTTTACGACGCGCATTTTATACACGCCGTAAATAACCTTTGTCATTTACCCTTTTACGGCGTGCATATATAGCATGCCGTTAATAACCTTATCAACTAGTCTTTTACGGCGCGCAGAAATAGCACGCCATAATTGTGTTATATCTTTTACGGCGCACATTTTAAGCACGCCTTAAAAACATACAAAAAAAAGCTTATTTATGGCTCGCATAAAAGCATGCCGTGAAAACATGTCTAAAAAAGCCTAATTACGGCTCGCAAAAAAGCATGCCGTAAATGATGATTTTTAAGGCGCGAAATTTTCATTGAAATATTTGGTTTCCCTCTCAAGTTTCTCTTTCCTCTTTTCTCAACTTTCCCGAAATTTACTTACTTTTGTTAGTTTGCTATTCTAAGAAAGTCATGCCCTTTGCAAACTCCTCATCAATTTGCAATACCCCAAATCTAATAGCGAAAATCCCAGACCTTCCCGCGAGTTCTCCTCCGCAAGTTCTTCTTCGACCCGTCGACTAATCACCTAGTTCTCAAGGTATTTCAAAAATCTCAACTCTTCCCCGCCCAAGTTCTTCTCTTGGGCTATCGGAGTTAGCGACAGGGGTTGGGTTAATTAACATAAATTTAGGTATGGTCATATGATTTTGGTAAATTTGATTGGGTTTTTATCTCAAAAGTGAACCGGGTCTGTCTAAAATTTAGGATTTATAGCTGGGTATTTGGTTATCTAAGATGGGTGTCTGCTTGTTATGTAATATCTGAAGCTTTTGGTTTGATTGAATCATATGAATGTATTGAATTGGTTTGATAGATGTGACGGAATTTCTAAACTTGGTGGATGACTCGGTTCAAGCAGATCAAAGTCTTATGCACGATTTTGATGAGTTTCTGAAGCACTATGACAAGGTAGATGCATTGGTTTCTCTGAATTTTGGACTAGGAGTAGGACTGTACGTGAGCTATTACTTGCTATGACCAGGTTTTCTAGATGTATCTGTTACTCACTTGGTGGGCTAGTAATGGTTTGTGTTGTAGGTTTCTGTTAAATGTTGCTCTATCTGCATGTTCTTTTTGTCAAGAACTCAGCAATTTATATTCAATGAGAATGCTTTGAGAAAGTAGTTTCTGAGTTCACTATGTTGGAATTGGATTTGGAATTGGAAAAAAAAAAAAAGTATGATGAGGTAGATATATATTAGTACATTGTGCATGTGCTGGATATATAGGTTCTCATTATTTAATGCAGTGTGTGCTGGGATTAGGTGAGTGATGACCTTTCTTTCTCTTCTCATTTTTCAGTATTTGTAAGGAACAAGCATGATGACCTTGTTATCTTGACCATCATCAGTAGCCTATTCATCTAGTGAATCTTCAAACTTGATTACCGGCTCCTTCTTGCCATGTTTCATATTGCTCATGGAATAGGTGCGTCACCCTCACAGCTGCATTAGCCCAAACAAACAAGAGTGAGTATTTAGTTCATTATGAAGTTTTTTTTTCCATGATATATAGTACTTGTTAATTGAATATCATACACTTTGATGTCTTCATTTCACCCCTATTCTGTTTCTGCTTTTTACCATTATTTTTTTATTAATTCTTATCTTTGATATTTTATAACTTGACTAGCAAGTACCATTCAGTAAGTTGTTTAGTTTCATTGTGTCTCCAGTATTCTTAATGCAAACAATCTCACAGGAGAATTGCCTGCAGCTCTTATGAATCTGACTAAGTTAACAGAACTGTAAGTAACCCTTAACATTTGCTGTATTTATAGTTACTATAACTTTTGATGTTAATTTTTTTTCCCCAATCCTTTCTTCTATGCAGGAGGATTAGCAGCAACAACTTAACTGGAAGAATGCCCGACTTTTTTCAAAGTTGGAATCAATTTCAGAAATTGTAAGTATTTGTCCTAATAGTTGAGAACTAAGATATAGCAATGTAAGTGCTTTTTGCTAGTGTATATTCTTAATTGATAAAATGTAGAATTGGTGTAACCTCCATCCATATTGAATTCTTATTTTGACAGAGAGATCCAAGCTAGTGGTCTACAAGGCCCCATTCCATCTAGCATTTCTGTCTTGAGTAATTTAACAGAACTGTGAGTTCCACGTCCAACTCTAAGTTGTATTAACACTACAAACCATTATCTAAATTTAACAATTTACTATATCTTCATATCACAGGGAATTTATTTATATTTATTTATTTGTATTTTTTATCTGACAATTATCTATGATGCAATTTTTGCAGAAGGATCAGCGACTTAAATGGAGGGGGTTCAGTATCTCCAAACTTGAGCAATATGATAAGCTTGCAAAGATTGTAAGTCTAAAAGATGTTGTATTTTTCTTTTCATCTACAGTTTTAGACTAATCCATGCTTCTCTGCAACTATTCTGATATGGAGTTATGTTGCAGAATGCTCAGGAGCTGTAACTTATCTGGACCTATGCCTTCTGATTTATCAGCAATGTCACAGTTGAAAACATTGTAATATGGCTATTCTTTTACTTTTTTTTTTTTTTTCTGTTCTTCCTTTCTTTTTCTTGTTGCATAGCCCACAATTAATTGATTTTCTTGATAGTAAGTTGACTGCTACTGACAGTTTATTTGTTCAGAGAACTTCCGGCTACTTCAATTAAGGTTCTTATAACACCTCCTTTTTTTCATTTTCTTGCAGAGATCTAAGCTTCAACAGATTGGAGGGAAGCATTCTTGATTCGGCAGATCTGACACCCTTGCAGAACTTGTAAGAAATTTAAACTTCATTGAGGTCACTAGCTAGCATACTACACGTACTAAATTCCATCTCAAATGGGATGATAGATTGGATGTAGGAAAGAAGGAAGTGTAAGGTATATTAAATGTTGGCATCCATGTGTGCTATGTCTTAATGGAATGTGGTTATGTGATTGCTTGCTGAATAGGTATCTAACAAGCAACTTGCTTACTGGATCTATTCCAGACTGGATCAAGAGCAGAGATAATCGCTAGTATGTGCCCCTACTATATCAGATTTCCTTGGAATTTTACTTTTCTACTGAAGCCTGCTAAGATGTCTCATTATGTTTTTCACACACTAACACACAGATAATTTAAATTTGGCTAGTCCACTTTTGCTAGAGGCTAATCTCAAATTTTTTTAGAGGTACATTGTTTAATGTGTTTCCACAACGTACAATTTTATCATTTACTGCCTAGGCATGCTGTTTAATATCTAGCTTAAGATCTAAGTTAGATCACATGTTAAATATGACTAGTGAGGAATCATACATCAAAATGGCTTTGTTGAGTATATTCATTTGAACTGAATGTGGAGGAACAAAGAATAGAAATTGTTTCCTTGTCAAAATATTAGGCTGTTCTATTTAATTTCCCAAAAACCTGGTTTGCAACATTTAGATGATCAACAGGTTTTGTGTCATAAATTTATCCTTTGAAACATATGAAAATGCATATCAAGTTTCCAGCAGTGAACTTCTACTGGCTTACAATTTTGTGTTATTTGTGTGCAGCGAGATAGATGTTTCTTACAATAATTTTTCTGAGAGCTCTGAGTCACCATCTTGTACAGAAAACCTGGAAAGTTTGGGTGCTTGATGTTTTTGAGGATATAGCTTTATATCAACCAACTAGGGAGTTTGGAACACTGAGTATGGCTCAAGGAAGTATAGTTGCATGGCCTATCAAGTACATCAAACAAGTTTAGTTTATGAACTTTTAGGTAACATATTCTGGCACTAATTACCTCTTCCTTATTGTTTTGAGTAGTGTTATTTGTTTTTGGTGGTTAAATAACATCCATCTAGATTCTCTATTCTGGTTTGTTCTTATATTGCAACTATCTGGATTTGCTTATAATTTAGTTATAGTTGTAGAATTAAGGTCGTTATATGAGGACTATCCCATTATAGTAGGGTGAATACTAAATAGCACTTTCATCGGTTCCAAGTTCAAATTATAAATATTTTCAGAAACTTTAGCTCAGGTAGTTCGTGAAGATAGGAATTTCTTTTGAATACCAATTGTTGGACAGATTTAGAGAACTGCATGAACTCATCTTATTTCTTATTTCCAATATTGTACTATATGCTTTTAGTGATTTAGAATATGTTCTGATCCTTTGCTAGTATCTTATTTAATTAACTCTATCTTGATTGAAGAAGAAAACAGTGCAGCCAATGTATAACATATATTCTCAAACTTGTTTCCAGCAGGTACTGCCAAATTTTGTGGTGTATGCAGATTAATGCCTTATGTTGGTACTGCTGGTAAATTGCTCGAACTAATTGGGAGATACAAATTGCAGTTGGATAGTGGTGCTTGAAACCTTGCAATTACCCTGCAATATATTTTTGAATTGTAATATGTTACTTTTAATTAAACTCAAGTTTGCAGGGACATGCAAATGCAATTGTTTTGTAGTTTAGTTGCATATGGCATGGTAACAATTAAGTTTGTACAGATATCCTATTTCAATTAATGTATCATATATGTTAATTCACCTTTGCTCTTTGACAATCTATATAAGGTTTTGAAATGAATTATTGTTAGTTGAGCAGCTACATTGAATATACTGCCATATTTGGCAAATGAGCAGCAATATAAAATTTCTTGCAAAGAAGAAATGGCAATAATGGTGTGCAGAGTGTGTCACAAATGACATTGAGAATTATGCCTAAAGTCTTTTACGGCGTGCTATGTGAACCGTAAATAACTCTACAGGTATTCTTTTATGGCATACTATGTGTGCCGTAAATGAGTTCCACAGTCTTTTACGGCGCGCTTTGTTGGGCATTTACGGCGCACCTATAAGTTAAATAAGAGATCTGAGAATCGGTAGGAACACTTTTACGGCGTGCATAGATGAACATTTATGGCTCACAAAAGCGTGCCGTAAAAGGGATATGTCTTTTACGGCGCGAGCATTTACAGCATGTTTTTGTGCGCCGTAAATAGGCTTTTACGGCACACATCGCAGGCCGTAAAAGCCCAGTTTTGGTGTAGTGTTGTATATACATACATTACACCTTGAATTACATGAGTAACTTAGAACCACGTAGAAGACTTATGAGGTACAAAATCTTTACTTCATTATCTCTATTTGTGGAGTCTTGAGTGTATTGTGAAGGGCCGCTACTACTCTAAGGTCAGGACGTCAGGTCTTTTATTTATTTTTATTTTTTTGAAAGAGAGAGAAAACGAAAGAGTCTGCATGGAAGAGAAACAGAACCAAACAGTAGTAGTAGTAAAGTAGATGGAAGTCATATAGCAGCCTAGAAACCCTAGAGCTGAGCAGAGAGAGCGGCGGCGGCGGCTTCAGGCCAAACCTGTCGGATCTAGCAGAGAGAGCATCGTCTCGTCGTGGTGATTCTTCGGGGCTTGGTTGAAAAGAGAGTGCACGCGCAGGTTTTGTTTATTTGGCGGCGTGTGGGAGCGGCGGCTAGTTTGTAGCGCATAGGAGGCAGATCGACGCCTCTGGTTTGGGCTCAGTGATTAGGAGTGTTTTGCTTCTGGTGACGGCAGATCCAGACGGTTGCCGATCTTATTGGCCGAGTGTCATCGGTGTGTAGCGTCGGGTTCAGATTGACACTTTGTTGGATTGTCGGTGTTCTATTGATTTGAGAAGCAGATCAGCCTTGGTGCTTCCTTGGTTGGTGGGCGGAGACTGAGCCCAAGTCCGACTGGGTCTGATTGTCGGCGTGTAGCAGAGAGGCAGCGGACCCGGGGACGGTGATGCAGTGCTGGAGAGGCCGGCCGCCGGAGAGATTGGCGACGGCGGTGATGGGGCGACAGCAGAATTGGGTTGCTGCTCACTTTAGTCAGAGTTGGGTTTGGGTCTTTGGGCCTGGGCTCAAGTTTGAGTTGTTGGGCTTTCTGTTATGGGCCAGTAGGGAGGGTGTTTTACCACCCTCATTTGTCACTTAGTGATGAAGGTGGACCTGGCCTGAGATGTGGACATTCTTGGGCTTTCAGGTCGACTTTTGGTCCAGAACCAATCGTTTCGGATCAAGACTGCTACGGGAGTTGGTAATTATCTGGAACAAGATTGGCGTTCAAGCGGCTTATGGATAAGGAGTTGCTCCTATTTGTTGGCTAGGAAGTGACTTTCTATTGGTACCACAATTGCGTGATTGGCTAATGGGAGGTTAGAATATGATTTTGCCCTATAAGACTTTGGAGTTTCTTTGTCTATAAGTTCGCTAATTATAGCGAGCTTATCAGTGACTTGTAATGAGTTTGCTTTGCTTAGATTAGGGTTCCGGATTTTCTTGCCGGCTATCTTTCTGTAAGTGTAGCTAGACTCTAGCCATTGGTTGAATGCCGGGCTATTGATTCTAATGATATCAATTTCTATTCAAAAAAAAAAAAAAAAAGAGTGTATTGTGAAGAATAGTCATTAAATGATACCTGCCCTTTGTAGTTTTGCATGTATTGACTTACATACCAACCATATGGGTCCGAGGGGATTGGCTGTGGGTTTTGGTGCTGGTAGTTATAGTAGGGATCATGCACATAAATTAAGTAAAGTTATCAAAATTGTATTTTCTTATCAAAATTTCTGCACGTAAATTAAGTAAAGTTAAACCCTAAACCCAAAATGCTAAAAAATATATTATTATAAATATAAAAATATCATACATTTATTCATAAGTCGACCCTAAGTTTGCGTCTGGAGATAACAGATCTGCAGGGACTTGGATGAACTTATTTTTGTTAATATCTCAATACTTTACTAATCTCCTAGATAATGTAGGAGTGTATTGAGATAATGTAGGAATGTATTAATTTAAGACACCAAATATTAAAAGCAGCAAATCTCATTAATTAAAAAAAAAATAAACAATGAGAACTAAATGGTTAGTAATATTAACTTATTACTTACCAAAATTTTAGAGTGAAGTAGTATCCATAAAAAGTGAAGAAAGAAACTAGTAGTTTCCTGTGGTGCTTTTTTTGAACTATTTATAGAAGTTATAATTTGAAATATTGTTGTAAAATTTTTGAACATTTGGTAAAAATAATTCAATGTAGTAATTGAGTGTTCTAAGTTAGTTATTGATTGGACATGTACCTAAGTTTTCAGATTCGTAGGTAAATCCATAAATATTAATTATAATGTTGTAAATAATACACAAAGGTATTTGCAGTAGAGTTGGCCTAGGCTCTCAACCGTTGTTGGTTTTTTTTTATTGAATTATAGGCCAACCATTCAAAAATCTCGGCCGAAAGTGAGATGGTATGCAACGGAAATATCGGCCCTTAAAAAAAACGAAAATTTCGGGCAAAATTTTGCCGATTTTTTTGAATTTTTAGTCCTTGGCCATGGCAGAGAGAGAGACATTCGGCTTACCGAAGCAAGATTGTTGCCGATAGCGAGTATCGGTTCTCGAAGCACCGACTTGTCGGTCAATCCGAAATGGAGATCCGAAGTCAGAATCAGTAGCTCTAGTTCGTTTTGGTTATCAGAAAGAGAAACTGATTTACTGAGTTGCAGGTTGTGGAGGAGGAGAGAGAGAGAGGACACAGAGTGGCAGTGGTTGTAATTCTTTAATTCGGTTGAGGGCAAAATGGTCACTTGATGTTAGTGTATTGAGAACAAAAATCTATTACTGGGGTAAGTGTGATAATTTTTACTTATTTTGGTGCTTTGAGTCAAGACCCTAAATTTATACTCTACCTTTGTTGCTTGATTAGTTGATTTAGACCGATTTACTTCCCGCTATATATTTAGGTGTACAATGGGGTGTAAGGAATATATATGAAGCAAATAGCACAATCTTGAATCTTGATATCTATTGGTACTTGTAGGTTTCTATTCCCATGGAGTTTCTGCTTCCATCTTCCATTTGTGATCCAACAACCATCTTAGCATTTTTACCATTTCTTCTCTCTTCCGTATGGATATCAAAATACTTGCAGAAAAACACAGCAAAGAACAAAGGACCCCCAGAAGCGGCTGGTGCATGGCCAATACTTGGCCACCTTCCCCTCTTAAGAGGGCCTCAACCGCCCCACATAATCCTAGCGAACATGGCTGACAAGTACGGACCGCTATTCACTGTCAAGCTTGGTGTGCACCGTGCTCTTATTGTAAGCAGTTCGGATGTGGCTAAAGAGTGTTTCACCATTATTGTCAACCGCCCGAAAGCTTTAAGCCCGGAGATTTTGGGGTACGACTATGCCATGTTAGGTTTTAGCCCTTACAGACCTTACTGGCGCCAGATGCGAAAGATAGCCACGCTGCACATCCTCTCCAACCACAAGTTGGAGTTGCTCAAGCACGTCCGGGAAACGGAGGTGAAGGTGTCTACGAAACATATATTTGATATGTGGGAGCAAAACAAAGGTGTCTCAAATAAGGTGCTGGCGGACTTGAAGAGGTGGTTTGTAGACTTAACTTTAAATGTCATGTCCAGGATGGTTGTTGGAAAGTGACTTCTTGGGGCTACCACAGCGCAAGAGAATGAAGAGAATGAAAGCTTTCGGAAGGTGTTGAGGGATTTTTTTATATTAGGTGGTGAATTTGTAATCTCAGATGCAGTTCCATATCTTAGGTGTTTGGATTTGGGAGGTTATGAGAAGGCCATGAAGAAGACGGCTAAAGAACTCGATGGTGCGGCTCAAAAATGGTTAGAAGAGCATAAGCACAGGAGAAGTACTAATTCTGTGCATGATTGTGAGCCTGACTTCATGGATATGATGCTTACTGTCCTTGATGATGATAGTACAGAAGAGTTTGCTGGTTCAATTACTGCTGAGACAATTAACAAAGCTACATGCCTGGTATATATACCGATGAACCTTTCACTTCAAATTAATTATATGATGAACTTCAACTTCCTATACATTATCTCCTATATTATATATACAGTACTCAAAGCTCAAAATCATTCCGTTTGGATTAGAGTGTTTTTGTTATAGAGCCGTTTGAGATTACTTCATTAGGACTGTTTTTATTATTTTGTTTTCTTATTTGTAATCGGTTTTGATCGAAGCAAATAGAGTTTCTATAGTTTTTTTTTTTAATAAAAATTTCAAGTGTGTGTTGTGTGTGCTTTAACTTTAAGTGTTTCTACCATGTCAAGTGCTTGAAAATTCACCAAAAAAAAAAATGCTTCAATAAGTCTATAACTCAAACTCTCAAAGCATTGATTTTCTCACATCAAAAAAAAAAAACATTGATTTTATCTTGTTTTTTCAAACGCTGCCAAAAGTCCTTTTTATAGTCTGGAGGCGATTTCCCCAAATTTAGAAACAATTCCAAAAAGTCGAGACAAGCTATGGTACTTGCGGGTATCTCATACACTCATTTACAATTATTTGAACAAAAAATTACAATTATTTGAACCAAAATTACAACATTGAGAACAAAAGTTACCATATTCATTTACACTATTTACATATAGTTAAACAAAAATTACAACATTGAGAACAAAAGTTACCATATTCATTTACACTATTTACATATAGTTAAACAAAAATTACAACATTGACAACGAATTTGTTCAAAAGCTTGTAACAATGTCGTAAGAGGTGTAATTACTATTATTAGAACTAAGATTACACAAAATAGGACTCAACATTACCACTCTGACAACAAATTTGTTGTCACTTTTGTAAATGTGGGTATGAGATACCCCCATGTACACTAGAATTTCCCCCAAAAAGTCTTACAAGAGCTTTCTGTGATATAAAATTACTTTTAAAAAATTTTGAAAAGGAAAAGAAGCACTTCTTTAGTGCTTCTAAATGCAATTACAGGAAGCACTTAAATCTTAAGAACATGCAATGTATATGTACTTGTCACAAATACTTCCAGCAAAAGAATTTCCTACATTACTTTTTGTTATGTATTATGCATGTTTGAAAATCATGTACATTTCGTATGTCCTTTGTAGGCGCTTCTTCTAGCAGGGACAGAAACCTCATCGGTGACATTAATCTGGGCTCTTTCTTTATTACTCAACAATCCTAAAGTCCTGAAGAAGGCTCAACTTGAGTTAGACAACCATGTCGGTAGGGAAAGGCAAGTGAATGAATCAGATGTGAAGAATCTAGTCTACCTCCAAGCCATTATCAAGGAAACCTTGCGGCTATACCCTGCTGCACCTCTCTCAGTACCACATGAATCCAGCGAAGACTGCACAATAGGTAACTATCATGTAAGCTCAGGCACGCGTCTTCTTATCAACCTTTCAAAGCTTCAGCGCGATCCAAATGTCTGGCTCGATCCTTGTCTATTCCAACCAGAAAGGTTCCTTACAACTCACAAAAATGTTGATGTTAGGGGCCAGAGTTTTGAATTGATACCATTCGGAAGTGGTAGACGAATATGTGCAGGAATCTCTCTCGCACTTCACGTTACTCAACTTACACTGGCTCAGTTGCTGCATGGATTTGAAATTGCAACTCCATCTGATGAACCAGTTGATATGAGTGAGAGTTCAGGAATAACAAACATGAAGACCACCCCACTGGAGGTCCTTCTCACCCCACGCCTACATCCTAAACTTTATGAAAATGTTGACTAGAGAACATGTATGTTCTTGAATATTTAGAATAGTAGTTGCACTGGCTCATTTGCTACATGGGTTTCAATTCTACTGCTATATTTCTCACCGAAGTGTAGCATATATTGTAATGGCTTTCTTTACATGCTTCAATAAAGTCTTATAATTTGTATTTTTTCTTTTTGGCAAATATAATTTGTATTATTTGACAATAATATCTTATCAACTTCTAGCCATTTCAATCCAAGCAAAAAGAAGAGCCAATCCGAATTGGGAATTGATTTAAAGGAACTCCCAAACACCAAACGAAGAACAAGTTTCTGAATCCCAAAAACACAACCGGAGTTTCAATCTGGTCAAATGGAGTACGAATCATAACGTTTCAGACCTGATTAATATCGACTACAACGAGTCCGGTCGTGAGGATCGAGATCTGATCTAAGTCCCCACATAAATCAGTATTGCCCGGCACAGATCTGCAGGAATGGCACAAGACTTCCGTATTTTCTTTTCTGGGTGGTGTAGATTTGGCGTGAAGGAGGAGAAGATGAATATGGAGGAGTGGGGTTCGAGGTGGCTGGCAATTTGGAAGATTTGTGTTATTTTATGGACAAAATAAGTTTGGATGAGATGGGAATCGGATACTGATTATGAGATCTGAATTGATCAGGTTTTAATCAACAATGAACTTTTTATTCCTTCTGTTTTGAGAGAAAAAATCAATCCGTCTGGCATTTTCTCCAGTTTGGTGGGACTAATTGATGCCACATCAGCAAATTAACTGCGCCATTAGGAGTTAATTGACACATCGGCTATTAACAGATTTTTGTAACAGAAATTTTAACTCCTATATATTAAAATTAGGGCTGTCACTCGGTCAGTTCGAATCGGTTATAGGTATTACCAACTTTAAAACCAAACTTTTCAGTTTCAAAATTGAGCTACCAATTACTAACCAAAATTTTCAGTTTTTAATTATATCTACCGAATTCGGTATTTCGGTTTTCGGCATTATCAATTTTAGAACACTAATTCTTTGTAATATAAATTCGAATAAACAATACTAGATTTTTCAATATTATAGTCGTAAACTTTATATTCATCTACTTATTATAGCTTTCTTTTGTACGTATGACAACAAGTTTTAGCCATTTTCAATAAAAATTAAGTTATTTAACCATCTTTAATCAGGTTACTTAAAATAATAATGTAGTATACTTAGTAATGTTCATGCTATTATCAAAGTTTTTATGTTTATTTCCTAATAGACATGTATGCGTATTGAAAACTATAGTATATAAAGTTAATATTTAGATCATTGGTAGATTTGGTATTTACCAAAACCAAATTAACCAACTTTTTCGGTAATATTGGATTTCGGTTTTATCGGTCTCGATTACCAAAAAGTCGGTTTACCAAACCTAAAACATCGATTGGTATTCGGTCAGTTTGGTAATTACCAAACCAAGTGGCAGCCCTAATTAAAACGTCCAACGGAGATACATTGAGGTAGGTAAATGATAAATTTTGATATTTTGGCATGAAAGTAAAAATGACTCCATAATTTGGGGCCTAAAATGTAATTAATTTTAAAAATTATTTAAATTGAACTAAATGCATGACGTCAAATATCGATAGACAGTGGAGATAAAGATATATATGGTTAAAGAGATCTCTAACTTAAATTTATGCTCTACGGCCTCTGCCTTTGTTGCTTGATGGCTGGTACCTACTACTATATATTTACGGGAAAATGATTTGTGGCCTCAATGCGGCCTAAGATTTGTGGCCTCAATGTTAGGTGTCATGCCATGTCATCCACACACATCACCTATTTGTCAAATAATGTCATGTAATTATTGAGAAAAAGACCATCTTATCCTTCCAAAATCAAATGACTCTAAATTATTTTGGCTTTCTTCTAAAGTAAAAAAAATTTGGCTTTCTTTCATTTTTTTTTTCTTTTCATTGCACTCATGCTTAGATTTAAACAACAAATTTTTTTTTTTCAATCAAGAGTACAAAAAATTTCATGTAATTCAGTCAATAGATTTGCACGTACGTTCGATTAATAGATTTGCTAACACATGTATATGAATTCAACCTTTGTTGGGTTCCTGCAAATTTTGGAAATATAATGTGAAAAATACATATTCATATGATTGTATATATTCTTTTGTTCATTGTAGCTAGGGTTTAAACGTTAGATTTGAATTTATTTATTTTGTTTGTTTTTCCCTTATATCTAGATTGTAGATGTTAATTAATAGCTGCTAACGTGGGAATTTTTTCTTACCTCTTAATTTAGACATAAGTATTTCCCAAATTCAATTTATTAATGCTATTTTTTTTTGGATGAAATTAATCAATATTTGGAAAGAAAAGTTAACGTCTATTTCTTGGCACATAATTCAATATATTAATACCATTTGGAAAGAAAAATTAAAGGAAAGAATTTAACTAAATGAAGAAAAATATTGTCAAAGAATCCGTAGACATATCTCTTAAATTAATACATAATTAATAGTTAATATTTTTTTTCGTCACCTAATTAAATTCATTAATGTAATTGATTCACTCCCTAACATCTAAAAGGAAATGTAAAATGGTAAAGTTGGTGTTGCAATAGTATAATGTGGCAAGATATATTATGTGGAATTGAAAATAAAATTTGTATTTACTTACATGGCATGACACCTAGGATTTGAGGCCCCACATCATTGTCCATATTTACGCGTACAATGGGGTGTAAGAAATATATATGAAGCAAATAGCGCAATCTTCAATCTTGATCATTATTGGTGCCTGTAGGTTTCTATTCCCATGGAGTTTATGCTTCCATCTTCCATTTGCTTCAACTACCTTCTTAGCATCTGTGCTTTTTCTTTTCTCTTTCGTATGGATATCAAAATACTTGCAGAAAAACACAGCAAAGACTAGAGGACCCCCGGAAGCGGCTGGTGCATGGCCAATAGTCGGCCACCTTCCTCTCTTAGGAGGGCCTCAACCGCCCCACGTACATAACCCTAGGGAACATGTTTTGGAGGCCCTGTGCGAGATAGAAAATACGGTCCCTCTTTACGCGATTATACATGAATATATCATTGAAAATTTTTGTTATATACAAACAAATATAAATACATAATTAATTACTTTAATTTTTTTGTTTTTGTTTTGGCCCTCTTATCTTAGATTATTATTCCACTTCTTTAAAAAAAAAAAAATTTAGAGAGAAAGACGACTAAAGCTTGCTAACAAAAAACCATTTACAGACAAAATTACAATTGAATTATGAATTATTAACGAAGATAAATACAATACTATCCAAAAGACAGAAATAAATGAAACAATGATCAAAGATAAATGTAATATCTACCAGAACAAGAAAATGGAGGCAGAAAAAGAGGCCCAAAAAAAGAAGAAATAAAAAGCAAATCACCTGCAATGAGGAAAAAGGGCCCAAAAGAACAAGAAAATGGGGGTAGGAAAAGGGGCCCAAAAAAGACAGAAATAAATAAAACCTAAATGTAATATCTACGAGAACAAGAAAATGGAGGCAGAAAAAGGGACCCAAAAAAAGAAAAAATAAAAAGCAAATCACCTGCAATGAGGAAAAAGGGTCCAAAAAAGAAATAAAAAGCAAATCAACTGCAATGAAAATGGAGGCAGAAAAAGAGGCCCAAAAAAAGAAAAAAGAAAAAGCAAATCACCTGAAATGAGGAAAAATGGCCTAAAAGAACAAGAAAATGGGGGTAGGAAAAGAGGCCCAAAAAAGACAAAAATAAATGAAACATAAATGTAATATCTACTAGAACAAGAAAATGGAGGCAGAAAAAGGAGCAAAAAAAAAGAAGAAATAAAAAGCAAATCACCTGCAATGAGGAAAAATGGCCCAAAAGAACAAGATAATAGGGGTAGGAAAAGGGGCCCAAAAAAGAAATAAAAAGCAAATCAGTTGCAATGAGAATCGAACTTGTACTACTAAGTTGGAAAGAGAGCTAATTACCAACTGAACTACAAAACTTTCAAGTAGTAAGGGCCCTTTCATAAATAATATAGATGTACAAAGAAGTATATATAGGACCCCAAAATTTGGGGGCCCTGTTCCATCGCACACTTTGCACAGCCTCTAAGCCGGCTCTGCTGACAAGTACAGACCACTCTTCACTATCAAGCTTGGTGTGCACCGAGCTCTTGTTGTAAGCAGTTGGGATGTGGCTAAAGAATATCTCACCACTAATGATAAAGCTTTTGCCAACCGCCCGAAAGCTTTATACTCAGAGATTATGGGGTACGACTATGCCATGTTCGGTTTTAGCCCTTACGGACCATACTGGCGCCAGGTGCAAAAGGTAAGCATGCTGCACATCCTCTCCAACCACAAGTTGGAGTTACTCAAGCACGTCCGAGAATCGGAGGTGAAGGTCTCTCTACCAAACATATATTTGATATGTGGGAGGGAAACAAAGGTGTCTCAAATAATGTTCTGGTGGACTTGAAGATGTGGTTTGGAGACTTAACCTCAAAGATCATGCTCAGGATGGTTGTTGGAAAGCGACTTCCTGGGGCTACCACGGCACAACAGAAGGAAGAGAACGAAAGCTTTCGAAAGGTGTTGAGGGAGTTTTTTATATTAGGTGGTGAATTTGTAATCTCAGATGCAGTTTCATATCTTAGATGATTGGATTTGGGAGGTTATGAGAAGGCCATGAAGAAGACGGCTAAAGAACTCGATGGTGAGGCTCAAAAATGGTTAGAAGAGCATAAGCACAAGAGAAGTACGTACTAATTCTGTGCAACATGATTGTGAGCCTGACTTCATGGATATGATGCTTTCTGTCCTTGATGATGATAGCACAGAAGAGTTTGCTGGTTCAATTACTGCTGATACAATAAACAAAGCTACATGCCTGGTATATAGACCAATGAAACTTTCTCTTCAAATTATTTAAATGATGAACTTCAACTTCCTATACATCATCTCCTATAATCTATATACAGTACAAAAAGCTCATAATCTCTCTGTTTGGATTGGTGCGTTTTTGTTATGTAGCCGTTTGAGATTACTTCATTAGGACAACAATATATTTTTATTATTTTGTTTTCTTACTTACGAGACAAGCTATGGTACTGTGATGTTTATCATACACTCATTTTACATCTATTTGAACAAAAATTACAATTATTTGAATCAAAATTACAATATTGAGAACAAAGTTACCATATTCATTTACACTATTTACATATAATTAAACAAAAATTACAACATTGACAACAAATTTGTTCAAAAACTTGTAACGGTAGTGTGGTGTAATTACCATTACTAGAACTAATATTACACAAAATATGACTCAACATTACCACTTTGACAACAAATTTGTTGTCACATTTATAAATGTGTATATGATAGAATTTTCCCTTACTTGTAATCTACTTTGTTCGAAGCAGATAGAGTTTTTTTTTTTTTTTTTTTAATAAAACTTTGAAATGTGTGATTTAACTTGAAATGTTTCTAGTCTTTCAGGAAGACACGTTAAAGTACTTGAAAATTCACAACAACAAAAAAAGCTGCTATAAGTCTATAACTCAAAGCATTGATTTTAACCTTGTTTTGCCAAACGTTGCCAAAAGCCCTTTTTATAGTCAGGAGGCGATTTCCCCACACTACAACAAAAAGTCTTTTTAGCGACCAAGTTTTTTGCGAGAAATTTATTTTCCTCAGTAAATGTCACTTTTTACGAGGAAGATTTCGATTCCTCACTACATGTCATTAAGTTTTCTGCGAGAAACATATTTTCCTCACTATACACCACTTTCTACGACGAATATTTTTGTTCATCACTAAAGGTGACTTGGTCTCCTAAATCATCAAGTTATTAGCGAGGAAATATGAGACTAGGGTGAGGAATTTTTTCATCGCGAAAACGACATTCAACGAGGAAATAACGATTTCGTCGTTATTAGTTTGGCGGAAAATTATGTAAAACCCGCCAAATTCAATGCCGACAAAATTATGGATTCCTTGCTAAAAGCCCGTATTTATGATGAACTATTTCCTCGTGAAAAGAAGCAATTAGCGAGGAAATAACGATTTCGTCGTTATTAGTTTGACGGAAAATTATATAAAACCCGCCAATTTCAATGGCGACAAAATTATGGTTTCCTCGCTAAAACCCCATGTTTTACGATGAACTATTTTCTCGTGAAAAGAAGCAATTAGCGAGGAAATAACGATTTCGTGGTTACTTGTTTGGCGGAAAATTATTTAAAACCCGCCAAATTCAATGGCGAAAAAATTATGGTTTCCTCGCTAAAAGCCCATGTTTTACGATGAACTATTTTCTCGTGAAAAGAAGCAATTAGCGAGGAAATAACGATTTCGTCGTTACTTGTTTGGCGGAAAATTATTTAAAACACGCCAAATTCAATGGCGAAAAAACTATGGTTTCCTCTCTAAAAGTCCATGTTTTGTGATGAACTATTTCCTTATCAAAAGAAGCATTTAGCGAGGAAAATATACTTTCCCCGTTATTAGTTTGGGAAAAAATTGTGTCAGGCTAGCCAAATTCAACGGCGACAAAACTATGGATTCCTAGTTAGAAGTTTGTGTTCTACAAAGAACCATTTCATTGTAAAAGAAAAAATAATTAGCGAGGAAAAAAAGATTTTGTCGTTATTAGTTTGGCGCAAAATTGTATAAGATCCGCCAAATTCAACGGCGACAAAATTAAGATTTCTTCGCTAAAAATTGGTGTTCTACGAGGGAATCATTTTCTCATCAAAAGAATCCATTAGCGAGGAAATAACACTTTCCTCACTATTAGTTTTGGGGGGGGGGGGGGGGGGGAGGAATTGTGTAAGACCCACCAAATTCAATGGTGACAAAATTGTGTAAGACCCACCAAATTCAATGGTGACAAAACTATGGTCCATGTTCTACAAGGAATTGTTTTGTCGTCAAAAGAAGCCATTATCGAGGAAAATAATACTTTCCTCGTTATTAGTTTGACGCAAAATTACATAAGAGATCCGCCAAATTTAATAGGGACGAATGTAAGAATTCCTCGCTAAAAGTCTTATTTCAACGATGATTGATCTCTTCGCCCTTGATGCATTTAGCGAGGATCTAATTGTTTCATCGCTTTAGGTTTTGGTGGGCAAAAAAATAAGATTATTCACTACTTTAAAAAAATTATTCACTCTAAAGACTACAATAACAAAGACAAAAAAAAAAACAGTAAAAGTAATAAAAAAGGGTATTGTTTTATAAAAAAGCCCACAAAAACCCAGCCCAGCCCATAGGCCAGGTCCGCCAAAAGCCCGCTAGGCCCGGCTCGTAAAAGCCCGTAAACTATTATATATGTATGTGTTATATATATATAGTCCGGCTACACTAAGGACGTCCTTAGTTTTTCTTAGGTACGGATTTCCGGTTTTCACCCACTTTCCGATCAAATTTTCATATCTTAACCGTTCAGTTTTTAGGTCCTAATGTATAGATCACCTCTGCAAAATTTCAGCCAAATTGGTGATCATTAAGGCATCCAAAACTGCAAATTACAACAATGTAAACGAACGGTTCCGGTTCGACAGATTCGGTTCGTTCGTGTAAATTGCAGTTTTGGACGCCTTAACGATCACCAAATTGGCTGAAATTTTGCAGAGGTGATCCATACATTAGGATCTAAAAACTGAACGGTTAAGATGTGAAAATGTGATCGGAAAGTGGGTGAAAACAGTAAATCCGTTCCATAAGAAAAACTAAGGACATCCTTACCTGAGAAAAATCCTATATATATATATATATATATATAAACACACGTATATCTATATAAGTATATATATTAACAAACACACACATACACACATATATATGTGTGTGTGTGTTTAACTGTTTATATATGTGTGTGAAAGTTCTCATTATCTCATACTTCTATATAGATTATGTGCATATATATTCTACATATCATGACGACGGTTGACCAATTCGATCGGATTCGAAAATATGGTGAAATTGGCTAAATTTTTTACTACATTCATAATTTATTGTAATAATCTCATCCAACGGTTGGTTTTTCCATTTTCTTTGAATTGATAGGGGTTGCTCTTTGGAGTGTATGATATATAAATATAGGTTTATAAGAGTAACTAAGTTTGACCTAGTTGATCGAATTCGAAACGAGAACCAAATTGGCTAGATTTTTTATAACCACCATAAAATATTACAATCTCTCCATCGAGCGGTTGGTTTCTCTAAATTCATTCTCCACTTCAGGGTTGCTTTATAATGAACCTCAACAATTTAAATGCAATATACAAGTCATACAACTTTAGGAGGCAAATTGATATAGGCCAACGTCTTTGTAATTAAAATTGAAATTTTTAGCTTATTTACACGCACATCCATCGATGGGATATTTACAGACGTGATGTGAAAAAATAAGCACGTTTCGCGGTCATCAAGACATCGGTCAACCAAGAAGACATACAAGTGACGACGGTTGACCAATTCGATCGGATTCGAAAATATGGTGAAATTGGCTAACTTTTTTACCACACTCATAATTTATTGTAATAATCCCATCCAACGGTCGGTTTTTCCATTTTCTTTGAATTGATAGGGGTTGCTCTTTGGAGTGTATGATATATAAATATAGGTTTATAAGAGTAACTAAGTTTGACATAGTTGATCAAATTTGAAACGAGAACCAAATTGGTTGGATTTTTTACAACCACCATAAAATATTACAACCTCTCTATCGAGCGGTTGGTTTCTCTAAATTCATTTTCCATTTCGTGGTTGCTTTAGAGTGAACCTCAACAATTTAAATGCAATATATAAGTCATACAACTTCAGGAGACAAATTGAATATTTTTGTCTCGACTAGATATTCCTGTGTCGATCGAATATTTCCTTCTCAACTAGATATTTCTGTCTCAACCAGATATTTCCACCTCTACCAGATTTTCCTGCCTCGACCGAATATTTCTACCTCAATGAGATATCCTTGTCCCGACAGAATATTTCCTCCTCGACAAGATTTTCCTGCCTCGACCGGATATTTCTACCTCAATGAGATATTCTTGTCTCGACCGAATATTTCCTCCTCGACCAGATTTTCCTGCCTCAACCGGATATTTCCTCTTCGACTAGATATTTTCGTCTCAACCCTAAACCCTAAACCGGATATTTCCACCTCGACCAGATATTTTCGTCTCAATCAGATATTCCCTTCTTGACTAGATATCATCACCCTAACAAGATATATCTCCTCCAACAAGATAAGAAGTCTCCTTTATTAAGATACAATCCCTATAACATATAACATGTTATGAATTTTTCCTATTCCTATTATCTGAAGGAGCTTTCACATCGATGAACAAATTATAATTTATCCATTTCCATTAGATTAAGGAGTTTTTACATTCCTAATAAATTAAGGGTAAATGCTCTATAAGAGGTACACGGACATGTGCTACAATAACATTACTAATGAATGACATGTCATAATATGATGGACCTCTCCACAATTTAGGATATTCACAATCATAAAGATACCCTAAATTCATTTTTACTTTTATAAATGGCATATTGAAGGATTCGAGAAAGAGGAGACAAGTCAGACAACTACCAAAAAAAAAAAAAAAAAACGAGAAGCGGGACTTAGTTGAAAACCCAAATGACCGAAGGCGGGGAGGAAGGCGCCAATTCAAAAGGAAAAAAAAAAAAGAAAAAAGATAAAACCTAAGGAAGCAGAACTCTATCTTTTTCGCACTTCTCTATCTCTGACGGCGTTCTACCAAAGCTCTGTCTCTAAGGCTCCTCTGAATCTCCCATCTTTGAAGTTCTCATCTCTGTGAGTAAGATTAGATTCATCCCTCCCTATATATTATTCTTGTATAGCTTGATTAATCAAGGTCTTATTTTCTTGTAGGCTAGGTTATTCGTTGCTCTTCCAATTATTGAAATTTTTGGATTCAATACAGCTCGATTGATCAAAGCACCAACCATCGCATTCTTTGCTCTGTTAAGCAACAGGTCAATTGCACTGCACTTGACAAAGTTTAAAGTAATTCGAGTTAACAGCATTATTGTTGCCTTCGTTGAGTACTCCAATTGATGGGCTGGTCAAATATCTCTTTGAATTCAATTCTTCTGAATACTTAGACTGTGGGTTGCAGGTTTCTGTTTGGGATTTCACTCTCTGATAGGCCTGTGTGGCAACAATTCATTATTTGCTCTTCTGGGTTGTTCTTTGGTTACCTTGTCAATTGCGTCTGTGAGGTTTGTTTCCGATTCAATTTGATCATTTTGAATTATGTTCAAATGTTTCTTCATTCTCAGATATGATTAATTGTTGGTTGTGAATATTTTCTCAATTTTCCTTTGTTGTTGTTCTTAGTTTCATTTTTCATTGTTTGATTGGTGAAAATTCGGGAGGAGAAATTGGATTGGAATAACATTATACTGTGATTGTTTATACTGTCAGTACATCTGTGATTGTTTTAGCATCTTTGTTTTTGGCCTAACATTACGTTTTTGTTCTGCTTGATCACAAATATTGTTAATGCTCTTCATTTTTTTCTTTGTCTAAGCCAAGGGTAATGTCTTGGTCCCCCTGACTCATTGTACTTGAACTTCTATAAGTTCCATTGGAGATTCTTGATATTAGTAATTTCTCACTGTGTAACCTGCAAGTTTTCCTGGAAGTGGAAGTGGCAGAGTATCATGGTCGTACAAGTGATTTTGAACTTGTCATGTATTTGATAGAGAATGCTGTTGAACTAGAAAAACTTGTTATCCATCCTGTCCGCACATGGTATTCTTATGACCGGAGGATGCAGTATGATAGAAATGCGGAGAGGGAAGAAAAGGCCATGGTAGTTTTCATGGTACTCTAGATTTCATATGCCGGCTGTAGCAACGGCTTTCGATATCAGTGACTGCGATCAGATTGGCAGAGTGGTTTAAAGGCCAATGGGGCTATTACTTTCAAATCTTGAGGATCAGGATAGCAAGTGAAGAACCAAAAAATTTGTTGGCCAATGAAATTGGTTTGACAGTTCGAAACCATGCCCCACTAAATGTGGAAAAATGGAAGAAGATTCCAAAAATTGAAGTGGATAAGTTGGTTAAAAGAATAACGGTGAGTGATGGTTTGTTTTTCTAAAATGTAAGTTTACATTGATTACTTTAATTAAATATTTTGTTTGACATGAAATTATATATATGCAGAACAAGTTTGACATTGACATGTCTCTCCCTTGGGTCGAGAGATATGTAATTACAACATGTCAGACTGTATTTTGTAATTTTCGTTATAAGTTGAAGAAACATTTTGAGAAATTTTCAACAATCGAGGAAGCAATTGAAAACAAACACGATGATGTCAAGACTCAGGAAGAATGGGAGTTTCTCTGTGCTCGTTTTTCTAGTGAAAAGTTTCAGGTACAATATTGTTTATTTTTTTAACTATTGTTCAACACAGTTCACTTTTTTGTTATCTTAGTTTTCGTTTTTATTCAGATTCCAACTAACTGTTGGATATTTCATAATAATTTTCAGATTCGTTCAGAGAAGAATGCTATAAATAGGTCAAAGTTGACACATCACCACAAAGCTGGGTCAAAGTCATTTATGTCTCACCAAGAGCAAATTGTAAGATATTTATAAATTTTGTTAATAAATTTATAGCTTCAATATATATTTGTAGATGTTAAAAGAATATGTTTGAATGCAATAGGCAGCACAGACTGGAGAGATGCAAGATGCAATTGATCGCTTTGAAACAGAGTACAAAAGCACTAAAAAAGGTTGGGACTTGGGAGGGGAGCAAAAGCAAAGTGGGTAAGTAACTTGTTAACGAGAAATTGATCAGGTTGTAATTGAGAAATTGCATATTATATCTAATTGTATATATTTTTTATTGTAGGATGAAATGATTAAGATGCGAACTGAGACAACTCAACCTGATGGAACTCGGACAATGACAGATGATGAAATTTGTGCAAAAGTCCTCGGAGTCAAATCAGGCTACATCAAGGGTTGTGGTTTTGGCCCTAGACCTCCACCATCAAGGGTCTCTCATTCGTCGATAAATGAAATGTCTGAAAAGAACAAAGAGTTGCAAGGACAGCTTCAAGAGACCCAACACCTTGTAGGGACTCAACAACAAAAGATTGATGCACAAAATGAGGTGATCCAAAGATTGGAGGAGCAAGCCAAAAAGTTTGAGGAGTTCATGGCTAACTTTTCCAGGCAACATCCATCAAGTTAGTATCTTTATTAGAGAACTTAAACATGGAGAAATAATTTTTTAGATCATCTTGATTTTGTTATTGGTTTTAGACTATTTTTGTTACTCTTTATGTTAGGAAACACTTTGATTGTTACTTTGGTTTTATTATTATGAGATTTATTATTGGTTTGATTATTTCAATTTGTTTTAAATATTTTCATGTAATATGGTAGAGAACAATTGGTGACAAAACCATATGTATTGTCAACATTTTCCTCGTAATAAGCAATCAATTGTAACGAAAAAGAATTTTCTCGCTATAGGCTATAGAATGTATAACGACGAAAATAAATTTCATCGCTATACAATACACAACTTATGACGACAAAAATAAATTTCTTCGTTAAAGATTATAATATGTACAATGATGAAAGTAAATTTCATCGCTATAGGTTATACAACTTACAACGACAAAAAGTAAATTTCCTCGCTATAGAATATAGTATCTACCACGATGAAAGTAAATTTTCTCGCTATAGACTATACAATCTACAACGACAAAAGTAAATTTTCTCGCTATAGACTATACAACCTACAACGACAAAAGTAAATTTCCTCGCTATAGACTATACAACCTACAACGACAAAAGTAAATTTCCTCACTATAGCAAATACAACCTACAACGACAAAAGTAAATTTCCTCACTATATACCTTATAACCTATATCGACAAATGTAAAGTTCCTCGTCATTGAGTACCTTTGGCAAGGAATACACCATATAACCTATATCGACAAATGTAAATTTCCTTGTCATTGAGTACATTTGGCGAGGAATACACCATATAACCTATATCGACAAATGTAAATTTCCTCGTCATTGAGTACTTTTGGCGAGGAATATTTTTTCAATTTTTTTATTATTTATAATTTCTAAATTATTTACATATCATTAGCGAGGAAATAATACGTTAGCGATGAAATTTATTTTATCGGGAAATATATTTAACGACTATTTTCTGGCCTTCAAAAATTTTTAGTGAGAAAAAAATATGAGTTTAGGCGAGGAAAAAAATTGTAGCTAAAGAATAAAGGCGAGAAAAAAATATATTCATCGCGAAAAGGGATTGGCGAGGAAATACTATTTTTCTCGCGGAAACTTTTCTTGACCACCCTACCGCGAGGAACTGGTGACAAAAATATTTTCCTCGCGAAAACACTACAGCGAGGAAATCTCAGTTTTCAGCGACAAATTTGTTCCTCGCAAATTAGCATTTCTATTGTAGTGCCAATTTTAGAAGCAATTCCGAATAGTCTTACTAGAGCTTTCTACGATATAAAAAAAATAAAAATAATAAAAAATTTTGAAAAATAAAAGCAGCTCTTTAGTGCTTCTAAATGCAATTATAGGAAGCAGTTAAATTTTAAGAACATGCAATGTATATGTACTTGTCATGAATACTTAAAGCAAAACAATCTCCTACATTATAGGTTTGAAAACCATGTACATTTCGTATGTCCTTTTTAGGCGGTTCTTCTAGCAGGGACATTAGCTTGGGCTCTTTCTTTATTACTCAACAATCCTGAAGTCCTGAAGAAGGCTCAACTTGAGTTAGACAAACCATGTTGGTAGGGAAAGGCAAGTGAATCAATCAGATGTGAAGAACCTAGTCTATCTCCAAGCCATTATCAAGGAAACCTTGCGGCTATACCCTGCTGCACCTCTCTTATTACCACATGAATCCAGTGAAGACTGCACAATAGGTAACTATCATGTAATCCCAGGCACGCGTCTTCTTATCAACCCTTCGAAAATTCATCGTGATCCAAATGTCTGGCTCAATCCGTGTCTATCCAACCAGAAAGGTTTCTTACAACTCACAAGAATGTTGATGTTAGGGGCCAGAGTTTTGAATTGATACCATTTGGAAGTGGTAGACGAATATATGCAGGAATCTCTCTCGCACTTCACGTTACTCAACTTGCACTGGCTCAGTTGCTGCATGGATTTGAAATTGCAACTCCATCTGATGAACCAGTTGATATGGGTGAGAGTTCAGTACTAACAAACTTGAAGACCACCCCACTGGAAGTCCTTCTCAACCCACGCCTACATCCTAAACTTTATGAAAATGTTGACTAGCTGACATGTATGTTCTTGAATTTTAGAATAGTAGTTGCACTGGCTCATTTGCTACATGGGTTTCAATTCTACTACATATGTCTCTGTCAAGACTGGAACGCAACATATATTGTAATTTTCAAGTCCATCTTATCTCAACCACGTGGTGTGGTGTGTTGGTCGAACGGCCTAGTCTAGAACCCCCAGGTCTAGCGTTCGAATCCCAGCTCCATCCCGTGGCCAGTAGATTTGAGGGATCATTTGGATTCGTGCGTCTGCGGTGCAGTGGATTAGTCTGGCTTTCGCCGCAATGTCGGTGCAGGTGTCCTGGCACTGGGATACCACTGCATGGATGTGTGAGTTACTAACAGCTAACTACCTGATCAAAAAAAAAAAAGTCCATCTTATCGATCCCATTTCCTCTTAATTAATGTTTTATATGCTGCAATAAATATCAATCTCTAATGTCAATATCAATCTCTAATGTCCGACTCACAATCATGATATGGAGGATGGTGCACCCAAAACACAACCCATATCTCAATGAATATTCTTCTTAAATTTCACCCATAAACAAAAGAATGATTTGATATTAATTTTTCTTGTTGATAATGAACAAAAATTGCAAGGAAGATCTTTACCCAGATCACACATACGACAAAGTTTCAAGCATACTTTAATTCTTGCCATATACCTGTCGCCAATAATGGAGGCAGAAGTCTTGATTGTGAAAGAGCTTTAATCTTAATCACATGAATTAGGGCTTTCTTTTTTTTGTTAACGGTGAACTAACGTCAAATGTTTAACATTTGTTGTTTAGATTCTAATGGTAGTACATGTACACATGTCGAAATGTAATTAAAGCGTCACACCACGTGTCAATGCTAACATAGTTTGACGGGTAGTATAGAAAAATTTCTCAAGTAACCCGGCCTTCTGAGAGATAAGCTATGCTTAAAAGAGTATCCAACAATTTGGAAGTGTCGACACCACGTAAGATTACCACTTATTAACATGTAGTCTTAAACTGAGTGCTTCTACTTTCAAGACCATAAGTTACCTTATGACTACCTCCAACCTTTGTAAAGTCTTAAAACTAAGATCTACCTATCTCACCTACTGCTTTGTTTTGAAGATCATCTCATAGAGCAGAATAAATTGGCATGTCATAAACTATAGAAAACCATTGAGTTGTTAAGCTAGCTGATGTTAATAACAGTGTAAATCGGGACAAAAGGTTGTATTTCAGCTAAGATAAATAGAAAGCTTTAATATGCTACATTTGGAAAGTGAAGCTTGCCTCCTGAATGAAAACTTCATATATAGAGAAAGAATCTTTTAGCATCTACATTCACTAATTAATTACACTAAGATAATGTTTTAGTACACATGAATGAAAGAGATAATTGACAAACTAACTAAAGAAAGGTATGATGCAGGCACCACCTTCTGGGTTCTGCTGTTCTTTCAATATCCGTCATATAATCCCCAGCTTCAGCTCTTTTCTATCCCCAACAGAGTGATAACATGGCTGCCATAGATGCTTAACCACTGTGAAAGCTGAAGGTAAACGAAGAAGAAGAAGAAAAGCTAGAGAGAATTTCAGAAAAGTATCAAAGGGTTTTTTCAATCAATGCAACATCATCAAAATTCTTACAAGCGAACAGTATTAATAATCACCACTAGAATACTCTAACAAACATTTTGAAAGCTTAATTATGACACAGTTGATTGGGATTTCATTCTTCATGCTCTTAGTGCTTTCAACTTCCCAGCTTCTTTGGTTAGTTGGATAAGATGCTGCATCACGAGCCCAATGTTCTCTGTTTCCATTAATGGTGAGCTTGCTGGTTTCTTTCCTAGTAATTGTGGTTTGAGACAAGGAGACCCGCTCTCCCCTATCTTTTTGTTATTGCTATGGAGGTTCTTTCTCGGCTCTTACATCACAAAATTGAAGCTCATCCTGCTTTTAGGTACCACTGGAGATGTGAATCAACCGAGCTTTCTCATTTAGCCTTTGCTGATGACCTTTTTTTATTTTGTGGTGGTGATTTTCAGTCTGCCCGGGTGTTAAAAGAGACTTTAATTTCTTTTTATGGTTTCTCAGGATTAGCTGCTAATGCAAATAAGAGCAATATTTATCTCTCTGGTGTTCACTCTGATGAAGCTTCCCTAATTAGAAATTGTTTTGGCTTTCCAATGGGTACTACTCCTTTCAAGTATCTTGGTATTCCTCTCATCACCACTAAACTTTGCTTAAGTGATTGTTCGCCTTTAGTGGAGCGTGTGGTTTCAAGGATCCAAAGTTGGGAGAATAAGCTCCTCTAGAATAAGCTCCTCTCTTATGCTAGTCGTCTCCAACTTGTAAAGTCTGTTCTTTGTAGTTTGCAAGTGTTTTGGGCTTCTCATCTTTTTTTGCCAAAAACAATTCTTAACTCAATTGAGCAGAAATTAAGGTGCTTTTTGTGGTCTGGAAGTAGTATCGACCATTATTCTTCTACAGTGGCTTGGGAGGTTGTTTGTACACCTACAAGTGAGGGAGGCCTGGGAATCAAAAGTCTTCACATTTGGAACATGGCTCTTATGGCTAGGCATATTTGGATTCTTCTTACTGATGATACTAGTCTTTGGGCTTCTTGGATCAAAGTTAATTTCTTGAGAGATAATAGCTTCTGGACTGCGTCGACTCCCCAAGTTTGTTCGTGGAATTGGAGGAAGTTGTTGAAGATTAGAGACCATATTCGTCCTCTTATTAAGCATAATATTGGCGATGACAAGTCTACTTATTTTTGGCTGATCATTGGCACTCTTTAGGCCCCTTGCTTCCCAGGTTGGGGCCTGATGCTATTATTAACTCTGGTATTCCTTCCAATGCCTTGGTTAGCTCTTTTGTAATGGGTGTGTCTTGGTGCTGGCCTCTTCGGAACAGTTCTGTCATTCTTGAAGTTGCAAACAATCTAGAAGACGTCTATCCCAATTCTAGCAGCAAGGATTCCATTATATGGTTACCCTCTATAACTGGAAAGTTCTCTACAGCTTTAGCGTTAGAGCAGTTTCGGTATCATTATCCCTTTGTTGACTGGGCAAAGCTGATCTAGTTTAACAATAATATCCCTGGAGCTAGTTTTATCCTTTGGTTGGCTATTCATGGTAAGCTTGCTACTCTTGATAGAGTCATTGTTTATTCTCCTCAAATCAATCATCTCTGCCCTCTTTGTGGTCTGTTTCCTGAGAATATCAATCATCGGTATATTTGGAAGAAAGTCATTTGTTCTTGTGGGGTGCCTTGGTTGAATCCTCCTTGGCCTTTATTTGTTGATTGGGCTTCTTCTAGGTGGGGCGGTAAATCTCTCTCATCTACCATTAAGAAGCTTGGCTTTTCGGTTTCTGTTTACTTCATCTGGGAAGAGAGAAATAATCGCATCTTTAGGAGTGAAAGATGTGCTCCCTCTGTGGTTTTCAAGCATATTATCACCACGATTAGATGCAGGCTCATATCTATCAAGTTTAAGTCCACAAGTACTAATAGAACATTGCTGAAAAGTGGAACTTAGCTACTATTTAGCTTTTGTTCTTGCTTTGCTTCCTTTTCTGGTTTGCTTTGCTTTCCTTTTGGTTGGCTTGTTTCCCTTTCTTTTGTTAGTTTTTGCCGCTGGCTTTGGTTGTACTGGGCTTTGCCCTCCCCTCTTGGTTTAATATACTCATTTATTTACCAAAAAAAACATTTTAACAAACTGTAAATCCAGCTAGGCATTCAACAAATTATGACACATCACCACCCTTCTGATAGCATCAGCAGCAGCCAACCTTGACCCTGAGTCAATGTAGCGACTCGTCAACACAGAGCACAAAAGAGCCATGTTGCGATGTATTATGAGGCCACCGATCATGGCAGTCTCTAACCTTGTGTTGTGGCTATCCCCTATGCATGCTTCTTGGGTTTCCTTCCGTATGATCTTTCGGCCATTTCCTCCAACCTCGAGGCTGTAGGTGAAGTTCCGAGCTTCTGTTTCTTGCCCAATGAAACAGGACATGTCATGTAAACAGAAGTCATACCAAGCTGGAAGGCCTCGAAATGGAGACAGAAGTACTGACCAAGGCAGTGAAAAACCTAACAAGGGTGAAAAATAAGACGATAAATCCTCTATCTTGTTAATCAAATCATGATTCTTCTAGCCTTAAAAATTATCAAGGGTCCCATGACTCCTGATGAATGTTAAAATTCTAGATTCCAGATTAATAGAGTATTCCGTAAATAATTTGCAATCTTACATTTCTTGATTTTAAAAATTTTAACTCTGCATTACCGTAAAAGAATTTGATTTTTTTTAATTTTTTATAATATGCCTTAGAACTTTTGATGGATTGTTCTGTTTGCTGCCTTGTTTGAATCTATGGAATAATAGCAAAGTTTGAGTCAGAGAGCCAGGGATGTTATATATTGATTTAGAACTTTGATGTGCTCTGTTTACATCTGCAATCCAATTAATATTATTAACTAATTATACTTTTCCAATTTTATCGGATGTCCAAGGGACTGAACTAATTATACTTTCGGTTGATCAAATTTAGTGGTACACAGGTAATAAAGAAAAACATTACTACTGTTAGTATTGTAGTATCTTCCTAAAGTGAGCTGTTTCTGGAGTGCGATGTGTTCATGATATAGACTTCACAAAAATAGAAGAATCCAATGCAATAACAAAAATAAATTTTTTCTCTCTAAATTGCAAATCAAATACACAATATGATGCAAATTGAAGCATAAAATCAAACAGATTCTTGCTTACGAAAGGTATAAAATTGACATGAATAATAGTCTGCCCATCATATTGGTTATGACATTTGTGATCGCCAGGACAATAGGGGCAGACAGTAGTATGGTAAAGAATGGCTAGAAATGACTTGAAGTTGCAAAGGGGAACTCGTCTCAGTAGTTACAAGGTCATAGGAACTGAGACATCCCAAGAACATTGATGATCATGATCATAGGGCGCCATACAAAAACCCATCATAAGACCAGTAAGGACCCTCTCAGAGAAGTGCTTGATAGGTCTGTGGCAGTGAAATTACACAAAGAGGTTCTATAAGGAAGATAATCTAAGCTGCAATTCTTGTTTTGCGATGTGAAGTCACCATCTGGAGTTCTGGACTCATTATGAGTTTGCCCAACTTGATATGAACAGTTCCTACCATCTGTGGTCCTCTTTCACCCAATTTAGCATGTGATTCATACTTGGCCAGGCAAGGGTGGCACCAATGATTGTAGAGCAAAACAAACCATGTTGGTGCAGATGAGTTGTCTAATAACATGAGCAAATTCTCTATGAAGCTTAAGCCATCACTTCCAATTTGGTATCCAACTACAGTATAGAATCTTGATCGAGAATCCAACTACAGCAAATTTCTCAACACCAGCTAGCTGTCTATATATTTAGGTTTACAATGAGGGTGTAAGAAATTATATGAAGCAAAGCACAATCTTGATCGAATCTTAATATCTTGGTATTTGAGGGTTTCTATTCCCATGGAGTTTCTGCTTCCATCTTCTATATGTGATCCAACTACCATCTTAGCATTTTTTCTCTTTCTGTTCTCTTTCGTATGGATATCAAAATACTTGCAGAAAAGAGAACCCCCGAAAGCGGCTGGTGCATGGCCAATACTCGGCCACCTTCCCCTCTTAGGAGGGCCTCAACCGCCCCACATAACCCTAGGGAACATGGCTGACAAGTACGGACCGCTCTTCACTATCAAGCTTGGTGTGCACCGAGCTCTTGTTGTAAGCAGTTGGGATGTGGCTAAAGAATGTCTCACCACTAATGATAAAGCTTTTGCCAACCGCCCGAAAGCTTTATACTCAGAGATTATGGGGTACGACTATGCCATATTCGGTCTTAGCCCTTACGGACCTTACTGGCGCCAGATGCGAAAGATAACCACGCTGCACATCCTCTCCAACCACAAGTTGGAGTTGCTCAACCACGTCCGAGAATCGGAGGTGAAGGTGTCAACCAAACATATATTTGATATGCGGGAGCGAAACAAAGGTGTCTCAGATAAGGTGTTGGTGGACATGAAGAGGTGGTTTACAGACTTAACTTTAAATGTCATGTTCAGGATGGTTGTTGGAAAGCGATTTTCTGGGGCTAACTCGGCGCAAGAGAATGAAGAGAATGAATGCTTTCGGAAGGCGTTGAGGGAATTTTTAAGATTGGGTGGCGAATTTGTAATCTCAGATGCAGTTCCATTTCTTAGGTGGTTGGATTGGGGAGGTTATGAGAAAGCCATGAAGAAGACAGCTAAAGAACTCGATGGTGCGCTTCAAAAATGGTTAGAAGAGCATAAGCACAAGAGAAGTACTGATTCTTTGCAACATGATTGTGAGCGTGACTTCATGGATATGATGCTTACCGTCCTTGATGATGATAGCAGAGAAGAGTTTGCTGGTTCAATTCCTGCTGATTCAATTATCACATGCCTGGTATATATACCGATGAACCTTTCTCTTCAACTTGATTATATCATGAATTTCAACTTCCTATACATTATCTCCTATAATACACACACACAGTACTAAAAAGCTCCTTTAGTGTAGCAGTTTTTCTATTTGGATTGGAGTGTTTTTGTTATGTAGCCGTTTGTGATCACTTTCTTTAGAACTGTTTTTGTACGTTACGTAATTTTCTTATTTGCAATCGGTTTTGTTCAAAGAAAATAGAGGTTTTTTTTTTTATATAATAAAATTTCAAGACTGTGTGCTTTAAACTTGAAGTACTTCTTTTCTTTTAGGAAGCACATGTCAACTGCCTGAAAATTCACTATATATATATATATATATATATATATATATATATATATATATATATATATATACACACACTATTATTAAGAGAAAAGAGAGTTTGTCAGCCAAAACAGAAAAAATTTACCAAAATATCCCTCAAATATTAAAAAACATTTAAACTGAAATATTTGAGAAAAACAAAATGGTCAATTCACAAATAAAAGAAATTTAACAAAAAAAAAATCAAAAACAAAATATGTGCAGCAGTTTTCTTAACATTCTGTGGAATAACTTCCCACGTAATTATTCACGGGTATTTCTAAATGTACCCAGCAAATTTCTATGTATACCCAGCTACTTATTAATATTTAAAATATTTATTAAACCCAGTAAATATTCCCAAAATACCCATCCAAGTAAACTGATGCTCATGCGATTTGTTCCCAAAATCAAGAAAACAAATCTCGACCTCTCCAATCAACGTCAGATTCCACCAATTTGATGATCTTCTCCAAGCCATACCTAAGATTTGATCCACCAATTCTCCCTCAAATCGCTATGAGAGGAAAGATGTGATTACTGCTGAATGCATATGAACAAATCGCAATGAGAGTACATTTAGAAAACTGAATATCCCCTGTTGTCTAAATGAGATTGCGGCTGTGTAAATTCCCAAAATATTTCCTGTGATTTGTTCATCTTCTCAAATTTGATGTTTATGTACGCAGCAAAATGAATATATATGAACAAATCGCAATGAGAGGAAATATGAGATTGTTAGAGAAGAAAAGGAGCAGGGACTCGTGATGATTGATGGGATAAAGACCCAAATCCAACCACTACAACAGCCAAAAGACTTCTGCTAGTTCTAGTTCATACCCATAATCATGATTTTTTTTTTTTTTAGAAAACATAATCGTGATTATCCATGAGCTCCATCAAATTCTTATCCTAAGTCTATATATATATATATATATATATATATATATATATATATATATATATATAGGATTTTTCTCAGGTGCGGACATCCGTACCGAAATTTCTGTACAGATTTCCTGTTTTCGACCACTTTCCGGCCATATTTTTACATCTTAACCGTTCAGTTTTTAGATCCTAATGTATAGATCACCTCTGCAAAATTTCAGCCAATTTGGTGATCGTTAAGGCATCCAAAACTGCAATTTACACGAACGGACCGAATCTGTCGAACCGGAACCGTTCGTATTTATAATGGTAAATTGCAGTTTTGAATGCCTTAACCATCACCAATTTGGCTGAAATTTTGTAGGGATGATCTATACATTAGGACCTAAACACTGAACGGTTAAGATGTAAAACTATGATCGGAAAGTGGGGAAAAATGAGAAATCTATACCTATTCCTTAGGTACGTACGTCCGCAGCCAAGAACCCCTGATATATATATATATATTCTGAAAAATCTTCTTCATTTCAAGAGATTAGAATTCAAAGTCTCTATCCTTGTTGAACAAGATCATACAATTTTAAAACAATACTAGTATCACCAATTGACTAGAGATATTCCAAACAATTTTTCTTTTTTCCCATCCGGAGGAGTACCATTAATGAAGGATATGCTGGAAATCATGAGATTGTTTGCTGGGTGCATGGTTTTGTTAAAGATGGAGGGTATTTTGGGAAACTTGTTGGATTTAAGTAGTTTTCTAAAAATAATATTTAAATATAAATAATTTGCTGGGTTCACTAAGTAATTTGCTGGGTACATTTAGAAACACCCTTATTCACACCCATAGAGTGTGTTTGGAGTCTTGTATATATTAAATAAACAAAAGAAAATGCTTCTATAAGTCTATAACTGATAGAGTTAATTTTAACCCCAAACGCTATCAAAAGCCATTTGTCCATTTGATAGTCTGAAGGGAATTTCCCAAATTTTAGAAGCAATTCCAAATAGTCTTACAAATGCTTTATGCAATATAAAATTACTTACAAAAAAAAATTCAAAAAACAGCTTTAAAAAAAAAAATTAAAAAGGAAAAGAAGCAGTTTTTCTGTGCTTCTAAGTGTAAGTACAGGAAGCTCATTAATCTTAGGAACAATGTATGTGCACTAGTAAAAGAATTTCCTACATTAGTGTTCCTTATATGTTTGAAAATCATGTACATTTCATATGTCCTTTGTAGGCGGTTCTTCTAGGAGGGACAGATACCTCAACAGTGACATTAACCTGGGCTCTTTCTTTATTACTCAACAATCCTGAAGTCCTGAAGAAGGCTCAACTTGAGTTGGACAACCATGTTGGTAGGGAAAGGCAAGTGAACGAATCAGATGTGAAGAACCTAGTCTATCTCCAAGCCATTATCAAGGAAACCTTGCGGCTATACCCAGCTGCACCTCTCTCAGTACCACATGAATCCAGAGAAGACTGCAGAATAGGTAACTATCATGTAACCTCAGGCACACGTCTTCTTATCAACCTTTCGAAGATTCATCGTGATCCAAATGTCTGGCTCGAGCCTTGTCTATTCCAACCAGAAAGGTTTCTTACAACTCACAAGAATGTTAATGTTAGGGGCCAGAGTTTTGAATTTATACCATTTGGAAGTGGTAGACGAATATGTCCAGGAATATCTCTAGCACTTCAAGTTACTCAACTTACATTGGCTCATTTGCTTCATGGGTTTGAAATTACAGCCCCATCTGATGAACCACTTGATATGGGTGAGAGTTCAGGAATAACAAACATGAAGATAACCCCACTGGAGGTCTTTCTCACCCCACGCCTACATCCTAAACTTTATGAAAATGTTGACTAGATGACTCGCAAGTTCTTCAATGTTAAGAATTACTGTGTTTCTGTCAAGACTGAAGTGCAACATATATTGTAATTCAAACAATCTTATCCAATTTCCTCTTAAGGATTTATATGCTGCAATAAAATTTTATAATTTGTATCATTTCACAATAATACCTTATTAGACTATAGTTATTCTTTTAACTTTAATTAAGCCACCTATATAGTGTAGTAGTTTAAGACTACAACTACATGTAGTCTTAAACTGAATGCTTCTACTTTCAAGACCACAAGTTACCTTATTACTACCTCCAAGCCACACCTATAGAGATTAGTAGTTTAAGACTACATGTAGTCTTAAACTGAGTGCTTCTGCTTTCAAGACCAGAAGTTACCTTATTACTACCTCCAAGCTTTCTACAGCCTTAAAACTAAGATCTACCGTCTCATCTACTGCTTTGTTTTGAAACTAAGCCTTAAATTAATCTCATAGAGCAGATTAATTTGGCTTGTTATAAACTATAGAAAACCATTGAGTTGTTAAGCTACTCTTAATAACAGCGTAAATCTGGACAAAATATTGTATTTCAGCTACAAGGAAACTGGAAGCTTTAATATACTACATTTGGAAAGTGAAGCCTCCAGAATTGAAACTTCATAAATAGAGAAAGAATCCTTTAGCATCTACATTCACTAATAACATTAAGATAATGTTTTAGCACACGAGTGAAAGGGATAATCGAGAACTAACTACAGAGAGGTATGATGCAGGCACCGCCTTCTGGGTTCTGCTGTTCCTTCCATATCCGTCCTGTAACTCGCAGCTTCAGCTCTTTCCTATCCCCACCAGAGAAGAAAAGCGCCATGTTGCGCTGTATTATGAGGCCATCATGGCTGTCCCTAACCTTCTTGTGGCTATCCCTTATGCTTCTTGGATTTCCTTCCCATATGATCTTTCGGCCATTTCCTCCAACCTCAAGGCTGTAGGTGTAGTTCCGAGCTTCTGTTTCATCCCCCATGAAACGTAGAAATGCCATGTAAACAGGAGCCATACCGAGCTGGAATGCTTCAAAATGGAGACAGAAGTACTGACCAAAGCAGTGGAAAACCTAACAAGGTTGAAAAATAAAACGATTACTTCTCTATCTTGTAAATCAACCCATGATTTTTCTAGTCTTATATACTATCAAGGGGGATCCCATGACTCCAATATTCCCAGGCTTAGTCGGGAAAAATTGAACAAATCCGCTAAAGGTTACTTAAATGTTTAATAATGCAATTAGGATTTCTTAATCGAAGCAACCTAATAATGGATCAAATCCTAACAATAGAATTAACTAGCTCATCTTCAATATCTTAGTAACCAAATAAGCATTGAAAAGGGTTGCATTCACATGTACTTCCTGATCACTATTTCATCAAAAGCAAAAATTTTAAAGACACACATATGCGGAAGTACATGCATACTTACAGTTAACATCCATGTGGCATTTTCTACTTCGCGGGGATTAGACTTAACGTAACGATGGTTAAAAGTACATCCAGAATGCATGTCCACCTTGTGGTCATCCCGTAGATGAGCAACAAGGAATGGAATATCCCCAACAACAGAGCAGTCTGATCCAGCATAAGGACAGTTGTATGGTCTGAAGTTACAGACAGCCTCATGTTTCAGTTTACTGTAATATGGGAATATCTCCGGGCACCCAAGCGAGCAGTACTTGCAAGGCAGTTCAAGTGATTCAGCTACCTTCTCCAGTGCTAAACACCTTATGTCACCAAGCTCCTGTCTACAAGTTGGGCACCGATTATGCACTCTTGTTTTACAGGTGGAACAAAGGGTATGCCCGTTATGGCACTGCAGAAACAAAATTTCAGAGTTAAACGCCATAAAGCTCCATCACTCTTAAAAGAATTTCACAAGCAGCTTCATAGTTTTAGAACAATCCCCTTGCTTGCCATCAACAATAAATCTTACGGTAGTGATTGACTGAGTATCTCTTGATTCAAATAACAATGAAATGAAACAAGATGAAAGGTAAAGAACTCCATTTGCCAGAGTAGAGAAAGTGTTGCTCATCCAAACTAAAGAAAGCTTCTACATCCGGAACTCATAAACTCACATTTCTGAGTATATATCACAACACTTGGTTTTTAAAATGCATCATATGCATTACACCTTCAAAAATATGTTATTGCAACCTATACATCAAAGAGTTGTAATATGTTTTTACAATATATTGCATGAGAGAGAATTTACACCTCTCCTGTCCTCAAAGTAAATGAAAAAGATTACACAAATTCAAGAACGCAACTAATAAATTTTAGGAGCGCCAAAATGATTTATGAATGAATGATATGAGCAAAATGCACCCAATTCAAACACAAGAGCTTTTCAGAAATAAGCCATCCATATACAATACCCAACAATTTGGAACTGTCACGACATTAACCTGCTTCACATTACACAATCTCTGGGGACTTCAAAAACTCCTATTGTTGGTAATCCCCTTCCAAACCAACTGACCAATAAAAGCCTCAACAACGTAATCACCAACCCCATGTTTCTCTACACATACAATGTATTCGAATAAATTTCGTGAAACTTTGCACTCTGCTTGCTAGACTGTTACTATGAACTCCAAAACACACTTCAAGTTCAAATCTTTGATGATCACATAACTACATAATAAAACTACGCCGAATTAAAACATTCTTGTTGAGTGTTCTCGCTAAACCAATATACAGTTCTAATTAACAAGAACCAATGTAGTTTTCTAACAAGTTTCAGCCACTCATACTATCTTCTACTCTATTCCACCTCCACCCCACCCCATTTTCCAAAATCAAATCCCTCCTTGTTCAATTCAATCAACCTATATCACCCATAGAGTTCAAAACCCACAAAACTAATCTTCACCAACCTGTCAAATACATATCTTCACAACCAAATTGCACAAACCAAGACAAGCAAAACAACCCAAATGGCAAAAAAAAACAAAAATGAACGCAACAACCAAAACCCATTAAAGCACAAACCTGATGGATTGGAGGGTACATTGAATTTGTGCAAACAGGACATTCAAGAAGCTCATGAACACTGGTGGTTCCCGGAACGTTATTGCCATTGTTGTGAGGCTTTGGAACTGTATATAACTGGCGAGGACGGCCGTGGATCTCGTCGTCGTCCATCAAATCCGACGGTGGAACAATCTCCATGTTTTCTGGGTCCATTTTCATACAGGGGAAACCAAAACCCCCCGACAAAATTTGAAACGAGAACCCAAAAAGTTCAAACCTTTGGGAAAATGTGCACCATATGATTGCTCGCTGTAATAAAAAAGATCCAATCTTTGGATTCTGGGTTCTTCAGAAATGTGATTGCAACAAAGAATTGATGAAAAAACAAAAAAAGAGGGAAAATTTTCGATTCCAATGTGCCTACTGAGGAAGATGAAGAAAGAGAGAATGAAAAAGGGCACTTCTTATTTTCTTCGATGGGTTTTTTTACATGAGACTATGAGAGGAATGGAGAGAGATGGGTCACCGGCCAACTAAGGTGGGCCGTGTGATGTGATTAAGTTTTTGTTGTTACGGGTATTAAGTGGTTATTAAAGGATTCAGTTATGAGGCTTTTCATCTTTCCCAACTAATTTCGAGTTTTATGAAGTAAAATTTGAATGGTTATAACAAGAGGTTTTATTAATTAAAGGGCTTTTTAGCTGTTGTTACAGTTACTGATGCAGTTATTGAACTATTAGGAGACCACTATGGGTTGCCTCTACGGTGTATATATGGTAAGAGAAATTCTTAGGTGGGGGTTTCCCCACCACGTGGCTTTAGGGCCAACCAATAAGAAGAAAGAAAATTTTCTCTCTTTTCCGAAACTGCTCCTGCTTTCTAAAGTGCAATACCCAAAACACCCCTCCTGCTGGGCAGTGATTGGTCCGCCACACCACGTGGCTTTAGGGTTACCCCACTCAAGATTCTCTCCGGTCTCATATGGTAAAATACATGTAGAATTGTAGAGATGTAAAGTTGTAACCAAATGTGAGTCCAATTTACCATTTACTCATATCATTTTACCGTTCTAGAAGGGTTTCGAGTGAAGGTCTTTATAGTATATCAATATAGTGATACATTGATAAATAAATTGACTTTCATTTTAGTGGAGCATTTTGGAAAACTAATAAAAGTTAGTACTCTTACACTTTAGATATGAGAATTTTAAATTTTTATAATTACAAATTGGAATGAAAATGAACGTGTGGATAGTTAGAAGTGGGTTGGCCAACGAAATTTCATCATTAAAAGTGAATTTGTCAACGAAATCTCGATAAAAATAGGCTTTGTAGATGAAATTTCGTCTAAAGAGCTGGGTATTTAATTTTTTTATAAAATAACTTCTGACGACGTCACGACAAACATCTCATCGGTCAAAGAATCGCCAATGAGATGTCATCAGAACATGTTGGTATCTAATTTTAAAATTAAAAAAAAAAAAAAAAAAAACACTCAATTGTATTTTTCTACAGCTTACAAGCTATCCTAAGCACAAGACTTCTCAATCAAGTCATTGATAAGCATTGCTAAATAGATGAAGAATAAGCAACTTATGCCTTAATGGTTACCTAAATAAGCCTCCAATAAAATATGAAGATTATACGCCTATGACAACAAGACCGATAACAATGAAACTCCTAGTTTACCTCCTTTTGAATTATTTTAGAAGAGACTCAACTCCACGCTTATTTTGTTATAAAAAATAAATAAAAAAGTGAGCCGTAAATTTTACTTTTATAGTAATTATATCCCTCAATAATGAATATCCACGTTTTAAATTTCATCTAATAATTCAAGGGGTGACTTGGACTTTCTAGATATCCACATCTCATCCTTCAAAGTTCAAACAATTGGATCATAACTGACCAAAATAAAAAGAACATTATCCTTTAAACAATTAGGTCATGTGTATTATAAGATGACACCCTTTTTTTAAATAGAAAATCCAACGTATCTTCCACGGGGACACTCAGACAAACCAAACTTTGTGGGAGTTTTTTATGGCACTCATGTTTTTCGGTCGAGATGCCACTTATGCCTAGCAGATTCACATTATTACAGAAGTATAAAATCAACTCAGTGTTGCAAAGGTGGCTTGAAAGTTTCTAGTTTCATAACTCATAAGCATGGTTAAGCCTTTTACCTCATCCATCAAGTTATCAAATCAAATTCAAGTAGTTGATCATTCTGTTTATTGAAGAAATGAACTCTTGCTATATATCCAATATGTTACGTTGCTAGACTCGTATCTAATTAAAGTTGGATGACTTCTTTCAAAAAAAAAAAAGTTGGATGACTTGAAAGATAAAATGCTGACTTGATAATCCCTTGCTCATAATGTTAACTTGACTTCACACCTGCTCAAAGACGATGTAAATATTGCTTCCAGTATAAAGACAGTTTGCCGACTAATACAGTAATTCTATAAGCAATATTTACATTATATATTTCTGCACGAATTTTCATTGGTAAAAATCTTCCATTAATTTATTTAATTTTTTTTTTCATTTTTTAAAGAGATAGATTACCGATTACCTTCCTTATTATGTAATATGTCATAATACGTTATGTTCATCATAATTAAAAAGATAATAATGTTCTAGGGCACTAATAATGGCATAAGAGGTGACTTGAGTTCACCGCTACTAACATCTTTAATTCATCATCTGGTGCTATTGTAACCAACTAACCATCCAAAAAGTCATTGAATTTAAAACTTTATGTAATATTCTCTTCGGCTTTGATTCTGGTCTGTACAATATAGATTTCAAATTGCTGTTACCATCTAGGATACAATAGTCTAAGAAAGCTACAAGCCAACTTCTGCAGAACAAAGGTCATACAATAATGATAAAGAGACTGAGCATCAGCTATCTAAACTCCAACTTTTATTCATCAACTTCCCTTATTTGCATAATTTCCTAAAGAATTCGAATCACAAAAGTAACATATATTACAGAATCTGCAAAAAGACGTCTCCGTAGTTGCTAAAAACTAAACAAAGACAATTTACAAGTAAAACAAACGATCAGTAAAGACACAAGGGTGACCTCAAGTAAGAGAAGTCACCACTGATTCGGGAAGGCTTCTCTGTAATTAGTATCCGCCCCCAAGGTAAGCTGTCTTACAGTGGCAGCACTCGCTCGTGTGTTTAAAAGCCTCTGAGCTAATCTATCTTTTGGTGTTTCTTTCTTCTTCAGCATGGCTGCAAGGGTTTTCTTTTTGTTTCTGGATGATGGGTTTGCCTCCAAATCTTCTCCGATAGCTGCAGATCTAGAAGTCGAAGCCATAGCAGCATCACGTAAAACCAAATCATTGTGTTCTCGTACTTTCGCAAGCTTTGCACGCTTCAGTGCCTGTTTATCAATTTCTCTCTTCCTTGTTAACTCTTTATCTTTCTCACGAACATTCTTCACGGCTTGTTTCGCCAACTGCTCTACTAGATTGTCCCCTGTGGCCCCTGTATCCAGAGTTGTCTCATCTATAGAAGGGTTCTGATTCAGAGGCTTCCCCTCATCATCTCTGGGAATAATAGGTCCATGAAATGGACAAACTCTCAAGTCTTTTCTCTGACAAAGTTTTCCATTACTTAATGGAGCTCGGCATGGTGGAATATCAACTTGCTTTTCTTTGTATACAGTAGCCTGAAGATTTAACTCTGCAATCTTATCTGCTGGGATAACTGCATCCTGATCTACTCTGCCCCAATGACTTTCAAGCTCCAAACCCCGGTGGTTAGCCAATACATCTCTCTTTGAACCCCAGTTATCCAAATAAGAGCCCCAGTTCACCTCTGGAGCTTCAGCCAAAAGCTTACTCTTCAGAGGATCTAACTTGGCTACACCACCTTCACGACTGCGAGTTTTTTTGCTGTTTGTCACATTACCATGTGCTTTAGAAATTCTCTCTTTTACCTCATTGGATGTAGATGTAGATGTGCATGTGGATGTCCCAGCAAGATCTTCAATGTTGTTACTGGGACGACTAGAACTCCCAGTCTCAACTGATCCGATATTGCCTTCCTCCCAAAAATCTTCTTCATCAGGATTTGTAGCGTTTAGAAGAGTGCAACCTGATTCTTCACACTTCTTCTTGACTGACTGAATATGATTCCGGATATCAATGAACTCCTTCAAATAGGAATCTCTGGACCTGTTATCATTCAGTTCAACCCTTACAAGAACAGTTATCCATTCTTGGACCGCAACCAAATGCTTTGTTAACAAAAGCTTGTAAAGCTCCCTGAGTGCATCAAAAACCACTTTGTTTTCAGTATTCTCATGAATTTTATCTTCTTCTTCCAACGTTTGCAAACGCAACTGCCGTAACTCATAAGAATGAATCTCTTCAAAATCTTCATCATCTAAAGGAATAAACTTTGAATGTTCCTCTTTAGCACGTGCAATTTCTAAACACTCCCCAATCTCATCAACCGTCGACTGTATCTCTTCCTTTATCGATCCAAAACTCCTCTCCAAACTCTGAAACTTCTTCAGCAAAATCTCCTTCGACTTCCTCTCCCTCTCCCTCCTCTCCTGCTGAACCCGCGCCGCATTTGCCTGTAGATTCGGGAACTGAAACTTAAGCGTGTTCTTAAGGTACTCAAACCCTAACCTAATCTGCCTATAATGAACACCATACGAAGCATTCCACTTCTCCAAAAACTCAATCGCCTTCAAACGCAGGGTAGCCGCAACATTTGCCGGAGCTGGCAGTGGCAAATTCCTTCTAAACCCGACGCTTAACGTCAACAACTGATCCATATTCTCAACCACAAGGCCTCTAAACAGCTTCGACCGCATAAAAAGCTCATCAATTATCAGCAGCGTTAAATACCTCACCTGCAACATTTCTATTTCAGCAAAAAATTCTTCTCTCCCATAGGTCATAATACAAATAACCTAAAAGTTTAGCTCAAAACACAAAGATTACGCAACAATCCCTAAAGGATCATCAGGGTTTTGTCTTCATTTCTATATGAACCAATTTGAATTTGACTAATTTGAGTTGATAATCTGTCAATGATTTTTTTCGATTGATTAAGCTAATAAAACCCTAGCGAAAACAGAGTTGCAGAGAAATGAAAGAGACTGAGTTTTTTTTTTGAAGGACCTGAGAGTGGTCGCGCTTCATGAGGTCCATGAGAAGATGGGCGGCGAGTCGGAGCTCGGAATCGGAGCGGCGGACGACGGCCTTGATGGCCTTGAGGAGGCGGGGGTCGACCTCTGGTTCGATTGACTCCGTCGCCTTCTCGATCAAAACCCTAACCTTCCCTCCTCCTCTTCCTCCCTCTTCTTCTTCCTCCATTTTGAGATTAAAGAATCGGCGATTTTTTGAGTTTTCAAAATTGGGGGCAGAAATTTATAGTGTGGGGTTATGTGGATCTTGGCGCTGAATTGGGGGTAAATTGTCACAGTCTGAAGATAAGGTCACGGAAAATCAAATCATCGGGTCTGGGCCTGTCATGTTGAGAACCGGAATCGGCCCATTTTCAAGTCCACTACTTTTTTTTTTTTTGGTCTGTAGTCCACTACTTTAACTTGAGGGGGAGATGCTAAAATGTTGCCAAATAATCTCTACATGCATGCCTCGTTTATATGATATGCAACGTAAAAGAAGCCTTGCTATTAATACTTCGTCACAAATATGAAGGGTTGAAAATTGTGATGTACAAGCCTATAAGGCACCACTTGTGACACGGTGAGAAATGTGACAGCTAGCTTGGTGATTTGATCCTTTTTGAAAATTAGTAGTGACAAAAACAAAAATCCTCGCATTTCATGTTAAGTGAAAATTTTAGATTTTGTGTGACAATGTTCAATTGATTGTCACCGATCTTTATATTAATTAATATATGATGAGGATTCTAGTAATGTGCTGTTAATTTTGTTCGCGTGATACCAAAATATGTTAGTAGTGGAATAGCTGAAAGCGGCGAGTGAGGTAAGTGTTGTGGAGATGGAGGCATAGGACATAGCTAGGTAGTGAGTTAATATTAAGATGGTCGAGTTCGTGGTTGCTTAGTTAACACTTGACAGAATCAACTGGAGTTGAAAAATTGCACTAAGAGCATCTTTAACAGACTCTTTATTTTAGCTCTTTAGCTATTTTAGAGAGCATGTTTTGCTTTTTATCTATTTTAGCAGCTGCACCAAACTCCTAAGTGGCTCTCTATTATAACTTTTAGCTAGCTATCCCGCTCCTAAATATAGAGAGCGAGATGAGACTCTCTATAATTTAAAACATTCATTTGGAGTTATTTTATATAAATTATAAATACATTTAAACTATTTAATCTTAATTTAAAAAGTAATATAAATTCAAAATTAGCTAAAATAGAGAGCATTGATACAGACATATTTCTAAAGTGGCTAGCTAAAATGACTTTTTAGCTATTTTGACTAAAATTTGACTCAAAAATGGCTAACATTGCTAAAGATGCTTTAAGCTGTCATATTAAAAATCCTCTACCGATGCGAACTACCCAAATTAAGCTACTCTCTTCCATCTTCCACCACTTGGTATTGATTGATCGATGTAGGAGGCGATCGAAGCAGGTAAGATCAAATAAGGCTATGAAGACTAATAAAAGGAGTAAAAATGTGGTTGAAATTAAATTGGGTTAGATTTGAACTGCTGGACTTATTGTGCTCCCCTACGACTTGATTAGTATGAACCCGTGCTGATCGAGCTTTGTTCTTTTAAAGAAATATATAGTCTGAATGCAGAGGTTGTAGCCTACTTGATTGACTCGTAAGATCGGATCATGATCTCAGGGGGCACATGTGTTTGGGGACTGGATCGATATAAGGTTGTGGGTTCCTTCGATCTCTACCACGTTTCTTCAATAAACAAAACTAATATATAAGCAGGTTCATGAGATTGATTATAGCTCAGTCGTGATTCGACCCGCTGATGAATGAATTTACACTTTTACATCACGATCGTTATATCAACCAAATATTATTGATTTTAAAAGTTTTGACCTTTTTAAAATCGGTAAAAATTGAACTTGTGTGGACACAATTGCAGTTAAACCAAGTTGGTAGCCCACCATGAGTGTGTGTGTTTGGTGGGGTGGTAAGGCTTTGGTCTCATATATAAGATGTCAGGAGTTCGAGCCCCATCAAGAGTGGGAATAGGGTGGGTTTTTTTTTTTAAAAAAAAAAAAAAAAAAAAAAATTGGTAGCCCACCAACTCAATGAAAAATCAAATGATTTTACACTTGATCTGGCCGTTGCACATAAATGCTACTCATTAAACAGCTTAAAATTATAAACCAATGTTTAACTGCATCAAATATTACATTTAAATATTCAAAATGTAGTTCTTAACTTATCCTCAATCAAACGATTCAAGCCCAGATGCAAATCCAAATTTGTGAGCGCCAATAATTAAGGTTAATTAGATTACCTTCCAATCCACACAACCCATCAAAATTGCAGCCCTACTCAACATATCAATAAGTAACCTAGTAAAATAAGTTTGTTCTAATCAACTCTTTTACTGGAGTTGGAAAATTGCATTAAGCTGCCATAATTAACAACCCATCTACCATCGTGAGCTACCCAAAGCTACCCTGTTCCATCTTCCATCTACTATTGGGAGTTGATTTGAAGGTGTTGCAGGTCAGATCGAATTTGGCTAGATACAGAACTAGATATCTTGTTGTAAAATTGGGTTAAAGGTTTGAAGTACTGGACTTACCAGCCGGCGAGCCGGACACTTTGATTAGTAAGAACAATGAACTTGAGCTAGGTAGCTAGCTTTAGCCAGTGGATATAAGATCATGCATAGTGTACATTCTCATACTAATAATAATAACTAATTAATTATTCCAATCATGCATGGTGTATTTTGACCATCTCATTGTCCGTTATCCCCCAACACCGACCACGCATGCATGCATACGTGTTTAGAGTTTGAAGAACAAGGCGCGTGATGCATGTCTTAATTACTGCTGGGTTGTATATTCCATAATCACAAGAATAAAATATTTGTGCCGGTTCCGGCCAGTAGTATATTTTAACATAAACTTCATACATACATACATGCATATATATATATATAGAATCATTCTCAGGTGCGGATATCCGCACCTAAGAAAAAAGGTGCGGATATCCGCACCTAAGAAAAAAGGTGCGGATTTCCATTTTTTCCCCACTTTCCGATCACATTTTCACTTCTTAGCCGTTCAGTTTTTAGGTCCTAATGTATAGATCATCTCTACAAAATTTCAGCCAAATTGGTGATCGTTAAGGCATCCAAAACTGCAATTTACACGAACGGACCGAATCTGCAGAACCGGAACCGTTCGTGTACATTGTTGTAAATTGCAGTTTTGGATGCCTTAACGATCACCAATTTGGCTGAAATTTTGCAGAGGTGATCTATACATTAGGACCTAAAAACTGAACGGTTAAGATGTGAAAATATGATCGGAAAGTGGGTCAAAACTGGAAATCCGCACCAATGAAAAACTGCGGACGTCCGCAGTGGAGAAGGCCTGTATATATATATATATATATAGGATTTTTCTCAGGTACGGACGTCCGTACCGAAATTTCGGTACTGATTTCATGTTTTCACCCACTTTCCGATCACATATTTTGATCTTAACCATTCAGTTTTTAGGTCCTAATGTATAGATCATCTCTGGAAAATTTCAACCAATTTGGTGATCGTTAAGACATCCAAAACTGCAATTTACACGAACGAACCGAATCTGTCGAACCGGAACCGTTCGTGTACATTGTTGTAATTTACAGTTTTGGATGTCTTAACGACCACCAAATTGGCTGAAATTTTGCAGAGGTGATTTATACATTAGGACCTCAAAACTGAACGGTTAAGATGTGAAAATGTAATCAGAAAGTGGGGGAAAACGGGAAATCCGTACCGTGCGGACGGTACGGACGTCCGCACCGTAGCCGGACTGATATAAGATTTTTCTCAGGTGCGGACGTCTGTAACGAAATTTCGGTACAGATTTCCTGTTTTCACCCACTTTCCGATCACATATTTTGATCTTAACCGTTCAGTTTTTAGGTATACATATGCCTTCGGCCAAGAAAAACCTATAAATAAATATGCCTTTGTCAAATATCAAATGTATCAATCTATAGCTCGATATACTGAGGAGGCCTATAATGGCAGGATACAATAATATTACTGCTGGATTTGCTGTGATGGTGATAGCTTTTTTGGTTTTCCGGCCGGCATGCATGGTAGTGTTGGCAGATAATATTGTAGCTGGTGTCGGAGAGGACACTGGCTGGAATGATGAACATTATGATTACCAGGGTTGGGCTGATGGCTACACTTTCCATACTGGAAATACTCTATGATAGTATTTACTAGCATGAGAGCCCGCGCGATGCTGCGGGGCGGATTTTCTACTTTAACCTCTTTATGTTTGGTTTTAAGTTTTTGGTTGACAAAGATAACCATGATGTGTCTATGAAACGAAAAACATGTTCTTACTTAATATTTTCCCCATGCGATGCTGCGGGTTAGCTCTTTTTTTTTTTTTTTTTTTTTCTCTCTAAATTGTACCGTTGTACGTAATAGATTCACAATCATAAGCTAAGAAATGTTAATTCAAAATGTTATCCCTTCCATAGTACAAAAGCTGGTGTTTTAACCAAACTTGCATATTTACATATTTCAAAAGTAAAATTTTTTAGCAGACGCTGGTATTACTATATATAAGTTCTTCAGATGTATCATCATCATCTGCTGTTGATCTGGGGGCTGCCACTGAAAGATTGGATGGTAAGAGAAGAAAAGAGTGACTGAAGTTGCCGTTGAAATGTAATCTTGAATATGATCAAACAGTAACATATAAGAAGCACTTTCCTTCCAACCCTATTTAATATCAAACAGACACAATAGCAGAAGTAATATTTTGGTCATTTCTCTAATGAGAACTTTAATTTAGAAATACAAATAAGAGGAGGTAATTCTTAAAAGAAAATATGTTTTAGACTTTAGAGCATTAATCTCCTTAATCAATGTTATTGGAGAAGGCATTAGAAATTGACCACTGTTTATATATAGTTTGCATCTGATTTATCTGTATCTAAGGTTTTTGTTTTCTTCTTGATATTTTATCTGTATCTAAGGTCTTTGTTTTCTTCTGATATTATTAGAAACAGAAAATTGGGACCAAGAAAAAAATATAGTGGTATCTAAATTTGAAGATTTGAATAAGAAAAACAGAGATATTGAGTAATCTAATCAATGGGGCCTAAGCAATACTGATGCAGCCAAGAAGCCAGAAGAGCCGTACAACAAAAGTCAATGGTCAGAAATTTCATGTCAGCAAAGATCTGTAAGAGGACGAACTACTAATGCATTTCACAGGACATAGAACCTACCTCGTCAACTGATTTTGCATTCTAGCAATCTTTATAGAACTCTCGATCTCCAAAACACAGCAGCTCAGCAAGAATATTTAACTTATATTAGCAATACCGTATGTAAGTAGAAGGTTTTTTGAAATATGAACCAACATGGGAGAGGGAATGACTGCACTGTATACACACCACAGGTGGAAAAAGCAACAGAACATTCATAGTCACACATATAAACATGGAAGAGTCAAAACCCTCTCTATTACATATAAAAGTTCCCATTCAAACGATGTTGTGAATTCTTGATAATAGGATTGATGTACAGCAGAGTGCGGACAAATACAAATATCACAATTCCTCGATGATCAAAAGGATACAGAATAGCAAACTCTGTACATATATCACAAACACTTAAGACACGTAGCCTACACTCCCATAAAAGCTCAAAGATTATATTTTCATTATCAAACTTTGTCAGCTCAAAATTTGTACCGTCATCCTAAGTATATCGATCTGCAATCAAATACATCACTTTTTGAATGCAATCGACAATACCACATAAGACAGAGAATTTTGTTTTAGAAAGAAGAAGCACCATAATCGAAAACCCATTACAGCAAACTTATCCAAATACAGAAAGTATCAGAAATTCAAAGAACCTAGTAAGAACATGAAATCAAAGTTTGCAACTTCAAACAAAATGCTTGACAATAAAAGCCATGGCTTCTGGTAAAGCAGTAATAAACAATTAGGGTCTGTATCTTCACATTGAAATTTAAACAGAAAATGAAGTTTGGTATTTTAAAGGCGTAAATTGTAACCAAAGGAGGCAATATATCTGACTCTGATATAAATAACGAAACACAGAATGAAGCAGACTTCATATGAAGGTTTGCAGAAAGATTGAACTACCAGAATTCGTCACCTCAGAGCAACAGTTCTCATGCTGGTGGAAATAAAATGCTGTAAATAAATTTGAATAAAAAAAAATAAAAATAAAAACAGAACCAAAAGATGCAATTTATCTCACTCTGACAATTTTCAAAACAGATTATGAATCAAATTAATCGTGATCTACAATGCAATGAATCAGAGTTCATGCAATTCATAACATAAAGAAGTCTATGAACTTAAGTGATGAAACACAGAATGAAGCAGTCCCCATAGGAAGGTTTAGAGAAAGGATTGAACTACCAGTATGTATCAAAACCTAAAACCCATCACATCACAGCAAGAGTTTTAGATCAATTTGAGTTTGCTTAAGCAGAACCATATTAAAATAAACTATAATTAGATGCTTCTTTTTTTCAATTTGTGTCAAGAAACCTCACTGAGATATGACACGTCCACATACACCTGGAAACTATAACATTCAGTTGGAGTAAACATGGTTTGGAAGCTCTGGTCAAATAACGCTAGTAATCTTTACACGTTATGACACAATGCGGATGTATTTGCAGACATATGCATCCACATACACATGGAAACTATAACATTCAACTGAGTAAAAATACCTTGTGCATACCACGAAATCCCCAACCCCTCTTGGGATCCACACCTTGGGCTTCCATTTCATATCTTTCAAGCCACCTAAGAAAATCGTAAAAATCTTCTTCAGCACCAACTTTCTTTGTGTCATTAGTGTCATTGTCGGTTGAGCTGCTCGAGTACCACAACTTTGAGCTTCTTTGCCTGCCCACCACTGTAATAGAGCTCATGTTAACCATAGACACCAAATGATCTATCTAAAACAATAAGCCTCCACACACACACACACTCACCACTATTTCAGTGCATGTTAAAGTGTACATTCTCATTAAGATCACATTATGTAAAATAGTAGCAATTACCGCAATGACAACCCAACATCAAAAACATCATAACCAAAGCCTCACTCTTTATGATCAAGTACTCAATTTTGAAGAAGGTAAGTACCCATTCTCTCTTCATGACAAAACAGAAAGCATTGAGAGTGAAATTCTATATAATCATCATAAATCCACATGATCTTCGTTACAAAGAAAGCAGAGAGAAAGCTGCACACATATACTCATTCTCTCTTCATGCAACAATACCGTTACTTCCAATACAGATAAGGAGAAGTACGTCCATAATCAGATGAAATTCCCACCACATGTGAGCAAACTAAAACAACAATGAGAAAGGGAAAACCTGAAATTCGTAAAACTAAATCTCTTTGCTACTTGTCCAAAATCCTTCAGAGCTAATGAAAAGAAGTCTCTTGGTACTTGACCTCTGACGATAGAAGTGGTTAACGTCTTTGATTCTCTTAAGCCCCCTCTGAAATTCCTCAACGTATACACACATCAATTCAGTATTGAATTTCAAAGGACCACCACCAAACTACTTCAGAAACCATCAAATATTTATAGACCAATTGGAAAATTAAAGATTCAATTTTGAAGAACCCAACAATCAACAATCAATTACCAAGAAATTGAAATAGCTTACCTCAGTATTGGAAGTATTGTCGGCGCCGGACCCGAACTATTGATTGGCTCGAGAATCGTCGATTTTGGAAGCTCAGTTCCCTATTTGAATTCCAACCAAAACTCGATCGTTCCCTTTCTCTCTCTCCGTGCGAAGCAAAGAAGCATGCCCTCGCTCTCTTTGTCGCTCTTTTGAAGATGCAAAGAAACAATTGTCCTCTTGGAGAGCAAACACGCAGACCCGGCGCAACAGGTTGCAAAACACCTGTCTCGGGGATTCGGGGGCAACCATGCAAAAATACCAGAAAAAATCAGGGGTAAAATGGGCAGTACACTGTTACTAAGGGAGGTACTGTTCATAAGCTACAGTTACTCCTACACTGTTTTAGTATATAGTAAATTAGCAGTCTGCTGTAATATTCATCTGAATCATCACGCATCCGTTTGCATCAGTTTTCAGATGTTCTGTGGGCTTTAATATGTGCTGTTGCACTCTCTAATTTATTAATCAATCATGATAAAATATGGTAATTTCGCTAATTTTTCAATTAATTGCTTACTAACAAAAATTAACCTACAAGTTAATGACTGATTAATTAAAGAATCTAAAGGCATACACGAGTTTAGTAATTACTTAATGTAGTCTAATGTAGAATTATTTTTGTTTTTATTTTTTTTTTTCTTTGATTGCATCCTTACCTTATTGTAGGGCTGTAAATAGGTTCGATACAGCTCGTGTTCGACTCGTATTCGGCTCGATTTTAGCTCGTTTGGCTCGTGTTCATAAGATAAATGAGCCGAGCTTGAGCTCAATAATAAGCTCGACAAAATAACTAGCCGAGCTTGAACAATAATATATTCGGCTCGTCTAGCTCGTGAGTAGTTCGAGTTTGTTAAAACTCAACATGTATTAAAACTCGACTCATGAAAATTTATAGAGGTAATTACCACCAACTACAATTTGCTACATTTCCTTCCCATGCGCAGGGGCGAAAGACACGGTTTCCTTGCGGTTATTTACAGCTAGCTACAGTAATTGTCCATTTGCACTAAAGACATAAAGGATAGTTAAATTTCATGGAATTACAAATATTGCCACTCACCATATCACGATACATCAGCTCTCTCTCTCTCTCTCTCAAATCCATTTCTCCCCAAAATCAAAACCTCAATTTCTCCCCAAAATCAAAACCTCCATTTCAGCGGCGAAGCAACAAAGGGAGGTTCCGACGATGAAGCAACGAATTGAGGCTCCAGCGGCGAAGCAACGAATCGAGGATCTGGCGGCGAAGCAACAGATCTAGGATCCGGCGGAGCCGATCAACAACGAAAAGGACGAGGAAGAGCTTGAGGTCGTCGCTTGCTCCGTCGACAAAGACACCGTTGAGGACAACTCCCGCCGATCCGATGACGAGGCCGTGCCGACCGAGAACAACAACGACTTTGAAGAAGAGATATATTTTCGATTAGGAGAGAATCTGGTTTGTTTTGGTTGGATCTGAGCTTTAGGTGTTGGCATTTGTGTGCCCTAGAATTGTTTTCTTTTGTAATTTGTGGAGTTTGTTGCGTTGGGGAGTCATGGCTTAAGGATTGATTAGGTTTCATGTTGTGATAGCGAGGGAGATAGAACAATGCCAAGACTTGGGGGTTCTTTGACTAATTTTTTCTGCATGTTCCTTTTTCGGAAGCTAGAACTAAGCACAGGAGAAGAAAAGCTTGTTATGGACTTTTGCTATCTTTTTTATTGCTTTTAATTCGAGAAATGCAGCTGTCTAGTCTCTTAGTGTAATTGTTGTTTTTGTCTCTTGTTTTTTGCTCCTTTTTTTAGGCCCAGCTTTCTTGCTGCATTATTTTTCTCAATAATATTTTTTTCCTATAGAAAAGGCCAGGGCTGTATTTTTGGGTTTGTTTATACAAGGAATTCATCTTAACATTTGGTATTGTTAAATTTATTTGCGCTGTTTAATTGTTTGAGGTTTCTTGTTGTAATCGCCAAAGCATTTGGGGCACACTTTGTCATCCCTTATCCTCTGTGTTGTCGGTTGACTTGCAGGATGGAGCTAATGAAAGCAATGTTGAAGTGAGCAAACGTGAGAAGGCCAGGCTTGTATACTACTAGGGATCAGTACACTATTGGGGATCAGTACACTACTGAGGGTCAGTACTCCAAGAAATCCTGCTGGAGAAACTTCTTCACCATGAGAAGAGATGAAATTCAAAGCAACTTGTATGTGAAAGCAGCAAAGCCAGAGATAAATAATATAGTGTTCAAGTTTCATATTGTAATATGTATAAATAGTTTTTGGAATTATTAAATAAATGTGTTGTTTCTAAGAAAAACAAAGACGGAATATAGAAATATTATTTTTTTCATAATGCTACTGACATTCAGCAGTGTTAATTCACATTATCAAACCCACAATGACAGATTCGTAATTTACTTACCAATAGAAATAATTTAAAAAGGAAAGGAATCTGACAGCAAGGTATAATACCTTGTGCATGGGCCCTACACACTAGCTCATGGGAATTTAAAAAAACATGCCTGCTGATGGTAATTTATGGAAAAAAAGTGTAAGTAGTGGTAATTTGCTAAAATTTAGAATATAAATAAAAAATATAATTTTTCTAATCTCAAATCTTTAATTCTTTTTATTATCTTCCTTTTCAATTGGAACAGAATATGAGCATTTAAGTAAAATATATTACAATAAAGTCAAAAGGGATTTGTGTGATGGTTAGACATCAAATTTGGATTATTATTTTAAATTTTCTTTCTTCCTTTTTTATTTATTTTTTTAATGAGTTTTTCTATTGGAACCTCCAAATTTACTCACTTGACCTCTATGCTTTTTACACCTCTTATCAAATTTTCAAATACTAAATTTACTCACTAAATCTCACTAAACTTCCTCAAATAACCTCACTCATATAATTTGCAAACAAATTATTATCTTTAAAATAAAAAAATTTAGTCATTTCAATGATTTAATCACTCTATAAATCTTTACTAAATATATATTTCTTAATCAAACTTGATTTTCAAAAATTAATGTCTAATCAATAAGAAAATGCCAAGAACTATTCTTTTTTTTTATATATAATTTTTTTCTATTTTAGCTATGCAAAAAAAAATGAAGATATCATTTGTTTTTATTCTAAAAAAAAAAATCATTTGTTTTTTAATGTTTTTTTTTCTGTATTTTTTTGTATCACATGATTAATTATTTAAATATTTTTAGTTTTTTTTTAACTGCTACATTTTTTTTTTTTTGCAAATATAATGGATTGACTTAGATTTAGGTCATAAATCATAAGAGGATTTATTTTGTTTTCCCTCACCAATATGCGTTCAACATATATATCATACATGATGCAGTTAACGAGTTAGTAAAAAAGACCTTACTTTTGTCGACTTTTGCTCTGCTAGGGTTTTCTCCCTAGCCGAAAGACTGATCGAGTTTGGCGCAGCAATGGCGGCAGAGGGTGCGGCGGCGTCTCTCGCCTTGTCGGAGGAGGCCGTGGTGAACCTGGTGGGGGGCGGGGATGTGATCTCCGATCCGTTTTTCTACTTATGTGGGCGTCTGCTGACTAAGAAACCGGTGGTTATCCCATCATTCGTGGCGGCGATGTCCGGAGTGTGGAGGCTGAAGGAGAGGGTTCTGATCCGTGAAGAGGAGGGAGGGATCTTCGTGTTCCAATTCAGGGAGCAGGAAGTGAAGCATCGTGTTCTTCATGGCGGCCCATGGTATTTTAGCAATTCGATGCTATTGTTGGCTGATTATGACGGAGTAGGGGCTCTGGCGGAGGCTCCTTTGCATTTTCTGGAGGTGTGGGTGGCGGTGACGGGCCTGAGAGTGGCTATGCGCACGGTGCAGACTCTCACCCGGCTTGGCAACATGTTGGGCACTTTTGTGAAGGCTGATCATGTGGCGTTGCAAAGGAGGGAGGCTAGTCAGAGGATCCGATTGGTCCATGATGTGCGCCAACGAGTCTGGGCTCGGAGGACGATCTGTTTCTCGCCGGCGGTTTCGGTAGAGCTGGAGTTCCGCTATGAAAAGTGTCGAGGGATCTGCAAGGGGTGTGGTTTCTTCACCCATGATGGAGGTTGTGACCGGAAGATGGTGAAGGAGGTGGCAGTGGAGGACCTGGTTCTGCCGTCGAAAGATTTACAGAATGAGAAGTTTCCGTCCAATGGTTCCGTGGAACCGTCGTCGTCTCTTGATGTGGTGGAGGCGCTGCAGTCCGGGTCGGCGATTCTGGTACCGGCGCTGGGCTCTGGAGGAGTGCAGGTGATGGAGGCAGGGCAGGATGCGGCGGGGACGAAGCTGAGCCCTCAAATGGCAGCTCCGAGTTTTTCGGCGGGAACCCCTAATTTCAAATTAGGGTTGACCGCTGGGCTCGGGTTGACCTCTTTGAAAGGTGTTGGGCCGGGTATTGGGTCAGTTGGACTTGGCCTTGAAGGTTCTGGGTCTATTGCTGATGGTTTCCTTGGACACCCACCTAAGATTTTGGGTGTGAGGAGGCTTCGGGAGGAGGACTGGCTTGAGGATGGGAAGTGCCTGAAGTTTTCTGAAGGCTTAGCCGATGTCCCAGTCATTGATGGGAAAGTTCCAAAGAAGAAGGGCCGACCACGCGGTAGTCGGAATAAACCCAAGTCTGTATCCACTTTAGTGGTGAAGGTTGGGGGGCCATCTTCGGAGGAGCTAAACGTCCTACCTCAAGAGGGCTAGGGGTACAGACCTACATTGACTCGATGAAGCTTGGCTATGATGCTTGCGGAGACGTACACCATTGGGTCTTAGGCGTTAATGCTTCATTATAGTTGCTTTGTTTCGGGTTGTGTAGGTTTGTTTGTTTTTTTTTCTTTTTTCGCATGTTTTAGTTTTCTTCTCTAGTCCTATTTCTGTCTTCTAGATGGCACCGTGAGGCTGTGTTGATCTGTCGCGACGTACACCATTTGAGGTCTTAGGCGTCAAGATGCTTCAAGACAGTGGCTCCATTTTTAGATAGGGTAGGGTTAAGGAAATTTTATTTTTGTTGCTTTTCTTTTCTGCAGTTCCTTTAGGTTTTTTCGCTCTTTTTGGTTAGTAATAAGTTGGTTGCTTTTGGCAGTTTGGTTAGGAGATTTTTGGCTGCTTTGTGCAGTCTGTATTGTGCTTATACTTGTACCATGAGTGGTTTCTTCGAATCCTCTAGCTTGACGCAGTGAGGTCGTAATATATTTGGAACCTGATTCCATTCCCCTCAAAAAAAAAAAAACATATATATCATGCATTTTTATGTGAAATAATCTCAATCATTTTTTAATTCTTATTAAATATATATGAATGCTTTAATGAGTATGTAGTGAAATTGGAAAATGAAAATAGATAAGGAAAATAATAAGAAATACAATATAATATTATTGAATTGGAAAGTCTACATAAAATAAATATAATATTTTTTGGTATAATTATTGTCCTTAATAGTCATTTTATAGTAGGTTATATATGTCATTTAATAATTCATAATAGAGTGAGGTCAAGTGAGCAGATTTGGAGGTCCCAATAGAAACTCTCTTTTTTAATTTAAAGTCAAATGAGCCAAGATGTGCCTATTCAAGCTCGAGCTCGTCCAATAAATTGAGCCGAGCCGAGCCTAGCTCGGGCTTAAGAAAAATATTCAAGCCGAGCCGAGCTTGAGCATGGAAAAAAAAATTCAAGCTTTAGCCCGGCTCGAGCTCGATAAAAAACAAATGAGCCGAACATGATCACTTTGGTATTCGCTCCGGCTCGGCTCATTTACACCCCTACCTTATTGCTTTGTAGATATTATTTCTGCAATTTATGAATAACAATTTACATTAAAGGCATACACGTGTTTTTTGTGTGTGTTTTTTTTTTGTAGTTTTCCTCTACTATCCAGATATATATGACTTGTTGTAGCAGGCAGTGGTGAATTGTTTGATGCATGTTCTAGCTATCAGAACTTGGGTATTTATGATTCTGGCCGGGACGAATTGGTCTTGCCAACACCCCTGGGATCTATTACTTCTTTTCTTCGTTCGCATGTGTGAAACATCACACGAAGTTCTATGTGGTTGTGAACTAAATATGTCAATGGAAAGCAACACGTCACATTTTGAATGCTTATTAAGTAAGAATTTAAACTACATAGTTTTACATGCACTTGATACACCAGCCACTACCTAATGGTATAAAATTGTAAACCAATGATTAATTGCAGCATCAGATATCACATTATATGATTTAAATATAATGCACCAAACATTATTAATGAGAGTTAACCTGTCCATAACCATGACAAGACACAAATTCAAATTTATGAGTGCGGTTAAGGTTGGATACTTGGGTTGCCTTCTAATCCGCACATTAATCCATCTAAATTAGAGCCCTAGTACGAACATGTCAATAAGTAATCTAATAAATTAGTTTGGTCATATAGTTTCTTTACTGGATGGCAGTTGGAAAATTATTGCCTTAATTAAGCTGCCATAATCTACAACCATTTACCGTCGTGAGCTAGCCAAAGCTAGCTACCCGGCCTCTTTCATCTTCTACCATTGGGAGTTGATTTTGGAGGTGTGGTGTAGGTCAGATCGAATTTGGTTTTGTAGATCGACTAATAAACTATGGGGTTGTAAAGGTAAGGTCTGAAGTATTGAACTAACTGTGGTGAGCCGGACGATTTGATTAGTATGAAGCATGAACTATATCCTAAGCTTTTCCATTTAAAAGGAATATATATAGAATATAGACGGTTCATAAATTGAATAGACCTCCCAAAATCGATAAGTGCAAGTGAGAATGAATGCGGAGGTTACTTTAAAAAAAAAAAAAAACCGTAGCTCACCCCACCTTTAAATATGTCAGTGAGAATCAAACCCGACTTTTACAATGTTAGAATTATAACTTACCAACAGATCGCAGCTCACCGGCAGTGGAGGTTACTTCCTTCCTCGATGTCTCTGCCTCCCTCGTTTGTTTCTTCAATTAACAATGTCACAGAACAAGTATATAGAGGGTTTCACGAGACTAATTATCACCTAGCAGCTAGCTACGTCTCCAACATAATAGAAAAAACCCGTCCAAGTCTCTGAACATTGTCCATGGACCATTATCGATCACGATCGACAAATATGACATACATTACCATGAAGGCATGAAGTTCTACGTGGTTGTTTGACAGGGCAGGCAAACCTCTATCTTCTCCAACAAATCCAGCACCTTGAGAGTAATGCTTTGGGAAACTTGTCTTTAAAATTGTTGTGTTTTTAATGCCAGTCAAGTATATAGTTTAAGATTTATGTTTCATATGGTTTACAGTTTAACACAGATTCAGAAATAATATGTTAAAAGAATACATGTTGAGAATAATGTTGTGTATCACATTTAAACCACATAGTTTTACATGCACTTGTATGATGCTTATATACAAATGTTGAACACATCAAATGGTGTAAAATGTAAACCAATGTGTAATTGCAACATCAGTTGTCATGTTACATGATTTAAATATAAATTCAGCTAATTAACATTATCGATCAATAAGAATTTATTTGTTCAAACACAACTTTAAATTTGTGAATGCCGATTAAGGTTGGGTAACCTTCTAACCCGTACAACCCATCTAAATTAGAGTCCTGTAGTAACACAGCGATAAGTAATCAAGTAACTAAATATGGTGAACATTGCAATTTCAAAAGAAGAAGAATATAGATGGTTCATAAATTGCATATACCTCCCAAAATCGGTTAGTGTGAGCGAGTATGAAACTATAAATGCAGATCGAGGTTACTTAGCTGCGGTAGCCTACTTGGTTGACTCTTATATATAAGATCGGATATCAAGCTCTTCTTGCTTTGCACATGGAGAACCATGGCACATTTGTTTGGGGACACAGGATATAAGCGATGTAGGTTCCTTCCTCTCTTTCTCTTCCAAGTTCCAAGTTAGTTTATTCGACAAAAAATATCACAGAACCGAAAAACTAATGAGACTAATTATCATCTGGTCTCCAACATATATAGAAAATTCACCATTGTTCCAAATATCTAATATCGTCTATGGACCATGTTGATATATAGTAATCAGACAAAATTAAGACAGCAAAACATGTGCACATTCATCTAGTCCGGAGTGCTGACCGGAGTCGAATTCAACCCCATATAAGTCGATTGATTGTCGATCAGTCCTAATATCAAGCTTAGACATTCTTTCTTGATTTTTAAATTAACTTGCATGACATGTATATATATGAAACTACTACTGACAAATGCTTAAGATAGTCGCTCATATGTGTGTAAACAACCGTTAACCATTCACGGACAATCGTACGTATATGTGTGACAAATCTCAAGATATCTATAGTTAATAATCACAAATGCACGTATATAGTAACTTAACATACTAATGTCTTGTATATTTAAAATATGACTTTCTTATATGACAAAATAAAAAAAATATAAAAAATATGACTTTCTTATATCTCGTTAATTGAAAGCTAAGTAGTTCATTTTTCATAAAACATGTTGCTGAAATGCCTTAAAGAAGTTTGATTCCGGCAGATATAATTATCAATCGTAAAGAGTTATATATCAAACCGACAAAGAAAGATTTATAGATTAACCACCGCACGCGTTTATGAGATGATTAGTAAGAACAATGAACTTGAGCTAGCTTTGCCAGTGGAGATAAGATGATACATAGTGTACATGCTCACACAGTCATACTAATTAATAATAACTAATTAATCCTATCATGAGAATGATATATTTTGATCATCTCATTGTCCGTAACCCCCCAATCATGCATACGTGTTGAGAGTTTAGGTTTTGAAGAATAAGGCGCGTAATGCATGTCTTAATCATGCTGGGTTGGTATGTTCTCTAATCACATCTGTAATCTTGTAATATTTACAAGAATGAAATATTCCGTGGCTCCGGTAATATATTTTAACCGAAACTAAAACACATACATATATGCCTTCGGCCAAGGAAAACCTAAACCTATAAATAAATATGGCTTTGTCAAGGATCAAATGTACCAATCTATAGCTCGATTTACTGAGGAGGACTAAAATGGCAGGATACAATAATATTACTGCTGCATTTGCTGTGATGGTGATAGCTTTTTTGGTTTTCCGGCCGGCAAGCATGGTAGTGTTGGCAGATTATATCTTTGCTGTCGGAGAAGACACTGGCTGGAATGATCAACGTTATGATTACCAGGCTTGGGCTGATAACTATTTTTACAATCCTGGAGATACGCTATGTGAGTATTTATTAATTAGCAGTTGCTTCATCAATTTGCTGTAATATTAATTCATCTATATCATCACGTACGCATCTGTTTGCATCAGTTTTCGGACGTTTTGTGGGCTTTAATTTTATTTTCATGTTCATGCCTTTCTAAATTCATCACATGTGCTCTCTAATTTATTAATCAATCATAACCAAATATGATAACTTCGCTTATTTTTCAATTAATTGCTTACTGACAAAAAAATAACCTACAAGTTAACAACTGATTATGATTTATTAATTAAAGAATCTAAAGGCATACTCGAGTTTAGTGATTACTTAATGTACTCTAATTTTGAATTATATTGTTTTTTGTATTTACTTCTTTGATTGCATCCTTACCTTGTTTCTGCAACAGATATTGTTTCTGCAATTTATGAATAACAATTTACATCTTGTTTTTGTGTTTTTTTTCTTTTCAGTTTTCTTGTACGATCCAGGTCTATATGACGTTGTTGTTGCAGGCAGTGCTGAGTTGTTTGATGCATGTTCTATCGATCACAACTTGGGTTTTTATCATACTGGCCGGGACGAGTTAGTCTTGCCAACCCCTGGGACCTATTATTTCTTTGATAGGGCCACATGCAAAGATTTTCACATGAAGTTCTACGTGAATGTGAACTAAAAATGTCAATGGAAACCAAATATCTGCCTTTTCAACAAATCCAGCACCTTGGAGAGAAATGTCTTGGGAACCTCTTGTCTTTATAATACCAGTGCAAGCATAATAGTTTAAGACTTATGTTCTATATGGTTCACAATTATATTTGAGGTCTCGTTCAGTTAGTCTGTTTTATATTTTATTTTAGGAGGTATTGGTTTTGGTCCCCCTTCTTTTGTTCTTCTTAATTCCTTGATTAATAAGATGGATAGGGAGGCTTTATTCCTCTCCTATCCTCAATCATTCAGCAAAGAATAAAAAATAGGTTCACAATTTGATAAATGAAACTCAGAAGTAATGTGTAAAAATAGATTATACACATTTTGAATGCTTATTAAGTAAGAATTTAACCTACATAATTTTACATGCACTTGATACAACAATCACTATCTAGCTAATGGTGTAAAATTATAAGGGAAAATTCCACAAATGGTCACTCAACTATGACTCATTCGACACTTTGGTCACTCAAGTATTACACTGTCATTCACAAAAGTCACCCAATAGGCATTTTTTCTCACAACAAAGTGACTTTTGTGAATGACAGTGTAATACTTGAGTGACCAAAGTGATATATTTGAAACTTGAGTGACCAAAGTGTCGAATGAGTCATAGTTGAGTGACCAAAGTGTCTATTCTCCCAAATTATAAACCAATGTTTAATTGCAGTATCAGTTGTCATATTATATGATTTAATTGTAATGCACCTAAATTATTAATGAGAGTTAACTTGTCCATAACCATGACCAGACACAAATTCAAATTTGTGAGCGCTGGTTAAGGCTGGGTTGCCTTCTAACCCGCACAAGCCCTCTAAATTAGCGCCCTAGTACTATAATATATCAATAAGTAATCTAGTACATAAGTTAGGTCCATCTAGTTTCGTTACTGGAGTTGGAAAGTTATTGCCCTGATTAATTAAGCTGCCATAATCAACAACCACATCTACCGTTGCGAGCTACTCACTCTTTCATCTTCTACCATTGGGAGTTGATTTTGGAGGTGTAATGTAGGTCAGATCGAATTTAATTGGTTATGCAAACTAATAAACTATGTAGTTGTAAAATGGTGAGGTCTGAACTCTGAAGTACTATTGATCGAACTTATTGTGGTGAGCCGTACGATTTGATTAGTATGAAGCCGAACTATATCCTAAGCCCTACCATTTAAAAGGAGTAAAGAATATAGATGGTTCAATCGATTAGTGCGAGTGAGTATGAATGCGGAGGTTAATTACTTCCTTTCTTGATCTCTTTGCCTTCCTCGTTAGTTTCTTCAATTAACAATGTCACAGAACCAGTATATAGAGGGTTTCACGGGACTAATTATCACCTAGCTACGTCTCCAACATTTTAGAAAAAACTGGTCCAAGTCTCTGAACATTGTCCATTGACCATCATCTCGATCGACAAACATGACATACATTGAAACAAAAGTTAACAAATGACGAAGAAATTTCTTTTGAATCTGGCATACTTCTACAATCAATGATCATCCTTGTGCTTAGATTGTTAGCCCATGACTTGGTGCCTCACTAGATCGACCAATTTATAGAAAGACAAATTTTCCAACAGAGAATTTTTACATCATGGGTAATGTCAAAGAGGTACGGTGTTCAACTAGTAGCTAGAGCTTGCTAGCTAGAGGACAACAGCGGCACGCTTTGCTTTCAACTTTGTAGATCTTTCCTAACAAACGTACTAATTTTCACTCTTTTTCATGCCACAACAAAGACATAGGTTCGTACATTGGAAGTTTGAGATCTACAGCATTGTTGTGAATAATCCTATATTAGTTCATATATTCCAAGTTAGTTTCAGCAAAAGAGGAGAAAAATTATGTCCAAACCAATAAAGTTGTGTTTAGGGTTTGAAGAATTAATATATAAATTTAGTGTATATGCTAAAATAGATAATAAATAAGTTCTCCAAAATAGCAAATGAGTTAAAATAAAGAGTTTGTTAAACTCATTTAAGTGCTTAAAATTGTGAACCAATATTTATTAGTAAACATTGCAATTTAAAAAGAATAAAAATATGGATGGTTCATAATTTTTTTGTCAAACTAGATGGTTCATAATTTACATATACCTACCAATTTCCATCGATTAGAGTGAGTGAGTATGAAACTATGAATGCAGAGGTTATTTTTGGCTGCAGAAGCCACTTCGTTGACTCTTATATGTAAGATTAGATTATCTTCTAGCTTTGCACATGGAAGACCATGGCACATGTTTGGGGACACAGGATATACGGGATGTAGGTTCCTTCCTTCCTCTCTTTTTCTTCCAAGTAATTAGTTTATTCGATAAACAATATCACAGTGACTAATTATCATCTGGTCTCCACATATATTGAAAATTCACCATTGTTCCAAATCTCTAACATCATGGACCATGAAACAAAACTAAGACAGTAAGACATGTGCGTGCACATTCATCTAGTCCCAAGTGTTGGCCGGAGTCGAATTCGACACCATATAAATCGATCCATTGTCAATCACTCCTAATTTCAGGCTTAGACATTCTTTCTTGACTTTTAAATTAAAATGCATGACATGTATACGAAACTACCACCAACAAATGTTTAAGATCGTCGCTATACGTGTGTAAACAACTATTCATCGACAATCATACATGTGTGATAAATTTGAAGATATCTCTATAATTCTATAAGTAATAATCACAGATGCATGATCATGCATATGTATATAATAACTTAACACTCTAATGTCTCATATATCTAAAATATGACGTTCTTATGTCTCGTTAATTAAAAGTTAAATAATTCATTTTTCATAAAACATATTTATTGAAATGTCTTAAAAAATATTTTGACAAATATAATTTATTGTTAAGAACTTCATTTCACAACAAGTCAATAACAAAGAAAGATTTATAGATCCGCCATCACATGCGTTTATGATCGATGATCATTGTATCCATGAACCTATTTGCCATGTACCACTAGCTAGTGAGGCATCAAAACCAACCCATTTTCAGAAGCAAAATTTTCCAACAGAGAACTCTTTCATCTTGGGTAGTGTCATTATCTTATAAAGAAGGTGGTGACAGCCCACGTTGCTGTGTCCTCCATTCCTTCATACTCATAGTTTTAAGTTTTTAACCTTTACGTTTGCTACGGGGTTAGTGTTCAAGACTTCAAACAACTTTAACTTTTACAGCTAGCTAAACAGACCCTACCACCACCACTAACCTAATTTGACAAATTTTCTCACTTTTTCGGGCCACAATATATAAGAGACAAAGCCAGACGTACGTACGTGATCGTATACTGGAAAGTTTGTCACTCATCACATCATTGAGAAAATGACACCATGTTTTGTCTCCCCAGTACATGATCCATGTGCCTCATTCAAAAATTCGTCTCCAAAGCTCAGACCTGACTGCGAGGTCGACATGATGTATAGTGGTGCTGTGGACCTGTGGTGCCCTTTTTTTTTTGTTATTCTCGAAATAAAAATCCTCTCACTAGTGCCCCTTACTGTTTGTATATGCCCGTTTGGCAATTTGGGTCCTCTCCGGTCTCCCGTAGCATTTTACATGATCGATAATTACGAGACTCGTTACGGTCTAAAATGTAAGTTACACAAGTAATAGAGTTGTCAATACCAGGGGCGTAGCCACTCACAGGGATACTTGGGCTATAGCCTAAGGGAGAATTTCGCTCAAAATGCGCCAAGTATAGGTATAGCCTAAATAAAAAAATAAAAAAAATACTAATGCTTCGAAGAGTTGTTGGGTTGTTGTTGTCGGTCAGTCGGTCCCAAGACCAGTCTGTCCCGACTCTCAAACACCAACCCCGTCTCCCCGTTCAGAACTTCAGATCGGTTCCGCCTTCCACTCTTCCAGAGTTCCAGCTTTCAGGCTCCAGCCACGGAGCCACCTCCAAGGCTCCAATCGCTGCGAGCCACAGAGCCACCTCCAATCCCTGCGAGCCACGGAGCCGGGAGCCACCTCCAATCTCAGAGTTTCAGTCCACCGAGCCACCTCCTACTCTCACTCTCCTCGTCTCCCCGTTCAGAACTTCAGATCAATTTTGATTCCACCTTCCAGAGTTCCAGGCTCCAGCCACCGAGCCACCCTCTCTTTTCAGAGTTTCAGTCCGCCTGAGATTCATTGATAATTGGGAATGGGTTGAATCGATTGATGAGATTCATTGATATTATGCAGGTCACACAAAAAAAAAAAAATTTGGGCTTTTGCCCAAAAAATTGCCACAATAAATTTAGCCCACCCCATTGTCGAATCCTAGCTACGCCCCTGGTCGATACAACATAATATTCTCCTATCAAACATGATACATATTGTTGATCGGTTATGTAACGGTTTAGAGCTTTTGAGATGAGTACGTTTTATCGAGTAACGTAACACTTGTGTATTTGTATATGCCCATTTCGGTAATGAAAAGCCTTTCATGAATGGAAAAGGAAAAGAAAAGGTTTACCAGACAGAGGATCCAACCCAACAATCCTCTCACACAACATTCTGGTGATTCTGTTATATATACCTTACGTGATCAATGATTACGAGACATGTAACATGTTATTAATTATGGTTTAACTCTCACCTAAATTGCAAGCCACAAGTAATTATATATAGTGTTGGTCGGTTATCTAAATCTTTTGAGATCAGCATGTTCTAATGAATGCACATTCGCATTTTAAGTACAAGATCTCATCTTACATATAAAAATCTAGTTACATTCGACAATCAATTAAACTCTTATTGAAACAACAACAATATATATATCTCAAGTTAATACAATACACTTTGAGATAACAACAAGTGAGCCTTGCAGGAGTTTAAATTACTAAAAACCTTTTAAACAAGACAACATCGCAATATTCCTAGACCTTAAATGCAAGAAAGATTTCTTGTATTCTCCTTTTTTTATCTTTTATCTAAAAAAAAAGAAAAAGAAATAGAAACAGAGACAAAAGAGGCTTTCCTCTTTCCCACTACACAGTACACAACTACCAAAAAACTTAAGCGCACCCACGTGGAGCGAACCCGACCCGCGAACCCGCCAAGTCATAAACCACCCGAAACCCTTGCTGCTGGATATTCCCAATTATGGACAACCCGCCCATCGTACCCGCAAAAGCAAAGCAGAAGGTGCCGCTACTATCCACCGGAATCAAGTAGTTCGTCGCCGGCAACGACACGTCGGCGCCTCGGAAATGCAGCACCACCGTCGGAACCTTCACCTCCGTCTTCCCGGAGAGATCAAAGCAAGTGTCGAAGAGAGAAAACTCGGGCGCCCGCTTCAGGGTCGTGGTTCCGGCCCGGAAAGCATTCCTTAGGGAGTTGTAAGCGGATCGGGTCAACCGGGTCACGGACGTGCCCGAGTCGATTATGACCCCGCCGTTTCCAGCCGGGTCGAGTTTGAACAACGAGGCCGAGATTCCCGGGACACGTGTCCCGCCGACGCTGATACCGATGAGTTCGACGTAGTAGAACGTGTCGAGCTTCGGGTTGGAGACGAGAGGAGTGAACCGGGCGGTTCGGGAAACGGCCGAGTCGCCGAAAACGACGGAGGAGGGTTTGGAGGAGGCGGCCCGGTCTACGAGGCAGTAGGAGAATTTGGACTTGAACCGGGGACCGGTCTGGGAGGGGAACGATAGCTTCCCGCGGCCGAGACCTAACAGACCGGCGGCGCCGACGAAGAGGCCTTCGTTGTCGTGGCCGCAGCCGACGGCGACGCGCGGGACTTTGGTGCGGCGGAAGGTCAGGGTTTCGGTGGAGAACTCGCCGACGGTGAAGGAGCCGTCGCCGTAGGAGACTTGGTAGAGGCAGGTCTTCTTGGAGTTGCAGCCGGGGGTGTCGAGCTTGCGGCAGAGGGGGGAGGAGCAGGGGATGGGGGAGGAGGTGGATGATTTTCTCGGGTCGAAAACCGGGTCGGTCTGGGCGTAGCAGCGTTTGCAGGGGGCGCACTGGAGCCAAACGACGTCGGAGCCGGTGTCGAGGACCATGTAGATGTATTTGGGGGGAGTGCCGACGCCGATGCGGGTGAAGTACTCGCCGCTGCCCTGGGAGAGGCCGGAGACGATGGAGGAGCTGAAGCCGGGGGAGGGGCGGGTGCGGGCGGCGGCGAGGGAGGTGAGGGAGGTGAAGCGGAGGGCGTCGCGGTGGAGGCGGAGGTGGAAGAGCTGGGAGGGGGTTTGGTTGGAGGAGAGGGCGTCGAGGTGGTGGAGCTGGAGGGAGAGGGAGTCCGGGTCGGGTTCGGAGGTTGCGGAGAAGGATTCGGGTTGGGAGAGAGTGGGGGCGGAGGGGAGGGGGGAGAGGAGGAGGGTCTGGTGGTCGAGGAGGGCGGCGGCGGAGAAGGAGAGGAGGAGAGTGAAGATGAGGGAAAAGAAGAGATGGGTTTTCTTCTTCTCCTCCATTTTTGTGAAGAGAGGGTTTGGGCCTTTTGGGGAAGAAGAAGTGGGAGAGAGAGAGGGTTTAAATAAATGGAGAAGTGAGGGAGTGACAGAGTGAGTGTGAAATCTGAAAAGGCGGTTCAGATAGAGAGAGAGAGAGTGAAGTGAGCAGTTTTTTGGTGGGGGGTGAGATGTCAGGTTTATTGTTTATCTAGGAGATATGGCAGAAAATAATAAATATTATTTTTTTAATAGAATTTTTTTTAAAAATATTTTAGTAAATTTAAAACTTTGTCGGATTTAAAATCTACATATAAAAATATCATTCTCGTAAATAAAATTCTATGGAGATACTGAAACTAAAAATTAGTAATGTGGATATAGGTTATGGTCCAATAACTCGTTATACATGTATCGTTGTGATATACGGCCGTTTGAGATTATCCGTTAAACTTCAATGTTGCAGTTTAGATATTTGATAGTTTTCTATCATGTTGAAACACATTAATGTTGAATGAGAATTTTAAACTCTTATATGATTTTTAACTAGTTTGATTATCGGTTCATCTTACGTGGAACGATTCACATTGAAGTTAAGCGAAAAACTGTAATTTATATGGAACCAGAATATTTCTATTTATTTGGGTTAACTTACATTAAAAAATTTGACAAAAAGAAAAGAGAAAGAGTGCATTGAAAAAGATAGAAATGCCCATGAGTTAGTTTTAAGTGGGAGTAGACAGTTATCCTAAAGTTAAATTGCTTGTGTTGGTGAAAGTTGGGTTTCTATTAATAACTTTGGAGGTTGAGGAGGCAAAAGAAAAGATCAGCATGAGGAATTGGTAGTGAATAATTATATCTATCATGTGAAGTGACCATTAGGACCACAGTTGCTAATCCTAGGAATATTTGTTCACAATCTTACTTTAAAACCCTATTGACAGATATAATGTATTGTGATCTTGTGCACAAAGTATACAAAAACATGCACTTGTACTCAAGTAATCTACTTTATTTAGTAAAATGTGTCTTGGTTTATAAGGTCAATTTGTTAACTAATAAGTGCAGCAATATATTGGAGGATCTGTATTTAAAATGAAAAGAATTGAGCTTTTTGAGTTTCTTGTCTTCTATGGGAAATAGGCAATTGACCATTCCCCATTGTAATCATCCCAGATCCAATAAATATCAACCTGAATAGTTGAACAAAGGGTAGAAGAACAATTGAAATTTGAAAGGGTTGAAATTTTGCATCATTGGAGAGGCTGCATCATTAACAGTACATTAAGTAGTCTCACCAAATCTGTTAGACTTGATGCTTCAAATCCTTCACCATGTATGGGAATAATACTATCACTAATTCATGAGGTGAAAACTAGGTTTATTTGATGAGTGTTCTAGAGAGACCAAATGAGAAGACTATATTGTTCGCTCATTTTCTAACAATTTAAGCTCTTAAAATCAATAATGGTGGTTTGTTGTTCACTAGGTTTATAATTTATTTGATATATGCGAAATTTCAAGACTTGAACAATGATAAACCAATTTCCTTACTCATTTATCATATTTTTGACAAAACCTATATTTAAAAGTCAAAACGAAGTTTACACTAACTAAACTCAATTTATTGTCGGAATTTATTTTCAGCTCCGGTAGTTAGAATTGGAGTGTTTTTGCTTACATTTAAAATTCCAAGTTCAGATCTCTCGAAAACAGAAAATCCAATTTAAGCACAAGCAAGCTCTTCTAGATTGCATGTGATGAACAAGATCATCAAGTGTGTACAGTAATAGAAGAAAAGAAAATGGATAAACAAAGTTGCATGCTGGAGTAGTCATTCATGACCAAACCCCAGCAATCTCGGCAAGATTGAATGTGGTTGGTCATGAGTCTCATGATGCATCATTCAATCATTGCTGTCCCATACTTCATTTATATTACTACTACTACATTCTATATACCTTGGTTTTTGACTTTAAGCAAAGCATGAAATTCCCATGTAGTCATTGTGATGGGTTACTTAAAATAAAGGCAAATAATTAGAGGTGAATCTAAGATATTTCATGTAGTCCATGCTTCTCGCAAGTTGTAACAATGGGTCAATGGTGCTGTTTCCCCGTGACTCTATGTCTCTGCAATTATTGTTTCTTCTAATTTTCATGTACATAGTACTATAGTAGATAGCCTTCTACCTATCGCCAAGGAACAACCAATCTGAATCGGAGTCATATTTCCAGTTAACATCAGGTTAGTGAAGAGACACCGATTCATTTATAATGAAAAAAACGACACACACTATTATTGGCTACAAGGAATATTAATAAATGATTGTGGCTTTGGGTACCATTAGCATGTGTTACCCTAGTACTATTTTCCTTTTCTTGATACAACATTGCCAAGAAAACACAATGAAAGAGATAGGTAACCACAAGTCGATTATAGCTACAAAGAGAAGCGAAAAGTGCTGCAATAATGCACAATGCACATGGATTACTTCCCTCGAGTAGAGAAATTTGACCACAAAGACTTGTATTCTAATGCTTATGGATCACCTCCATTAGTTCTACTTTAATGCTCACTCACCAACTTCTCTAAGCTCTAATCAAAATGTTCAAAAACCTTACTATCTACCCATACCAGGGAAATGCTTTCAATTCTAAGCCGATTGGTTAGATAAGGCAGATAGAGATGGTAAATGGGTGCACTCATGATACTCAAATGTTACCATCAATTCTCTATTTCCTCGTCTCATGCAAGGAGAAAAAATTAGAAGAAATGAGGAATTTGATAAGTTGTCAATACCCATGGAGTAGTCATTTACCGTCATGAAATTAGTGGATGAATTTTTCATTCAAGAAAATAATTTCCAAAACAAACAATGCAAAAGAAAAGTAAAGGAATAAAGGACAAACATGAAAACCCTAGACAAAGTCCAGTTAGGCTTAGAGTTGAGGACCATGGCATTTACCTTACTCCCTTATAATTGAAGCCTAGTTCGAAAACCGTGTGGGGCAAGCACAAAAGCAAAGAAGGAAAAGAAGAGCAGTAAAAAAGAGGAATCATCAACTGGAAAGAGCACTAAAGCGTAGCAAAGACTCGATAAAGCATTATAGACTTCAAAGTTAGGCAAAAAAGATAGATCTGCAAAACTCAATGAGATCAGCTTTGAGCTTTCTAATACCCAAGTTGACTCAAATATGCTACTAGTTTTAATCAGTTCACTCAATATTTGATAGGATGTTTATGAAGTAGGATATTGCGAGGAGGGTTTGGTTACTCACCACCCACAAAACAAATAAAGAAGAATAACAGAAGCCATTTAGGATCATATTAGTAGGTAACAACTTTTTGAAATGACATATCCGATCATCTTCCATTTCATCATTACAATGTGATTTGAAAATCGGCAGTTTGGCACTACAGCACTTAACCAGCAGACAATGAGAGAATCTTGCACTATATTGAACACCATTACTTACTCCTCCCTGGACCAGTCTCCACTCTTCCCACCAGCTTTACTCTCAAGTCTTATATCAGTGATATGTATAGACTTCGAAGCAGCTTTGCACATATCATAGACTGTTAGGCCAGCAACACTCACAGCAGTCATTGCTTCCATTTCGACCCCAGTTTTCCCGGTTGAACTTGCTTCTGCTTCGATGTCCACACTGAAATCCTTGGGATTTAGAGTCAGATCAACGCGGACATGGGTCAGTGGTATGTTGTGGCATAGCGGGATGAGACTGCTTGTGTGCTTTGCTCCATTTATTCCAGCAATCTTGGCCACACTAAGGACATCTCCCTTGGCCATCTGGTTGGCTAAGACCAAATCAAACACTTGCTTGCCAAGAAGTACCTTGCCACTAGAAACGGCAGTTCTCTTGGTACTTTGTTTGGGAGAAACATCCACCATTTGAGCCTCCCCTGTACTGCCAATGTGGGTTAGGCCATGCGTATCTTCCCGTTTTTCTCGAGATGCTAACTCAGGTTCTTGAGCTGTAACATCATTTCTTGCAGAACTGGCAAGCCCACTATCTGCTGGAGGTTCACCAAATACGGATTCCATTTCCTGAACCAGAAGTTTCATTAGTTTATCAAAGTAAGTTGCAACATTCCTCATTAAATTTTCTTCAAAACATCAGATACTGCATACTAAAGTACTAAACAACTTTGAAACATCTCAAGACAAACACTTTAGCTCACATTGAAGTCTTGATAACATAACACATAACTTCTAGCAGTGGAAATATATGTTCCGAAACACAGGAATTGATTAGTCAAGTCACATTTCTTCTCGTAATCTTATACCGTCAAGTCCTTTTCCAGCTTTCTTTTATGTGCGAATTCAAATAAGTCATTACTTCAAAAACACAGAGCATAAGAAGCACTGCATTCCTACGCATTGTTCGCTATAACAGATGCACTTACTCCAATCCAAAAACAAAGCAAACAAAAGACTAGTGCAACTCTTTCATAACCCAGTATTCCATTAGCATATCAAATCATCCATAAAAACCAACAATAACAATCAGTCAGCTCTTGAATGCAGCATATACAAGACAACAGTTTACCTTGTTCAGCTCATCAATCGCTTTCGCAATATCAATGCTGCTGTTACTGCTACTGCTACTAAGAAACCTTCTCGAGTGAGAAAACGAAACCGCCATTCGCCGAAGAAACATGACCACCAAAATCTAACCCAAATATGAACAAATGAGCGAGTCAGATGCATACATAACATAACCCAATTCTGAGTCGGGCATTTTAACGAACAGGTTCAGGTCATTGGCAAGAACCACAATGAAAAGCGTAAACTTGGCACAGGAAACATAATTTGAAGCTAACCTCATAAGCAGAAGCGAAAAAATATAATTTAGGCATGCAAGATTGGGTCTCATAAGCAGAAGCTGTGTAGTAAGCATGTACCTTAGTGAGTCAAAGCAGCGATTGGCGATGAACGTAGTTTTGGGGTTTTTCGTTTTTGTTTTGGTCTTATATAAGCTTTGCCAAGTGGATTCTATTACAAATGTCCCAATTTTCCAATGTGAAACAACACTTCATACAAGTAGTGTGGGAAATTTTCAAGTGATTAGTTAATCAATTGGGTGAAATTGGGTGAAGTGGAGTACTTGTGTGAGACATTTATAGGTGCATTAACCTGACTCTGATGCCATGATAACGTAATTTGAACACTAATATCACATAAGTTGATTACTTCCAAATAAGTGATTAGTTAATCAATCTCATCGAAGAACATTGTTATTTAAAAAATAATAATAATCTGTCCGAACGAAAGGACTTTTATATAGGATCCACTTATATGAGTGTGTTGCAAAATTAAATGATCTTTGGGAGAATGACATGTCTAACGCAAAGCAACGCTGTTCTCCTTGACACTTCACTTTGTTTCCACTAATTGACCTACTCATTAAGACATCGTTTATCTCAAATCCACCTTATTTGTTACTTCATCAGGTCAAAGATTGAGAACGAGAACCACATCAAGGAGAGAAAAAAAATTTGCTTTATCTTAATTTCTTTCTGTTTTTTTTTTTTTTGTCCGTGTCATTTATTTAATCTCTCTTACCATAATCCAGTCGACAAAGTAGATAAGCATAATCCAGCCTTAAGGGGCCTTCCATATTCCTTCGGAAGTGCGCAAATTCCGGATGCATAACTTATGTTATAAACTAATCTCCATGTAGGAAAATGGAACAATCTACATCCCAAAAGATTCAACCTTCAACATATGCAATTAGCCAATACCTCCAAAACTGTCACCCTATGCAAATACATAAACTTTTGTTACTGATAAAATAATAATGAGATAGAATGTAGATTTGCTGGCATTTACTCCTACTTGTCATCTTTCTCTGCATTTGACGTTCTACAAGAAAAAAATACCATTCGTTAGTCCAAGATGCAATATTAAATAAACTTTGAGATGTAAATCAGTTCATACCAAATTAAAATTTCCAATAAGTTGGTGGTAATGGAAAATTCCCACCCCACACTCATAGCATAGGGTGTTTCTCACGTTAACCATGTTGTTAAAGTCCAAGTCTCGTTATCCAAGCAACAAAAAAGTAACATTTTAACCCAAAGTAAGTGTTTTCAGGAGATTAGTTTTTGCAAACCACCAACTGCCCTCACCAAAATGCTACTCGGAGCAACTAGCCAGTTCAAAATGCACCTCCAAGTCCAACAGTACTCTCTGATTTAAAATGAAATCAAGCACATTTAAAAATTTTAAATTTGACAAAAACAGCAGAGAGCAATATAAATAGAGAATTTAGAGAAGCTGTTGGAATTGTTTTATTTTTAACATGCTCTCTAAAATAGCTAAAAGGTCAAAATAAAAAGCACGTAGACAAAATTCGACAAAAACAGTAGAGAGCAATATATATAGAGAATTTAGTGAAGCTGTTGGAATTGATTTTTTTAACATGTTCTCCAAAATAGCTAAAAAGTCAAGATAAAAAGCACGTAAACACACTCAAAGTGGTCTACTACTTTTATGTAGGAGGTTTACCACTGTAGAAAGTTGCTCTACTCACAACAGGCGTCATGGTTTAATGTAACCTGTTGTTAGTTTGAGAATGAATTTTCGACTTTAAAACATCAGGGTAGAAAGTGTAATTAGTTTTGAGATTATGAACATTAAAAAGAAGAATACTAAATTTTAAGCACTATCAAGTTGGAATTTTGCCACAATACCCAAAAGTGTATGGTAACAAGCTAGCATGAAACATTTCTAAGCATCAAGAAGGTTCTTAGAAAGTCAAAGCTCATAGGTTAGAATGTCACCTTGGAAGAAAGTAATACACTTGATCAACAACTCCACCTTCTCTTTGGTGTTGTTGTCAACAAATTGTTGCGGCTTCCTCCTTCACAAACAAGAACAATTACACAGCAGCTCCTTCATTGTCTATGAGGCCTGCACATAGCTCCAACTCCTCCAAGATTCAATTCAATAACGTGTGGCAATGACACAACACATTGAGCGTGATGGTTGTTGCCATAGCAGCTCGAACAGTTCGCGTTAAGTCTCTAACATAGTTGCAACTCCTCCAAGATGCACTTGAAAAGACACCAGGCACAACTCCACCTTGTCATTGGTGTATTTGTCAACGAATTGATGTGGCTTCCTCCTTCACAACCAAGGTTCTGAATTGATGTGGCTTCCTCCTTCACAACCAAGGTTCTTATACGGCAGCTCAAATCTTGTCTATGAGGCATGCACCATAGATGCAACTCCTCCAAGATGAATTACAGTTAACACGTCAAAAACACCAGACACGTGGCTTCCTTCAAGCCAAGGTTGTTTAATTGAAGCTCCATATGAGGATGAGATAGCTGCAACTCCTCCAAAATGCACGTGAATAGACACAAAGCGCAACCACTACACACCTGCAACTCTTCCATGGCACAACCAAAGTTTGGTTGCTACAAACCACCAAGTGCAAAAGCTTGAACTGTTAAGCAATAATCCAACAATGTATACTACGTCGACACACTTCCTTGTGTGCGGCTCACCCTACTCTTGAACTGACATAGAGAAACATATACCTCCATCATATCCATCATACCCCTTGAGGATTAGAGACTTCAACATGAACTGCTTGCAAACATTTCTTCAATTTCATATTCAACAACCACTATACTCCAAGAACTTCGAGTTGACAAGAATGTTTATAATGCCAACAATTTCTCCATGGTGTTCAAAGGCTATTATGAGACTAGGTCACAAGATTATGAACAAGAATTATTTCCTCCTCAACGGGTGTGGCTGAACAAGAAATGCAGCAACAAAGACATGATTGGTCCTTGAATAAAAGAAGAAACAGAACGGTGTGGCTTGAGCATACCGGTGCGGGATGAAATGACACGGGCCGATCCACACGTCATATGAATATGTATGTATGGATTCTTGTTTTTTGAGGCATAGACTAGAGGAATTCACTTCAGAAAACTTCCGGTGTAGAGATGTGGGTGTGGCTTGACGTGTGCCCTTACATAAAGAAGAAACAGCTATGTGTGCCTTGAGCATACAGGTGTGCAAGTAAATGACACAACCCGATCCACAAACCATAAGAATATATGTAGGGATTGTCTCTTGAGGCATCAAATAGAGAGTTCACTCCGAAAATTTCCGATGTAGAGATGTAGTTGAACAATCATGACCAGCCACTGGTGGTCTTTATTTTGATGGAGGTGTTATAGAAAGATTTAGAAACGGTGTCGAAGTCTAGTATAGAAAACTCTAGAACGCCCGGCAGGACGTGAAGAAATCCAAGCATCCAACTCAAAACCAATTGACAATGAGGGGAGATGCTCAAGATCTTGTACCATATAGGTCAAATGTGGGAATTCCATTCTCACCCCACTCGTGTTCACGCACATCCAGGTTCCCGCCCAAAACATAAATCTCAAATATCAGCATGTTTTAAACCCGCAAAGTGGTTGCAATGAATAGCCTACTCTAAAGCATGCAATCGGAGATGGGTGGAGAGGCCAAGAACTTATGCAAGGCCTGTATTGGCAGATTGGGTACTTCATTCTCCAACGTTCCCCATCTGATGTTTCATAGATTGCCCGGACATGACCCTGGAATCTCCAACTTCCTCATACTTACAGATGGGATAATACCACAGAATTGTTTTGCATTCCAACTTTTAATTATCACCAACAATAAACTACTAATATGGCACTTTGCAAGGAGCCTAGCAATGATGGAAAAATAGTACTAGCCGCCATCATTTAATTCAAACCTTAAAACAAACCTCAAAATAAACCACGACTATATATATGAATGCCTGTTCTGTTCTAAGAAGACTCCCTCAAATTTGATATTTAAGGAAACAGAACTGTTCATTCAATAATTTCTTACACACACATGAATAGTTCAAAAATAAAGCCAAATCGGAAACCATTTAGGCATTTGATTTGATTACAATTCGAATTTTATCCGACGGGCTGAATTTCTTTGCACATTTAGATGACCAAGTGATAATACTTGCATATCAACATAAAGAATAAACGACTCAGATTATTTGTTAAATTGCATAGTGTAGTGGTTGGAGATAGTTATTTGAGGAAGTTCTTTCTAGAACGGGGCTATTGTGTAACACTGTAACTAAGCCCAAGAGTCTAAGTTTGTTTGGTAGTAAAAGCCTGAAGGATGAGAAATGGGTAGGTGTTGACTCTAAACTTATCCTACCGAAAAGACATATATGGTTGAATTAACAGATGCTACCGTCACCACACAGATGACCACCGGTAAGTCATTTCATGAGATAAATTTATACTGCAATTAAGAATTATATTCTTTGGTTTTCTTTTGATTCCCAGAAATGCACCAACCCGCTTCTATAAACTGGGTGTCCTGCTGAGTTTTATTATTTTACTTTAGGGTTTAGGGTTATAATTAAAAGAAGATCTTAGCAACAAATATAAATCAAACAAAATGAATCTTACCCAAGCCCCAGCATCAAATTTTTGGCTTCTCGCAGTGCTGAACTTACAGCATAGAGTGTCATCTTCTTCACCTGTTAAAACAAGGAAATAAAGAACAATAAACCAATAGATCCAGCGAGGAATAAAATGAAGTCATGAACCAATAGTTTCCCTGGCCTATGTCACAGAAGTCCAGCAACCAAAAATCAAATTCGGAACTCTCCCTCCCATTGTGTAAGGTGCATTTTTGCAATCTATTGATGCCTAGCATTGTACTGCTATGAATTAGAGTCTACTGGAAAAATTGCACTGTCAACTAATTGGACTAAAACTCCAGTCAAATTCATACCAGAATCATGCTAACAGTTTGATTACATGATTAAAAAAAAATTAAAAAAATTCCACAAAATTTGGTTTCTGTCCTCAAATCTCAATCCTCATGAAATAGTAGTAAGAAGACAGGCAGTCGATTGCATTTGGCAGCCTCCTAAATTATTAGTATTCTAGAGTTCTATAAGCAAAATAGATTATCTGAGATGTAAAAACTAATGTGTTACGTACTGAAAGACATCAAAATAAATATATACCTCCAATTTATCTTCCTTGGCTCTGTGGGTTTTTGGGAGTAAACGGAACTCTTCAGTTAATCGCAGACATACTTCAAGATTCTCAGGAGATACAAAATCAAGTGCTACCTTTATACAAGACTGAAAGGAATGAAATAAAAATAAAATCAAAAGAGAACAACAAATAGAAATATCTTGAAATCTGAGACTAATAAAAAGGTTATCATAATGGCAGCAAACACATCCCAAACTAAACAAGTTTTTCTACATATCAAACATGAATTTAACCATAACCCTGGAGTCTAGAAGCAAAGCAACAAATAATAAATAACTTGATCAGCTATATTACTTGTCTATTTCGCACTTGATGAGGACATCCCGCTGGAATAAAAACTGCCTCACCAAGATGTTGCTCAAATGTCCAAGGCTCCACATCTGCACATAAAATTACACACTAACAATATTGCAGCAGAAAATTGCAACTCATCAAGATTAACAAGGTAAACAAGATAAGTCTCTTACCGAACTCCTCCTTTAGTTGTTTCTTATGTCTCTCATTCAAGTACAGAGTCTGATCATGAATAGGATGAACAACCTAAGACAACATGCATAATAGATGTCATGGAACTCATTTATACAGTGTGCATACAGTAAAGTTGACAAAATCATCATTGAACTTACAGAATCTACAGGATGATTATTAAGGTGGCGAAATTTTTTTTTGTGTTTCTCCAGGTACTCTATTAACTTGGGAGTGTCCTGGATACGAAAGATGTCCCAAACAGCACCACCACGGACAATGTCCAACTTGTCACTACCTTTGAAATCCTTTGTTGCATGCGTGTTTACACTTGCATCCCTTGAAGCATCTTTCCCTTCAAGCCTTCCACCGATCATGTCACTGGAACATTGAACACGCTCTTGCTCTTTTTCAACTCCATTTGCACGAGGCGAGGTGGATTTTAGCACATCATCCCTCTGATGATCAACACTCGCAACCTTTACTTCATTTAGTTCAGTAGTAGCAAGAGGTTCCGGAACATATTCTGTTTCATCAGATCTAAGGATGCCTGGATCGACAGAATCTGACAAAAGTGAAGTTCTACATGACTGTGCTCTGTCCAGTTTGTTTCCCTTCCCATCCTGCAGAGTTGACACTAGATGGTCATTCTCCACAACTTTACCACTTTTAGTATATTCAGAAGAATCAGCACCCTTAACCAGGACGTTGCGAGTTTTCTTCAACAATGTTCCTCTAACCCTGCCCTTCTTGTGATTTTTTTCATTGTAGAGTTCACAAAGGTCTTCAGCTTCATGTTTGCTCTTCAAATTCTTTATGGCATTGTGCTGCCACGGTTCAATCTTCACTGTTGCTGTGTGTGTCAGAACATTTACCTACTCTCAAATCAAAAGAGTGTTGGAAACCATTTGTAACCAACTATGCAAGTTTCCTAAGAATATACACGTACATTATTTGTAAGCAACCAAAGAGGTGTGCACTCCGGATAAACATGAGTTAGTTTACTTTAGAAGCCCAACAAATTAAAATGTCCAATCGTAGCTCAGATATCGAGAAAAGAAAAGAATGGTAGTAATATAATGGAAGACATTGTTGTGAGAAAATATTACCGCATCAGACATATCGCAGTGCAGCTTAGTCACTGAATCACCTCTACCAAGCTCTTCGGAGAATCCATAAGCAATGTATGTTTTTGGTCCCATATCAGGTTTCAGCGACCCTTCAGGAAGTCTTGTAGCAAGATTGAGAATACCAGCATTTGAATCTTTGGGATCAGTATAGTCACTGTAGGGGAGCGCTGCAATGAATTCCGCACAGTGTCTTGGCAAGCGTTCCTCAAACAAAGTTGATGATGGCCAATCCTTTAATTTTAACATCTCTGGCCACTTATCTTTATGCATGCGACCCGCTAAGTAGCCCGTGAAAAATTGGTGAATATTAATCTCAACCTACAAAACAGTGAGATGTCAAGCACAACAATAGCAGAAGCAGATTTTTTTTTTGTTTAAAGAAAAAAAGATCAGTTATATATACTTCATTAGCTAGTTTTATATAACTCACCTCATTCCAATCCAAGCAATCAATGGCTTTTACACTTTTAGTCTCCTCTTTGAACTTTACATTAGCACCCGTTTCTCTGAAAGCCCTCCACATAACCATAGGTTCCCAACTAAGACCAGATGTCTTGTCAAGAACATTTCTGACAATCACCGGTTCCCCTTTCATCCAGTGCCTCTGAAAATGCTCGATCTCATCGTCTGAAATGTCAATAGCATCTGGACAGTATAAGAAGTTATCATGACTGTTTTTCCTGAAAGCTGCTTGCCTCCTTTCAGGCTTCCTATCATTGGTTTCCTCGGAATCATTTGGCTGGCACCAGGAACATCCTTGAGAAATATCAACTTCTTGCCACTTGAAGTCAGTAGTAACATCTTCTGCATTTTTTAGCAGCTTCATTACCCAATTAGCTTTGAATTTACGCCTCAATTCCAGCTTCGCATTGCCACAACCTCCACGTTCTTTTGGAGGGCATGGAATACTGCCATCAGAATCAGCTCTCCAATTAGGAAAAGAAATGGATGGGTCCACTTTAGAATCATCAGAAGTAGAGGCAACTTTACTCTCCCAGCAATGTCCTTTCACTTCTTTATGAGCTCTTTCTAGAGCTTGCTGGTGAGATGTTTCTCCTTCATTACCTCCAGGTTGCCGACCGTCCCTTAGCTCTTTGCAACAAGTAAGACACAGGTCATAGGAACAATTGGGGTTTGGACAGCTTCTGTGGAAATCCACAATAGATGTAGAACAATTGTCACTGTCGTATAAGAAAATATCTGTGGTCATGATTACAGTAATGATGGTTCTATAGATAACAAATAGCAATGAATATATGCTCCTACAAAAATGAGCATGATATAAATGCTGCTGGATATAAACACAATATTAATCAAGAGAGGGGTATGAGTTTAGTGCGTACTAAATAGAACCCTAGTCATGATTCCACAATGGTCTAGAGAAAGAACATTGCCTATTATTTTCATTCTCTTTATAGACTGTAGGCAGTCATGTTGGAATAATTTACAATAACCATAAAAGTGGAAGCATTTTCACCTCCGTCTTTCAAACACTTTTAACTAGGATATGTAGATTCAATATACATTAGATAATTGATAACAGTTGCTTAAAAAGAGTCTATGTATTAGTTCAACTATGAAGAAGTCTTTACATACCAGTACATTCGCTCATTTTGGTGTACTTTAGTTCTCTTTATGTCCATTTCAGTTAAGTGTACACCTGCCAACAAAGAAAAAGCCAAAAATGAAATTCAAAAACAGTAGCCAGAAGAGAAAGTAAGATGTACATTTAGTAAAATATCGTAAAAAGGTAACCTCTGATTTTGGCTTCTATCTCCAGTTCAGAGCTCTGCTCACTATATATATGCCTCAGCACAGGCAAAGCCTTATATAACAGGTAAAGCAGTCGCTGTAACTTAACACTGGGCTCAACTTCTCGGCAAGGCTGCCAAATCAATAACATCATTAGACGATAGAAATTCATAGCTTTAGATAGACAATGCAGAGAAACAGAGGAAAAGAGAACCCACTTTAACCAAAAACTCGCGCAGGCACGCTTTGCAGTTGCAGTTGCCACGGCAAAATGGGCAAGCATCCAAAAATTCCTCTCTTGATTTCCCAGGGTACCTATCAATTGACGCCAATACATCAACAAACCACTACGGTTTCCAAATAATGCATAAAGCCTCTGATTTTAGAACAATAAACAAATGCAATATACACAACCAAATTGGCAACCATTGCTTGCTTACCATCTTTCAATGCACTCATAGCAAAACCGCTTTGATTTACACAGAGAGCAGTGTACAACACCACTCTTATCGTTCCGCTGACACTGGTGACACATCAAGCTCCCCTTGATTTTGTTAGACTCACCCTGCAAATGTAAAAAGCCTCATTATACAAACAAACGTTACCAACCATTTGAACACAAATCTTCAATCAATTTCTCACCTTTTCCATTGGCTTTGGCTTTTCCTCTTTTAGTTTACTCTTCTTCATAACACTACCGGAATCTGCAGATTTACCATTCACCTTCGCTTTCACAGTCCGATTCCTCGACCTGTGCTCCGACTCCGACTCAGACTCACTCGCGGTCCTCCTCCTCTTCTTCTTCTTCTTATTCTCCGATCCGCCGGCGTTGATTTTCCGGTCACGTCCGTCTTCTTCGCCGGAATCACTGTCTCCGCTTCCCTCTCTCTTTTTCTTCCTCTCCTGGTAACTCTTGCTCTGCGCCAAGTGATGTCGGCACATCGGCTTCCCAACCGCCGCCGCCTCGCCGCACCGCCACGCTCCGGCGCGGCGATTGCAGCGGCGATCCTCCTCCACCACTTCACTGTCTCTCTTGATCTTCTTATCCCCGTTGCTCTTGAGCTCGCCGGGCCGCGACTTCGTGCCGGCGACGCGCTTGCACCGGCGGTCGTGCGGCGGCGATGATTCCATGAGTGGGAGCAAAGGGTTGGAATTGCTAGAGAGCTTGGTTTAGATATTTTTACATGCGCTGTTTTCGTTTATATATGATTGCGTTGATGACGTTTCCTTGGTTTCGTGGTTGGTGACGTACATGTACAGGCGTGACTCGCCCATGGTTTAGTTTGATGTACACTCGCCCATTGTTTAATGGAATGGATTTACTAGAGTGACAATTGCTAAATTATTGGTTAATTGCTAGTCAATTCAGTTTATTATTTGCTAAAACAATATTAAGTCATTTACACTTTTTGAGAAGAAGGAATTGCATATTATTAAGTAATTTAGATAAGTACAACATGTATTAGTACATCGGATAGTCAGTGAGGTCTACCCATTACCCTATGTGGAAAAGCAGGAAACAAAAGCGCTACCTAACTAAAACATGCGCTGCCTGAATACAATTCCTAGGGTGTATGTACAAATAACTGTAAGAAAGAAGCGGAAAAAAATCTTCGCTTCTTCTATTACATCACTTGCTACCAAAACAACGTAATTGAGAAGATAGCAATGACAACATTATAGTAACGACAATAGAGTAGCAACAACACTAGGGGAAGACTTCTATGTACTCGCTCCAAAGGCTGGCTTCGTCGTAATTTGAGGAAGGTCCACAGTTAACAAACCCAAATACTAATATCTTCCAATTTGTTCTCGAGAGAGAGGGTCCTCCTTCTCTCTAGAAATTTTCTCAAATCAACCATCATTTTGAGAGTCTCACCATCACCTCTGTTTCCACCACCACCACCACCACCACTACTTTTATCTCCATCTCCACTCCATCCACCCAGCCTTTTTCTTGACCAGATCTGCCCTTTTCCTTCAATTTCCTTCTCTTTCTCTTCCCTCTATTTCCTTCAAGTTCTCCATCTACCCATCACTTGTTGCTGCCATCATGAGCTTTGCCATGACTGGGCGAGCTCTCACTCTCACCAACCACATCACCTCTCCACCTCTTCACTCCATCACCACAATCCAAATCCTATCTCACATAAACTCATCAAATTTTTAGCACAGATCTTCCTCCTCCTTTGTTATTGTTTTTGTTTGACAGGTTGGACCAATTTAGTTTTCAGATCGGCTCCATGCTCCACCACCTCTAAACAAACTTTCATCCGTTACTCGGTAATCACTCCCTCGGTTATCTCAACAGAGGGTGCCCAGATTACCTCGGTAATCACTCCCTCTTCGGTTACTCGGTTTCTATTAGGCGTTCTTAAGCCCTGCGTGTGTCACAACCGGTGGAGAAGGCGGTACGATCTGATGCTGCGGCGATGAATTGACGTCAAGCAACAACTTGATTACTGCGGCAGGAAGACTATGCGGCTGATGAAGATGTGGTGGCTGTTAGAAAGTTTAGGGTTTCTTTCTTTTACCTTTGGGCTTCTGACTTGTAATTTGGCCACACCCATTATGGGTTGTATTTTGTTTATGCTGGGCCTAAGTGCCTCTATTGCTGGGCCTATATGCCTCTTGTTGCTGGGGCCTATGTGCCTCTTGATGCTGGGGTCTTTTGTACCTCTTGTATTTGGATGTACCAGTTGGACCATCTAATACATATTTTTCATTGACAAAAAAAAAAAAAAAAAAAATTTGCCATATAGACCACCACTCCCAAAACAGTAAGAAGAGAATGATGAAACAAAACACAAGTAGGTGATGCAATCTTGAATTGGCAGAAAAGGGATGGCCCATAGAATCAGTTCATCACCAGCTTTCACAAAAAAACAACAGCAACCCCCACTAACAAGAACACAACGAGCAAGATAAGTCCAACAAGCATAAGAAACATAACTTGTAATCTTTTTTAATATTGTTTCCAAAAAGGAAAGCAATATTGGATCAATGCATGAGCCCAGCAATTGTGAGAGCACAAATATTCGCTCCCTGGACGATCCAATCCTAGAGCAGTCCCGGACAATGCATTCATGTTTTGGAATGGGTCAACCGAGTTGAACCCAAAGGCGCCTTCCGTTTAGAAATAGCACGTGAATGGGGTTCCTGGAGGGAGCCAAATCTGAGGAATTGCAATCACCAACATCCTGGAGAAACCCCACCAAACTTTCAAGTGAAGAGGCACGCAAGATGTATTTGTCTTCAGAGAAGTCAGAAGATGGTCATCAGAAATAGTGGGATATTCTTTCGAGAATTTTGATTTCAAAGCCTTTGAGCGAGCAACTTTCTTTAAAGTAACACGACCAGAAGGAAAAGAAAGACTTTGAGAGACAATTGGTACTTCCACCAAGCCCGAATTGAGATGAAAATGATCCGAAATAGTGGGAACAATAACCGGCAAAGGATAAGAAGAAGACTCCTCAACTGACTTGGGGAGAAGAGCATCTATAGAATGCAACTGATGCAATGGCAAAGTGCCAACCGTTTGTGTAGGTGGTGTAGAAAAACCACGTGACTGTTCATAAGGGCCTAAAATGGAGTGGGCCTGAGTGGCTAAATTGGAACCCAAAGCAGAAATACAAGGGGACTGAATAGAGGAAGCCCAAGAAAAATGATCATCACCAAGACCACTGTGTAAACTATGATTGTAACCGCCATCAACTCTTGGTAACCGCTCGCTGTGAACCACCACTGCCTCTGTTCCAGTGACCACAAGGCCATCGCCGACAACACCTCCACCATGATTAGCCACCAAACCAACAGAAGGCGATGGAGAATGGACAGAGCGATACCCTGGAAGCATTCTTGAAGTATTACGCAGCGAAGAACTATATGGAAATTCCAGCGGATTATTTGGATGTTCTTTACTCTTTGGACAACCACCAGTTGTATGAAAGAGGACACCACAGAAATAGCAGAATTCGGGTAAAAGTTTATATGAAAACTCCACCTCTAAATCTTTAATGTCTTCTTGAGGCACAGTAATCCTTTGGAATAGAGCCTGATTAACATCCAGACGAACTTGGATACGAAGAGTGCTCCCAATACAGTCAAAATCATTATCACGATCAACATCAATAAACTGACCGAGAGTGTCCCCAATACGTTTCGCCATAGACTCAGTCATACTTAGCCAAGGAAGTTTATGAACATGAACCCAGAAATTAACCTGAGTCAAGTGAATTGCAGATGAGGATGCTGCCGTTACCGGTGCCATCAGTATTAAGATATTATTGTATGACCATGGTTCCCCATCAAGAACTCGTTGCATATCACTCATTAAGGTAAAGCGAAGAAGGAAGAGATTGTTGTCAACCGCCTTCACTACCAATCCTTTAGCAAACTTCCATAATCTGGTCATTTGGCGCATGAAATCATCCCGTCTAAAAACTTCATCAGTAAGAACCTTGGTCACCAGAAGAAACTTGCTCTCCTTCCGCAGGGTTGTGTTATCGACACGAATTCCGGCATCTTCCCGTAAGGTTAAGGGATGAGAGTTTGAAGAAGGTCCTACAGACATTTGTTAGGTACTTGGAAAGAACAAATTGTGAGAAAACAAGATTAAGAACCTGAACAAAATTAGAGAAAGAGAGAACCGTAGTAAGAAAGAGAAAACGTGATAACCGTCCATGATCTGGGAACCAACGTACCCACGTACTGTGGGGATATGAAACCACAATGATTACAACAACAATCTCATTGGAACCTCGTTCCAACAAACTGTCTTACAAAACAAGAGTAAGGGGAACGAGAGAGAAACATACTTTCAAACATGCTATCCTAAGTCATTTACACTTGTTCTAGAATTTCTAAATTTTAATATTTAGTCGAAAAAGATTATATTTTTTATTGGTATGAAAAGATTATGTTTTTCATTTCAATTTTTATCAGTACAGTAAATAAGTCGGGTTTGGAACTCATTTGCACTATTTATTTTTTATTTCTTTGTTTTTCCCCTAAATAAGAGGTTCTTTCCATTTCTATACTTTAATATATTTAAAACTTTGTTTATTTATCACTCACTCGAGATCCTAAAATAATGGAAACTGCAGTAAATGAGGTGGAGTTGTAGATTTCAACATTAATTACGAACATTTTTTGGGGTTTTATTTTGGGTCCTTGACCCAAAGCCCCAAAATGAGGGAAAATTATCCTACTTACCCCAGCAAGAGATTTTTGTTCCCACCTACACAAATTAACAGAAAATGACCATTTTGCCCTCAAACTAATTAAAGAATTACAATGACGTCATCAACATCAACCCCTCTCTCTCTTTCTCCTCCCGATCTGAAACTCTCTCTCTCTCTCCAGCAGGATGCCCACGACGCCGGCTTTCTCTCTCTCCCCGTCGCCACCTGGCTCTACACCAACAGCGGAAGCAGCTTCCGGTCAATGTCGCTCACCTCTATCCGACATCTCCTGGCCCTAGCTCCACCATGCCTTCGCCTCTCCAGTCAAAGCCGAATCCCATTCCCAAGAATTCGTATAGCCAAGCCGGCGATGAGGATTGGGGAAAGAGTGTAGAAGAGGAAGTAGTTGAGGAGGAGAAAGACGAGCAGGCCCTTGCCACCGAACTCCGGCGGTGTCGACATTGGCTGGAGGTAGGCGAGAGCGGCGTGCTTGACGAGCGTTTCTTATGAATTTCATGCCACTACTCTGCTTCTACAACAAATCCCGGATTCTCGGGTCTGCAACCGGCGAAGGGAGAAAGAGGGAGAAGATATGGGTGCCCATATCATTTTCTAGGTGCACAGATCTTTTTTTTTTTTTTTTTTTTTTCTAAGTAATGGGACAGAAGGGAAAAAAAAAAGTTTTGAATGTCTATTGGGGGGCAATAGACGTTTTAAAATTTATATAATCTCTTCGTTTTTTTCTTTAATCAAAGTTTTATTTGTCTAATCATAGAAAGATTAATTCCTATTCCGGCTACCAAAAGTTCTATTAGGGGGCAACAGACGTCTATTGGGGGCAATACATGGTTGATAGACGACGTCTATTGGGGGGCAATAGACGTCAATTGCCACTTTCTTGGGGGGCAATAGACGTCAATTGCCACTTTATTGGGGGGCAATAGACCTCTATTGCCCCTCTATTGGAGGGCAATAGAGGTTTTCAGAAAAATCCGGTGTGACCGGAATTCGGCGGCCGGTGATCGGTGACCGAAATCCGTCAAAAGTTGGCCTGAATCAGGCGACAGGTGACCGGATTCAAGCGGCCGGTGACCGGATTCCGGTGGCCAGTGACGGGCTCCGGCGAAGTCTCCTATGGTTTCTCTCTCTTCCATTCTCTCTCTCTCTCTAAGTAACAAAGGGGTTAGGGGTAAAATGGTATTAAAAAAAATTTAAAAAAAAAAAAAATCTTAATGGGGTATTAGGGAAGACTCCCTTAGAGTGTATTGGGTAAGAGAGAATTAAAAAAACTTAATGGGGTTAGTGGGAAAAAAATCCCTATAAATGGGGTAAATGGACAAAAATCCTTTTATTTTTTAGTCGGTGTCACGAGTATCTTCAAAATACTTTAAACTTATATTTTAAACCACATAAAAACAAAGGAAGATGCCGCCACCAAACCAAGGCCGAATTTTGCAATCCCCTTCTCGTCCGGCGGCGTTCCGACGCCGCCTCATCAACGTCGTGATGCTGCCGGATGGGTGATGCTTGGTCTGTGGTCCTTTGATTTATGTGATGGCTTGATTTTGAGGTTTTGACAGTGGAGGTTGAGGTTTTATTTGCATTGAAGCAGGCTGTTTCTGGGTGCATCTTTTCAAGAATGGCGAGGCGGCAACGAACTAGGCTCGGGCCCGAGCAAGAGCGGCGGTTGGACGACTTGGAAGCGATGGATCCCCACATGTTTTGGGTTTGAATCTACCTGTTTAGCGGGACATTTCTTTCATCCTTTGGCTGGCAATGATGGTGTCTCTTGAAGCGGAATGGAGGCCCGCGGCGGCGGTTCGGTGCGGTAGGGCTGCAGCGGGTCGTGGCGGTAGGGCTACGGCGAGTCATGGTGGCTCGTGGGTATGCAGATTGCAGCCTATGAAATTGGAGTGAAACTGGGCCTTACTTGTTGGGCCTAGGGCTTAGCTGTTTTTGAGTCTTGGGCCTTTTATTTAGTTTAGTTTTTTCTTTTTCTATTAATTCCTTACTTTTCTAGGAACCTTGCTCGTTAATTTCTAGCGAGCGCGCTAATGAGTATTAGTTAATTACTTTGCTCATATGCCTATAAACTATGTAAAAGTTTGTCATAGTAATATGCTCGCTTTAGATAAGTGAACGTTAAGTTCGAATATAGTTAGTCTATCCTATGTACTACTGTGGTTTTCATTATGAATCCTTGTTTTTGCCCATTGTTTTGAGGCAGCGGGTGGGTATGTAATGACTTTCTTGACATGAGTTCTATCAATGAAAGTATCATGTGAATTTTTGAAAATCAAGTGTGGTTCACAAGCCAAACCCACCAAAATTGTTTTCTATAGGCCATAGTTTATATGAAAAAAGATAACTAAATAAATAAATATACGAAGAGCGTATAGTACTTTTGGCATTGGGGTGTCAAGGGGAATGTGGTGGTTTGTGAGCATGAACTACATTCATCTAGTTAGAGAAGGATATGTGCCTCGTTCACTAATGCATGTGATTCGATCCCTTTCATGTTGTTCTATTATCTGGTGTATTCTTCCTTAATATGGGCTAGGTACCTGGTTTAACTCTCATTTTCAAAAATTGGATTGACCATGAAATAAAACATGTGAAATAATATCTCTCTTCACCCCAATTCTAATATTGGAATTCGTTGATGATAATACATGTGAAATATTCTTCATATTTAGAATTCGAAAGAGGTTGGAACTCTAGCCTAGGTATGAAAGTAGAATTCGAAAAGTGTTGGAACTCTGGTCTTGGTATGATAGCATCCACCTGCGGAATATATAAGGGTTTAATTCTGATGGAAGAGAAAAACGTTAGAGAGGACCTGGAGGACACGATGTCGATTGAAGACCATCTCAAGGTGAAACCCTAATTTCTGCCCTTGCTTGCCTAGATAGTGTGTAGAAAACGAGGAATGTTGAATTCGATCTTTAATGTATATAGTAGGTCTTATGTATCTATAGTAGCTGTTCGCAAGAGATTATTTACAATCATATTAAACCAAAGTCCATGATCGAGTTATGTGAAAGTGCCCCAATCCCTTGTTTAATTGGTTTGTGTTCGTTTATTCTAGTCATCTTACTTTTTCTATGTTTCCATTGCTATATATTGCAGTTTGGTTCTTTAAGCTTGATGATACTGATCTGTTTTAGTAGGCATTAATTGTTTCATCTGTGTTTTGGGTGTGTAGTCTTCCTACAAGAGAAGAGAAACGTAGATTTTATGGAGGGCATTGGTAGAATTAAGAATTTCAAGAATTTCTGTTCTGCTTATGGGTTGCTATTCTATTTTTTTGGGGGCATTGGTCGAATTAAGAACTTCAAGAATTTCTGTTCTGCTTATGGATTGTATTCTAAATTGGTTTGTGGATTAATTCAGAATATAGTTGACAAAACAGACCAGTTGAACCTTCAAGAAGATGAGAAATTGCAGGCAGAACAAGAGCTACTAAACAAGAGAAACCGAAGTTTGTTGCCTCATTATTTCAAACCGACAGCTGAACAAGACAATGAAAAGCAAGTTCCTACCACTGAAGGTATACCATAAAACCAAATATACCATCTAGTTAGCTCCCAGGAAATTAGTTTATTAGCTCTCAACTTTTGGATATTGCATAGCCTTCTTTCTCTTACACGTTCCATTACAACCAAGAATTTTTGGCTGGACTAATTATAACTTTTAATGCTTTTGTTTTACGTACTGATGAGTTCATATTGATGTTAATCGTGTTATCTCTTCAGAACCAGAAGTTAGTTTGGGAACCAGAGAAAAGGAGAATGAGAACAAGAGTTCTGTATCAAAGTTAAGGTGAGAGTTATTAGATGTTAATTTGGATTTTGGTTTTATAAGATATATGCTCATAACCACGTGGTGTGGTGTGTTGGTCGAATGGCCTAGTCTGGAACCCCCAGGTCTAGCGTTCGAATCCCAGCTCCATCCCGTGGCCAGCAGATTTGAGGGACCCTTGGGTTCGTGCGTCTGCGGTGCAGTGGATTAGTCTGGCTTTGCCAGGCTTTCTCCGCAATGTCGGTGCAGGTGTCCTGGCGCTGGGATACCACTGCATGGGTGTGTGAGTTACTAACAACTAACCCGATCAAAAAAAAAAAAGATATATGCTCATATTGTGCTTTTTCCTTTGATGCATAGAATGATGGACTGATTTCTAGTTAATACAAATGTAGATCCCGACTAGCTCAGATTGAGCCTATTCGTTTTTATGGGAAGAACTACCATATCTGGGCGCAACAGATGAAACTTTACCTAAAGAAATTGAAGGTTGCATATGTACTCTGTGAGCCCTGCCCAACCATTATGCTTGGATTAGAAGCAAGTCCAGAGGAAATTGTTCAATCCATGGCTGCTAAACAGAAATGGATGAATGATGACACCAGGTGTGGTCGTACGATCTTGCATCATCTATCTGTTTGTTTATTTCATGCTTACTCACAGAAACAGAAGACTATGACTGCGAAAGAACTGTGGAAAGATCTAGAATTAAAATTTGGAACAGAAGCATCTATGATTACAACAGAGACATCTCTGGTTGAAAAGTACATCAAATTTCGGATCCTTCGGACAAAACCAATTGTGGAGCAAGTTAAAGAATTCAATAGTATCTTTGATTCTCTTTTCGCTTCTGGACTGGTGGTCGATGAGAAATTTCATGTCAATGTCCTCATCTCTAAGCTCCCCACTTCTTGGAAAAATGTTTTCAACCGGTTGATAGGCAAGGAGTATCTGAGTAGTCTTGCAATGGTGATGGATATTTTGAGGGTTGAAGAAGGGCGGCGCTTCATGAGGAAGAATTTGAAGTTACATTCATGATTCTTTTATGGGACATTTCCATATTTTCCCCATCGAAGGTGAACATGATCTACACAAGGTTGCTTTTTAAACTTAATTGTGTTATTACCAAAAAAAAAAAAAAAAAAAACTTAATTGTGTTAGCTAGAGGACCAGTTTTATGCCAGTAAATAATAATTTGACACCTTGATTTAGAAGTAGGAATTGCTAATCAAGACTGTAATTGTGAGTTCAGTTTATCATTGCAGTTATTGAGTTCTGGACCGTGTTTTAGCTGGATCAATGTACATAAGTTGTCTTGGCCAGGTTCTCTAGAATTGATTTATCCGGAACTTATTCTTCTATAATTCTAGCTTTGCACGAGATCTTGTATTTTCTTCTCCTCATCAAGAAGGGTCATCTAACTTATGCAGTGCTTTCATTATCACATTCAGCCTCTGCTTCACTCTTATGCAGTAGCATGAGGACCCAATTAATGCTTTGAATTTTTTTCATGCATTTGTCTGGGTAATGAAACTCACAAAGTACTCAATTCAAACCTAAAGAGCATTCATTTGCTTGTATAGTTGCTTGTTATTGTTGTTGATTTTTCCTTTGTTTTCTAAAGCACCGCTTTATTCAAATCTTCCATATATAAAATGATCAATGATGAACTATACTTTATGCTAGCTCTATCGATCTGATACTCAGAAGAAAGTAATAATAACGACTATTATAAAGAACTGTGGGAAGAACTAAAGTTTATCTATATGGATCGTTTTGAAGATCTGCCTACTGTGACGCTATTCGTAGGGTCTAGCAACTAGCTCCAGCAAGATACTTAAATAGTTAGAGATCCACCTTCAATTCTTGTCCAATCTTGTGTTCTTGATCAATTTCTACTAGTTCTTCTTCAGTCCACTGTTCAATTGTTTCTGTAGCTCGTTCAACCTGCGGTTTGAATTTGGATGATTTGAAATACTAAGACATCACACTGATTTACCTAAGAAAAATTCTACATTTTAAAAATAAGAAAATAAGAACACTAGCACCAGTATACAATTAATAATTACCTCCTTGATCCAGTTGGTTTTATAAAGGATGTACAAGAGGATGAGTGTCTGCAAAACTGTTCCAAATATCATACCAACCCAAATTCCCTACAGCCAGAATTTCGCGCTTCTTATAAGTTCCATAGTTACCAATGTTAGTTAATCAACTGTTTGTTCATGTTAGGTACATATATTTTTTACCTCAACTCTCATACTTGTTCGGTAACCAAGAAAAAACCCAGTAGGTAGCCCAACAATATAATAACAAAATAAGTTTATGTAAGCCACCAGAGCTTGCCACCCTCCTCCAACAGCAACACCTGCAAAAAGATTGTGTTGTTTTTCCTAGTTCAAGAGGTAACTTGTGTTGTAAGAAAGAACCGTACATCCATATATAATTCTACTTGATCTATGAGACTATGATCCTAGTTCATTGTCTGCTACAAATTTAGTGTTTTAATTTTAAAACACACTACATATATAGTGTTAAACTGTACGACTATTCGATCAGAGATATTTTTACCTGAAATAACGTGCTGAACACTATTAATCACCATTGTAATACTAAGGAGGAAAGCTATACGAGACACGGCTTGTTGCATCTCTTTGCTGTTGGTAAAGATGATGGCAAAATTGTCCTTTGCAGCCATAATAACCACCCCGAAAAGAATCCCAAGAAGGAGAGCCTCGGTGATGGCGACAATGACAGAGTATTCTGCAGCTCTAGGATGTGCTGATCCAAGCTCGTTGGAGACCCGAACGCTGCCAAGGTGGTAAATTGGAGAAGATCATCATGTACTCTAAGTAGCGTGAGATCAAGAAAATAAGAATCAGTAGCAAAGAGCAGAACTGCATTCCTCACCTTATCGCAACATTGATCCCAACAAACAGTATTGCTTCCCAGCCATTCACATTCATGCTGAAACAGACAAACACAAATCAATTCAAAAATCAACGTCATTCACTAGGTAAACAATTAACTACAGAAATTGCATAGTTATGACCCTTACCATATTGCAAGGGAGCCAACAGCAATAACAGCATTGTCAAGGTGGCCAGTGATAACTAGTATGGTCATGAAATACCAAATCTCTAGGCAAAGCATAATAGCTGAAGCTACAGAGAGTTTTGCAAAGGACCATAAGTCCTTGAAAGCTAACCATGACAATCCCTTCCAGCCATCTCTACACCAACCAACTATATAAACCACCTGAGCCAACGTCATTGCCCAGGATGAGATGTTAAATGCTGCAGCAGCGCTGCTCATTCCCCAACCGAAAACTTTGAGGAAGACACATAGGAGTCCTATGTGTAATACGAGAGTTGCAAAACCAAACAGTGACAGAAATGAAACTTTGCTCTGTGCCTGCAAGAACTTTTGGGTTGGGAAGTTGATGGCCATTGAAAACATTTGAGGGATGATTTGGATACATAATTTCCCGGCTACATCTGCGATGTTCTCGTCTTGGCCAAGAAGCTTTAGGACTGGTGCTGCGTAGATGTAAATTGGCAGTAAACAGGAGCACGCAATAGTCATTATAATCCATGAGCGTTGCAAGTAAATTCCTAGCAGACCTACTTGCCCTGCACCAAATGCCTGCCCACATAGTGTTTCTAGTGCACTTGCCATACCATACTGCAATTTCATACAACACATTAATTCATTGCTTTATCCATGGTCCTTAATTACAAGGTGTTTTGTAAGGATGTCACTGTTTCTGCCTCATGCATGCAATGTAATTCAATAATGGGAACCATTCATTTTTTCGATTTCTCTACGACTCTACAAGGACACTTTGCAAAGAAAAAGAAAAAAAAAAGTAGCCAATCAAACATAAATGTAGTGAGAAAAAGAAAAGGACATTTTTTTTATTCGGCTGGATTCTGGCAAGGATGAAACATAAATGTGGGACTCAAATGTGGATGGTTCCAATGTAGTGAGAAAGTCCTAGAAAATCCATAAACTGGAGGTTTTCTTTGGTACTCAATATGATGCATTTATAAAATTAAAATTTAAAAATATGTACTTGGATGAAACCAAATAGATAATCCTACTAAATTTCTGTAGAGGGTAATTTACCAGGAAGCCAAAAGAGAAATTTCCGATGACATTCAGAGAGATTGCAACAGCAGAGAGCTCCACGTCTCCGATATGTCCAACAAAGATGGCTGTGGAGGAGTTAATACCATAGTAGCACAACAAGTTAAAGGCAATGGGGCCTGCAATGGTCCAAAGCTTTACGGTCTCTGCAAAACATATGTCCTTGGCATCCTTAAAGCTTCTGGTTGGTGGATAATCTCCATCTCTAGACCCGAGAAATGTCGTAGGGGCATGGTGGAGATATGAAATACTTTCCATGGCGGAAACTCCATCAATCTTTCTGTCCAGGGTTTGTTTCCTATCAGGTGAAGTTCCAAGAGTGGATGAGCTAGTAATCTTCATGGCTGAAACTCTCTTGACAGTACTATTAAGCTCCTGGTTTATATGGGCTTTAGTTCTTGGTCAGCATCAGTATTAACATTGAAACTCTAATATGTTCGATATGTCTTCTCCAGCTGAAAGCATGAGTAAAAGAAAATGGTTTGATTGTGTTTGGCAGTTTAATTACTTCCTAGCTAATTGGATAAGTCTACTGTTTGGATGAGAAGAAGTGGGAAAACTGAAGGAAAATGGATTAATATGAGAAACTGAACGGTGAAAAAACCGTGCAAATTAATCACCCAAACAATCAACGTTAATAAAATTAAGCACAATAATGATATCTGTTAGAAATTTAGTGACTTGAAGTTAATTAAGGACAACTAATATACAGAAAAAGCTTCATGTACACGACGGCTAAAAACTGTCGTCCCATGTGAAATATTTCCGTGGTGTACTATCAAGCTGCCGTTTGATGAACTAATTCAGACGACATCAGAAGGTCAACAGATATAGTCTATATTCATTGTCTGATGGAATAGGCAGAATATATGACAAGCATGGGTGAAGATTTTTAGTGTTTGCAACTTTGCACCATTAGTACGATAATATTCTTGTTCTATTGTTAGATTGACGCAATATTTCTAGCAATTTAGCTGAGAAATGCTTCATCAAAGTGAGTAGCCAAAGAGGATGCAAAGGAGGAGGTTTTGGACATGAAAATGTGCCAGACAATGTGCTAGACAGTGACCATTTGTGGACAAATTGGGCTCCAAAGGATGGTGACAAAGAGGAGCATTGGATTTGTTACGTCTTGTACCTCAATTTACTTGTTTACCAGTCATTCAGACGGTAAACGAAAATTTAGTTTCATTTTAATTTTGTTTTGATACTTTTAGGGGCACTAAAAGTTGACTTTTTGTTTCGTTAGTTATTTGAGAAAATTTTCTTCACAGAAGTTGTAGAGGACGTCAAACCGAATTTGTGGACACATGACATGCTAAAATCTGAGTTCGTATGACTAAGATATGGTCGGTAGAAATTGAAGAATTTCGTTAGAGTTTCAGGGGTAAAATAGACATTTTCTAGCCATTATATATGTGTGTGTGTGTGTGTGTGCGTGTGTGTGTGTGTGGCGGCCGGGAACCCTCTTGTTTTGTCGGGCTGTAAGAGAAACCAGTTTTCCAGGTCGACCCGACCCGAATCAGAAACCCGCCGGGTTTCACCTCTGTCTGGACGTTCGAGGCAGTGGCGGAGCCAGACCTTTAAGTTTACTGGGGCACAAATGGATATATCAAAAAATACAAAATCTCTAAATAAAATTTCTATGTATTTTTTTATGATTAACTAAGCAAAAAATAGCACGAACAAGAAACAAACAACAACAGAAATACAAAAAGGGAAAAGTTACTTCAAGAAGGTGGAGTGATCCATTCATAATTTCAACAAACAACACACGACATACCAAAAAAAAGAAAAAAGCAATGCTGCCAAGGAAAATTGAACCCTTGACCTCTTTAGTAGCATAAAAATGCCCAATCATTGCACCAAACTACCAATTTGTGATTTTAGGTAACTAAAATTTATTTGTATGTTACTATGTTAAAAAGTCAGTGGGTCTTATGACCCACTGTGCCCCTATGTGGCTCCGCCTATGGTTCCAGGCTGCCGCACCAGCGCCATCTGAGGCGCCTCCTCCTCCTCTTTCGCTTTCTAGTTGTGGTCTACTTCAAATCGAGCTTGTTACGACGAATCGAAGCTTGGAGAATCCAAGGCCGACCCGTTTTCCTTCTCCGGCCAGTTCTCCGCCGTTCGGCTACCTCCAGACTCACCACCGGTCGGAAAATGACCGTCTCCTCCTCCTCTTTGGTTTCTTGGTGGTGGTTTGGACCTTGTGGGGTGGAGGAGGGAGAATCAAAGAGTTTTAGCCGACGATGTCGATTGTAGTGGCCGGAATCAATCTCTGATCTTTGGCCACTTGTGGGTCACACCACCACTTGGGCTTGGAAGCCCTTAGCCTTGCGAACTCATCGCCACCGGTCTCGCCTCCCAACTCTGTTGGAAGCCGCTGGAATATTTGAGCTAAAAGTTGTTGTGCATGTTGTAGTGAACGTTTGGATATAAGTCTTGCAGCCAAATTTGGTGGTCAGAATGACGGCGCGTGGGGCCCAGGAGCTGCTGCTGGTGGCGGCGCGTGCCCCCGCTTCTGGCTTTCCATTTTATTCCAGTGTGTAGAGCATGATGTTACGATCGTGTGGACATAGTTTGGTAGGAGTACTCGAACTTCAAGATTGATTGGAATTTCCAAAGTTTCAGAAATTCAGGTATGAATTTGTAACGATCGTTATAATTTACAATTTTCCATGAGTATGTTAGAAATATCGAGTTTATGAAAGCCTTGGATTTTGAGTCAATTCTGATTTGATTTCGGGTTTTCAAGAATTACGACGAGTCGTTTAATTAGGGCTTTTAAGTTTTATTTGATTTCGTAATTAATTAACTGTTAACCTATTTTGATGGGAGTGTGAATGTGAATGATGATTATAATTTACAATTTATTTTGATGTGCTCTCGTAAGTGATTTTGTGAATATTTGTTTAATATCTTGGAATTGTATTAAATTATAATTTATATTGATGTTGTGACACTAGAAGAGAGGGGATGTACTGGTGGTTATAGTTATTGTTGTAGAACCAGAAGAGAAGGGATGTACTATGGTGGGTTATTGTTGTGGCATTAGAAAAGATGGGATGTACTGGTGACCATTGTTGATGATGTGATTACTGTTCCGATAATTTGATTGTATATTATGATGTGTGTTACGATATTTATATGTATGTGTTGATGCAAAATTTCGTTTGCATCAGGTCAACAGGGTTCCGTTGAAATATGAGGTGGAAAGTAGTGGGGTAGGATCTTGGATGTGGGGTTTATCTTCTCTCCATGGGTTGACTGGTCGATTCAGCATATGACAGCAGATGTCTTGGAGGTCCAAGGTGAAACTGATCCTGATATTGAAGAAAGAAAAAGGTAACTCGAACAGGCACCAGCGTGGTGCCGACCTATCAGGCTCCGATGACCAAGTCAAAAAGTGAGAATGAGGAGAATTTCTTTGGTATAATGGAAAATGATCAAAAGATTCCAGAGAGCCTTGAATGAATGAAGAGTCCATCTTTTTATAGGGCTTGGAGGTGGTTGAGGTACACTGTTGAAGTATGGCCTTGGCCCCGAAAATAAGGGTGTCAGCTCCTTTTTGACATGCCACCAGCATGGGTTTGGCCGAGTGGGTGACAGATGTCACCATTTTGTGGTCTCTTCTAATCACATCGTCCTGAACCCACGTTCATGGCCATGCTGGTCATGAGATTGTGATACTTGTCCAGTTAGGTGAGATTTGCTCCTTGATTTGAGTAAATCAAGCCCTTGTGAGCAATCTCATGTAGAGGGAGGCTTTGACAGTCCGACTGAGCAGTGCTGGTCGATCATGACATTGTAGGCTTGGGTGATGACCGAGCTATAAGAGTGACCTTCCAGCTCTAAGACCCACGACATTCGAGTAATGAGGGTTGGAAGTCGAGGCTGAGATTATTTAGTTGTAATGTATGATTGAACATTTTTGTTCGACATTTATTATTTTGTTATCGTTGAAAAGTCAGAATCCCTCGTGGACATTTTGACTTTTCAACGCATCTTACGTGTACAAGGTTTGAAAAGTCATAGACATTACCCTGTCCAAATTCCGACACGAACAGTATGATTGAGATCTGATGGGCTGTGACCCCTGTTACATATGAGTGAGTGGGTGGTTGAGGTTATGAAGAGCAGGTAGGCTCCAGGGGTTGAGAATTGTGTTATATAATTAGAAGGGAAAAATTCACCAACGGTGTCTGGACACTTAGGGGACTTTCAGAATGATACCTGAACTTACAAAGTTATCAATGTGATACCTGGACTCATTTTTTCGTATCAACATCGTACCTATGACCAATTTCCGTAACGGCTCCGTGACGAAAATTGGCCGTAGGTATCACATTGATACGAAAAAATGAGTCCAGGTATCACATTGATAACTTTGTAAGTTCAAGTATCATTCTGAAAGTCCCTAAGTGTCCAGACACCGTTGGTGAATTTTTCCCAATTTTACACGTGCGATGCACGTGAGTCACTTAATGAAGACAAAATGACCGATTTACCCTCAAATTCTTTTTTTCTTTTCTGTTCTTTTTTTCTTTATTCTTCTTTCTTTCTTTCTTTCTTCTTCTTCTTTTCTGGTTTCTTCTTCCCCTAATTTGAATCATCAAGATTCAAATCATCTTGCTCGTCCGATTCCCACCGCCGATCGCTGATCAAACACCGCCGCTGCGTCTCAATCCACCTTCATGCACCACAGATGTTTCTGGTTCCTCCAACTTCAAATCCTATGGCAAATTGAAATTATGCATTGAGGCTTCACCGCTCACTCCGAGTTCATCCCCGCCACCGCCGCCAATGACTTGACCACCACCACTCTTGTTCTCTCCTCCGACCCCCTTTTATACACCATTGATCAGAAACTCAGACTCCGCCAGCCTTCCACTCTCAAATCACAGCTCCAATCCCACCCCTCCATCCTCTCCTTCGTTCCCGACATGCAACACCACCTCCACACCATCCTCACCTGCAACTTCATCGGTTTAGCCGAAAACTTCGGCCTCTAGCCCAACTTCGATCAGAGGCAATTTTAGGCAGACAAAGATTAACAACTTCGGCCTCCACACCATCCTCACCTGCAGAAAATTCGAGCTGTTCTTATTCACCAGCTTCGCCACTCCGTTGCTACCCACCATTGTGCCTCGCCGATTAGTAGACAAAGAACTCGGAGCCTCCACCATCGAGAAATTGAGGCTCACGTTCTGCGTGTCCTGCGCGGCGGATATCGGCCTCGTCGGAGAAAATGTTGTATAAACATAAATTTAGTTTGGGTTCCACGGTGGCAGCTAGTCAGGCTCGTTGATTGCGGCCTTGGCTTTCTTGATTAGCCAATCGACGACCTTGCTAGGCTGGTCGTATCCAAGCCGGTCCTGCATGTCGTAGAATTGAATGGCGGTGTGGGCGACGAGCCGGATGCTGCGGTCCCTGGGGCCTTTGGTGGTGCAAACCTTACTGTGGCGGTCCTTCCGGTCGGTGCCCCTTAGAATGTGGCATTGAGCCTCCACGATTTTGCTAGCGGTGGAGGAAGAAGCAGTCCTTATCCCCAAACCCAATCGAGAAGCAGCGGAGGACGACGTTGTTGTGCGGTGGTGGAGGTTGTTGTGGTCAAGTCATTGGCGACGGCGCGGGGATGAACTCGGAGTGAGTGGTGAAGCCTCAATGCACAATTTCAATTTGCTATAGGATTTGAAGTTGGGGGAACTAGAAACATCTGTGGTGCATGAAGGTGGATTGAGACGCAGCGGCGGTGTTTGATCGGCGATCGGCGGTAGGAATCGGACGAGCAAGATGATTTGAATCTTGATGATTCAAATCAGGGGAAGAAGAAACCAGAAAAGAAGAAGAAGAAAGAAACAAAGAAAGAATGAAGAATAAAGAAAAAAAGAAAAGAAAAGAAAGAAAGAATTTGAGGGTAAATCGGTCATTTTGTCTTTATTAAGTTACTCACGTGCATCGCACGTGCAAAATTTGGAAAAATTCACCAACGGTGTCTGGACACTTAGGGACTTTCAGAATGATACCTGAACTTACAAAGTTATCAATGTGATACCTGGACTCATTTTTTCATATCAATGTGATACATACGGCCAATTTCCGTCACGGAGCCGTTACGGAAATTGGTCATAGGTACGATGTTGATACGAAAAAATGAGTCCAGGTATCACATTGATAACTTTGTAAGTTCAGGTATCATTCTGAAAGTCCCCTAAGTGTCTAGACACCGTTGATGAATTTTTCCCTAATTAGAAGTGTTCAATTGTTTTTGCAGGGTTGGGTAGTCCATTTTTAAGGGAAGTTCTGCTGAATTTTAGGTAAAATTTCTCCTAAAGTGGGCCACACAGGACTACTCCGGATTTCGGGATAAAATCCGGGGCCGGTCCTATTAGGATTGAATTTAGAGGCAGAGATAAAGGATTGAGGTTCAATGTCATTAGGATTTAAGAGGCAATTGGGCTTGGTCAGAGAATCAAAAGGTATGAAATTTATGTGGATGGTAAGAGGGTTGCAAATGGAACCACAGTGGGGTGCAAGAGGCTTCACAGACTTGAAAGGGGAGTAATCCATGGCCAAATTGTCAGAATTAGAATTGAAGACTCAAAAGGGCTGCCTTTGATTCTTCCATTAGTCTTCATTTTGATCCCTATTGGCACCCAAGTGGGTAGCTACTTTGATATGAAAAGTTAGGGATAAACAAAAACAATAACAGTACTATGTTACTTCTTCATCTTTAAACTTATATTTATGCACTTTTTGGTGCCCATCCTCTTGTTCTCTCTGTTTGAAATGCCTTCTATTCTGTTCTTCAAGCGTAAATAATAAAAACTAAAAAGAGTATTTTCATGGAGATTTTTCTCCTTGCCCACCCTCCGCTGTTCTACTGTTTGAAATATATATCTTGTTGCATGTACTACCCATGAGAAAAAATTTAGCCCTGTTTGTCACTCAAAAGGTGACTACCAAGTTTCTCCTACAGTATAGTGAAAACTCTCCAGCAGACCATTAGAGAAAAAGTTTCACACTTGTTCTTATGTGGTCTGTTATGCCAATTAATCGCACTCAAGATGGTTAATTGGTGAAAATATCAATCATATCACTAAAGCGTCTTTAATCACATAATATTTTTCTATTGTTGCATCAATTTATCAAGTAAACTTTTATTATTACCGTCCGAAGATGATAAGGCACATGAGCACTACTAGGCAAAGGAGTATACATAGAAAGACAAGTAATGCCTGAAGCAGTTATGAAACATGGGATTTAAGGTCTCGCATGCCATAATCTTGGGGAGGCCTTCACATAGAGACCTCCATCAATTGGTAGGGAGATCATGGTCTTGTAAGTGACAATTTTTTCCTCATAAGCTAGCTTGAATATATAGCTGCTTAAAAGCACAGCAGAAATGATTTTCATTTGCGTATAGGCATGTTCCTTTCCTAGACAAATTCTTGGACCGGCCTGCGTGTAATCACATAATCTCATCAGAAATCACATTTTGTACGTACCTTCATTTCCTTTATGTTTTAACATAGTGTGCAACAGCTAGCTGTGAGTGTTACTGTTTTCAATATCTTTTCTTACACTGAAGGATGTGAATTTGTAAGGGCTTTCATCCTGGAAAATGCCATTTTTGTCGAGCCATCTCTCTGGCCGAAACTCTTCTGCATCATCTCCCCATAGAGATTTCATCCTTCCCATTGCATAATGTTGATATACCACCACGTCTCCCTTTTTGACACTAAATCCATCTGGCCAGGTATCATCAGAAAAACACACCCTTGCATTCTATGAATGGCAGCATCATACAAACAAACTTGTAAGAAGTAGAATACGTGATTCAAATCCAGAAATGTGAGGAATTGTAACCTTACTGTCCTTAAAAGTATCAATTGATGGATATTATATTTACTTACCATTGGAATTGGAGGATAGAGTCTGATTGTTTCACTCAAAGCGGCATGGAGATATTGCATATTGTTAAGGGCTTCTTGATCAAGGCTTGCTGCAAGCTCATCAACACTTGGATTATCTTTCAAATTTATTACTTCTCTAACTTCCTGTGCAATCTTTTCTTGTATGTGAAGATGCTTGCACATCATATAAACAAACCATGAAAGAGAGCTAGCTGTCGTGTCTTGTCCGGCGGCAGTAACACAGAGGACCATGTCTCTCAAGTACTTTGGATCACTATCTTTCATTTCCAAACTCCTTGAAACCAAGTCTCTTTTCTTCAGCTGCCACTAATCCTCATTACATTAGTAATGATAAAATACCAAGTTAATTCACTCTAGCTATAAGCAATAACAAACAGATGACATGGAAAGTAACTCACATATATGTTATCATCTTCTGGACTCTGGATAGTTTCAATCTTGCTATTGATTAACTTATACAAAAATCGATCGATCTCTTTGATGTTTTTCTTTAGCTCTGCTTCCTTACCGATGTTTAAGAAGCGTTTGATCTTCCAGAAAATATCAATCAACCGATACAAGGTAGCTTCTTTCCCCGATTCAAAAGCATGGGAAAACCGGTTACCTTCTTCATCTTTTCCACTCATGCTGTCTAGTTCGATACCAAGTAGAATCTTGATGATTGAATCTAACGTTGATTTCATAAACAAATCCTTCCAAAAAAACAAGATTTATGTAATTTCAAATAGATATAACAACTTAAGACCAAAAACCAAAACAAATATAACAATTGAACCTTCCGTACATGCATGTTTCACAAACAAGTTTTTTTTCATATATCATTAACTACTTATGGATTATCAGTTAAGTGAATAACTTTTATTTAATGCCAACTCAGTTGTCACATAAGGTGGTTTCTAGCTGCTGATAGAAAGAAATGGTGAAATTGCTCATATCTTACATTTAATAACAAAAACTCTACATTAAAATTGTTGTGGTTCAGGTGGTGAAGGCAATGGGCTATTTCCTCTCACCTACATGCAATGGCTTATGTTTAACACTGAAGTCCTCAATGGGCATGTATGTCTTAATAACAATGCAATGTGATTGGTGAAACACTGAAACGTTATAGACATACTTGGATCTCTATTGCTTGGTTGCTGCTGGTTGCAGCTGCATGAATTATGCCAGCAAGTTTAATTGCATTGGTTTTGAAAACTGCACGACTGAAGTCTCTCAATACTTTTGTTGAGAATTCAGCGCTCAACAACTTCCTCTGATGTAGCCATTTTTGCCCATCCACTGAGAAGATCCCATCGCCTAGTCCATCTGACAAAATGTTGTTCATATACGACCCCTGCAGCATGTTGGAACTATAACTTAAATGGCATGTACGTATAAATTTAATTTCTATATATTTAAGCAGTACACATCATACCTTGCCATAATTAGCGAAGTTTGTTTTGAGCACATATTCAACATTTGCAGGATCTACTGTGTAAACCGCCCCTTTGAACAAGTCGAGCATCCTGTAAGTGTAATACTTGCCTGCAAGCTCAGTCATGTAATGGTGTAGCCTAGGGAAGTTGATAAGTTGGTGCACGACAGTTCCGGCAACAGGATGGTATCTCTTGTTCTTGTCACTCAATCTTTGGGCATGGTGTCTAACCACAACTACAGCTAAAACTAACGCTAAACTCAATGCTACTGCCACGGAAGCAAAATCCATGATAGTGTTGATGAAGATTATAGTAGCAGAGGAAGATAGCTTTTCTGTTTGTGCGGATCAACTCCTTATATATAGGCTTGGGACTCAGCAATTAATGAACAATAATGAAGTGAACAAGGCTAGCTCCACTTCATTTAAGTATATGGGGAGTACTGACGAATAATGACATCGAACATGTTGGTGTGATTGGAAAGAAATGACATGGCTGGCCAAATCTCCATCACACATTTCTTATCACAAAAGTTTTTCTAAATTGCAGTGACTAATCAGTGAAGCTAGCTTATGAGTTTCTGTCTAGACCAACAGTTCACTACTCATGATTAACATTTCCCCCTCTCTTTCATGTTTTGTCGACATTTTTCATATGCCTATGCTCTGCTTAGCCGATAACTCAACTCGTGCTCTGGAACAAACGGACAGTGAAATGAACAAATGATTGTTGGTCCAATAGCCCGTTCCAGATACAAACATATTTTGTGTTATTTATTTATTTATTCTTGGTACTTGATAAAATTTCAGTAAACCATGCATGCTATTTGTTCTTTAGTATATGACTAGGCTAGGAATACCCAGAACAAATAGTATATTCTAAAGAACAAATAGCATGCATGGTTTACTGAAATTTTGTCAAGTACAAAGAATAAATAAATAAGGGTAAAATTCACAAATGGTACCTGATCGAACAATCACGAAATGCAATTTTTGGTACCCACAAATTTTTAGAGAATCTCGTGATACCTCGACTATTCCTCTGTTACCCCATTTGGTACTTTCGTCTAATTCCTCGTTAAATTAGTTGATGTGGCACATATTTGCAGGGATAAAATAGTCAGCACAGTCAGCCTAGTCATCTTATTCATCCATGTTAGTATCTCCAACATACTACTATCCCTTCCCCTAAAAATATCCCAAATTTCCCTCCAAAACCTTCAGATTTTTCCTCCAAATCTTGAACCTAGGCTTAATTAAGCCTAAATACATGAATGATTAATAATATGTTTTCTTCTAACGTTGATTCATTGTATTATGCTTACAAGTATTTTGAATATGATATATGAATTAATGCAGTAAATCTTAAACTTGTCAACTTCATCGAAACATCAAAATATTCATTACAATAATTAAACTCTGAATAATCTTTATAATATAGAATAACTAAAACAAACAAAAGGTCACACATTGACCATAATCTAGGAACAAAAGGTCACAGATTGACCATGATATCATTAACAAAAGGTCACGCATTGACCATTTAAATGTTTGAATACTAAGTTAAAAATAAACACAAATGTCAAGTTATGTTTTGACCCCAATTCCTCTGGCTTTCCTTGCAAGTTCAATATGGCAGGTTCTTTTGCAAGTTAAACGAAAGAATTCTCTGGAGCTAAGATGGCTTAGTTAAAAAAAAAGGGTCTGGGACATAGTTTCAGACTTTCACTTTTTCCTCCTATCTTTTTAAATGTTGGGTGAAGACAAACACAACCATTCCCACCATCAGTTTCATCAAACAAACATAAATTAAACCACTATAGAGCCAACTAGAAACAAACAACAAAGACCCATTCCCACCAGATGCATTTAAATAGACCCAGAACAACAACAAACCAATTCCACCTGAATTATGTTTAGTCATCAATACACCCAACGAATCTTGTACAAATCAATAATTTCAACAAATAGAAAACATATATAAACCATCTTGGGACCACAAAGTGAATGAGAAAGTGACACCATCAGTTTCATCAAACAAACATAAATTAAACTACAATGGAGCCAAACTAGAAACAAACAACAAAGACCCATTCCCACCAGATGCATTTAAATAAACCCAGAACAACAACAAACCAATTCCACCCCAATTATGTTTAGTCATCAATACACCCAACGAATCTTGTACAAATCAATAATTTCAACAAATAGAAAACATATATAAACCATCTTGGGGCCACAAAGTGAATGAGAAAGTGATGCTCACAATGAAGTTCAAGGGTCCCATTAACCCTAAATTCATATCTCCAGTACTCGTCCTCCTCTATGACCATCTTAGCGAGCTTTTTCAGTAAGAAAGATAATCGGATCTCGCTTTGAATCTCTTTATGTCGATCAATCAGTAGAAGAAAGAATGCTCGATGGATATGAGATGAGAAAGGGAATTTCGAGTCAAAAGTTTTCTAAATTCTGAGTCAAATGTCGAGGAAAAAGAGATTTTAAGGGTGGTGTGGGCAAAAGACAATTTTGTCCATGCCCTGATGTCTACGTGTGTACCAAATATGTGCCACATTAGCTAATTTAACGAGGAATTGGACGGAAGTACCAACTGGGGTAACATAGGAATAGTCGAGGTACCACGAAATTCTCTAAAAATTTGTGGGTACCAAAAATTTCATTTCGTGATTGTTTGGGTATCATTTGTGGATTTTACCCAATAAATAAATAACACAAAACATGTCTGTATCTGGCACGGGCTATTGGACCAACAATCATTTGTTCATTTCACTAGGCTACACCATTACATGCTTATCAACTTCAACCATTTGATCGAACTCATGGAACACTAAAAGTATCAAATATATTCTTTCATGAATTTTCTTGGTTTTCGATTTTGAAAAATCATAAACACAAATCCGTAAAGATTTCTGTATTTCATCGGATTTCAAGTGTTGACTTTTCTGTTTTGTTTAGTCACTACGAGCTTGATTCCATCTTCCCTGTAACGCTGTTTGCTGAGAATTGCGCAACTGCCATTTTATTCGCATCTAAGGACTTTTGGCAACATCAACTGCAACTGATTTGCGGGTAATTTTTGTTCTGATGTTGACGCTGCATTTCTATCAATTCTGCATGTCATGATTGTGTCTGTTTTTCTTCGATTTAGGGTTTCTTTGTTGGGTTTTCTTTGGATTTACAGTTCGTCAAATTCGATTCGGGTTGAAAGATCGGGTTTTGGTGATGAGTTAAATTTTTGGGTTTCACGTAATCTGTTTTCTCAAGCTGATAGACAGGATCTTTTCTTTCTCTCTTTTCGTTCTTGGCTAAGGTTTGTGTTTCTGTTGTTGATAGAGTGAAAGAGAGGGAGAGAATTGCAGAGAATAGGTTCTGCATGTTCTCTGTGTGTGTGTGTTTGTGTTCTCTGATAAGTGAAATAATCAAGAAAAACGGAGAATGAAAGAATTTGTGGTTTTACATATATACATTTATCTGCAATGGGCAGCTTGTCTTCTCTTTGTGAAATTGCTCAAAAGGGTAAACTGTCACGCCCTGAATTTCAATCACAAGAAAGGGAACAAAATCAATCAAACACAAGGACTCTGGACGTGATGGTTCGGACATCAACCAAAACAGCTAAGAAAATTTTCTTTTAAACAAGGCAACTAGCTATGTCCCGAACCCACAATCTGAATACAGACCCGTTCTTTAGAATCACATATTACATTACACAGAGTTTGCGAATTAAATTGCGTTAACAACATAATAAGAAACCGCTCCTCAGAGCTTACTACACAGTGGAAGTCTTAACAACAGTAAAGCCACAAAATTAGCTTCCTACCCGATCAGCTGCTACAAAGTCTCAACTTCAGCCACGATTTCCCTGACCTGCAGGATCAACCCCTACACCATCGAATAGTGCACCGGGTTGCCACACAATAAACCCGGTAAGCTTATGAAAGCTTGTATGAGTAAACTCAAACCACAAAGCAGAAACACATTCTTAAGTCTACTCAACCTAAACAACAATAAGCACATAACTCAGAACTACAACCATCTGTTTCATAACCTTCCATAACATGCTTACATAGGTCAACTCGTGACTAAAACCACATGCTCATATTCTCAACCTAGAATCCAATTACACAAATTCCAGTCAAACAAAACCTCCTCAAGTAATGTTTGGAAATCTTTTGACACACAACTGCGAGTCACAAAGATCATACTCATTTCCTTCCCACCAGAAGCCTTTGTCATCAACATGACATCAAAGGTGAAAATAATGAATCACCCTCCTATGCTTACCACATAGCACAATCGTCACCACTATGGCCCTTAAGATTAATCAAACCATCAATCATAAAATCAAGAAGAAAACAAGGCAATCACAATTCAAAACAAGCGAAACAATTCATAGTAAACCCTGCGTATAGTTTAGTTCAGGAGGTTACATTAAGACAAGCAATTCAAGTCATAGTAATCATCATAACCCCACACTCTAACATCCGTAGGTAGCTCCAACCATCACAGCAGTCCTCTCGATCGTTGTTAACATAATAACAATTCAACTCCACTACAAAGCAGTCATCACACTGATCATCACACAAATTTCACCGGTCATCACACAGATAGCCATCATCCTACTGATCATCACACAGATTTCGCCGGTCATCACACATATAGCGATCATCCAACTGATCATCACATAGATTTCGCCGGTCATCACACAGATAACGATCATCCAACTGATCATCACACAGATTTTGCCGGTTCATTACACAGATATTCCTACACAAGCATGACAATCATCACAAAGATTCATCACACTGATGTCATTGATTCATTACACAAATATTCCTACACCAGCTACCATATCTTAAATCTCAATTAAGACGGTCATACTAGACTTATGGTATCTCAACACATGAAATTCTACAATCACAACTCAATACACAATTTCACCATTCTCGAGCAATAATGAACTCATTTCAATTATTGTTCTCATCACAATGAAGCCACCAATACATATATATTTCACGTAAACACACACACACACACACACACACACACACACACACGTAGTCATCCACTCAGGAATGCCACTAATACCAACTATAGTCATAGTTAACCTAATAACTCCTAGACAATATGGCAATTATGCTCATAATGAATATCGTGAGATTTACTCACCTCTGAATCCCGCTGCGTCTTCACATGCTAACCAAGATAAGCACAATCGTCCCAATCCGCTCAACACAACTCTGTCAAGTACCTAAATACATATGGTCTCGATTCAGTGCACGAATCACAAAATCACGAAGTGATTAAAGTTTGAAACTCCCGTTTTGAACTAAAACCACAAAAGTGACGCCAATCGAGGCGAAACCACATCTGAGACCACCCAAAGTCTCCGGAATACTTCTACGATCGATATGTCAAAACCACAAGTCGATCGAACGCTCGAATCCTCACGGATCGAATAATCGAACGGTTAGAAACCGTAAAAATCATAACATACTCATTTGATCTCCAAAAATTATGTATTATATATCAAAACGCTCGTATCGACGAGTAGATGATATATAAAGCCAGAAACTGTCCCTTACATGGCCGGAATGCCGCCAAATCGCCTCCACAGGTGGTTGCACAACCACCGCCGGCCAAAACTTAAAACCACATCAATCCAACCGTCCAAAATGTCAAGAATACCAAGTAGAGCAACTTTAATACATGGGGTTCAAGCCAACTCATCCTAGATTGCCGCCTATCGCAATCCAAAGCCCAATACACTGTTCACCATGAGTTGACTTTGCTCCGGTGAAAATCGCTCAAAGCCACCACCACGGATCGACGGAGGAGGCTTCTTTGAGATCAACCAACTTGGTTTCAAGCCTTGCCGTCGCCTGAGTTGGAAATTCCGGTGGGATCCCGAAGCTCTAAGCTTTCTTGGCTTCGATCCGCCACCTGGGACGAGAATCGGAGCAAGCCGTCACCACAGGGAAGAAGGCGACGCTAGTCTGAATCGATTCGGGCAAGCGCTGTCGTCAGAGATCGCCGAAAAATTCGGGTCGGGTCAGGCGGGTACGGGTCGGGTCGGCCGGATTGCAGAGAGAGTTTGGATTTCTAGAATTTTTCGGAAACTAACCAAAAAAGGAAATTTGGAATTATGAAATAATTTCCTGAAAAATCCAATTTATACCAAATGGAAACTTTTTCTGACGACCATAACTTCCTCATACGAACTCCGATTTCCGCGTTCCTCATGTCCACGAACTCGTATCGACGTTCTCTACGACTTTTGTGAAGGAAGTTTTTGGAGAAACCCAACGTATAAAAAGTCAACCTTTGCGCCCCCCCTAAAACCATACTTTTCGAATAAAAATTCGTCCGAAACACTTCTGCCTCATCCACGAACCACGAAATCGTCCAACAACCACTAATTAAATTCTGAAAAATCCTCGGAAAATAATAATGAATTTCTGGGGTACTACATAAACTTTAGTAGAAAACTTGGCATGCATTGTTTTGAAAAGTAAACATTTCAAGGCTCACCTTGAATCATTTTCTGGACATGTTCATAGCTTTCGGTATCATTTTGATTAAGCTCATGTGCAATCATCTACTCCCCATCAAGGTCTTCTTCAAGACAAAAAAACCTTCACAATATCTATATATACCCACTGAATTTCCAACTCTTAAACCATAGATTATTATCCTCAGAGTCATAAATCAAAGAACCCATTAATTAATCGAGGCGGGATTATGTCTTGAGATTGATGAATTAGAAAAGGAAAGGAAAAAAAAAAAAAAAACAATAAAGTGAAGAGAAGTGGATGTTTAATTAATCAATCATTTGATTAATTAATTAAACTATTAGTTAGCCAATGCTTAGTTAATTGCAGCACGTGTTACCCTCCACCTTCTCATTCCATCAGTTTCCTTCTTCTTTCCTAGTCATGCACGTGGCAGCCAAGACCTTGCAGCACTACACACTAACACACACCAGATCACAGGCCCATTTTAGTCATTTTCCTACCTCACACACAACCTTTTTAAGTTTTTATCCTCTTCTCTTCGACCAAATTGGAGGAAGGGTCCGCCGGATGCATGCTGAAGGTTTCGCGTACGACACAGCGTAGGTAGTTAAGATGGGGTAGGTCTGATTCGTTGACCATTCTATGTTGATCCACGACTGAATCGAGCTCTTCTTGGATCTTACGGAGGATGCTTGATCACCTCGGCCATCGCCCATTCGTTGGTCACAGCAGAAGTGTCTGTGGCTGCAGCTATCATATCCTGAAACTCATAAATCCATAATTTAAGAAATTGGCAACTAAAATTATATACAAATTAGTATTTTTTTTTTTTTTTTTAATAAAGGGCTGGAGCGGCTGCCCTCAAGCCTTGATTAATGAAACTGTCGAATACAAAGGGGGGGGGACATTGAGCCTAAACCCCTGAATACAATAAGCATCTAGAGTATTTTCCGAAATAATATCAGAAATCTCTACAGGAGACTTGTATTCTAACAAGCACCAACTAGCAAAGAGTGCACAAATAGCTACTCCATTTGCTTTAACATAGCAGTGACACAGCGGAAAGATAACTCGATATGTAACCCGATTACAACATAGCATCATTACCAGATTTAGCACAGCTTTCCCCCTATGTTGCCGTTGGAGAATAGCTCCGGCGACACTTAGTTTCATCTTACCACTAGGAGGGTGCGACCATTTGGGAACTCGCGACCTAACTAGGGCAAACCAGGCACACAAAAGGTGCAGTCCGGGACTAAGCCCACGTCGCCCTAACACATATTGGTAGGGACTTATTTCTGGCTTCAAGCCAATTCTAATGAAAAGAAACAAATAACATAAATATAAACTAAAATAGTTTGGGCTCGAAGCAAAAGCCCAGGCCCATATAGTTCTTAGCTCAAACACATGTCGAGATCTGCAGCCACTGTACCAGTTGCTCCCATGGAATCCCGCCGCCAGCCTTCTGCCATACACACCCCTACCCCTGCCATCCACGACCTGAGCCGACCAACCCAGCTCTGAAACCGGGAAGAAGAAACCCAGCGCTTCACCATGATCTACACCCAGGCCAAACCAGCGGCGAGTCGCACCGAAAACCGCCTCCCACCCAATCCTACCGCTAGGATCGATCCCCACCAAGAAGAAGAACTCTAAGATCTCGCCATGAAGATCGCGACCGCCACTGCCAACCACTGAACCACCACAAGCCTTCCCATCCATCGCATCTGGATCCCAGCAAACCAACCCCATCTGATCTCCACATTGACTGCTAGGCATACTAGAGGACCAACGAACAGTCCTTACACCTTGAACAGCCCGTCCGACGCCGCCGCCATGAAGGCGTGCCGTCAGACAAGGCATGACGGCACAATGTAGAAGGCCAAGCGCGTTAGGGTATTTTTTTCTGTGACAACCTTAGTATGTTTTTGATTTTAATCAACAACAAAATAGTGAAGAAAAGTAGCTTATTCTGGAATTTTGTATACCACAATAGAATACGATAATGATACTCTAATTTTAATTTAATGTGCTCGATCGGTGAGATGTGGCATATTGGTTATTTAAAATAACTGGCACCGTGGATGTTACAAGTTTAAATTTCACTGATATTATGAGATATGCAGAGTGAGAATAAAAATTGAATATTGAATAACTCTTTTCTACACGCAATCCAAAATAAAAGTAGTACCCTCATTCTTAATAGACACGTACATCATCATCTCATTCACAGACTTTCTATAATAATTTTCCTATAAAGTTAAAAAAAAAAAATTAAAACTAGATCGAAATTATGCAAAGGTCTGCCTGTATTAGAGCTTTGATTTCCACATCCTCCATATGCTTTTTCCCATCCTCACCTGGCAAAGACAACAAAAATATCCACAAAGTCCATTTCTGCCCCATCTTCCTCTCCTCCAGTTGGCTTGCTCTTCTCCTCCCTTACCCTCCTATGCTCTTCAAGAATCTTGGTATGAAAATCATCTACCCTTTTCTCCACTTCCCTCATTTTCTTCTCACAACCGTAAGGATCCACCCACCTCCAAATTAATTGGCAAGTAATCTCCCAAATATATCAACCCCAACAGCCAAAATAACTCATGGGTTATGTGCATGAACTCCATGGCCTCTTGTGGACCTGCCGACCCGGCCCCAAAATATTGTTTACCAAGCAACATCCTAGTCACATTGTTCATAGACCACCCACCCAACACTTCCCTCAAGTTCACTGCCTTCCCCGTCTGGGCCATGGCCCAAACATCTTGTACGAGGTGTTGGGCTTCATCGGCTCGGTGTTTGGCAAAAGACTCTAGGCGTTTTGTTGTTAGCAAGTGTTCCATGCATATTCGCCTCATTCGCTTCCATATATTGTGGGCCCAATGGGGCAAGCGCAACGTCGCCACAACCATAGGCCAAATGCACCGCGGCCAAAGTTCGCGGCCGTGATGCAAAGACGTCATCTTGTCGAATAAGTATTTCACGTATGATGTCGGGGTCGTTGGTGGTGATGGCATCAATGCTCCCAAGTCGTAGGTAGACCAGCGGCCCATACTTGTCGCATAAAGATGCCATGTCTCTGTGGGGTAGAGGGCCCAAATGAATCCCAACACCGGCAATCTTGCCGGCCCGAGAGGAAAAACCTTCTCGGTTTTTGGCCCAAATCTCCGCTTCACCAATTGGTATATGATACTAGCAATTGTGGCTGCAATAATAAAAGACACAGGAGATGTAAATCCATCTATAAACTATACAAGGATGAATTATGGTCGATTGAATGATGGTCTTCGTGTTGGCCATGCAACCTTTTCTCCCCTTCCTCTAAAAACTAGGTTATGTAATCATGCCTCCAAGTGTTCAAGTTAAAAGTAGAAGCACAAGTGCCAAGAAGAGGAACCCCTCAAACCTCAATGAGGTGAAGAACTTGGTATTTATCTATTATGATCGATAGCAGCATCGAAATCGTGATGACTAATTACCAGCACTAGAGTTTTGCTATTAGCTAGGGGAGTGAAATTGGCTCCCTGTTATGCAAACCACACCTCTTTCTTCGTTTTTGCACGAGTGCTTTTATACATATAGCCATGTGCTTATCAAAAGAAAGAGGGAGCTGGCCCGTATATATGCTTTTCTAAAAAGGGGTCAATTTAGCTTCCCAATTAAATTAAATTAACAAATATATATGTTCAAATCGTTGTGTAGTGATGAAACTTGGCATAATCTCAAGCTGCAGGCATGAGAGGAAGATGGAGACACACCTAGAAGCAATAGAAATTAATGAGTGGCATGGGAGAGAACGCTGATAGAATGTAGAAGATGATGAGAACTTTTACTTTTTTTGGTAAATTTCCAATAAAAGGTATTTAATTAGTGGTATTTAAAACTCAATTTGACACGTCACCATCTAATATATGCTTGCATTCTACACAGTAAAAACTGCTCACTCTGTCAAGCATGACCACTAGATCAATCAACGTTAAAAATTACTCACATGGAAGTTGCAAACTTTTGATTCATTCTATAGCAATTTCAAATAATGGTATTTGGAAATCAATTCAAACATCACCGCCAACTACATTTTTTTGAGGAAGGGATAGTATGGCTGCCCTCAAGCCATAACCATTAATGAAATTGCAGAATACATGTGGGAAGAGGGGGGGGGGGAGACATTTTGCCTGAACCCTAAATTATAATAAGGCTTAAGAGAACTTCCTGAGATAATAACAGGAGTCTCGACTAAAAACATGTATTCTAACAAGCACCAATTAGCAAAGAGTGCTCTACTAGCTACTCTATTCGCTTTACAATTGTGGTGACATACCGGAAAGATATTGCTCACGCAGAGCCATAAGTCACGCAGAGCCATAAGTTGTTGTTACTATCAGCTTTCCCACTATGTTGCCACCGAAAAATAAATCCGGTGACACTCAGTTTCATCATGCCACTTGGAGAAGGGGGGGGGGGGGACATTTTGCCTGAACCCTAAATTATAATAAGTCTTAAGAGAACTTCCTGAGATAATAACAGGAGTCTCGACTAAAAACATGTACTCTAACAAGCACCAATTAGCAAAGAGTGCTCTACTAGCTACTCTATTCGCGTTACAATTGTGGTGACATATCGGAAAGATATTGCTCATGCAGAGCCAGAAGTTGCTGTTACTATCAGCTTTCCCACTATGTTGCCACCGAAAAATAAATCCGGTGACACTCAGTTTCATCATGCCACTAGGAGGGGGGGGGGACATTTTGCCTTAACCCCAAATTATAATAAGCCTTAAGAGAACTTCCCGAGATAATAACAGGAGTCTCGACTAGAAACATGTACTCTAATAAGCACCAATTAGCGAAGAGTGCTCTACTAGCTACTCTATTCGCTTTACAATTGTGGTGACATATCAGAAAGATATTGTTCACGCAGAGCCATAAGTTGCTATTACTATCAGCTTTCCCATTATGTTGCCACCGAAAAATAAATTCGGTGACACTCAGTTTCATCCTGCCACTAGGACGCTGCAACCTCTTAACAATGCAAAGAACTCGCAACCTACCTAGAGCAGATAGGGCTATACATGTATAGACCGGGACCAAGCCCACCTAACTTTACCAAGAATCGGTAAAGATTTATTGAAGGCATAAAGCCAATAATAACTAAATCAAAGCAATGAATTAGAACACATCAAATTAAATCAACCTAGCAAAGGCCTAAAGACATGGCCCAGGACCAGGCCCACCCATAGGGTTACCAGTACCACAAGCCTGTGATGATCCAAGCCCACGACTCCCACCTGATTTGCGCCACCACCCCCACAACGACACCGTCAACCTGCCGGCGACAAGCCACCACTGTTGCACAAGACCAATCAACCAAATAGACCAGACCATATCTAAGTCTAAATCGATCCCGTAGAGAGACCGTCGACCAATCTGATGCTCTTATCCCAATCCTAGATGCATGCGCACCCAAACTCAACCTTATTAGCTGTCGTCCTCCCAGGCCCACGACAAACCCGTACGTGCTACCACTGCTCGATCTCCAATTTCGCAGCATCTCACACCTCCGTCTGCGATTTCTGGACCGCCACACAGACGAGGTTAAAGACGATCTGGGGAAAACAAATCCTCTAATATACCAACCCATCCTAGATCTCGTCCACACCAATTGGCCTTGCTGTTGATCTTGTCGAACCCACAAGCCTGTCCGACGACAACGCCCAGAAGGCGTGTTGCCGGACGGAGCATGAACGGTAGAAGTTTGGTCACTAGACGCGTGAGGCCCATTCTGCTAGACTAGGATTTTTTGGCATTCTTTTGCATGCGTTCACCACCAACTACATTCATGTACGCATTCTCCGCAATAAAGTTTGGTCACTTTGTCAGACCTTTCCACTAATTTTAATCGACTTTAAAAATTGCTCACATGAAAGATTCAAATTTTTGATCCGTTTTGTAAAAATTTAATTAATGGTATTTAATTAGTGGTAGTTGAAACTTAATTCAAGACATCACAACCTAATACATGCCTGCATGCTCTGCTCTAACATCTAGTCGCCCTATTAGACTTGTCCACTAGTTTAATCAACGTTAAAAATTGCTCATGCAAAGTTGCAAACTTTTTTATTTCTTTAGTGAAAATCCAATTAATGATATTTAATTATTGGTGTTTGAAACTCAAATTGAATAAATACAATCTAATGCATGTACTTATTCATTCCACGCACTAAAGCTGCTCCAAATCTTCAGTCCTCATTCTTCTGTCTCCTTTCCCGGCTCCCACTAAAACCTAGTTCACATGGAAATTGCAACTTTTGATTCGCTAACCAATTAATGGTAATTAAAACTCAAATTAAAACTTATGTCTATACATATATTTGTTATTTGTTGATTGATTATAATTAAAGTTGCAGATATTAATACTCTAATAATATATTAGGATCGGTCCACTAATTCAATTAACTTTCAAAACGACTCATGCTCATTTTAGATAGCATTTTCTTAACATGAAAATTGAAACTTTGATTCTATTTTATAGAACCAATTAGATCGAATTCAATTGGAGCAATTCAATCAAATAGATTTACAACTTTGAAGGCTTAGGGATTGAGTGATAATTTTCCTGCATAAAATTAATTCAAGCATATATAAACAAATATCTGTTTTAGAGAAACGGTAATTGAGAGAGAATTGCTATGTATTTTCATTGATAATAGGGACCTCTTTATATAGAGGATTACAATGCATAGAATCCGAATCATACAAGGAAAGGTAATCATACATTGAATAGGAATCTCTAAGATTCTTCTAGTTAAACCTTATTACCACTAGGTCAAGTAACCTAGAGTTTGGGCCAGACACATATTCTAGATTTACTTGAACACTCCCCCTTGTGTCGCCCAAACGTGGTGCTTCTCTCGTTGCCTCATTAAAAACCTTGCCGAGTAACAAAAACCCTGTGGGACAAAAATAACCTCGGTCGAAGGGGAAAAAGAGCACAACACACCCTTCACGTTTCAAGACCATACATGTAGACACTTCCCCTTGATGTCTGCATCTCCCCCTGATGACAACGGTCATGGGAGTTCGGATAACTTCCGCAAACGATGCTATCAACATGTTTCTCGAAAGTGGAATTTAGGTAATGACTTAGTGAGCAAGCCTGCCACACTGTCCTCAGATTGAACCTAGTTCACTTTGATCTTAAGGAGAGTCTGTTGTTGCTGATTATGCTTGGTGTTGTCACTTTTGATGTTGCATTGCTTCACTTATTCAAAATAAGCAGCATTATCCTAAATGCTCATAGGCTCATCTGTGGTAGACTTCAAACCACAATTGTTCGAACATGCGTAATTATGGATCCAATCCATATACATTCACGAACCACTTCATGAAGAGCAATGATCTCTGCAATGTTCGAAAATATAGCGATTAGGGTCTATTCTGTAGACCTCCAAGATATCACGGTCTTTACCCATGGTGAACACTTAACCAGTTTGGGAAGACTTTTGTGTGGGTCAGAGAGATACCCAACATCAGCAAAACCTTCCAAAACACATGTTGTTTTGGGATGGGGATAGTGGACGCAGGCCAGTGTTGGCGGCGTTCCTGGTGTGTGATGGGTCTGAATCCATCATCTCTTTATAGGGATAGAACAAGCTCATATCAATCGTACATCTCAAGTACTGAAAGATATCTTTTTCCACCAATCCAATGGCATCGCGTTGGCACATAGCTATATCTAGCTAACAAGTTTACTGCAAATGAGATGTCAGGTCTTGTGCATTGAGCTAAGTACAATAATGCGCCTATTGTACTCAAGTAAGGCACTTCTGCCCCTAGCACATCTTCGTCATCATCCTTCAGACGAAGAGGATCATTTTCAAGATCAAGACTACGGACGATCATGGGGGTGCTTGAAGGTTTGACCTTGTCAAAATTCCTAAGCATCTATCAACACGATGCTCAAGTTCCAAACCGAGACATAATCGTGTTCTCCCAAAATCCTTCATCTCAAACTCGGATTTCAAGTGTTCAGCGGTTTCCCTTAACTCTTTAAGGGCTTCTAATGAAGATCATGTCCAACATGAACCGCGATAGAATCCGAAACTTGTTATAGAAACGCGCGGGCATATCCCTTCCCAATCAAGTAGTCACTTTAGTAAGCGTTTCAACCTTATTGGAAAAGCGCTCCGTGGTCTAGAGCCACTTAACTTGAAGTCCACCACAAACCTTCATGTATATTCCGTATCTAGATCCCCATAGAGATACGTGTTGACCACATTTGTAAGCTGCATGTTTAGTTATTTGGAAACTACCAAACTGACAAGGTAGTGGAGTGCAATGACATCCATTACGAGAGAATATGTCTCATCGTAGTCGATTCCAGGGCGTTTTGTGAGAAGCCTTGTGCCATAAGGCGAGATTACCATCTCTTTTTCTCATCACGCTTTCTAACGAAGACCCATTAGTCAATAGGTTTTATGTCAGGAGGTGTTGGCATCACTGGCTCGAGAACCTTCCTCTTCATTAGAGAATCCAACTTAACCTGGATCGCATCTTTCTATTTAGGCCAAATTTCTCTACGTTGGCATTCATTCATCAACGGAGCGTGCTTCGATATCATCAGACTCAACAAACTCATGCGCAACGAAATGCACGACTACATTATCAATTATGATGGAGTTTCTATCCCACGTCTCATGTACACTAGTGTAATTTTCAAAGAGCTCTATATTCTCAGGAATAGGTTCTGACGTTGAGGCGTCCCCCAACGATAACCATAACCCGGAAGATTCTCATGAGACAGATTTTGAGTCTTGATGATCAAAGGATTGGAATGTGCCAAAGTATCCTTCGAACTCACGGGCCTCCCACGCATCCTAGCTGGGGCCATGGCCTATAACGCCAGAGTGCCACTCTCTTTGGCGTTGGCGCCATGCCTACCTCCGTGTAGGGTGGCGGTACATCCTCTTGTAGGGACGTCCATCCTTGCAGGCATGTTTGCAGCATATTTGTGTGATCTCGTCACTTTAACAGGGATCGAGATGAGACATAGTGGGGACAGGCCACGACATCCTGTCGTTCCTGCTGAACATCAGTGTTCTTATCTCCCCCTAACGACGGGAAGACTGTCTCATCAAAGTGACATCCGCAAATCTAACGGTAAGGAGATCGCCTTGCAAGGGCATTAAGTGACGGACGATTGTTGGAGTCTCAAATCCAACTGAGTTGCCCATTCGTCTGTACGGACCCATCATAGGGCACTGTGGCGGCGCAATTGGCACATAAATGGCACACTCAAAAGATGCGTATGTACGATACTTGTACCCAGTCACTAGCTCTAATGCAGAGGTAGATTGAGTGGCAGTGGGTCGTAGACGAATTAGCATAGCTGCATGCGATATTGCATCACCCCAAGCGGATATAAGGAGATTGGTGCACATTACCAATGTCCGGACTACCATCGTAGTCGTTTTCGCGAGACCATTTGGGTGTGTACATGAGAATATGATGTCCAACACCAGTCCCATTGCAATATCCATTGAAAGTTTTCGATGTAAACTCTCTAGTATCGTCAAGTCCAATTGACGGAATAGGATGATTCGGGGAGTGAGCCTGTTGTCATATGATATGTGCTAGGAGTGTAGCATAAGCAACATTACAAGTGGACAATGGCACAACACGTGACCAGTGTGTTTGCGTGTCAACCAATTTCATGAAATATTTAAGCGTCCGCAACTTGGTTGAATCAGTCCACAGAATCCCCATGGATTCTATGTAAGAACAGAATGAGTATTTTCATATCCTTTGCATAGGACGGTCTCAGTCCAAACTTCCCTAAGGAACAGGCTTTGTAAAACGAGCGAGAGGCATTAGAAACAACCAATGAGGATTTTGGTTGGGCCTAAGCGTCTGAAACGCTATTTGAAGCAAAGTTGGTGATTGCAACATCACCTGAGGCGTCATCACCATGATGTACGCTATCCATGGCGTCATAGATAGGGACTGTGTCAGCCTTAGGCTGGTGGTGGACGGCGGTGGCGCTAGAGGCAGCGGCGGCAGTCACACTTAGTCCAAGAATCAACCTTTGATTCATGCTTCATTTCGCTCGAGAGAATGGATGTCCGTGTGAAGTCTTTTGTAGACGGATCATCATATCATGACTAGGATGATCTATCCTGTCATGACAAAGCCAATATGTGTCTAAATCCAAGAGATTTTCTCTCATAACTTGATTGGATTTAATAGCTCAAATAGTGACATAGAGTCTACTAGAGAGACACATAAACTTATCTAAGATGTGCCTTTGTTCGCAATCATTAGAGGTATTGCAAAGGAACTCATTTCCGTTCTCTACATGCGTTTTCGCATGGAATTCGTTGACTATTCATAGGGTACGATTTGCCCTAAGAGCGTAGAGAGTTTCTGTGACAATAATCAAGGTGCCATTTGGCAAGTGGAACTTGGGCTATTCCATGTCCTTGAATTAATACTGATGGCCCAGCCATCATAGTCACAAAATAATATGCTCAGAATCAAAATGGAGTCATAATGAAAAGAACTCAAAATTTTATTCATAAGCCAACAGAGTACATCATTGTCTCTTAACCATTAGGAGAATCTAATCCAAATGCTAGCTAATGCAAATTACCTATTGCATCTCTTGGAAAAATAAAGACTTAAACAGAATTGGCGATCTATTGATCCCAGCCAGATTTGTAGTCTTCAATCCTTCACTCTAGATCATCTTCTTGATCTTCTTGTTCCACATAGTGAGCTTCTCTTGCTTCACAATATGCTTTGTAGGCGGTGACAATTTCTTCATGAGCTCTACAAATGTGTGCCCAATGATCGGATACTCCACATAGAGAACATACATCTCTTTGCTCAGACTCCATTGATTGAGACGCCTTGAAAGCGTCATTTAGATGGCTCTTAATGTTGGTGGCGCCACCAACATGGCCAGAGGCGTTGCCTCCCTCTCTCTTTCCACGTTGACCTCTTCGGTTCCGTGTTCGCCTATTTTGGCGGTTACCTTCCCAAGTAGAGCGATTATATGGACCAGAACGTCCAGAAGTATCCCTAAGATTAGGGTTTCGCTCTTGGCGCCATCTCTTAGGGGCGCGACTATAATTGGATTCCGGAATATGCTCTGTTTCCATGGATCTTGAATTATAGTTCTTCACAAGGATGTGGTCATGGTTTTCAGCGACATTCATGGCTCCAATAAGCTCATGAAACCTTGTGATCCGTTCTACAGTAACATCGATTCGATAGTTCTTAGCAACTATCAATGCAGAGACGGGGAAGGTAGAGAGAGTCTTCTCAATCAACATCGCATCTGTGATCTCTTTACCACAGAATTCCATTAAGGATTTAATGCGAAGTGCTTTCGAGTTGTAGTCAAGAACTGACTTGAAATCACAGAAGCGGAGGCTATGCCATCTCACTTCTAGGTCAGGAAGCAGGGAGTCACGGACGTTGCCAAATCTTTCTTCGAGTGAGACCCACAGCCTTCTGGGGTCTTCTTCATTCATACACTCGTACTGGAGCGAATCATCCATATGACGAGTCATTAGGATGATGGCTTTCACCTTATTTGCATCTAAGGCTGCTCTATTTGCTTCCAAAGCTTGAGCTTGCTCAACAGTTAGCACGTCCTGGCTAGGCTCGAGAATCGTATCCAGGATTCCATCGGCCTTGAGATGCTGGCGGACATCACGAACCCACCTGTGATATCCAGAGCCAGTTGTTCCCAATGGAGCAAAATCCAATTTGTTCAGGTTACTCATCCTGAAAGAGAACAAGAAATTAGGGTTAGTTTCGGAGCGAAAAGACTACCACGAAAACATATAAAATTTCTGAGCGTAGTTGCTTCCAAGAAATTAGGGATTTCTGAGCGTAGTCGCTTCCATGAAAATCTGATTCCAAAAGATATTGGATTAGATCAAAACAACGATGTATGTGGTCGATCGTTTTCTTCCCAACAAACTCTAAGTTTGGAGGACTCTACAAGCTCCAAGCTTGGAGTGAGCATGAACCCCCATAGTTCGGCTTTTTGGTCTCCCCTATGAAGAAGAAAGGGGGGTAGAAGAAGGGAGGTTGCAAGTCCCTGAGAAAAAGAAGAGAAAAAGAGGAAAAACTCAAAAACGGGAACCTATAGTAAAACATATCTCTTAGGATTGCAGAATGTATTTGGTCCTTGTCATGGGATTGGAGACGAGCTTCAGTCCTAGTGCAAGCAAGCAGACTTTCCGCGGGGGTTGCGGAGTTGGGGAATCGCGGGGTCGCTGAATCGCGGAGTCACTAGGCCGCGGGGTAGGTTGCGGGGTCGCAGTGTCTCGGAGTAGTAGCGGGGTCGCTTGGTCGCGAGGTCGTGGTCGAGCGAACGTGAGAGCAGGCGAGCGCTCGCGGGCGCTGTAGGGGCAGCGAGGCTAACCTGGTAGGGTTAGCATTGAGTTGCAACGTGGGGGCTGCTGCGAAGCTACTGCGGGGCCGCTGCGGGTGCTGTAGAGCTACGGGTGGCACCGATCGCACGGGTGCGTGCCAGGCTGGTTGGCGCAGGGGCGCGCTAGCAAGCCGGCTGTCGCAGGGTCACGCAGGCGTGCGAGGAGGCAGGCTGTAAGGCTGAGGATTGCGGGGGGCAGACGCTAGAGTCGGCTAGCTGTGTGCGGTGGTTGCGGAGGCAGTGGGCGAGCGTAGGGCTGCTGGGGCAGCAAGCACGGGGCTAGGGCTTGCGGCAGATTAAGTGAGAAGAGTTTTAGGGTTAGGGTTAGAGCTCATGCTGATAACGTGTTTTAGAGAAACGGTAATTGAGAGAGAATTGTTGTGTACTTTCATTGATAATAGGGGCCTCTTTATATAGAGGATTACAATGCATAGAATCCGAATCATACAAGGAAAGGTAATCATACATTGAATAGGAATCTCTAAGATTCTTCTAGTTAAACCCTATTACCACTAGGTCAAGTAACCTAGAGTTTGGGCCAGACACATATTCTGGATTTACTTGAACAATAACAAGTTTTTTTCATTTGTAATCCTAATGGCTCATACGGCTAGATTTAAGAGGTGGCACAGTTTGTTTTGCAAAGAATATCATAGAGATGAAGACAAGCTACACAATAGGAGTAACTAAATTCCAATCAAAAGTGGATACAAAATTGCATGTATATGTTAATTTTCAATACATACGGAACCCAAATTTTGAACACAATAACTTCTGTTTTTCAATTTTTTTGGAAATATTTGATTGTGCAATTTTGTAAATGAACTAGAAGATCACAGGAAGATGTTCATGATCTTGTTGCTGCCAATATGAAGGAGGCTTCCTCAGACTGTGATGAAAAACACATTGCCTGATGCTACATACTCAATCAATTACCTGCTAATCAACCCCTGAACAATAAGAAACTAATATAGAATGGTTTAACTGATAAACTTTACGAAAAGAAGGCAGACTTTATTAAACTCATCCTATATCAAGTGGCTGGCTTGAGAGGAAGAAGGAGAGACACCCAAAGACAATAGAAACGGGTGGCTTGGGAAAGAAACCAATAATTTGGTCACCTTCTTAATTTTCGTAAGAAGATGAAGTGAAAAGAGAAGGAATTCTTTCCCAACCACCCATCTGATCCACTAGCCTTTGGGAGGCCAATCTCCCATTTCAACTCAGCCAATTCTAAGAGAGTTTTGCTACTAGTGCTAACCATAGATATGAACAAGAGACTAAACATGCACACCCTTATATAGCAAAGCCTCTAGGGCACCAATGTAAATAACTCAATAAAAATGGATAATTAGTTGGAACATTTCGATAAAAACAGCGTATTTAAAACTCAATCAATGATAAAAATTACTCACATGAAAGTTGCAAACTTTTGATTTCTTTTGTAAAGATCCAATTAAAGATATTTAATTAGTGGTATCTAAATCTCAATTCGAGATGTCACCCCAACGAATACATATCTATATTCTCCGCACAAAAGGCTGCTTACCCTGTCAAACATGACCCCTAGTTTAATCAACATTAGAAATTGCTCACATGAAAGTTTCAATCTTTTGATTCCTTCTATAAGTTTTCAATTAATATTATTTAATTAGTGGTATTTGAATCTCAATTCAAAAGTCACCACTTACTAGATGTCTGCATTCTCTGCACTAAAGTTTTGTCATTCTGTCAAACCTGTCTAGTTTAATCAACATTAAAAATTGCTCACATGAAAGTTGCAACCAAATAACAAGGTTTTGTAGAGAATCTTGGTACTATTTCAGGATATTATCTTTCTGATTATTGTAATCTGGAGTTCAGACTCTACGTCCCCTACTTGTATTTTCCAATTTCATTAATCAAGGTTTGAAGGCAACCACACCGGTCCCTTTTCAAAAAAAGTTGCAAACTTTTGATTCTTTTTCTAAAATCCAATTGAAGTTATTTAATTGTGGTATTTGAAACTCAACTCAAGATGTCACCGCCTAATATATGCCTACATTCTCTGTACTAAACACTGCTCACCCTGTCAAGCATGACCTCTAGTTCAATCAACGTTAAAAATTGCTCACATGAAAGTTGTAAACTTTTTATTCTTTTTGTAAAAATTGTATAAATAGTATTTGATTAGTCATGTTTGAAACTCAATTCAAGATGTCACCACCTAATATATGCCTGCATTCTTAGCACTTACTTCTGGTTGTAGTGTTAGGCTTGCCCACTGGTTTAATCAATGTTAAAAATTGCTCACATGATAGTTGCAAACTTTTTGTTCTTTTCTAAAATTCTAGTAAGGATATTTAATTAGTGGTATTTGAAAATCGATTCGAGAAGTCACCACCTAATACATGTTTGCATTCTTCGCACTAAAGGTTGGTCTGCATTCTTCGCACTAAAGGTTGCTCACCCTATCAAGCATGACCTCTAGTTCAATTAACGTTAAAATTGCTCATTTAAAAGTTGCAAACTTTTGATTTTCTCTATGAAATTTCAGTCACCTTATAAATGTCTGCATTCTCTGTACTAAAGTCTGGTCACTCTATTAGACATGTTGACTAGTTTAATCAATGTTGAAAATTGTTCACTTGAACATTTCAAACTTTTGATTCTTGTTGTAAAACTTTACCAATGGTATTTAATTAATACTATTAGAAACTCAATTCAAGCATTACCACCGAATACATGCTGGCATTATCTGTACTTATGACTAGTTGTCCTGTTAGGCTTGTCCACTGGTTCAATCAATGTTAAAAATTGTTCACATGAAAGTTGCAAACTTTTGATTTTTTATTAAAATCCCAGTTAAAGCTATTTAATTAGTGGTATTTGAAACTCAATTCTAGACGTCACCACTTAATACATGTCTGCATTCTCTGCACTAAACATTGTTCACCATGTTAAGCGTGACCACTAATTTAATCAACGTTAAAAATTACTCACATGAATGAGGCAACTTTTGATTCCTTCTATAAAATTTCCATTAATGGCATTTAAAAATAAATTCAGACGTCACCACCACTACATGTATGCACGCACTAAAATTTGGTCACTCTGTCAAACATGTCCACTAGTTTAATCAACGTTAAAAATTGCTCACATGAAAGTTTCAAACTTTTGATTCTTTTTGTAAAAATTCAATTATTGGTATTTCATTAATGGTATTTGAAACTCAATTCAAGATGTCACCACCTAACACATGCTTGTATTCTCTACACTAACGTCTAGTCGCCTTGTGAGGCTTGTCCACTAGCTCCATCAACGTTAAAAATTGCTCGCACAAAATTGCAAAGTTTTCATTCCTTTTGTAAAAATTCAATTAATGACATTTAATTAGTGGTGTTTGAAACTCAAATCGAACCAATACAACCTAATGCATGTACATATTCATTCCACGCACTAAAGTGGCTTCAAATCTTCTGTCCTCATTCTTCGGTCTCCTTTCCTGGCTCCTACTAAAACCTAGTTCACATTGAAATTGCAACTTTTGATTCATGAACCAATTAATGGTAATTAAAACTCAAATTTAAACTTTTATCTATACATACAGTTGAATATTTTTTAGATTAATGGTAATTAAAGCTGCAAATATTAAAACTCTAGTAATCTATTCGGGTCGGTCCACTAATTCAATTAACTTTCAAACGACTCATACTCATTTTAGATAGTATTATTATTTTTTTACATAAAAATTAAAACTTTGGAAAAAAAAAAGTACATTTTTGTAGAACGCGCTACACGCACTGAAAACCTAGAAACCTTGGCCTTGTTTTCTTCTGTTCTTGTCCGGTTGCGAGACGGCGTTGGTGCCGGCCTATGGCTGTACTGACACACAATGAGTGCGACCGGACGGGATGAATGTTGTGTGGGAGTATCCATTGCCCGGAGGCTGGGTTTAGAAGGTGTCGTTACTCTTTTCTCTCGGTGTAAGGTGGTGGTTGGATCTGGAGTTATGTCGGGGCTGAGGTTTGGGATCAGAGCGAGGTTGGATTGTTGCCCTATCATAGCGTCTCATGGAGGTCTGTGGAAGGTGGGCCGGGATAGTTGGTTTGCCGGGTGGGAGAGCTGGTTTGTTGGGATAGAAGACGGCTTGTTGGGATAGAAGACGGCGGCAGTATGTCATCTGAATCGAATCCTAGAGGTGTTCCACGGTGGTGGTTTGGCCGATATGACGGTGAGCTGATACACGCTAGCAGAGACCCGCTGTTGGGGTCATGACGCCGGGGGTGGAGCAGCGGTTATGGTTGTTGGGTGGCGGCGCAAGTGCAAGTGCCAAATCGAGTTGAGAGGATGGGTTTGGATCCCTTTGCTGCCTTTGTCTCTTGGGGCTGCATATTGCTAGTGGACCATTTTTGGTCTGGTTTAAGTTTTATGCTTTTCGTTTGTTGTTATTGCTTAGCTCGTTTTGGCTTTTTGTCAGCAATAAGTCCCTCCTGAGTTGGGATACGGAGAAGCAGGCTGTGTCCCGAGCTGCACAACTTATGTGCCTTGTCTGCTCTGGGTATGCGACGAGTTCTTAGATTCGTCAAATGGGCACAACCTCCTAGTGGCAGGGTGAAACTAAGTGTCGTCAGATTTACTCTCTGACGACATCATACTAGGAAAGATGTGCATTTGGAAATTATGCTACGTTGTAATCGAGTCACATATCGAGTTATCTTTCTGTTATGTCACCACTATGTTAAAGCAAATAGAGTAGTTAGTCATGCACTCTTTGCTAGTTGGTGTCTAGCTGAATACATTTATTTGGTAGAGAATCCTGATATTATTTCATGACATTTTCTAGATGATCATTGTCATATGGGGTTTAGGCTCAATGTCCCCCCCTTTGTATTCGACAGTTTCATTAATCAAGGCTTGAGGGCGGCCGCACCAACCATTTATACCAAAAAAAAAAAAAAAAATTTAAAACTTTGATTCTATTTTATAGAACCAATTAGAACTCAATTGGAGCAATTCAATCGAACAGATTTACAATTTCAATGGCTTAGAAATCGAGTGATAATTTTCCTTCATAAACAAGTTACATAATTTTTTTTTTTTTTTTGTAGTCCTGGTGACTTAGCATCGATGAGCTGCAAAGCAGTTTGCTAGTGCACGAGCAGAGAATGAAAGGTCATAGAGAAGATGAACATGCTTTAAAAGTCACTAATGTAGAGAGAGTTGGAGGAAGAGATGAATGCAAGTTTAAAGGAAGAGGAAAAGCTCGTGGAGGTTTTAGAGGAAGAGGTCGAGGTAGAGGCAGGCAACCCTTCAACAAAGCTTTAATAGAATGTTACAAGTGCCACAAACTAGGGCACTTTCAATATGAATGCCCTAGTTGGGAGAAAGGAGCAAATTGTGATGAATTAGATGAAGAAGAGGAGACATTATTGATGTCGTATGTGGAGATGAATAATTCAACAAGAGAGAACGTGTGGTTTCTTGATTCCAGATGCAGCAACCACATGTGTGGTAACAAGCAGTGGTTTACAGATCTTGATGAGAAGTTCAGGCAGTCAGAGAGACTTAGAGACAATTCGAAGATGATGGTCGTGGGGAGAGGAAACATCAGGTTGCAGGTCAGTGGGATAACTCAAGTAATTACTGAAGTTTATTACATACCTGAGTTAAAGAACAATCTTTTGAGCATCGGTCAATTACAAGAGAAGGGTTTAGCTATCCTAATCTAGCATGGAATGTGCACGCTCTACCATCCAAGAAGGGGCTTAATCATGCAAACTAAGATGTCAGCCAACAGGATGTTTGTTGTGCTTGCTTCGATGCTATCTCAAACCTCAACATGTTTCCAAACAGTGTCAAAGGACAACACACACTTGTGGTACTGCAGATTTTGGCCACCTTAGTTTCAAGGGTTTGAGGACTCTTCGCTACAAGAAGATAGTGAAAGGCTTACCAATGCTTAAAGCTCCATCGAAGCTGTGCACTGATTGTATGGTGGGGAAAAAACATCGAGAAGCAGTTCCAAGGACGAGTTTGTGGAGAGCCTCACAAAGACTTCAACTAGTTCATGCCGATACTATGGTCCTATCAAGCCTATGTCAAACAGCAACAAAAGGTATTTAATCAGCTTTATTTATGATTATAGTAGGAAGGCTTGGGTATATTTTTTGTCAGAAAAGTCTGAAGCATTTACTACTTTTAAGAAATATAAGACTCTTGTTGAGAAGGAAACTGGAAACTATATTTGCTGCTTTCGTACTGATAGAGGTGGAGAGTTTACCTCACTTGAGTTCAACAAGTTCTGCAATACAAATGAAATTAGTAGGCAACTCACTGCAGCCTACACCCCACAGTAAAACGGGGTTGCAGAGAGGAAGAATTGCACCATTGAATATGGTGCGCAACATGTTGTCCGAGAAGAAAATTTCAAAACAATTTTGGCCTGAGGCAGTCAACTGGACGATACATGTGCTGAATCGAAGTCCGACCTTAGCTGTGAAAGATATGACTCTTGAAGAAGCTTGGCGCAGTATTAAACCCATTGTTAGTCACTTTCCAGTGTTCGGGTGTTTCGCTCATGTTCATGTTCCAGACAGTCGAAGAACAAAGTTGGATAATAAGAGTTTTAGGTGTGTTCTTTTGGGTGTGAGTAAAGAATCAAAAGCCTATAGACTTTATGATCCAGTGTCGAAGAAAATAGTGGTCATCCATTGATGTTGTGTTTGTTGAAGATGAGAAGTGGGATTGGGGAAGAAGTGTTGAAGAAATAAAGTGCGATGTCCTAGAATGGGGTGATGAAGATGAGACCGAGAATGAAGTTGTACAAGCTGAGGAAGAAGGTGAAAATGAAGAAGATGAGAAAGTGGAGGAGGAAGAAGCAATTGATTCACCATCCAATGAATCATTTGAAGAAGGATCACCGAGTCCAAATCAAGGGAGGATCAAGAGACAACCACCTTGGATGCAAGACTATGTGAGTGGTGAAGGATTATCTGATGAAGAGGAGTTGCACAACTTGGTGATGTTCACTGCAGCCAAAGATCCTGTCTCATTTGAAGAAGCAGTCATGAGCTCAAAGTGGAGAGAGGCCATGGATATGGAGATAAAGGCAATCGAGAAAAATGAAACTTGGGAGTTGACAACTCTGCCGGTTGGAGCGAAGAAAATAGGGGTGAAGTGGGTGTTCAAAACCAAATTCAATGAGAATGGTGAGGTGGGTAAGTGTAAGGTGTGACTTGTAGCAAAGGGCTATTCTCAGCAGCATGGTATTAATTACACTAAGGTGTTTGCTCCGGTGGCTAGACGCGATACAATTAGAGTGATACTTGCCCTCGCAGCTCAAAAAGGTTGGTGTGTGTACCAATTGGACATAAAGAGTGAGTTTTTGTATGGAGAACTGAATGAAGCTGTGTTTGTCGATCAGCCTCAAATTTACTAGAAAAAAGGTGAAGAGCACATGGTTTATAGGTTAAAGAAGGCGCTATACGGACTTAAACAAGCCCAACGAGCTTGGTACAGTAGAATTGAGGCTTACTTTTGTAAACACGGGAATCTGAAAACAAATAGAATGCAGACCCGTGTACAAAATAATAATTTTATTAATAATTTAAATGCGGGTTACAATCTTTGGATAATCCTCTGATTCTATCTCCGATGGTATGCTTGACTCAAGGGCGATTGACGCTTGATCCTGAGTCGTATGATGGCCACGAGGGTTGACACGTGATGAATGCTTTGGCTTGAGGTTGGTGACGAACCGACTATTTTGCAGCTTGAGGATTCTTCACACGCTTGAAGACTTCTGAACTTTGGGAGTGATTTTTCTCTCTTTCTGCTGAAGTCTTTTCTCTTGATTTGAGAGGGGTATTTATAGTGTCGGCGTCTCTCTCAATTTTGGAACGCATTGATGACACGCGATTAATTGTATTTCCTTAATAACATAATTGATCAATCAGCCTTAATCAATTGATTTAATCATGACTATTAAGGAATTTAGCCAATTAATTTGATGACTGATTTTAATTGTATTTCATTAATAACATGATTGAATCAATCAACCTTAATTAATCGATTTAATCATAACTATTAAGGAATTTAGCCAATTAATTTGGTGACTGATTTTCGTCTTGATTATCAATTTAAATAAATTGACATCTAATCAGCAGACGACATTTAATGCTTGATTTTGCTCGGAATCAATTGATTTAATTTGATTGATCCGCTTTAATATCAATTGATTTAGTCGGAACAAATTCATTTATTGCCGTCGGGCCTTTCATGTGTCGTCACGTGTCATTCTCTGAGTCTGCGTGGTTTTGCTTACTCACAAGCCACGTGCACATTTTGTGGGACCCACATGCCGACTAAGTTTGTTCGGTCATAATTTCAAGTGTTGACCGAATTATTTAACGAATTTTATTTTCATTAAATTCTTGTGTCTACAACTTTATTAAGAAAGGGTTCGAGAAATGCTATTGTGAACACACATTGTTCGTGAAGTCTAGTGATGGAGGTAAGATTTTAATTGTGAGTCTTTATGTAGATGATCTCATCTTCATTGGAAATGATGGAGCTATGTTTGAGAGGTTCAAAAAGTCGATGAAAAAGGAATTTGACATGTCTGATCTTGGCAAGATGAAATACTTCCTTGGTGTAGAAGTTGTGCAAAATTCAGATGGGATCTTTATTGGTCAGTGAAAGTATGCTCATAAGGTATTGGAAAGGTTTGGCATGGAGAAAAGCAACTCTGTGAAGAATCCTGTTGTTCCAGGGTTTAAGTTAATGAAGGATGAAGGAAGAGCTAGAGTGGATGCAACAATGTTCTAGCAGATGGTTGGGAGTCTCATGTACTTGACTGTGACGAGACCAGATTTAATGTATGTTGTTTGTTTGATTAGTAGATACATGGAAAAGCCTACAGAGTTACACCTGCAAGCTGCAAAGAGAGTCCTTAGGTATTTGAAGGGGACTACCGAGTTGGGAATTGCCTACAAGAAAGGTGGAGAAGAGGGTCTGATAGCCTTTGCAGACAGTGATTATGCAGGGGACATTGACGATAGGAAAAGCACCTCGGGGTACATCTTTATGTTGGGAACTGGAGCTGTGTCATGGTCCTCAAAAAAGCAGCCAGTGGTGACACTATCCACTATAGAAGCGGAGTTTATTGCTGCAACTTCCTGTGCGTGTCAAGGAGTATGGCTGAGGAGGGTTCTTGAGAAGCTTGGTCACATTCAAGGTAAGTGTACTACTATCTACTGTGATAATAGCTCAACTATTAAGCTATCAAGAAATCCAGTTATGCATGGGCGTAGCAAACATATCGATGTGAGATTTCATTTCTTGCGAGATGTTACGAGAGAAGGAATAGTTGAGTTAGTGCACTGCAACACTCAGGATCAAGTTTATGATATCATGACTAAGCCTTTTCAATTGGAAGTGTTTTTGAAGCTGCGTGAGATGCTTGGTATACGTTCGATGTCAGGAGTAAACTGATTGCAATCTGCAATACAGTTTAAGGGAGGGTATGTTGGAGCATTAGGGTTTGGTGATAATGTTGTTAGGGCTTATCGTATTTATTGCTTTGTTATTTATGATTCTGTTAATAAATCCCTAGTTGTTGGGGTAGTGTGTTAGAATTATTCTTCAACTACTTACCACGTTCTTAGGTCATGTAAAACGTGGAGTTTGATATGCTTTCTGTTTTGCTTTCTGCAATTCAATAAGATATGCTTCAATTTCCCAAATACAGAGAGCTTTAGTGTTAGTATAGTCTCTGTTTCCAACAGGAGTTAATACCATAGTAGCACAACAAGTTAAAGGCAATGGGGCCTGCAATGGCCCAAAGCTTTGCGGTCTCTGCAAAAATATGTCCTTGGCATCCTTAAAGCTTCTGGTTGGAGGATAATCTCCATCTCTAGACCCGAGAAATGTCGTAGGGGCATGGTGGAGATATGAAATACTTTCCATGGCTGAAACTCCATCAATCTTTGTGTTTAGGGTTTGTTTCCTATCAGGTGCAGTTCCAAGAGAGGATGAGCTAATAATCTTCATATAGCTGAAACTCTCTGACAGAACTATTAAGCTTCTGGTTTATATGGGCTTTAGTTCTTGGTCAGCATCAGTATTAACATTAAAACTCTAATATGTTCGATATGTCTTCTCCAGGTGAAAGCATGAGCAAACGAAAATGCATGGTTGTTTGTGTTTGGCAGTTTAATTACTTCCTAGCTAATTAAATAAGTCTACTGTTTGCATGAGAAGAAGTGGGAAAACAGAAGGAAAATGAATTAATATGAGAAACTTGATCGGTAAAAAACCGTGCAAATTAATCACCCAAACAATCAATGTTAATAAAATTAAGCACAATAATGATCTGTTAGAAATTTAGTGACTTGATGTTAATTAAGGACAACTAATATACAGAAAAAGCTTCACACGACGGCTAAAAACTGACGCAGTCGGAAGTAACCTGGGTTTACAAGCAATAAACCCTAAAAGACATAGTTCTGGAATCCACCAGAGAAAGAGAGAAAAATCTCTAATTTTTATTAAATTTGATATGATAAACTGATCATGATACAAAGCATGATGGTGCTTATATAGGAATCCAAAATCTAAAATCATAATCTAATAAGAAATCCTAAAGAATCCAAATTTAAAAAGGAAAATAAAAACCTAAATAAAAAGAATCCTAAAACAAATGTAAAAATAGCCTAAAAATATTAAATCCCGAGTCGGATAATTAAAACGATATATTTTGGTCTAAATCTGTTAGGGCTCACTAAAGTGAGTCTTGAAGATCTCGTCGTTCCCATTCTGGAAAGGTATCATGCGTCTCAAACGGACATTCTGGCCAAAATCTGATTCACAATTAAGACCTGACTTTTCGCACGAGAAACCTGAAAAGTCCAAAACCAAATTTTCTTGGATATTGCAGCGGCTAGTAACCTCATTATGCGTGAATTACCTATTTTCCAATCACTCTTCTTGATTCCAGGCCGCTTCTTTATTTTTCTAGTTTTCCTGCTAAACCAGGCCCATTCTCGTCCTACATCAAAAACTGTCGTCCCACGTTAAACATTTCTGCTGTCTATCAAGGGGCCGTTGGATGAACTAATTCAGATGACATCATAAGGTTGATAGATAGTCTTTATCCATTGTCTGATGGAATAGGTAGAATGGCAATCATGGGTGAAGATTTTTAGTGTTTGCACCATTAGTACGATAGAATATTCTTGTTCTATTGTTAGATTGACACAATTTTTTCTAGCAATTTATAGCTGAGAAATGCTTCATCAAAGTGAGTAGCCAAAGTGGTTGCAAAGGAGGAGGTTTTGGACCTGAAAATGTGCTATTAGTAGATATATTGGGCTCCAAAGGATGGTGACAAAGAGGAGCATTGGATTGAATTTAGAGGCAGAGATAAAGGATTGAGGTTGGCAATTGGGCTTGGTCAGAGAATTAAAAGACATGAAATATATGTGGACGGTAAGAGGGCTGCAAATGGAACCACAGTGGGTACAAGAAGCTTCACAGACAAAGAGGGAGTAGTCCGTGGCCAAATTGTGAGAACTGAAGAGTCAAAAGGCTGCCTTTGATTTCTTCCATTGGTCTGCATTTTGATCCCCATTGGCACCCAAGTGGATAGCTATTTTGATATGAAAAATTTAGGCATAAACAAAAACAGAAACAACACTGTTAACTCTTTATCTTTAATCTTATAATTATGCACTTTTGGTGCCCATTCTCTGCTGCTCTCTATTTGAAATGCCTTCTATTCTGTTCTTCAAGCCATAGACAATAAAAAGAGCATTTTCATGGGGATCTTCTCTTTTCCCATCTTCTGCTATTCTACTGTTTGAAATATCTTGTTGCATGTACTACCTATGAGACAAAATTTAGCACTGTTTATTGCACAAAAGGTGACTACCAAGTTTCTCCTACGCCCTACGGTATAGTGAAAACTCTCCGCCAAACCATTAGAGAAAAAGTTTCACACTTGTTCTTATGTGGTCTGTTATGCCAATTAATCGCACTCAAGATGGTTAACTGGTGAAAATATCAATCATATCACTAAAGCGTCTTTAATTACATAATATTTTTTCTATTATTGTTGCATCAATTTATCAAGCAAACTTTTATTATTACAGTCTGAAGATGATAAGGCACTTGAGCACTACTAGGCAAAGGAGTTTACATAGAAAGACAAGTGATGCACTGAAGCAGCTATGAAACATGGGATTTACGGTTTCGCATGCCATAATCTTGGGGAGGCCTTCACATAGAGACCCCCATCAATTGGTAGGGAGACCATGGTCTTGTAATTGACAATTTTTTTCTCATCAGCTAGCTTGAATATATAGTTAACTAAAAGCACAGCAGAAATGATCTTCATTTGCGTATAGGCATGTTCCTTTCCTAGACAAATTCTTGGACCGGCCTGCGTGTAATCACATAATCCCATCAGAAATGACATTTTGTACCTTCATTTCCTTTATGTTTTGACAAAGTGTGCAACAGCTAGCAGTGAGTGTTAGTCTGTCTTCAATCACTTTTCTTACACTGAAGGCTATGAATTTGTAAGGGCTTTCATCCTGAAAAAGGCCATTTTTGTCGAGCCATCTCTCTGGCCGAAACTTTTCTGCATCATCTCCCCATAGAGATTTCATCCTTCCCATTGCATAAGGTTGATATACCACCATGTCTCCCTTTTTTACACTAAATCCATCTGGCCAGGTATCATCAGAAAAACACATTCTTGCATTCTATATATAAATGGCAGCATCACACAAACAAACTTGTAAGAAGTAGAATACGTGATTCAAATCCAGAAATGTGAGGAATTGTAACCTTACTGTCCTTACAAGTATCAATTGATGCATATTAGATTTACTTACCATTGGAACTGAAGGATAGAGTCTGATTGTTTCACTCAAAGTGGCGTGGAGATATTGCATATTGTTAAGGGCTTCTTGATCAAGGCTTGCTGCAAGCTCATCAACACTTGGATCATCTTTCAAATTTATTACTTCTCTAACTTCCTGTGCAATTTTTTCTTGTATGTGAAGATGCTTGCACATCATATAAACAAACCATGAAAGAGAGCTAGCTGTCGTGTCTTGTCCGGCGACGGTAACACAGAGGACCATGTCTCTCAGGTACTTTGGATCAGTTGTAAGACTAAAATGGACTTTATCATTAGTTTACATCGAGTCATCAACAATTACCAATTTACGCAGAATAAGTAATTGGAGAATCTTGAGACTTTAATCCGATATTTTATTTATGGTGTATCCACGTAAATTATGGAGAAATCTAATATGACATGGTTATTAAGTTAACCTAAAAAGATATGCAATTACAATAGATATTTGGACTTGAATTGTTTCCTTTATGGGAGGTTACAGAATATCCAATTATCTATATAAAGCTTGGGTCCTTGCACTTTCTCATATGCTCTCGGTAATACAGTCTCTTGCCCCATACAAAGAATACCAAATATTGAGATGCAGTGCAGAAGACTTAGGCTTGGATTGAGTGGCCATTCAGTTTAAAGGTTCATGATCCATTTCTAATTTATTTCTTGTTCTTATTTTTATACAATTGTATCTGTATTCCTTGTGAAGCGATCTAATAGTTTTTTCTGTTTAAGTTTACATGTGGTATCAGAGCCACCTTCACAAAATATAGATCATTGTCGATATTCATTTTTACAGTAACAAGAAAATGGTTTTTACATGAACCCTAGCCTGGAAACTAACTACAGATCGAGTTTGTCATTATATATATATTCTTTTTAATTTTAATGCGTATTTCTTCTTTTGATGCGAGGAAACCAAAAACTGGTTCGACTCTATTTCTGCACAACAAACCAAAGAAGTAGATGATCTAGCCTATAATTGGATATAGAGTCGAACCAGACGAAACCCAATGCTATCCCCGTGGACTGTGATGGAAACAAACTGAAGTCAAGGGGACGGTGTGATCGAAATCTTATGCGGGATCTGACAACGATGATGAGTCGAAACGTCATGCAATCCCAAATTCAGAAAGCTGGAACGAACAGATAAGCAAATTTATATTGCTTTTGTTTTGAAGTCTTATACTCTTTAAAATGCCGATATTGAGATATTCTGCACAGTTTATTATTGTCATGCTTGGTTTTGGATTGTGGTTCCTCAATGAAGGAAAACATGTGTCTGTGCATATAGATTTATTGAATTAACTGATGATCAGGGGTATGAGTCTATCTTTGAGATCAGCAAATGACTATTTCCAATTGGAAAACCATTTGTCCTTGATCAAGAACACAATTGAGAACATGTGTTCTTACGGTTGTTTCTTTGTTTTTTGCATTTGCACATACTAAATGATTTTTTTTTAGCATGGAAAGAATGAAATGTGTTTTTAAAAATATGCTACTGATTACTTCACATTATGAATATATATCAGTGAAAGCCTAGATTTTTTTTTTATTCTCCTTATCAGATAATTATTAAGGCTAAGTATCCTAATTTGGTTTCTGTCCGATTGAAAATATTTACATGCTGTGTATTTGATTGTTATTGATGCAATCGTATCTTGCGATTAAAGTAGCTTGTTTAATATAAACATTAGTTTTGTATCAATATTGATATACGGATTGTTGATGCTTTTGATTATTACTGAGAACAGTAGTAATTAATTGGTTGATTGAGATTTTGGCCTAAGTTCAATCCTACATTATTTTGAAGAACGCAGGAGTTATATATGTATCAATCGTACATAAGGCCATGTCCTTGTTTTGGCAAGGCTTATGACTATGGATCTTTTAATATAGTATATTCATGCCAATACTCGCATATTTGCATTTTACACTTTCTGACAAACAGTACGAATTGATCATCTTAATCTGGGCAAACAGCCATTGTGTATTTGCAATTGCATAGGGATTGCTTCTTTTACACATGAATATTCTGTTCAGGTATTATATGTTGTTTATAAGCATGATTGCAAATGTGTATGACTGAATAGATGGACTAATCGATAGCTTGGTAACTGAGGAAGTAATGCCTTATCAAGAACGCATTATAAGAAAGACCAAATCTAGGTCCTGTTTTCTTGAAACTGTGGCTGCTGAAATTACTAATTTTTGGGACTTCATTGAATTTTGTCTTGTACATGATTATATCCGGGGTTGGGACATAAATAAATTGTCAATCAAAATTATAAGATCATTGACATGTTCTTACCCACTGCAAATTTGAATTCTTCATGTATTTACCGAGGATCATTGTGGAACTTGCAATCCAACGTACATTTGAATATGCATGAGTAAAATATATATCTTCTGGTTATTTATTCTACTGTTAGAGGTAATTACATGATAAAGTTTGCATGTCAGGCTTCCTTTCTATGATGTAGTTGTAAGGAAATTAACTTGGATCTCTCTTGGTTTCCTTCATAGTGTCTTGAAAAATTGATTGTGGTGGTTCTCCTTGTTGATTAATTGTTATATTACAAAACGAAGAAACCACATTTCCTCAAGACTAATGACGATATTTTTTTTACCATCAAGAGTATGTTTTTAGACATTTAAAAGGATTTCTGAAAATTCTTTTGTGCAATGTTGAGTTCTGCTATACGTGAAACTGCAAATGGCAGTGGATGTACTTTTATAGAGGATGACTGCATAACAGGCACTTGGACTATTTATGATAAATAGTATTACTCTTTGCAGAAACTTGGCCGAACTAATCTATTTTGTTGTTGGTAAAAATATTTGTTATTTTATACAGTGAGCATGATTGTAAGTTACATGCATGATTACTAGAAACTAGTATAGTTGTTTTTGGTTGCTTCAAAATTGCCGGCTATTTGAGTGAAGTGTATGTCACCCAAGTGCTAGTTAATAGGGTAATGGTAGCTTAATTCCACTGGAAATACAGAACATGAAGGAATGATCCCAAATGAAGATCATGATATTTTGAGAACCAATGTGAAGGGTTTGCTACCATAAAATGAACATGCCGAATATGTTTCCATGGCAAGCTGTGATGCATATGTATGCATATTCCCCTTATATGTATTGTTTTGTTTTTGGTCAGGCTATGTACGTACGTATTCATATACATACATTCAGGGGTTATATTGCATATGTGTTTTTTTTTACTCTTTACATGCTCTCAGCTGAAAATAAAACCAAAGTCTGGTTGACGCTTGTCTCTATCTTATACTTAAAAGTTTATAATTTATGACATATTTGGCCAACAAATGGGTAAAAATGCTACACTCATGAAGTTTATAATATGTCATATGAATGTATCTGTTATTGGATACACATCTGTTATTGTGCGGTGCACAAGTTGGGCTCACGAAGTTCAGATGATTATGCATCAGTTTCCTTCAATGCATATCCTCTGGTTTTTCCTTCTAAGAATTGTTATAAGCTGAAGGATTCATATGACTAATCATGTGAATGAGTTTATTGTCGTGGAATTATATTTTAAGGCTATTTTTGATGTATGATATGAAGTCTTTTTAACGAATTTATATCATGAACTTGGATAAAGATATGTTCTATTCATTTTCCGCTGTGTAATAAATCAAGTTTAGCATAAAAGTGTTAATGTCTGGTTTTGAATTATCTTGCAAAGGAGAACTTGACTACTCTACGTTGTTAGTCAATATTTTCTTAGACTAAGTGATATATTTTGAAAGAAAAGTGTTTTGATAAGTTTTCCTTGAAATTAGACTGTAAAGATTTCTGGATTCTATGAGGGTTATATCTATGCATCTGCTGAACATGATTTGAGACAATTAAGGTATGTTTTCAAGAACTCTTGAAAATTTTTATCATTGATTATCAAGTGATGCTTAAAGTGTATCAGGGATGCACCCTGAATATTTTAAAACTAGGATATATATTCTGTGATGATCATATAATAACTACAGTGAATATGCTATCTCTAGTGCTCTTGTATGATCTGGAATATCTTGCATATGTTGATAATCATTGTGTTCAATTTGCTGGTGTAAAATTAAATAACAAGAAAATATCTCCCAAAGTAAGTCTTGTTAAATTTTACCGTAAGCACAGTTGGTGTCTTTCATCAAGCCTTGTGCTCGACGAAACTTCGGGAACCAACTTTGATCTTAGATCTCTGGGGTGTCTTAGTGGTACATGTTGCACACAGCAAACCGCCACTAGGATCTCTCATTGATTTTAAAGGTTATAAGATCAAGAAACTTGTGTTGTGCATTTTAATTTCATGACTGTATCTCCCAAAGGAGGTTCAAACTTTACATGGCTTTAACTTGCACATACAGCACATCACAAAATTGATACAAATGTATTTGGTTTGCCTAGATCTTTTCCTCTTGCCATTAAAGGTGTTGACTGATCTTAGCAAAATAGCATTTTTATCCATTTTGGTTTTGTGAATAAGAAACTTCAGAATGTCATGTCTTCTTGCCACACAGGTGTTGCTTGACATTGTCTAAAGGGGCTTACTACGGTACATCTTGTTTGATGTGATCACTATATTTATATTGTTTGCTAAGCTGTCTGTTATTTTTCCATTGCCTGTGAGACTAGCAAACTGCAGAAACGTTAAAGTTGGCATGGATGTTGAAATTATCAATATGGTTTAAGTTGAGCATGGCAATTTACAATAGCAAATTTTCCAAGTACTTGGAGTGTGAACCTATTTGTTTGAATCATTCACATGTTTAATGTGATGCTTAGTGGTATTCAATATATCTGGTATATGTTGATTTTTTTTTTTTGTCAAGAAAATTGCTGTTATGTTTTGACAAGGTTGTTATGGTATATTTTTCAAGGTATAAACATGGTTTAAGTTCCTTAGTTACTTGATCTAAACGCAAATTGCAATAAGGAGCATGTTTATATTATGATACTTGATTTGGCTATTGACATAAAAATTTCAAATAGCATCACCACCTTTTATCCTAACGAGCATTTGGCTACACAGTTCCCTTGTTGATGTGTCTTATTGTCTGTACGAAAGTTTTGTTTTTAGACAACAATTTTTTTTTTTTTTTCACAGGGGAAAGTATTTGACATATGTGTGTCGTTTACTGTAAAAGAATTGTGTGGCTTATCACTTGATTGCTTAAAATCTACTACTTGGTAATTTATGGTTTCACAGTTTCACCATTTTTCATGGTCATATGGATGCTCGGATTTGATAAGGGACAGTGGGAGTAAGGATTTACTTTCACAAGTTAAGTTTTCATGAGAAAAGATATTCCTGATTCTTTTATCAAAAAATAAAAATAAAAAATAAAAAAATTCCATTAAAGTTTTGACATTATTTAACAGCCTATGAAGTTTTCCCAATCTTATAGATTTTGGACAAGTTAAATTTTCTTATTTAGATATTGCTATTAAGTAAGGATAAATCAAGAAATTGGTGGTCTGTTTTATGATCCATTTTCACTGAATAAAGATTGTTTTCATGTTCTTTAGTGGAAGTTCTAAATTTCCTTGGTTTAGTGGGAGTACTTTCTTTCTTACTGACCTACAGTTCTTCCTTTAGCAACTGTTTTTGTTAAGTTGCCGATTATCTTGAAAGTGCATTCCCAGATTTATTGGATTAAGTTTTTCCATGGACTCGAGTTCTTATGCCAGAAGGTTTTGGTTATTATCCACAGATTATGAATATTCAAAGTCTTTTCCTTGTTCATGTTGTCTTTGAATTTTTAAGGCAACGTTAAGGTTAGAACTCTCTGATGAGATAATTCATAGTCTCAGCTGGAGCTATTAACTTCTTCTGATTGATGATTTTCTTGTTGAGATTTGGTTTGGGATATCTGCTCTATGATGAAGTTTTCTACCAAGGATTTCATGATTAAAATTCCATGGTATTATGTTTATTTCTTGCTGCAGCAGTGTTGTTTTCGGCTAAAGCATTATGTGCTTTGAAATATAAATAGCTATTTGATTTTAGTTGTTCTCGTATTGCAGAGGCAACATATGGAATCTATCAAGATGGTAAGGAACACATATAGCTGAGTTTCATTGGAAACTTGTGTTTCCTGGAGGTTTTATCATTCAAAACCATTAAGAGGACCAAGTACAAGGCATAAAGTTTTGATACATGGAGGAGCCTTTGTACATTACCGATATATCTTTTGTTTGGTAACTCATGTAGATTACAGTTGCAACATTAGTAGTTATGAAGGTCTTGTGTTCTGTTGAACATAAAGCTCCTCCTTGGCTCTATGTTGTGGTTGTTCTTTGACAGAGTTTTGAATTAGATTTTAAAAGATCATGATTCTCTTGTGCGCACTAAAGAATTGATTACTATATCTGATCACAATGGTATTCTTGTTGAGTAAACTTATGATAGTCCAAGTGGGAGAATGTAAGACTAAAATGGACTTTATCATTAGTTTACATCGAGTCATCAACAATTACCAATTTACGCAGAATAAGTAATTGGAGAATCTTGAGACTTTAATCCGATATTTTATTTATGGTGTATCCACGTAAATTATGGAGAAATCTAATATGACATGGTTATTAAGTTAACCTAAAAAGATATGCAATTACAATAGATATTTGGACTTGAATTGTTTCCTTTATGGGAGGTTACAGAATATCCAATTATCTATATAAAGCTTGGGTCCCTGCACTTTCTCATATGCTCTCGGTAATACAGTCTCTTGCCCCATACAAAGAATACCAAATATTGAGATGCAGTGCAGAAGACTTAGGCTTGGATTGAGTGGCCATTCAGTTTAAAGGTTCATGATCCATTTCTAATTTATTTCTTGTTCTTATTTTTATACAATTGTATCTGTATTCCTTGTGAAGCGATCTAATAGTTTTTTCTGTTTAAGTTTACATCAGTATCTTTCATTTCCAAACGCCTTGAAATGAAGTCTCTTTTATTCAGTTGCCATTAATCCTCATTACATTAGTAATGATAAAATACCAAGTTCATTCCTTCTATAAGCAATAACAAACAGATGACATGGAAGGTAACTCACATATATGTTTTCATCTTCTGGATTCTGGATAGTTTCAATCTTGCAATTGATTAATTTATACAAAAACTGATCGACCTCTTTGATGTTTTTCTTTAGCTCTGCTTCCTTACCGATGTTTAAGAAGCGTTTGATCTTCCAGAACATATCAATCAATCGATATAGGGTAGCTTCTTGCCCTGATTCAAAAGCATGGGAAAACCGGTTACCTTCTTCATCTTTTCCACTCATGCTGTCTAGTTCGATACCAAGTAGAATCTTGATGATTGAATCTAAGGTTGATTTCATTAACAAATCCTTCCACAAAAAAAAAACAAGATTTATGTAATTTTAAATAGATGTAGCAACTTAAGACCAAAAACCAAAACAAATATAACAATTGAACCTTCCGTACATGCATGTTTCACAAACAAGTTTTTTTTTCATATCTCATTAACAACTCATGGATTATCGGTAAGTGAATAACTTTTATTTAATGCCAAGGCAGCTGTCATATAAGGTGGTTTCTAGCAGGTGATACAAAGAATAGTGAAATTGCTCATCTCTTGCATTTTATAACAGAAACTGTACATGTACATTAAAATTGTTGCGGTTCAGGTGGTGAAGGCATTGGGTTATTTCCTCTCACCTACATGCAATGGCTTTTGTTTGAGTAAGTCTGAAGTCCTCAATGGGCCTATACGTACGTCTTAATAACAATGCAATGTGATTAGTGAAACACTGAAACGTTGCAAACATACTTGGATCTCTATTGCTTGGTTGCTGCAGCTGGTTGCAGCTTCATAAATTATGCCAGCAAGTTTAACTGCATTGGTTTTGAAAACTGCACTGCTGAAGTCTCTCACTACTTTTGTTGAGAATTCAGCGCTCATCACCTTCCTCTGATGCCGCCATTTTTGCCCGTCCACTGCGAAAATCCCATCACCTAGTCCATCTGACAGAATGTTGTACATATACGACCCCTGCAGCATGTTGGAACTAGAACTTAAATGGCACGTACGTATAAATTTAATTTCTATATATTTAAGCAGTACACGTCATACCTTGCCATAATTAGTGAAGTTTGTTTTGAGCACATATTTCACATTTGCAGGATCTGCTGTGTAAACCGCACCTTTGAACAAGTCGAGCATCCTGTAAGTGTTATACTTACCCGCAAGTTCAGTCATGTAATGGTGTAACCTAGGGAAGTTGATAAGTTGGTGCACGACAGTTTCGGCAACAGGATGGTATCTCTTGTTCTTGTCATGCAATCTTCGGGCACGGTGTCTAACTGCAACTACAGCTAAAACTAACGCTAAACTTAATGCTACCGCCGTGGAAGCAAAATCCATGACAGTGTTTTGATGAAGGTTATAGTAGCAAAGGAAGATAGCTGTTCTGTTTGTGCCGACTCCCTATATATATAGTGTCACGCCCCGAATTTTGAATAATAAATTCAAATCCGAAACCTGAATAATTACAATTACAAAAAAACCAAATCTCGAAACTTCGAGTTCATTATTACAATTCACTCTCACAATATATTATAAAGCTCAAATGAGCATAACACACCTCACAACTTACAATTGTTGTAAAACTCTAACAATTGCTCTAACCGCACGATCACCGTCCTGGTTCTCCTGTCCTGTAGGATTACCCGCTACACAATTTGAATAGTGTACCGGGAGTTGCAACAACACAAAACCCGGTAAGCTTTTTACAGCCAGTATGAGTAAACAAGAAAGAACTGTTGATTTATTAGATTTCAAGACTACCACAAACCCACGTTACTTTCTCACTCTCATATATATATATAGACACTTATGAGTTACTCTCAATTTAGCTCATAAGATCACTCACTCTCATATATATATATAGACACTTATGAGTTACTCTCAATTTAGCTCATAAGATCACTCACTCTCATATATATATATAAACACTTATGAGTTACTCTCAAATTCGCTCATAAGATTTCCCAACATTTGGTAGACAGACTCATATATATATATAGACCCTTATGAGTTACTCTCAATTTCCCTCATAAGGTTACCATATATATATTGACACTTATGAGTTACTCTCAATTTCACTCATAAGTTCACTCCACATTTGGCAGACAGACTAGAGCTCTAACTGAACGTAACCACTCGTCCGGCCACAGACGTGATTACGATTTAATACTATTAATAACCACCAGCCCGGTACGAGAGCGTGATTCACTAATAGATGCCATGGTCACCTCGTGACCTAGTGATCTCCACAGATCACAACAATTTATTGTTCCTCAACAATAAAACTCAACACCTCTCACAATATATTGTTTCTCAACAATAAACTCAATATCTCTCACAATATATTGTTTCTCAACAATAACTCAACACAACTCCAACAATACATATTATTTCACGTAATAATATATATACAGACATTCACACAGGAATGTCTAGTAACACCAACAATAGTTCATATGATTGCAACAAAATAAAGCAATTAATTGTATTGGGTTCGTAATATGAACCACGTGAGGTTTACTCACCTCGATAATCCCGCTGCGTCTTCAATTCAGCTCAAAATACGATCCACAATCGTCCACCAACTCAAACCGTCAATCACCTAGTCCAATAATGATCTTGACTTAGCCAACAACTCAAATATGTAATTAAACGACGATCCAACGCTCAGATTCAAATTAAACGATGATCCAACGGTCGGATCTGAATTTAATGATGATCCAACGGTCGGATCCTCACGGATCGCCTTTAGGATCATCCTCCAAAATTATCACGAAGATCCAACGGTCAGATCTTCCTGAATCGCCTTTACTAACATCTCCACAAAATTATATGAAAATCCGACGGTCAGATTCTCACGAATCGCCTTCCGAATCACTATTTCTCAATTATACGAAGATCCAACGGTCGGATCTTCGCCCGCGACCTCACAAGGTCACCGGGACAGTCATACGATCAACATATCCAAAATTGAAGCAAAACCGATGGTCAGATCTTCACAGATCGTAACCCGAAGATAAACGTAAAAACGTTAAATAGTAACGTCAAAACGTAAATCCACTATTTATCAACTTTTTCTAACATGACCATGTTATATATCAAAACGCTCGTATGGATGCATAGATCATCGCCTAGATAATGAAAACTCGAAATATGGTCTGATGCGCCGCCACAAACGGTGGTCAGTGGGCGGTCAACGCGGCGGTCAACGCCGGTCAACCACCTCAGATGGCAAAGTGACCAACTACAAACTGGTTCAAAATGAAAGGGTGGTCGACTTTCATACCTGGAGCTAAGCCTGGTTCGGCCTAGATCGTCCTAGATCAAGCGTTGAAGTTGGATTAATCTCGTGCGTCTGATCAGATTCCAGATTGAATCAGGGACGTCGAAATCTTCAACTCGTGATCTTTCACTCCACACTCCAAATCGTCAAGCAAGGAGGATATGAGGATGATCAGGGGGAGGAGGAGATCACGAAAATGGGAACGATCGGCCCATGCAACGCCGGAAAAATGGAATTCCGGTCGGGTCGGATTCCTCTTGGCTGGCTTCTTCGATCTCCATCTGGGGGCAGCGGCGGGGCAAGGCGACACCGGAGGGAGGCCGGGCTTGGAGCGGCGATCACCATGGTGTCCGGGTCGTGGCCGGAGGACGCCGGAGGAGGAAGGAAAATCCGGGTCGGGTCGGCTAAGACCCGTTGGGTCTGACGGTCGAAAGAAGAGAGAGAACGGAGAGAGCTGGGGGACTGTTCAGCAAAAATGAAAATGTTTCGTCCTTAAATGAAAAATCAGATATTTTTCCTATTTATAGAAAATTCCCAATTTTCAAATATTCATAACTTAATCATACGAACTCCGAATAATGCGTTCTACATGTCCACGAACTCGTATCGACGAGCTCTACAACTTTCATGAAGGAAGTTTTCCCAAATTTTGAACGTATAAAAAGTCAACTTTGTTGACCCCCTAAAAACGTTCGTTTTCGAAAATAAAACCGTTCGAACTAATTCCACAACTTCTCCAAGCTTCGTACTCGCTCCTACTATCGTGAAATCATTTCTAAAAATCCACGGAATTTAATTTGGATTTTCCAGGGTATTACAGTCTACCCTCCTTAAAGAAATTTTGTCCCGAAATTTGAGCGTAAGTCAATTCCTCTCGATTAAGGTTGACCTAACCATCGAATCTCCATCTTTCCCAAAGCTGTAGTAATCTACAAAGCCTCAACCCTTGTATAAAAATACATTCCTATAGCCACTAAATCCTTTCATCACAAACGTAAACGCACAACACAACTGTTCAACATCAATCCACATCAATTACACAAAATCATCACATGGATCATCTCATAGATCCTCACATAGATCTTCACATAGATCATCACATAGATCTTCACATAGATCATCACTCTGTACTGGCATACAAGCACAGTAAACACTCTCACAAAGTGTTTCGCTACTCAATTAGCATCACGGTAAATCTCCATAGTAAAACTTAAGATGCATCACTCAAAACAAATCATCCCCAAAAGCACGCCAATTAATTATGTCACCCAATGATGATGACTTGGGCTTGCTCAATCCTTGGGCTAAGCACTAGGGCTGGCCAATTGGGCCTGAAGAAATCGGACCATCCACATTTCGAACCGGCCCAAACCACTTTGGGTTTAACATTTGGGCCTACTATTCGGGCCGAACAATTGGGCTTACCATTTGGGCCTACCATTCGGGCTTACTATTTGGGCTTACTATTTGGGCTTACTATTTGGGCCTACCAATCGGCCCACCAACTTCCAGCTCGGCTACAGTATGAAATTGTACATACCGTATATACGTATGCATACCGTACAGATCGTATATACGTATGCATACCGTACAACTGTATATTCGTATGCATACCGTACAGACCGTATATACGTATGTATACCGTACATACCGTATATACGTCGTATATCAAGCATATACGAGATCCAAAAATATTTGTAAGAGGTAAGGTTCGAACTCCCGACCTCAAACACGAAGGTTTTGCTCCCAACCACTGAAGCAAGAGCTGCCTTCATTAATATATGCTCACGTGTTATATTTATTATGTCATAAGCGACATAAATAAAATAACGGGGGAGGCAAGGTTCGAAACCTTAACCTGCTGCACAAGGGCTTTGCCCACCAACCACTGGAGCACAAGCTGTGCTTAATATAATGTGTACAAATGTTTTACTTATTATGTCATAAGCGAACATAATAAAAATAAACGAGAGGCAAGGTTCGAACCTCTGACCTCTTGTACATGAGCCTTGCTCTTCAACCACTAGAGCACCAGCTGCTCTCGTTACTATCCATGCAACTTCTTTTATTTATTCTATCATAAGCGATAGAATAACAACAAACTGTCGGTACACTCCACGTGCCACGACACGTCTCTTCCGTGATTTACGGAAAGCAAATCACTTTCGGCTAAAGCTGTCTGCCACAGCGTCTCGAGGTTCGGCCTGTCCCCTTACACGCTCTCCACGCGCCAACAACTTTTCCGGGTTTTCGGATGACTTTAATCCAACGCGTGGATTCAAATTCTGAGATCGTTCATCCAACGGTGGAGATCTGCTCACCTTGTTCTATAAATAGGTGCATTCTGGGGAAAAACTGTTCACTCCAAAAGAAAAGAAATTTTCTTCCGAGCTCAAGCCTTTCTCTCTCAACTCTTCAGCCTTTCTCTTCTCAAATCCTTTCTTCATCAATTTCAATCCTTCTCTTCTGATCTTCTCTCCCATCTAGTTGATTCAATCCCATCTTTCCTCTGAACTTTCAGATCTTCAATCTTTTCCTCCAAATCTTCAATCCTTCTTTCTCAGATCTTTTCTTCCATTTGAAGATTCGATCTCATCTTTCCTCTGAGAATCTCAGATCTCCAATCACCAGTTCAACAACTCCAATCCTTCTAACAAAATCTCCCTCAAACACTAAACCATGTATTCCTCGATTTCCACATCCTCTCACCCCATGACCCAAGAGCCACGAACTCTGCAACTAATGGAGCTCCAAACCCCGCAACAAATGGAACCACAACAACAGCAACCAACAGAGGAGGGAGGAAACACCCAAGCAGCTGGAAGTAGTGCCAACATGGATTTCTGGCGAAGCCGTACCAGGTGGATTCCTACTCCAGAACAAATAAGAATCCTCAAGGATCTTTACTATGTCAAGGGATTTAAGTGCCCAACTACAGAGCAGATTCACGAGATCTGTCTCCAGCTGAACCAGTATGGGTATGTTGAGGGTAAGAACATTTACTTTTGGTTCCAGAACGTCAGGGCTCGAGAGAAGCAGATGAATAGGTGTAATCAGGCTGCTCCAGTGCCCATGAGAACTAGTTCTCTTGGTACTGGTAGATCCATTGATCTCAATTTTGGGTCCACTGGTTCTACTGGTGCTGGTGGATCCATCGACATCAATTTTGGGCCAGCTGGTGGATCCATTGACATCAATTTTGGGTCCACTAGTTCTACTGATGATGGTAGATCCATTGATCTCAACTTTGGTTCCACCTATTCTACTGGTAATGAAGGATTTATTTACTTAAATTTTGTTTCGTATTCTTCCTCACACTTCAACACTAATACCAGTACAACTCTTTTGGCACAACAGGAGGACAAACATCCCTGCAACAACGAGGAGGAGATCACCAGGAGGTTCAAACTCTTCCTCTGTTCCCCGTGCACGGCGAGGACGTCTTTGGTAACCTGAAGACTACTTCCGAGGAAGGTAGTGCACATGATTACTATTTCGGTGGCTCAGGCGGTTACAACCGTGGATCTCCAGTTTCTCTTGAGCTCAGCCTCAACCCATCCGGAGCTGCTGACTAGGCTTAGTACAGCATAGTCCTCGTTTTCCTTTTTCTTTTTTTTTTTCTTTTTTTTTTTGTAATATAAACTCAATAAGATGGTGTGCATGTTTTCTTTCCTGTTTGTTTAACCAACAACAACACCAAGGATCGAACCTTGGTCACCCAATACTATTTTCAAAACCATAAACAACTCTACTGCACACATCTTTCATAATGATGCAATAAAAACAATCACTCAAAAAGAATCCAACAATCAATTAAGTCGCATCGAGGTCTAGCTAGTATCCTCTGAGTCAAACCAAACACAACAATTTCATCGATAGGATTAGGGATTTATAAAGCTAAACACATCCTGAGTTAGCTAGGAAAAACCCACGTTTTTAGAGTTACTCTTACAACTCTTATAGAATCTCGATAATTCCATCTATCAATTGTTTCAACAAAAACTCACCACAATTCAATCCCTAACATTTAGCGATTCAGAAATCAAATCAAACTCCATATCACATAGTAATTCACTTGAACCACTATGGATACCTAACAAAATCACTAAAATCAATATCCGAAATTGCGTTTAACTATAACACCTAAAATCAATCACCAAAGGCACACACTCTCATCCAACATCATTCACAAGAACTGATTCTAACTCTCCCAATTAATTACACCAAAATCAACTCCATTGCAAAACTTTAAGTGTCCCGCCTACTTAAACTTAAAACACACAACAACTTCAAATTCACTGCAGCCCATCTCCATACTACGATCCAAAACTTAAGAAAACTAGTTCACCACACAAAGGCCACAAAATTCAATTTCATTCACTTGAACAAAACTATATTCACAAGTCACGGTCAGGTCATCAACCCATGGTGTTCAAATGAATAAATTTCAAATCCAGTTTTCCTTGTGAATCGTAACGTATCGTTCCAAAATGATGCAAGTAACATCAACCACGTATATAAGACACATCTCGCGAACTCAATTCAAATTCAGAATCACCAAAACTACTACTAATTCCAATTCTACCAACAATCCTGATTCTGAAGGAATTATAGTACTCAACGACAACCCAAAACAATGGTCTCTCCTCTCTAACCATCGAGCACAAAATAAAATTCTTGTCTCGCACCTTAAACCCTGCTTAACAACTTACAAGCACAAGGAAGAAGTAACCGCAATAATTCCTTCCCTAACCGCAACACTACTCACAACTCCACATGAGTCAAGAATCTATTCAAGAACATTAGTATATCCAACTTAAAAAGGCAAAATTACCATCGATTAATACTCGTATCCACATTACAGACGAGCATAGGTCCAGACCATGCCTTCAACCAAACACTTCAACAATCAAAAGAACCTCATTTCCATAAAACAATCCTCGTTGACTTAACAGAGTTGAATCAAGAGGTTCCTATTCCTCAAGGATTGTAACTCGCGGCCACTGAACTTATTCTCATACGAACCTACAAGACAACTGTAAGGTTCTAAGTACAACCCCTTCGAATATCCATCACCTAAGGAGTATAGTATGCTTGGCTAATACTTGTATAACACTTAAAACACAGTATAAGTCAAATACAAATTCATATTAACCAAGTCAATACTATAGGGAATGTATTCACGTTCCCTAAACGACCTAGCGGCCTAAACAACTCCCAACACTCACGCATACCCAATGACTTAGCCAATACCAAAGAGCACACGATGGGGATCCGCTGCAGACGGGCCATCACTCGGAAGGTATTGACACATCACCAAATATGCACCTTACGCTCTGATACCAAACTGTCACGCCCCGAATTTTGAATAATAAATTCAAATCCGAAACCTGAATAATTACAATTACAAAAAAACCAAATCTCGAAACTTCGAGTTCATTATTACAATTCACTCTCACAATATATTATAAAGCTCAAATGAGCATAACACACCTCACAACTTACAATTGTTGTAAAACTCTAACAATTGCTCTAACCGCACGATCACCGTCCTGGTTCTCCTGTCCTGTAGGATTACCCGCTACACAATTTGAATAGTGTACCGGGAGTTGCAACAACACAAAACCCGGTAAGCTTTTTACAGCCAGTATGAGTAAACAAGAAAGAACTGTTGATTTATTAGATTTCAAGACTACCACAAACCCACGTTACTTTCTCACTCTCATATATATATATAGACACTTATGAGTTACTCTCAATTTAGCTCATAAGATCACTCACTCTCATATATATATATAGACACTTATGAGTTACTCTCAATTTAGCTCATAAGATCACTCACTCTCATATATATATATAAACACTTATGAGTTACTCTCAAATTCGCTCATAAGATTTCCCAACATTTGGTAGACAGACTCATATATATATATAGACCCTTATGAGTTACTCTCAATTTCCCTCATAAGGTTACCATATATATATTGACACTTATGAGTTACTCTCAATTTCACTCATAAGTTCACTCCACATTTGGCAGACAGACTAGAGCTCTAACTGAACGTAACCACTCGTCCGGCCACAGACGTGATTACGATTTAATACTATTAATAACCACCAGCCCGGTACGAGAGCGTGATTCACTAATAGATGCCATGGTCACCTCGTGACCTAGTGATCTCCACAGATCACAACAATTTATTGTTCCTCAACAATAAAACTCAACACCTCTCACAATATATTGTTTCTCAACAATAAACTCAATATCTCTCACAATATATTGTTTCTCAACAATAACTCAACACAACTCCAACAATACATATTATTTCACGTAATAATATATATACAGACATTCACACAGGAATGTCTAGTAACACCAACAATAGTTCATATGATTGCAACAAAATAAAGCAATTAATTGTATTGGGTTCGTAATATGAACCACGTGAGGTTTACTCACCTCGATAATCCCGCTGCGTCTTCAATTCAGCTCAAAATACGATCCACAATCGTCCACCAACTCAAACCGTCAATCACCTAGTCCAATAATGATCTTGACTTAGCCAACAACTCAAATATGTAATTAAACGACGATCCAACGCTCAGATTCAAATTAAACGATGATCCAACGGTCGGATCTGAATTTAATGATGATCCAACGGTCGGATCCTCACGGATCGCCTTTAGGATCATCCTCCAAAATTATCACGAAGATCCAACGGTCAGATCTTCCTGAATCGCCTTTACTAACATCTCCACAAAATTATATGAAAATCCGACGGTCAGATTCTTACGAATCGCCTTCCGAATCACTATTTCTCAATTATACGAAGATCCAACGGTCGGATCTTCGCCCGCGACCTCACAAGGTCACCGGGACAGTCATACGATCAACATATCCAAAATTGAAGCAAAACCGATGGTCAGATCTTCACAGATCGTAACCCGAAGATAAACGTAAAAACGTTAAATAGTAACGTCAAAACGTAAATCCACTATTTATCAACTTTTTCTAACATGACCATGTTATATATCAAAACGCTCGTATGGATGCATAGATCATCGCCTAGATAATGAAAACTCGAAATATGGTCTGATGCGCCGCCACAAACGGTGGTCAGTGGGCGGTCAACGCGGCGGTCAACGCCGGTCAACCACCTCAGATGGCAAAGTGACCAACTACAAACTGGTTCAAAATGAAAGGGTGGTCGACTTTCATACCTGGAGCTAAGCCTGGTTCGGCCTAGATCGTCCTAGATCAAGCGTTGAAGTTGGATTAATCTCGTGCGTCTGATCAGATTCCAGATTGAATCAGGGACGTCGAAATCTTCAACTCGTGATCTTTCACTCCACACTCCAAATCGTCAAGCAAGGAGGATATGAGGATGATCAGGGGGAGGAGGAGATCACGAAAATGGGAACGATCGGCCCATGCAACGCCGGAAAAATGGAATTCCGGTCGGGTCGGATTCCTCTTGGCTGGCTTCTTCGATCTCCATCTGGGGGCAGCGGCGGGGCAAGGCGACACCGGAGGGAGGCCGGGCTTGGAGCGGCGATCACCATGGTGTCCGGGTCGTGGCCGGAGGACGCCGGAGGAGGAAGGAAAATCCGGGTCGGGTCGGCTAAGACCCGTTGGGTCTGACGGTCGAAAGAAGAGAGAGAACGGAGAGAGCTGGGGGACTGTTCAGCAAAAATGAAAATGTTTCGTCCTTAAATGAAAAATCAGATATTTTTCCTATTTATAGAAAATTCCCAATTTTCAAATATTCATAACTTAATCATACGAACTCCGAATAATGCGTTCTACATGTCCACGAACTCGTATCGACGAGCTCTACAACTTTCATGAAGGAAGTTTTCCCAAATTTTGAACGTATAAAAAGTCAACTTTGTTGACCCCCTAAAAACGTTCGTTTTCGAAAATAAAACCGTTCGAACTAATTCCACAACTTCTCCAAGCTTCGTACTCGCTCCTACTATCGTGAAATCATTTCTAAAAATCCACGGAATTTAATTTGGATTTTCCAGGGTATTACAGTCTACCCTCCTTAAAGAAATTTTGTCCCGAAATTTGAGCGTAAGTCAATTCCTCTCGATTAAGGTTGACCTAACCATCGAATCTCCATCTTTCCCAAAGCTGTAGTAATCTACAAAGCCTCAACCCTTGTATAAAAATACATTCCTATAGCCACTAAATCCTTTCATCACAAACGTAAACGCACAACACAACTGTTCAACATCAATCCACATCAATTACACAAAATCATCACATGGATCATCTCATAGATCCTCACATAGATCTTCACATAGATCATCACATAGATCTTCACATAGATCATCACTCTGTACTGGCATACAAGCACAGTAAACACTCTCACAAAGTGTTTCGCTACTCAATTAGCATCACGGTAAATCTCCATAGTAAAACTTAAGATGCATCACTCAAAACAAATCATCCCCAAAAGCACGCCAATTAATTATGTCACCCAATGATGATGACTTGGGCTTGCTCAATCCTTGGGCTAAGCACTAGGGCTGGCCAATTGGGCCTGAAGAAATCGGACCATCCACATTTCGAACCGGCCCAAACCACTTTGGGTTTAACATTTGGGCCTACTATTCGGGCCGAACAATTGGGCTTACCATTTGGGCCTACCATTCGGGCTTACTATTTGGGCTTACTATTTGGGCTTACTATTTGGGCCTACCAATCGGCCCACCAACTTCCAGCTCGGCTACAGTATGAAATTGTACATACCGTATATACGTATGCATACCGTACAGATCGTATATACGTATGCATACCGTACAACTGTATATTCGTATGCATACCGTACAGACCGTATATACGTATGTATACCGTACATACCGTATATACGTCGTATATCAAGCATATACGAGATCCAAAAATATTTGTAAGAGGTAAGGTTCGAACTCCCGACCTCAAACACGAAGGTTTTGCTCCCAACCACTGAAGCAAGAGCTGCCTTCATTAATATATGCTCACGTGTTATATTTATTATGTCATAAGCGACATAAATAAAATAACGGGGGAGGCAAGGTTCGAAACCTTAACCTGCTGCACAAGGGCTTTGCCCACCAACCACTGGAGCACAAGCTGTGCTTAATATAATGTGTACAAATGTTTTACTTATTATGTCATAAGCGAACATAATAAAAATAAACGAGAGGCAAGGTTCGAACCTCTGACCTCTTGTACATGAGCCTTGCTCTTCAACCACTAGAGCACCAGCTGCTCTCGTTACTATCCATGCAACTTCTTTTATTTATTCTATCATAAGCGATAGAATAACAACAAACTGTCGGTACACTCCACGTGCCACGACACGTCTCTTCCGTGATTTACGGAAAGCAAATCACTTTCGGCTAAAGCTGTCTGCCACAGCGTCTCGAGGTTCGGCCTGTCCCCTTACACGCTCTCCACGCGCCAACAACTTTTCCGGGTTTTCGGATGACTTTAATCCAACGCGTGGATTCAAATTCTGAGATCGTTCATCCAACGGTGGAGATCTGCTCACCTTGTTCTATAAATAGGTGCATTCTGGGGAAAAACTGTTCACTCCAAAAGAAAAGAAATTTTCTTCCGAGCTCAAGCCTTTCTCTCTCAACTCTTCAGCCTTTCTCTTCTCAAATCCTTTCTTCATCAATTTCAATCCTTCTCTTCTGATCTTCTCTCCCATCTAGTTGATTCAATCCCATCTTTCCTCTGAACTTTCAGATCTTCAATCTTTTCCTCCAAATCTTCAATCCTTCTTTCTCAGATCTTTTCTTCCATTTGAAGATTCGATCTCATCTTTCCTCTGAGAATCTCAGATCTCCAATCACCAGTTCAACAACTCCAATCCTTCTAACAAAATCTCCCTCAAACACTAAACCATGTATTCCTCGATTTCCACATCCTCTCACCCCATGACCCAAGAGCCACGAACTCTGCAACTAATGGAGCTCCAAACCCCGCAACAAATGGAACCACAACAACAGCAACCAACAGAGGAGGGAGGAAACACCCAAGCAGCTGGAAGTAGTGCCAACATGGATTTCTGGCGAAGCCGTACCAGGTGGATTCCTACTCCAGAACAAATAAGAATCCTCAAGGATCTTTACTATGTCAAGGGATTTAAGTGCCCAACTACAGAGCAGATTCACGAGATCTGTCTCCAGCTGAACCAGTATGGGTATGTTGAGGGTAAGAACATTTACTTTTGGTTCCAGAACGTCAGGGCTCGAGAGAAGCAGATGAATAGGTGTAATCAGGCTGCTCCAGTGCCCATGAGAACTAGTTCTCTTGGTACTGGTAGATCCATTGATCTCAATTTTGGGTCCACTGGTTCTACTGGTGCTGGTGGATCCATCGACATCAATTTTGGGCCAGCTGGTGGATCCATTGACATCAATTTTGGGTCCACTAGTTCTACTGATGATGGTAGATCCATTGATCTCAACTTTGGTTCCACCTATTCTACTGGTAATGAAGGATTTATTTACTTAAATTTTGTTTCGTATTCTTCCTCACACTTCAACACTAATACCAGTACAACTCTTTTGGCACAACAGGAGGACAAACATCCCTGCAACAACGAGGAGGAGATCACCAGGAGGTTCAAACTCTTCCTCTGTTCCCCGTGCACGGCGAGGACGTCTTTGGTAACCTGAAGACTACTTCCGAGGAAGGTAGTGCACATGATTACTATTTCGGTGGCTCAGGCGGTTACAACCGTGGATCTCCAGTTTCTCTTGAGCTCAGCCTCAACCCATCCGGAGCTGCTGACTAGGCTTAGTACAGCATAGTCCTCGTTTTCCTTTTTCTTTTTTTTTTTCTTTTTTTTTTTGTAATATAAACTCAATAAGATGGTGTGCATGTTTTCTTTCCTGTTTGTTTAACCAACAACAACACCAAGGATCGAACCTTGGTCACCCAATACTATTTTCAAAACCATAAACAACTCTACTGCACACATCTTTCATAATGATGCAATAAAAACAATCACTCAAAAAGAATCCAACAATCAATTAAGTCGCATCGAGGTCTAGCTAGTATCCTCTGAGTCAAACCAAACACAACAATTTCATCGATAGGATTAGGGATTTATAAAGCTAAACACATCCTGAGTTAGCTAGGAAAAACCCACGTTTTTAGAGTTACTCTTACAACTCTTATAGAATCTCGATAATTCCATCTATCAATTGTTTCAACAAAAACTCACCACAATTCAATCCCTAACATTTAGCGATTCAGAAATCAAATCAAACTCCATATCACATAGTAATTCACTTGAACCACTATGGATACCTAACAAAATCACTAAAATCAATATCCGAAATTGCGTTTAACTATAACACCTAAAATCAATCACCAAAGGCACACACTCTCATCCAACATCATTCACAAGAACTGATTCTAACTCTCCCAATTAATTACACCAAAATCAACTCCATTGCAAAACTTTAAGTGTCCCGCCTACTTAAACTTAAAACACACAACAACTTCAAATTCACTGCAGCCCATCTCCATACTACGATCCAAAACTTAAGAAAACTAGTTCACCACACAAAGGCCACAAAATTCAATTTCATTCACTTGAACAAAACTATATTCACAAGTCACGGTCAGGTCATCAACCCATGGTGTTCAAATGAATAAATTTCAAATCCAGTTTTCCTTGTGAATCGTAACGTATCGTTCCAAAATGATGCAAGTAACATCAACCACGTATATAAGACACATCTCGCGAACTCAATTCAAATTCAGAATCACCAAAACTACTACTAATTCCAATTCTACCAACAATCCTGATTCTGAAGGAATTATAGTACTCAACGACAACCCAAAACAATGGTCTCTCCTCTCTAACCATCGAGCACAAAATAAAATTCTTGTCTCGCACCTTAAACCCTGCTTAACAACTTACAAGCACAAGGAAGAAGTAACCGCAATAATTCCTTCCCTAACCGCAACACTACTCACAACTCCACATGAGTCAAGAATCTATTCAAGAACATTAGTATATCCAACTTAAAAAGGCAAAATTACCATCGATTAATACTCGTATCCACATTACAGACGAGCATAGGTCCAGACCATGCCTTCAACCAAACACTTCAACAATCAAAAGAACCTCATTTCCATAAAACAATCCTCGTTGACTTAACAGAGTTGAATCAAGAGGTTCCTATTCCTCAAGGATTGTAACTCGCGGCCACTGAACTTATTCTCATACGAACCTACAAGACAACTGTAAGGTTCTAAGTACAACCCCTTCGAATATCCATCACCTAAGGAGTATAGTATGCTTGGCTAATACTTGTATAACACTTAAAACACAGTATAAGTCAAATACAAATTCATATTAACCAAGTCAATACTATAGGGAATGTATTCACGTTCCCTAAACGACCTAGCGGCCTAAACAACTCCCAACACTCACGCATACCCAATGACTTAGCCAATACCAAAGAGCACACGATGGGGATCCGCTGCAGACGGGCCATCACTCGGAAGGTATTGACACATCACCAAATATGCACCTTACGCTCTGATACCAAACTGTCACGCCCCGAATTTTGAATAATAAATTCAAATCCGAAACCTGAATAATTACAATTACAAAAAAACCAAATCTCGAAACTTCGAGTTCATTATTACAATTCACTCTCACAATATATTATAAAGCTCAAATGAGCATAACACACCTCACAACTTACAATTGTTGTAAAACTCTAACAATTGCTCTAACCGCACGATCACCGTCCTGGTTCTCCTGTCCTGTAGGATTACCCGCTACACAATTTGAATAGTGTACCGGGAGTTGCAACAACACAAAACCCGGTAAGCTTTTTACAGCCAGTATGAGTAAACAAGAAAGAACTGTTGATTTATTAGATTTCAAGACTACCACAAACCCACGTTACTTTCTCACTCTCATATATATATATAGACACTTATGAGTTACTCTCAATTTAGCTCATAAGATCACTCACTCTCATATATATATATAGACACTTATGAGTTACTCTCAATTTAGCTCATAAGATCACTCACTCTCATATATATATATAGACACTTATGAGTTACTCTCAAATTCGCTCATAAGATTTCCCAACATTTGGTAGACAGACTCATATATATATATAGACCCTTATGAGTTACTCTCAATTTCCCTCATAAGGTTACCATATATATATTGACACTTATGAGTTACTCTCAATTTCACTCATAAGTTCACTCCACATTTGGCAGACAGACTAGAGCTCTAACTGAACGTAACCACTCGTCCGGCCACAGACGTGATTACGATTTAATACTATTAATAACCACCAGCCCGGTACGAGAGCGTGATTCACTAATAGATGCCATGGTCACCTCGTGACCTAGTGATCTCCACAGATCACAACAATTTATTGTTCCTCAACAATAAAACTCAACACCTCTCACAATATATTGTTTCTCAACAATAAACTCAATATCTCTCACAATATATTGTTTCTCAACAATAACTCAACACAACTCCAACAATACATATTATTTCACGTAATAATATATATACAGACATTCACACAGGAATGTCTAGTAACACCAACAATAGTTCATATGATTGCAACAAAATAAAGCAATTAATTGTATTGGGTTCGTAATATGAACCACGTGAGGTTTACTCACCTCGATAATCCCGCTGCGTCTTCAATTCAGCTCAAAATACGATCCACAATCGTCCACCAACTCAAACCGTCAATCACCTAGTCCAATAATGATCTTGACTTAGCCAACAACTCAAATATGTAATTAAACGACGATCCAACGCTCAGATTCAAATTAAACGATGATCCAACGGTCGGATCTGAATTTAATGATGATCCAACGGTCGGATCCTCACGGATCGCCTTTAGGATCATCCTCCAAAATTATCACGAAGATCCAACGGTCAGATCTTCCTGAATCGCCTTTACTAACATCTCCACAAAATTATATGAAAATCCGACGGTCAGATTCTTACGAATCGCCTTCCGAATCACTATTTCTCAATTATACGAAGATCCAACGGTCGGATCTTCGCCCGCGACCTCACAAGGTCACCGGGACAGTCATACGATCAACATATCCAAAATTGAAGCAAAACCGATGGTCAGATCTTCACAGATCGTAACCCGAAGATAAACGTAAAAACGTTAAATAGTAACGTCAAAACGTAAATCCACTATTTATCAACTTTTTCTAACATGACCATGTTATATATCAAAACGCTCGTATGGATGCATAGATCATCGCCTAGATAATGAAAACTCGAAATATGGTCTGATGCGCCGCCACAAACGGTGGTCAGTGGGCGGTCAACGCGGCGGTCAACGCCGGTCAACCACCTCAGATGGCAAAGTGACCAACTACAAACTGGTTCAAAATGAAAGGGTGGTCGACTTTCATACCTGGAGCTAAGCCTGGTTCGGCCTAGATCGTCCTAGATCAAGCGTTGAAGTTGGATTAATCTCGTGCGTCTGATCAGATTCCAGATTGAATCAGGGACGTCGAAATCTTCAACTCGTGATCTTTCACTCCACACTCCAAATCGTCAAGCAAGGAGGATATGAGGATGATCAGGGGGAGGAGGAGATCACGAAAATGGGAACGATCGGCCCATGCAACGCCGGAAAAATGGAATTCCGGTCGGGTCGGATTCCTCTTGGCTGGCTTCTTCGATCTCCATCTGGGGGCAGCGGCGGGGCAAGGCGACACCGGAGGGAGGCCGGGCTTGGAGCGGCGATCACCATGGTGTCCGGGTCGTGGCCGGAGGACGCCGGAGGAGGAAGGAAAATCCGGGTCGGGTCGGCTAAGACCCGTTGGGTCTGACGGTCGAAAGAAGAGAGAGAACGGAGAGAGCTGGGGGACTGTTCAGCAAAAATGAAAATGTTTCGTCCTTAAATGAAAAATCAGATATTTTTCCTATTTATAGAAAATTCCCAATTTTCAAATATTCATAACTTAATCATACGAACTCCGAATAATGCGTTCTACATGTCCACGAACTCGTATCGACGAGCTCTACAACTTTCATGAAGGAAGTTTTCCCAAATTTTGAACATATAAAAAGTCAACTTTGTTGACCCCCTAAAAACGTTCGTTTTCGAAAATAAAACCGTTCGAACTAATTCCACAACTTCTCCAAGCTTCGTACTCGCTCCTACTATCGTGAAATCATTTCTAAAAATCCACGGAATTTAATTTGGATTTTCCAGGGTATTACATATAGGCTCGGAACGTCAGCACTTAATGAACAATAATGAAGTGAACAAGGCTCCACTCCATCTAATTAGTATATGAGGAGTACTATTGATGAATAATGGCATTGAACCTGTTGGTACGTGTGATTGGAAAGAAATGACATGGCTGGCCAAATCTCCATTTCACATTCCTTATCACGAAAGTTTTTCCAGATTGCAGTGTCGAATAATCAGTGAAGATAGCTTATGATGAGTTTCTGTCTAGACCAACGTGCAGTTCACTACTCATGACTAACATTTCCTTATCTCTTTCATGTTTTTTCTACATTTTTCATTTGCCCATGCTCTGCATACCCGATAACTCAACTCGTGCTCTGCAACAGACGGACAGTGAAAGGAACAAATGATTGTTGGTCCAATAGCCCGTGCCAGATATAGACATGTTTTGTGTTTATTTATTTTTTGGTACTTGACAAAATATTCAGTAAACCATGCAAGCATGCTAATTGTTCTTTAGTATATACTATTTATATGAGTGATAACCGATAGGGTTGAAATTTCTGTGACCATATATAACTCATTAACTCTTCTGCATCATCACACCCCCATAAAAATTTCATCCTGCCAATGGCATAAGGCTGGTATGTCACCATATATATAGTATATATATCTTCTTTTTTCATCTCTGAAAGTCTAAATTAATCCATCTGGCCATGGAATCATACTCAGAAATACAAACCTTGATCAGCATCCCTGCAAGTGACAGCATCATCACAACTTGTTGAAATGTAATTAATATAAGCGATTCAAAATCAGAAAAGCCAGGGAGGGATATGACTTGGATATATCAGCTAAACCTTGAAAGTAACACAGCCAAGCTAGATATAGACATGTTTTGTGGCATGGCGTCTAATCTCTACTAGTACTATAGCAAAGGTTACCCGCCAAGCTCAATGCTACAGCAGCACCGGAGAACAAATCCATGACAACAAAAGGAGCACTTGTTTGTCTCATTGCAGTTCTGGATGTATATGGCCATACATGACTGGGTTTGCATGCATTGAGGGTGAGTATGTGTACTCATCTTCAATGATTGTGTTCCCAATTGCATGTCAAAACATATTAAACCTTGGGCTGGTGTTAGGGAAATTAGAATCCCTCCCGTTAAGGCTCACAGAGTAGACCGATAGAAAAGTAACAAACAACAAGACAAGCAACAAGAGAACACCGAGATTTAACGAGGTTCAGCATAAATCTATGCCTACGTCCTCCCGAGAGATACCCGTTCTTCACTATGAGAATAATTACAGTACAAGATACATTGAGCTAAATCACCATAACTCAAACCCATAACCCTTGTACACCCACACTCATAGAATTTCCCAAGAACTCACTCTCACCCAAGAGTTGTATTCACTCTTGACATCTCTGCTCCCTTACCCAAGAGATATACACTCTCTTGTGGATGATCGCATGCACCGACCATACCTTGGTTTACTACCCATGCCCTCTATATATAGGCACCCCAATTATAATCCAATTGGTAGTAGGAAAACCAAACCTTCTTGTACAGGAGAAAGATCCTATTCCTTATAGGAATAAACTTTGACATCAACCATGTCCAATTAGGAAGACTAACCAAGTCCAACTAGGACTTGCCTTTCCTAATTAATTCTCATCACATCCTAACATGGGGCTCTAATGAGAATCATTAAAATGAGGATTTTCCAATCAAGGGTTGTGAGACTTACTTTTCCATCACATTTCAACAAATCAACCGTGAAATGTTTAGATATTTATGAGTAAATCATTCTGCAAATTTTTAACCAAATTGAAATTTAAGAAATGTACTAAGTAATCTCTCCATTTCCAACCATATATTTATAAAAGGTTCGAAATGTCACAATTACTTAGCGCAACGAACGTTAATTAATTGGTCATTGTCACAATTCTCTAAGTTTTCTAGCAACTTCAAGAAATGTAGATTTTGTTATTTTCATCGCTTTTGTTCAAGAAACATTATAATAATAGTTGGTCGCATTCGAACTGAACTGAATAACAAAACGTTTGTTTAAGTCGGTAACTAATTTTCTCAAAAAATAAATAATAAAATTACCGACTAGTTATCGGCCTGCACGCCTTTTTCGGCCTTTTTCTATACAAAGAGGACTAATCTAATCGATAATGTTTCAAGGCGGGCGTAGATAAAGAAATTTGAAAGAGCTCAACGTCAGATAACTTTGATCCTTTCGAACAAAAAATTCTTTAATTTGTTTTGATAGATATAAGAGAAACAGAAGTGAGATGGTACATGATTTTAGAAGGAGAACTTAGAACTTTGACGTCAATTGCAGAACCAGATCACCAAACGATGAAAGGCACGGAGTGCCCATCAATCAAAAAGAATGCACCTGCAGTAGTGGAAACCACAAAAAAGTCATTAAGAAGATGAAGACTGAATCGAAGTTAAGGTAAGGGTGATGAAGTTCAGTATGTTTCCTTTTACTCGAATTACTGCTTTTATCAATATATATAGGATAGAATAATGCAAACGAATCTCCCCTTTTTCCAGTACAAACCCTTTTTCAATACCTCTCACAATTTTTTCTTTAAATATTACCAATATATTTGTAAGTGAGGCAGTCGCGCAGTGTTTGGCCCTAAAACACTTGTCATACATTTGTTCATTTTCACTAAAATTTCTGTAAAAAAAAAATTAAAAAAAAAATGTAATTTAGAGCTCTGAGCTAGCAACCACCGAACACCATTATAGAAACACCGAACATTTTACAACTTCTCCATATAAGAGTAAGATAGGAAGTTAAGAGAGAAACAAAATTTGTTCCGTGTCTAGTGAGCAAATATGGAGGGGTTTGTTTAGCATTATTTTCCTAGCTTTAATTAAAATTGTGCTCATGAATATTGTTGTGCCTCAGCTTAACACTCTGGAAACAGTTAGAATGATTGATGGACTTTTGGTTGATACAAATGTAGATCTAGACGTGCCAGCAAGGTTTACCCTGTGCGTTTCTATGGGAAGAACTACCCTCTCTGGGCGCAACAGATGGAGCTTTTCCTAAAGCAGCTATGTGTTGCATATGTACTCTACGAGCCATGCCCTAGCCTTATGGTTGGACCTGAAGCAACTACTAAAGACATTGCTCAATCAAAGGTTGCCGTTCAGAAATCGATGGCCAATGACTCCCTATGTCGCCGCACGATCTTGAATGATCACCTGTCTTTTTCTCTGTGTTATACTTGCTTAAAGAAAAAGAAAACTACTACTACTAAAGAACTGTGGGAAGATCTAAAATTTTTATCTGCAACACAACAAAGAGATCTCTAGCTGGTTAGACAGTACGTACATGGAGAAGAAACCAATTGCAGAGCAAGTTCAAGAATTTAATTGCATTTTCGATTCCATGGTTGCTTCTGGAGTTTTGGTTGATGAGAAATTTCACTTTGATGTCATCATCTCTAAGCTCCCCGAGTCATGGAGGGATGTCCGCATCAAGTTGATGCACGAGAAGTATATGTCCATCACAATGCTGATGGACCGTTTGAGGGTTGAAGAAGAGTCACGAATGGAAGCCTTATTCACAAGCTACTGTTCCACCAATATTTCATTGAAATAAGGCTAAAATGAAATGATTTTTCTTTGGTTACATATTTTCATTACAGAGAGTTTTGATATAATGATATTGATCGATTCCATAATAAATTCTTCTTTTCGAAATTCAATTCATAAAAATATACCATTTCTTAAAGAACAATCGGCTTATTATGACCAAAGAAATGATTCAGCTTTACAAGTCAATCACAATTTTCATTTATTTAAATCGAGCTCATTCTACGCACACAACTTATAGCCTAAGATAGGAAATTCATTTGGAAATCTTTCGTATCCAATCAATGATACATATGGTTTGCCAAGCGAGGCCTAGCAACAGCCATCAAAGGTTGAACCTTAGGCATTGTCATTCCATAAACCTCTTTGGTATCAATATCTTCCGGCCTCAAACCCTCCGGTGGTGTCCAGTTAAAACAATGAAAAAGCCGAGCCAAAGCCATCAAGACTAGAGTCACCCCAAGCGGCGCGCCGGGACACTTTCTCTTTCCTGCACTAAAAGGAAGAATTTTGAAATCGACTCCATGGCTAATCTCGACTCGGCTCCCATCATCGAGCCAATGCCGCTCGGGCCTAAACTCCTCGACATTGTCCCATAGCTTTGTGTTTCGGCCCAGCCCATGGGTGTTGATGAAGACACGTGTCTTGGCCGGGATGTAGTAACCGTTGATCCACGTGGCGCGTAATGACTCGTGCGGAATGAGGAAGGGTCCCGCCGGATGCATGCGGAAGGTTTCGCGTACAACGCAGCGTAGGTAGTTAAGATGGGGTAGGTCTGATTCGTTGACCATTCTATGTTGACCCACGACTAAATCGAGCTCTTCTTGGATCTTACGGAGGACACGTGGATGCTTGATCACCTCGGCCATCGCCCATTCGTTGGTCACAGCTGAAGTGTCTGTGGCAGCAGCTATCATATCCTGAAACTCATAAATACTGTATAATTTAAGGAATTGGCAACTAAAATTTTAGACAAATTAGTAGTTCTTGATTTAATCAACAACAAACATAATAAAGAATCTTTTCTTTATTCTGGAATTTTGTATACCACAGTAGAATACGATAATGATACTCTAATTTTAACTTAACTAGCAACGTGCCCACATTTTTCGCGGGTGATAATGTGATGTTAATGAAAAATAGATCGATTAAAAAAAATAGTGGTTATTTATTTTTTAGACATAGAATAGTGGTGGGTATTTTTTTCAATTGCCTCTTTTATTTATTTATATTTTATTAACTTAATTTAATAATTATGTTATTGAAAGGTATTATAGGCACTTTCAAAATTTGGTGAAGCCTTTGATACCAAAAGAGGGCCTCCAATTATAGTAGTAGAGATATGCTCTATCGGTGAACTGTGGCATGTTAGTTATTTTAAAATAACTGGCACCGTATAGGTCACAAGTTTAAATTTCACTGACATTATGGAATGGATAGGGTGGGATAAAAATTGTCATTTCTATTCAAAAAAAGAAAGAAAAAAACTTAAATGTACTCCAAATTGAATATTTAATAAATCTTTTCTATACGCAATACCAAATTGAATATTTAATAACTCTTTTACGAAATAAAAGTAGTAAGACCCTCATTCCTAATAGACACGTACATCATCATCCAGGCTTTCTATAATAATTTTCCTATAAAGTTAAAGAAAATTAAAACTAGATCTAAATTATGCAAAGGTTTACCTGTATTAGAGCTTTGATTTCCACATCCTCCATATGCTTTTTCCCATCCTCACCTGGCAAAGACAACAAAACATCAACAAAGTCCATTTCTGCCCCATCTTCCTCTCCTCCAGTTGGCTTGCTCTTCTCCTCCCTTACCCTCCTATGCTCTTCAAGAATCTTGGTATGAAAATCATCTACCCTTTTCTCCACTTCCCTCATTTTCTTCTCACAACCGTAAGGATCCACCCACCTCCAAATTGGCAAGTAATCTCCCAAATATATCAACCCCAACAGCCAAAATAACTCATGGGTTATGTGCATGAACTCCATGGCCTCTTGTGGACCTGCCGACCCGGCCCCAAAATATTGTTTACCAAGCAACATCCTAGTCACATTGTTCATAGACCACCCACCCAACACTTCCCTCAAGTTCACTGCCTTCCCCGTCTGGGCCGTGGCCCAAACATCTTGTACGAGGTGTTGGGCTTCATCGGCTCGGTGTTTGGCAAAAGACTCGAGGCGTTTTGTTGTTAGCAAGTGTTCCATGCATATTCGCCTCATTCGCTTCCATTGTGGGCCCAATGGGGCAAGCGCAACGTCGCCACAACCATAGGCCAAATGCACCGCGGCCAAAGTTCGCGGCCGTGATGCAAAGACGTCATCTTGTTGAATAAGTATTTCACGTATGATGTCAGGGTCGTTGGTGGTGATGGCATCAATGCTCCCAAGTCGTAGGTAGACCAGCGGCCCATAATTGTCGCATAAAGATGCCATGTCTCTGTGGGGTAGAGGGCCCAACCGCAGTAGGTTTCCCAACACCGGCAATCTTGCCGGCCCGGGAGGAAAAACCTTCTCGGTTTTTGGCCCAAATCTCCGCTTCACCAATTGGTATATGATACTAGCAATTGTGGCTGCAATAATAAAAGACACAGGAGAGGTATGTAAATCCATCTATAAACTATACAAGGATGATGAGGTTCGCATACTTTGTTCTTTGGTTCATCCCTCGTATATAAAGAATGAAACAATGTGGGAAGGAAAAAGATTGTTTAACAACATTTTAGCTTACACCGTGCTCTTTGCATGCTTCTAATGTTGGTGTAAAATGTTAATAGCGTGTTATTCTACTTTGAAACTATACAACTGTTCCTCTTTTATTCTAGGAAAAGAAAAGGTGACGACGAAAGTTGAACTCTCAGTCTCGTATATACCATGAATATGTAGGATAGCTGTGCTTTACAGTTTACCCTATACAATTGGTTCAAAAAGTTCAATTCAATTATGGTCTTCGTGTTGGCCATGCTACCTTTTCTCCCCTTCCTCTAAAACTAGGTTATGTAATCATGCCTCCAAGTGTTCAAGTTAAAAGTAGAAGCACAAGTGTCAAGAAGAGGAACCCCTCAAACCTCAATGAGGTGAAGAACTTGGTATTTATCTATTATGATAGCAGCATCGAAATCGTGAAGACTGAAGACTAATTACCATGCCAGCACTAGAGTTTCGCTGTTAGGGGAGTGAAATTGGCTCCCTGTTATGCAAACCACACCTCTTTCTTCGTTTTTGCGCGAGTGCTTTTATACATATAGCCATGTGTTTATCAAAAGAAAGAGGGAGCTGGCCCGTATATATGGTTTGCTAAAAAGGGGTCAATTTAGCTTCCCAATTAAATTAACAAATATATATGTTCAAAGCGTTGTGTACTGATGAAACTTGGCATAATCTCAAGCTGCAGGCATGAGAGCTAGGAAGATGGAGAAACACCTAGAAGCAACAGAAATGAGTGGCATGGGAGAGAACGCTGACAATATGTAGAACATGATGAGAACTTAGAAGGATCACTCCCAGAAACCCATTTCCATTGACCTCTGGGAGGCCTATCTCCCATGTCAACTCAAGCCAATTCTAAGAATATGTAACTGGCAAATACAATCAGATAGTCATCGGAACTAACTATGGGTTCCATTTATAATGAACCCTCCAGGGAAACCTAGGTAATTAAGTCAAAGAATAAGCATGATGAGAGATGCATCTCTGCTGGCTCCCATGCGAGTATTGACATACAAAACGGATAGTTCAAATTCAAGACATTAGCACTTAATGCATTCATGCATTCCACGCACTAAAGTCTGGTGACCCTATCAGGCTAGTCCACTAGTTCAATCAACGGTAAAAATTGTTCACAAGAAAATTACAAACTTTTAATGCATTTTATTAAAAACTGAAAAGTAATAATGGTATTTAATTAGTTGTATTTAAAACTCAAATCGAGATGTTACCAACTAATATATTTCTGCATTCTCCGTACTAAAGTTTGGTCGTCTTGTCAGGCCAGTTCACTAGTTCAATCAACGTTAAAAAGTGCTCGGAGGAAAATTACAAATTATTTATTCATTTTGTAAAAATTCAATTAAAGGTACTTAATGAGTGGTATTTGATACTGATCAATTTGAGACGTCAGTACCTAATACATTCCCGCATTCTCCGCACAAAACGTTGCTCACCTTGTCAAGCATGACCTAGTTCAATCAATGCTAAAAATTGCTCACATGAATGTTGCGAACTTTTGATTCCTTCTATAAAATTACAATCACCTTCTAAATGTCTACATTCTCCACATTAAAATCTGGTCATTCTGTCTGATTTGTTCACTAGTTTAATCAACGTTAAAAATTGTTCACATGAAAGTTTCAATCTTTTGATTCTTTTTATAAAATTTTTATTAATGGTATTTAATTAGTACTATTTGAAACTCAATTCAAGATGTCACCACGTATTACATGCTTGCATTTTCTGCACTTACATTTAGTTGTCCTGTCAGGCTTGTCCACTAGATCAATAAATGTTAAAAATTGTTCACATGAAAGTTGAATTTTTTTTTTTTTTTGGGTAAAAGTCCAATAAAAGGTATTTAATTAGTTAAAACTCAATTTGACACGTGACTACCTAATATATGCTTGCATTCTCTGCACTAAAGACTGTTCATCCTGTCAAGCATGACCACTAGTTCAATCAACGTTAAAAATTACTCATATAGAAGTTGCAAACTTTTGATTCGTTCTATAGAAATTTCAAATAATGGTATTTGGAAATCAATTCAGACGTCACCACCAACTACATTCATGTATGCATTCTCCACAATAAAGTTTGGTCTTCAGACATGTCCATTAGTTTAATCAACGTTAAAAATTGCTCACCTGAAAGAATTAAACTTTTGATCCGTTTTGTAAAAATTTAATTAATAGTATTTAATTAGTGGTAGTTGAAACTCAATTCAAGACATCACCACCTAATACATACCTGCATTCTCTGCTCTAACATCTAGTCGCCCTGTAATACTTGTCCATTAGTTCAATCAACGTTAAAAATTGCTCACGCAAAGTTACAAACTTTTTTATTTCTTTAGTGAAAATCCAATTAATGGTATTTAATTAGTGGTATTTGAAACTCAAATTGAACAAATACAAACTAATGCATGTACATATTCATTTCACGCACTAAAGTTGCTTCAAATCTTTAGTCCTCATTCTTCTGTCTCCTTTCCTGGCTCCCACTAAAACCTAGTTCACATGGAAATTGCAACTTTTGATTCGCTAACCAATTAATGGTAATTATAACTCAAATTAAAACTTCTGTCTATACATATATTTGTTAGTTTTTGATTGATGATAATTAAAGTTGCAGATATTAAAACTCTAATAATATGTTTGGATCGGTCCACTAATTCAATTAACTTTCAAAACGACTCATGCTCATTTTAGATAGTATTTTCTTAACATGAAAATTGAAGGACGAACTAAAGAATCCTTCTGAGGGAAAGTTTCTAGAGAGAGAGGGTCCTCCTTCTCTCTAGAAATTTTCTCAAATCAGCCATCATTTTGAGAGTCTCACCATCACCTTCGTTTCCACCACCACCACCACTACTTTTATCTCCATCTCCACTCCATCCACCCAGCCTTTTTCTTGACCAGATCTGCCCTTTTCCTTCATTTTCCTTCATTTTCCTTCTCTTTCTCTTCCCTCTATTTCCTTCAAGTTCTCCATCTACCCATCACTTGCTGCTGCCATCATGAGCTTTGCCATGACTGGGCGAGCTCTCACTCTCACCAACCACATCACCTCTCCACCTCTTCACTCCATCACCACAACCTAAATCCTATTTCACATCAACTCTTCATCAATTTTTAGCACAGATCTTCCTCCTAGCCTCCTTTGTTATTGTTTTTGTTTGACAGGTTTGACCAATTTAGCTTTCAGATCGGCTCCATGCTCCACCACCTCTAAACAAACTTTCACCCGTTGGTGGATTTTTGTTATCTCAACAGAGGGTGTCCAGATTACCTCGGTAATCACTCCCTCTTCGGTTACTCGGTTTCTATTGGGCGTTCTTGAGCCCGGCGTGTGTCACAACCAGTGGAGAAGGCGGTACGATCTGATGCTGCGGCGGCGAATTAACGCCAAGCAACAACTTGATTACTGCGGCAGGAAGACTATGCGGCTGATGAAGATATGGTGGCTGTTAGAAAGTTTAGGGTTTCTTTCTTTTACCTTTGGGCATCTGACTTGTAATTTGGTCACATCCATTATGGGTTGTATTTTGTTTATGCTGGGCTTAAGTGCCTCTATTGCTGGGCCTATGTGCCTCTTGTTGCTGGGGCCTATGTGCCTCTTGATGCTGGGGTCTTTTGTACCTCTTGTATTTGGATATACCAGTTGGACCATCTAATACTTTTTTTTTCATTGACCAAAAAAAAAAAACATGAAAATTGAAACTCTGATTCTATTTTATAGAACCAATTAGATCAAACTCGATTGGAGCAATTCAATCAAATATATTTACAACTTCGAAGGCTTAGGGATCGAGTGATAATTTTCCTGCGCGCATAAAATTAATTCAACCATAAACAAATAACAAGTTTTTGTCTTTGGTAAACCTAATGGCTCACATGGCTAGAATAAGAGGTGGCACAGTTTGTTTTGCAAAGAATATCATAGAGACGAAGACAAGCTACACAATAGGAGTAATTGAATTTCAATCAAAAGTGGATGTGAAATTGCATGTATATGTTAATTTTCAATACATACGGAACCAAAATTTCGAACACAATAACTTCTATATTTGAATTTTCTGGAAATATTTGATTTTGCAATTTTGTAAATGAACTTGAAGATCAACAACTTCCAGTGATGATCTTGTTGCTGCAGATATGAAGGAGGCTTCCTCAGACTGTGATGAAGAACACTTTGCCAGTTGCTACGTACTCAATCAATTACCTGCTAATCAACCCTAAACAATAAGAAATTAATACCGAATAGTTTAACTGATAAACTTTATGAAAAGAAGGCAAAGTTTATTAAACTCATCCCATATCAAGTGGCTGGCATGAGAGGAAGGAGGAGAGACACCCAAAGACAATAGAAATGGGTGGCATGGGAAAGAAGCCAATAAATTTGGTCACCTTCTTAATTTTCATAAGAAGATGAAGTGAAAAGAGAAGGAATTCTTTCCCAACCACCCATCTCCACTAGCCTTTGGGAGGCCAATCTCTCATTTCAACTCAGCCAATTCTAAGAAAGTTGTGCTACTAGTGCTAAACATATATATGAACAAGAGATTGAACATGCACACCCTTATATAGCAAAGCCTCTAGGGCACCAATGTAAATAACTTGATAAAAATGGGTAATTAGTTGGAACATTTCAATAAAAACAGCCTATTTAAAACTCAATCAATGATAAAATTTGCTCACATGAAAGTTGCAAACTTCTGATTTTTTGTAAAAGTCCAATTAAAGATATTTAGTTAGTGGTATCTAAAACTCAATTCGAGACGTCACCAACGAATAGATGTCTACATTCTCGGTACTAAAGGCTGCTTACCCTGTCAAACATGACCACTAGTTTAATCAACATTAGAAATTGCTCACATGAAAGTTTCAATCTTTTGATTCCTTCTATAAGTTTTCAGTGATGGTATTTAATTAGTGGTATTTAAATCTCAATTCAAACGTCACCACTTACTAGATGTCTGCATTCTCCGCACTAAAGTTTTGTCATTCTGTCATACATGTCTACTAGTTTAATCAAAGTTAAAATTGCTCACATGAAAGTTGCAAACTTTTGATTCTTTTATAAAAATCCAATTGAAGTTATTTAATTATGGTATTTGAAATTCAATTCAAGATGTCACCCCCTAATACATGCCTACATTCTCTACACTAAACATTGATCACCCTGTCAAGCATGACCTCTAGTTCAGTCAACGTTAAAAATTGCTCACATGAAAGTTGTAAACTTTTTATTCTTTTTGTAAAAATTGTATAAATAGTATTTCATTAATCACGTTTGAAATTCAATTCAAGACGTCACCACCTAATACATGTCTGCTGTTGACACCCAAAAATCCAGCTAACAAGCCTAATTCATGCTTTAAGCTCAACTCAAATTCGAGGCAAATTACACCTGCAACCATCACGCCACGCACGTGGACCCAAGCTACATTCATGCACTTGAGGCTTACAAGAATGGGTGTGGTGTGGAAGGTAACAGAATTGCATGAGGCCCGTTAATAGTTTTAGGTTGGTTGATAATTTTGGACTTGGGACCAAAATTCATACCTAACTCGTAATACGGGTAAGTGAAGAAGAGATAACCCAAACTTTTAAGCCTTATTTATCAATCATAAACAGCAAATCTCTTTTACAATAATTCTCTTATAACCTTAAGCCAAATAACCAAGCATCTTTTTTTTTACACATCAATAACTTACTGTCACATGCGTAACAAAAAGCCTAAAGTACAGCAGCAAATCCTGCCTAAATCATGGCAGAAAATCTGCCAAACCTATTCCACAATCTCCTTTAGATAGAACCTAACAGACTAAGAGGCACTACAAAATCTAATACATGCATTTAACACAAGCGATCTCTTTACCCAGCAGTAGAGATCTTCCACCAAGATTTCTTTAGCTGCTGGAATTGCATATAAATAGCTACTGCTATTAACTAAAGAGGGGGAATGGGGTATGCTAGCAAGCTCTCTAGCATTCTTCTTCTGCCATGCTTCATCTTTCCCAAATCCACCCTTAGTTTTCCATCCTTCCCAATTCATCTCATGTCCAAATCTCTTATTCTATATACCTAAACCAATATACCATCACTGTTGAGATCTCTTCTTCTGAAACTCATGCTTTTCTA